>NC_140596.1:19299667-21699667 GCF_057381915.1 Diplotaxodon limnothrissa
TGCTCAAAGGGCTGCAACACAGATCCCATAAAATGGTCTGTGTGACACACCTACATGTAACCATACAAAGACTGATAGCATAATTAAAGCTGATCAGCAAATCATCTTTCTTGGTTTAATATAGTGATTCTCAACCTATGGGGCATGGCCCCCTGGTGGGACACAGACTCTTTGCCGCAGAGTGGTGTGGATGCTGATTTAAATTCTTTTTAATTCATTTTTTGTGTTGTTGCTGTTGATAAAGATCGATAAAATTTGAAGGTGAGAATTATTTTGGTGGCGGGGCCATGCCGGTTTGAGAACAGCTGGTTTAATATTTGATGTTTTTGTCTGTTTTCTTTTATTGCATGTAAATTTTGCATACGCTTTAAAGAGATTGATTAAGATTTGAACATCTTTATAATCACAATTACAGTCCTGAGAAAAACTAAGTGCACCCTGTGATTCAGCAGCTTGAAGAACAACTTTTAGCAGCAATGACATAGAAGTAATAGTTTTCTGTATGACTTCCTCAGCTCTCACATTACCGTGGAGAGATTTTGGCCCACTCTTCTTTACAGCATTGCATTCATGCACAGCTCTCTTAAGGTCCCCCCAAAGCAGGCTGAGGTCTGGACTTTGATATTGCAACACCTTCATTCTTTTTCACTTTCAGCCATTCTAATGATACATTTCATTTTGTTGTGTTTGGGGTGATTTATCTCCTACAGTACATAACCTAATTTAGGCCAAGCTTGACTCTTGACCTGTTTGGTTTTGTCTCCACTTTGGTGTCATCTGTGGTTTGTTCAGATGCTGCTTGGCAAACCTAAAGCAAACCTTGCTGCCATGTTTGTTTCAGAGGGAAGAGATATTCTCTTGGGATTCCTTCGTGCCATATTTGTCTTGTAATTCTATTTTCATGAAATTTAACCTTTAACATACTAGCTCAAGCCTGTAGAGCTGAGGCATTTCTACAGTCGGGCCTTGTTGGGACGTTAACATTTGGAAAGATTGTGTCATTGTGTTAGCTCACACCTGAACGCACCAGACCACCAAACTACCAAAACTGCTGCTTTTTTAAAGGTGCTCACCTATGATAACAAGGGTGAACTTAGTTATTCACATGACTGTATACAAGACCTATTTTAAATGCAACTTAAAAGAGGACTAATAATATTTGTATTATTATTTAATCTACATGAAGGGGTTTGAAGAGAGGTTAACGTCGCTCTTCACACTCATCAGCTGATTAACAGAGACTCAAAGTCTATTTAAAATAAACTTTAGAAACTTTAGACAGTATAGACTTATATTGCTGAATTTTACAGTTCAAAGTTTTACCGAATACCATTTATATATTTCACCAAAATGAGTCAGTAAAGGCCAGTGCTGTGTTTGGGAAGAGATACATATATTTATATTGGTATATTTATATATTAAGATTATGAGTACATTATATGGATTTACATGGATGAATTTGATTCTGTGTATTTGTGAATACATAATAATTTAATGTATGTGTGTACACGTCACATATCTTAATGTTAAATTCAAAACCTTTTAAGCGCTTTTTTTCTTTAAGTAAAGCTACACAACAAACACATATTGTTAGTTTAGGATTAAATATCATTAGTTTTTTTGCACCTAATTTAGCCTGCAGTTCATACACGGTGACAGAAATAAGTAGCGTTGCATAAGGTTTATTCACACTGATCCACGGCTCTGTTATTGATCTGACTGTTCAATAAAATTAGCTGTTTGAAAACTAGCTTTTTTCTGTGTGTGTTTTCTTGTTGACAATTCTCTTGATCAAACAAAGTGAGGCAATATTCTCTCATTAAAGGGAAATGACCAGCATTTTCAGTGAGTGTTGCAGCATTAGCTCAGTTTTTAGCCTGGCACTTAATCTGGACAGACCTCATTGTATCCAGTGTTGCATTATAAATGCCTGAAAATAAATAAAACAAACATCAACCGCAGA
Organism: Diplotaxodon limnothrissa; assembly: GCF_057381915.1. Classification (NCBI taxonomy): domain Eukaryota; kingdom Metazoa; phylum Chordata; class Actinopteri; order Cichliformes; family Cichlidae; genus Diplotaxodon; species Diplotaxodon limnothrissa. Next base: position 19,301,631 of record NC_140596.1, read on the forward strand.
TTAACATGTTCAACATTACTATAAAAAGCTCTGCTCTCAGCCCATCAGCCCAACAGTTGGGTGATCTTTGCTCTCCAACCAGTCGAGACCACCTGAATGAGCCGCTTCGCTGGTGATTTGCTGAAACAGCGAATCGTCCACCAGCTCCTCTGGGGCGGCGTGCTGATACTGGCCTTGCTGCTGGCTGGGGTCGAACAGCAGGTTTGTGTCCAATGCGTTAAGGTCACTGATGCTACTGGGAAGCTCCGATGTCATTCTGATTTCACCGGGGAAATCAGCCCCGCCTGCTGTTAGCTCTGACACCTGTTCCATGAGCTGATTGCCAGCAGCGAGGAGGTCTTGAGAGGTGCTGAAGTCTAACTGCTGGTGTTGCTGCTGCTGTGAGTTCAAAGCTGACATGATGGACTGCTGCTGATGCTGCTCTCCACCGGCTGCTTGTATTTGGCCTTGACCTGCCGAGAGAATCATTTGTTCACCGATAGAGTTTTCCATGAGGTAATTGGGCCTCTGCAGGTTGCAGGTACTGCTGGAGTCGGAGGTCATCAGGCTGTCAGTGCAGGAGAGGCTGGAGTTGGATTCGAGGATCTGGGTCAGGTTCATACGAGCGGTGTAGGTGGGAAGTAAATTATTGATTCCCACACCCCGCACACTATTCTCGTGATCTCCGTCTAGCTTGCTCAGGAGGACGCTGGCGATGCTTTTGGTGCTGCACTGCTGGCCCGGTGTGGGCGGGGCCTCGCTTTGCATCATGATGTTGAGCGGCACAGAGCGGCTCCTCTGGGCCATGCTGTTCACGCCGAGGTTTGTCTGCCTGTTTGCGAAGATGTTCAACACCTCAGCCGTCACAGGAGAATTAAAGGGAGACACTACCGATCGGGAGGCATTGGAAAGGTTGGTTCCTGCTCCTGTGCCGCTGAAGTTCCTCTGATGTACAGCGGGACTCACGCTGCGACACCTAAAATTTGCAGCAGATGTGTTGGCAGTTTTATTATCCAGAGGGGCAGGCACTGCAAAACCCTCCTGTTTGGCCATGCTCGCTACCTGCTGCTGCACGGGCGAGATGGGAGTCAAGCGGCCGAAATGGCTGTCGTGGTGCCGCGCGTGAGGAACGGCGAAGGCGTGAGGTTTTTGAAAATGGTCGTCTATCAGGCTGTGATAGCCGGGCAGGATTTCCATTCCGCTGTTGGATCTGCTGGCGGTCCCGCCGCTGCTATTGTAACTGTTATTCATCCACTCCAGCCTGGTCTTGTCTGGATGGGTGGCCATCGGTCTCTGCATCGGTTTCACGGGGCTGCTGGAGATGGTGCTGCCGTCATGGAAACCAGTGATGCTGGAGTTAATGGGTGTGAACGCGAACGGGTTTCTGCACTCTACTGGACTGGGAGGAACATTGCTGCTGCAGTTGGAGTGTGGCGTCCCAACCGGGGTGTGGCGACTGCTTCCGAGCGAGCTGTCCACCGGGGTCGTGGAGGCGATGTGGGAGCAGGGGCTTTCTCCTGTCAGTCCCTGGGCTCCTCCCATCATTTCCGACATGGGTGTAGGTGTCGGCGTTTGAATTGTTTGGATTGGGTTACTGTTGTTGTTCGCAGCATGATAGAAAGCCATGTTCTTATTAGCGGACGTCATGTTGTTTGGCATCGCAACCTGCTGGCCCTGCAGCGTGACAGAATCTCCAAACTGCTGCAGGTTATTAAGTTTCATCTGCTCCTCCATCTGCACCAACTCCTCCACTATGCTGTCCTGAGTCACATCATCATCAAAGCAAAAGTAATCTGCCATGTCTGTCTGCATGGGCAGTTGACCGGATGATGAAGCGTGATTCAAAAACTCTAAGGTTTCAGTAGCAGGACTGGACTGAGAGCAGGGCTGCTGCCGGACTCCTTCCAGGCTTGAGTTTGAACCCACACCTGAATGCTTTGGAAAACTGGGATTATCGGGCACAGCATGTGCGTCAACTGCTGCGTGCCCCTGATGTTGCTGTATTAATGCGTGACTGACTGAAGTGCCAGTTTCCATAACGGCAGAAATGTTTTTCCTCTGCAATGAACTATGTGTTTTGGCAACAGAGTAAAAGCCACTCGCTCTGAAAGAAGGAGAAGTGCCAAGTGCGTGGACTTGAGTGGTCATTTTCACTTCTACTTCCCTGGTGGCTGGTGCACTTTCAGGTCTAGCTGGAGCGCCTGGCCTGGATACATTACCCGTCATGTTTCTGATACCATACCCTGGACCAGCAGCACCCTCTACTGGCTGCTGGGGTATAAAAACCCTTTTGATTGGTGAAAGGTCTGGACTGAGCCCTGAACGTTTTCTGAGGCTCTTAGTGGACAAGAAGCCTTGCTTTGTTTGGTTGTTTTCCCCACATGAAGATGTTCTGCTGGTGTTCAGTAGAGACACGGTGCTGGTATTCTGAGTGGAGGGATTTAAGTGCAAAGTGCTTGTATTTTTAGCGCTATTATTGCCGCTGTCGCCTGTGGCCACAGTATTAGTGCTTGAGGAGGACTCTCTGCTGCATTTATTGCTGGACGTTTCCTCGAGACCCAAGAAGCCTCTAGTTTGCGGTATGGGCACACTGGCGGCCCTCTGTACAGCCCCTTTGACTCTATTGGTCATTGCCACTTGTGGCAAAACTTGACTGCCCAAATTTTGCATTTGGCTGCTTTCATGTATAGCTTCAACTTCCATTTCAACATCGATGCTTGGAGTGTTAGAAGTCTGCCCTTGCCTGGCCACCGGGGCCAAAATGGGGACCGTTGAGGAACTCCTCGCGCTCTGACTGGAGCTGGCGTCTTCTGTAGCTTTAAAGTTGATGTCTGCAGATGCCGGCCGCAGCACGTTTGTGAAGGATGTGGCAGTTTCACTGCTGTTGGGTGCGAGCGATATGGCTGCCATTTTGACCAGACTGACTGGGCTGACATGACATGGCGTTACAACAGTCTTAATGGGGCTGTTAGCGATGATCATGGTGGAGGGCGAGCGCAAAGCGATGGCAGTGGTGGCTGAAGGTTTAGGGAGGATTTGAGCGTAGCGCTGCCGAGCTGCGCGCTCCCCCGCTGGATTGGACAGAATATTTTGGGGGTGTTTGGGGCTCTGCTTCACTCCCTGAACTGGCTGGGTCACCATCTGGATGTTAATGGGCAGTACTTTGCTCTCCACTGTTCCCACTGGACTCGGGGACATCAGCGGCCTACTCCTCTGAACCTGCAGGGGGAAAAAAGAGGAATCATGAAATCAAAGTTTAGATCCTGTCTTTGACAGAGAGAGATAGAGGGGGCTTTATGGTACCATTTTTTTTAATGATTCCTTTTCGGACTCCCTGCACGTCTGTATGAATATATCCTTCGTCTCTTTTTACTTCAGGCTTTATTTCAACGGATATTTTTACTGTGTTTTTACCTCGCATGTTTGTTGTCTTCTCCCCTGTCATTGCCTGACGAGTTCACCTTGTGCCTTATTACTTTTCTCCTTGGTGTTACTGTTTTTGATAGTTTTGACACCTTTTTGATTTTAACTATGGTTATTTTGTTTTACATTGCCACTTCAGTCCACTTAAGAAACAGCTGGAATTACAGCTATCCATGCAGTTATGTTGTAGATATTTTGTTTATTGGTAAAAACAACTATTTAATCCCAAGTGTTTGATTTTATATTGCATTAAATATATAAAGCAGCCTTGGTGACATTAAAAGGGATACAAAAATGTGTTGGAATATCTACTGATGAATTCTGTGGACTATCATTTCTGGCTTATCTCTTCTTCAGACTACACAAAATAATAAGATCAGAAATGTGATGTGACCTCAGATAAATGAAAGTTTGACTATTATATTGATGAAAAGAAAATTCAGTGATCTATAAAAATGTAAATCAACAGTAACTGCAGCAACGTGTTGTAGCTAATTAATAGATTAGAAAAGGGTATATTTTTTATCTAATGTGGGTTCATTGTGTTCTAAACATTCATGACGTGCAGTTAATCTTTCCTTCAGTGGGGAAAGAAATGACACATGATGGTGTGATCCAGCTCTCTCTCTCACCGTGATCGGGCTTGGCACGGCAGCAACCACGATGCCTATAGTTGGTTGAGGCGACGGAGGGGTGGGACTACCACAAGACACACCGTCGTCTGCCTTCCTAATCTGTCCCTCTCCGGGTAGAGGAGATGTCAGCTTTTGTTCCTGTTGCTTTCTCTGGATCTTCCTCTGGAGCTGCTGCTTTGCGTCGACAGACGGAGAGGACAGCATGGTCACATGAGGCTGGAAGGAGTGAGCGTCTGCAGCCGGGGCGAAGGCTGAGACGGTCTGTGAACCTTTCACCTCTGAAGAAAATCAAAAGAAATTTGTATTCAGTATACATCAAATGCTCCTACAAAAAGAATATATAACACTATGCAGGGGAACTTAGTAGTGTACATCTTCAGTTACTGCAAAAACAATTACATTTGAGGTAGCAGAGTGTTTTGCAGCATGTTCCCTGATATATTCAGATGTAATTCTACTGGTTTCAAAAGGGAATTCCTTATTATTAAAACCTGGCAGCCACCAGCGCTACCCCAGCCTCCTAGTGGATGTACCAATGGTATAATTTTGAAAATCCAAGGTGATTTTCAGGAAAGTTGACCCCTGACCTTGACTTTGAGTTCAAGATCACTGAGATTCAAACTCATCTGAGACTTTTAGTAGATGCACCTATTTCTCTTACTCCTTAGTATTTGTGGGTTTCTGTATTGTGTATCAGGTTGTTAGTCACTCTGTGTTGAGCATTTGGATTCACAGCTTTTAGTTGTTGTATTTTGTATTTAAGTTTCTGTCAGTGCAAGTGAAATGTTCATATTTTCTTGTTTCCGTTTTTTTCTTATTTTCAAGAAATATAACATCCAATTTCACTGCTGTGCAGATTACACTCAGCTCTACTACAGCTCTCCAAATCCACAGCTACTCTCCCACCCATATCTATTTCTGATTGTTTAAGTGAAATCAAGGTCTGGTTTGCTCACAACTTTCTTAAACTTAATGGCACTAAAACTGAATTTATTTTAATAGGCACCAAATCAAAACTTTAAACCAGATGTCTTTCATTATCCATTGATAACTCTGTTGTCACACCTTCAACACATAAATAATATCACTCGGTCTTCCTGTTTTCATCTTTCAATAACCGCCTTTGTCCTTCACTCACTCCGAACTATTCAAAACTCTATTCAAAATTGCATCATGATTTTTACCTTGTTTAGCTTTTATACTTTCATGCTTGTTTTTTCCATGTTTACCTTGTGTTTTTATTTATTTACTTATTTTTTGTAATATTGTAAGGTGACCTTGAGGGTCTTTAAAGGCACCTATAAATAAAATGCATTATTATTATTATTATTATTATTATTCCATTCATCCATTCGCTTCCGCTTATCCTTTTCAGGGCGCTGGAGCCTATCCCAGCTGTCATAGGGCGAGAGGCGGGGTACACCCTGGACAGGCTGCCAGTCTGTCGCAGGGCCAACACACAGGGACAGACAACCATTCGCACTCACATTCACTCCTGCATTCTATTATTATTATTATCATCATCATTATTTTCATTATTATCCATCTGACTAACTCTGTTTCTAGTCTTTTGTTCTTTAGTTTCGTATTCTGGTTTTCTTTTGGGTTTAGGTTATTATAAATCGGATTCCTCGTATTTTTACTTTAGTTTGGTCTTTGTAGTGTGTTCTTGCATCTTGTTAAGGCTTTGTCTTTGTTTTGTGATTCCCCTTTTAGTAGCTTCCTGTTTCATTTGTGCTTTCCCATCACTTTTACTTCCTTTGTCTTAATTAGCTTCAGCTATGTCTTGTTACCCTGGCGTTTCCCAGCCCCCTGATTACTTCACGTGTCTATTTAAAACCTGAAAAGGTTGCCTTAATTCTTTGTTGAGTCATACTTGCTTATGTGTTTACTGTATTTCTGTTTGGATTTATTCACTTATTTAACTTTTCCGTATGTGTACTTTGTGTTTTGCCTTCATAAAAGGTTGTTTTACGTTTCTCAGGTTTGACTTAGCAGTGTGCATTTGGGTCCCTTTCCTGTGCAACCCTGATATCATCACACAAAAAAGTCAATAGCTCATTAAAATGAAAAACAAGGACTAACAAAAGAAAAGTCCCCCTTGAGCTCCCACCTGACATCCACATTGCTCTGCATCTAGGAAGGGTTGCCAAGAAACTTATTCTTAAAACCTGGCAGTCTGCCTCTCCACCTGCCTTTGTACATGGGATTAAATCACAGAATCAAAGAACTGTGCAATCTCAGGGTAAATTAACAGGAGATGATGGGCCTTTATTTCAACCATCGCACATTACAGCAAGAGAACAGCAGTAGAGATTCCTGCTGTTCTCTTGGCTCAGTTATGCTTATATCCCACATGTTTCCTTTATAATAATGGATTGGATTTATATAGCGCTTTTCAAGGCACCCAAAGCGCTTTACAATACCACTATTCATTCACTCTCACATTCATACACTGGTGGAGGCAAGCTACGGTTGTAGCCACAGCTGCCCTGGGGCAGACTGACAGAAGCGAGGCTGCCATATCGCGCCATCGGCCCCTCTGGCCAACACCAGTGGGCAAGTAGGGTAAAGTGTCTTGCCCAAGGACACAACGACCAGGACAAAGAGCCCAGGGATCGAACCGGCGACCTTCCGGTTACAGATGCGATTCCCAACCCCCTGAGCCACGGTCGCCCTTTGCATCCTCACTGTACATTTCAGTGTCTGGGAGCTTCTTGTTGGTTCTTTGTTAAACAATTATTTTTACTTAAATCTCAACACTGAACCTTCCAGTTTATGAGGTATACAAATATATTGTGTAGTGGTTTAATAAGCCTAACAAGTGAAAAGCTGATCTACCAAAATAAAAATGCAGAACTACCTGCTGAAGTGAGCCCTAGTGAATAAAGGAGCAGCCGAAGGTAGCTGTTCAGTTTATGTTAAAATGATGTGACAATTCAGAGACATTATTATTTTGTTCTTTTTCTTTGCATTGATTCAATCACAAAATGCTCTTCATCAAAATTACATGTTTAAGTAATATATTATATATTGAACAGCTTAGATCTTTGCACACTTCTGTGGAAAATGCATATTGTGCTACGCTCCATTTGAAGTGGGAAGCCTGAAATCCCGAGACACCTCTGAATCTGTCTTCTTGAGCTTGTCACTGGTATGCAAGCTTCAGGGCAAAAATGATCGCCCATGAGTTTTATATACTGCTTCTGGTTTATAAAGAAAACCTATTTTAAGTAGTTTTACTGTAAATTGAGTATTTAACAAACACAAACATGTTTTTTTCTGAAATGATCACACAGTTGAACAAAAAGTTCTCTAATTTATTTTAAAGTAAAACTGAAGATTATAATCGCTGTAAAGATTTATTGCAAGGTTCGCAAGTTAGACTGCTTGATGTTCCAGAGCATAAGAGTCCAAGAACAACATTAATCTGGTGTAGAGACAGAACTTCAATAGACGGATAAAGCCATAGGTGCGTTAACAGCGAGCTGCCACCAGAAGTCACTCTTGACCTTTATGTTCTGCACTCTGGGAACATCAAGTTGTCAAGTGTCCTACCTGCTGCTGTGCCGGTCATTATGGTGAGAGCTGCCAAAGACTTGTTGCTGATGTAATGGCTGTCGATTAGGAAGCGAGCCAGGTCCTCCACAGCATCAAACTGGCGTTTGAGCACCTTTTGAGCCCACTCACACACAAGATCACAGGCTGCAAACCGCACCTCTTCCTTAATACTGCTCAGCTGGCCCGGGGAGTCGAGCACATCACACTGGGGCTGCAAACAATTGACATTTAGTTTCATATATAGACACATATATATGGAAAAAAAGCTATATTCCAAAGACATAATATTAATATCAATATGAAGATAAGTGTAAATAAATGTGCTTACTCCATCTCCTGTTTTATGGAGGTCCAGAGTTGGTAAAGACGGCATCTGAACAAATGGTCTCTTCCTTAGGCCACTATAGCAGTATGTGAGTCAGTGTTAAGATAAAAAATCTCAAAGGATCTCCGAAGAATACATATGACAACTATACAGAGGAAACCCTGAATAAAACACAGCCTGTGTAGTATTAGCAGCTCAATACGCCATGTCATAACAGAAAACTGGCAGCGCCAATTCTCATTCGTAAACTGCATCCAAATTTCCATATTTATCTTTTGTGTTACCTGAGCCTTACATTAGTATTACTGAGTTATCTTATTGGAGTTACTTTTTATCTGTTCTTGTTAAGTCTTGTTGTTATTGTTTTCCTTTTCATTTTGTTCCAAAGTCCCGTACTACAAAGCAGGATTTTGGCTTCTCCAGCCAAATCCAAGGTGGATCTTTTTAATGGGACATATCACTATAGTAACATTTGGCGCAGCCCTAACCGGCAGTTAATGAGGTTATATACCCGATTAGAGATCAAAGGGTGTGGAATCACCACGACTGCAGTGTTACAAACGCATTATAAGATCATCTGGACCTCTGTGCACGGGGAGTAGGAGGGCCGGAAGTTTTTGTTTTATTAAAAATATAGAACCTTAGCCGCTTCTTTACTCCCAATTTTTTTCCTTGTCAGCTGCAAAATAAGTCACTCCACTTTTTTATTGTTCTATAAGAGTTAATACATGATCCTAAAACAGGTACATGCTTATAATTTTTCAGATTCTCGTGTATCTTAATGATAGAGCTGTGATAACGATAAGCCTTTTACTTTCTACAGTCAGCATTTCTGCCAACTGTCCTTCCAGCCTTTAAACAGGTTCAATGTTATTAATATGGCAGCTCCCCCCCCCCCACTTTGATTTGATTCTGTATCATGTTCTTAACCTTTTCATATCCCTGTGTAGGATTGGTCACTTTGTTCCCAGTTCACTTCATATTTGTTATTGGTTCAATGCTGCCAGTGACACACTTTTGTCTTTACAAGTCCTTACATAGAGCTTTTCTACTCTTACTGAGCACTCTATATAACTTGCCTCGTTCACACAAGCACTGTCTTTGGAGATGCAAACTACCAGCCTTCTGATTAGTATATGACCCGCTCTACCTCCTTCCAATCTACCTTTATCAAGGTAGACTGACAAAGCCTGGGTTGATCACCAGCTTTGCCCGACCACTCGTCCTGATTTTCGATGTTGGGTAAAATGTCTGTGAAGGTTCTCAGTCATCCAGGTCATCGTAGTCAAAGGAGCTTGCAAAGAAAAGCGTCTGGACTTCTTTAAGTTACTTGAAGACGTTTCACCTCTCATCCGAGAAGCTTCTTCAGTTCTAAGGTCAAATGGTGGAGAGTCCCAGATATAACCTAGTGGGAGTGACCCCCCACAGAGGGACAAAAGGACCCCCTGATGATCCTCTAATCGCCTGAGCCAAGGTGTGAAACTGGGTGTGGGTCCCAATCAGCCAGAGTTTCGGGTGAGTTCATTGTGAAACCTGGCCCCACCTTATCATGCGAATTCCTGAGATCAGATGGCCCAGGATGTGAGTGGGCGTTAAGGCGTCTGGGAAGGGATCTCAAAACTGGATTATAGATGGCAGAGAGTTGGTGTCGTAAACCCCCGCCTCTGTTCAAAGATGGTCGCTCACAGTGGACATAGATGGCTTCTTTCACTCCTCTTTCAAACCATCTGTCCTCTCTGTCCAAAATGTGAACATTGGCATCCTCGAAAGAGTGTCCTTTATCCTTAAGATGCAGATGGACTGCTGAGTCTTGTCCTGTGGAGGTGGCTCTTCTGTGTTGTGCCATGCGCTTGTGAAGTGGTTGTTTGGTCTCTCCAATGTAGAGGTCTGAGCATTCCTCGCTGCACTGTACAGCATACACCACATTGTTAAGTTTGTGTTTTGGCGTTTTGTCTTTCGGGTGAACCAGTTTCTGTCTGAGCGTGTTGCTGGATCTGAAATACACTGGGATGTCATGCTTGGAGAAAACTCTCCTGAGTTTCTCTGATACGCCGGCTACATAGGGGATGACAATGTTGTTGCGTCTGTCCTTCTTATCCTCCCTCGCTGGTGTCTGGTCTTCTTTTCTGTGCCTCTTTGCTCACTTTAAGAACGCCCATTTAGGATAGCCGCACGTTTTGAGTGCTTCCTTTACATGTGCGTGTTCCTTCTTTTTTCCTTCAGGCTTAGAGGGAACATGTTCTGCCCGGTGGTGTAGGGTCCTGATTACTCCAAGTTTGTGTTCCAGAGGGTGATGGGAGTCGAACAGGAGGTACTGGTCCGTGTGTGTGGGCTTCCGGTAAACTTCGATGTTGAGTTTGCCGTTCTCTTCAATGTGCACAGCGCAGTCCAGGAAAGGCAAACAGTTGTCCTTTGTGTCTTCCCTGGTGAACTTGATGTTTTTATCCACAGCGTTGATGTGCGCAGTGAAGGATTCCACTTCTTGTGTCTTGATTTTGACCCAGGTGTCGTCCACATATCTGTACCAGTGGCTGGGTACTCTTCCTTTGAAAGAGCCAAGAGCCTTCCTTTCCACTTCCTCCATGTAAAGGTTGGCTACAATAGGTGACACGGGGGAGCCCATGGCACAGCCATGTTTTTGTCTGTAAAAGCCTTCGTTGTACTTGAAATATGTAGTGGTGAGGCAGAGGTCTAACAGTGTGCAGATCTGATCGGGTGTGAAGTTGGTCCTGTCCTCCAAGGAGCTGTCTTCTTGTAGTCGTTTTCTGACAGTCTCCACGGCCTCCATGGTGGGTATGCAAGTGAAGAGAGAGACTACATCAAAGGACACCATGGTTTCATCTGGATCCAGGGTAAGTTTCTGGACCTTGTCGGTGAAGTCGGTGGAGTTCTTGATGAGGTGTGGGGTGTTCCCCACGAGAGGCGCAAGGATGGTAGCAAGGTGTTTAGCAATGTTATAAGTGGCTGAGTTTATGCTACTGACTATGGGTCTGAGTGGGACAGCTTCCTTGTGGATTTTAGGAAGTCTGTAAATGCAGGGTATGGCATCCCCTGGGTAAAGGCGGTGATATGTAAGGCGGTCAATAATTTTGTCCTTTTCAAAGTCTTGAAGGCAAGCTATAACTTTCTTTTTGTAGCTGCTTGTGGGGTCTCGCTTTAAGGCTTCGTAGGTATTGTTGTCACTGAGGAGAGTAGTGATCTTTGTATGGTAATCTGTAGTGTTTAGGACCACGGTGCATCTTCCCTTATCAGCTGGTAAAACAGTGATGTTGTGGTCTTTGCTCAGGGAAGCGACGGCCTTCTTTTCCTGTATTGTGAGGTTGGATGGAGGGACTTTGGCACTGGAGAGCGTGGCTGAGACTTTCATCCTGATTTGCTCTGCTTCTGTCTGTGATAATTTATTAATCCGTATGGCAGATTCTGTGGCTGTGATGAGGTCCACTATGGGCAACTGTTGTGGAGAAATGGCAAAATTGAGTCCTTTGGCTAATACTCTCTTTTCAGGTTCAGTGAGAATCCTGTCTGAAAAGTTCTTAACCCATTTCTCCTGACTGACTTCAGGTGTGTTTTCTTCTCTGGGTTGTGTAGGTTCAGGATGAGGAGTGTGTGTTTTTGAAAGCAAGGTGTGAAATTTCCGACGGGGCTCCTGCTATGATCGGCCGACATACGGGATTCATCGCTCACTGTAAAGGTGACACAGAGTTCCCGAACTTCATGCATTACCACTGCATCATTCACCAGCAGGCGTTATGCGCAAAGGTGATCGGCTTCGAGCACGTCATGACTCCCGTCGTGAAGATCATAAACAGCATCCGCTCCAGAGCTAAACAGCACAGAACATTCAAGGTGCTATTGGAGGAGCTGTCAGCTGAATATGGTGACCTGCTACTACATACGGAAATCCGATGGCTCAGCAGGGGACGGATTTTGCTTCGTTTTTTGTCACTTTTGGGTGAAATCAAGGAGTTCATGCAATCCAAAGGGGAAGACACATCTCTGCTGGAGGACACTGAGTGGACACTTGACCTTGCGTTTTTAACAGACATTACTGGGAAACTGAACCATTTGAACTGTGAGCTGCAAGGCAAAGGTAAGACTGTTGCTGACATGATAAGTGCTTTAAATGGATTTAAAGCCCAGATGAACATTTTCTCTGTGCATTTACAGAGAAAAAAGGTGCTGCACTTTCCCTCTGTGCAGATGGTGCTGAAAGACAATGCTTCTGCATCTGAGACTTTTGACAAAGTTGCAGAAAAGTACACTCAAGTCATAAACCGACTTGGTCAAGAGTTTGAGAACAGGTTTTGTGACCTTGATCAGCTTGAGCCATGTGTCTCATTTGTTTCCAATCCTTTCATGAATGTGGACACAACATGCATTGCTGAGCAACTAAGTTCAATGTTCAGCTTGGATACTGGACAGGTGGAAATCGAAATTGTAACATTGCAAAATGACGTCCACCTCAAAGCCTATCTGGGTGCACCAAACTTTTGGTGCCTTGTTGACACAGAAAAGTACAGTGGTGTATGCACAGCAGCTATGAAGGTTGCCTGTTTGGTTCAACCTATCTTTGTGAATCAGCCTTTTCTGACATGAACTTCATCAAGAACACAGAACACGCCTCTCCGATGCACATCTGCAAGACTCACTCAGAGTTGCAGTGTCAAGTTATACCCCAGATTACAACACACTGGTGAACAGCATGCAATGCCAGGTTTCCCACTAACAGACAAAGAAAGCCATATTAGATGTTCTCGGTGGCAACATTACAGTGTCATGTCAAAGTTGAATTTAATTATTGAAAAACAAATGTGTTTGTTAAGTGTAACATGTGACAATTTGCTTTAAAATGCTGCCAATTTGGTGAAAAGTTCTGTAAAATTTGAAAGTTGATTTTTTGTATGTTACATACATACAAAAATAATGTATGTAACAGTGCATGATTTGTTAAAATTTGTTAGTGGTAAGTGAAAATGTTGTAGAAGTGATCACTTCAAAATGTAAATACTTGCAGAGATATATAGAAATAAAGCATTGCATATTGATATTTATGTTTCCTACCTTGTTTCCTACTTGCATTCTTTATAATTATGGTGAAAAATAATTAACATAATTAGTGTCCGTACATAGATGAATATCATTAATTATTAATGATAACACATAATTAAGTTAAACTGAGGAAATTTGTTATTTGAGAAGTGTGTGTCAAACTGGTAGCCCTTCACATTAATCGGTACCCAAGAAGTAGCTCTCACTTTCAAAAAGGTTGGTGACCCCTGCTTTAGAGTGTTGGGCCCGCTGAGCCTTGTCCACAAACTTGTAAAGATCAGCCAGACCCTGCAGGTACTGGAAATCCTTCTACCCTCTCCAATCTTAGAAGAGGTTTTGTTCAGGACAACTGTTTGCCTTTCCTGGACTGCGCTGTGCACATTGAAGAGAACGGCAACCTCAACATCGAAGTTTACCGGAAGCCCACACACACGGACCAGTACCTCCTGTTCGACTCCCATCACCCTCTGGAACACAAACTTGGAGTAATCAGGACCCTACACCACCGGGCAGAACATGTTCCCTCTAAGCCTGAAGGTAAAAAGAAGGAACACACACATGTAAAGGAAGCACTCAAAACGTGCGGCTATCCTAAATGGGCGTTCTTAAAGTCAGCAAAGAGGCACAGGAAAGAAGATCAGACACCAGCGAGGGAGGATAAGAAGGACAGACGCAACAACATTGTCATCCCCTATGTAGCCGGCGTATCAGAGAAACTCAGGAGAGTTTTCTCCAAGCATGACATCCCGGTGCATTTCAGACCCAGCAACACGCTCAGACAAAAACTGGTTCACCCGAAAGACAAAACGCCAAAACACAAACTTAGCAATGTGGTGTATGCTGTACAGTGCAGCGAGGAATGCCCAGACCTCTACATTGGAGAGACCAAACAGCCACTTCACAAGCGCATGGCACAACACAGAAGAGCCACCTCCACAGGACAAGACTCAGCAGTCCATCTGCATCTTAAGGATAAAGGACACTCTTTCGAGGATGCCAATGTTCACATTTTGGACAGAGAGGACAGATGGTTTGAAAGAGGAGTGAAAGAAGCCATCTATGTCCACTGTGAGCGACCATCTTTGAACAGAGGCGGTGGTTTACGACACCAACTCTCTGCCATCTACAATCCAGTTTTGAGATCCCTTCCCAGACGCCTTAACGCCCACTCACATCCTGGGCCATCTGATCTCAGGAATTCGCATGATAAGGTGGGGCCAGGTTTCACAATGAACACACCCGAAACTCTGGCTGATTGGGACCCACACCCAGTTTCACACCTTGGCTCAGGCCAGGCTCAGGGGGTCCTTTTGTCCCTCTGTGGGGGGTTACTCCCACTAGGTTTATATCTGGGACTCTCCACCATTTGACCTTAGAACTGAAGAAGCTTCTCGGATGAGAGGTGAAACGTCTTCAAGTAACTTAAAGAAGTCCAGACGCTTTTCTTTGCAAGCTCCTTTGATGATGTTGGGTAAAGCGAATCCAGATAACGGATACTTTGGGTATGTTGATTTGGCTTTGCAGTACAGGGACCTGGTGTTTTGGTTTGTCCACAGCTTTTCTGTATCCTGTCTGTGTGTTCAGTTATTTCCTGTTTTACTTTGTTAATTAATCCTAATTACTTTCAGCCTTTTCTTGTCACCTTCCTGTTTTCACTTCCCCTAATTACCCTCTGAGTGTCTTTCCTTTGTTCTTTGCAAATTCTCTTGTTTCTTGATCCCTATGTTTTCTGGATTTTCTCCTTGGATTATGCTTCTTTTGGAAATAAAGAGCTTACTTTTTGTTTGAATCCTCTGCCTGCAGCCACCTGCATTTGGCTCTGCTACTCTAAACGATGATAATATATGATGAGTAGACCAGTGCAAAACAGCAGAAAAAAGTATTTATAGTATTCACTGGCTGGGACAGATGTTTTTTGTTAAAGATTCAGTTCTGATGAAGCTTGATTTATACTTTTAAGTAACACTCTTTGATGACTTTAATGTCTCATACTACACTCAGGCTTTGTTTAATTGTAGCTGAAAGCTTTGCCGTTACTAGAACAAATAACTAGAATTATTGGTATGCCATCGTACGCCTCCAAGAGTCAGCGAAGTTATACGTTCTATTCATGTTTGTCCAGTCAGGTAATAATTGTAGTCAAGAAATTAAATACTGTATGTGGGAACCAAGCATCAGTGTCACCAATTCAAACAAAGATGAACAATACAGGGTGGGCCATTTATATGGACACACCGTACTAACATGGGAATGGTTGGTGATATTAAAGTCCTGGCACATTAGTATATGTGAGGGGGCAAACTCCTTCTTCACACCATAGACAATTGCCTTCAGATGACCCCAAAGATAAAAGTCTAAGGGGGTCAGATCGGGAGACCTTGGGGGCCATTCAACTGGCCCACGACGACCAATCCACTTTCCAGGAAAACCCGGAGAGCAGCCAAATGGCTTTTAGCTAAGCTTTAGCTTCAGCCAAGTGGAAGCTAAATTGGCTAGTCATTCATATGTATATTAGGTCGTTACCTGGGAATTCTGGAGGGAGGGGAGTGGGGGTGTGTGATTGAGGGCGTGGGGGAGCTGCTAAAAGCTGTGCACTTCCTTTTGTGTTTCATCTTGATGCATTCTCAATCATCCAGGGAAATAAATCTCCAAAAGTCACCAACTTGGAGTGTTTCAGTTTGCCATCTTAGGGAGAAATCAACACACATGGGTGTATGTCCTTTGTTGCTGAGATTTATTGATAAAAACAGTACAAAAAACCAACCATTTGTACACATATTTACGGGCTTTGTGCCTTCAGAACTGCCTTAATTTTCAGCAAGATGATGGAAAGATTCCTTAGACCTTGACATGATAGCATTACACAGTTGCAGTAGATTTGTCAGCGAATATCCATGATGCACATTTCCCATCTAAGGTGCTCTACTGGATTGAGATCTGGTGACTGTGGAGTCCATTTGAGTACTGTGAACAAGGAATGGGAATGGATAAGAATTTAGTAATTCTGATTCTATTATTGATATCACTTACTGATTCGATTCCTCATTGATTCACTTTGACAATGACCACCATTGCTAAGCTGCATACGAAAGACATTACATTGATACAATGTTGTTGCATGTTTGTTGTGATCAGTGTTCGGATCTCTACTCAGAAAAAGTAATTATTACACACATTACACTGAATGCGTTTCCCTAAAAGTAATGCAGTATGTTAATTACACCAAGAAAAATTAATTCCTCCACTTTACCATCGCGGTGTTGTGCAATAAAAATAAAAGTTATGTCCATATCCACACTATATACTGCAATGCCATTTCCCTCCTCTGGCACACAACCTGAAATCGGATGGATAAACAAGCAGACTAGCAAATTCAAAAAATTGGATGCTGGGTACCGGTTTTCTACAAGAACCAGTTCACGATTTTTCTATGGTGCCAGTTAATATTACTTTTTATTTTTCGCATGTATCTTTTGACAGTCTAGTCTGGCCATGCATCTTGCGGGGGGTTACCAGGGTTCCATCTCTAAATGACTGCTGGTCAGCAAACCTGGGAAACCCACAGATAATTGGAACTATGGCACGAAACCGCTTCCAAGACATCATGCAACACCTACGCTTTGATGACAAGTCCACCCGCAGTGATCGAGCAAAGTTCGCTGCAATTTCCAGTGTGTGGGGATCATTTGTCACCAACTGCATCACGTGCTACAACCCTGGTCTACATATCACCGTTGATGAACAGCTTTTCCCATCAAAGACTCGGTGCTGTTTCCTGCAGTATATTGCAAGTAAACCTGACAAGTTTGGGACACAAACACACAAATGCAAGAACAATCATGCCACTGTGCGATGTGTTCACTGCAACAGATACACATGTGGTAAATGCAGACTACAGATACCATGGCAGTGCCAGGATTGTGAGTGATTGCTGAAAATGTTGAAATGTACTCACTCACTTTTTATTATTATTTGTAAATATGTGTACAAATGGTTGGTTTTTTGTACTGTTTTTATCAATAAATCTCAGCAACAAAGGACATACACCCATGTGTGTTGATTTCTCTCTAAGATGGCAAACTGAAACACTCCAAGTTGGTGACTTTTGGAGATTTATTTCCCTGGATGATTGAGAATGCATCAAGATGAAACACAAAAGGAAGTGCACAGCTTTTAGCAGCTCCCCCACGCCCTCAATCACACACCCCCACTCCCCTCCCTCCAGAATTCCCAGGTAACGACCTAATATACATATGAATGACTAGCCAATTTAGCTTCCACTTGGCTGAAGCTAAAGCTTAGCTAAAAGCCTACCAGCCATTTGGCTGCTCTCGGGTTTTATAGGTAGAAAGGTAGAAGCCTGGGGATGCTAGTGTTAAAAAACTTTAGTATAGATTTTGTGATTCTGACATTCCTGGTTTAACTTCATCTTATTCTTTTAACTTCTAAATTTTTATGATAATTCCATTGGAATCATATTGAATATTATTCTTGTTCTCAGTCTTTTTTGACCTATTTTAATATGTTTTATTACTTTTTCTCAGACAGTTTGTATAATATTAAATTAAAATTTTCATGCCATTAATCAATACCCTTAATAGAAACAATTCTCTACAAGATGTATGAAAAAATGCCCACCACCCTTTTTAGAGTTTAATTTAAAACTAACTACAAAAAAATTAAGCATAAAGTAAACGTAAGTATGTTATAGTCCTGGATTTTGAACTAGTTTTTTTTTTTCAGTTTATACACTTTAAAATATTTTATATCATTACATATCCAATATTTGGTTCTTAGTTTGTTAATTATTTACATTTTATCTTAGATTTTTAGCATTTAGTGCTTACTTGAATTTGGTGCTGGTATCAGTTTGTTAGTTTTCTTTTTGCCTCACTTAAGTGTCTTTCCCCCATGTCAAGTTTAAGATTGTCAATTTCCTCGTCTACTTACAATTCTCACTTCCTGTTTTGGTAGTTGACTTTTGATAGTTAGTGGTCTTTTGTGTATTGTATTTAGTTTTACTTCATTGTACATTACCTTGATTGTTTTTAGCTGTGTTTAGCTTCCCTCCTGCTCCCACTTCTGTTACCTTCTGCTTATTTAAAGTCTCAGTCACACCTTTTGTTTTGTTTTTTATGTTTGGACTTGGAGTCTGCATTTGGATCCTGTCTTTCAACACATTATGACAAAGCTGCTCGTTTCACAGGATTCAGTGACAACATAGCGAGCCACTGCATTTAAAATTAGTCTGTAGGATGATTTTAACGGTTTCAATTTCTAATTTAAAACAATTTCACATTTTTCAAACATTGGCACAGAATTAGTTTTTGTAGATTATGTAGATAAGGACTGACGTGAGGAGCTGAGTTCTAAGCAGACCATTTTACCTGAAAGTTAATAAGACTATAATGCAGATAAAGGTCATGACAATAAACCAAGATGTTCCATTAGACGTCATGAGCTAAACAGAAAAAATATAAAAAATAAAATCACAATGTTACGTGAAGGTCAAGATCACAGTGACTCCCCTGAGGGTCTCTGCATTATTATGCTTCTGCTTCGAAGGCAGAGGGGGGCTTTATTTCATTTCACGTCTATATTTAGCGAGCTTATGAACTGCAGCAGCAGATGGTCTGTGACCAGAGACAGAGGCCAGACTGCTACACTCCTTTCCAGTAAAGGATATTTTGATTTTCCCCTCATGCCGAGCCGACGCGCCTTCATGTTCGGGAATACATTTTTCATCATCTTCCCAAAGTCTGCAGCACTTAGTGGGTGGTAGTTAAGATTGTCACAGAAGCTCCTGAAACACAGAAACAGAATTAATACAATTCTTTTTATTTAATTAGGAACACAGTGCAGGTCAGCATCATAGCCAGGCTGTCATTGTCTCTGGGTGCAGATGTGAACACACTAACCAGGGTGGGGACCTAAACAACTGTACCGAGACCCTATGGAGGGGGTGGTCTCGATGTGGTTCCAAAATGAACTCCAGAGCACTTTGTTTATGGTGTGAATGTGATCGACCTTGACCCGAGCCAACCAACAAGCAGACTTTCAAGTCTGAGCTAAAAACTTTCTGTAGCCATGTATGCTTTTGTGCGATAGACACAATAGATGTTCAAAGTTCTGTACGAGTTAGCAACTAGCGACGAAATGATTGTCTGTTTGTCTTCTTTGTGAGCTCCCTGCTGGTTTTCGAATTCTGTTGCCTCCTTTGTTTCTGGACTGTTAGACTTTTCTGGACTTCTGAAATTAATAAAATGTTCACCTTTTGTTTACTTGTAGCTGTGAATCTTGCAGGATTAATTTAAGAGATTTTAATATTTTTTTTTAGCAAAGAGGAGGTTTAGCACAGTTACACAGATGTTGAAATATCAGGACTAAATGCTTCCCAAGGAAGTGTCTGACTATGTTCCTGATGGTGAAAGGCATGTGCCATTTTTCAGGTATAGCAAAGGATTTAAAACACATATTAAACACAACTTATTTCATGACATAAAGCTGCCTTTCTTTTCTTGACAAGTATAGTAGTAATATATGTAGTATATAGGTAACTGAGCTAGCAACGTCTTCAAAACCCTGAAAGCAGCAAGCTTGTCTGAATCTCTCTCATGTTTAAGGTCTGTTAGCCGTGGTTTACTTCAGAACAATGTGATGAGTAGAAGTGG
This sequence comes from Diplotaxodon limnothrissa, assembly GCF_057381915.1. NCBI lineage: Eukaryota > Metazoa > Chordata > Actinopteri > Cichliformes > Cichlidae > Diplotaxodon > Diplotaxodon limnothrissa. The sequence continues at coordinate 19,321,274 of NC_140596.1, forward strand.
AAAATTACAAAAAAAATCATAACCTAAGATGCCAAAAGAAACCCATACATATATTTTCAGGATCATAAATGACACAACTTTTGATTATCTTTGCTAGACCGATGTGCCTGTTGTAAAAGCAGACAGATTCATGGTAGTCAGAATTTTTTTAATGAAAAATAAAACATGTCAATGGCACATATGACCCCACTCAATCACTTAAAGTTTAACATCTTGCTGTTCGATAAGCAGGTACAGATGACCTTTATTTCATATCATTTATTCTGAGTAGAAACATCTGCATCTGCTAAAACAGCTAGCCAATAAAGACCTGAGCAGTGGTGGAGCACCAAAGTTACACAGTGACTGTGTCCTATGTGCTTGTTTGACTGTGAAAAACATGAAGCACGTTAGGTCTGTTTAAAGCCTTTTGACCTGTCTGCACTGAAGGCGCCAATATTTCTGGAGGACGCTGTATTTTTGTTCTAGCTGAGTTAAAAAGACAGTTGTATAACAGCGTCAGAACATTTCAATGGCTGTCTCACACTTTCCATTCTAATATTACCGACACATGCGGCTCTGTGATTCTCATGCCTGCAGCATCTATTTATACTGATGCTTCTGCCTGCAGTAAACTGGAGGAGAAAGAGGCTCAAACATTGGAAGCAGCTATCTATGCAAAAGGTGAACGTCAACAATGACTTTATTTCTCCAAGAAAACTGGGTTTATGCAGTGAAACTAAACTCCGCCTTTCTGTTTTACACCTACTTGTATTCGTCGTAGACTTCCTGCTTGGGGAGCGAGGTCTCGGGGTACTCCTCTAAATGATTTCGGATCCAGGTGAATGCGTGCATCTGCTGCGTGCGACTCGATGACAGGGCGCTCTGGTCACTGCACAAAGATGTGGGTCAGTGATGTTTGTGAAGACAAACAATGCAGTGCTTACTGTCACCTCAGGCCTGATAAATGACACCAACGCTAATCGAGGCATTTTTGTTTCAATAAGCTTGTAAGCATTATCCTTTTGTCCAGTTTTCTATAAAAACATTTAGAAACAAGTATATCCTCACCTTTTATCGACACTGCTGCTCGGACCAGAAGGCAACTTGAGGTAGAGGTAGAGTTTTTCGATGTCTGAGAACTTCTCGACATCTTGCTATAGAAACAATGTTCGGTACAAGCGAACATAAACTTTCTCTATATGCAGATGACCTCCTACTGTATATAACGGACCCTCTCAAGTCAATTCCCTCATTAATGAATTGTCTTAAAGAATATAGTGCAGCTTCAGGATACAAGTTAAATTATACCAAAAGTGAGATTATATCATTAAATATACAAGATAATCGTGTTAGAGCTCTTACAGATCCACTACAGTGGTGTAATAATGGATTTACATATTTGGGCATACAAATTGGTAAATCTGAGGATAAAATATTCAAACTAAACTATATTAAACTGTTGGAACAAACTAAACTTAATATACAGAGATGGATGGATTTTCCATTATCCCTTATAGGGAGAATTAATGTTGTTAAAATGAACATTTTGCCTAAGTTTACCTATTTATTTCAGTGTCTCCCTACAAATGTTCCAAAAAGTTTCTTCAAAGAATTAAATAAACTTATAACCTCCTTCATATGGCAAAAGAAAAACCCAAGAGTTAAATTCTCCTCATTACAGGCCCCTTATTCAAGGGGAGGACTCAACCTACCAAACTTTAGGAATTATTATCTGGCCTCCCAATACCGATCAATTTTGATCTGGTTATATGCAGAGAGGAGTGAGGTTCGATGGGTTCCAATAGAACAATATGAGGTGAATCCCATATCATTAAAAGACGTCCCATTTCTAGGTACGAAAAAATGTTTATCTAAGCTCACAAATAATTCGATAATATTAAACACCTTCCGTGCCTGGCAGGAATCCCACTCACTTCTAAAAATAAATATTTCTTTTTTTAGAAGGACACCCCTATGGGGCAATCCTGATCTCTCCCATCATATTTCCGACTCCATATTGCGGGGATGGAAGGATAGAAATATTCGAACTGTTGCCGATCTATACAATAATGACACATTTATTGACTTCCAACAACTAAAGGAAAAATTTAAACTTCCAGACCAAAATTTTTTTAAATTTCTACAAATAAGAGACTGGATCAAAGAAAAAACCAAAGGAACTTTCCCTGAGATTCCTAAAGAAAGTCCTTTTGAAACGCATCTTTGCACCAAACCATGGAAGTCAATAAAAGGAATAGCATCTTCAATATACACTATTATTAATGAAAAATTACCTGACTACAACAAAACGGCTCTGAAAAGAAAATGGGAGGCAGATCTGGGCTATGTTTATGAAGAGGTAGAATGGTACCATCTAATGGAACAGGCACAGACCATGTTAATTTCCACAAATCATAGACAAATGCAATTTAATATATTCCACAGGACATATTATACACCTTACAGATTACATAAAATTGATATTAATTACTCTCCCAAATGTTTGAGATGTAAGGTGATAGATGGTGATCTCCTTCATATGCTGTGGAATTTCCCAGTAATAGAGGAGTTCTGGAGACGGACTACTGAAATAATTTCAAGGGTGATTGGGATCCAAGTCGAAATGGACCCAAAACTATGGATTTTAGGTGACATAGATTCTATAAATGTGGATTACCACAAGAAATATTTTATTTTACTTGCAAGTACTGCAGTTAAAAAATGTATTCTGACACATTGGAAATCTGAAAATTCTCCAACACTGAGATATTGGATTAATGAGTTAGCATCCTACTGTACACCTGAGAAGATATTGCATAGTGTAAAAGGGAAATACGGAACCTTTAAAAAAATTTGGGGACCATTTCTTTCAGTATTACCGTCTTTGGACTTGACAGAATATAGAGATGACGTAAATTCCTCTGGGTTTACCCTGAATTGATCCTTGGTTAGGCCCTTCTGATCAGAGTTCTTGAATGTTGTGCTGATTCTTGTGTATAGACGGGTGTAAATATGGGCTGTTTGGATACACGAATGTGATGAAGTTGAGAGCCATACAGGGGTAAAGGGGTGGGGGGATGGTGGGAGGGGTTCACACGATGTGTTTTTCTTTTTTTTTCTTTTTTTTTTTGTTTTGTTTTGTTTTAAATTTTTGTAATTACCAATACTGTTACTATTATAATTATTATTTATTATTATTATTATTAATACGCCCGTATTTTCTGTGTTCGGTCCTCAGATGGTTGAGGCAATGTTAGAAAGATAAAGATACTAGAGTGTGTTCCTGAGAATTTTTTTTTTTTTTTTTTTTTGGTCATAATGACCAGTCAAGCTTTGGCTAGTTGATGATACTTTGTCCCATAACTGTAAACGTCTTTTATTGTTTGTTTCTGTTTGTTTGTTTGTTGTTCATTTTCAATTTAAAAAATGAAAATAAAAAGTAAAAAAAAACAAAACATTTAGAAACAAGTATATCCTCACCTTTTATCGACACTGCTGCTCGGACCAGAAGGCAACTTGAGGTAGAGGTAGAGTTTTTCGATGTCTGAGAACTTCTCGACATCTTGCTATAGAAACAAAAAGTCAAAGATGGTTAAACAAGCAGGTCGGTCACACCTGCAGCACATGCATTAATGAAAGCAGGACTAGGATAGTTCATAAGGGACATTATTTACAAGTTCAACATTTCATCTGTTATTTTTCATTACTAACTACTCTGTCATTATTTTAATTTTAAAATATCTAATAACGTAGTTCTTATTTTGCCGGACTCATCAATAAAACATAAAATCATTACAACATAAGAAAAAGAAAAATGTGAAATATTGTTTGAGATGGTGAGACTAGAAAATATTTATTTGTTCAAAATATCATCATAATATTATTTTATGTTTATTTTGAACAAATATTTATTTGAACAAATAAATATTTGTATTATTATTAAAACAATATTATGTCTAATTATTAGTCCATTAGCCTTTGCGTGTCACCCCTCTCCTATAACCATACTTGATTTCCTCTTACTTACACTTTTATACAGATAGAAATGTCTGCTTTAAGCATGAATTGAAATACGATTTAGACAACAAACAGAACAAGCAAAGCATCCTTACAACAAGAAAAATCTTCAGTCTTTCCAGTAAACACTGAAACAATGACAGAGCCATGGCTGAGCTGCCTGGCCACCCACTGCATGCATCCAGATGGCACTGATAGCGCTCTCTTTTCTGTCTGTTACATATCAGTCTGAGCCAGCAGCTGGTTTCAGGGGAACAGTTAAAGTTTCAGTCTGAAGGCAACAAAATCAACCTCTCATCTCTGCTGAAGCTCTCTAACCTCCTGAGACTGATACTTACACGCGGACATTGCATGTGGGGTTTTTTTTTCTGCACATTACACTTCAGTCACTCATACTTAGACCTGTTGCATCCCATGAATCCCAAACAAGAGCTTAGGTTAAAGGCTGAAAAGCATAATAAATACATTTTTTGAATTGTTACAGATCATTTGAGGTATTAACAGAATGCAGTGCTATTCTTTAAGCCAGGGAGCAGGTCAAAGGAGAAAAGAGGCTCTTTGACAATTCAGGACTTACAAGTTCAAGAAGACTACATAGTGGAAATAACAAACTAACCCAAGATGCAATCTTAATATAAAGATTTGTTTTGTTTATCTTAAAAAAGCACAAGCCTCAGCTGCACAGTTAACGTTTTAAAGCTGAAACATTACAGCGGGGTCTTCTGTTAAGTTAAAACATCACTCGCTAATAAAGTGTTATGTCATCTCTCAGTAATTGAATATGTTAGCTACAGCTCTATAAGCAGCATTTTAGCCTAAGCAGGACTGATTTTAGCATCACTCTCAGGACGTGCTGTAAATTTTACATCAGTAACTGAAGAACAGCAACAGCGTGCTTTCACTGGAATTGATTTTCACCAAAACCAATGCTTCAAATTAATAATTCTCTCTTCTATTCCAAGCAAACCAAGACATTTATTATAAATAAATAAATTATTTCAGCCCTCATCAATTTATCCTTAAACAGACCATAACAAAACATCAAGCAATCATGAAAAGCATCTACTTGTTCATGTTCACAGATACAAACTGATGCCTTTTTTCACAACAGTCAACAGGAAACTATGTATTACAATAGGAAGCACATTCGTGTCAGAAACACCTGCTGTGTGTCATTAAGACAAAGTGAAGCTACATCACCACGGCAACTGACAAAGCTTTCATAACCAACCCAGTAGTAGAAATCCTGTCTTCCTCCCCTCACCTCCAAGCAGTCATAGGAGACAGCTGTCCCACTCCCAGCCTGTTCTGCCAGAGGTTTTCCTGTTAAAAGGGAGTTTTTCCTTCCCACCGTCACCAAGTGCTTGCTTATATTACCGTACCAAATATAAATACATATATTCTATTTCTATTTATATAATATATATTAGATATATAGATATTTATTTATAAATTAAATTAAATTGAATAGTAATGCCTGATCCTCACCAAGTATTGAACTTGTTTCCCTCTGCATAGTAGAAGTGTGAGCTTCACCACCAACCCCTCCAACCTCCAAATGTGGATTTCCCCTCCCCCAACAAAAATAATGGGTGTTGTGGGTTTTGAACCCAGCGTTTTCAGTTTCGGACTCTCAGTTTCTGTTTGATATTTTCTGTTTAAGAGCTTAAGGATTGTGAATGTTTAACAAACTGCTGTCAGACTGCACTGAAAAATAAAAGACTGGCCATTAATCAACAAAGCAAATATTGTGGCATAAATTATATAGTGCCTGTTTTGATGTACGCTAAAGGGGCTCTAGAATAAAAATCATATTCAGACATTAATCTGACACTTTACTGATTCGCACCGTTTCATACTCCATCCACTGAGCTGATGCTGACTTGTTAAGAGTGCATTTATAGAGTCAGATCACTGTGTCAGTGTAAACAAACGATTACTAAATTGTTGCATAAAACATATATAAACATGTAGGCCTCGGGAGTAGTTGTGCAACCCTTTTATAGTATAATAGTTTACACATTCACCTAAGAAGCACGAGATCCCTAGTTTGAAAAATCTGCAAACTAAAACATGTGATGCTACCTGCTCTTGTACCCTCTTGCAAGGGTGCAAGAGCTGAAAGGGAGTAAAGTTTGGAGAATAGGGGTGGAGTAGACTGATGACATAAGTGGGGGCCTCACCTCGTAAGACCATAAAAGCAAGAACGAAGATTTTAAACTCATCCTTAAACCTCACAAGAGGCCAGTGCAGACACTTTAACAATGAGGTAATATAAGAAAACGCAAGTAGGAGTTAGAAGCCTTGCAAAAGCATTTTGGACAAACTGACACAATTAATACAACAGACAAGAAAACAGAGCATTATAATATTCTAAGCAGGACAAGATTAATCTAACTTTTGAGACAACAGTCTTGAGTTTAGCGATATTTCTTAAATAGAAAAAGCAAGAGCCGGTCCAAGACTTGATGTGAGCATCAAAGGTTAAAGACTGAAAGCTAATGAATAGATTATTGGGCTCAATTTTGGTCACAGTGGATCAGAAAGGAACCAGGTGTGTCTAATACGGGGGGAAAATACTCCCCAGAGCAATAATTAGAGACTGTCTTGTCTGTGTTAAGCTGCAAAAACATTTGCAGAATATAATTTAATGAAAATAAAAAGGGATTTCAACAAGATCCTTGTGGAACACCACATAGCAGCCACATTAGAATAGAAATTTCCCACTTAAATCAAAAGTGTTTTATCAACAAGAAATTAAGTGAACCACCCCAACACATCAAAATGAGCACTTGAGGCTAGCTACAAAGAAATGTGGAAAGATTTAAAGTTTATAGAAGAAACAGCTCTGGTTCATTTGTCTTTAACGACTTAAAAAGGTTATGTTATTGGACTGAATTATAAACTGTGTTAATCCATTATGCCTACCCTTGTCACCCTGTTGAACAGTGACGTATGGCGGATGTGAGATGCAGCAACAGTTTGAAAGATTACATTTTGTGGAGGGGGAAAAAAAACTCACCAGTTTCTTTCCTTCTAGTTTTGAATTCCTCTCCTCCTATACCCACACTGGTGTGGGAATTTTGTGTGAGTGGAGACACCTATTGTTCAGGAGAATACTGCAGCAGGTACCCATGCCCTAAACACTGGTGTACATGGAACAAAGCTGTGGTGACGTCACCGCTAGCGTGCAAAGCAACTAATGCGGTGGATGTACTGGGATTCTTAGAGGTGTGGCTGCTAGCTGTCAGCAAGGCCTCACCTCTGCTAATTTTAGACACTGAACTGTATATTCTAACTGTGCTATAAACAGAATATAAAGTCTGTCCAAGAAGTCTGTGTTCTGGTTTTTGGTAGTGAAATTATTTTCTTTGTTCGTTAATTCACATTAACTAGCAGGTGACTGCACATCCCATAGATGCAATGCAGACTATATTATAAGACAAAGAAACCATCTTTGTTATACAGTCTATGTTTCAGCCTTCCGATATACCCTTAACCTCCTGAGAACTGAGGAAAAGAGATTCTTCCGATTGAACTTTTTGATTTCCTTCCTCTTTGGAGCTAAAAGAGGCCACCCAAACGCATGAGATAGCAATGGAATGGATGTCCTCTATTTAGCACAACAAGACTTATTAGGGTAGCTCAAATAAGTCAAAATATATAGATCAAAAACATCCAAAAACGTCCATTGCACAAGCCATAAATGAATAGGCTGGTTCTCAGGAGGTTAATGCTTAACACTGCTACCAACGGATCTTCTATTTTTATTTTTAAACTATACATGGATGGTAGGAATGTTTTTTCTGCTCAACCTATTGGGAACACTAATAATCTTCTGACAATATCTGAACAGAGAGTATGAAAAATCTCCTTAAAGTTGTTATCTGCAGATCACAAATATGTCAGGAATACTCACCAGAATGTTTTCCACTTTTGATTGAACAGATTTGCTGCAAAACAGAGACATAGTACAAATTAGCATGAAGCCGGTGTAACATGAGCACTTGTGTCTGAAGTATATTTATTTATAAAGCAGAGGAATGTTTGGTATGAGACGACCCTCCCCTCAGGATCTCTCAGGTCATGTATCCCACCACCACAAACACATGTGGTCATATGTAAAAAGAAACAGGGACATGAACATTGTTTAAGACAGAAGATCTTTTTTATCAACAGTTTTCCCAAATATTTTTCTGTGTTTACAGGTTTTATTCTCATACTCCTATTCTATATTCAACAGAAAGGTTACCAGTACAATACAAAGTTCTGGCAAATTTTAGTGAAAGCCTAACTTAAATTAAAAACTTAATCAAAAATAACATATTAACACATGTAACTGCTTCCCTGTGTCCCACCATGATCATGTGTCACTTCTATTTTTTGCCTTAGCATCTCACACAGGCCTCGGAAGCATGAAATTCTCTTCCTGATTGACTTTTAATGATGTAGGTTTTAACCTGAGGTCAATCCGGAAGAAGTGTAAGATTTGATTGAGGCTCATAAACAGCCACTGCTGAGCTGCAGCTAAAAACTATCAAAGATCACTACAAAAATCCAAGAGTGACTGGAATGATGCTCAGGCTACAGCTAAAATTAACATACAATCAAACAGACTTTGATAGCGGGAAAGATCACAATTAGTCGCTCCTATTTAGGTCCACTCCTGCAGACAGAAAAACCAAACTGAGGAATAAAGTCCAGGTTTCATGTGTAATCCACAGACAGGGCAGCATGCTGTCAATGACTGTGGGGCAGAAGGTAGGTCACATTTAAAGACTATTACTTGGGCTGGGCAGGTCAGAATCAGGAGACGCTCTAAGCCATGACAAGAACAGTTCACTTTAATTGACTGTTACCAGGGGGCTGAGGATTTCCCAGTGCTGAAAGACCGTCAGTAAGCCGTTTGTGAGGCAGACTTAGCAGATAAACTGAACGACACCTGACGCAACTTTCTACAAGACCTAAGCCTTGAAAATAAAGAACTGAAACAAGACAAACAAATGTTGCTGATAAACCAGCAAGATGTACACCTAACCCCAGACCAGTGATTCCTAATTAGGGCTAAAGGTACCCCAGTAGGTACTTATACAGAAGTTAGGGGGGGTTCATGGAAAAATTTGTTCAACTTATAAAAATTAAAAATCCTCAAACAAACAAGTTGGAGCAGAAGCAGTTACAGTAAACTAAACATAGTGGCTATGGTGCAGAGTGGCTCCATAGTTTGAGGTTGTGCCAGTAAGAGCATCTGTCAACTCAAACATGCAGAGCTACCTGCTGTGATAACCCCATGTGACAAGGGAGCAGTGAAAGTGGATCAATTTTAGTGGATAAGGTGCAGGAAAAAAACAAATCACAAAAGTCTTTAAAATAAATAAATAGATAAAGCAGCTAATTAAAGTAGTCCTAACCAAAGAAAAGAAAAGAATATCGAATTATCATTAACAAAAGGTTGTCAGTTGTTTAGCTTATATGCTTTTAGCAGCTACGGTAACTGCTAAAACTATCACTTTAATAAGTAATGAATACCTAAAACAGGACAAAAGAAACAGCAAAAACATAAGCGATAAATACATAAAATTGGTCACCGAGTTTAATTAAATCAAAAATTAGTGACTCTAATAGTAACTTCTAATTTAGTGGATGAATATTTAAATTAGTAAACCACTATTTATGGACAGCCAATAATTCTAGCTAATCATTTAGCTACTAGAAGTTACAGGATAAATATTTGAAATTGTCGATTAACAGAAGAAATATAACAATTGTCAAAATATTAGGGATAAATTAATGAAATCTGATTAAATGAATAGCTGTTATATAGAGTAGTAGCTACTACTAACTGAATGGACGAAGGGCTTACATAGTGGTCTAACAATTAATGGACAGATGAAACGGCTAACAATTTAGCTGCTACAGTTAGCATTTTAAAAGGCAAGATTACAGTGAACAAAAAAGAAATGAAATTAGAGATGAAAGATGAAATTTGTTGTTGGATGAAGGGTTAAATAGTATAGTTTTAGAGTAGATTAGAGATGTACCAATTGACCGACTATGGACCAAAACTGGATGATTTCCAGTGTTCTCGGCCTGGACCGGTGAGCGGCTGGTCAGCCTTCGATATGATTTATTACGAGCCCACTCATTTTTATGAATACACAACATGTGCACAATGACATGTGGCTCACAGCCACATGCTACGCTGTTACCATGGAAGTGAGTAAGGTAAAAAGTTTGCTAAAGTAAACCACAATGGGGAAACAAAAATGTTTGTAACAACAAACCCAATGACACATGTAAACATGCACATTTTAAACAAATGAAAAGCAACTAAAGCTAAAGCCATCCACAATACAAAGCCAGCCATAAGTCAGTATCCTCTGTAAGAGCCTCGGTATTAGCAAACAATCAAAGCAGTTAGGAGTGAAAAAGATAAAAGGGTCAATGTCCTGTTGTCTGGTGAAGCTATAAAATTAAGAAAGTACATGACATTTGTTTTGTTATATAAAAAGATTTGTGTCTGCTTTTATTTAGTAAGGTAAAATATGTCAGGTAAAGGTAGGTGTACAGCAACTCATTTCAGCACTTTATTTTCAGTTATTTCAGTAAGAGAAGATCCTGTAACATACTGCAGTTTAGGGGAAATTTATGTTTAATAATTTCTTTATTTAATTAGCAAGTAAACAATCCAGATTAAAATGAGTTCGATTAAGCTAACATGAACATCAAAGGTGGGGTTTTGAAAATCAGTGCTTTGATTGTCCAGACTTCCTGTGCAGACAGAGTGACGGTATGTTGCAGGTGAACTTGTTGACCCAGACTACGACTGTATCACTTCACCAAGAGCCACCCACAAGCAGGTCACTGAGGTGAATGCCAATATTTATGCTCTACTCCTCTCAAAGGTTAAACCTGTATGGAGCTGGGCAAACGTTCAGGATCCTAACATGTTATTGATAAACTGTTAGCAGCACAGTGACGTGAAGTTTCTATTGAGGTATTTCCTGAAGAGATTTGAACTCTGAACTTCTGTGTTTCCGGTTGTTCAGCTCCTTGACATTTTCTTGCTGTCTGATATTTAAATGATAGAACTTAAGTTCATTCAGAAAAAAAGGTCAGAACAGGACCTTAAGTAGCAGACACAAAAGAACACGTGCCTTACAAGAAATCAAGTCTTTTCCTTTACTCTGTTCACATTAAGCCTCTTATCGAGCCATAACCAATTTAGAATCAACAGTTCTAAATGAGCAAGCTGGAACCCAAACAGGCACAAGGACAACATGGAAAATCCACACAGAAAGGCGCTGGTATTTTCTCAGGATTCACTAGCAGAACCTAGAGGTTAGCAGTGTTGCCTCACTGCAAGAAGGTCCTGGATTCAAATCTATTGGCTGCAGGTGTGAGTGTGACTGGTTGTCTGTGTTAGAGCTGTGACAAACTGGCTACCAGTATGACAGCTGAGAGAGGCTCCAGTCTGCCAGAGACTCTCAAACTGAGAACTGGTTAAAAATATAAATTTGATTTGCCTCTTCTTGATTTGTTATTATTTTTTCTTTATTTTTTATTATTTTGTTTTTTTGAGCTATTCAGAAGTGGACTTGCTAGTGTGTTTTGGATCGTTGTCCTGCTGCTTGACCCAAGTACCACTGATTTTTTTGGTAGAGAGCAGAATTAATGGTTCCTTCAATTACAGAAAGTCATCCAGCCAGAGCAAAGCAGTCAGACCATCACACTACCACCACCACTTGACTCCTTGTATGATGTTCTTTTTATGAAATGCTGTGTTTATGCTACTTTATGGCAGATGTAACAGGACTTGAACTTTACAATAAAGTTTAGCTTTTGTCTTGTCAGTCCACAGAATATTTTCCCAAAAGTCTTGGGGATCATGAAGATTGTTTTTTTTTTGGCAAATGTGAGCCTTTGTCTTTTTGTTCAGCAGTGTTTTTTTCCCTTGAACTCTTTCATGGATGCCATTTTTTCCCAGTCTCTTTCTTATTGTTGAATCATGAACTCTGACTTAACTGAGGCAAATAAGGCCTGCGGTTCTTTATATGTCATTCTGGGTTCTAATATGACCTCTTGGATGAGTCGTTGATATGCTCTTGGAGTAATTTTCGTAGGCTGACCACTCCTAAGAAAGTTTATCACTCTTCCAAGTTTTCTCCATTTGTGGATAATCACTCTAAGGTGGTTCACAAAGCCTTAAAAATGGCTTTTCAGCCCTTTCCAAACTAATAGATGTCAATAACTTTGTTTTTCGATTGTTTTCTTAAATTGTGGCATGATGTGTTGCTTTAGGCTTGCTTCACTTTTTTTAGACAGGTTCTATTGTACTGATTTCTTGATTCAGCAGGTCTCAGTGTTGCTGGTGAAATTGAAATCAGCTTCATCATTCAACTTCATCATTTTTACAGCACTGTATATTACAGAAAGAGAGAAAGATATTGGGGAAATATGACTCCTTCCTCTCTTGCATTAGGAATCAGTCTTCAAATTCCTGATTAAGTGTACACTGTTTTCTGTCCCATTTTACATATAAAACTAAAATATAAGACAGCGCTTCAGATAAATGAACAGCGTAAAACAAATAAATGCAAAATAAAAATGATAATAAAGTTGCCATACACGTAAGAGTAATAAGAACTCAATAATCACTAGAATACAATGTGCTGCTCTGACAGAGACCATTATGTCAGCCATACAGAGTAATTTTACTTTTGCTATTTCTAGAGCATTTTCCTCGTGATACCTGTGTTAAATATAGCTACTTTTACTGGAATAAACACGGTGGTGGGATGTAAAAAGAAATACCTTTATTCAAGGAGTCGAGTAATTAGTTACTCAAGCATAAAACAAGTTCCTTAAGCTTTATTTGAGTTATTTAATTTTTCCATTTGCACAGTGTCTACTCTACCAGGTTTATCCGGCTGTTTTATCACAAGCACACGCTGCAGCTCGTGCATGTGTCTAACATTTAACATGCTGGACTTCTACGGTTGTTATTATTTACTTACTATTATATTTAAGCAGTGAAGATGCGACTGCGTCCAAGCATGATAAGAGCAGTTTAAAAATGTTGTGATGAGTTTCCCTTTAAGCATCAAATTGTGCGTATGCACAGCACAACAGTGTGTGAAGTAAACATCTCCTCACCAGATGGAGTTCTTGATCCTGAGCTGCAGAGCGCTGGCCTCAGCGCCCTGCAGCCCGGGGAGTAGGCCGGGCAGGCTCCCCGCCCCGCTCTCCGGCGGCGGCTGCTGCTGCTGGGGGTCCTCATCAGCCATCACTGGAGGTCACTGTGGGACGGGAGTGGACCGGTAGGGAGGCGAGGACAGGTGTAGTCGCCCGGCAGGGTTAAACATGGACCGGAGGACGTTGCGATGCTAGGGGGACAGCAGCGCGCCCTGTTGTTGTTGTGGCTGCCACCCTGCGCTCCTCCGACATCGCTCGCTTCGAGCCCGGACTGCCGGTCAGTACTGGCGCCTGTGGAGCGGAACTACGAGCCGCTGTCAAACACGGGCCAACACATGAATATAAATAAAGGCAAGAGTAAACAGGCAACCTGACAGCTGCAAAACAACTAGCTAGTCCCTCCGGTGTGCTCCGCCTGCCCCGCACGTTATGATTGCTCTACATGTGCATGGTGAGTAGTAGCTGTCTGGCAGGCGCATGCGCATTGAGAGGCTCAGCATTAAAAACAAAATGTAAGCAGAAGACATCACTGACCGTGCCAGACTGCATTTATATAAACACACTCCTGCTTTACATGTGTGCTAGTTTCATTATTATTATAGCATTATTGTCTTTATTAACAGTAGCAGTTGTAATAGGATAGTATTATTATTAAAAACAAGAATTATAACAAATCCTCTACAGATTTTATTTTGCTCTAGGAGGGGTAAATGACTTTGAACCTTGATATACAGAAAGGTAACAAAAAACATAGTTACTTTTCAGTTAAAAGACAGATAAAATACAAAGCCATATTTAATATTCCTTTTTGTTTAATATAACAGTAAAACATGGAAAACTAGAAATAAAATGGACAATAAATAAGAAAGATTAAAAAGTGAACAAAACAGCTGGCTAAAACTGACTTGAAGCTAACTCTGGTACTTCTCCTAAAGTGCCCTGGAGATAAGGTGTTGAAAGGTGTTAAAAACCTGAAGTTGTGACAACTCATTTCCTTGTTCCAGTTTTGATGTGGGGACAGCAAGGAGTGACTGTTCAGCTCATCGGAGAGACCTTTGTGTATTTGTACAAAGTATGCCAAGTCAGTGGGAGCCAAGCCACTTAAAACTTTAAAAGCAAACAATAAAATTTAAAATGGACAGACAACGAATGTGAAGAAGCACAAACAGGAGTAATATGCTCATGTTTGCTTGTCCTTGTCAGCAGACGAAGAGCAGCATTCTGGACCATTCGTAAGTGTGATATTGAGACCTGATTAATACCGACATAAAGTGCATTACAATAATCAAGGCGAGTGCTCACAAACTCATAAAACTCTTAGTCACAAAAGGTGATAAAAGGTTTAACTGTAGAGAGCTGCTGCTGCAAAAAGCTTGTCAGGTTAATTTGTCATCCCCACACTGTATCCCTGATCTAAAATAAGTCCATGTGATTTACATTTCTATGTTATTATTATAATGAATAGAGATGGCACATATAACTTTTTTATGTCCGATACTAATACGATATCATAAATTTGGATATCTGCCGATACAGATATAAATCTGATATAGCACATTTTGTAATCAATAAAACATTTTTTTTAAATATTTTGCTGCATTTTGTATAAGTTCATACTCAAGTTTATAAAAAAACAAAACAAAACAAAAATAAAGCTATTCTGTTATACCTGTATGCAAAAAATACACTACACCCAAAATATTTCATAGTTCAGCAACACTGATCAGTCGAATAAACTTAAACCTACACCATTCTCCCTATTCTTGTATTTTAAAGAGTACTTAGTGGAAATATTAAGCAACCTAACTACACTGAACAAAAATATGAACGCAACACTTTTGTTTTTGCTCCCATTTTTCATGAGATGAACTGAAATGTGCAGTTTCATCAAACAGCACAATGCCACAGATGTCGCAACCTTTGAGGGAGCGTGCAATTGGCATGCTGACTGCAGGACTGTCTACCAGAGCTGTTGCCCGTGAAATGAATGTTCATTTCTCTACCATAAGCTGTCTCCAAAGGTGATTCAGAGAATTTGGCAGTACATCCAACTGGCCTCACAATTGCAGACCACATGTAACCACACCAGCCCAGGACCTTCACATCCAGCATGTTCACCTCCAGGATCGCCTGAGACCAGCCACCCGGACAGCTGCAGCAACAATCGGTTGGCATAACCAAAGAATTTCAGCACAAACTGTCAGAAACTGTCTCAGGGAAGCTCATCTGCATGCTCGTCACCCTCATCGGGGTCTGGACCTGACTGCAGTTCGTCGTTGTAACCGACTTGAGTGGGCAAACGCGCACATTCGATGGCGTTTGGCACATTGAAGAGGCGTTCTGTTCACAGTCCCAGTTTTTACTGTTTAGGGCAGATGGCAGACAGCGTGTGTGGCGTCGTGTGGGTGAGCAGTTTGCTGATGTCAACGTTGTGGATCGAGTGGCCCATGGTGGCGGTGGGGTTCTGGTATGGGCAGGCGTATGTTATGGACAACCAGTTTCTGTCTGAGCAGGTTATTGAAACTGGTTCACCCGAAAGACAAAACGCCAAAACACAAACTTAACAATGTGGTGTATGCTGTACAGTGCAGCGAGGAATGCCCAGACCTCTACATTGGAGAGACCAAACAGCCACTTCACAAGCGCATGGCACAACACAGAAGAGCCACCTCCACAGGACAAGACTCAGCAGTCCATCTGCATCTTAAGGAAAAAGGACACTCTTTCGAGGATGCCAATGTTCACATTTTGGACAGAGAGGACAGATGGTTTGAAAGAGGAGTGAAAGAAGCCATCTATGTCCACTGTGAGCGACCATCTTTGAACAGAGGCGGGGGTTTACGACACCAACTCTCTGCCATCTATAATCCAGTTTTGAGATCCCTTCCCAGACGCCTTAACGCCCACTCACATCCTGGGCCATCTGACCTCAGGAATTCGCATGATAAGGTGGGGCCAGGTTTCACAATGAACACACCCGAAACTCTGGCTGATTGGGACCCACACCCAGTTTCACACCTTGGCTCAGGCGATTAGAGGATCATCAGGGGGTCCTTTTGTCCCTCTGTGGGGGGTCACTCCCACTAGGTTTATATCTGGGACTCTCCACCATTTGACCTTAGAACTGAAGAAGCTTCTCGGATGAGAGGTGAAACGTCTTCAAGCAACTTAAAGAAGTCCAGGTGCTTTTCTTTGCAAGCTCCTTTGACTTAGCTTGTTAACGTGTTGACTCCGTCCAGCCCCATGTACGGGCAATCCGCGGTAACTCGTTAACGGAAATTTGCCGCGTTATGGCGTTAATGTCATTTTAACGAAATTAACGCTGACAGCACTAGTGGGAACACAACGAATATGACTGCACATTTACGCTGACATCATCCTAGTGCAAAGACAAGTGGAAGCAGGCAAAAACAACAAGCACGCATGCTACAAACTTTACCCGAGTCATTTAGACAGCTGTTAGCACATGATTCTCCTTATGGGGACCTGATATGTTTAATATGCTGCTGAGAATATAGCCCAGAAGAAGGGTATAGTGTAGCTTTTATTTTGGAAAGAGCCATTTCTCTGTAATAAACTCTCTTTGCCAAAGATGAGTGATTTCTCGATCAGATGGATTTATTCTTTTTTTAAATTATTTTGTTGTTTCAGCAACATTAAATTTAAAAACTGTACTTTTGATTTAAAATATATTTTTATAATTTTAATAAATTACAAATTAAAAAGGCATGAACATTTTTTTGTATCAAAAAAATATCGAAACTGTGACACCAAAGTATTGAACCGAACCATGAATTTTGTGTATCGTTGCACCCCTAGTGTTTATATAACTATTTTATTTTTTTTACCCTGTTTATTTGTATTCATGTTCTATTCTCTTGTATACTTCATCTGCTTGTATGTTTTATACTCATTGTTTGTTCAATAAAGTTCTTGTTTGAATAAAACGTATCCTGTATTGCAATATTTTGGAATAAAAGGTTTTAAAAATATAGAATCTACTTAAAATAGATAAGAACAATCGACTTTGAGAGTGAAAACTAAATTGTGTTTTTGTTACTATTGATGCTGCTGAGAAATAAAGTGTTTTTCAATCCTGTTTTTAAAAAAAAAAAAAAAATCACTATCCCTTCAGCTTTTTTGTGGCAAAAAGTGTCAGTTTCTGCATAACAGGGGCGCTGGAGCCTATCCCAGCTGTCATTAACATCACATTGATTATTATGCAGTTATTTTTGTGCAAGGAGAGCAAAATAGACAAAACTCCCTCTCAGCTTGTTTGTTGCCAAAAATGGCCACCTTTTGTTTACGTTCACAAAATGCTATAAAATTTAGATATATTAAAACATTTTTCTACTTTGACCAACTTCAGTCTTTAAATTAGCACCAGTCCTTGTCACCAAAACCAGACATTTATCTAAATTCATTTTTTATCCTTTAAATTCCACAGAGATTATATATTACCATCACCAGTGTGTGAATGTGTGTGTGAAGGGGTGAATGACTGAATGTAGTGTGAAGCGCTTTGGGGTCCTTAGGGACTAGAAAAGCGCTATACAAATGCAGGCCATTTACCAGTAACCTTTCAGAAAAAAGGGGATAAAGGTCTAATTTTTTTCACCATATAATTGATGAAACTTTCTATTTTTTTCAGTTGAGCATCAGGGACAAGGCTGTCTTGCAATTGTTGAGGTCACTAGTGTGTTCCCCATTTCTTCCAGGATCACTCTTCATTTGTAGGTTTTAGAGGACTCCTACTACTGTGAAGTGGTTTTCATGGGAAAAAGGCATTGTATTCCAAGACATCTGGGAGATTGTAGAAATGAGCAGCAATGGCCTTCTTGCCATCTTTCTAGAAAAATAAGTGATCTGGAAGCTGTCAGGCTTACTTACAGCAGTAGCACTTTCTGCACCTGCATAAAGGACACATTTACTAGCAGTGTTTGTTACTGTATGTGCTACAGCTGCAGCTTTGAATTTTTTTTTTTTTTTTTTTTTTTTGGAGAGTTAAAAATTTGGCCATGGTATCTTGTTATGAAATGTACAAGAGTAAAAGTGTTTTTAGCATGTGCTTCAAAGCTAAGTTTGACTGGGAAACTCAAAGGTCAATAACCTGCATCAACAGAAATTCACTGCAGCCTGTGTAATATTTGATGATAATATATTCCAGTGTATCTTGCAAATTGTAATGTCATGTACAAACTATTAGATCCTTAAGATCAAACCTGTGTCATTCTATTGGTCCATTGCAGTGTAGTAAGTCATCAAAAGCCCCTATATGAAACTAAGAATATTACATGAAATTGGTTGTTGGCCAAAAATGGGTAAATGATGAAATTGCATGATTTAGCACTGTCAATAACAAGGAATTTTAAAATTTCATAATAATGGGTTTCGGGTGGCCAAAAGTTTCCATGATCGAGGCAAGAGGAACAATGTTCAGTGTATATATTTTTGATGAATTTAAGAAGCTGAAAATTATTAAAGCTGAAAAAAACTAGACCCTTTCATTCCATTGGCATAAACACAGCAAAAATGGTCAACAAAAAAAAAAGAGAAAGAAGTGGCCACAAATGGCCAGGATAGAGACCAGAGGGTTAATGCGTAAAATGTATAAAAATATTATTAATTACAGGGTAATACATTACTGTTAATTGCAACTGTAAGCTTTTTATTTTGAAGTTACAAGTATAAACAATGCTGTTACATTTACACTGTAATTTTTTTTTACTATTGAACTATTGATTCTTAAATCAATGCAGTGAAATACATCAGCCCAATCATTGCAAACTTAGAAATCGGATGTCCTTGCAGAGCCATAACTCCATCTTGTACATCCGATTTCGACTGAAGCTGTCTGGTGAGGCTTGCTATGTCCATTTTGATTGTTAATGGTTAAAAATGTTCTTCTTTTACTGTTACTTTTTGTGGATGACAAGGTTTAATACAACTTAAAAAGACACACACACACACACCAAAAAAAGTAACTCCGCCAGAGTGCCTATTTCTGATCACTTTTGCCGGTCCAAAGTCCGGATAAAGGAGGAGGGTTGGAATTATTGAAAACAGTAACAAGAGAAAAGAAAAAAATAATTTGTAGTTCTAAATATATTTCAAATGCTTTTAGGCTGTTTTTTTTTTTTAAATCACTCTGTCTCTTCCACGATGTTATTTCTCTCCTACAGCGTCTGTTACAATTACATAGGCAGGACCAATTATGCAAATTGGGCGATGACGTCACTTAGCTACTTCTAGCGACTTTTAGGACACCGATTATCCTTACTGAAGAGTTGACAACACTGCAAAAGACATTGCAGAGTGCAGAATGACTTTTGAGTTAGGTGTGGTTGGTGGCTATCTAACCAGTTATGTCTTCAAGGGAAGCCTCTGGGCCAAAATATTGCTTCTATACTTAGTTATTACAAAGACACGGACCGTATTCTGTCATTCAACCCTCTGATGTAATCACATTGAGTCTGCATGAAATAAAATGTTAACATATGACTAGGTTTCCTTTATGTGTATTAAAATGAATATTAAGTGTGAGTAAATGTATGTTTTTTATATAACAAATAACTCAACAACTATCCGAGTACCCTTTTTTAAACATTATTTTTTAGTATTTTAGCACAACGTCGATAAACAATGACTTGCTGTAATCGTTTAAAAATCTCCGTAATTGTCTTTCATGGGTTGCCGTACTGTGCCCGAGGTGTACCAGCTGTTGCTATGCAACCATTATCGCGTCGTTTCGGTCTGCGACACGATGGCGGCAAGAAGTGCTGATAAAAAGGTCCAGCCCTTCATTTCGCAGGTTTGTAACATTACTTTTTCATGTTAATGTCTCTCAGACCATTAAGCTGAGCTTTTTAGTTGTGCCTCACCAAAATGTTTTACTAACTGAAGTAACTATGGCAACCGTTTCTGCTTCCGCCAACAGGAGCACTGACAAAGCAAAAAAATACATACAAAAAAACAAAACAAAAAACACCAAAACATAACATCACAGTCTCATCCTTACTGTTGCACATCAAAGTTACAAAAAAGAGCCTTATAATATGGCATAGCCATGTTCTAGTGAACTGGATAACCTCTGATAGTGATAATATAAAATAATGCAGCACTTATAAAAAGAAATTAGAACAGCTAAGTACAGAACAAAGCAGGTAAACTAGCAAAAACAAGTACAAAAGGTGGAAAATAGTTAAATAGAAAAAAGTAGAATATAAGAGCTTAACGAGTATAAATCTAACAAATAAATGCTGGTATTGCTGTATCAGATGGAAAGTGAAATTTGTCCTTCAAAGGGTTTTGTATGGATGCTTGTTTGTGCCACTGATAAAACATTATTTCGACTCACTAACTGAAACTTCTGAGAAAATAACTCAAAGCTGAGAAAATAGCTTGAAATTTGAGTTATGTTAAAATAATAAGTCAAAGGAAAACTTTTTTTTCATAGCTGTTGATAACTCTCCTGTTATGTCATTTTTTGTTGATGCTTAGGTCAAGAAACGTTCATCCTCTACCAGTAAGGCTGAAAGGTCCAAAAGAGTTGAATTAAGGGCACAGTCAAAATCTGCTTCTGGTCAGGCAAAGAAGCACACAGATGAACTTTTAGCCAAAGAAGAAGAGTATAAGTAGGAGTTGTTCTCACACCTGCTTGCTTTATTTTTGTATATAGTAATTGCACTAACCCTTCTGATAATTTTAACATTGCATTTTAGTCTAAGTTGCTCATTTCTGTCAGAATAAGTTATATGTGGACTATTTCTTGCACTTGTTTAATCAGTAGTTCTTTAGGGCACTGACCAGTACTGGTTATCTATAATAATAAAAAAAAGTAACTCCAGATAGAGTGACCCACTTGTATCACCAACAATCCTGCAGTACTAAATTTCAACTTGTTAAAAGTTGTTTATATAAATCTGCTTATTCATTATTTTATTTCCAACAGACTCCTTAATGCAGAGCTGGAAGCCAAAACAGCAGATTTAGTTAGACAGGCTGAGCAACTTATGGTAAGTTATTAACAGGTTTGCATTCAATAATTGGAAGAAAAAAAATTTGTGAGCGCAGTAGCACTAAAAAAGTCAGATGAAAGAAGTTAAGAAGGGAGCATGCTTACTTTAAAGTCAAAACTCTGTGTTTATTTTAGAGAGAACAAAGTGAAGTTCTTTCAAAGCCTTTATCCAATGTCCTGCTCACAGACACTGAAGAAGAAGAGACGTCCAGGTAAAAGGTTTGATTTCCTTATCTCCGATCATTCGGATATATAATTTTAGCAAAACCTCCTTGAAAAGAAAGATATTTTTTTATATTCATGTACATTTGCATCTCTCTGTTTAACTTTTCACTTGCAGGATAACAAAGACTCACACATGTGCTGTGCAGCAGCCTGGTGTGAAGGTCTGTATCTCATGCATTTTGCTCAGCAGTTTGTATTATTGTTGTGGACGTTTTCAGCTCTGTTCAGTTTTATTTTTTTTAGCAGAAGTTGAAAACAAGGTTTTTTATATTGGTATTTAAAGAAGAAAAAAGGCCCAGTACTATTAAAGAGAAACCCCATCAATCAGATGATCTCATATGAGCAGCACTTGTCTACTGTGGTAAGGAAAAACTCCCTTTTAGCAGGAATAGACCTCACGGAGGAGCAGCCAGTGGGGAGTGAAGAAAACTGCTTGGGCATCTTAGAAAACGCCCCTCAACCAAAGCTCTTAACAGCTTAGCATAGGGAGGCTTCAGGTTCACGTGAGCCAGCCCAATTAGCTTTATTCAAAAGTAAGGTTTTAAGGCCAATCTCAAAAGTAGAGAGACTGTCAGCTGGACTCAAACTGGGAGCTGGTTCCACAAGAGAGGGGCCTGATAACTAAAAGCTCTGCCTCCCATTCCACTTTTTTTTCTTTCTTTTCTATTTTTTTTATACCTTGGAAACAACAAGTAAGCAATCTGTGAGTGAAGTGTACGGCGGCCCTGAGAGGTCAAACACACAGTAACTTCATGGATGAACAAGTAAAGAACAGCAGCAGAAGTGATAAGATAACAGTAAAAAGCTAAAAGCAAACATCGATGGACAGCATTATATGAATCTTGTTGAAACCCCACGACACAAAACATAATCCTCCATTTCTTTGAAGTATGTCTCAGTGCAATCCTCCAGATGTTTTGGTTTCCAGCACTTCTGCAGCTGTTCCATTACTTTATCGTCTCTTCAGATACACTTCTTTTGTGAATTTGCTTTTTTAGCTTTTGTGGCACATTTTTCTATTTGCTGGTGTTTTCTTAAGTTGCAGTGTTTTTGACCTCTCAGGGTCACCTTAGAAGTGTCCTGTTGGGGTAACAAGGTGCTGTAAGTTCTTTAAGGTCACTTCAGTATTTTTGTGTAATTCTTTTAGGAGGCGACCAAAAGAATTGTTGCATCAAGATCACAAAATATGCTGAGTGGAAAACAAGTGAAAGATCCCCACTTTAAAACTGGGTGAGTTTTATTTGTATATAATTTCTAAATCCATTTCAAGCCTTTCTGCTCATAAATCTTTTGTGAGATTTATTCTCCAGGAGGAATCACAGTTTACAGGTTTTCACGAAATTGTGCTTGATTGTTTCAGGAGCTCAGAGGATGATTTTGAAGCTGTAGAAGATTCTGCTAATTTATTCTTGGCAAAGACAATTCACAGCATGGAGGAGAAAATGAACAATGCTGTAGTTCATGAAAATGCTGTGGATGAAATACCTAACTTTGGAGACAATGTAGGATCAGGTAATGCTTATTTCACTTAAAAAATAATAAACCACATTTTTATTCAGTGGGAACAATGACTAAATAACATGTATAGTTTTCCACGAATAGGCTTTTTTCTGTCAGATGATTTTTGCCCCTTGAGAATCCCAAATGAAGGCCAAACTGGAGCTTTGAGATTATTTAATTCATGTGATAAGTTTCATATGCTTATATAGATTTTTTCACAAGCGTATAAATCAGATTGTTGTCGCTTAAGGAGTTTCAGAAGCTCAAATACGAGTCCTGAAGGCAAAACTCCGGATTATGCAAGAGGAACTGGACCAGATCTCATGTGAATATTACAAGAAGGTAATGTAAATATTTATATATACAACTATAAACAGAAATGTTGCTGCTGATGCCTTACATTAGAGAAACAAAAGTTACTTTGGTAAAATATATAGGGTTATTTGTCCTGATCCTTAGATCGTTTAACACAGCATGGATGTATTATTGTATCTGGATTGTTTTTTCTACTGCTCAGACTGAAGTGTCTGAACTTGTGTCTCTGCAGGACGATGAAAACACAAAGCTTAGCGCAAAGATTAAGGAGCTGGAGGAGGATCGAGCCCGGCTGCAGAAGACCATGAGCATTCAGCAGACACAAATCGAGAAGCACCGAGCTTTAGCCGCAGAGTCCAACAAAAAATGTGATGGACTTCAACTGGAAGTGTCTGGTTTGAGCAAGGTGTGTGTCGCCAACAGCTCAGAGCAAATTACTACTGCAACAATTTCTTTAAAACAAGCAGTAAAACTGGACAGCGTAATTCATCTGAGCTGCTGTTGTGTGTCACCTGTTTTTGTGCTCTGTGTAGGAGATAGAAAATCTGAATAGATCCCACAAACAAGCAGCAGCTGTCCACAGCACGGTAGAGGTCCGCCTGAACCGAGCTCTAGAGGAGGTGGAGAGGCTGAAGACTCAATTGAACAAAATGAAACAGGAGAAAAAGGTAACAGCATTAAAACAAAGATTCCTGTATAAACATGTCTGTGTTTTCTATGTTTGTCTTTATATCAGAAATACACACTAGTCAAAGAAATTAAAGGAATACTTTTTAATCAGAGTACAGCATCAAGTCAGTTAAACTTGTGGGATATTGATATGGTCAGTTAAGTAGCAGAGGGGGTTGTTAATCAGTTTGAGCTGCTTTGGTGTTAATAAAATGAACAGCAGATGCACTAGCAAGGGAACAATGAGACAACAGCCCAAGACAGTAATAGTTTTACAGGTGGAGGCTGCTGACATTTTTTACCTCTTCATCTTATCTGAGGGCTCTGCTCTGAGTCTGCATAATAAAGGGAGGATTTGTATGAATTCAATTCAATATAAAACAACTCTCTTACCAATTTGCTTTGTGTACAGGTCTATGGAGTGACAGTGGTGATTTTCCAGTGTCTGTACTGAATAACGCTACTTTAACCTTCATCTTGTGATAGCTTCTGTAACTATCTCTAAAGTTAACAGGTCAGTTTTGACCCGTGTCTTAAATCAGCCAAAGAAAATAGCCTCAGAACAGTGTTTAATCATCCAGTGTGTTTGTTGCCTATCAGTTACCTTGTTAGGCTGCCTTATGTCTGACAATATTGGTTTTAATTTTTTTGGCATGGCCTTTCAGGTCCTTTCTCTCCTCAGCATACCTTTTGTTTCTATCTAAAAAAAATTGTAAATCAAACCTCAAGAGAATTTAGAAAAAAAAAGGTTATATTACCTACTATTACTGAGAAGTGTTATTGCCTATAGTAACACTTTTATATGGAAAGGAACAAAATATTCTTTAGCGGTCACCTGTGGCCCTGGGTTGAACCTCAGTGGAAGGAGCTGCACCCATCTCTCCTATACATCCTTGATGGGAGCAAGTATATCAGATGTTGCTCTAGTATGTCTGCTGTAAAATCTAAGGACTATAAAGGTCTGAAGCAACATTGTTGCCTGAAAAATAGTTCTGCCTGTCGATGCTTGGTCTCGCTGCTTCATCTGTACACTGCAGCAAGAAGGGCACCATTATAAGCATTCAGGTATTCCTCATCACTGTCATTCCAAATGTCACCGTGGACTTTTTTTCCTTCAAGGGCTGTGATAGCCATGATGACTTTTTTTAGTGACAATGGCATGAACAAATCAAAACACGAGCAGGTTCGCACCTGTGACCTCCTCATCAGATCTGTTTTTGTCCTCTGCTTGATAATCTATATTATCCTCCTCCTCAGAAAGAGGGTCATCCATATTGCTGTGCTGTTTTATGTCCTCAAAGAAATTATCCAGAGCTTTGCTTTTTATAACTCTTCTTAATTTTGCATGCCATTTGCATGCTGCAAACTTGTGATGTGTACTCTGCAAGTCACCAACTACACTGAGTTGGTCTTATATGACTTGCGTGTCTGTACATTTCTATCTGGATGACCATTTCAATGAAGCAGTAGGTATAAAAAGGGCTGTTTGTTCAGGGTAAGAGACAAACGGGAAAAGAGAGAAGCCCCTAACGTCGCTCTGACAGTGATTGAGATCAGTGTTTATGATTTTAGTTTTGGGTCTAATTATTGTTTTATAGTCTTATATTATCTGCTTCAATATCTATAATCAAGTAAAATGGAATATATATATATAATGTGTATGCAGGATATATAATGATTTTTGTTTTTTTCGAGTGGTCATGTTGGGCCGCCTGGATCAAAAATGCCAGGACAGATTTTTTTTTTCCAGTCCAGTCCTATTAAAAAGCAGACTTCCATTGCAGGTATAAACACTACCATCAAAATAAAACATTTGTTTAAAATACAGAGGTTTAAAACCGATAACAAAAACAAAATTCCAATATGTAATCATTAAATCTTGTTATAGAGACACAACAGCCACAAAGTGTTTTATATTTATTTGTATATCAGCTATTCTAATTAAAGAGGCATAGCAGAAAAACTTTTATAGACATGAATTCATAGGTGTAGTTAAAGATACAGAGAAAAAATATGAGTTAAGGTAATGCTATTATGTCCCTCACACCAACATCTTATTTTGAAGATCTTTCACATGTACATAGAACTGAATTTTAAGCCGCACACTAAAATATCTGCTCTGACAACTTCCGATTGCACAAACAAGGTGAGGTCCTGCTGAGCCTGCACTAATTTCTGCTTTTTGCCTTCTTTTATAAATAAGGACAAAATAACTGAGGAACATCAGAGTAAAGAAAATTTGCTGGCTGAAAACAAAATGCTAAAAAAGCAGAAAGCTGAACTCATCATGGCCTTCAAGAAACAACTGAAGCTAATCGACATTCTCAAAAGGCAAAAGGTACGAGTCATCATGTTACTCTGTTAGTGGATACTGTGCTTAGTTTTTAATCTTAAGGGGGTTTTTTTTGTGTGTGTGCAGATGCATTTTGAAGCTGCTAAGCTGCTGAGCTTCACAGAAGAAGAATTCATGAAGGCTCTAGACTGGGGGAAGTAATAACCACTGAATGTCTCCACTTCTATTTTTTAAAAGCTAAAAAGCTTAACAGTGGTCACTGTTATTTTAGGATACTTCTTTGTGTTGTAGGCCTCAGTTGTCTCTCAGAACATTGTCAGAAAAAATGATAAGTAGATTTGGTTTGTCTCTTCAGTTAAACATTGGCAGACTGAGTTGCCACGTCTGTTTGGAATGATGTTAACTCAGTGCCTGTCAGCACCTCTTAATAAAAATATGTCCCTGAATCGGTCCCTTGTATCTATACTTCTGTAACTCTACACTGCCCTCTAGTGGCAGATTGGAGGAGAAGCATCTAATCGTTGGCCTCCCAGCCATCATCAGAGAACGCATCAGCCTGACGTGTTTTAAAGTGTTTTCTGAAGTCTTCGTCTAAGTGTTCCAGGTCATCCTCCCGCAGCAAGCCCTGGAAACAAAACACAAGCGGTCATACATGTGTTTGATCTGAAGCTGCGTAAAATTATTTGTGACTCGTGTACCGCCTCACACCTTAGGCAAGTATCCAAGGAGTTGTGTCGCATGACGCTTCAGAAGCCTCTGCCTCTCTTCTTCAACGATCTGTCTCCGCAATGCCTCTTTCTGCTCCTCAATCGCTCTCTCTTTAGCCTCCAGCTCCTGGAAGAGCAATCAAAATATCACAAAGCACATCATTAAAAGTATACATTAAGATAAAAAAAATGATCAAAGAGAGTAATTTGCACCATGTCGGCCTCCTGCTGTCGTCTTCTGTCCTCTATTAGTTTCTCCACCTCACGTTTGTGTTCAAGCTGCTTCATGCGTCGTTTCTGGGCGTTCATCTGCTCTATACGGTCGTCCTCTGCGAACTTGGCCATCATCATCTTCCTGAAGGCCTCCTCTTCCTCTTTCTCAGCCTGCCTCCGCATCTCTTTGAAAGCCAGCTGCTCCTGGAAGGTCTGTTGCATCATCAGCCTCTGTCTGATTTTCTTCTCCATCTCCTCCTGTTACACAAAAGAGTAAGAGCGAGTGTCACACAGAGAATCAGACAAGCATTCACACCATACAGTCAATTCAAAATCGCAACATAACACACTCTTTTTCCTGTGGAAGGAAGCTGGGCAGAGTAAAGCTCCTTACGATTTCTCTCTGCCTGTTAGCCTCTTCTTGCTCTTCCAAATAAAGCTCCTGACGAACGCGCTCCATCTCTTCACGCTGCTGCTGCTCCTCCTCAATCTTCACGCAGAGCTGCAGAGGACAGAGACGTTAGTTACAGATGCACTCCGGCGTCGTCACCAAAGAGTTAAGAAGCCGAGAGTCTTCACCAATTTATGAAGATGCTCCTTCGCCTCTTCTCTCTCTTTGAGCTTGGCTATCCTGTCCTTCTCCATGTGCTGCTGCTGCATGGCAAACTCCATGATGCGCCGGTTCTCGGCCTCCATCCTTTCTCGCTCCATGCGCCTCCACTTGGCCTGCTGTCTCTTGAACTCTTCGATATGCTGCTGAGTGGCTCGGACTTTCTCCAGTTTCAGCTGCCGCTCCCTTTCAGGAAAACATTTCAAAAAGTCACTCATCCTGTGCTACCTCTGCATCCCGTTTAGAAGGAAGCTGTTGTCTGAGACACTTGCTATTGTTTTTTGCAGGTATTTTTTTAACTAACCATGAAGAGATTATGAATTAGTAGCGACTCACGTCTGATCCTCCTCGTAAATCTTCCTGACGATCTCGTCCACCATGAGCTTCTCTTTGAGGAATTCCTCATACGCTTCCTGTCTCCTGCGCTCCCTCTCCATGAGCTGCTGCTCCAGCTCTTTCTGATACTGCACCATCTCCTCCTGGCGCTTCTGCTGCAGCTTCTGCTGCTCAACGGCTACCCGCTCCCGGTCGCTCCTCATCTTGCGAGCGTAGTCTGCCTCTTCCCGCTAAAAGACACATCATATTTATACAACCTACAGACTTCAGAGCAGCCTTTGTATTCTTTGTACTTACCCAAAAGTAGTAGTTTTGGGTGGGGAGAGTTTTGGGTGTTTTCTGTTAAAATTTCCACACTTCAAGAGTATTTGTTATATTCAAAGAAAGTCTGCCCTCAGGACTCACCATTGTCTCAAACCTCATGGCCTCCTGCTCAGCAATCTGTGCGGCTCTGTCCTTGTTCAGGTACGCAGACTTCAGCTTCAACTCCAGCTCTCGAAGCTCCGTGCTGAAAAATACACAGAGAAAATATTTAACAGGCAGAAAGTGACAAATGTCAAATGTGTTTGTTTACTGACCCAGAGCCTCCAGTAAGTCAGGGTAACGAGGTCAGTGTGTGTGTGTGTACCTGTTCTCTTTGATATACTGCCTCATTTTCTCCTCTTTCTGCTTATCGTGGTTGATGCGGGCCAGCTCCCTGGCCATTCTCTCTTCCTGTTCAAGCTGCTTTTCCCGGTTAACTCGATCCTCCTCTGCCTGCGAATCACATTTATTTATCACATTTAAAGCTCAGATAAGAGAAAAGTGTCAGAGGGATATTTTTTCAAAGTTTGGATCTAAAATCTGTAGTCAGTTATTGATTATGAAACAAAATAACTCCTGGCCACAAACATGTGCTGCTGTCTCTCTGTGATCTTTTGTTCTTTTTTTGTTCTTAGGGGGTAAATATCATATAATTTTAACTCAAGGATAAGACAAAGTGCCGCCTGATGCTCTAGGGGCTTGAGTCTGTGCCCAATAGGCACTGTTCCTGTCAGCACTGTCAGTATTGGCTTTTTAAGGATTAACTATACTAAAAACAAACTCAAAGAACAAGTTCTTCTAGTAATCAAGCAGAAATCTGGGAACAACCTTTGAATTTTCCAGTATGGCGAAGTATCAAGTCACAAGGCATTAAAATTAACATTTTTAGTTGAATTAACATTTTGGATCCATGGACAGTAAACTCCTCACATCTTAATCCGATCAAGACTTGGTCAATACTTTAAAAAGCATGTCTTATTTTGGACTGTAAAGAGTTTAGCTGCAAAGATACTGGTCTGATGTAAAATCAGAAATGGAAAATATATTAGATCTGAAATTGGAGACAAATTCCAATAGGTGAGGCTGAGATGGTCTGGACAGGTGCAGCGGAGGGACATTGGATATACTGGACAAAGGATGTTGAAGATGGAGCTGCTAAGAAGGAGGAAAAGAGGAAGATCTTAGGGGGAATTCATGGCTATAATTAAGGACGGAGGGTTGGTGCTATGGTGAGATAGGAGTTGATCCACTGTGGTGATGGGAACAGTGAAAGAAGAAGATTATATATGTAAATGGAGATGGTCTCAAAATCTCTTATTCTATGCCTTTATACTAGATGTATTCCATTACTTTATTTATGCTGCAAGGAAAAACAACTACTGCTTTATTTAGTTTCATTTGGATACTTTACATGCATTTTAATTAATTCCAGAAGAATTTTATTTAGTTTTTCATTTGAAGTATTTGCTATTATGCTGAAAGGATTTTTCTGATTAAAAATTTCACCAGATTTCAGAATGGATCCATCTCTCACCTGTAAAAGTGAAAACCAATATATTCAGAAAAATAAAACCGAATAGAGCGTGCTTAAATGTCAATTGTCACCCCCGAAACAGACACACAAACCTTGAGCAGTGCGCTCTCTATCTGCTTCTCCTTGAGCTCCTGCTGCACCTGTCGCAGGTACCTCCTCCTCTCGAAGCCCTCCTCCTCCCTCAGGCTGGCCTGGACCTGCCGCTCTCTGTCCACCCGCTGGGCCTCCTGCTGCCGGTGCTGCTCCTGGACCCGCCGCTGAGCCATTAACCTCTGCTGGTGGCTGTACATCCTGTTACCACTCTGTGTCCACAACAATAACACGGGAGGAGAAAACACGTGACCAGAAACCGGCGTTATGTTAACTTTGAGGTCGTGAACTAGCAGCCAAGCTAACGTTAAATTCGCTTCTAGGATTTACCATGTTTGAGGTTCTTCTCCTGGATTCCCGCTTTCTCAACTCAAGCCTTTAACTTTCTTTAACGCAGAAAACTTCGAATGTACTGAAGCGAATGTTAATCCTCGGTGTTTCTGAGCGGGTCAGTAGCTGCCGCAGGTTACCTCGGTCAGTTGTTTAGCGTTTTGTTGTCCTGGGAACGCTTGGTCTTCCTAAACTGGGCCAATGAGTGAGCGTTGGCAGTGACGTCAGGCCCGGGAAACTCAAACCGGTTTCAGGATGGAGGATTGTTTCTAGGATACACGCCATGAATAACTGACGCACTTCTGAAGGCAGGTGAATGTTTATCACAGTGTTAACAATGTGTCTAATAAATTGTCAGAAGAAAATAACAATAGATTCCACGTTAATATTTGATATAGGAATACTTTTGCTATCAGTTTAGAGTTTTAGTTTTCAGTTGTTTTCAGCTGAGGTTAGCTTTAGGAGATGCATTGCTTTTTCCATTTTAGCTTCTAATATTTTTATTTAGTTTCATTAATTTTTGATTAGGTCTCGGAACTCTGTGAACGGTAGTACCAACAACAACTAGTAGCGAGGTCTCATTACCACAGGGGGCTGCTGCTGCAAGCACTAGCTGTAGAGAAGTGAGGAAGAGATGAGAACCATAAATGCCAGGGCCAATTTTTTGTCTCAGTCCAGCCCTGCTCATAGTAACAAGTCTGACCAAAGTGACTACAAATGTTTTTTCCAAGTATGGCTTTTTAGTTTTCCTCCTAAAGAAATCTCACCACTAGCTTCAAGATCAAAATATTTCCTTGATTAAAAGAGGTGTATGTGGCCAACAAACAAATCACACTCAAACTGGCTTGTATTAAAGATTTATTTACATAACAAAGAAGAGGAACACTTGGATCTAAGCCAAGAATGTTGATCAGAGGAAAATGTGTTCTAAGGGGAACCATAGTTTTATAGGAATGTATTAAAAACAGGTTGGATGGGGGTACATTTATAGCGCCTTAATAGACATAGATGCATTTACAAACTTGCTGTACTGTACAAGTGAAAGATCTTTTTTTTGTTTTTGTTTTTTAAACAAACCTGACATTTCAAGCCAAGTAAAACAAACACACAGTATTGTAAAAAATACAACTCTGTTAACACAGTGAAATCTACCTAATCTTTCACTCAATGCTAAAATATTCAGGTTATGTTCACCTTTAAAACGCAAACCTTTCAGAGCTGAGATCACTTTCCATGTGGGGAGGGAACCCCCCCCCCCAAAAAAAAACATGCCACGTATTTTCCTAATGGTTTAAATCAGATGTCTTAGTGTTGATAAACTTACTTAAAACCAGCAGGTGATCAAGGTAAATATGTGCTACATCACTTTAACATTTTTACACTTGCTGCACAGCAACCTGACTCTATATAAAGGGAGCAGCTTTGAGGTTCATTACAAATAAAAAATGAAAGGAAATAAAAAGCACATACACAATAGTAGCAACCACACATTAAAAACCCAAAACACTTTGACTGCCTCTCACTTCCTTGATCCTCTTCCTCCTATCCTAATTAATACAAAACACCAGGAAAACCTATGGATGGGCCCAAGCTGCTTAAACATTCAGTAATTACAATATTTTTGCAGGCAAATTTTTAGGAGGACTACATGCAGAATTTAGGTATAAGTAATTTGAGCATTCTGTGCCGGGAAGTGGGATTTCTTTTTAAGGAAATCTGGTGGTCTTGACAAATTTATGTCAACATTTTTTGACAATCACTGCCCTCTTTAGGCCGGCAGGGCGCCAGACACTTTGTGTGTTGGGAGGATCTTACAAAAGAATCAAAAATATTTTGTGGGAATACTCCTGATCAACTTTGCAGGGTAAATAAAACTTTACTGGATCTACTTTTTTTTTTTTTTTATTCACAAATATAAAGACGTTTTACATCTAGTACACTGGTGAGGTGTTTTCTGAATAACGGGAAGTCATTGTTTAGTTAGTCTGTACAGGTTTAATCTGACTGAGGCTGCTGGTCCACAGTCGCACTCTCTGCCGCAGACACAGAGTCGGGACGCTGATCTTCCTCATCTCTGCTCTCTGAGATCTCGTCACAGAGGTCAGGTGTGCTGGAAGACGGTAAAGCGGGCAGCACCGACGTCTTTGAGTCATCTTCAGAGGAAGCCTGGATAACACTTGTTCCTGTGGAAATCTCCTTCTGATCTCCTGCTGGTAACGGCGACTCTAATTCTGGTTTGTCAACAGTGCCGATGGCTGCACCTCCAGATGAGACACATTCAGCTTGTTTTGGGTCCGTTTCCTTTGGTTTTTGAGCAGGTGAGGCTGTCAAGACGTACACTTGGACTTTGGCTGGCTGCCCCACGATGAGCTGCCTGTGTGAAGGGAAGAAGACGGCATTATAACGACGTACTTCAGATTGACGTTCAGCTAACATGCATTTTCTACCAACAATTTAAAAAAATATGAACCTACTCATGAACAGTTATATATTAGGGGTGCAACGATACACAAAATTCACGGTTCGGTTCGATACAAAAAAAAAAAAAAGTTCATGCCTTTTTAATTTGTCATTTATTAAAATTATAAATATATATTTTAACTCAAAAGTACAGTTTTTAAATTTAATGTTGCTGAAACAACAAAATAATAATAAAAATCTATCTGATCAAGAAATCACTCATCTTTGGCAAAGAGAGTTTATTACAGAGAAATGGCTCTTTCCAAAATAAAAGCTATACTATACGCTTCTTCTGGGGTTTATTCTCAGCAGCGTATTAAACATATCAGGTCCCCATAAGGAGAATCATGTGCTAACGGCTGTCTAAATGACTCGGGTAAAGTTTGTAGCATGCGTGCTTGTTGTTTTTGTCTGCTTCCACTTGTCTTTGCACTAAGATGATGTTGGCGTAAATGTGCAGTCATATTCGTTGTGTTCCCACTAGTGCTGTCAGCGTTAATGTCGTTAAAATGACATTAACGCCATAACGCGGCAAATCTCCCTTAACAAGTTACCGCAGATCGCCCCATGCGCAAGGCTGGACAGCGTCAACAAGCTAACTGCGCTAACGCACTAGTTCCCACCAATTGAGCATTGCGTGCATAGCTGGACTGGCCATCGGGCTGGCGATTTTTTGTTTTTATGGGCCAATCGATTTTTTTTTTTTTTGGAAGGGTATAAATAATGAAAGGTGTTGGATCGGCCAATTGGTCATGATCGACTCTGGGCTGGACCAATTACAGCCGAGGAGGTCGGATGCACCCTCCCCCTTGTTTAGCAATCTTATAGACGAACTAAAGAAAATGGAGAACAAAAAAAGGAAAGGAGGTGCAGAAAAAAATTAGGGCCAAAAAGAAACAAGCCCTTCAGGCAGACGCTGCCAAATGTGTAAAAATAACTGAATTGTTTGGCAGTAGCTATGGCATAGCTTCCACAGATTTAGCAACATCAGCAAGTGGTGGAGGCCAGCAGGTGGATAAGGGAAAGGGGAGGCAAGAGGAGGAGAGACCCGAGGCGGCCGCCGGTCATAGTGGCAGAGGAACTGAACTTCAGGTAAGAAGTCAGGTATTTTTTTGTCCCAGTCCAGCCCTGATTGCGTGGCACATCCGACACACTGTTTTACTTTTGTCCATGACTTTTGTCCATCAGGGTCATGCTTCACATGAAAACCAAGATAGTTCCAAACGCCAGATCTGAATGAGGGTGGGGGAGGTTCAATTTGCCATGTTGCAACGAACTTAGCTTCTGTCTTGCTAGCTTGCTCAGTAGTCGAACGCAGATCCACTGAGCGCTCAACACAGACAGCATCGTCAGAAGAAAAGTTGATAAAATAAATAAAAGATTTTGTATTGTTCGATACATACAGTGGGGCAAAAAAGTATTTAGTCAGCCACCGATTGTGCAAGTTCCCCCACCTAAAATGATGACAGAGGTCAGTAATTTGCACCAGAGGTACACTTCAACTGTGAGAGACAGAATGTGAAAAAAAAATCCATGAATCCACATGGTAGGATTTGTAAAGAATTTATTCGTAAATCAGGGTGGAAAATAAGTATTTGGTCAATAACAAAAATACAACTCAATACTTTGTAACATAACCTTTGTTGGCAATAACAGAGGTCAAACGTTTACTATAGGTCTTTACCAGGTTTGCACACACAGTAGCTGGTATTTTGGTCCATTCCTCCATGCAGATCTTCTCGAGAGCAGTGATGTTTTGGGGCTGTCGCCGAGCAACACGGACTTTCAACTCCCGCCACAGATTTTCTATGGGGTTGAGGTCTGGAGACTGGCTAGGCCACTCCAGGACTTTCAAATGCTTCTTACGGAGCCACTCCTTTGTTGCCCGGGCGGTGTGTTTTGGATCATTGTCATGTTGGAAGACCCAGCCTCGTTTCATCTTCAAAGTTCTCACTGATGGAAGGAGGTTTTGGCTCAAAATCTCACGATACATGGCCCCATTCATTCTGTCCTTAACACGGATCAGTCGTCCTGTCCCCTTGGCAGAAAAACAGCCCCATAGCATGATGTTTCCACCCCCATGCTTCACAGTAGGTATGGTGTTCTTGGGATGCAACTCAGTATTCTTCTTCCTCCAAACACGAGTTGAGTTTATACCAAAAAGTTCTACTTTGGTTTCATCTGACCACATGACATTCTCCCAATCCTCTGCTGTATCATCCATGTGCTCTCTGGCAAACTTCAGACGGGCCTGGACATACACTGGCTTCAGCAGCGGAACACGTCTGGCACTGCGGGATTTGATTCCCTGCCGTTGTAGTGTGTTACTGATGGTGACCTTTGTTACTTTGGTCCCAGCTCTCTGCAGGTCATTCACCAGGTCCCCCCGTGTGGTTCTGGGATCTTTGCTCACCGTTCTCATGATCATTTTGACCCCACGGGATGAGATCTTGCGTGGAGCCCCAGATCGAGGGAGATTATCAGTGGTCTTGTATGTCTTCCATTTTCTGATGATTGCTCCCACAGTTGATTTTTTTCACACCCAGCTGCTTGCCTATTGTAGATTCACTCTTCCCAGTCTGGTGCAGGTCTACAATACTTTTCCTGGTGTCCTTCGAAAGCTCTTTGGTCTTGGCCATGGCGGAGTTTGGAGTCTGACTGTTTGAGGCTGTGGACAGGTGTCTTTTATACAGATGATGAGTTCAAACAGGTGCCATTCATACAGGTAACGAGTGGGGGACAGAAAAGCTTCTTACAGAAGACGTTACAGGTCTGTGAGAGCCAGAGATTTTCCTTGTTTGAGGTGACCAAATACTTATTTTCCACCCTAATTTACGAATAAATTCTTTACAAATCCTACCATGTGAATTCATGGATTTTTTTTTTCACATTCTGTCTCTCACAGTTGAAGTGTACCTCTGGTGCAAATTACTGACCTCTGTCATCATTTTAGGTGGGGGAACTTGCACAATCGGTGGCTGACTAAATACTTTTTTGCCCCACTGTATGTGTACCGAACCGAAAGCACTGTATTGAACGGTTCAATGTCGATACGAGTATTGTTGCACCCCTATTATCTATAGATATGACACACTTATTAATAATAAATTTGCCTCTTAATGTTTTACTAAGTCATCTTAAAGGGGCACTCCTACGTCCACATGTTTATTAGTCACAAATCACAAGACGGAGCATGTTGGTTCGGTTTTAGGCCTTAATTTGCTACACTGTCCTCATCAGTGACCTGGCCTACTGTAAGACCTCAGTAACGCCTGTCGGTCCCATGAAACAGCCGCTCTGGACTGAGCTGTAAATAAAGCTGCAATGTTTGCAGCTTTGTGCATTAGTGGAAGAAGTGTAAATTGCAGGATTTTATTTTATTTTTTTAAATTGCTGCATCCACCAAGTTTTTTCAGGTTTGGGGAAAAAAAGACTAATGCTGTGAAAAGAGTCAGAGTCATGTATACAGTCCTCACAAACAGTAGTTTTTGGTTTTAATGAGTATCATGTGTCAAGTTTTGATTATTTGAAAATTACTTACACACACTTCCAAATAAGTAATTTATAAATTTTAAACTTCACATATTTTATCTATCTCACAAAAATCAAAAAAATCCAATGCATTTGTATCGTATATCTTTCTGCTAATTCCATCCTCAAAGATGCACCTGCAAACATTCACTATAGAGAGCGTGGATTGTGTGTGTAGACTCCATTTCACACACAATGTAACTTCAGAAGCAAAAGACAGTAAATACAAAATGTATCAAATTAAGGTCCAGTGTAAATATTAAAATGTTAACTATAAAATTTAGCAGTCAAAAGACCTATTTTGAGGAAGTACTTGATGACAGGAAGAAACGTCTGAATGAACCAAACTCAACCATCTGATGCAACTAGTTGAGAGGGATATTACATAAGCTGCAATGTAACCAGTTATAACACTGTAAGGTTACTGAAGGTTATTGTCTCAAATAAAATGACCACATGCAGGCCAAATACTGCAGACACAATAAAAAATGCTGATGGTGGCCAGTGGTATCCCTCTGCCTCCTAGCAGATTATCGCATCGTATTTGCAAGAGTTTCAGAAAATTTGACCTCTGACCCTAACTATGAGTTTAAAGAGATTCAAAGTTGTCTGAGAGTTTTAGTAACTACACCTGTGGTATCAATTTGAAGATCCTACATCACTTTGTTCTGACAGGGCTCTAGACTAACTTTTTGACATGGGCGCACCGGTACGCCTAACTTTAAAAATTTAGGCGTACCGGCACAAAAGTTAGGCGCACTCAAATTTTTCAACCGCATCGCTTAACACCGCAGTTTTACATGTGCACTTTCTTTGGGGGGGGAAGTCCATACAGACAATATTAATTTCTAAATTATTAACTAACAAACTTGTGCTTAAAGTGCTTTGTCAATATTGTAGAAAATGTTAAAAACTTAATCATCATCTTGGCCTCCTCTGACGACCTGTTTGCTGCTGTCTGCTGCTGAAAGGCCGTGGGGAGAGGGGACACTTGGGCAGTGCATTTACTGCAGCATATAATGTGCTTTTTCAGCATTCAAATATTGATGGCACCGTGTCAGAGCACTGGCTATGAATTTCAGACAGATCAGGCCTTAACTTAACAAAAAAGTTATCAATAGTTCTTTTCATCTTTTCTTATTACCCACAGCTACAGTACATCCACTTCTCTCAGGCCTAGGCTGCTCACTAGGGCTGAGTATCATCACTGATTTCTATAATCCATTCAATTCCGGTTCTCAAAGTCCTGATTTGATTCAATTTAGCCTCAGACAGTCAGAAATATTATAATTCTGATCATTTATCAGTACTGATACACATGAGACTTCATCAGAATTGTGAAAATCACAGCAGATGCCTTTGTGTGAAAGTAACTGAGAATAAAACACAGGAAAACATGAAGGAGATTTTCCTGGTCTGGCTTTTTATAGCAGATAACCTTAAAAATATTCTGCAATTTTGCATAATTTTAAGAAATTTAAATTTCTTCAGTATTGAACAGCAGAAATTAGGCTTTCTTGTCCGAGGTCATTTAAGTGAAAAAAGAAAAAGCGCTGTAAACAACGCTAGACTGGTGGGTAATAAGCGAATGAATAATGCAGAAAACAGATTTGAGACGGGAAACTGTTCCTGAAGTACAGAGAGAGAGAGAGCTGTGCAGGAAGTGTGATTTTTTTATCGTGGTGGAAGCAAAACAGCAAAAGTCAGAGGGAATTCATGACGACATTGATCAAATGTGAAGCGCAGTTTGCTGCTTCTTTTGCTGCAGGCTTGGTGAATTTTGGTTGGAGAGAGGCAAAACCTGCAGCTCAGAATCAGCGCAAAAAGACGTAAACACAGCGCGGACCCGAAGAATCGCTAAGCTCCGACAGCGTGTCCGTGTTCAGGCCGTCAGGTGAGAAAGCCGAGAAAGACGAAGCTGATTCTGATGTGTTGGGTCCGCTCCGTGTTTAGGTCTTTGTGTGGAATCCGTTAATGAATTGATATCGCTTTATTCAAGCTACTCACCTCTCTCTTCCACCTGCACTTTCAACTGGACCACGGCCAATCAGAGAGGTCCCGCCCCTGACTATCTCTGATTGGTTTAGTCCACGATAGGGGCATAATGTGTGTCTGTTGTTGACCACACGGAGAGTTACAGAGATTTTTTTTTTGTTACCGGAACAGTTGGTCGCACCTGTGCGACCAAATATTTATTTTTAGTCGCACCACTGAAAAATTTGGTCGCATTTGCGACCAAATTGGTCGCACTCTAGAGCCCTGTCTGAAGTTATCACATTCACAAATCTGGATGAATTGATGTCGTTTATGACGGTAAAAAGTTCTAACAAACCTCTTTTTCCCCTAACCTCTTTGATAACATCTACACAGACACATATTCAGCCCTGAATTATTCTCCACAGCAAGTCAGTTACTATTGTCCACGATTCATGTAATTGTGAGGTTATTTCAGTTTTGTATAAAGTATAACAGGACTGAATAACAGAATATAAGAGATTCTACCTTTGCAGACGCTGGAGTTAATCGAGGTGTATGATATACAGATATCTCAATCTCTGTTATGTCTCTATTTTGACTATATTTTAATCTGTTAAAGTCTGTTGCAAGTTGTTCAACTTCATGAAAGCAAACTATAAATTGAAAAGAGTGCCCCTTTAAGTATTTAGTGCATTTTCTTTAGGTCTTCAGTGTGTTTCAGAGATTCACTACAAATCACAACATGTAAATGTTGGGAGCGGTTTCTACTCACACACGATCTTTGGCTTTCATATCTGCTGGGTTAAAAACAAGAAACAACTTTTTCAAGCAACGTGTGAAACTAAACACTGGCCATGACTCCAGCGGTAGTGAAAGACAAACACAAACCTTTCTCAGCTATGACTTTGCATACGTGATTCGGCCGATCGTTTAAATGTTTGGTCATCAGGTCGCCACGTGATGCATCGACGAGAAGGTCACAGTTGAGACAAACCAACGTGAACCTGAAAACAGAAGAAGAAATTTTATTACTATTTTAACTCAGATTTACTGCCAAGTGAAAGTATAACTTGAGAAGTACTCTTACTTTGAGGCCAATGAATTTTTCTTGTGATCCATTTTCAAAAATCTGTTCTTGGTGATGGTGCTGTGAAATCTGATTTTTTTTTTTTTTTAAAAAAGAAAGAAAGTTTTGTCATAAAAAAAGTCAGCAGATGCTAAAAGTCACTCAAATATCAATGGAAATCAGGGTCTTGCTGACCTTATCATATGATTCCCGATAGAAACTTTGCAACTTGTGCGATATTTGCATGCGCCGCAACTGGAAACCATTGGGAAATGAGAGAAAAAGTCGTCCACGTGTGCGTTGCATTCGATGCATGTGTAAATCCCTCCGCTAGCACTGAAAGCACAAAATGTAACACTTTAAGATACTGTTAATGATGATTTGAATTTCTCATTAGTATGATGCATTGTCTGCTGAGAGGTCTGTAGCTTTCTAATTGTACAGTCCGACTTGTACCACTACATCATCTTATGTCTGATCTGCTTAAAAGCCCAAATAATGTGACTGAAGCCAGCAAATCGCTGTTGATTACTGAGCCTAATTAGCCAAATATCACACACACACACATTAATTTTTTTTAAAGACAGAAATCCTGCTATACTCCATGTTATTTTTACTCAGCCTAATGAAGAGTGTCCAGAAAATTAATTGGAAATACAGTCATTTATTTTGTGTACTGTGGGGCTTTAATAACCTCCATTAATTTGCTCCCACCCTGCCTTGGATACCCAAGAGGTGGGGCTCCATGTTAGTGGTTGTGGTGCAATTTTAACCACATGCAAAAGACCCATTGTGTCATTAAGATAAATGATCTGCACTTTAGTGAAGACTGCAGTGTAAACATTTAATTTATTTAAAGACTACAGTCATTTTAAAGGGTCTTGATATTTAACTTCTTAATAAATTTGCATCAGCTCAAATTGTATTAAGGGCTCAACGTTTGCGACTTCACAATAGTTTAAAAGAGTCCAAATGTATTTATTTACACCACCTACAGTGGAACGCAACAAGAGACAACTACAACTAGAGCGATTGATGCAATGATGCAATGATGCCATGAAAATGTCAAAAACTGATTGGTTGGAAAAAGCTGTCTTTAACAAGAAAACGAATAGCAGTCCACAAGCAGAGGAGGAACAACAGCCAACATTAGCAGATGTTTTTTGTTTTTTTTTACACATCTGACACCGCCCCCTGGTGACAACACACAGCTACAACAGGTAGACATGGGTCACATTAAATCCTGAAATAAGAAAGTCTGTGATGGCTTTGTCTGTGAAAAGTTTTATAATAAGGACTGCTGAGATATTGATCAGGCTGTTGGCTGTGCGAAGCAGCGTAGCTGAAGCTGAAATGAGCCAAGAGTCCAGAGTGTGAACTAATCCAAGCAAATAAAGAGCGAAATCCAGAGGACCTGAATAGCTCGAGTTTCAGATATGAAGAAATGGCTGAACCTTCGTGGCAGTTCTAATGTTATCATACCAAGTGAAGTTTTGAAAAAGAACACTCTGAAATCTAAATTGATCTTCACTGATGTTTACATGCTGCACATCTTTAGAGTCTGCTCCTGAGTGCTGTGTGAAAAAGTTGCCAACCTGAGATTCCTGAGTGCCAGGTTGTGCTTGGACTGAGGGTTTTGCTTCTTGCTCTGAGGCATCTTTGCCTTTCCTGTTTCTGAGGTGGTTGGTTTAGACTTAGATACAGTAACATGAGGTTTTATTGGATGATTCACACTCAGACTTTCTGTACTGACGACAAAACCAGGTTGCTTAGGGGACACCGGCAGTGCAGGTGACTTTCCTGTGAGGGAAGCTCTAATGGTCACCTGCAGTGAGAACACAACACTGGATCAAATTTATATTTCTTTAACATTTAACATAATAGCACAGATCTTATTATGACTGCCTCAGACCTTTGTACCAGGAGGAAGGCCCTCCAGGGCTTTAGGCTTCCTAAAAGTCTTGTGGACATGAGTCCTGTGCTCCACTTTCTCCTTGTAGGTGAGAAAATTCAGTCTACATTTTCCACAGCGATGGATCTTTTTTTTCTGAAATGGGGGGGGGGCAGAAACACAAAAAAATGTGATTAATAAGTGGTTCTATGGGAGGCTAATAGCTGATATGTTTCATTTGGATTCGCTGAAAGAGTCTAACAAGTACGAAACAGACTAATTTCACTTCTATTAATAGAGTGGCAATTAATTTTTTTTGGTTCTAATTCAACCAAATTTATTGCTTTGTAGGGCAAGAGAAGCAGGTTTTATTGTGGAAGCTTTTATGTATTACACTTGTGTGCTCGGCAGACACCTAAATCAATTCAAACTTGGAGGTAATGGCAGGAACCAAAAACAACTCCAAGCCTGTAAATGTTTAAAATTTCCTGGAGAAAATCTGAATTCACTAAACTGTATTTTGCACTGCGGCAGTTAAAACTGACATCTGTTTCTGAAAGGCGCTCAAACCGAGGGTGAACTTAGCTTCATACCTGATGTTTCATGTAGTGCTGCATGTATATATGACTAGTTCTAAGAACTTTGAGACAGAAGGGACACAGCAGGTCTTTTGTGTTTTCGTGGACGCTCCTGAAATGTGTCTCCAAATCAGAGAAGAAGGAAGACCTGTAATTGCAAACCTGTGGAAGCAGTAAAACCACAAATTCAGTACTGGCCACCGATTCTCTGCACACATTAAAAGAAACTGTAACCCTAAGACGAATGCAGACCTGGCACACATAAGGCATTTCCCCAGGTTTGTGGTTTCCCTTCATGTGCTCCAGAAGCACCTGCTCTGATTCAAACGCCAGCTCACATATCTTGCAATTGGCTAAAAGGGAAAAAAATAGAATAAAATCAGATATGGAAAATAAATTTCTAACCAAAAAGCCAGAATGAGCTTCATGAATCATCGTGTTATACTTGAGGATTCAATTGGGCTGTGAGCACTCTCAATGTGGCACTGCAGCTGGAACGGGGTCATGTACTGTCGGTAGCAGTGGTGGCAGGTTGTGTGGCTTTCCCAGCTCTCGCTGTTCTGCTTTTCCAGCTCCAAGTGGTGTTTCATATGGTTCATGAACCTGCAGCGAAGAATGGAAACACACAGAGCACGGAAATGTCAACCAACTCGTTAGCATGTGGCAGCCTTTGAACAATTAGCCAGCTTTTAACTGTTATCAAGAACAGACTGCTGACGTTTATTTGAACTGACGATTCAGGCCTCAGTAAAGACCTAGAGACCACTCAGAACAGGTTGCTAAGAAAAATCGGTGTTCCCAACTGGTTCGCAAATAGTTGGTCACAAAGATGTATTCTTAGTGATTGCTTTGGTTGCTAGCATCGCTTGCCCATAAAAGATGCTAGCTTGTCTGCAAACACTAATTATTTGCAGAGTGGAACTGAACCTGTGAAAAGCATGAAGCAGGCTAGAAAGAGCAATCGCCTTCATCGAAAAAGTTTTGAAACCTTTTGGTTTTAGCGTCGAGGCACAACTGTGCTCATAAGGCAAACGGCCGTTTCTGGTTTTCATCGTGTTTTCATCTTTGTTACAGATCAGTGAGTAGTTGCTGAGTGTTTGCAGACATGACTTTTGCGACTTTTGTTAATCTGCTCATTACCAAAGAAATCACAATGAGGCTTTCAGTGTAGCATCATATCATTACAACTGATATCCCCTAGCAACAGCCAGCAACCACTCATCATCCAGTTGTTACCAAGTTACTGGAGGTTGCCAACTGGTCTCTAGCCCTGTGTGATTGAAACCTTAGAAAGTATGAAATGGATGCATTTAC
Organism: Diplotaxodon limnothrissa; assembly: GCF_057381915.1. NCBI lineage: Eukaryota > Metazoa > Chordata > Actinopteri > Cichliformes > Cichlidae > Diplotaxodon > Diplotaxodon limnothrissa. Next base: position 19,364,427 of record NC_140596.1, read on the forward strand.
CCGTATTTATTCATTCTAGCCCAGACCACCTGCTGCTGGAATGCAAAATTAATCTTAATAATTGCTTTTCATACTTTAAATTATATGAAAACATTAGTCAAACTTTTTTCCCCCCCATTCATGTCTTATTATATTTGTTGCACCTGTAATATTGAATCCTGAATCCTAAGAAACAAAAGGTGGAGTGAGTAAACTAAGAGTAACATTTTTTTTAATTAATTTAAAAAAAGTTCATTTCAGGTTATAAACGAAAGGAAGAGTTTCTATAATTGTTCACAAATATACTTTATATGATGAACAGGTGTTCTGACTTTACAGTTCAGTTTTTGCTCATTATTAACCCTGTTTTAAATGTATTTAAATTGGTTAAATTTAACCCATAACAAAAATATATTTTCAAGATATTAGTGTTGGTACTACTGATTGAAAATTTTGGCAGGCCACTTATATATTTGTTGAATAGTTAAAGATCAGCTTAAACCTGTTGAGATCAGCTACAGTGCATGCTAACTGAACTTACTCCACATCTGTATACTGCTGGTTGTCTAAGCCCTACATTTTCAAAGCTGCTACATTAAAGAATTAATTTATAAGCCAGAAACTATTAGGTGAGCTATTACTTTACATTTAAGTGTATTTTCCACACAGCCCTTCCATTCATTCATCATAACAATGTTTGCGTTTGGTCAGTACAAACAGCTCAAGGTTGAATAAATAAATACACAAGTGCGGACTTGAACAAATTTGATCACGATTTATCTTTAAAGAGAAAATAGGTGCACTAAAACAGCATCAACTTTAGCTTTGTGGGGGAAAAATTAAATATTCATGGCCTGTGTACATGCACCGGATCCAGGTCCCAAAGGTTTTTAAGATGAATGAAGCGCTCTGCTCGCGCTTCACTTTCTAAGCATGTATAATGGCTGCTATAATATCAGCAATTACACAAAGATTTTTGTTTTGCTTAATGATACAGTGCCCCACGGCTGCATTGAGCACCTCCTCAGCTACCTGCCACTGCTGCCCTGACGAGGCATGGCCCATTTTTCAGCCTGCACATTCTGCTACCTCAGCTCCCCTAATAGAAATTTTTATGTGGCTGATCTCTGACCTCCGCTGTGAGAGTGTGGTTGCAGTACAAATGTGTTTTCCCATTAAAAGCAGCTTACAGAAGCTTTTTTGCCCCACTGTTCTGAAGCAAAGTTATTTAATCAAAGGAGCACTTCTTACGCCACCTAAACTAGCAGTCATTTTTCATCTCTACGCCCATGAGGGAAAATGGTCAGATACTGTCATCCATCTGAGACAAAAGCTGCAGTTAGGGCAGAGGCAGATAACCTCCCTCCCCATCCTCTCTTTTGTTTTATTGGCACTGGACACAAAGTCCTTGAAAACTCAGTTTGGTTTTTGAACATTATGTGTGTAGACAAAACAAGCCAAACACTACAGCACTGTCTATAAACACCATAAATATTCACTAATACTTTATTCAAATCCATGTTAGAGTTGGAAAAGGCAGATGGTTTTGCCTTTACTCCCCTTCATGAAGGGAATGTTGATTTCAAAATATAATTCCCACAAATTAACAATACCATTGGAGTTTAGATCAGTATCCGTATGCCTTCCTATTACTGAGCAAAACAGAATACTAAAGTTGAATAATTACTACTAGACCAACCTGCCTATTTATTACTGTAATACAATCAGATGTTCCCCAGCAGAAAGCGATTAGCCTGGTTATGAGGTGAGCAGCCACCTGTAAGCCGAGCTGCTCAGACTTCCTTAAAGCAGGAAGCCCAATTACTACTATAAAACAATAACACGACGACCCAATCTAATGGATATTTGGAGCAAATATATGCTGGTTAATTTCTATTTAGTGACAAGGAAACACACATAAAAACAAACCAATATTTGTAAATGTATAGTACATTATATCCTCCTGAGACCCAGCCTATTCATTTTTTCCTCTATTTTGGACATTTGTTTTCTTTCTATATCTTATGACTTGTTTGAGCTACCCTTACTAGGTGCCGATGTGCTCACAGAGGACATGCTGGCCCTTCCAATGATATCTCATATGTTTGGGTGGCTTCTTTAAGCTCCAAAGAGGCAGGAAATCATAAAATCAATTTCCTCAGTTCTCAGGAGGATATTATGCATATTAATATAGTGGCATATGTACCAATCAAGGAGTAAGGTCTGATTTAGACTTTTGGGGAATCTTTGTAGAGCTTTTCATGTAACTTGCGCAAGTGGCCGAAGTCATTGCTGACATTTATGGATGTGCACCATTCATTATGCTTTAATTACTGTGTATTTGCGTCCTGTTGTTTTACATGTGGTGCCAGCCAATAGGAACCAATAAAATAATGTAAATAATTCAAACTTACAAAGGCAAAATGCTGAAATCAGCAAGAAGTCTGCACTCTTTGTGGGAAAAATGACAATTCATAAAGAAAAATTACGGCTATCTACTTAAGAATGAAAGCAAATTTTCCTACCTGATATTATTCTTGAGAACTTTTAAGCAGCTCTGGCACTTAAAGGTGGTGTTGGTCTTCTGTGCCTCCTTCTTTTGCACGTCTCCCTCAAAGTTACCGTAATAGAAATCTGCGACCAGCATGATGCGCTTGTTTGAGTTCGTGTTCAGGGCCGCTGGAGCTGTGCTTCCTCCGTTGGCACGGCAGTTCTGACATAAACGGATTAAACATATTAATGTTTCATGGAAACCAACACACGAATGATTGTTTGCTAAAACTGACGGGCTTTTAAAAACATTATTTTATATAATTATTTCATATAATCCCATTTGACAATAACATATTCTTACCAGAGTTTTACTCACCATCATGTGATATTTTAGAGCTTCCTCTGTGAGAATTTCTTCTTGACAATTGGGACACTTTCTCTTTACCATGCCATTTTCCACTCTGATGACTACTTTTTGTGGTGCTACAGAAAAGGAACTGAAGGTTAAACTTAATAAAATACAGCAGGAACTTGGATTAGAATCTTTTTGAGTTTAAAAAAAAAAAAATGTCAATAAAACTTACACAAGTCAGGCTTTGATTTTTTTGCTACGTTGTCCATTTCCTGTGGTGCCAGTCCTCGTTTCAGTAAGCTCTGATCTGTACCGAAATGTAAAACAATTGACAATTGAGATAATTGAGCTGCCTGAGGCTAAAAACACAGTTGTTTTTTTTTGTCACAGTTCCACATTTTTATCCCTAGACTCTACAATAAACATACACTAGAGGTATACACAGCAAGAGGTTGTGAAGAGGTATATTGTTTTCTTTACTTTTTCATCTTTGTGGTCTTGCTACTTAATTTCACTGTGCAAGCAACTGTATACTGACAATAAAAGTTATATGTTCTAAGTTCTACAAGAGTAGCTTCACATGATTCATAGATCAAAATAATCCAACAATTCCTGCGCTTTCTGAACCAATACATTTTAATCTCCTCCCCCCTTAAAGTTGACTTTTTTCTATTTCACTGCTCTTCATTAAGGTGTGAGCTAGAGCTTTTGACTAATAAAGACTATTTGCACAAATACGGACCTCATTATCTGAAACTTTGGCTGTGTTTAATATGAGGAACCACCACTACAAAACATGTACACGTGGCAGAAAAAAAAAAAAAAAAAATCAGGAAAAGCAAAATAGCTAACTTTTAGAGCGTTACCTCTGCTATTGGTGTCCTTTGCAGACATAGAAAAGGTCTGAAGAGGTTGTGAGGTGGATCTGTTTGGTTGAAGCTGACTAGGCTGTGTTGAGTATACAGCAGGACTCTGGACATTTGACAGTGTCACAACATTGTTGCTAATTTGTTGCACCTGTGGCCTGTGGACAGCGCCAGGTATGACTGTGGCTGGAGAGACCTGCTGAAAAATCTGCTGCTGACCAGCTGTAAGCAACAGGATACGCACTTGGCATTGCAAGACTCAAACTAAAGAAAATAAACAAACAAAATATAGTGCAATGAAGATTTACTCACAAAAGGATTACTATATTAAACTGAGATTTACCTGGAATGATTGTAATTGATGGTCTTGGGGGATACACGGCCCCAAAAGAGGCAATAAAGTCACTGCTATTTGTTAACTGTGGAGAAGTGACAATAAAGCCCTGAAAAAACAAACAAAAATCACCCTTATCAGCTTCTGTTCCTTCTGCCTGCTCTTATTATTTAGTTTTTTGGTATTTAGAAACACTTAAATGCAAAAATACCTGATTATTGACAATAACAGGCTGTGGAGTTACTGTTGTCAGACTGGTTGGTACAATACTCTTTGTTTTCCCAGGTATATTCAATGGCAGCACTATTGGTGAGGGGACCACAGCAGGCTGAGGAGGGGGGCACTTTACTTCTTGTTTCGCTGCACTTTTCCTTTGAGGAGTCGGAGGGTTAGAAGGCTTTCCATCCTTCTGGTTATTCGCTGTGAGAACATTAAGGGGGGCAAAAATAGGCAATTCAACAACAACAACCAGAAACAAAGTCAAAGCATTGAAAACTTAGAATTTTAGCAGGCAATATGTGCAACTTGCTGGACAACAAGTAAAAACCCTAGAAAAACAACTTCTGTAATGAGCTGCAATTGACTAAAAATAGCGAGTTACAGAAAATTAAATGTACACTATTTCTCCTCTGGATGCTGGGACAATATAGGGACATTTATACGTCCGAACTGTGTTTGGTACAACTTGCAGTTTGTGGGTTTCTCTGCCTACAGTTTATAATGCACTATCCAATCAGTTCCGCAGTATGTGGGTGAATCTGAGCAGAGAGTACACAGTTCAACAATTTATCCTGCTACTTCAATCTGCAGTAACATCATCAACAAACCCCATCGACTCAGTTCTACTGGCAGTCATACGTGGCAGCCATAACATTACCACCATCATGTTTGACAGATGATGTGATATGCTTCAGATCACGAGTCAAAGAACTGCATCTATTCGTGACAGCTTTTTTTCCCATTGTAGGCTTTGTCAATGACACATTTACTTCCTCATAACTTCACTAGATGGTGTACAGGGTGGCGTACTGAGGCAAAAATTTACAGACATTGTCACCGTCTCCTTCCAGAAAACACGACCCAATTATTTAAAAAAAACTATGAATCTTGTATGCCTGATGGCATAAATGAGTACTATAGAGTAAACTAAAACAATCTAGCAGGACAAACAGCTCTACATGTCAGAGACAATATTTGATCTGGTGCCAGAAATTTCTTTGAAAGGACTTTTATCCTGTCTCCAAATGGTTAAAAGTGGACATTTAGTTATCCTATATTTACAAGTGCATATTAAGAACTGGGCGATACTGTGCGGATGTTCCCGAATATTTAACAAACTAATCTGGATCTGGGCACAGGGAAGCTCTCCAGGTAAATTTCAGCTTTGGTGGAGGAATCCAGTCTGTTTTTGTATTATCATACATTCATTGGTGCCATTAAAGTTTAAACAATAAAATAAGACGTTTTTATATTTCTAAAAATGTGGTGTAACATACAGAGCACTCCAACAAAGATGGGCTCATCGTCATCATCTTCTATCAAGTGAACTTCAGGAACTTGTTTCTGCCACGGCTCCAGCTCCTCCTCTACACACTCCATAAAAAGTTCGGACATTGTGGACCTACAACAGAAAAACATTAAAGTTACTGCTTCAGCAAACAACACACGTATCTCCCATCAGCCACTTTGAGATGAAATAAGAAACACAGATATCACTGATGGTGGCCCACTTAGGTACAGATCCTTGGATGATCTAATTATTGAAAGAAAAACAAAAAACAAAAATGGTGTTCCCAAAGTATTTCATGATAAACTGTCGAAACAGGCATTTGATCTTTACCTGTGATTACTTTTTCTGATTATGCCTATTAAAAAAGTAACGATAAGAATCGCTGCAGCAAATGCATGGAAAACGGGTTACTGGGAAAAATTCGATTCAGGTGTGCAATCTGAGCATCCGGTGCCTGAGTCTGCACCAAAAAAAACTGCAAAATCTGCATTTGGCATACAGCTGGTCAGCACTCGGTTCTACAAGAATAAACAAGCTGAGCATAAAATAAATGACCCCTGATGAGGGCTTTACTAGCTGGAGTGGGGCTGCTTTTAGTAGAACTGATAATCGATTACTCAACATGTTAAGTAGCTAGATTTCTTAAACTTAATAAGAAGAGACTTTGTGTATTCAAACGGATTTCCTTGAATTTAGATTAGAAATTGATTATAAACTGGTGGTATACTCAGATGCTACCATTTGACATGGCATCTTGGGGTTATGCCACAGCGTTTTAAGGGTGATGCCACGACCTATCCCGGCTTTTTGAGACGGTGCCATTACATACCTCGTCCAAACACCTGAGCTGCCACAGCTGTGTGGTTGTGGGTGTGTGTTTTTTTTAATAATGTCTTTACTGTGGCTTTTTTGAAATACTGGAATGTCACAATGTATAGTGGTTGTCTGGAAATGTTTTTAGGTTGGCCATGGTTTGGAATGAGTCAGAAAAGTCAGAATTCTGAGATTAAAGTCAGAATTCTGACTTTTTTCACCGAATTCAGGAAAAGAAGAAAAAGAAGAAGAAAAAAAAAAAAAAAAGACGTGCCCACTTTTTCCCCCCTCAGTGGCCCTAATCCTCTTTCGTAAGGACCTGATCAACAAACTAGCTCAATACTTCAATTTAACACCAATCAAACAAAAAGCTAAGAAAACACCCAAATCACGAATCAAAGAAAATAACATAGTTCAGACAAATGACTTCATCTGGTTTGGTTTTAAACAATTCTGACTTATCCTCTCCAAATGCCTTGGCAGTGTGCGGCACCACCCCAAAATGCCACGGAATCATCTCCATATGCTACAGCATCACCCCAAACGCCGCAACAGATTGAGGTATTAGTCTAAGCAGCCATGGCATCACCCCTAAATGACATGGTAAGCCTCCACCATGAGTGCCACAGTTAGAGGCTGATGCCACAATTTGATCCAGCCCTCAAATTGCATGGCATTTCATTGCATCTGAGGGTGCCACAATAAGGGGCCGATGCCATAATTTGAACCAGCCACTGGCGCATAAACACAGGTACCTAAATATTATACAGTATGTGATTAGTCATTTGACACCGGACGTGAAGAAAAGCAAACTTTGTAGCTTATCCATCCACCGCCGCTTATTTCTACAATAAATCTCCAGAAGTATTAAAATATGCAGATAAACTGTTAACTTAGTGACTTAGTTAGTCTGATACAAGACTGGTTAAATTATACAGCTTTTTTTTCCTTTTTTTTTTTAACATGGAAACAATACCTGCAGCAAACAGGGGTGAGTCTAAAGGGGGGTATGGGGTGCACGAGACCATACTTATTCCAAGGCTTTCATAACATTTTTCAGACTAAAAGTGAAATAATATAAAATATTTTATTCATTAAATTGCATTAATGTTTAAAAATAAAAGCTTTCTTCACAAGCCAATTAAAATGTAAAAGGGCCATTAAACTCTGAGCCACTGACCTGAGGGTTGTTAGGTCAGACACAGAATTATTATTAATATGAATTAACATCTGCAACATCATGTCTTTTTTCAGCTGCATTAAAACTTGCCTCCGATTAATTTTAGAAAGCCTTCTAAGAAGACAGAGTAAAGGTAAGACGTGAATTTTTTTTTTTTATCTTTTTGATATTTATTATTTCTCATTAATAATACAAAAGTATTTCTTATTCGATTACTTGATTAATTGATGGAATAATCGATATACTACTCCATTCTGAAAGTAATCAATAGCTGCAGCCCTAATAGCATCACTTTCACTTCATGGCGCACAATGTTTGGCCAGTTTGTTTAGATTTTTATTTATTTATTTTTGCTTTGAATACATGACTTTAAAAAAACAACAAAAAAAAAACAAATTTTAAACATGCTTCAGGTTATTTTCAATCTGGAAAAATCTCATTAGTGGGTACCATTACCGTTTTTTTACCCTACAGTACAAACCCCTGATTATTTACAGTGATTATTGGTGAACAGGATTTAAACTGGGTCTCAGTGCTTTGGTTTTTTGTGTTGTGGAGACCCTAAAAGGAGCTTTTATAAACTGAAGGTTTTACAAAGCTGTGTAATTGACGTTAAGGCGGTGACAACACTGCCTGCTGGTGTAGCTGTGCTCAGTTTCTATTGTATAATAGTCATACTAATGCCTCGCGTTTTAATGCATTACTTATTTGGGCCTGAACGCTTTTATAGCGACAAACAACTAACTGAAATTGCATGCACAAATGCACAAAGGTCTTTAATTTTAAGCGAGCTCACCTCAGTGCACATTTCATAAACACATGAAAACAGGTAGAGTAAATGAAGACATTATTGTGTGCTACATTCAACAACAGAACAGCTAACGTCATGTTAGCCTAGCTCCCTCATAGCGAGCAGCGCTGTTTGACGTTAATGTCTCTTTTCACTAGCGGCAGAGCTAATGCTAAGGTCCAGTTTTCTAGTGCTGCTCCTGCTCTTCGGCCGCTGCAGTCTGCCACAATATTAGAGCATTAAATGCAAAATCAGATTTTAGAGCTGCGGCACAGTGTACTGTCAGATCATTGTATCATTATTTTGCAAGAGTAACCGGTCATCGAGCAAAGCCTCATAACATTAGCCAGAATCGGTTAGCATGCACACATTTTCTGGGACAAAGCCTGCACCGGTAGGACGTGTGCTTAAACACAACTCTTTCACTGCCAGCTCGCAGTTTAGGGGAAAAGCTGTGTCTACATACCAGTTTCGGCACAGTCCTTGAGCTGAGGACGGCGGATTTCAGAAAGAGCGGGTGCACATCACACACACCAAGGGATGTATCGCTGCCCAAAGGCGGCGGAAAAGCTCGGCGTGTGCGGACCAATACCCGGTGCTCCTCGCTGGGAACTTCCTTTCAGTGATGTACTGCTTCCTGGTCTCGCCATCAGTTCTCTCCACCTGCAAAGGAATAACCAGCTCAGCAAGACACATTTGCACTAGGGGTGGGTTTTTATAATCGATTCATCGATTAAAATCGATTCTGGCTTGGATAACGTAAAATCGATTCATTAAAATCCTGAATCGATTTTTTAATATAAATTTATTTTGTCCGAAATGCCAGAATCTCTGGTGACATCTCACAAAATTTCAAGAACCACCAAACAGTAAATGAGAGCAGGTACAGGGATTCTGCACATAGACTTAAACACACAGCGCGACCCGCGGATCAGAATCAGTTAGATGTCGCCTTTCTCACAGTCGGGGCTGAAAGCCGACAGCTCGCTGATCCTGATGTTTCGGCGGGTCCGCGCTTTGTGTTCACGCCCTTTATGCGCTGATTCTAAAGCTGTTAGTTTGATCTCTCTCCAAACAATATTGACCGAACCAGCAGCAAAAGAAGATCCAAACGCTTCACATAAACATTGTCATGAATTCACTCTTTTACTGTTTTGCTTCCATTGCGATGCGCAGCTCTCTCTCTCCCTCTCTCCCTCCCCCTCTCTCTCCCCCCCCCTCTCTCGAACAGTTTCGCTTTCTTCATTATTCGCTTGCTTGTTACACAAGTCTACTGTTGTTTACAGCGCTGTCGGCCGCTGTTTTTTCCCCTTTTACATTCTTCCGAAAAGAAAACCTCATTTCTGCTGTTCAATACTGAACAAATTGAAACTTTTTAAAATTATTCAAAATGCAAAATGCTTAGCCATGTCTCTAATAAAACCGCTGTAACGTCAGAGGTAATGTTGATTAATTAATGGTTTTCTTTCGTTTTTGATGTACTGCAGAATATTTTTATAAAATCCCAGGCCAGGAAAATCACCTACATGTTTTTCTGTGTTTTATCTTCAGCTACTTTGACACAAAGGCATCTGCTGTGATGCTCACACCTTGGATAAAGTCTTGAGAGTGTCAGCTTCCTTTTTATAGATACAAAAATATGTAAATGTCCTGATCTGAATTATATCTCTGACTGTCAAAATTTCCCAGATTTAAATCGAATCGAATCGAATTAAATCGAATCGTGGATCGAATCGATTCGGGACCTTGTGAATCGGAATTGAATCGATTCTAGAAATCAGTGACGATACCCAGCCCTAATTTGCACACATTAAATAAACATTTGTTTAGGTCTGCATTTTTATTCAGTCATTACTTTTAGATATATTTCTAAGTAATCAAGGGATGTGTAGATAATTAAAATAAAACAACATATACTTTGTCTCACATTTAGGAAATTCCTATGCAACATGACAAGACAAATATCTTAATGAGGTAAAAACTAAAGTAAAAAATATACACAGTAAATGATGTCAGATGACATTAAAAGACCCTTAAATCTTCGTGCCATGAGGTCAACAAGGTGCAGGAAACATTCCTCAGTGATTGTGGTCCATATTGGCGTGTTATCCTCCTGGAAGCAGCCGTCAAAAAATCGGTACATGGACATGGTCAGCAACTATACTCAAGCAGGCTGTGGGATTAAGCAATGCTCAGCTGTAGCTAAGTTTCCCAATGTGTGGTAAGAAAATATCCCTCACATGGTTACACCACCATCAACAGCCTGAACCACTGATCAAGGCAATAAGGATTCATACTATTTACACCATCTGAATATCGCAGTGGAAATGGAGTCTCAATGGACCAGGCACCATTTTTCTAATCTTCTATTGTGCAGTTTTGGTGAGCCCATGTGAACTGTCTCAGTTAACTGTTTTTACCTGGTAGGAGTGGCACTCGGTGTGGTCTTCTGCTGCCGTGACCCATCTGCTTCAAGGTTTGACATGTTGTGCATTTAAAAATGCTATTCTACATACTTTAGTTGTCAGTTTATTGACTTTGCAGCTCATGGTGCAGCTGCTGTGATGGGAAGGAGAGGAACAGTCACACTCGTATTTTCTCTAATTTATATGTTCAAAAGTTTACATACAAACTTAAATATATACACAAACTCCCTTAAATCTGTTAATAGGTGGTGCTGAAGGTTCTGCGTCTTTTATCTTGGCAAGGCCGAGACCTATTAACTTCTTGTTAGTGGCATTAGAAATAAGTGCATACAAACTTCTAATGACATCTGTAAGTGTATTTAACTGCAGGTTAATAACAAGCTGTCTTTAAAGCTGTTTTGTAATGGAAAAGTAATTATTCATCAAAATAATTCACAGAAACAAACAAGATTACCCGTTATTACCTGAAGAAACATTTTTTGACAAGCCCTGAATTACCTCTGAGTAATTAATGGTACATAGACTGCACCACACCTGCCATCTGCTCCTGCAGCTCTCACTGCAGTTGTTTCAGATCGTTAGATTAAAAACAGATCTGCTGATAGAATCAAGTGATGCATGATGCACACAGCATAATAAAGCATAAAATAACGCTCTGTTTATTAAGTCAAGTCAAGTCAAGAAAGCTCTTTAATATATTCTTATCCACTGTGATCTCCATCTGCTCAAAACTGCAAATGATAAAATACAGTGATGACACAAAATGACACATGTCGACTCTTTGAGATATTACAGATCTTGTAGGTGCAGCAGGGAAAGCAAATGATCAATAAAACACCGCATTTTCCAATTTATAGCCAGTTACATCATTCTGAAACAGCTGCGCCGATCAGATCTTAGCCAACAGGCAGAGGCTGTCCAGACAGTTAGGTACTGAATACGGATACTTTGCATGACTCGCAGTTTATATTGTTACTTATTTATCTCACGCTGGGTCTAGATGCAGACCTTCTGTTCATGTACCGTCGGAAATAAGGCCTTTTAATGCTTTTCCCTTAAAGAAACTTTCTTCTGATTGGCTACCTCTTTCATCAGCAACTGGGAGGGGCTTCCGTGATCCTGACCATATTATGGTTATGCCTTCTGTGACGTTTTACAGAGCCAAGATTTGGGGAAACAACAACAACAACAAGAACAAAAAAAACGTCAGGATCTGAGTGTTTGGAACAGACTGAAGTGTTTGGCTCATAAGGATTACTCATACATGTACTGACCTCGTTATCTGAAACTACAGCCGTGTTTAATATTCATATCCACCATTGTGAGAATCCAGAAATGACAGAAATGACAGAAAACACAACTGTTCACATTTACATTTATATTCCTCTTATTTTTTAGCATTTATTTTAATTTAATGTAGACAATATCCACTGGGGATCATCAGTGCTAATCTCTTGTGTGTCACTTTTCAAATCAGGGGATGCAGATTTATCATCATGGCAGCAGATTCTACTCTCAGATCAAGGTCCTCATTTCAGTCTTTGCTCTCCCCTCACCACAGCTCAAGGGACTTCTTCAGTTTCTCTCTGTAGCACTGTAAGCTGTCCTCTGATGACTTATACTGTAATTTGGCAGAGTATAAATAAAACTGAATTCTACGTACAATTAAATTTGCTCTGGCTCAGTTAAATCCATCTCCCACCTGTCCAGAATACAGAGCCCAGAGAATGAAAGTGTCTCTGATTATAATGAATAGAGTACGTAGTAAGTAAAACTACTGCAGCAGGGAAATGTCTGTGTTCATCTGTGATTAGTATATTAGTAGGGGCAAGGAAAAGGTTAATGATATAAATAACTGATCCATGTTGGTCTTCATTACAAACTTTACAAAAATTTTAAAGGTACACTGTGGAAAATCTTACTGCCAAATGTAAGGAGATTGCAAACAACTGAATTCTATTTTCTTACCCCTCCCGCAGAATCCTAGCATCACAGGATGAAAGATGTTTAAAAAACTGTTACGTGTCTGCAGACTGCCTGTTTTCTCCCTCTCCTTTTGCTAGCCATTTCCCAAGGTAGACTGCAGGCTGGTGTCATTTTGGGAATCTCCACCTAATTAGAGGGAGGAGGCTTTGAATGGACCAACCGGGAGTGAGGACACCCTTATAAAAGGAAACTCACCTGTGGCTAGAGGGGGCTCTTTTCTCCTTGGTTAGGGTTGCTTGGCACATGTGTTGAGCTGCTCTGGTGCATTTCTTTTGTTTGTTGGCTGTTTTCTGTTAAACACACCAGGTAAGAAGGTTGTTGCCACCCATGTAATGTTTGAGCTTATTTTGTAAGCTGAGGACTAAGACTTTTTTTTCTTCTTCGATGTTTTCTTGTTGTTTTTCTTTGGCATAACCTGATGGTCCCTTTCTCCCCCACATTGTTGTATGGCTGTAAGACTTTTTTTTTTTGTTTTTTTTGTTTGTTTTGTTTTGAGAAATTACCCATTAAACTTCATATCTGCTACAACACTTGCACTGACTTGTTAACTTAGCTTTCAAGCAGAAAGCAGGCAACTTCAGCATCGCTCTTAAAACTTTTTTCTCTGCAACCCTTGAATGTGGGAAGGGCTACTGTGCTGGTGTTTACTCTTATTTTGGTGGCGTTGTGTTGTTCCTTCTCGTTTTTACTCCTTTGGTGAAGGAGTACCAATATTAAACGTACATATGAGTCTTCATATCTTGCCTCTGAAAATGCAGACCCAAAATAAAATTTGCTTCTACATCACAAAGAATCCTCCACCTTTGGTGTACTCCATGTATTTTTCTAACCACATAGGCTATGGGGAAGAGGCAACAAGAGAGAAGGAAAGGTAGGTATACGGAGGTGAGAGTAGGGTGTTTAAAATTAGCTAGCTGATATGATGGACAGGAGGAAGGCAGATATATTGTTTCTGCAGGAGACCAGGCGGAAGGGAAGCAAGGTGAAGAGTGTTGGGATGTGGACTTGACTGTTCTACCATGCTGTAAGGTAAAGTCACAGTCCTTGGGTTTTCTGTTATAAACTTTGAATTCTTGCTATTATTTCATATTCTGTTTGCTTGTTATTGTTTTTTTCTTGTTTGCCACATTTTAAAAAGTTTAAGCTTTAGTGTCAGTTTCTGCTTATTTTCATGATTCTGCCTTAATGTTTTATTTTTTATAGTCTATCGTTGCTTTCTTAACCTTCCCCCTCCTGCATTCTCCATTTGGATCTGCAAACAACTAACCATTCTCTGGTGTAGAGGCTGGGTGGATGAGTACGTCAAAGGTGTTCTGGGGGTGAAGAGTGTCAGACAGGATCGTACAGAGTTAAAGATTTTAAGAGTTTTATTGTGAGTAACCAAGATGGACAGCATTAGAAATGAGTGTAGCAGAGGGACAGAGGTTTAAACATGTGCAGAGGAGGGATGGTGAAAATGTTGGACGGTGAAGATGGCGCTGCCAGGTAGGAGGAAAAGAGGAAGACCATAGAGAATGTTCATGGATGAAGGAGGACATGTAGAGGGTTGTTGTTGCAGAGGAGAAGGCAAAGGAGGGGTTAGATGGAGGCAGATAATTTACACTGGTGATGACCCGGCAGGAAAGACAAACAAGAACTAGAACTATTAACCTTCCAGAAGCAAATTACTTAGAAAAGGAAAAAGTAGCCCAACTTTTCCATTTCTGGATATTAAGGCAGCTGACTTTAAACTGTTAGACTGAGCCTAATACCATTATTAGAGCATTTCTATTGCATCTGTATATATTATCATTAATTTAGAGTGGAGGCAGTCAGAGTTTAAAGTACAGTTGTTGGGTTTTTTGTTTTTGTTTTGTTTTTATAAAGCAATTAAAAACAGTTATTTTCTTTGTTTCAGGTGCAGGCATACCTCTTGAACTTCAAGAGAAGTTTTATCCTCCATGAAATGGAGGTCCAGATGTTCAGCCTATTTTAAGAAGTGTGTAAAGATGCCTCCAAAAAACAAGGAATGGAAAGAGTTGTAAGAAGGATGATTCCAGGAAACGTCTCCCAGAGGTGGCATTCATGGGCCTGTGGGTCACTCCATCCTAAATCAATGTGGGTCCCCAGTTTGCCTCAAAATTGAATGGTTCATAGTTTGGAAAAACATAGTCCTCTCTCTGAGGTTTTAGCTTCACTTTTCAAGATATATTCCTTTGAAAAAGCTTTTGTTGACCTACCTTCTTTCAATATTTTTCATTTTTGAGACCCACTGCCCAGGAGAACTCTGGTCTAAGAAGTCTAATTCAGGTTAAGTTTAAATGTAGCAGTTACAAGCATGGATATCAATCACATCACACACACACACACACAGCAGCATTCATTGTAAGTCAGCATGCCAGTCACGTGATCCCTGCTTGCCTGTGGCATTAAGGTTAGGATTAGCATAGCACCATATAGACCCGACAACTTGGTCTTGCAAGACTACTCACGTGAAAAAAAGCTTTTAAACCCTTTTTCATTACTTAATTGTTCTGTTATATTTATTTTTGTGTATGAAAAATGTTACCGGAGTACTTATTAAGCTTTTAATGACTCTTAGTATATTTAAAGCTTAACCTGAATTATCAGGCTCATTCAGGGCAGTAGGTTAGAAAGGTATGTTTAATACAATTATTTTCTGAATGACAAATAGTGTAGGAAGTGAAAAAACTGCTGGGGATTTACCTTACAGTGTGATGTGCCTTAAGGACTGGTGCAATAAAAACTATTAAAACAAATATTCTTTTATCCCCCTCCAATACTCATCTGGCTCTTTGGCTATAATGTCAGCTATGATGTCATCATGTTAAACGTCTTCCACAGCAGTTCACAAAACCTGCAAGATCGTTTAACAGGACGAATCACTGGAGGTATTTGGAGAATGCTTGCTGGTATTCAGCTCTCTCTGAACTTTTACACTATTAAACTTGACAAGGTAGAAATTCAAAAGTTGCTTAAATTAATATGAACTTTTCTGAAAGTGAATGAGTAGAATACGGGTGACAATCCTTAACTTCTTCATATATATTCATAAAAAATTTCTTTGAAAACTGACTTTTTCAGGGTCTGAAGTATTGATAACTGGTTTGCACCAATCATAGCACACAACACTTCTATTTTTATTTATTTATTTTACAATTTCTGAAGCCTCCAAATGCATTTATTTACCTTAGCATCCCACATGCACGTGCCACCTTCTGACACAGATGTGTTCGGGTGTTCTTGCTCTCCCAAATAAGGAAGACAATATCAAAATAGACTTGAGAATTTTAAAGGGAATAGTTCAAGTGGGGAAATTATGAAATACCACCTTTCATCAAATTTGAGGTCGTGAATGAGCTTTAACCACTTTCTGCATCTCTTCAGGTCTGTTGTACAGAGTAGAAGACTTGCGTAGACCTCACAGCGCTGACCACTCTGTAGACCACATATTGGGATATTTGAGATAGGGGACAAGGAATAGAAATGCTGTGCAGGTTCAAATAAAGACGGAAAGATTCAACCTCATTAAACATGAAGCAAGGTGAGAGAGCACAAGGCATGACGGAAGAAGTAACAAAGGTCAGAGGGACACTCAGACAATACATACACACCAACCAGATTATTGGACAGATGGGAACACAGCTGAAACTAATTGGAGTAAAACAAGACAAAGGAAGAAGACTTAACACAGTGCACAAGAGACGAGGGGCAATCAAAATAAAACGGGGAGTAATCAAAACATGAGAACACCAAACATCAAGATGGAGACTTGGATGAAACCATGGAGACTGTACAGAGAGACCAGACAGAAACAGCGACATGAATGGGGAAACGGAAAGGGATCGCAAAAGATGACAAATAAATATTACATAACCAAGGCACATGGACTCGACTACAATATAACCTAGGAACATGAACTAGTGGATATGCAGAGGATGTAATAAATGCTAAAGGAAAAGAACAATCGTGAAAAACAAAAAACAAACTAAAACAGAAATCCATAACCCCTCATACTCAACACTCAAGTCAAAGACAATAATACTGTATAAACACATTCATTTCCATTATTTAGGAACTCGGCTCTTTCCCACTCTTTCCACTTCTACAGATTAAGTTGGTTTAACTAATAACTTTATTTATCCTTAACTAAGTTGGAAGTTAAAGACTTGAAGCCTAATAGTGTTTTTGTTTGCCTTTTAGTGTTGATAGCTGTATTCTCTTTCATTCTGATCAGATACCCACGATGATAACAAATCCTTTCCTCTGATCCTGCCAATTAGCTTGACACAAGCTTGTTCAGTGACTGTCTTCTGGCCTCAGTAAAGCTAGAAGGTTACTTTGTCTTCTCATGTGTGCCCTCGTGTTTTCAAAACCAACAAAATGGGGACAGCAGAGAACAGGGGTGGGGTTTTTCTGGCAGTAGCACATAGCAAAACAGTGACATCAGCCTCTAACATGCTTCTACGATGTGTTCAGATAAACAGGCATGCATTTGCCTCAGCTAGGTTAGATCATGTAGGAAGGAATTGGAGGGATGTGAAAATATTGTTTTGAGATGTTATGTTCTAAGTTGAAGGCATTGTATACGTTTTTGTTGTTCAAATTTAGATGATGAGGATGTAAACCTGAGGGGGTAGGGCTAAATAAGTATATACTTCTGCCTACTCCTTTTCAAACAACTGTATGGAATGATTTTATGAAACGTTGGTGAATGTATATGTTTGAAATAAAAAAGAACTGAACTGAAACCTTCCTTTGAGTTTTATTGTTACACTGACCTAACACTAGCAAGAGCCCTGTGATATATCGTACCCTCGTGTACATGCACTATGTGTTTAAGATGGCACAAAAATGCCATATGAGCACGTTTGCTCACAATGCCTGAAATATCTCTATAACGATAATGGTAAATTCTTTTAACTTATTTGATGTTTGCTTTAAATGGTTGCGACATATTTGAAATTAAAAACAAAACAATATTTTATCACCTTATCTTGTGAACCTTTCTCCTGTTGGGTGAGGTACTTAGGTTATAGGCGGTGACATCATAGCCTGGATGCCCTTAAATTATTTTAAGCTTTAATGAAAAGCAGGACTGAGGTCATGACCTAGTAGTGCTCAAAAATAACCTCGGTGTGAAAATAAACAGATTAATCCTGTATTAAGGTTTTTAGCAAATGAGGCATCTTTCTAAGGTCAAGTCCTTCTACTCTTATTGTAATTTTGAGAATGTTATACATGGTTTTATTGCAATTCCCCTTGACTACTGTAATGCCCTTTATGTTTGTGTGAGTTATGCTAACTTTCACTCCTCGAATTGGGTCAAAATGCTGCTGCTTGCCTGCTTACTAGAACCTGTAACTTGGAGCGTATCGCCCCTTTCCTGGCCTGCCTTCACTCTTGCCTTCAGGATTTTATTGCATGTTTTTAAAGCCTTCTGACCTCTCAACACCTTATGTTCATTAGATGTCTGTGAAGGTTCTCAGTCATCCAGGTCATCGTAGTCAAAGGAGCTTGCAAGGAAAGCGTCTGGACTTCTTTAAGTTGCTTGAAGACGTTTCACCTCTCATCCGAGAAGCTTCTTCAGTTCTAAGGTCAAATGGTGGAGAGTCCCAGATATAAACCTAGTGGGAGTGACCCCCCACAGAGGGACAAAAGGACCCCCTGATGATCCTCTAATTGCCTGAGCCAAGGTGTGAAACTGGGTTTATATCTGGGACTCTCCACCATTTGACCTTAGAACTGAAGAAGCTTCTCAGATGAGAGGTGAAACTTCTTCAAGCAACTTAAAGAAGTCCAGACGCTTTCCTTGCAAGCTCCTTTGACTATGTTCATTAGAGGTCACTGACATCTGCTAACCAGTAACTCCCCTCTGTCCTGAAGACTAGACTGAAGAATCGAAGGGACTGAACTTTCTCAGGACGAGCCCTGTAAACTGTGGATTGAGTTCCACTTCCCCCTTCTTGCAGATTTGTAAAGTACGCCTCAGTTTCATTGCTTGGCTTGAACCCTGAGCGAGAGTTGTAGATATTTAGGCTTTTAGCTATGTTTATTATTGTGTGGCTGCTCTCAAAACTGTGATTCTTTGCCTTCAATAAACAAAGAATAATAATTTGTTTATTTATGTAAATAGTTAATCATTAAGAAAAATATCCTTGGTATAAACCGAATGTGCACCAATCAAGTACATTTTACTTGCCCGGTTAAAATGTAACACTTTACATTTTAACAAAATGACAGCATTTCAGACATTTTATTTTTTGATTGTTATTGTATCTGTGCATGCGTCTGTGGTGTCTGTGTTAAAGTACAGCACTTTGGTAAATGTTGTTTTAAATGTGCTTTATAAATAAAATTGTATCGGAAGTTCAGGGTGATCTGTGTTTGTCCAACAGGTGGCAGCCTGCAATTAATAATGTAAGGTAGGAGCGCTCTCAGTGGATCCTCAATGAGAAAACATGTTTTTAACTCATGTTTTTAACTCATGTTTTCTAGACATTTTGGTTTTACTTCAATATACATTTATATTCAAATAAAGTATTTTTTTTTTCAACAAGTTGATAATTTAGCCCTGCAGTTTCCATCATTAAGTAGGTTCAGCGGTGTTTCAGGTGGTAATAAATCATATGAGGCACTATGTTCAGTTACACAATGTGGAAATCATCTCTCGTCTACAATCTTCTGAGTTCATTGTGCTCTGTTTGCTTGGATCCTTTATGTCCAATTGCTTATCAATAAATCTACTTACTTTAATGGGGTAACTGAGTAGAAAATGAATGGCAGTGAAGCAGGTGACTGACACAGTGTGGATGTTCTCAAATTAATTCAGGGGGGCTTCATAAAAAAACTCAGCCCTGTACCCGTGTAATGATCAGCAGCCTGTGCCAGATGTAACAAATGGTTCACTTGGTCTAAACATGTAATGACTTGACATATTTTTGTTAATTAGCTTGTAATACGTGTGTTTAATAAGAATAATAACTGCCCTGCTGTCACATCAGTGACTGTGTTTTATCATTTTAAGATCGTTGTGTCGCAGGCTTTACATTCATATTGCGGTTTGTCAAAATCTGTCTCAGAGTGAGAGACGAGGGAATCCACGGTACAGGTTTAGTGCTGATTAGAAATGAGCAAAAATACGGGTCTTTCTCTTTATCAAAGCGATCCAGTGAACACGGGGGTCAGCTTGTTGTCGGCCACTTGTCAGCGAGTGATGAAGAATGTGAAGCCTCTAATATTTATCATTACACTGCACCCCATAAGTCACCCTGTCTAAGCTGGTGCCAGATGTGACTTCAGAATAAATGTGCAGCCTTCACCAGTGTTCACATGCAGCAGTATTGAGATGTTTTTGTTTGCTGGGATGCACCCTTAAACAGTTCAGCGCAAATGTTTTAGGCACCACGACTAAAATGAGGCTGATTTGACAGAAAAAATGAAGACCTCGAGCCTGCACCTGCACACATTCTTTCCAAAACTTCATTGACATTTTCTTTGAGTTTAGGACTAGACTTAATCTATATCTGGGAAACTGGCTGTCAGCATCTTAATCTTAGCTTAACTTTATGATGTTGGGATCAGGGCTCTACAGGAGCCATGACATCTGTTCCATTGCTCTTCTTTTCCCTGATGGTAGCTCTCTACGCTCTACAATCTAAAAAAACTTGTGCATGCTATTGCAGCTGCAATGTTATGTCCTAATCTAAAGCAGTACTGCTCAGATGATGCACTAAAACTTACATATTTACATTGTATGCGCTACGGTGCATCACGTGTGCTATATAGAAAAAACACACCTATGTGTGTGGCTTTTAAATGAGCTTGCTTTGGAGGTCGACTGCTTCTCTCCTTCCCACACATTTAAAACCTCTTATAAGAATGAGTAGAAATTAGAAACCCACAGCACCAACACTGAGCTTTTATGTGTCACAGCAAGTCATGCCGCACACGACCACTCACATCTCTCAAAGAAAAGAAGCAGCCAGATTACTGTCTAAAGAGAAGTTTGTATCTCTGTTTTTATTTCCCTAGAACAAATAAACAGTCTTAAAACTTAAATTATAAACACTGATATAAAGACTAGATATTAATTTTAATTTGCAACACAAGATATCAGTGCGGAATGTAGCCAAAGGGAGTCTGCACAATCACAGCAACAAAGGAATAAACATTTGTCCTCCCATATCCTGGTGGGCCTCCTTTCCCAGCCTCTCATGTCTATTTAGTTTTTTACATGAATCAGTGAGAACAGTGCCAGAAGTGTGTGGGTGGTTCTGGGACAAAGTTTACTGAAGCTGAAGTTTAGGTGGAACAGGCCCCATTCAATAAAACATCTGGATAAGATGGGAGGGGAAAGCCCTGGTGATGCACACCCCTCTTTGCTCCTCATGAGGTTCACACATGGCTTTTATGACACCTCGTTCCGTTGGTGATTTGTAGCTGTTTACATACTGCTTTTAAGTTTACGGTTTGCGAGATGAAGTGCTTAAACTTTAAAAACTAATGTTGAGTTGGGAGATTTTGTTCTTGTTTAGGCAACTAGGAGCATGTCTCTTGTAGAGCTTTGATTCTGGCTGAATGAGACAGATTTAGGTACACCACACGCAGGGGCGAGTGTGGGATCTCACCCTTGCACGGCTTTGCACTCTATGAAAATTCTGTTGCAAACTTGTTCCCTTTTCAGTCATAACAGTTTCAATCAACCGTGAACACCCACACCTAACTGCCTTCTCACTCAAACTCAACCTGTCAAACAGAAACAATGCTAACTCTTGATTTAAGCATCTGCTCTTTGAGTTCAGGTTAAAGAGGTGCTAATTTTGTGTTAAAGGACCAGTGTGTAGGATTCAGTGGCCTCAGTCAATCAGTTAAAGACCCACCGCTTTCCCAAGTGTGACGGAGAATCGGTGCCCATCAGGTCCCACTTACAAAATTATCTCAGAGTTTAAGCTCAATTGCCTATCCAACTGGAAACATCTAGAAGAGACCAGATCTGTGTTTTGTACTTGTTTTCTCTTGTAGCCTGCCCCAGTTTTGTTTCACTTTGTTTTTTATTTTGAGGGTTGCTGCTCTTTCTTGTTCTAAATAATATATATGATCATTCATTTGTGAAAATTTGCTGCAAATTCAACATGAAAACACAAACAGCCCTGATTGGAGTGTGCTACCATCAAGTGATTGGAGAAGTAATCAGCAAGCCCAAGCATGAAGATGAACAATGCCGGCCCACCTCATATGTGGACATAGCCACCAAGATGGTTGGTAAAGTCCAACCACGAAGACTTGTGTTGAGTATACCCTACATACCCTGGATAATTCTCCTTTCTAATTGTTAGAATGACCACCATTTACAAAACTGACTTCATGTTTTGTTCACTGTGATCTGAAACTGTGACTAAGCCCGTAAACTCATTAGGAAAAGGCTTTCAGAGGTCATAGAGCAAGAAACTCTGGGGCCGTTTTAGCCCTGACTTCTACACAAACTGAAGTCATGTTGCAACAACAGGAGTCGCTCCCTGCTGTCCATTAAAAGGAAAGGTCTAAGGAACTGTCACAAAGTCCCAGACTGTTGTTCAGAACAGGTCTGCTAGATTTTTACATCATGATGATCATTGGAAAAGAATTCACAGGAACACGGCTAATATTACTGTTATTGGTTATGTGTCATTAGCGTGGAATTATTTCCTTTAATGTAGCAGCCACATTTGTTTTAAAAGTAATGTATGTTTTCCAAACTTCTACTAAAAGTTATTCCAGTGAAATATTTTTTTAATCATTTCAGACATATAGAATACACACAAATTTTAAGGAGTAATACTTTTATGAAAATGTTCTGCTTTGGCATAATTAGGTTACATAAAGAACATTTTAAACAACAATTGTAACAGTTTTCAGAAATCAAACAAAAGTCAACATCTACTCTCTCTCTTGGAAAGAACTGAATCAGACACACACACACACACACACACACACACACACACACACACACACACACACACACACACACACACACACACACACACACACACCTTTTGATCCGCTTATTAAATCTGTGAAAGAAAAGCAGACCCAAGAGTAATTCACGAAATGCAGATACCTTTATCTAATTGCATTAACAAAACATAAATCTGCCTCTTAACTGAGAAATAAAGGAGTGAAGTCCCCGAAAACATCTATAAAAATGAGAACTTGATTAAAGCAGAAATTTTGAGGTGAAACCTCTGCAGTCCTGCTCTTTGAATAAAGTGACTTTAAAACAGGGGCATACTTTACTTAGAAACTAAAGATTGGGGTAAACAGATTTTAAATAAAGGTATCATTTACCACACAACGCAGATAATACAGGATCCACTCTGCTGCTGATTTACTTTAATCACTGGTTTAGACTGTCTTACAAATTTATAACAAATAAAATGACCATATCTTACATGCAGTGAACATGAAGGTTTTTTTTTTTAATCTGGAAGTGTGGGATGCTCTAGTATGTACTACGTTTATGCAGGAAAGATAAAGATAAAAGGTTCAGGTTCAGGTTATTTGTACCCAGTAGGTACAGTTGATTTGCAGTAGGTAAGCCATCCATCCTTAAAGGTAAATTTTCAAACAAGCAGAGACAACAGACAGTGATTAAACTGGATACAACATAACGAGGGAGTATATAAATAATTTCCCCCAGGGATCAATAAAGTATTCTGATTCTGATATGGCAATTATGGCTAATCTTTAATAAAAACCTATTTAAACTGGGAAATCAGACTCCCATCATTTCATTGCCCTTATTTCTGAATTTTGAGGAACAGTGTTACTCCACAGTCTGCTAAAACTCGCATTAGCAGTCAGTGATAATAACGCACAGATAAACCTGTCGTGCATCAGCGCGACCCAGGACAGCAGCTCGCGCTGACTCCCGCAGCATCTCCCCCTGTGTGGGACCATCATGTCACTGAGCTCGGCGGAGGGATACAGTAACCAATGTCATCGTGGTGCTGAGGCTTTTGCAAAGCAAAAATGTCTGCCTAAGGGAAACTCGTAACTGATATATATAGAGGATATTCCCCCAGTAATTGCTGTTTAAACCCACATTTCGCTGTTCTGAGGCGTCTTTTCAGAAAACGACTCTTCACCAGATCACCCTAGTCGGGATTTTAATCGGAAAACAGGTAAAATATCAGAAGGAGTTTGCCAAAAAGCTTTCGGACCCGTGAAAGAAGTTGGGAGTTGAGAAAGACCATCACTGCGTTTTGTATTCCGGAGCTGGAAATTGAGATTATCATTTACAGTATTTGTTTATCTGTGTTGCCTGTCTTGAAGTGGTCTGTAATTTACGTTTCGGTCTATCGGAGGGCATTGTCTTCTCCGTACTGCTGTCTACACGGACTAAAAACGCTGCAGCTGCCTGCAGCTCGCTAGCTATTTTCAACCCATATGAACTAGGGACTGCAGCTAGTGTTAGCCGCTTAGCTAAGCGACGTTAGGTGCCTCCGCGAACAGTAGGCGATAACCATTGTTATACGTGGAAAATAAGCCGCACAGACCACTGACATTAACACGGTTAGTGACAGCCCGGGCAGAGGGTCGTTTAAACGTCTCGGAGTGATAACAGAGGCACGTTGACGGCGCTCTAACGCGATGCTGCAGGTCCTGGCTTTAACAAGCAGAGCCATCCATTCAGAGCGCTCCTACTAACGGTCTCATCTCTCTTAATCAGCGCAGTGAGAGAAAACAAGTAAAGAGAAACATTTCTGCACACTTTCATCAGTGATTATACGCCCGTTCTGTCCGTGTTTGCCACATGAAGGTTAAAGCCATAGTCAACTTTACTTCACAGTGATGGTCTTTATTCTTCATCCATAACAAATACCTCCCGCGGCAGTCATTTCATGTGGTACTAGTCCCCTCTGCTCAATAAACCAGCAAAGATGTAATCTGATGGACTTTGTCTTCTCCAGCTTTCTAGATCGCCAGGATGAACCCCCAGCAGCGGATTGCCGCTCTCGGAACTGACAAGGAACTAAGTGACCTGCTGGACTTTAGTGCGGTAGGTTGGGTTTTTTTTAAACGCTTTGCCATGCAGCTCCAAGACATGTGATGATTAAACAGGCTTAATAATGACTAATTGATCAATTCCTGTTAGTATGTCGAGTAGTATGATTTCACAGGCTAACCTTGATTTAGTGTCATGGCACTGGATTATGTGAATGGTTGCTTTTGCACATCTGACTTGCTCTAATTGTAGGTATGCATTTCTGTGTTTCTCCTTTCAGATGTTCTCTCCACCTGTAAGCGGAGGGAAAAATAGGCCTACCACACTTGGAAGCAGTCAGTTCAGTGCATCAGGTAGGACCTGGTCCCAAAGACCTCTCTGTAAACCCTCTGATACGTAGTCTCTCTTTATCCCTGCTCGCATGACTCATAATTCTGCACTTGAAGATCGGTTGTTTACCTGATTCTGATTTGTTTGAGTTCTGTTTGGACTTATTTATATAAATGGAGACTGGAAGAAAACTGTCTTAGTTTTCAGCATTGCATGTGATTCTTCTCTCTCCTCTGTGTGTGTGTGCTTTTCACATCTGGTGCTTGAAACATGAGCCCTCCACCTGGAATTGTAGTGCAGTGCTGTAGTAAAGATGTAGAACAAAGCTTGGTTTAGGACACAGACGGGTGTAAATGTTTTATTGATCTAATGTGAGTGTTATTCATTTTTTCATCGCATTGTCAGATGCTTTAATTAGGCAGTTCTTTTGTCAGCTTGTGGTTAAGGATTCGCTGTAAGGTTTCCTTCAGGAAAATGCTGTTAATATCCCTAGTGGGATTGTGTGACATTTTCTTATTGAGCAAGATTACAGGAGCATATTGATGATGCCCCTCAAATATACGCATACATTTAAGTGTGTTTTCCATGAATTTCTGGTCTCTTTGGGTTAGGGTTAGTAGGTGGTTTGGTCGTAATAACTAGCGTTAAGCTTTTCTGCTTCTGGATCGCTTCCTATATCTATAAACGCTACAGGACATGAATCCGAAGCACATCTATTGTCTGATGTGCCACTAGAGAAAGTCAACAATCGAGCTTTATGTATTGTGAAAGCATGTCTTGTGTGCATCCACAAAGCCTCGTTGTCATCGGTTATCTGCGAAACGAAAGACACACACTGAGGAGAAATGACAAAGAAACAAGAACAGAGCTGTCACACATGAACTGCGGGGCTGACTTTTATAATACCTAATCATTCAAGTAACGATGATGCTGTGTGTGTGTGTGTGTGTGTGTGTGTGTGTGTGTGTGTGTGTGTGTGTGTGTGGTCTCTTCAGTAAAACAAATGGCAAGAAATTCTAGTGAAATTGCTCTGAGAATTTTCAAATAGTCGCACCTTTCTGGTAAGCTTCCCACGCATATGTTCATGTAATGTAATAATAACACAAAGTTTCACATTGACAACAGCGTTGTCAATATTTTTGAAGGTTTTCATGTGACAGTGTTTTAGGTATACCTTTATAAAAAATAATAAATCTGAGCATGCCGCCACCACTACTATCTGCTCCCTGAGAAGTCAGAGCCGATTTGAAACAAGTTACAGGAGTGCCAGACAGGAAATGTATTGCAGAGCTTTTTCACTTGATTGTGTCAGATTACACAGGTGGAAACCTCAGTGAATGTTTCTCTAATTGTGGATGTTTTCAGCAGCCGGGTTGTTTTGTCATTGCTGCAGCAAGCTGATGACAAAAAATGAAACAGGTTTCTTTAATGTTGATTTATCTGCAAAACAAGCATTTTTACTAGGATGACTAAACATTGGTGTTGTCCATGCAGTGCACTGTAAGGCATAACTATGTGCTGTTGTGGTTTATTGTAGGAAGGTGCTCTTAAATACACTGTGGCCAGCCTGGTGCTTTTTCTGTGGAGAATTGTAAGTTACAGCTCAAAGCTCATTGGCACCGGTGTGTGTCTTCTGGTAACCAAGTTTTTTCTTCAAAACTGAACTAAGGCTACACCTGGGCTGTTGGTTAAAAACAAAAATGATAAAAATTATGTGGGCGTGACTGTGTAATTACAAGATGTTTTGTAGATTTTATTTGCAATTTGTAAATGTAATATTTTGTGAGAAACATACTATCTGCAGATATTTTTATTATTATGACATGAACTATGTTTAGAGCAGATTTAAAGAGCTCAGATTAGGTATTAATGTCTCCTTTTGCTTATTTCTATCTAAGTACAGATTTATAAATAGGCAGCTTTGTTTCAGTTCTTTTATTCCCCCTACAGTCTAGGTTTGACTGTTTGTGTTAGATAATTAAATAGTTTTTCCACACATAGTTTTAAATTGGAGCTATAATAACTCTAATTATTGTTTTATGGTAACACTTCAGATGTTTTTGTTCTTTAATTTGCAATACATCTTTGTTTGCTGTTAAATAACCGTGTTTGTTTCTAAAAATAAAATATTAGTTTGTAATGGGGGTAATTCCATGTCAGTTCTTCACCTCCGTTACACCTGACCGCATCTCAGATTCGCCTGAAAAAGAAATAAAAATCCAGGGGACAGATAAACTTCTTAAAAGGAATTATGCAAAACAAATCAGGTCCCTACAATCATTAGGTTTCTCAATATAAAGGTAGGGCTGGTGATGTGGCTCTGTGAATGTGGACTCGCTGGAGTGTGGCTCAGGTTATCTTAGATCGGTGGATTGAAGTCCTTAATATATTTGTTTGGCTGATCTCTGATAGCAGAATTGGAGAAACCATAACTTTGCAGGTAGGGGACTGATATTTCTTCACTGTGATATTTCTGAGGTATGACACCATATACTAAATCTAAATTAACTATTTTACAAAGAGCACCTTTCTGTTAATATTATACTCAAAATATGTCATGGTGGTTTTTTTAATTGGATGAATTGAGATTGAATGATCCACTGTGTTTTTAAAAAATTATATATCTATATAGATATATAACTTGATTGATAAATAATTAGATGTAGGACAGAGAGATTACACTCAAGTGTTTTTGAGTTGCATGATATTTCTACATCCATTTATGGTTTCGTGTCACAGGATATATTTTGCTGTAAGAGACACACTCTGGAAAGATTTCCATAGCTTTTTAGCTTTTCTGTTTTTTAGTTTCAAATTTCTGAATGTTTGGTATTTTGTTAAGTCACATCTTAAATATTTCCTGTGGAACTTCAGCAAAATTCACTACTGAAACTATATCACGCTGCAGTATCATGGAGAAGATGAGCCACTAAAAGTGTCTTACATCTAAATAGCGAGAGGGAATTTATTGTCTGCTTTAGTATTTTGTGTTTTTGAAGCAAAAACTGCTCGTATGAGCTATACCACTTTTTTCCAACAAACAAGCATCCGCACAACTTTGACTCTGCAGTGGATTGTAATTTCAGGAGGCTAAATTTAGTTTGCATATGTATGCATGTATACGTTCTAATTTAAATATTCCAGCACTGACACCTATAGCGGGTAAATCCCTCTTCCCTTTAGCCTACAGCCAGAGCTCATGTCTCTCTGATCCTCAAGGTAGGGGAAGAAGCACCTACATAAGTGATTGTGAACTTAAGGCAAGTGAGTGTGCAGTCATGAGTGTGGAAATTGCAGGGAATGAGGGTTTGGATTATTGCATCTCAGCTGGGCATAGCCAGATAATTGAGGCAGAGTGGGACATGCAGGACCCTTCAAAAGTGTGTCAGAGAAAGATGGATTGGAAAAAATAGCCAAAGTGGCTCTAACGGAGATTCATCATTTCTCTCCTCCAGCTGTGTTGATGAGGCAAATCTGATGAGGCCATTGACTCTTCAGTGGAGTGGGGCTGCTGTGAAATGGGTAATTTTCATTTAGTGGGTATGTAGTGGTACATTTGTTGACTGTGACCAGCAGCTGTTGTAGGTTGGTTTGTCAGTCAGATGGATCCCAAAATGAAATGTCTCATTGCCGGTCGTAGCTACAAAGAGAGCGTCACTGCTGCTGCCTCACTTTGAGGTCAGTTTTGTGTGCAAAGCATCAGATTTGGTTATTAATTATCAGATTGATGTCACCTAACAAAAATAAATACTCTTGCCTGTAAAGTCAAGATGGTTTTCAATGATTTAGAAATGCATTACAGAGAAGATACCTGAAGGATGTAAGCATATGCCAGTTAAAATTGTTCAACCGTGTATGAAGGAACGATACCCTGCAGGGTGTCACCTCGCAGGAAGGCTCCTAGGTTTGAATACACTGGCTGGCTCAAGTCTCCCTGTGTGAGTTCATTTCATGTACCCTGGCTTTCTCCCGCAGCCCAAAGACATGTGTGTTGGGTGAAGTGGTGATTCTGAATTGGCTGTTTGTGTGAATATGAGTGTGATAATTAAACAGTTTTTCCACACATAGTTTTAAATTGGAACTATAATAACTCTAATTATTGTTTTATGGTAACACTACATCTTTTATTTGCTGTTAAATAACCGTGTTTGTTTCTAAAAATAAAATATTAGTTTGTAATGGGGGTAATTCCATGTCAGTTCTTCACCTCCGTTACACCTGACCGCATCTCAGATTCGCCTGAAAAAGAAATAAAAATCCAGGGGACAGATAAACTTCTTAAAAGGAATTATGCAAAACAAATCAGGTCCCTACTATCATTAGGTTTCTCAATATAAAGGTAAGGCTGGTGATGTGGCTCTGTGAATGTGGACTCGCTGGAGTGTGGCTCAGGTTATCTTAGATCGGTGGATGCTTGAAGTCCTTAATATATTTGTTTGGCTGATCTCTGATAGCAGAATTGGAGAAACCATAACTTGGTTGTCTGTCTTTTTGTGTTGGCCCTGTGATAGACAGACTTGCACCTCATGAATAGGCTCCAGCTCCTCTCATATCTAATATAGATACCAAATAAGACATTTGCAGTGGTTAATATTTTTCTGGCCAAATGAATCAGGGCAGTGTGATGTAGAGCAGAAGTTCTAGAGAAAAGTAATCTTTCCCTCCGAGAAAGGGAGGAGTAAAGGCTGAATGTTATGAGGTGTAATCAAAATGTTCTGGAAACCAGATCATGAAAATCAAAAACCGTATCTGATTTGAGTTTACCCGATCTCTCCCTTTAAGATTATCTTCACGTGCATCTCTTGACCATTTTCAGCCCCACTTTTATTTTTCCTTCCTGCATGTCCCGCTATGACCACTTGCACTGTGTGCTCTGTGATTTCTGCACACACCCTTGAACTTGTGCAGAGAGCAATCCTAAACTTCTCTTTCAAACTGTGTCCATCTACAAATGAGCATGTTTCAGTTAAAGAATTGTCAGTGTCAATGAACAAAAGTGGCAAGTGAGGTCAGGAGCACATCCACGAGTGTGCCGTTTGTTTTTCTTGATAGTCACACGGTCGTGCATAAGAATTTCTTTTCCTCTGGGGTCAGTCTGAAGTTTCTGAGGGAGAACATTCAGAGCAAACAGCCTGAACTGTGCTTCATGCCTCTTGATCACACCTCATATTATCAACATTTCTGTCCCGATTACCGTAAATGTCGGGCTATAAGCCGCTACTTTTTGCACAAGCTTTGAACCCTGCGGCTTTTAGTCAGGTGCGGCTTTTCTATGGATTGTCCGTGATTTTTGTCATATCGTAAGACGATTTGTTTTGTGTGTTCCGCTGTTGTACGGCACTACGTTGCCTGGCGGAAGGATCGGGGTTCAAGAGTGGTATGTTAGTCACATGTCCGTCCGCCAGGCAACGTAGTGCCGTACGAAGTAGCGCGAAAAACAAACTTCAAAGTAGCGCTACGCGTTCAGCGGGAGTCGTGGATGATGAGCGGCGATAAACTTGCAAGTTATGCCCAAAAAGCAAGTTATGCCCAACTCCACCGGTGGATTCTGACAGCGTGGAAAAGTGTGAAAACATCCACGATCACCAACGGATTTTGAAGGGCTGGACTGCTGCATGATGGAGAGGAGGACACCGCCACGGCCCTTCTGAGGGTGTTCGACTCTGACACTGACAATGAGGATTTCTTTGGTTTTGAAAGTGACAACGAAGGAGAGAAGAAGAGTGGATGACGAAGCCATCCTGAGCCTGTTTGTATCCGACACTGGAGAAGAGGACTTTGGTGGTTTTAGTGCGCAGGAAGAAGAGAAAGATGGTGGTGAATGACTGACTTTTCTTCTTGTTAAAGCTGTGTCACTGCACCTGAGCCTAAAAGGTAGGCCGAATCTATTGTTCTGGTGTGCTGTAGGCTACTGTTATGTACTACATGTGCAAATATGTACCCATAACTTGTTTTTCAAAATATTAATAAAAGTGATGTCTCCAAACAGCCATCTCTTTCCTGACAATTCCCTTTGTGCATATTCTCTTACATATGATAAGTCAACATTGAAACACCTGCGGCTTTTGGTCAGGTGCGGCTAATGTATGTACAAAACAGGATTTTCCCCTGATTTTAGCTTGTGCGGCTAATATTTAGGTGCGCTTTGTAGTCCGGGAAATACGGTAGATGCATCCCTAATTTTGGGCTAACAGGTCTTAATTTAAATTTGTTGAAATATAGTGTTTGAGATTGTCGATTATGTCAGGAAACAGCGTGTTTGAAATTCACTGTTTCTAGCTGTAATCATGGACATGTTTGTTTTGTAGCCAGTGTTTGTAGCTAGTGCAAAAGATTGTGGTAAATAAAAAGGTGTGGTGTAAGTGTAGCTTATATGGAGTAATGGAGGGTTGATGTTAACCCTGTGTATCCCTGTTGGAATCAGTTGGATTTGTCTGATTTCAGTTGCTATTTCACATTATTGTGATTTGCGTGAAAACATTTGGCACAGTCATAGTTTTGACTGGGCTGCTCTAAGATCATTTATACAAGAAACCATCAATTAGACATCAAGCCCAAAAACCTTCTCCCTGAGGGGCCCCATGTGTACTTGTGTATTGTGGAGTAGTGTCTTCATGGACAAGTCTGTGTGGTCACAAAAAAATTGGCAGGCATGTGGACGTCTGCACAGAGCCTCACATTCATCATCTTTGCGATGTAGAAATTTACGTCACTCGGACCTGTGTGAACCCTAGCATTACTCTAACAGACATGGAAACTATATCACGCTGCACTATTTGCCAGAAGTGAATACATCCCTTTGGAAAATAGATCTGATTATCAAATGATCCACATCCCTCATTTACTGCATTAAAGGCCCCATGGTAGAAGCGTAATGAGCGTTAGTCAACCTTTTTATTACTGGGATAGTGGGATAATAGTGTTGCACCAATATCTGAAGAAATGCTCAAGATATGTTTGCGTTGCTCTGGTTTTTTGAGTGTACCTGGCCAGATCTTTGTCAGAACCTTGTCTGTCTCCTTTGGGCACTTATGGGAGATTCGTCTAGTCTCTAGTACCTTGTGTCTGGAGACAGGAAATAATGTTTCTAGCTAGTGTTTTGTTATATAGAAGATTTTATTACACACAAGTTCAATGTACTTACCCCCCCCCCCCCCCCCCCCCCCCCCCCCCCAAATAAGAAGCAAAACTGTACAAAGAAATAAAATATAACTCGACAAATACACAAACACAAGCCACAGGTCATCACAGTCCTTTTTGTGTGTTACTGTTTGCATCTCATTTACTGTGGTCGTCCGGCCCACTTTCATGCCACACACCTCATCTGAGTCAAACAGATTTATCTCGGCCTCATATAGACAAAGATTATACACCCAGTATTCATCAAGCTTCTTTTCATGTTCTTTTGCAAATTGTAATCCTGCAGTTTAGTACAGTTGTGTACTTCCATATAGTAGCTGCAACTCATTATTAGTTGGCCATCAGTTTT
Source organism: Diplotaxodon limnothrissa (assembly GCF_057381915.1). Taxonomy (NCBI): domain Eukaryota; kingdom Metazoa; phylum Chordata; class Actinopteri; order Cichliformes; family Cichlidae; genus Diplotaxodon; species Diplotaxodon limnothrissa. The sequence goes on from NC_140596.1 coordinate 19,396,961, forward strand.
ACTGCAGCCTTTTTCCATCTTGATTTAGATTTTTTTTTCTGTTCCTCTGCCAACGCTCTTCATGTAACGCCATGATGCACACATGGAAATAGATATAGCCCAAGGGTCCAAAACTGAGAACCCAATATGAGAATGTATGAGAAAGTACATGCATAACTGTTTCAAACTTACTCTACAGCTCTTGAGGTTTCCCAAATGACTGGTAACACACACACACACACACACATACATACATACGTATATATATATATATATATATATATATATATACACACATATATATATATATATATGTATACGTTCTAAAAATAACCTGCGATATGTGAAATCCGTAAAGTAGCCAACTTAATTTTTTGACAATTATTATAGATTTTAAGGCTTAAGGCTATTATAGGTTTTTTTAAGGCTACACATTTTATACACTTTTCTCAGACAGGCATGAAAATTTTCACACTTTTCACCCATAGGAGCAATTTATGTATTATGGGCCCCATGTGTTATGCCTTTGATGGTGTATAAAAGTTTTGTCAGCATTGGTGCGTTTGTTGGGTAGAAAACTTACAAACATACAGTACAGCACTTCAGAGTCACACTGCTAGCGATCGAAGATTTATGTAAATTTGACAAGCTGAATGCATTCTGTACTGTACAGGAGACACGGTACGAGATTGATTGATTGCACTGCAAAAAAAAAAAAGCATGCAAAATTGCACAAAAAAATCCGCAAAACATATAGCGAGGGACCACTGTATACAAAATGTGTCACTGTCTTTGCCCATAGGAGCAATTTATGTATTATGGGCCCCATGTGTTATGTTAAGTGTATTTCAGATACTGCCAGGACCAAATGCTCTTTTTTGTAAAATAAATGCATAACATTTGGCGTGTGGTTGTGCTGCCAACTGTTTTCGAGTGATGAAAAGTATTCATTCTCCAAGTGAGTAAGATGATATAGATTCCTATCTCAGCAAATGTCACTAGTAGTGAAATTCTAAATACAAACTGTAATGCTTGGCTATTTTTTTCCTGCAGTTTGCTGAGCAGACACTTTCACAGCCTTGTTGAATTTTCTTGCATCAGTAATATTGAACTTAATGCTCAAATCTTTTCATTTGTACAAAAAGTGCACAAATAATTTTATTGGCTGGCTTTTAACTGAATCTAGGTTTGGTGCAAGCTGTTCATGAATGATGCCGTAGAGATGGTAAGAAAGGAGGAGTCAGCATGTTATTACAAACACAACCACTACAACCACACTGCTTGCTTTTTCACCCAGAGCCTTCTACTGAAAACATGTTGTTGATAATGGTTTGATGGACTACATACTGAATATTAGGGATGTTCCTACAAATTTGCTGGTCAATTAAGCTGGAGAACAAAAATCAGATGAGGTGGACAGGTCTTAAAGTCATAGAACAGAAAAAAAAAAAGAGCTCAGTCTAATGCAGGGACGTCAAAGTCATTGGACACTGCGGGCCACATAAAGCCCACTTTTAGCTCAAGTCGGGTGGACCAGTTAAACTCCCCTTTCTATCAGTGTAAAGAACTTCTAGTCTAACATAGTGGAAAACACCCTGAGACACACTCGGAGACCAAACATTTCTTAAAAAAATGATGAATGTGAACCTGATTCTCCATGTTTCATTATGCTTACATTGCAGCCAGCCAGTGTATTTGTGTGTTTTCTTTATCCTCTTGTATCAGTGAGTAATCTCATTGTGGTGGCTGTCTGTGTACCGAGAAGAGAGGGAACCCTAGAGCCCTTTTGGAGATGGTAATCAGACAAGATGACAACCAGTGGCCCAGACTGCAAACACTGACCATTGTTACATTCACAGTGTAAAATGCCTCAGCTGGGCGACAGCATGTCACCATCGTGTCATCACACTACCAACACTAGTAGTTCAATTAGTAACACGAGTATCACGGCCTCAAATGTGGATGACAAAACCGACAAATCACAAAAGCGAGACAAATTAACTTTATAGTTTGCCCACTGAAGAAGAGGAAATGAATCTACTCCGTGCAAGCAGCAAAGCACCATGTCTGTCAGGATGAAACTTATTTGTTGCGCTGCTCACTGGTGCGTGATTTCTGGTTACAGAAATGTCACTGACTTTCGGGTAAAATGTATAATTAGACAAACAGGTTTCTGACTAAGAAGTTCTTGGCAGAATGGAGGCTGAAATTGTAGTATTGACACTAAAAATTAAAAAAAAAAAATCTAACTGCAGTATCATTTCAGATTGGGTATTTTTTCCGTATCTTGTAATCATTGTTCCACATCCTCATCAATTTCCGATAACACCAAAGGGCTTTGTTTGTGATTATTAGCTTTAGTGACGCATAAAAAGTTCCATGTAAGCTGCACTGAACCTCATTAGGTGAAACTGAACATTATATGTAGGGCTGCAGAGCTGTATTTAGATGTTGGTGAATCAGAGGACCACCACCAAACACGTTTTGATCAGTGATTATAGGTTTGTTTTTAGCTGTGCATAATTAACTTTTGCTTTTTACTTGTTGTTTGTTAGTTTCACTTGGAAAAATTCAGCTTTTTTGATTATTAGACCAGCTTTGCTGCATATCATCTGTTAAATTTGTTAAACCTGTTAAAGTGTAAAAAAAAAAGTTTTTTTTGTTTGTTGTATTATTTTTTCTGAGCATACCCAATATTTATAAAATCTGATATTCTTTATTTGAAGTTGGAAATGAACAAATGGGATTGCATTTTACTGGGACAGATATTATTACAACAGGGACAATCAATAACTTCGAGAATATTGATGCTTTACCTGCGTTGCAGTTATGTTTTCTTTGTGGTGACTTTGGCTATTACAGGAGCACAATAATGTTCAATCGAGGCATCAAATATTTGTTACTGACTATATCACATAAATTAGATTGTAAAAATCAGATATTGTGTTTTTCAAGCTGTGCCAGATGCTCTAGCTTTGCAGATTGGTTGGCGTTATTGATTTTATTTGTTTATCAGTTTGAGTTTTGAAACATTCAGGTTTTCTTTAATTTAGAAAATGAGTTTTATCACGTTTCAGTGCTCAGCTGTTTAGCCTGCCATACATCGGATTACCAAGTTTGTGGTTGCTTTGTGGTACATGAGGAGAATTTGAAGGAAAAATATATTTATGTGTCACATTTAAAGATATCAGTTAGTCACTTTTCTTTTTGTTTTGTTGTAAAAATCACACTGCTGTCATGGCAGTCTGGGTGTTAATCAGACCAAAGGCTTGCACCTGTAATTAAATAGCATTTCCAACTTGTAAGCAAGACAAGAGTCTGTTTATGTGACCCACCCAGGTTATTAAGTTTTTCTTTTTGTTTTTTCTTTTTTGCTCATTTGTGGTCATTGTTATATCCAAAGCTGCTGGCTGAAGATGTTTTTTGGCGGACATTAAGTGTTGCAGCTCAGAACTAATTTCACTAATTACTGTCATCAGTAAATCTGTGAATTATTTTCCTCCAGATTTTTTTTCCTGAATAAAATATTAGAAAATGAACAGCATATGCAAATATCTTGTTTTGTTCAGACAACCACCCGAAACTCAGATATATTTCTTAATAATGAAAATTGAAAAAGGAAAAAAACCCCACAGAAAACATTTCAAGCTGGAAAAGCCAGAATAAAAGAGAAGTGCATTTTTTTTTCATTATTATTATTGTGCTGTTGTCAAACTGGTAAACTTAATCACGTTGAGAAAATTAAAAAAAATATGGGTGGTAGATTTGTTTTGACAAAGAAATAGGTAGATATAGGAGTCATACTATATTATATATATTATATATTTTATATATAGTATATTATATATAATATAGGGCAGCACGATGGCACGGTGGTTAGCACTGTTGCCGCACAGCAAGAAGGTCCTGAGTTCAATTCCAACATCAGGCCGGGGTCTTTCTGTGTGGAGTTTGCATGTTCTCCCCGTGTTTGCGTGGGTTCTCTCCGGGTACTCCGGCTTCCTCCCACCGTCCAAAGACATGCAGCTTGTGGGGATAGGTTAATTGGATAATCCAAATTGTCACTAGGTGTGAATGTGCGAATGAATGTGAGTGCGAATGGTTGTCTGTCCCTGTGTGTTGGCCCTGCGACAGACTGGCGACCTGTCCAGGGTGTACCCTGCCTCTCGTCCTATGACAGCTGGGATGGGCTCCAGCGCCCCCTGCGACCCTGAAAAGGATAAGCGGAAGCGAATGGATGGATGGATATATAGTATAATGTATTTAATTGTCAGATGTTATACTGTAATGTTAATGATTTAAACATTGCCATTGGAAAATGTGAAAAACAGTTACATTCGATATTTGCTGAGTAGGATATTATTGTTGTGAAATAAAAATTATACAATGCTTTTATAAGGTGTTGTAAGTGCATGAACGCTGCACATGGGTCATTTTAGTCCTGGTAGGTGGTTGCCAGGCAACATGATAGCATCATGTCACATGGATAAAAGTTATATCTGTGTGATGTACCTATGTGCCAGATTTGGTTCATTAGGTGTCAATCTTGTGGAAGGAATTCACAGGCAAACAGAGACACAGAAATTTAATTTGTTATAGTACGATTAGTTGGATATATTATTAGTTCACACGTGAACTCTTTCCTTTATCTGTAAAACATATTCTAATGTAATCTAATTCATTATGGATTATAATAACTTTTATACCAAAAAAAAAGTTAGAAACGTAAATTGGACAAACACAGATTTATATAGATTGTTCTCGTGCTTGTCTTTTGCTACTTACAAAATAAATATTCCGTGCGGAAACACACAAACTCTTTACATAATTGAAATGTCTGAAAATTCCCAAAAACAGATTCGTAATTATGAAAAAAAATTTGCCAGCAAATCTGTAAGAAATCAAAGCCTTTAATGTTAAAAAAAGGTTCATATATTTTCCACACATTTCCAATGTTCTAGCCATGCCAGAACAGATGTGTAAGAAACATTTTTTATAGTTAAAAAGATTACAAAAGCAAATATAAATATAAGGGTCATTATATACAGTGAGTTATAAACAGAAGATGTCGTGTTAAACACAACCACAGGGACACTAAATAAACCGGTGTTGTTTGAGTGAAGACACAGGTACATGTGGTACGGGTACACTGAACTGTGAGGGTAATCGTGACTTTCTGACTGAGTTGTGCTCTCTGTTTCTGACAGGTATGGATGAGCGGACCACCCAAGCATCTTGGACCCCAGGTGGCGAGTCCAGTCCTTCCTATGAGTCCAGTCCTTCTTATGAGTCCTCACGGGTAAGATGACCCACACGATAATGCTCCTGAGTGACCTTTCTGCTCCACAGCACATCGTTTAACACTTACTATAACAAAGACCTTATCCCAGCACCATTGTTGCTGTTGGACCTATGATAGACATGTATTTGTGTGACAGACGGGACCAGCAAAGGTTAGAAAACACTGGAATCTGGTGTTATTCTTGAGCTTCCTTTTAGTTTAAAAAATATTTCAGTTCAGGCTATATTTAAATGGTGCTTGTTATTCATTTCCACAATGAGGCAAGGTCTTTTTCAATAACATAATAAGACTTTTGATAAAGGGATTGATAAAATAATCCAATCCCTGTCAGAAAGTAGATGACTAAATTAAAGATATAAATGAAAGATTAAAAAAAATACCCTGTCACGATTTTGCAAAACTAAATCGGCAGTTTGAGTGTCTAATACTGAGAGTAGTGAAAATATCCGCATGTTAAATTAAATATGGGTTTGTTTCTCCTTTTGTTGGTTAATTGAACAAAATATACTTATTTTTAAATCATATAAAACAGAGAAATGCAGGCAAAATAATCTAATTTGAGAATGTAAAATGCCAAGGATTAATCTGTTACCAAAATAGTTGCAAGATTTTTATCTGTTGATCCACTGATTCAGTCAGAAAACTGAGCTTCAGAATAAGCAGGTGCTTTTTGCCGTACATTTAAAAACTTTACTCTCCATGAAAACAAGACAATATTATGTTTATTATGTTATAAGCTGCATTGCAGGAAAATATGGTTTGTGATCATCTCCGCAGGCCAATCAGCCTGTCTGTAAATGTAAATGTTTAATGTTAGTCCTTTTTTAAATCATGGCAAATGGTGGACTTTAAAATTAAAGGATCAACTTATTCATGGCTGCATATCCGAAGATATTTACAGAAAACAATATTTTTAGTTATTTTCTTCATTCTGTCCATAACTAATATCTGCTGATATCCAGCACTCTGCTACCCTGCACTATGCACAGTTAGTTCAGTACAATTTAGCCTATGATCTCAGGCCTGTGTGAAGTAGAAATGAGAAATTTGTTTAAATTTGTCACTTTAAGGAGTGTAAATTAACATGATATGTCATGGAATTAAAAAATTTTAAAGGTCATGTAGCTTTATTTGTGATGACCTAATCCACTGTAAATCGTATCTTCAAAATATTCTCAAGTGTAGTTCATTTGTAAAATAATGAACAAGATGTGTGCATGTTCATTTCCATGTGAAACTGTATCTCTTTGTTTAAGTGAGAACATCTCACTGTTTGTGTGAGCAAGTGTGAACAGCTCTTCCCGTTTGTTTGTCCCTCACACATTGGTTGTTCTAGATGCCCTGTATGAATTTCATTTAATGTCAATCTCCTGTCACTTTCTATTAGAATTCAGTTAAATGTCAGAGCCACTCGAGCTGCGTTACCTTGTTTATTTCTCTGTGCCCTTCCCGAATGAACATCTACAGGCTATGGTAACATAGGCAGCTTGATTTGAATTATAAGACTGAGACGCTTGAGATATCTTTGCTCCAGGTGCATATAAATGAGTGATTCTGACATTACAAGGCACACCATCAGCCAGCAGACAGCTGTTTGCACCTCCATAAGGCGTGCATGTCAACACTCACACACAGCTGCGTACGTACCTTACAGATTTGATTTATATACCCTATAGAATATTATATCCCGCATATGCTGGTTTAGGAAAGAAGTGGCTTTTCTTGTAAAGCTCAATAGACTATAGTAATCTGTCCAGACAGTTTCAGTTTTTTCAATGAATAATGTATTTTGAGATTTTTTTTTAATACAGTTCACATAGTTTTGATGTCTGCTCGCAAACATTGTTGACCATCTGAAAGGTGACCTAATTAGATTCAAAGAAAAGCTGCATATTTAAAAAAAAAAGTTTTTTTGTTATTATTATTTACCGCAAGAAAAATACTCATGAAATAACTAAATAAAAGGAAAGAACTGAATTAAAAACGAATAACAAAAAATTTCACAAAACCAAAGCCTAAAGAAAATAATAAATACATCATCAGTTAGGGCTGCACGTTTAATCGTTAGAAAATCGCGATCTCGATTCATACTTATGTGCGATCTCATTTCCAAATGACAACGATTTAAAAAAAAAAAAAAAAAAGACGACGACGACGATTGTACCGCATTTTGATCCGGGACGTAATCTGCATGAAAACAAGCGCTCACTCTTCCTGCTCAACAAATGACAAGGGCGGAGCCTTATACCACGTGATACAGAAGCTGTGCCGTGTGATGCTAAAATTAGCAGGGAAAAAACAACGGAGAGCACGTCAGGGATGACGAGAAAGTGACAGGAGAAAATCCGTCCCGGTCAACCACCCAAACACCAATAACGGGAACCTTATGCAGCGCTTCCCTATACCCGTCGAACTCCCGCAGGCACAAAGAAATTACGGAGGCTATCACTTATCACCTGACCAAAGATATGGCTCCCATCAACACTGTGCAAAACGAGGGATTTAGGGAAATGATCAACACTAACTAATGATTAAATGCAGTGCGCTATATAAAGAAATGGTGAGTAAAGAGAGGTGTCTGTTGCTGTCTTTCATTGATTTTGGTACATCAAGACACGACAAGACTGATGCCTGCTGTCTATATTCCCAGAAATTCACATTAAAAAGAGATTCAATTATTAACCACTTCTGGTCCTGTTAGAACCTCATATAGAATAGAGAACATAACCTTTCAACCAGTTGCCAACCAGTTGAGTTGGGTCCCCACTGCAAAGAGATTCATTGCAGATGACTTAAGCTCACTGGCACAGACTGACTAAGATTGATTACAGTGTGCTGGCAGTCCATCTATGTTTATAAATTAGACAGTGGTTACTTATAAAGCGCCACTCATCTGTGAGTGATTGCGTGCAGTCCAAGTCAGACCATGACTTTTTGCTACGTATTGTGCAATCACTTTGTGATCAAAAGTGGTCACCCTGAGGTTAAGGGTGTTGCATGTGCAGTAAGCATTCAGTGCGGTCACATGCAACCAACTGATTTTTCCTGTCACAAGGAGGTTGCTGTAGGTTTTTACTGTTGAATGACTGAACCATATCATGGTCATCTCAGGCACCAAAGGCTGCTATTGAAACTTAATGTTAACAAGGTGCAGCACAATGTTGGCTTAAAGAGTGTTGAACTAAAAAAGCTTGTTTCAGACAGTGAATGAACTAAACAGGTGCAGCAAAGAAAAATTATAAGGTAAAATAGGGAATATTTTAAACTTGAAATCATGGAAAGCTACTGTAGTAGAATGAAAGAATAAAAATATAGGGGCACACATGAGCATAACGGTCCACTTTGAGGCATAACTGCACTAAATATTAATATCACAGCAAAATCTCCTCATGTCATGATATATGTGCTTGTTGCACGGCATAGCTACGAGAACACTGCTTTAATTTACATTTTAAACAGCAGCCCTGACCACAAGCCCTTACCAGACGTCACTACAGGAGTCTCAGTAATGGTGGGCTGTTAGTAGGTAAACCATAACACTGTTCTTGGCCAGGCAGGCAAAGGAAACCACAGCAACCAAAGTCTGAACACAGCATGGCTGAAGTAATAACCCCAGCACTACTAAATAAATGACTGTGTGTGGCAGTACTGAACTCCCTGAAGAAGCCATAGTGTTCATGTGCTTTGTAATCGATAACAGCTAAATAATGATTGATTAGCATAGTGTTTTGCTTAAATTTACCTAAATGAAAGCTTTAAAATAATGAGGCACCTGCAGTGGAAATGGATATGATGTATGATGCAAATTTGTAGACAGGCTAAATATTAACATTGTTATTTTCATAAATGGAACATTTAATTTGTTTGTTTCAGATCCATTTTTCCATTTAGAACTAATCTGTCTTACATTTCCTGTAACCAATTTTCTAGCCTTGTTTTTTAACTTAATATAAATTTGCACACAAGAGACAGACAAAGTGAATAATCTTGGCTAATTTAACCTAATTGTAATCATTAATTATAAGCATTAGTAAGGGAGTATTGTTGTGATGATGGGAATTACTAACTTGTCAATGTCTTTTCTTGAACCTGAGCACTCAGGACAGACCATAACCAAAACAGGCCGATATTAAAATCAGGTGGTGCCAGTAAAAGTTAGAGTAACTCGGATTTCTGTGATTGCCAACTTTGCATTTACAAACCATCTAGTGAAAGATATTGTGTAAAGACTGAGATTTCTGGATAATATAATTCAAATACATCTGTTTACTGAGTTCCATTTGCTGAATCACCTATCCCAGCAAGAGCCTGACATTTGCATAGGCAATTTATAGAAGCTGTTCCACTAAGATAAACTTTTAAAAATCTATTTGCAATTAAACCATCATTTATATGTTTCTGCATCTTTACAGAAGATGAGATTTTTAAATTGAGCTGCAGAAATCTTGCTGTTTTCCCCTTTTTCCTGAATTTTTTTAGGCAGAGACAGAACAGTAGAACAGACTCTTGGATTGTTCTTATCTCAGGTGAAACTTTGGAGATTTGATTCAGTGTAATTTATAGAACTTATTAAATTAGTATCAAATAACTAAATTAAAAACAAGACTTACTTTCTAAGATTTCCCAGTTTTTCTCTGTTCATTGTATCTGTCCAAGGCTCGTGGAAAAAAATCTGAGTGCTTCATCTTTCAGTGTGTTACAAAGGGAATTCAGTGTTGTCCCTGAGCTTGTTTGAGCTGCTGCTACGAGTGTGTGACCAGTCGACTGTGAACAGTCCCGAGCCCTGGCGTGCTGACCTTGGCTCCCAGCCATTCGATGTATCCTGGGCAGCTGTGGCTGTAGGCTGGCGGTCTGACAGGCAGGGCTGTGCCCACCGCCACTACACAACAACCCCCACTTCCCTAGTGCCCTGCCCCAACTTGATACTCGACCCCACACGCATCCATCATGACCATATCATTACTTCCCAAGCTGCCACATGCAGCCACATGTTCACCTGGGATGCAACACAGAGTGTGGAAGAGATGACTCTTTAAACGCTGTGGCGAGCGACTGGGGAATGAGGCATGGGCTCCGGCCTGTACGCTGCCACAGTGATCTGACAGTTATTTAGCCACCAGTGCTAACGTGGCCCTGTGGCACAATGACAGCGTGTGTTAGTGTCTTGGATGGATGTAGGCCACCAGTGTTTGGGAATGATGAGGGACCTTTGATTGACGATCTAACAGTCCCAGTGTGAACACGCAGATGAATGTAGAAACATGCACTAAGCTTGGATTGACCGTTACCCTCCTACTTCTTTTTCCTGCACTGCTGACTGACCCTGATGGTCTCTTCCTGCTTTGCAATTATAAAACTGAAAGGAAGTGCTTTTCAGTTTGATATTTTGCTTAACTTTCCTGTGTAGAGTCAAATATATATAAATATATAACTCTCTCTCTACCTACCTACCTACCTACCTACCTACCTACATACATACATACATACATGAATATTTTTAAATGTATATACATATATACACTGTATGGAGTTGAATGCAAAGGTTTGTACAACACTGTATGTTAAAGATATCTTTTCACCTTTAAGGGTGAAAACAGGGGGATATTGCTCTAAAGTTTAGTAAAATGTTGTGAATTTTAACAACAAAAAAATTGAAATTTTACATTAAATTTTGTGTCAGGTTTGGCTTGGCTTCAGACCTTTAAATCCATCTGCTCCATGAGACTCATTCCTTAGGTGGTTGGACATAAAACTGCAAGTTTTCAGTGGAAAAGTAAGCAACAAATTCCCAGTCAGCATCATGGGCAGGATTAACACTACTGTCAGTCATAGAATGTATATAAAATATGGATGTAGTCCTGTCATCATCCACTGGCCCCTCCTGGAGTTGTTTATGGGTGCACCTTGCATTCATATAACTTACAAACAAAAACAAACTAGAATTTCATTCAGCAAAACTCGAGCATAAACTTCTTGCTTATGCTGTGCCTCACAGCTGGCCTTATTGTTTGTCTTTTTAATTAAATTAAAAAGACGCCAACAAGGCAGGCGTTAGTGAGAGGTCCAGCTCAGTGATTCCAAATATTGGACATCATAATGTCTTCATTAACTTCACTTCTTCATAAAATCCAAATGGATTTGTTGCAGTTGTTACGAAGGGGGGAATCTATCCTTAAAACCTTAAAACTTATTTGTTTGTATCAGGCTCTAAACGTGTTTGTTTCATAGCTGAAGTTTGGCATTTTAGCCAGAGAGTCTGTGGGGAATAGCTCGCTTTTGAAGCCAGCCTCAAATGGCCATTAGTGGAAGTACAATTTGCTACTTGTTGCCAAGCTAAGTGCTCGTGAAGTGAAATTTTAAATTGCCAGTGCTCACTTATTTTCTTCACCCATGAGGCATGGCTACTGAACTGTTTTTTTCTTTGCCACACTTTTAAAGTCCTGGCTAAACTAGTATGTTGGCATAGTGACTTAACCTCATGTTAGATTCAGGCAGATATATTGGTCTCTAGTGATCGACGAGGGAAAACCAAATCCCCTCTCCCCTGGAAACTGTTTGGAGTAGATGCAGTAAGACTGAGGATGAAAACAGTTTTAACGAGCTGACAATTTGGTCTGATATCAACTTTTGTCAGATTGTTTTCTGGCCATGAGCAGTTTTTGCCAGGCAACAAGCAGAGACTGTTGAAAGTTGGTGTGTTCCCAGCCAAGAAATAGTTCAACCTATAAGTCTCTGTGAAACCACACATTTTTTCTTCTTCTTGATATTTGCACAAATTTTAAAAAGGAAGAAAAAAGTAGAGCTTTTCATATGGTTTTATGTTTATGTTTATGTTTATGATTAGAATCTATTTTTGTTGTTTAACCATTGTTTTCACTGTCTGCTGACCATAGCTCAGTATTTCATAGTTTGGTCAGCAACCTTGCAGAGAGTGGTCAGGTTGATGCTTTTTACTTGTATATGAGAAGGAATGCTTTCCGTATGTGTAAGTCTGTGTATGTGTGCTAGAGCTTCTCACGGGGCTGTTGTTGTTATTGAGTCGGTTCATGGTGTGATTAACAGTGAGCGCGGCCTGGCAGGAGCACAATAGGGAATCTCTGAGGATTCCCTCGACACAGCACAACACTCCACTGCCTTTGAAATTACTCCATCACCATCCACTCACAAGAAAAGATGGATAATAAGATTTACTTCTTTTTTTTTTTTTAAACTGTATGTTGAATGCAATGGGTATGAGTTGGTGAAAATAGCTCCATACAAATGCAAGCCCACTGCTGCTCGGTCCCTCTGGTGGGAGTTAATGTAGTTTGGGAAGATGTATTTTACTGGAGCACAGGAGGATTTTCACAGGACTTGGGATTAGCACTGTAACGAAGCATCTTTTATTACATGGGACCCCAAGTTTTCAAAAACCATACTGTGACCGATATTTAGACCTGAGCTCCTGAAGCTGATAACTGTCATGAAAAGGCACTGTTAAGCTGCAGGAGAAAAAAAGGCAATTTTTTTAAGCTGCAGGTACCTGGAAATGGTGGAGGATTGCATCTCTGTGTTTCTTCCTCTTCTGTTAAACAACACCATCTGCAAGCATGAAATGGTATACAGACCTTTTATGACTTGCACAAAACGACTGAATAAGACAGAATACTTTAAGAAACTGGATTTATACGTTTTGATTTTATAGAACTATAGATACATTTAAGGTAAAGAGTTGTTGGGTTTAAGATGACAGCACAGAATTCTTATACTGAGAAAGTCGGTGGCCTGTTTGTGGAATTTGGAGACCTGTTTTAACCATGTAAAGCCTGAACTAAGAAATAATTGCCAACCCCCCCCCAACAACAACACTGGAGTATTTATTGAAACTTGAATCAAATAAAAAGACAAGAGAGGAAATATGAAGTTCCATGTATGAATTTTCATTTGTATAATTTTTGCTATATCTGACATTTATGTGCAATTTATTGCTTAAAAATTTATTGTGCAAATTCTTATGTTTTCTTATTTTTAGGCGAGGGGAAAAAAAGTATGTATCATATATGACACACTTGGTGTTAGAGGGTTAAAGAGTTTGGTTTTGAATTCCGTTTGCATGATATATTTTATTGTACAGGGTGGGCCATTTATATGAATACACCATAATAACATGGGAATGGTTGGTGATATCAAAGTCCTGTTTGTGGCACATTAGTATATGTGAGGGGGCAAACTCCTCAAGATGGGTGGTGACCATGGTGGCCATTTAGAAGTCGGCCATCTTGGATACAACTTTTGTTTTTTCAATAGAAAGAGGGCCATGTGACACATCAAACTTATTGGTAATGTCACAAGAAAAACAGTAGTGTGCTTGGTTTCAACGTAACTTTATTCTTTCATGAGTTATTTACAAGTTTCTGACCACTTATAAAATGTGTTCAATGTGCTGCCCATTGTGTTGGATTGTCAATGCAACCCTCTTCTCCCACTCTTCACACACTGATAGCAACACTGCAGGAGAAATGCTAGCACAGGCATCCACTATCCGTAGTTTCAGGTGCTGCACATCTCGTATCTTCACACCATAGACAATTGCCTTCAGATGACCCCAAAGATAAAAGTCTAAGGGGGTCAGATCGGGAGACCTTGGGGGCCATTCAACTGGCCCACGATGACCAATCCACTTTCCAGGAAACTGTTCATCTAGCTCGGACCTGGCACCCATAATGTGGTAGTGCACCATCTTGCTGGAAAAACTCAGGGAACGTGCAGCTTCAGTGCGCAAAGAGGGAAACTCATCATCATGTAGCAATTTCAAATATCCAGTGGCCTTGAGGTTTCCATTGATGAAGAATGGACCCACTATCGTTGTAGCCCATATACCACACCAAACCATCACTTTTGTTGTTCCAGCAGTCTTGGAGGGATCCATCCAATGTGGGTTAGTGTCAGACCAATAGCTGTGGTTTTGTTTGTTAACTTCACCATTCACATAAAAGTTTGCCTCATCACTGAAGAAAATCTTCTGCGTGAACTGAGGGTCCTGTTCAAATTTTTTGCCCATTCTGCAAATTCTGTGCGCCAATCTGGGTCATCCTCGTTGAGATGCTGCAGTAGCTGGAGTTTGTAAGGGTGCCATTTGTGAGTAGCTAATATCCGCCGAAGGGATGTTCGACTAATGCCACTCTCCAGTGACATGCGGCGAGTGCTACGCTGTGGGCTCTTGCTGAATGAAGCTAGGACAGCCACTGATGTTTCTTCATTAGTGGCAGTTTTCTTGTGTCCACATTTTGGCAAATCCAACACTGAACCAGTTTCATGAAACTTAGCAAGCAGTTTGCTAACTGTAGCATGGGAGATGGGTGGTCTCGTAGGGTGTTTTGCATTGAAATCTGCTGCAATGACCCGGTTACTGCGTTCACCAGATATCAACACACTTTCGATCCGCTTCTCACGTGTTAACCTCTTCGACATGTCAATGGCTGTGAACAAAGAGAAACTTGTAAATAACTCATGAAAGAATAAAGGTATGTTGAAACCAAGCACACCATTGTTTTTCTTGTGACATTACCAATAAGTTTGATGTGTTACATGGCCCTCTTCCTATTGAAAAAACAAAAGTTGTATCCAAGATGGCCGACTTCTAAATGGCCACCATGGTCACCACCCATCTTGAGGAGTTTGCCCCCTCACATATACTAATGTGCCACAAACAGGACTTTAATATCACCAACCATTCCCATGTTAGTACGGTGTATCCATATAAATGGCCCACCCTGTACATAAAATAATGGTAAAACATGATAAAATCTCTTGGGTTAATATAACAGCCTGATGGCCCAGGACCAGTAAGGCCTCAGTCTTACAGGGACCTTTTGGTTGTCACTGGTTGCTAGTGGAAAAATGTGTGCCAGACTTGTCGTTAAGTGAGACTGGTCGTAAAGAAGTACGCGATGCTGGACCAAAGGCCTTGTTGTGATTGCTTTGGTCAGTAGCATTTGAATGGTGCATGTAGTTTACATGGAGGATGCCAACTATTTGTTGAGAGGTAATACAGTTTTTACTTCAGAAGTTCTACTTTTCCAATTTACTTGATACTTTTTACAGTTTCACTACCACTTAGCTAGTAGTTTTCTGCTAGCTACTAAAACATCCTCTTCTTGACCGATTTCGTGTAGCCTTCCTTACTATGGTAATTTCCAGTAGATCACAAAATGCAATGCACATAGCAGCTTGTTATGAGAGGTTACTAAAACATCTATAGAGTTCTTGTATTTTTTATGGCAGATACTGGGGGTTTAAATATGAACCAGTGTTATTAATGTGAACCATCTTTCTCTTCAAATTTTTGGGCTTCTCTTGCAGATTTTATTGGCATCAATTGTGTTCTCGCCTTGCTAATTAGGAGTACGCTATAGCACACAATTATCAAAGTTGCCTACTAATGTGCTTAATATTCTGATCTCTTCCCTCAGGGCTTCGCAGACAGCCCTCATTACAGCGATCATTTGAGTGACAGTCGATTAGTGTCCCATGAAGGATTGTCCCCAACACCTTTTATGAACTCAAACATAATGGGTAAGTAAGTGACTCCTTTCAACTCACCCTCATATGCCCTTTGGTGGTGGAAAGACATCCTAAAAAAAACTGATTGAGATTAAGGCACATCATTTACTGGAGGCAGCAGGACTGAAAGGCTTGCAGGCTACAGGACAATTTTCTTCTCGCCCCTCATGTCTTTATTTCCTCTCTTTAATCCCCCTCCCCTTTCCACATCTCCCTCTTCCTCCTCCTGAGATGACCCTCCCCCAGGCTAGGAGTCACACCATCAGTATAGGTTTCCGTCATAAGAAGCTGTGTCCTAGACATCAAAACCGCCCTCAGCAGCTTCCAGCAGCAGCACAGTTATGTATTGTTTGGGTGTAGGGTTAAACAGACTGTTGTATCAAAGACCCCACTGTGAAACAGAAACAAGCTTTTAAACTGAAAGTAGATCATACAGTTGTGTTCATTTGGGATTGTTGCTGTGTTTGCCTTTGGATTTTTCAGGTGCTGCGTTTCCTTTAGCTCAATCTGGTTTGCTCATACAAAAGATATATATTTATTTATTTGCATTTGTTTGGCTTTCATTTTACTAGTTAGTTAGATTTCTGGACCTTTACTGTAGTGTTTCTTGGCTTTTATTCTCCAAGTTTTTTTTTTGTGACTTACTCTGCATTCCTATTATTAGCATCAATTTAATCACAAGCAGGTGGACGCACTTTCCCCAAACACATCGTACTTTGAGTTTTAATACTCTGTCATCACTTTTTAAAAGACATAGTGTTACTGGCTTACAATATGCTCTGCTATTGTAGCGGTTAAAAGCTGTGTGCAGCTCTTTGGCCTGGCATCGTTGTGATGTGTAACCACTCGACAGTTTTATGGCTAACTACAGCTTAGCCCATTATGTAATGGCCCTGGAGACTGGTTTCCAAGCACAGCGGTTAGGGCGCTACTGAATGAAACAAATTATTATCTTTCCTGCAATTGATCACATGACTGCTTCCCCACCCATTGCCACTGTGTGTGTGTAATTGTGCTCACCAGCTTCAGAATATGGATGTGATCTGTCGCAATGATATGTCAGAGTTGGGCAACATGATTGTAAACTTGGAATTGCCTGCGCTTATCTCAGGATGGGAATTCAGGATGACTGTGGTCTTATTAAATTGTTTTTCCAGAAGTAATATCTGCGCAGATTTATAGTTTTCAGCACCCTCATTAAGCCATGTCTGAAAGGTTATTCCTCATTAATGCACAGGATAGAACAACTATGTAGTAGTGAAATATATGGTTGGGGCTGTAAATATTTGTGCAGTGACATCATTTTCATGAAGTTAGGCTTTTTATGCCACTATAATACATTGGAGATTAAATGGTTGAGATGCAGTTAAAATGGAGACTTGAGGGGGATTGAAGAAAAGTAAAAGTACCACAACACCAGTGAACAGACAAAATGCCTACTGTGACTTATGTGCAGGTTTATATTTAATGTATTTTTGGCTATTAGGAGTGCTGTGGAGTGTATTTGGATGAGATCTCTATTATAATGTGTGCCCTTCTTACTCATGTTCTAATCATGTGATGCAAAAAAAATAACATAGTTAAAAACCCGCAACAAACCATCTTAAAAAGGGCAGACATCATAGCATAATAATAAACATAATTTGAGAAACTGTTTTTAACTGTATGCCACAGAACAGAATGTTGGGTAATGCTAGCTAACCAAGTTTCATAAATGTCTGTTAACTGCTGGGAGTCTCTTGCTACATGCAGCAACACTACCGACAGTTGGAGAAAAAGATAACCTGTCACTTAAAGCTAAAATAACAGGTGTCATTCCTCACAGCAGACTCATTTGTGCACCAAATAGGGCTGCCACAATTAGTCGACTAGTCACGATTACGTTGACTTTCAAAATCGTCGATGACTAATTTAATAGTCGACGCGTCGTTTGAAGCTTTGTAAGATCCCAAAAGACGCAGGAATAAGTAGTAGGATTTAAGAGTGTAATAACGGACTGAAACAGAAGATGGCAGCACTGCATGTACAAGGATGCCAGCTGCCATTAATCCCTGAAGAAGAAGAAGCAGTGTCCGGTATCGTAGCTGTGTCCGAATTCAGTAAGCGCATCCTCCTGTGAACGCATTTGTAGGCCGATTACGTTACAGCAACACGACGAAGCCTGTACAAATTCGAAGACTCCGACAAATGCGGCCGAGAAATGCGTCCTTCATTTCCCCAGATTTGAAGGATGGGTCGGGTGTATACTTCATGGCCCAACCTATCCCAGAATTCATAGCACGGCCCTGCTCAGTTTCCAACAATGGCGGCAGCTAGTTAGTTTTAATATTACTCTTATTATTCTTTCTGGGTCACAAAATAAACGTTTAACATATTTTCAGGTGAGAATGTAGCTGTGTAAACCTCAAATATCTGCTCAGTTTATCAGGACACCACATATTTTCAAAAGCGCTCCGATGTTTTCAGAGACGTCTGTTACCCACTAGCTCGATAGCTAGCCGGGGTTCAAGGCTCACTAGAGCCGTGAGAACACCGGACTCCCGGCAAATCGTTTTCAAACCCACCGCCGTCTTTCACTACTCAGGTTAAACATGATATAAGTCACTTAGATAACTTAAAAATGTTATTGTTTGGCTTTTTTCAGTATTTTATTTGTTCCTGAGTAAATCAGTTTGGCTGAGATTAAAGTTATAGTTTTTATACCGCTGAATAAATGTCAAGCAGACAACTGATTATCAGAAGTGTGAGATGCTCGAGAATATACTCCAGTGTCCTGTTATATTTTAGATAGCAAGGTGCAGATGGCTGAGTTTATTAAACTCCACTGAAACAATCTGCAAATTTCATTAAAATTTAATAAACTATCATCTTGTCTTTATTTTTAGTTGGAGCATACCTTAAAAATTTAAAGCTGTAAGCTAATGATAGATAAGAGCAGATGCATGCTGGTGTTTTAAGCTGTACATTTTACGTCCAACGGATGCATGATCTGATTAGTCGACTAATCGCAAAAAAAATCGGTGACCAGTCGACTATCAAAATAATCGCTTGTGGCAGCCCTAGCACCAAATATTGTATTCTTTTATTAACAGAGCTTAGAAGTCGAATATTAATTGTTTTTTTTACTGTTTGTTTTATTTTATTTGTATTTATGTTTTGTAATGATATGTGTGTATTTTGTGTGTGTGTGTGTAAAATGTTTGTATTCATATATATTATATTTATACACTGTATTCTGTATATCAAATAAATAAAACAGTAAAGCTGAGGACAAGATTAATTGTACTGTTCTACTGATATTCATGACATGACTTTTCTTTTTTATTCCTCCTGTATAACTCCTTTATATAAACACTATTTATATAGCACCAAATCACAACAAAAGTCGCCTCAAGGCGCTTCATAGATACAGAAAAACCCAACAAACCCGAGAAACATTGGAGAAACTGGGTTGTTTTTTGCATGAGGGCTTCAGACAGGGACTCCAGTGTTGCTGAAGTTTCTTGAATCTGAGCATATGTTGTAGATCTGTAAACTTCAAGGCATTCGCAGCAGTTTCTGAGCTGTTAAATGAACTATTTTAAGCCAGGAAACATCTCGCAGAATACAGCAGATGATTTTTCCATCAAGTTTCTGAAATTCAGCGATGAGATGATGAGAAAGTGGTCAGACTATAGGCATATACACTCAGATCCTCAAGATATGATGTTCATTTCATTTCATTCATTCATTTCATTTATTTATTCATTTTCAGGCACAACAAATACCTATATTGAACATAAAATACACAAAACAAAAAACAAAACTTGCCTGAAAAAGGAGTGGGACGAAGAAAACTTATTAAATCCCACCCCTATACTCACTCATCAACAAAAAAAAACAATAAACTTCCCGCAGCTACGCCCATCATTGCATACAGACCCATCAACAGCCCCGGGCAGATACAAGCATCTAAGCGGCAGCTCGCAACCAACAATTAGAGCCTTCATAACTGAATACAGAATATATAAATTATAAATTGCATTACCACAGGTAACAGGCAGTAATAACTACAAGTAACAGACACACATACATATACATACATATATATCTACACACACAAGTACATATATGTACATACATACGCACACTTTATTTTTTATTTTTTATTTTGGAATCCATACCAGCAATGGTAAGAGGACAGACATTACAGAGCACACTAAATCCCATCATTGAGTATACTGTGACCAGACCAACTGTTTGTAGAGAAATTTAAATCTATGAATATTTTTGCATTGTTTCAATTGTAAACTCAGACTGTTCCAGATTTTCACACCACATACAGACACACAAAAGCCTTTACGGGTTGTTCGAGTTCTGGGTAATTTGAATTCTCCAAAGCCTCTCACATTATAAACCTTTTCTCGAATTTCAAATCTAGTTTGTAAATTTGCCGGTAAAAGTTTAGTAAAAGCTTTATACAAAATTATGGATGTATTGTAATTAACCAGATCCTGGAATTTAAGTAACTTTGCCTGAAGAAAGAATTTGTGAGTATGATCTAGATAACCAGCCTTGTGAATAATACGCAGTGCTCGTTTCTGTACTGTGACTAATGGATTAGTTGTATTTTTATATGTGTTTCCCCACACTTCCACACAATATGTAAGATATGGAAGAACCAGGGTACAGTACAGAGTACGAAGTGCATCTTTATCAAGGAATTGTTTCACTTTGTTCAAAACTGCGAGGCTTCTGGAAATTTTGGTTTTTATGTGTCTGACGTGGGGTTTCCATGAAATTTTGTTATCAATTATAACTCCCAAAAATTTGTTTTCACTCACATTATCAATTGGTACACCTTCAATGATAATTGGTAATTCTATATTATATTTTAAATTACCAAAAAACATTGCTTTAGTTTTATTTATATTTAATGATAATTTATTTATGTCCATCCATTTTTTTATTAATTTTAGCTCCCTGTTTACAGTCATTACAAGATCAGTATAATCATCGCTACTGAAAAATATGTTGGTGTCATCTGCGAACAGTATGAGTTTAAGTACTTGAGAAACATCAAAAATATCATTTATGTATACATTGAAAAGTTTTGGTCCCAACACTGACCCTTGGGGAACACCACATGTAATACCAAGTTTCTCTGAATGGTAATGCCCTATGCTAACATATTGTTCCCGACCTGTTAGGTAACTTTTTAACCAGTTACCAGCTTTCCCTCGAATACCATATCTTTCCAATTTATCCAGTAAAATTGAGTGATTGATTGTGTCGAAGGCCTTTTTGAGGTCAACAAAAATACCAACTGCATATTTATTTTTATCCAGTGTATCAGTAATTTCTTCTACTGCCTCAATTATCGCCATTGAAGTGGTTCTTTGCGTTCTGAAACCATACTGACTATCATTTATTATTTGATGTTTTTCAAGGAATTTTTCTAATCTTGAATTAAAAAGTTTTTCTAGAATTTTTGAGAATTGAGGCAGTAGAGAAATAGGCCTATAATTAGTAAAACTGTGTTTGTCATTACTTTTATATAGTGGTATTACTTTCGCAATTTTCATTTTTTTTGGAAAACAACCGGACTGAAATGATAAATTACAGATATATGTTAAGGGACTAGCAATATTCAGAATAACCTGTTTAACTACAGACATATTTATGTCATGATAATCCATTGAAGACTTACTTTTACATTTTAATGTGATATTTATTACTTCTTGCTCATTTGTAGCTGAGAGGAACAGTGAAAAGGGATTTGATTTTATATTACTGATATTTTCATTTTTATGACACGGGATGTCCGCTGCTAGTTCAGGGCCAACATTTATGAAGAATTTATTGAACCCATCGACAATATTACTCATGTTGTGATTTTCACCATTTGCATCAGTAAAATATTCAGGATATGATGTTCCAGAAGATCCTTGTTTAATTAAGTTGTTGAACACATCCCAAGTTCCTTTTATATTGTTTTTATTTTCATATAATCTTCTTCTATAATAAAGTTGTTTGCTCGTTCTTATAATATCAGTCAATTTATTTCTATATGCTTTATATCTTTGTTCCACTTCTTTTGTTTTTACTTTGATAAACTGTTTATACAGATTGTTTTTCTTTTTGCAAGCATTAATGATTCCTTTTGTGAGCCAAGGACTTTTTATCTTTTTTTTCTTTGTCATGTGTTCGTTTACAGGACAATGTTTATTGTACCACATAGTAAAAATATCTAGAAAATTATCATAAGCCTTGTCCACATCTGACTCTTCATACACCGAACTCCAATCTTGTTGTGCTAAATCGAAATTGAAGGCATGAATTGCTTCTTCATTTATTGTTCGCTTTGCTATCATGATCTTGGTATCTATTTTTTTTAAATCACAGTCACACAAAGTAAAAACTGGTAAGTGGTCAGTTATATCACAGACAAGCAGACCACTATTAATTTGGAAATCCATGACATTAGTAAAAATGTTGTCAATAATAGTGGCGCTATGTGAAGTTATTCTGCTTGGCTTTGTTATTGTTGGATATAGTGATAAGCTGTACATTGTGTCAGTAAAGTCATCAATGGCTTTTAACCTTGTTGGATTTAGCAAATCAATGTTAAAATCACCACAGATAAATAGTAATTTTTGGTTCACCGAAGCAAACGTTTTTTCTATCCATTCATTAAAAGTGTCAATACTTGAACTGGGTGTCCGATATATACAACTTATTATAACATTTCTCTTTTTTTCATTCATAATCTCAATAGTCAAACATTCCAAAATTCCATCAATAGCCATAGACATAGTTGTTACAACATTATATTTTATAGAGTTATGAACATATATAGCAACCCCGCCGCCCGCCTTATTTAATCTATTCATGTATTTTAAATCATATCCATTCAAACAAAAATCTATTCCTTTATCGACATTGAACCAAGTTTCAGTGATGGCTATAACACTAAAGGGGCGAGAAAATTGTTGCAAATGGTCCTTAATGAAATCAAAATTAGAGTACATACTTCTGCTGTTAAAGTGAATTAATGAGAGCTTCCCGTCTAGGTTAATTTCTTTTTCATATTGTTCCTGAGTGAAATAATTACAATTTTTAACAAAAGAAGAGAGAAAGTTACTTTCAGAATCTATTTCTGGATCTATTATATTATGCTCCTTATATTCACAATCTAGATCAATTACTTTCTGTTGAAGAACTAATTTCAACGTGTCCATGTCATTTCCTGGTGTAATTGATACATTGGTGTCAGTTATACTTGTCCAGATCCTCCATGTTCCTCACTATCAGTACTTTTGCCTCTTCTGGTGTCCCGTTTAGCTTAATGAAAATCTTACAGTTTGTTACCCATGTATGTTGTATTTTACCGTTCTTCTTCAGTTGCCTTGCCTTCCTCGCGATGGCTGCGTTTTTTCGTGTCAGATGCTCATTAATGAAAACGTCCGTGCCTTTCAGTTTGCGTCCTTGTTTCAGCAGTGCGACCTTGTTCTTCCGATTGACAAATCTCATAATGATGGCCGGCAGTCTGTCACTCCTCCTGGGCAGTGAGTGACATGCTTCTATGTGCTCCAGGTCCATCTCTATCCCCTTGCTTTGGAGGAAGGACGCCACCTGTTGCTCTACCGAGCGGGTCTCCTCGTCGCTGGGCTCCCCGACGTTCCCGGCCACGAGCGCGGCTTGATTTTAATACCGCTGATGACCACGTCGTTCGTACGGGTGTACTGCTCCAGCTCATCCACCCGCCGCTCGAGATCCATGATCCATCTGTCCTTCTCGGCATTTTGGAGGCGTAGCTGTTTTACCTCCTCCAGAAGCCCCAGAAGCAGCTCCTGCTGTGCCCTGACTGCGGCCACGTCTCCGCACAGCGCTCCGAGGGAGGTTTTAATGTCCTCAACCTCCTCTGGTGTTGGGCCTTTCTTGGGTGGCATACTGAAGCGAGAGCACGAGGCGGCCACCACGAGGGACCCGGAAGCGGAATTTCTGATGATGGCGCCTGGCTAGGCCTGCTGGCTGATGGTGGAGCCTGGCTGTGGCCTGCTGGCTGATGGTGGAGCCTGGCTGGGTCTGCTGGATGTGGCCTGCTGGCTGATGGTGGAGCCTGGCTGTGGCCTACTGGCTGATGGTGGAGCCTGGCTGTGGCCTGCTGGCTGATGGTGGAGCCTGGCTGTGGCCTGCTGTTGGGTTAAGATCACATTGATTAGTCTGTAATCTGAATACCAATCATTGCCAATGTGAAACGTGGAGAATAAACTTGGAAACTAATTTGGTAGAGGATCTGAAGAGGTAATTTGTCTCAAGTCAAGTCCTCTACCATTAATTTGTCATTTTGAGTTTCAGTCAGTGAAACCGTTGCTGTACCGTCAGACAAACTGTGCCCAGTGAATGGCTGCAGACATCTGAAAACGACCCAGAGCTGGTCAGCAGTAGCTGTGGTGTGTTAGGGCCCTGAGGACCGCTTCATATTTCCTGCCTCTCAGTCAGTGTATTGTTCCTAATCGGAAGCTCCCAGTCCATAACTCTTAATTACATTTCCATGTTTACATGGACTTGTTTAGTCTAGTTTATCAACACAGTAGATCTAAACCAGGCTTGTATGAGAAAAGCTGCTTGGAAATTTCCCTTGGCAAAAATACCAACTAAAATATCTTTCATGTCCTATGCCCCCATCTGCTTTCCTGTTGCCCATTAATTGGGAAGTCATACTGCTACTTGGATAAAAGCTAAAGATTTAATTTGTATTTATTTAAAGATCACTACAATTAACCGTATGCACTCATATAGTGCTTTTTAGCTCTAATAGAGCACTTTCTTTTTTACTGTAAGCAAAAGTGCACACTGCTCACATTTCTGTAAAATCCACAGCCTGTGCGAAATAAGCTGCTACTGTTTCTGACATCTGCCAACCAAACTCGGGAATAAAAGTAATTGTGTGCATCAGAAGATAAGCGAGACAGACAATGAATATACAGTGTTTGAAATTTTTATATTAGAATTTGCATGTGGTTAAGATTAAATCTAGAGAAAGTGCTTGAATGTGTAGTTTCTAGAGCATGATGATATTGGGATTCAGAAACTAAAAGTATTTTATTAACCAAATTCTCTTTTCAGTTTTGCAACATTTATACTTCCTGCATTAGGAAGAAAAAATCTGCACAAGAAAACTGCACACTGCAAATGCACAGTAGACCTCTGCACCTGTAAACTACTCCTACAAGCCACAACACATACATAACTGTTCCTGTTATTACTGTTCATTATTACTGCAGGGTTGTACAACATAATCTATCAGTGTTTTCAGTGTTTCAGAATCATGTAACTCTCAGTAATCTGTATATTTTTTTCCGTTAAGTTTCATTTCGAGAAGGCATAGGTTCCATGTTCTTAACAGGGCAGGAGAGAGGTGAGGCTGTAAGTTATTATGGGTAACATATAGATGCAGGAAGTGGTTTGTTCTGTTATTTTTATCATTCATTTTAAAACAGAAATTTAGCAAACTTTTTTTCCAAATCACAGGGTTTTTTCCCGCCTAATCGGGAATGATTGAAGTTGAAGAACGGGCATTTTGGTTTAGCGCTGGGGAGCCTCTGAGTGCCTAATGATCATGTGATGCTGCTGTCCTAAAGGGGGGGCCGGGTTCGAGTTAGGGCAGACTACGGGCTTCACTCATGCTAAAATCCTCTTACTCGCCGTCACGCCATCCACGTCGTACTGCCCGACAGGTGGCAGCCACATTGTTCATGTGTAGAGCCTCAGCCATGTGAGTCTGTGTGACTCAGCCACTCATAACATGTATTAAGTACACAGGCTACACTTGGACAGACTTAGTCAGAGCATTCATAGCACATCGTGTGATCTGATAGGAATTATTGGCAGTCACGTAGATGCATGGACTATTTACTTAATGATTAATTGCTGTGATTGGAAAACTGATTCCGTGAAAGCTCTGTTAGCATGGATTAGATTTTCGTACTTTGTTGCATAAGTAATAGTATCAGAGCTAGCAACATTTGGCAATCCTAGGATTTAAATCGATTTCTTAGTGCGACGATTAATTTCAGAATCGTCTCTGGATTGAAAACAATTCTCAGTCTGTAAACAGTAAAGAGACGCTGCATTTTAGCTTTTTGTCAGAGGAAAAGCAGCTTAGAAGAGTGTGTGAGGGAGTCTTCACCTTTATTCATTTATGTTTCTTTCATCGTGGCACTTCACTTCAGGTCTTCTGCTCGCCCTGCAGTGGATGGCCGGTTCTCATTTGCTCTTTCTAAATGTTTAGCCACATGGATTGCCAACAGTTCACAGCCCTGACAAGGAATGGTTTCGTCTAATTACCAGCAGAGATTTTTTTTTTCCTTGTGATTTAAGCTCAATATGGGAAAGTCAGTAGGGGAGGCTGATTTCAAGCAATTCTGGGCAATTACCAGAGGCGATGAGCTAAAACTGAAAGAGCTGCACTCTGCCCCTTTATTTTTCTTTGTGTTTCGAGTCTGCACTGCTTAGTGTTTGCCTTTTTGCTGTTATTTACTCAATGGACTAATGCTGTTTTTCATTAAGTGTGGCAACTTTAGATAAATAGCTTTAAAGTCACAAAATTAGTAGGACAGAACTGAAGCTATTCACAGCTGTCATTTGTCAGTTTAAAAATAACGTAGGGGAAATGTATTATAGGGACTTCAAAGGAATAATAAAAATACTCCAGGCCTCCCTATTGTTCTTTTATTTATTTAATGCTTTTCAGGCTAAAATTACAAGCTATGTTAATTCACAACAGTCTTTCTCTTTCTTGTGCTTTAAGGTCTTTTTTCCATTCAGGGTGGCCTTGGCTTGGATTTAAAGGCACGGCCTGTGATTGGAGAGTGGGAAACATAAAAGAATCACAGTTGTAGTTGCAAGTTTGTCAATACGAACAAGGTCAAATAAAAATCGTCTGGATTTCTATGTGTTTATTTTGATTTTACTCTCCACACACCAACACCCACATATACTGAAGCATTCATTTCAAAACGAAGTGCCAAAGGCATGCCCGTGTTTATTGTGAGCTGGGCTTTATGTGGGATCTCGCTGTGAATCTGTGGACCGCTTTAGCATCAGTTCTCTCCGGCCATGTGTCCGAGGCGTGATATCACAACTGCTGAGTTGTAGTTTCTCCACTCACGTTTCTCTGGTGTGCTTCATGTATATTACTCATACGGCTTTAGCCCTGCATGACAATTAATCAGCTTAATACTGTCATCGACGCATGCATAAAGCCGCATGCATAAGGCCGCGTGCTCCGTCCTGCCGGTCTGCACACACGTGACTTTCACATGATGACCTGGCAGTTATTGCTCTCCTCTTTTGTTTCATCCTGCTGTAAACTTATAGGACTTCACATATTTTTGTATTTAATATTTGTAAAAATGCATAGTTGTTTGTTGTGCTTTCTATCTAACATTCACACGCTGATGGATACAACAAAGATACTTTTAGCATGCAGACTGAAGCAGCCAGGAATCTAACCATCTTCCACCTTCCAATCAGTAGATGACCTCTGCCACTTCAAAGAGAAGGGAGGTACCTGCTGTGGTAACAGTTGTGAACAAGGCAGCAGCCGAAAGTAGCTTTCTTTTAGTGTGATGGATTTAAGTGCTAGCTAACATTTTTTTTTGAAGACTATAACTTCTAAAATGATTGTTTGACAGCTTCTTGTTGCTTTCATGGTAGCTCTTTATTTTTGTTCTATTCAGTGGAAGCTCGTTGTTAGATGCAGTTCAGTACAGGATCATCCCATGAGTACTGATACAAGTTCTACATGGTAACAATGAAGATTTCTGCCCAGGCTTCGTAAAGTTGGTAGGTCCTTCATGATAGAAATATACACTGATCCGGCATAACATTATGACCACGTGCAGAATATTGTGTTGGTCCCCGCTTCTGCTGCCAAAACAGCCCCAACCTGTCGAGGCACGGAGTCCACTACACCCCTACAGGCTGGCTGTGGTATCTGCACCAAGATGTTAGCCACAGATCCTTTAAGTCCTGTAAGGTTTGTGGTGGGTCCTCCATAGATCAGACTTGCTTGTCCAGCACATCCCACAGATGCTCGATTGCTGGTTCAGCACCATTTCTTCCTTGGATCACTTTTTAGATAGTGACCACTGCAGTTTTGTAGAGGACCCAGTCGTTTAGTCATCATAATTTGGCCCTTGCCAAAGTCACTTAAATCCTTACGCTTGGACATATTTCATCCTTCTAGCTCATCAACTCTGAGGAGAAAATGTTGAAAATGTCCCACCTACTAACAGGTGCCATGATGAAGAGATACTTGATGTTATTCTCATCACCCGTCAGTGGTCATAATGTTGTGCCTGATCGGTGTAGATGAAAAAGACAAGCATTAAATTCCGAGATTACAAATCGCCTCCGATAGAAGCAGGATGACAGTATAAACCCACAGAGCAAGAGCTCGTAACACTATCAGAAAAAAACTTTCATTTTCAGTCAAGCACTGAAGGCTTCTATCAAAATATGAGGATATTAGAAAACTGTAACACAGAGAAAATCAGAGCTGAAGGATGAGCCTGATGATAAATATAGATAAAAAAGGAGATTTTATATGATATGACTTGATTTCAACAGCCACTTTTCCCACGTGATATTATAAACCTTTAAAGTTTTCCACTTTTCAATGTGACACAGCAGATTCAGTTCAGTTCAGTTTTATTTATATAGCGCCAAATCTTGACAGCAGTCACCTCAAGGCGCTTTATATTGAAAGGTAAGGACCCTACAATAATGAATAAATAATAATAGATCAAATATCCAGTTTACCGGTGCTCGGTTCTGTTACTCCAGATCTTAGATATTAAATTGGTGCAGTTTTGCTGTCGAAACTGTGATCTGCCCCATGATAGATGCTTGAAGTCGGTTGGGGAAAAAAAGAAGAAAAAAGATGCTGGATGAAAATAAAATTTTGGCTCTAGATTGTGACACTTCGAGTGGGTGGAATTGGTTTGCTTGCAGTTTGTAATGGAGCTTAAATGTGTTTTTCAGCCCTGGAAATTTAATGTGGATATATCCTGTGCTTAAGAAGTTAAAGATTGAAAAAATGGGTTCAAAAAGGGTTCAAATATGTTGGAAGAAAAAAGGGAAAAGCTCAAAATTTTAAAACCAACACAACATATTATTGTAGTTTGCTAACTTCAAACATTTTAGAAAATTAGCATGTCTGTGATAATTTTTAAAAAAAAAAGGTGATTCTGCAGGTGTCAGCTTATTTTATTTTTACATGATTGTATATGAAATGACCCTTTAGAGATTTTACATGGGAACAGCATGCTGCTGGTAAAACAGAAGTAATGTTAGCTAGTAGCAAAATTTGTGATATTGTTTCTTTGTAACCAGTCGAACTTAACATTTTGATTGTATTTTTAAAGTACAAAGAAGACACAACAGTGTTTTCTTTTTTGCACTGATTAGTGTTTCGCACTGAGAAAGAATTCATCCCTTCCAGACTTTTGCCTTTTCATGTCTAATTGTTCCTCAAGGCTTTCCCTGAAGTGTCAAATCCCACTTCACACTGGCATCCCCAGTGTGTTTTTACTGGGGCAGGTGTCATGTGCTAATGCGCCGTCCCACAGGAGACCCTCCTCATACCCAGGCTGTGATTGTGGCCAGGTGCTGTTCAGGTGTGCACTCGGTTTGCAGTGCAGTTTGGGTCACAGGTGCTGCCAATGCTGCTCCCTTTTCCCTCTTCATACCCAGACTCTCTCACATACACACAGACACTGTTTACTACAAGCTTTCACAATAAGAGCAGAAAATATGGACTCAAATATTGTTTTACACGTATTGCTTTATCAAAAGTGATGTGGCATAGATAGACTGTGTGTGTGTGTGTGATGAAGCAGAGACGAGAGAAGGGAAAACGAGGGGATGTGTGTAGTACAGTTTAGTGGCTGTAGCCGGTCATTATGCAGAGCTGCAGGGTGTGCTTATCTATTACTGCGGTCAGTGGAGCATGAAAAGCTGAAGACGAGCTGAAAGGGTCCAAATCCTGTTCCTCCTTACCCGTGCCGCCCACATCTCCCCACGCATCCCAGCCCACCCCGCCTCCTCGCTTCTCTCGGCCCTACCCCGCGCCGTCCTGCCTTGCTTCCTTAGGCCCCGGCCCCCAGCATGTGACTGGTGAGGCTGACCAGCTGCAGAGGATCAGCTGTAGTCTGAGTAGGCCTCGAGGGCCGTCTCTCCATAGAGGATAGAAGAGTTGTGGTATAGCTAAGGTATGATGACATAATAAGTCTCTGAGAGACAGCAGCAGGGGTTAGAGTGCCAAAGTTATATTTATCAGCAGTGGAAAGGTGTCTTAATGTTGCTGCTTTCAGTCACTTTAGTTCATTTTTGTAATACTTAATCATGTTGAAATTGCAAGGTCGAGGCTATAAGATACTTAATTGCACACATGTGTTTGCAGATGTTTGCACAACAAAAGAGTCAAATTCTGTGTTAAAACTTTCCCATAAAAGAAGTTTTTATTAATCCAAATCCTTCCTCATTGTACTTGTTTCCTCGTATATCCCACATCGCTCTCCCCTCCCCCCGTTCTCTCGTTGCTTTCGTCTCTTTCTGCCTGCAGCTGATGCCAAGAGGAATGTTGGGGGATTATTTAATACAAGCACAACACTAAAAGGGAAATGATTCATTCAGAAGAAATGATGTTAGAGGAACACTTTAAGTCTGCTGACTTTATTGCTTCACATTGCGTTGTTGATAGCAATGTTATATGTCTGTAGCTTTGATGTACAACGAGTTAAATGAGATTGTTAGGCAAACTTTTCACATGATCCTTATATGTGTTATTTAGTTTTGA
Organism: Diplotaxodon limnothrissa; assembly: GCF_057381915.1. Taxonomy (NCBI): domain Eukaryota; kingdom Metazoa; phylum Chordata; class Actinopteri; order Cichliformes; family Cichlidae; genus Diplotaxodon; species Diplotaxodon limnothrissa. The sequence continues at coordinate 19,427,632 of NC_140596.1, forward strand.
AATGTTATACAACATCACCTTTGACTTTAGTACTGGTGATATTTACAGATGTTGTCTTTCGATCATTCGGGCTAAGCTCCTGTTGTTGTCAGTGGAGGCCAGTTGAAATTAATATCCCCATGCTCATAATCTAACCTGTCAGCACGTGCTGCTGTACACACCTGTCGCACACTGTAGCACATTTAATAAAAAATGTTGGCCATCACAAATAAAGAACACATGAAAAAAACAAAAACAAAGAAACTATGTCTCCGGACTAACGTGTTTTCAAGCTCTAAAGATTAGAGCTTGAAAACAGTAGAGCTGTTCTTGCATTCATCACGTAAACGTCTGGACCAGTTTTGATAAAATTCCCTTTGGTAGCAGTATTTGAACCCAGGTTGGGCACAGATGGGTGACAAATTCATCCTTAGATCTTCTTTTTTGCTAACTCTACCAGCTAAACTGGAGAATGCATGAAATTGACCCCTGGTTCCCGCACATCAATTTCTTCAACACGGACAGGTCAGGTTTTGAGTGAACTTTGTAGTTTCCCTCCAATAGCCGATTGGAGGGAAACCGATTGGCCACCACCTCAGAAGTTGGGTCCTTGTCGAGACGAGGCACAGAAAGCCTGGCCGGCAGTAGCTCGTTAATTCTCTTGCCCACCCCTCCTCTAACTCCCGCCTCCATTTTTTTCCACGGTCACAACTGCTTGCCCAGGCGTCCTGCGTCCATGCTGGGAGTGCTGGCAAACAAAACACTAGATAATGTTACACTCCCGTCTTGTTGGACTGCAGTGGACTGTAATTGGATAATAAAATGCAAACATTTGTTCCGCCTTTACTCCCACTTGACAATGCCTGACATTTTCTCCTGCGCTGGCACAGCCCCGAGAGTGTGAAGTGTGGGAAGTGTAGAGCGAAGCATGGCTCTGTGAGACTTTTTTTTCTCTTTACTGCCATGAAAACGGGGGTGGGAAGGTAAAAAACAAAACAAAACAAACCAACAAAATTCCAACTTGAAAATCAACAAACCTCTTTTAAATGGTGACTACAATTTATGCCCTCGTGCAGTGCCATCCACACAGAGTACTCATCAAAAGATTTATCCCCTTCAGGCTTTTTTTTTTGGTGTTTTATTTAGTGGAGGCTTTTGTTCTGAAGACTTTCGGGGGGTTTAGGGGTATATCTGCGTAAGGAAATATTCCCACAGTGCTTGGAGCTGGATCAGCATTCCTAACCCATGTGTGTATCCTTCCTTGTCCTTCACCTCTCTCCAGCTCTCTCTGTTGTTTTGCTGTTCAACAGTTGTTTGGCATCTAAGACCAAACATAATCTTGTACTTTGATGCAACACACTGACTTGATTCTAATAGCCGGCTGGGGGACATTTCTTCAGCTTGTTAAATGTGCTCTTGTTTCCCCAGACAGCGCTCTGTCTCATCCTCACAGAGATGATGGCGCTGAGCTCACACGTGAATGCGAGATGCAGGGGAGCATGTTAGTGTCCCCACTACAGCAGCATCCATTACAGTGTTGGTGTTCACATGGTGGGAGACGTTATTAGGGAGCTCATCGCCTTTCTCCTCTGAGAGAATGGATGTGTGATTATGAAGTCATCAGCTATGAACCAGTGAGGCTGCGGAGAAGCACCCCTCCTCATGGGTCCTCAGGGTGCCATTGATTGGTGACCATGTGTTTGTGCCTGATAGACTGTGAAATGGTGTGTTGCTGCACGGCTGTGTCACACCTGCGTCCCACCAAGGTGATTGATTGGTTTGGTCATGTGGAATGTTCCCATCTGGTCCGCAGTAATGCATTTTTTTCCTCATTTGTGAATAACAAGCACTGGCAGGAGAATAGTTGGGCTTGGAAAAAGGCAAAGGCCAAGCAAAAACATTTTCCCCTGTCCACCTCCACACCCCCCCCCCCCCCCCCCCCCTTTTTTCCCTTTTACCGAGTTAGAAGAAATTCAAATAGACCGAGCCACGGCACCTGATTATCCTGGGAGAGGGGATAAATACAATCAGGAAATCCCCATCTCTCCTCTCATACAGAGAGATGGATTTTAGGGGGAAAATAAACTGGTTAGCTGGAGCGAAGGGCAGAAGCTAGCTGCTCCTGATTTTCAAACTCATACTTAAGGGGTAAAAAAAAAAAGCGCAATAAAACGAGGAATATCTTTGATCTCGCTGATTTAGACACCTTCTCTTGATTAGTAACCCCTTCTGGATTTTTTGCCTCATCTAAAAGCAGTATAGTTTTTTCTCCCCCCCTGAGCCAAGTGTGTTATTTTGTTCCTCCTTCTTGCATTCTTCCCAGTTTGATTTCCCTTAATCCTGGTCCCTTGCCTTTAATTGATCTATTCATTCCACCTAATGGCTAATTACACATCAGGCTGCGTGAGCAGATGCATTTATCATCATAGTACATAATAATCAGTGACATTTCAACAAAGAAAAAAATAAATATGCAAATAAGAACTCATTAACATTTGCTCTTGCTGTTTTGAATAATGTTGGCGCTGACAAGGCTGTGCGCAGAATTGATGTTGAGCTCAGGGCGAGGGAGTCATGTTTCCTCGGTGCTTTGTGGCTCTATTATTTTCCTTTGTCCTACTGTTGTTTCTAATGCTGGGCTGTAGAAATCCTCCACCAGTGTACACACACACACACACACACACACACACACACTGCCCTAACCTCTAACCCAGTCAGCTTTTATTTACAGTCTAAAAAAATCTGCTGGGAAGCATCAAACAGATTTGGATGGATGGATGTACACAAACTCATAAGTGAAGGAAACAAAAGGAGGCGTGTTAAAAGGTATGGGGGAAAAGGGAGTGAGTGTACGCCTGGCATGTCCTTGTACCATCTCTGGTTGCCAGAGGAATGTATTAGTAACCATGGAGCCTGCCTAATTTTACTTCCAAGGCACCCAGACAGGCTAAAACATTAGCGTCGTGTAGCCGAGAGTACCCTACTGACAGTTTATCATTTAGTCACGTCGGAGTCTGACTCCTGTAGTGCACATCTTTCTCTAGGGATTCAGCATTAAGCTGTATTAAAATATTTACATTTAAATGCTAAAGTCACATAAAAAATTTTGAATCTTGGCTGCAACTAAACCTTTTTTAAAGAAACGTTTTGAGTTTAGGAGTTAAAGATTCAGTTTTATTCATCATGTTTTGATGTATTCGACCGTAATACACATCGGGTTTACTCAAATAGTCAAAAATGCACAGATTCCAGCGAAATAACGTTACTTTTGCTGTATGTTGACCAGTTGTTCTTACATCTGTAGTAACCCCCCAAAGGCCCATTGGGAGCCAGAAAAATGATGGGGAGTCATCACATAATGACGCGTATGAGCAAAGATCCACAGACACAGCAAAAACAAACTAACTGAGTCGGCGTGTGATAAGCTCACTTGCTTTAAGCATAATTCCTCATACTGTATAATGTGTTTGTTTTCATGGTCTTGACTTTCCTTGGAGCGAAGGAAACTGACTCATTTTGTGGATGGAAAAAAGAGACCCTTGGAATGCATCTGAGAGGCAGTGAAGCACGCTCGCTAATTGGCTGTTTTTGTGGCAAGGGTTTTGAATTGATCCCTGGGGATGCTTAGGTCACTACCTCTCACAGTATCAAAATAAGGGGCTCAGCACAGTGCAGTGCTATACTGTGGTGCAGTCTTGTGATCAATAAGGAGGCATGCTGTGAATGACTGGCCAGCTTGCCTTTTTTTTTCTGCAAAATTCCTGCACCTACTGTTGTTTACACTCTGCTCCACTAGCTCTAGGCAGATGACGCTGAACTGGTTTAAAACTTGCAGGAAAAATTTAAAGTCTTTTAAACATGAGTTACATTTTTATTGGTTTAATGTGCAGATTGTATTTAGCATTTACCTACAAATTGTTTGCTTTTATTTAAATTAATTTTGTTTATTAACACCCGAAGAGGGGTGCTTTATAGACGCCCGTTAGACAGTCTGGGCTTCTCTGCTCAGACTGATGCCCCCATGACCTGAACCCAGATAAATAGTAAAAAATGGATGGTTGGATGGATGAAAGGAAACGGAGAATGTTCGCCTTTAGAGTAAAAGTTGTGCCTTTTGAAACATGATTGAAGGGATAATGAAGCCCTAACGATGTTGAGAAGACAATCATGGTTCTCAGTCATGTGGTCTGTCATCTTTTGTGCTTTATACTCTGGCTGTTGCAGGAAACACCATGTGGAATTCATTTTTAAGCAGTTTAAGAAGTATATGCCCTCTGAGGTTGGTGGGTTAAAGTTATGAAATGATAGAAAACATCTACAGAAGTCTTATTGAGCAAAAATACCAAATTCCCACCTTTTGTAGTGTAGCTGTGTAACAGCTAGTAGTGGAAACAGGTGTCTTGGACAGTTCTTGCTTGGTGAGTACCAGCAGTCTAGGTTGGGAAATTAAAAACAGAGATGTGCTCAGCCCCAAAATAAGAAGGGAAATAAGCAGACAAGGAGACCAAGACCCTAAAGAGAAAACTGACAGAAATATGTTCCCTCTTGAGATGCAGTGAGAGAATGTGCCAGAAGTTAATGTACCAGGGTAACACTTGCGAAATTTAGTCTGTGTGGAAGAAACAGTAGAAAGCAGCCACTCTTGATAAAAGGCACATGGCAGTAGCCCGGAGAATGGAAAAACAGCAAAAGACTGAAAAGCATGAGGAAAGCAACTGTTGGATCTGGCTCAACAATAGGTGAACTAAAAAAAAAGTCATAAAAGTGCTATATTTAGCAGAAACTGGGCACAGAGGAAATCATATCTGTCATCTGAAGCACGATGGTAGTACAATAGGACCATGAAGAGCCAAATTATTTGTTAGATATGAAAGTTTTTCTGCTTCACTGTGCCAAAAACTTTGGAGTGGCGTGATGATTAAAAAAACTCTTAAATTCTGAGTAGAGTAGCTTCACTACAAGTGTGTGAAAAGCCTCGCGTGGCACTACTCGAGCGATGCTTTAAAATCTGTGGAATGACTTCATGATGCCTGTTCACAGCCTGTGCAAAGGTGCCAGTGACAAACTGCAGTGCTGTATTTGAAAGTGTGATATCCACACAGAGAAGAAGACCCAAAGCTGTTAAAGCTTCCAAAAGTGTCTCTGCAGTGTGTTAACACCGAGAGCTGGATGTTTTCAGTTTGGTATTTGATTCATCCGTCCATCCATCCATTTCCTGTCACTAACGGGGGTTTAAGGAGACTTTGGCATTTCCTAGGCCGTCTCACAGGTCTAATCTCTCCAGTCCTGGATGTGCACGGGCCTCCTCCGAGATGGGACATGCCCAAAACCTAGGAGGACCCTGGGTCCCCTCAGTTGGCTCAGTCAAAAAACATTTATGTCTAAAATGCTGACTTTAATTTTATTTCAAGTAACTTTTCCATTTAATTTTGTTACATAAAAACAGCATAAAATGTTACATTTACTGGAATGACTGGTATACATTCAGTTTATAGCAGACACGTTTTCCTTAATAATGAACTATTTGAATTAGCAAACCTTTGTTTTCATATATTTCAGTTGCAGTCTTTAATCAAAATTATCATTATATTATTATCATGTTTATTGAGGGTGAAGAATCATTTCTTTGAGTGCTCCTTCTGATGTGTAGGAGTAGCGGCTGAGCTCCTCTGAATGACCAAGCTCCTCGAAGGCTGATCCCAGACACACCAGAGTGTTTGCTATTTGTTCTCCTTTATTAATATAATACTATTTGTTTGGGGAAGTCCTTTTTCTAGTTTGTTGCATGGCTGTAGGATTTTAGGTTTTTACCGAACTGCCGATGAGGTGTGTGGCCTGGGAGATAAAGACTTACCTCAGTGAATCAGCTGCGTTGTGCTGAAGATGGATCCTCCTCTGCAGTGAAATTGTAGTTACACCTTCTCATCTCTGTGTGATATGCTAATGAGCAGCTTTGCCGAATATTTAAATCAGAATTGATGGGATTTTTTTTCCCACTCTTGAGATTGATTTTTCATTGCATTGGGGATATACTGAGTGATGTCTGCATATATACATTCGTATTATTGATGGTGATTGCGGTAATTAAGCCACTTTACTCGCGTTGCTTTCTTACATTTTCTATCTCTCACTGATGTTTTAAGGCACCTAATGAATTGTGCTGTCTATCAATCACTGCACTTCGGTGACTCATTAGTGGGCCTGTGACGGCACAAAAAGAAAACACATGCTTTAGTCCCATGTAGAGCCGCACAGAAAAAATGGGCGCACTCAGGAAGTAATAATAACAATATTTGTGTTGCTCTTGTTGTGAGGCTGTGATCACACAGACTTCCACGGAGGAGGCAAAACAAAATGTGGCCGATAACAAGCCTCAAGTACATGAAACGGTTAAATCCTGCTTTTATTTTAATTCTCTTTCCTCACAGTAGGGATGTGCTTTAATGTATAAGCTTCAAACGTAACTAATTCAATCATGAATGTGCAGTTTAAAAAGTTACTTTGAGTCGTGTTCATTAATGGGAAATTCACTCTTGTACTGTGACCTATTTTCCTCACGGTAAGTTGCAGTATTTGTGCGTCAGACAGAAGATGGTGTCACTGCATGATATTTTATTCAGCTAATTTAGGCTCCTGGCTTTAGAACCGGCCAGCCCAGCATTATGTTCCATTTGATGTATCACTTTGTTCTACTTTACCTCAGCGTCATAAATATGAATTCTCCTGAAATTTGGGAGCAAATTCCTGTAAATCTACATCACACCACAGAGAGATTTAAGCTGTGTTTTTGCACCACACATCGCAGAAGGCACTGAAGTGTTTGCTGAGGGCAGCAGGGAGAAACATGATCAGATAAAGAGGTTAGAGCTGCTGCATTTGCTGAAGAATAGTTTAAATAAGCTAAGAGACCTGCTCATCCATGATCCCTGTGCATACTCCTGAAGTTAAACCAGCGCTGCCATTGGATTGGTCCTTCGAGTGCTGCTGCATCCATCTCTTCTTGCTGACAGATTCATGAGAGATAGAGTGCGGTCTGAATGGGGGTTGACATGTCTTGTGGTCTCACAGGTGCTTAGTCTAGCTTCAGTTTCTCCAAATTTGTGGCTCTGACACCTTATTTCTCACTGATAGTTGTAAACCTATGTACATTAAGTGTACATTACACTTGCTGTTCCATGATGTTTTATTCTTAAAGTCAATTCAATTTGCTAAATAATGATGTTTTTACTCTCAAGAACAGGGTAATCAAAGCAAAAAAACAAGACAACTATGCCCTATATTTGCAAATTGGCACCATTTAAGGAAAAATGCAACCTGTCTATTATGATTAAGTAACATTACATACAAAGCAGCAGTTTTCTGACTTCTGTAGCTGTTCATGCCAACCGTGTAATTTTGCAGGACATATTTGTGGCATTTATTTTTTCAGATTAAGCGAAATTCTTTAGATTATTTTTTTTGTCAAATAAACAGATTTGACTAATCAGGCAACTGCATTTGGCAACAAGTGCGCTTGTAGCTCAAAACGCAACCTGGTACTGAATTTTACAAAGATATGGAAATAGTAAAGCCATGCTGTTTTACCTCAGACACACACTTAGACGCTGCTGTGGGTCAATCGGCTCTCTGAAGTGATTTATCTGCCTCCTCTGATGTGCTCCCAACTCTGCTGATGACAGCTGAAACTGCCCTCGCTCACATCCTGAAATATGTACGAAAGCAGTCGTGATTCAGCCTCTACTGCTGGATCAAACCTTCTTGTGAGAATTGGATGAATTCAGAATCTCAGTTTCTTCTTTCTTCTTTAGAAAAATCCAGAGCAGCTCATCATCACTTCTTGTGGATGAATTTGTTGCCCCCCCCCCCCCCCCCCCCCCCCCCCCCCCCCGCAGATCTTTCGGCGTGTACAAGTTTCCATCTGAGAAATTGGGAATTTTATGTAGTTTTTTAGCAACACGCTCGATGTAAAGGGCTAAACACAGTAGGCAGCACTTGTTAGACTTCGTTCTGTTAGGCTTTGTTCTCATGGCCCTGAGGGACTGCTTCTCTGTGTCATAGTGTAAAGTGCGACTGTTTTTGCAAACACATCTGTTGTTTGAGTCTGGGCCTACGACACTAACGATCAATTATTCACGTCAGACGCGGTGTGTGTGCAAGAACACGTGCTTGCAGTGAATATTCAACTCTTGCCCTTGACCAGACCTTTCTCTCTGATTACATCTGATGAGTGAAAATGAATTTCACTAAACCGTCTTCGAACATGAGGCAGAAAATAAAGAAATTAATATTCTCATTCAGAGGAGACATTTCATCATCCTGCCATGATGGAAAACGTTGGTGGTAACTGACAACTTAATCCTATTTCTTTTTTGCAAGCGCAATGGCTCAGAACTGTTTCACATCATTGTTAGAAAAGAAGCAGCTTTGCCAGTTAAACGATCCTCTCTGATTCCCTCAGCTTCCCTCATCTCTAAAGGCGGCATGGACAGATGCAGAACAACTGTCTCCTGCAGGACTGCTCAGATAAGCACAAGTGAATTCTCTTAGATGTGCCTCGGTTCACCTGCGCATGTGAAAGTGCTGTTCAGATCAGTCATTGTGTAACAAAAGATCTGAACTATGCAGGTTTTTAACGCACAAAAAATATTTTCCTTGTCCCCAGAGTAAACAGAATTTAGTTCCAACACTTTTGTCTGTGCTTGTAATATTTGGAAGTCTGACAAAAATAATGTACGATGCCGTTAAAGTTATTCATCATTCTCCCAGAGGAGCTCTCATTTGTTTGTTTGTTTTTTCCAGGGGACTAAAAGTGCTGAGTGTGGATATTGTGATGTGTGTGATTCATGGGTGTTGTGTGCTTTAAGGTCTATTTCCCCCCCTGACGGATCCTTGGGAGCCTTCCTCTGAGGATTTGACACTGAGAGACGGACTCTGACAGTTGGATCAGTAATTATTCACCAAAACATACTTTGCATACAGAAAACTTTGAGAGTCATAACGCAGTTTTACAGAAGTATTGCAGGTGTTGCTATTGGTCTGCTGAATAGTGCTTGTAACAGAACCTGCTTTTACTGGAATCCAGATAAGGAAACTTTTCGTGACTGAACCATTTACTGCAGGACAGTTGAGTACATTTGATCTCTTGAATGTAAAGGATTTTCTGTACATAAAATATTGGTTTCAGAACTTCCCATTTTGCCACTGCTGTGTTGATGTTTTTGGAGCCATACTTAGATGTCAGTCGACTGCAATAGTTTTGCATTTGTGGACTTTGTGTGTGTCAAGCAGACACACATACCTACTAGTTGGTGCTAAATAACAGACTAGTGCCCCATTTATGCTTGCTGTTGTTACGCTAACAAACAGAGTTTTGGCCTGCTGCACACGTTTTTTGTAACTTGGCATTTCGTGGCTGGACTGAAGACAGGCGTGTATGAGCAAGAGGTCAGAGATTACAGAGAGGGATCATCTTGCAACATCTTGAAACTGATGTGAGACTTTCTTGAGAAAACTCTGAGAAAGACTCGGCAATTGCTTTCCTTGAGTGCAGCGAGTCCGTTCTGCCTGAAGCACCAGTATGAAAGTTGAGAGGGCACATGACGTCATAGTGGGCTTATTAAAGTTCTAAAATTCCTGGTCCTGAGTGCAATTAATGCAAAGTAAGCCATTTTTTTCTACATAGCTCCATTAAAAGTTCTCTACAGTTCACCAACAGGGTTAGGGTTATGTCCAGTTCGGCTTCTCAGATTCAGATTTGAGACCCTGAAGGCAGCTTCTGCCTGTCAAAAGGGATATACCCCTACCTTCAAACTGGAAAAAAAATCTTAAATAGCTGACTTGCTGGAGATGGGCTACACCCTGGACAGGTCATCAGTATATTGCAGTGCCAATCATTTACACACACATTCACACCAATTTAGAGTCACCAGTTAAGCTAACATGTTTGGTTTTAGACTGGGGTGACCATGACTAGGGGATTCAAACCTGTGGCCTTCTATGCTCACAACAGAGAAGCAACAATGCTAGTTACTGCACCACCACACCGCCCAATTATCCAACTATCAATAGAGACCAAAATTATTTTCTGTACTGGGCTGTAAATATGTTTATTTCTGCTGTAAAATTGTTGAGTTTAACATGCAAGTCTATGGGGATTGGCTCACTTTTGGAGACAGCTTCAAGTGGCCATTAGAGGAACTGCCAGGACTTGGCTTCAGTTTTCAGCCCCGGAGATTTCCACTTGATGTACATCCATGAGTCCGTCAGCTAATCCGTCTACTGATTCAATCCCTCGTTCTTTGTGTCCTTCTTTTTCCTGCCAGCATCAGATGATATTACAGTAGACAGCAGATGAAAGTGGGACAAACTGGGCTGTTCGCTTCAGTGAAAGGAACAGCAGCTCCAAGATTGTCCAAAGATATTTTATTATTGCTCTAAACAGAAAAAGAATCCTGCTCGTGTCCTCGAATAAAAGCTCCCAAATTTGTTAAATGATATGTCAGTATACTACAGTAGAGTCTTTGTGGGCTTCTGTGTTGTTTACATGTTGTTACCCAGAAAGAAAGATATGAGTATTTCCTTTGCAATAACATTTTTACCACATTTAAGCATGCTTGTGAGTTTTTTCTTTTTCATTTAAAGCCCTCAGTTTTGCTTATTAGACAACATCTGACAGCAGCAGAATAGGTGTTCATCAGGTATAGCAATAATGTTTTAAATCATTACAAGGGCAACGCACAGGGAAACCAAACTCCTCCTTTCTGTGACTGCTCGGCACAGGAGCTGCATCACAGCATTCACCGCTCCAGTGTGGCTGCTTTTAACTAGCATTGTTTGAGTGATTGTGTACTAGACAGGCTCCAGAAGCAAATGTGTGACCTTAAATTGAATAATGTGAAAATCCTGTTTTAAGCAAACAGGTGCAACAATGTACAAATCACTGTGAGTAAAGCTAAGAACACATTACAGCAAATTAAGTGTTCATCTTGCGCTAAACGCTTGACTGCAGGCTAAATACCGCAGCCTGTTATTACTTATAAAACCATCTGCATTCCATAAAAGTTCCATAAAATACTGAAATAGTAATTATTCTTTTTTTGTCTGTTTTTACAGGTAAATCAGAGAGGGCTTCGTTTCTTGGATATGGCAGGGATCCTGCGGCATCTGGCTGCCAGGTGAGTCTCTCATTGTTGCTTCTATATAGACCTTTGCATCATTTCCATCCCGCTTTTAAAATGTTTTACTTCAAAATAAGTCAAACAGTATTTTTTTTATTGTTATAGGCAGTCTCATTATAGCAAATATGTGTGGTGAGTGTGCTGTGCTGAGTAGTGAGCGTTAAAAGTTAAACAGACCCCCATACCTCAGGCTGGTGCCAAGCTATGGCTTCTCGGCTTTGTCCCATTGAGGCTACAAGACCACCAAGACCCCCTCCTACAATGTAAACTATCTTTGCTTTGGCTTTCTGACTAACTCTACTGTTTTAGATATTGTGAATAAGCACAGAGGAAAGAGTGCACACCTGCAGCTGCACAGATCTGAGATTAACCAACTGACATCTAATCAGGACAAATAGCTGAACAAGACGACTGATCTCATGAGCTACTTGGCACATGACGTGTGGTCATTTTACAGTCAATCAAGACTTACACAATTCCCAACTTGGCTCAGAAGACAGCGTGGTAACAGTTTGCATATGAATGATTATGAAACTGACCTCACGGCCAATTGTTTGTCAGTGGTGCTAGTTTCAGTCCTTATGCAAATATAACCTGCAGTCAGCTGAGACTGAAGAAGTCACTTAGATGAGTGACGAAACGTTTCTCCCACTGAAAACACTACGTCCAGATGAACAGAATCAGCTTTTTGGGAGAGCATGGTACCATTTGTACCTTTGTGCATATTGGTGCTGAGGTGTGCCTCACATGAGCTGTGGCTTCTTAACATTTAATATCAGAATTTCAGGATTTTTTCACCACAAAATCTGAGATTGAATAGGGAAGCTTGTACAATCTTGAGATCTATTCAAGCTGGAAGAGCTGAGCTGATGATTGTTGAGTGATGTTCGTATGTTGTTCCTCCCAGACTGACTACAGTAGCATAAAGGAGGTCAGACCCAGTGCTGCTGAAGGTATTCAATGTCACTGAACAAAGGCAACAGCAGAAGTGGGTCTGTTGTGCCATGTGAAAGCTCCAGCATCAGTGACAGATTGTTTTTTTGCAAACTATTTTCCTGACCTACATTTCATATCAGCGAAATTATCTTCATTTCTTTTGTGCTGCTTCTCATGTACACATTGTTTTTTTAGTCCCAACTAAATTTGGAACTTTAAAGCATCAGATAGAAACGTCTCAGTGGTAAACTGTGTCAATCCTCAGCTTGCAAAGAATCCAAGAGGGCACATGAGGCAGGTTTTCAAGCCAACTACTACTACTCTTCATCGGGCTGAGTTGACCTCACTCACACACTCTACGCTCTCCTGATCTCCAGCCGATTACTCTAATTAGACCAAGCTCTTAATTGGGCGTCTTAACCCAGTTTGTCAGGGTTGTAGAGGTCAAACAGATATTGGTGGCAGGGTAACATGGTAAGCTTTCAAGGCTGGCGGAGTCTGTCCTCTCATGTTAAAAAAAAAAAAAAGATATGTGAAATCTTTTTTTAAAACAAAATAGAATTTTTTGTTTTCTGCTTTTTTTTCTTATTATTCATTTCTTTTAAAATCAACCACATCTGACAGAAAGTTCCCAGTCAGCTGATTTTTATTTAATAAAGACATGCAGAATTTCACCAAAATTTCCACACACATTGAGCTAGGCTCAATTTTACACTTTTTAATTCTTTTAAATTTTTTTTTCCAAATTCTGAGCCCTCACAACTTATAGACACATTCAATTTGCAGAGCTTAAGAACGTATTCCATCTCAGTTACATTTTATAGCCTTTAAATTTTAAAGGCATTAGAAGTTAATGCTCAAAGCTGGTCATAGAAAGTGCTGAAAATACTGAGAAGAAGAAGATTTTGGTTTTTGATTGTGGCATTTGCTGTGGGTGTAAAACTGATTTGGTTTTAGATTTTAACAGAGCCTAAATGTGCTTTTCAGCACTGAAGGCTTCATGTGGATACTTAAGAAGTTATATGGGCTCATAAAAGCTGGAATAATTATGTGAATTAAAAGTGCAAAATTTAAATCAACTGCTTTCTACTTTGAAACCACATAACTCAGAATATTCATAGCATGAAGTAAATTTTTTGCATGTTTTTTTTTAAATATACTGAAGTTAGTGTACTAAAGAAAGATCTAATACAAGCGGTCAAGTGAGAGACACTGAGTGCTTCTCTTTATTAAAATATGTGTTATTTTGAACAAAGCTCTGTTTAAATGCAGAGAGCTTAAAAAAATGACTGGTTGAAGGTCAGTTTGGACAATAAAAGTTGTTCTTTTCCTTTAGTTTTTAAACATTTCTGTGTTTTCTCTTTCAGCCTTCTGTAAGGACAGACATTGGGTTGGCGAGTCCAAGTTCAGTGACTACGTCAGGGAAGTCTGCTACTCCTTTCTTCTCCTTCACTGCAGCCAATCCAAGAAGACGTTCTCTGCCAGACCCTCCAGCCATCGGTCAGTGCCGTCTTCATGACTGAAAGAAAAGTGCTCTTAAATGACCAGCAAAGCAGGTTTTACAATATTTGAATTTCACATTGTGCTCCAAAAGTAGATCAAGTTTAGATAAAGACAGCCTTAATTATGCAATGCAGGATTCGAGCCTTTCTGATAAAGTTGTTTTTTGGACCACTTTAGCTCATGCTTGAGAAATCCCAATTACATACGAACTATTGCTCAGTCAGTTCTTCATATGCCTCTCATCTCAGATTTGGCTGTATAAAGGAAAATATTGTATTTTAATCAGAAATGTGCAAGATTTTAGGTCCATACTGTCATTACTTTGATTAAAAAAAAACAGGATGAGGATCTGGGCATTTTTTTCAAGCTCCTGTTTTGAGGTGCAATATTTAAATTCAATTATGTAGAAAACTACTTGAGCTAGGTCCTGCAAAGGAGTAGAGTAATTATTAGGCGCTGGGGCTCTATGATCACACACTATCGGGAGTGTAGCTCAAGTTAAGGTAAAGTTAACTGAATTACTGTATTTTCCACACTATAAGGCGCACTTAAAATCCTTTAATTTTTCAAAAATAGTCAGTGCACCTTGAAATCCGGTGCACCTTATGTATGAATTCTGGTTGTGCTTACTGTCCTCTAACCGATTTTATGTGGTGCATGGCCTGAAAAATCTGTCAAAAAAATGTTTTAGTATGACTTTGGTAAGCTACCAAGCGGCACTGCTTGATGGATTGTCTGAGCATTAGGGCTACCGTAGTTAGGAGCCTCATGGACTCGGAGTAATCTGGGTCCAAAACTCCGTCTATTCAGGTCCCAAAGTCAAACGAACACTCTGGCGTCACTGAGAATTTAAAACTGTCTAAATTCTTTCATCTTTAATAAAATGATCAGCGTTGCTGCTTTACCAGGTGTAACAATTACGTTAACACCCAGGCATTCATTCATTCAAAACAGAATTTATTAAATTTAATGGAGTTGGAAGTTAGCAGGAAGTTAGCTCGCTAGCTTCGCTACCTAAACGTGATATAGCATGTTCTGACTGGAAAAAAAATAAAAACGTACAGCTCTGCTATCACTTCCAACATAAATGAAGACAGAAAACTAAACAGCAGTGACGTTTGCGGTTGGGCTAGCTGGTATATAATGCTGTGCTATGTGATCACTAGCAACACAGCTATGTTAGCATAACATAAAGCATACCACAGTGAAGCTGGAGGATGAACGCTAACTAAGTTAAGGTGAGGGTTCCCGATGGTTTTTGACAAATGCAATTGCATGGTAGTGTACTGTAAACGGACCAAACTTCAGTCAGGAGAACAACTGAGATAATCCATCCACAATAAGAGGTTAGTTATTAATATACTGCAACAACATGGGAATGGAGCAGCTGCGAGAGAATTCAACATCAATGCCTTATGTATGAAAACAGATCCCTTCATCTACAGTGTGCATCTCATAATCCAGTGCGCCTTATGGTCCGAAAAATATGGTATTTTGTATGTTTGATCTCTGATGAGTAGAAATCACAATAGGTTGTTATATTTACAGCTTCACATTTTCATGGCACATGTTCTTTAAAATTGCGCAAATCATGTGTGTGGTTTCACAGATATTATAGCTTCAATATGGAAAAAAACCAAACATTTTCATCTAACTTTAGTGTGATATTCCTCAGGTGTGAAACCATTTCCAAGATCTAAATGAGCTCTTTTAGAAAAAGAAACTTTCTGTTAATATTATATCAAAAAAAATTGTGATTCTCTCATTTTCGCTATGTAAATATTTTTTAAATACTTATTTATATTTATGTACAGCCATGGTGAGGCTTTGTTTCTAATGTTTATCGAGCCTTGGGGCGTCTGCGTGACAGTGTTAATTGTTTGACAGTCTTAACATCCACTGCACAATAAAGGAAAACTAAAAGTAACAGCAAAACTAATAAAAGCTAAACTGAAACAAGCAGGTAAATAATGGTAAATAATTCAGTTAGTTTTCCTTTTTTTCAAAAGTCTAGTTTTTATATTTATTTTAGTTACTGATTTTCACATCTACTTTTAACTTTTAGTTTAGTTTTATATAATCACTTGATAAGATTAATAAAAAAAATGACAGCTGTAATAACTCCACATTTGATATAAAACTTGGCCAGCCCTAATATGAACACACCCTGCTTTGGTGTCTGGCTTCAGTCGTCATCAGGCTGCGTTGAAAGAGCAATGACAAAAACACACAAAAAAACAAGTATCGACATATTTCTCTGATATGTCATGTAGGACTGTGTGTAGTTTTCTTTTATTCTTTATGTGAAAATCACAAACAATGCTTCGTAGGATTTTGTTGGTGAGTTATGGCTTCTGTACAGTTGCCTCTTTATTATTTTGTTTTCTGCCTTTGAATGAATACACCCTGCTTTCATCTTTCCACAGATCCTCTCCAAACAAAAAAGGTTCGCAAGGTCCCTCCTGGCCTGCCTTCATCTGTGAGTGGAAGATCATCTACGGTACCTCTCATATAAATAGATTTCACAGTGAGCTCACCTAAACAAACACACTCACTCAAACACACATACACACACACACACACACACACACACACACATCTTTACCACTCACACACCCTCTCTTTTCACAGTTGTACACACAGAGCGCTCTTGACAACCCCGGCACACTTCTCGGATTGAAATTGTGTTGTCTCTGTGCGGCTTGTTCAACAGCGACTGCGGTGGTGGCTGTTTGATTTAGACTTTTAGTGTTTGTTGTTTACATGCTTGTTGTTTTAATCAGAGCACGTAAAGGTCTCGGCGGGCGACAACTTCCTGCAGATTTTTTGGTGTGTCGTGCAAAAGCGCATGCATGCGTGCGTGCGAGTGTGTGAATACACATGTGGACCTTGAGGTGATTGATTTTCAGTGCTGCCCTGTCACAGTCTAGCCTCCTCACAGCCTCTCCTGGGAGAAAGAGAGGCTGTCAGAGCGGATCCACAGCTCTGCTCTTTTGATGTTTAATTAGTCATTACGTAGCCGAACAGGAGGACAGACAGAGATTAATAGCACAGAATATCTGAAATTTCTATTGGTAATGATCCCGGTGGAGCAGAAACCATTAGGATGCAGAGAAGTGTGGAGCTCAGCTTGTATTCGCTTAGACAGGGGGTGTTGGAGTTCATTAATATGCATAAATCACTAAGTCAGATGTTCATTGTTAAAAACCCCGGTGGATCGTCAGAGGTTTTTATTAGGCTTTGCCTTGAATTCTCAGAACTAGTAGAAGACAAGGATTTTTAAAAAATGTTTTTTCCTTTTTAATCAGAAGCAACTGGTTTACCAAAAATCCAACATTTTCTTTCCTTAAACAATGACGGGGTTTCTTTTCTTCTTTTGGCGAGGGAGTCTGAGACTGGATTTGCCTTGCAGAGCTTTGATAATCATCACCTCTACTGCTGTTACTCTGAAATTAAATATGGAACAGGCCACCGAACATAAAAGGGTGGCATGTGTTTTGTTTCTGGATTTGTATTTGAAAAGAAGTTTGTCAGAGCATGAGGGAGAGAGAGCAGTCCCTGGCAGGAGCAGGAACGTGCGCTGCCTTCCTCTTAAGTAAGTGATATATTTGAGGTCTTGTCAGACGGAGGGAGGGAGGCAAAGAATGGTTGCCTCGCGGGTTACATCTCTTTGTTGTGTAAATGGACGCTGGGCTTTTATTTGTCAGTACTTAACACATGGGCGCAGGTGCGGTTCTGTGACTCATAAGAGTACAATCAAGCAGTACAATGCTAGATGGGGAAAAACAGTGACAGAGCATGGGATAAAATACAGCTTCTTCTTGTCACTCAGTACAGCTCAGAAGATAAAGCCTGGAGCTTGGAGGAATTATCCCAGTTAGTCTTTGATCCCATTTGAAAGAATAAAGATGGCTGACAGAGAAAGGAAAACATAAAGAGTTTTTCTCCTCTTTATTCTTTTAGTTGGCATATGTGGAAAATGTTAGAGTGGGAGGTTGTGTGGCAGCTTTTAGGAGCTGTTACTTTATTGCTTAGTGAGCTAATAGGAAGCAAAGGTGAGGCATGGGTGTAGCAGCTATCGGATGGGGAAAAGTGCTACCTGCGGCCTTCCAAGGTGTGTCTGGTGACTGTTGGAGGGAGTGTAAGCTGCATTTCTGAGGATGGTTATCAGCTGAGAGCCGTGTTTGTATTGCGGGCTGTGGATGTAGCGAGGTTTGCCGTTGAAGAAGTGTCGAGGGGAAGGCGCACCTGGAGTCAGATTTACTTTGCCACAGGCAGCTGTGTGAAGAGCCTGCAGCGTACCTGTAAAGCATGAATGCAGCTGCATATGCCACCGAAAGCTTTTGCTTGTGTAAGCAAACGCGGGAGCCTCACCAGAGACCTGAATAGCTGCTCGATTTACAAAAAAAAAAAAAATCAACACAGTGCTTCCCATCATTATATCTACTGCTGGGAATTTTCTTATTTATTTATTTCATTCTCAAATCCCCTCTTTATTCCCCAGCTTGTATTCTTTGCTCTCTCAGTCTAAAAATAAATTTCAGACTTTTAAATCAGATGGGCAATGGAAGATGCAAGTCCAGGCGTGATGTGTGTGTACACTACATGATGGAGCTGAATCAAAATATTTACGGGAGCACATCCTCTGTGCAGTTAGGTTTTGACACTGCAGTGCACCGGGATGTGAACACTATCTAGACGGGCCAGCTGGTGATTGCAAATATTTAAATGTTTATAGGGCTTTTTCATCTTATATACAGACAAACCCCCCACCCCCACATCAACCACACTCATACTTTCCTCTGTGGTCTGCTGGCTGTGTGCTTGCAGACGTGGGATTCTGCAGTGGCTGTAATCGTATAATCGTGTGATGTATATGCCTAGCAATATGTTGTTTAAAGGATTCTTCAAAGCTGTTTGTTTATCTATAAATTTATAGCTTACCACTTTGTGCGGGAGATACCGATAGAAGCATTAGTTCTGTTACAGTAGACACCTCGGATCTCATTGGCCGCCTGCTTTTATTTGACTGTATAATCTGAACAGTGGATA
Source organism: Diplotaxodon limnothrissa (assembly GCF_057381915.1). Classification (NCBI taxonomy): domain Eukaryota; kingdom Metazoa; phylum Chordata; class Actinopteri; order Cichliformes; family Cichlidae; genus Diplotaxodon; species Diplotaxodon limnothrissa. Next base: position 19,446,279 of record NC_140596.1, read on the forward strand.
TGAAGGACAGAGCTTGTTGTCATTGGACAGACAGGCTGCTACGCCGAGGGATGCTGATGGGCAGCTGCGTGGGCACCTGTCTGACAAGAAGGACTGAAGAAGGAGGGAGAGAAAGCTCGTAGCTCGTGGGGGAAAGTTGCCTCTTGTAGGATATTTCTGGGAATCTGCAAGGGCATGGTGTGTATCTCTGTGTGCGTGTCGAGTTTGTTTGTGTAAATAGCGTTTGTGCCATCCTCCCCCACCGCCTCATCCCCCCATCCCCGCCTTGTCAGAGGCACAGCGGCTCGATGTGACACTTCCTCCCTGGCTTTGGTGACGGTATGGCTGCAGGATGAGAGAAAGAAAGTGGTGGGCTGAGATTCGGCTCCCCTTGGGGGCTTTTGCAAGCGAGAACCCTGAGTGTGGATGACAAAAAAGATTGACATTTGCTTTTGACAGATCACTCAGACACCCTTGTTTCTGAGAGATTTGTACTGTGTGAGCTGTAAGAAAGGAAGTCTGCTCTAGGCTGTGAATCTTAAGACCTAGAAATGTTCCTCGCAGTGTTGTCTGGTGCATGACTTTCAAATGGTATATTTTCTCTCTCTCTCCATCTGCCATTAACGGCTCAAAGACAAAAATAATACTGTACTGCAGCGGTAAGCTAGGGTTCCTGTTGTAGTGAGAGCAGCTTCTTTTTGTTTCTTCCTTTGAACCGTGGCAGGATGGGACAGTAACAGGGCTCAGGGAAGAGATCTTAGATGAAATGCATCAGTAAAGCCCTTTGTAAACCTCCGGGCCTTTTTAAGTCTCAGGCAAAATTAGATTCTGGGGCCACCCAGCAGAAAAGCATAAAGTTGCATGTTTTGTGTTTTTGCCTTTTGATATCCTGATGTAAATCCACAAAAACATGAATTAAACAATGACACCCGCAGGGACGAACATTATAAACAAACGTGCATGCATACACTTTCAATTACATCCTGAAGTAGCCTGCTGATTTTTATTTATTTATTTGTAGGAAGTCACTAAACAGAGATCTGTTTCCCAGTCTCGTTGTACAAGTTAATGGTTTCTAATGTGAAACAAGGGAAATATTGGATTAATAACAATAATAATGACGCTGATACAGTTTTTAGGCCTTTGAAATTTATCTATCTAGAGCGCGGCGTTGTCAGAGAAAAGCTAATTACACTTTCTTTTTTCTCACTTTTTTCCCTGTGGTGTTGAAAGTGGTATCGCGTATGGAGTATTTTCCTGATTTTTGGTATCAAGTTTTTAAATTCTAGTATCATGACCACTAGCTAATATTAAATACTTGCACAGCTCAAAAAGACTTGATTGCTGACAGTTGGTTGCTGTTATCGGACAGCAGGCCCTACTTCTGTGGGTTTCATATTAACAACAGACCAAGCTGCAAATGTTAAGTCGTCTTTTAATTTTATTTCTTAAAGAGTAACACCTGTAAAGCTGGAAATTATTCCTGATTGTTCCACAGTTCACTGTAAAAATTAGAATTTGGTGTATGTTCTGTATGTCATTGTTTTGAATTTTTTATAATAGGTGATTAAACTGACAGGGGCCAATATTGTAGGCTTTGACTTGACCCCAGTTAGCGAGCTCCCCAGAGATGACCTCATCAGATGGCTGATTAGATAGTAGGGCTGCCACGATTTGTCGACTAGTCACGATTACGTCGACTATCAAAATCGTCGACGACTGATTTAATAGTCGACGTGTCGTTTGAAGCTTTGTAAGATCGCAAAAGACGCAGGAATAATAGCAGGATTTAAGAGTGTAATAACGGACTGAAACAGAAGATGGCAGCACAGCATGTACAAGGATGCCAGCTGCCGTTAAACCCCGAAGAAGAAGAAGCAGCTGTGTCCCAGAATTCATAGCGCGGCCCAGCTTAGTTTCCAACAATGGCGGTAGCTAGTTAGTTTTAATATTACTCTTATTATTCTTTCTGGGTCACAAAATAAACGTTTAACATATTTTCAGGTGAAAATGTAGCTGTGTAAACCTCAAATATCGGCTCAGTTTATCAGGACACCACATATTTTCAAAAGCGCTCCGACGTTTTCGGAGACCTCTGTTACCCACTAGCTCGATAGCTAGCCGGGGGCTAGGTCACTAGCGCCGTGAGAACACCGGACTCCCGGCAAATTGTTTTCAAACCCACCGCTGTCTTTCGCGACTCAGGTTAAATATATATGAGTCACTTAGATAAATTAAAAATGTTATTGTTTGGCTTTTTTTTAGTATTTTATTTGTTCCTGAGTAAATCGGTTTGGCTGAGATTAAAGTTATAGTTTTTACACAGCTGAATAAATGTCAAGCAGACAGCTGATTATCAGAAGTGTGAGATGCTGGAGAATATACTCCGGTGTCCTGTTATATTTTAGATAGCAAGGAGTTTATTAAACTTTACCGAAACAATCTGCAAATTTCATTAAAATTGAATAAACTATCATCTTGTCTTTATTTTTAGTTAGCACCTTAAAAGCTTAAAGCTGTAAGCTAATGATAGTTATATAAGAGCAGATGCTGCTGGTGCAATAAGCTGTAGTTTTACGTCCAGTGGATGATGATCTGATTAGTCGACTAATCGCATAAATAATCGGTGACTAGTCGACTATCAAAATAATCGTTTGTGGCAGCCCTATTAGATAGACATCCTTGGTTTGACGGGATGATGCTGAACAGTCGCAGCCACCTCTGGGACCCTGGGCTTTGTGTTTATCTTTGTTTGGGTGGCTGAAATTTACCACTGACATTAGAGGCTGCAGATAATGGAACAGGCAAACAATCCAGAGGCCTGACCTCTTTCATCTGTGAGGAGAACAAGGAGTTAAAAGGACTAAGAGCACAAAAATAATGAACAGATTAAAGTCATTACTCACATTCTGGCCTGTTGTAAATTATTCATGTAAGCCTTGCGTGAGTGTACGGCATTAATGCAAACCTTGATTTGAGATCGCTGGGAGACTCAAGAACACAGCCTGTCAACAATCACTAAGTTTGTTATTTAGAGACCATCTAAGGGTGGCTGCTGTGACCTGGAAAAGACATCACTGAACCACAGGATTCTGCTGTAGGTCAGAGGTAATGTGTGATGCGTGTATTACTGAGGGATAAATGAGATCAGTGTAACGACCATAGATGGCGACTATTCAGGTTTCTGAAGGTGTGCCGGTCAGCTTGCTTCTAAGGCAAAGGAAGTTTATTCAGCTCGGAAGTATTGGAGCATCTTGAAGCGTTCAAGGACCCAGAGAAATCAATCATCCTCATAATGTTGGTGTTGGTGTTTAAAATTGAACATGTGCAGACACAATATGTGCAGGTGTAAATGTTTGCTCACCTCTGCCCATCAGCTGCAGCAGACTGCCAAAGAATGAACACTAGGTTTGCATTTTTGTACGTCTGGTTCTCTTGTGTCAAAGCTTCTTGTTCAATGCCTAAAAATAAGGTCTGCTGTAATAAGAAGCTTTAGTCACTCTCACATTTTGTTCTACAACAAATATGCAAGCAAATACCCATGTATTACTATTCAGGTTATAACTGTGCTGCTAATTTGTGGAGATTATCATGCAGAATTAAATGTTTAAGAATCGAACACTTATATGTCACACTAAAAGCCTATAGAAAAAAAAAATCCCATTGCTTTTTTGGCGAGGGAGCCAGGGTGATGCTAACATTCAGGTTGGCCTACAACAAAAGTCATCCCTGCAGCACTCCGGAGGGATGAATGAGCTTTTCGTCATGCAGTCTAAAATACAAAAGAGCCATTTAAGGGATGGTTTTGCAGCGTAGAAAGACACCCTGTAAGTCTTCTTTTCCTGCAAAATTCTGGCTGGCCAGAGGATCATATAAAGATCTTTTGGGGTAGCTCTGCGATCCTCCATAATTATCCTACATAATTAGTTAGTGGATAGAAAGTCAGTCTCCAACTCACTGGACCGCTGCGTCATCCTGTTTATTCCTTTTTTTGATAGTCTTTATTAGATAGGAGCAGTAGAGGAAGGCAGGAAATGAGGGGAAATGGAGCAAGGAAATTACATGCAGTAAAGGTGCAGCTTCATCTGTTCGAATTTCACCAAATCTCAGTCGATATTCTCCTGTGGGAGACGATAATCTTATCTTATTTTAAACTGAAAGATCTGACCAGAAGTGGTGATTTCTGTCTCTGCTGCGTTGATGCTTCCAGGATGTTAATTGATTAGCTTTCTTGTGGTCTTCACCGGCTCTGCTGTCTGCCGTTGACGAGATAAGTTACACCTTTAAGATGCCCAGCACTTCTAGTGAGCACTGTCCTACTTGTGTCACGGCCAATCAGGGGTTTGCTTTGCTCAGTGAACAGTGCTGTTATTTATTTGTTTGGCGACATCATCTGTAACTAGAATCAAAATCATGTGAAAAATTAAGTTGGTAGATTCAAAATAGTGATTCTGGGCTTCCACTGGGTCATATCTGTACCCCGGATGAAGTGACCTTCTAGATCCTTCCAGAACAAATGAATGAGTCCCCGTGAAGGTAATGAAACTAATCCTTTGAAGGATTACATCCTCACCGTTTAACCACAGAAGCCTTCATTCTCTATGCCCCAGTCTCGCTCTGTCTTATTCAGTTCTTTCAATCTCTTCTATTCTCTTCTGGTTTACACATTTTTCACATTTATTCTACAGTGTAAAGTAAAAGTGTAAGCAGCAGGAGAAAAAGTCAAAAAAGGAAGCTTTCTTTCAGGAGATAATGTTATTAGGTTGTTTTTAGTTTCCCTGCCATATGGTTTTAGACAGATGTCCAAACAGCACAAATGTGTTATGTAAATTTTTAAAATTCCTTTTATTTCTGTTAGCTCGGAGAATAAAATAAATATGGTTAGAAGCTTTGTGTTATCATTTCCTGCCATCAGGTTTTTAGTCCAAGTGCCTAATTATTGAAATGTGTGCACTCTTCTTGTAAATATGATTGAAAACATAAGGGTGCTTTTTTTTTTTTTTCATTCTTGCTGATGAGTCCATGAGTCGTGTCACTTGTATTAAATTGCAGTCTGTAATGTGGACATTCAGTATTTGTAAAACAGCTTTTGAGACCAGCAGTCACATGCAACAAGCACAAAATCCACAAAAAGTAAAATAAATAAAACCTTGTGTTTTATTTTTGTTCTTCTTTTGAAGCCTATTATTAGGCTTAACTTGAAATTTCAAACATGTGCCATCCGTCCCAGAACATACTTTTTCCCCTCCTTAATGTCTGTTATGAAGAGGTCAAATAGATTTGCAGCAAAACAGCAAACAGGTGTCCCATCCCAGCACTTTTTTACATTTCATGCAAAAAGGAGGTCTCTACTTTCACTTCCCTGAACTCTTCAAGCGGAAAACACAAAGAAGTCAGGATTAACGATGTGGCATCTCATGGGAAAAAGAAATTTAACCCTTTTTAAAAATGAGTTTGTAGTTTAAGATCGGATGGATCCAAAGTCAGTCTCTCTTACTTATAACTGTAGGTGAGGGTTTTTTTCCTCAAATGTTTTATAGGCTAATCTTACAAAAAACATCTTACGTGAACTATTGGGACACGTGAACATATAGCTCCTAAATCAACCAAAAGGTGCTGCTGTGCTGTGTTCTTGTACAGCATCTGTCTTGTCCTCTCCTTTTTGTCAGAACATCTAAATTTCCATCAAAAGCATCTCTGCTTCTGCTCTCATACAGAAGAATTCAGGATCCGGCCTCACATGACAAAACTGTGATTGAATGGATCTGCATGAGTAGTGTTCACAGTCTTAACAGCTTTTCCTCGTGTGTGTGTTTCTTCTCCGGGTATGGAGATAAATAATGCAGACAGGCCTCAGTGCTGTCAACCCCAAGTTTCATTTTTGTCTCTCCTCTTCATGCACCCCTACAAAAATCAGTGCCACTCATCTTATTGTTCATACACGTTCGTGTTTAATCTGTCCCCTTCATCCACTTACACTCTGATGCCTTTAACAGTATCAACTAAAGCCTGCAGCTGGCTTTGAAGCATCAATTTCCTAAACAGGTTCAGTAACTCACTTCTTTGCTCTGACTTTTTATACTTTCCTCATATGCAATTCATTGATGCAGCATAATGTATATTGTTAGTTTTATCTTCATATTTTAATGAGATTTCTCCTGCAGTACAGTGTGCTTGTATTGCCGAGAAATTTAATTTTTATAACTGGACTCAATTATACAAGCTCACTGCTCTGTAGCGTACGCAGAGGTTATAGTTAAATATAAACATGCAAGCTGTCATACAGTAACTGAGACTTTACAGAGATCATTATTTAATTATTTAATCCTTTTTTAGACATCAAGTGTGCAGTGAATAGGTTTTTGCATTTTCTTTTATAGTTTGTGATAAAATGAACAAAAATACTTTAATAGACTTTAATATGTAAAGAAAACGAATCTCTTGAGCACTATGTAAGCAAAAAAAAATTTTAGTAAGTAAGTTTAAATTCATTTATTTAAAAAAAAACTTAAAATACATATAAATAGGGCTAATGAGCCTGTTTTGGGTAATCCCCCATCTGCTGTTTGTTTGGATCCAGGTCAGCTAACTTTAGAAATTAGCATCACGCTGCCAGAGTCTATAAAAATATTAACCATCACTATCATTGCCAGTGTTACTACTGTCTGGGTAATGCGGGTTTAATGGTCCATGATAATAAAAAATGGTCTTTTGATTTAATGCACAGAAACACTGAATTTTGAGTCTCCATTCATGATAAAGCCAGGAGTTTGGGAGGGAGAAGGTTTGAATCCCCTCATGCGCCCCGCACTCAGCCCTCCCTAATTAGAACCAGAGCTTCTTACAGGAAGCAATCTTCCTGCCCGATGACATCACCGCTAAATCCATGCGTGAGTTGGGGGGTGACCTCAGCCTGTGGATTTGCTCGGGGTTTTTCAACACCCAAACAAATCCCAAGAAAAGCACCTTGTGATGACTTGAGTGTCTTTAGAGAGGATCGCGTGAACAGGTGGGCGGAGCTGAACCTTCACCTCCCAGCTCAACAGTGACGATTTCCAGCAATATCAAGCCTGTGAACTGTGAGTCACGGTCATTCATACGTTATAAATTAATGAACTCTTTTAGGCATTTTCTCTCCTTCAGAGTCAGTAGTGAGAGAAATTAGTTTGATGTATCCTGAATCAGCCAGAACTGGTGTGTGTGTCTGTGCCCATTTGTCCCTGCTTTCATGTGTTTTCCTCGCAACACTGCGATGTGTGTCTGGACTTGTTTTAAGATCTCTTCAAACACTTCTATCATGACCATTTTCCTTAAAGCATCAACTTGAAACAGTGCCAGATTTAAAGGGGTAACAACATGCAAAGCCAGTGTTTTGGATGAGTTTAAAAGGACCTCTGAGAAGAAAGGGGGATAAATAATAACAGTACTAAAAGCAAAAGCATAATAAAGGCCTAGTTTTCTTAAGGAAGTGGAAGCTTTCATCTTTCTATAACAGTAATGTTCTCAATGAGTCTACAGGCCTGTGTTTAGTCGAGCAAGCTTCGAGTGGCACACATGAAAGGCTCCAGTCAGGCTGTCCAGACCGGTCTCTTGCTAGAATATGGTATCTATTCTCGCCTCCTCCCCTCCTTTCTTCTTCTTCTTCTTCTTTCCTTTACCCCCCCACCCCCCACCCCTCCTTCTCCTCCCCCGTGATAAAGGTAATGGGGAGCTGTGTGGCTTGCAGTGACAGTAAACCATGGTAAAATGGCTGTCAATGTTTTGCTCCCACCCACCCACCCACCCCTTTAGTTCTCCCCCGTCTGAGGCCCCCAGGGTTTAGGAAATGGAGCATTATTTTCCTGTTTCGACGTCACAAGCCAACCCCTCTGCAGCTGTTGCATGCTTTACAACTCTGTGTTTACAGGGGCTCCAGCTAAAGGTCCCCCTGCGCTAACACCCAAACTCTCACATTTCATAAATCAGCCGTTGTATTGCTGGCTGGATTTTGGATTCATGGATTTAAAAAAAAAATTCTTGCAATGTTGAGCCGTCACTCTCTCCACTCTAATGACTCCTTGTTGGTGTGCAAACCATGTGTGGGAACAGGTAAAATGAGCTTCCAGATGGCTTTGCTCTTCCAAAAGCCATAATTCACCTCACTGCCTGTAGACTCATTTAATCATCACAAAAACAAAAAGATTAGACGCCCGGGATTAAAACGTGTGGAAGAGAACAGGCTCGCCGCACTTATTTAAAGCCCTCATTTGATCGCCTTTGAATTACACACAATAAAACCCTGCTTAGAACAAAATTATTTTAGTTCCAGTTTGTCGGGGTTCCCCTGCAGAAAATCTGCATTTTTCTATGCCTGGAATTAAAACATTTTTTTTCTCCTCTCTTTCTAAATCCGCTCACACATTTGTTTTCCGTCCCACCCACTTCCCTTTATCTTTTCTATACCCACCTCCCCATCGACTCCCTTCCCCCCTCCTCGTCCTCTTCGCCTCAGCACTTAGAGGCTTAAGGGAGGGATGTACCACACGAGCCACTCCCTTCTTACAGCCACCCCTTCCCACAGTGTGGAATGGTACAATCCTGCTTTGCATAAGTTTCCTCTGAGTGGGTCTGTGTGTGTGTGTGAAGGCCAGTACTGAAAGAATTATTAGTCCCTTTTGAACGGTTTGGATGTATGTCTAGAGAGAAAGCTAGCGTGCCGCTGTACTATACCTTTATCACTTAAATTGTTAAAGCTATAATGTATTGCGCCTACCCTGTCCCTGGAATGGGCAGTAACTCTTTAATGTATTACTACAACGGAAAATCGGTGAGTAGTCTCTCTGGGAATGTGTGTGTGTCTGAGACAGAAGGGAGCTGTATAAAGTGTGGTTGCCTGTGTGTGTATGTATACGAGTGTATCCCTTTGACTGTCAGTCTGATTTTATGTGAAGTTTTTGCACTTATTGGTTTGAACTTTTAAAGCACTTTGTTCGCCTCCTTGCATGCAAGTGCAAGCGTCCGATGCTCCTCTGCCTCATTTTCCACTGCATCAGTTAAAGCTGTCACACAGTGCAATTAAAACAAGTGACTCAAACCTGCTTTGTACCACGTACAAGTAAATATTCCAGGTTAGACATATTTTAAAAAAGGAGGTTTTGCCCTTTTTTTTCCAAAGCATTTTCCTCTCATGCAGAGAATGAAGCAGAGCAGCAGAACGTTTTTTGCAGTCTTGAATTATTTTTACTGGCTGCTCGCTTCAACTCCGAGACTGGGTTGAAATAATAGCAAGTGGGAGTCTGGGAATGATTAAGGGAAAGAGGCTGCCTGTTGAGGTTAGACTTTCCTGTTTGCAGATTGAGCTCCAAGCACCAGTGTTGCTGTTATTCCATCTGTTTTTAATCACTTTAGCATTCTTGACGCCACAGGGAGCCTAATGTGATTTCTGAACTTTTCTGTAATGACTTCTTTGATTTTTGTTACTCTAAAAAGCTTTTCTCTGTGACTGCTTTTGTGTCAATACATACGTTAATTAAAGTGTGCTGCCCTCAGAACTTTGGAGTTTCCATAGTTTTTGTGTGTGTGTGTGTGTGTGTGTGTGTGTGTGTGTGTGTGTGTGGACTTGTAGGTGTAAAGACGAGCTATGCTTGAGGTGTTTTACTGTAAAAATCTAGTGGACTGATGAGTCTGTTCAAGGGCAGTCTAACAACGGGTGAAGTAGCTCTGCAGTGCATTTCAGTAATCCTTAAGTAATGATCCTGTCATAAGCAAATTACGCCGACAGATTTCCACCTGTCACTGCACGTGTTGTTTTTGCTGTTAGATAAAAAGGGCATTTGAAAGAGAAATGAAGAGGTTAGCTTTTTTATGGCATTGTATTTAAAAGGTCATGTTACTCATGCTTGTGTTTCAGCTTTCCTCATAACCCATTACGGCATTTCCCTTTTTGTTCTCGCTGCACAAAAGATGACTTTGATCTTTTTCATATTAAGTATTAACAGGCTTGTGTTACATTTGGTGATGGGGAGAAAATTGATAGCATGTGGACAGAATGGGCAAACTTTTATGATCAAAAGCACTTGTTAAATAACCACCAACAACTTTTTTTTCTTTCTTTTTTTTCCTGTTTTGCTTGCAAGGAAAAAGAAGGATGGTGCTCATTCTTTGCACCAACTTCATCCACATTAATTTGTTATAATGCAGAGTTGCATAGCAGGCTCACCATCTGGAGCACTGGGAGAATTCACAGTGGGCCATTGGCTTGTGAGTTGGTGGCACGGTACCAATACAGATGGAGCAGCTCACTGAGCTTTCTTCCGTTGCCTATTAGTGGAAAAGAAAAAATTGAAGTGAAAGCCCTGCAGCGATTTTTTTTTAGACCCCTTTTTGTTGTTGTTGTTGTTGCTGTTCTGGTGGTGGTTGTTGTTTTGCTTCACAGAAAGCTGTCCTTCACAAGTGGAAGGACATAAAATTAGACCAGAAAATAGCAAAAACGCTAATGTCACAACATGTTTTCTTTAAAGTGCCACATGCCTGTTGTTGTTGTTGTTTTTGTGGTGCAACAGGTTGGATCCTGCTTTCTAGAAGCCTACATGGCGCATGTGTTTTCTGCACTGCAGTATGCATGCTTGACTAAATATCCAGGACAAAGTCAGAGTATTTGCATAAATTGTACGGCATACTGTGATTAGTCAGCAAAGTTGTGTTGATGCCAAAACCAAATTTTTGTGACATTACTGACTGGAAGGTATTTTTGTGCTTCTTGACGTTACATTTGGATGTAAGATTTAGCTGTTTAGCAGTTTATATGTTTTTATTAGATATGATATAATAGAATAAACATTATTATTCTCTTCAGATCTATCCATCTCCTTCAGTTGCTTTCTTTGCTTTCTTCTAGTCAAGAATTCAATTCTTTGAGGGCATTTAATGTTTATATTTCACTTAAATGTGAATTCACTGAAATTTTTATTTCTTCACATGCTCATGTAAGCGTTTGGCTTCCACTGCTAACTCTTACAACATCAAAACGTCGTGCCACTAAAAGTTGGTCTTTGTGTTGGCTCAGTGTCACGGTTTTATGCATAAAAATACTGAAGCTTTTATTTTCCAAAAAACATTGGCAGATATCGCACACAAATGTCGAACAACGCCCCTCTAAGAGAGGAGACTGAGCTCAGCTTTAGTTTGAAGAGTCATCGATTCTTTCTAAGCCCTGTAAGTGTTTAAGATTTGGACTTGAAACAAAATGCCCCAGAGAGTTGGTTCGATTCCAAGTAAAGACATACCATATAAAACAGGACAAGCCATTAAGAGTGTGTTTGAACTCTTCTCTTTGAGGTTTTTGGCAATTAGACAGACTGATTCTTTCCTTACTTTTATTTATTTTTACATTTCCCTTCCCTTCCTGTTATTCTGTGATGTCCTTTGTGGTCGTCGACAGATTTTCTTTCAGCCTTTGATATTTTGATCGGTAAGGCGTGAACTTCAAACACAGGTACCGCAAGGCTGGGAGGCACATGGGAAGGTGTGGAGGATATATTCACCAAAATCAAGCTTCATAGATTATCATTAACTAAAAGTCATTGTTTTCTTTCATAATTTATGATTCATATTCAAATAATTAGTTGTAAATAAAAAAAGGTGCCACTGTAAGATTTGTCTTTTGTGTTGATTTTATTTAAGAAATAACGGCTGGTGCTCAAATAGCCAGTATAGGCGTGTGCTGGTGTGCTGATCCGTGTGAGTGACGGCTTTTAATTAATGGCCTTGTAAAAGGAAACCCAGGCGGGCCCTCTCCTCCATAGGCCTGGCGGAATGAGGCACCCGGTGTTTGGGATGGTTTATTAATGCTTTGACTGGTTAGCCCAGGGTAAAAAGGACAATTAGCATTATCCGCTGCCATATGCTGCCCATTGAGCGTCTGACAGAGGCGAAAGACAAAGCCCGGGTTCCCGTGTGAGACTAACCTGAGATCTCTCTGGAACTTACTATCAACCCTGGTCACATGTGTAAGCCAGAAGACCCATGAGGGTTGCACCCCTCCCAGAGCACTTTAATTACACACCCAGACAACAGCGTGCGGGAGACCTGCTCACTCAGCAGAGTCTCGCTTAAGCTGCATTTTGATGTGATGTTCACGTGTATGTGCGAGCGTTTCAGCGCGAACACTTTGTTTGCCGTGCATATTTTCCATCAGCACCCCGTCATAAAAGAACTTAAGTAAGTAAACAACCTTTGTGGTCGTCATCACGTCCACGTGCATTAGGAACCAATTTGGAGGAGTGAGCTGTCAACATCTGAGTGTGAAATGAGGCCATTAAACGGCAGGTTTATCTTGCTGAGTGGGGACACAAGCTGGAAATGTGCAGGTGGAATCGAGCTGGCAGGTCTGGCTCTGATTAGTGTTACACGACAGTGGGGTCATCCAGTCCTGTCTGTGGGAGGGAGAATTTGTCCAAAACTTTTTCTCCCTGTTTCCCTCCTTTATGCTCTGCCTCGCTCCCTCGACCTCCATCTGGAGTGGATGAAGTCAGAGACCACATCACTGGTGTTTGGACTCCAGTCTTTTTGATCTCACCGCCCAGATTGGCACACACTCACAGCTGTACAACAGCGTGCTCATTGTGTCTCCTTTCCCCCGCTAGCTTGCAGGTAGAAGTATAAAGAAAGCAAAGCAGGCTCTTTTTGTAGCGCTTATTTGATTTCTGCCTCTCTGGGAATGCTGCAATTTGCCAGGCATTTAGTCTATGCATGTAAGTGGGTGTCATTATACTTCCATTAGAGGTTGAGTTGATCTGAAATGCAAATACTTCTGATAATCCACTCCCCCCGTCATGAGCTTGATTGCTTGCTAGTCATTAGAATGTGTGTATTTATAGTTGTAGGGCTGTTTCTGCAGTGGATGTGTGCGTGTGAGATCACATACTTGTATAGACCCTAATATGATTGTGCTTTGCATTTTTAGGAAGCGTGTTTACTTCACAGAAACTGATATAAGAGAGCTGAATGAGTTTGAACACCCTCATACCGTGTGACAGTCTTGGTGTTTCGGTTTCTTCTAATGACGATCATGTTCTCCTGGCAGGTGTACGCACCATCTCCAAACTCAGAAGACTTCAACAGAGATTCACCTTCGTACTCTTCTCCAAAACCCTCCAGCAATATGTTTGCAAGCACTTTCTTCGGTAGGTTCAAAGCAAAGTCTCCATGTTTTGGATAGAATTACCATCTACTGCTTATTTTTTTAATACCCTTTTATTACACTGGTGTGTGTTGAGTTTGTGCACGATTAACCAGCAAGTATGAGAAGGATTAAACGCACTACTGTATATTCCATTCATGCTCATTTCTCATTATTTAGAAGGATAAGCAGGATAAGACCAAGTGAGCATTTCTGGGTTTTGGGGTTTTTTGCAATCCCAGCCATTGACCTCTGAGAAACACAGCTAATGTCAAGAAATCTAGCAGCCACCTCATCTCACCAACTCATAAACAAGGACAAACGTCATATTTAACAGCATAAACCAGATGAGTGCATTCTTTCGACTGTTTAAACTCCCATTAAGTCACAAAAACTTTGAGAACCTCTGGCCTAAATTAAAGTCAGTGTGGTATGTTTTCATCAAGTTATCACCTAGAACCTCAGTTTGTTCCATTAGTTTGCATTTTTATTTTTGTTTTCAGTTCATTTTAGTTTCCTGAGTGGGTTTGCTCTTTTCAGTTTTGTTTTTATTAGTTTCAGTAGTATTTTGAATTTATTGTTATTATAATGTGGGTGGCTTGTGTCAGAGATCAGATGTTCAATAGAAATTTAACACTTTATGTCATGCGTCACGAAAAAACCTGGTGTTTGTTAGGTTAACGCATTTGGCCAGACTGACAAAAAATAAAGTGAAAGAAAATTGCCTGATTTTGTTTATTTCAGTCAATTTTCTAAGCTCACAATGTATTTCAGATGACTGAAGTATTTTGTTTACACCTAGTTTTAGTTTTTTGTTTAGTTTTGTTAACAGTTATAACCTTGGCGGTTATCGTGAGCTCCAAAACCACTGAACCAAACATCTGTTTATATTTAATTTTGTAGTTTATATGTTGCCAGACAGATTGAGTTGTTAGATGTGTGCTCAGATTCTTTTCAGTGGGACTGACTCCCACACACACACACACGCACACGCACACACACACACACACACACACACACACACACACACACACACAAACACAAACGTCTTCTTGTTGCTCTTTAGCGTTTGTGTTATCTCAGCTGTGTTCAAGACAAGGATCGTGTTTCAGTCCCGAGAGGGAAAAAAACCTAAAAAGTGCTCTTTGGATGACCCCCAAGTTTTAAGGGTAAAGTTAGGGGGTTAGCCGTCTGTCTAACATGTTGTTTCCTTCAGTTCTAATCCATTGTGTGCTAAAGTGATATGTTTATTGGTTTTAGATGGTACCCACAGTTCGTCTGACCCGTGGAATTCGTCCAATGGCATCAGTCAGCCCAGCTACGGGGGAATACTCGCAGGATCTTCATCTCACATGCCACAGTCAGGAAACTACAGCAGCCTGCACTCACACAACCGTTTGGTAAGCTTCACAGCTCGGCCGGCAGCACTTAGGCTTTATGAATAAGTGATAGATGATTGCTAGTAAGTTTCTGTTTTGCCCTCACGTTTACATGAACGATCCAGTGTGTATTGTTGAACACGCAGGGCAAATAAATTCTGTTGAAGCCCTGGTTTTTGCTCTGCTCTCCCATAGCGCATCTTCCTCAGTTGGAGGGATCTGTGTGTGTCTTAAGTTGTTGTCTGGTTATTATCAGTGAAGACACCGCTGACCCTCTTTGTGTCAGCGTTTGATCTTTTTTCGTCCGCCTGCCTGCTTCACTTGGCAGGGCATCACAGGGAGGCTGCAGATGCTGCCTGCCCTCTCTTTATCTCTGTCCCTCCCCCGCTACACGAACTTTTACTGCGTGACAGCCTGGAAGACGTCAAAGGGCATTTTTAATTTCAAGAATAAATAAATAAGCTCTTTCTTTCTTTCTGTCTCACACAAACACATTTATGATTGAAAATAACACTTTTCTCTCTTCCCGATTTTCCAGAATTACCCCGCACACTCAGTCTCTCCAGACATCAATGCCAGTCTTCCTCCCATGTCCAGCTTCCACAGAAGCAACACCAGCACTTCACCATTCGTCACTGCGGCACACACCCCGTCCGTCACCTCGGCCGATGGGATCATGGGTACGTTCTTGTGTTAACAGTTCAGCTACCTGCTCAGGTTGGCTAATTACTGACACCGCAGTGTAATCATAGCTGAATGTTCATTCTGTGAAGGCACTGAGTCATGCAGGGGGACAGCTGCTTTGTGCACTGTAACCGCTCCACATTTGTCTGAGTTTGCGATTACAAAGCTTCGCTCTGTGTTTTTGTAGCTGCTGCAAATCGGGGGACTGCCACTGGAAGCTCGCAGACTGGAGACGCACTGGGCAAGGCTTTAGCCTCGGTGAGTTACGCTGTTATGTCTATGATGGAAAACGTTGCCTATCAATACTAAGTATTTTCCGAGTAGCGTCAGTGTTGCTTAAGGCATTTTGGTCAAGTTCAAAGAAGTTTTTGCATTTCTAGTCAAGTGTGAAACTCATGTCTGACTTCTTTAAGCCCTCGAGCTCAAATGGTTCTGATTTTTCTGCAAATCAAAGTAAAAATACCCCCCCCCCCCCCCCCCCCTTTTTATTTATTTAAAAAAATTTTTTTTTTAGTGTTTTGTCTCCAAAGATCCAAAGAAGGTGACCTCCGTAATCATGCAGGGAATTAAATGCTATACTGACCGCTGATTAAAACAGCCCAGAGGACAAGTTTATAGTTGTTTTTTTGTCTTTTGTTTTTTTGGCCTAAGCCTGGATAATTGTGGGCTTAAACTAAGAGTATTCAAGAAAGGCAACTGTACATTAAAAAATACTCCTAAAGCCAATGGATTACACTTCAGGGACATCCTGTAATGGTTCAGTCCTTTAGGTTGTTTATAGTGTTATGTGTCCGAAGTGGACTCACAGATAAACGTCACTATTTGAATTGCATGATGAAAATGATGACGTACATGTGCATTTATGTAAACGTTTTTGTGACACAACAGACACTTTTTATCCTAAACCCTTCCCTTGTTTCCTCAGCAACAATATTTGCTGTTTCCATTTACGCACTGGATGTATTTTTGCTTTGGATTTCAAACCTATGATCCTCGATATTTCAGCTAAATTTTCAAATGGTGTTTAACATGTTGCACAAACATGAAAGCAGCGTTTTAATTTTACACACAGCACGAGCTGTTCGTGTAAGAGGAATATTTCTTAGGAGTGTGAATCCAAAATATGAGAATTTGGGCATGGTAATAACAAATTAAGTCCTTTATATTTGCAGACTCAATTCTATTAGCATGACAAAGCTGGAGTGAAATGGACACGGTTGGACTAGGGTGGGGGTGGGTGCATGGATCAGGGGTGCACAGGGGAGTTTATAACTGCTGTGGCTCAACTCCATGGGCCCCCCTTTGTAGAGCTTTTGTTCTCGGCCCTTTTAAATTGGCCGTGCTTATTGGCCCAATGCCGCCTGCGGGAGCGTAACTGATGATGAGGCGGAGCTTCATTTATTCCAGTAAAATGAGCCATGTTTCACTTTGAATGCAGCGTTATTAGCCGGTGAGTGAAAAGAATAGAAAGTCATATATTGTCGGGTCAGAAGTCACGGTTGTAAACAGCTGTCGAGAAACTAAGAAAAATTTGGAGATTTGTCTTGAGTTTTATTGGTTTCCAACGCAGAGATAACCGCGCTATTAATCCTCCTTAGTTTTTCACTGAATTGCATGTCTGGGAGTGAAAATGCTGAGCAGAGAGAAGCTCTCTGCTCTCTGAGTGTCGCGGGGCATAAATACTCATTCTTCCCTTCAGACAACGGCCGATCCTCCTCCACATTCAGCGCCACACACTTCAGTGAAGCCTCTATCATGATACTCCAAGCTGATTGAAAAACTAAAGCCCTGAGATCAAGATTGAATAAGGAGATTATTAATAATGAGTGCATTCTATCATCCCCACAGAAGTTGAACGCTTTCCTTCAAGCTCAATTTGATCTTAACTTGGAGGAGAAATCTCTGTGGATCTGTTGTTTTTTCTCTGCTAATTAGTCAGGATCCACCGTAATACCCTGACTTCTCCGAGGCATGTTCCATTATGGCACAAATATCCTCTTATTAAAGAGGAAAAGGGAAAAAAATCAGGGACGTGTTTGTGCTTTAATCCAGCATTTGTTTAAACAAATGAAATCCCTGTGAAAGTTCTGAAGACATAATCTCCTCGTTCCCTTGTGATTGACACGTCATCCTAAAACTCAGTGACCTCAGCGTGACCTATCCGAGGATGGCACGACGAAAACTGCCAGTATTGCAGCAATGAAACCAAAGTAATTCAATTGTAACTATTTGTCCTCTTTAAATAGACTATGAGGTTTAAAAAGAAGCAAGAAAAAACAACATTTGAATATGACGGGGTTTTGATATATGGCTCAGAGTATAATCTCTGGCTACAGCCTGAATTGTGCCCCTTGAGATTTCCTGTTGTTGGCTTAACGGGGTTTCCAGGTTGGGCGTCTGCACACTGGAAAAACTGGACACCTATAAGCAGAGAGTCTGTATACGAGTGAAAATAAAGTGTGCTCCTTTAAAACAGCCTCGTTTCCTAAAAAGGTTAAAAAACAAATGAAATTTGAGAGTGCGTTTAAACGATTAATTTAATTGAAAATAGTGCAACGACCTCATTGAAACATTTGAAACAGAAAGTTGGTGGCTTTCGGACTTTGGCTAATTTTCCATTTGATGTTAGGAACTTGATTTGGAAAGCCGGAAAAGCATGTTTACTTTACTGTTTTTATAGAAGGGTGGTGTACATTGGTAAACACGCTCCTGCTTCAAATTCATCTTATTTTTATTTTTTATTTTTTTTATCTATCCTGTCTCTCCTGATGTCTTCCTCTCTGCCTCTGCAGATTTACTCACCTGACCACACTAGCAGTAGTTTTCCATCCAATCCGTCGACACCTGTGGGTTCTCCTTCACCTCTAACAGCCACAGCAGGTGCAGCCTCAGCAGGTACAGTGGTGACTGCTGCTGGCACCCCGTCTGGAAGGCCAGGTAGGTCACCAGCCTGTGGATTTTAATCTCATAAACACTGTCTGCACACATATACTAGATACCAGCAGAAACTGCTTCATAAAGGCTTTTTTCCCCAGGTAAAGTGCCGGTAACTCACTCAATGGCTATTTCTTTCCTAGAATAGCCAAGCTAATTATCAGGCTTTCATGAATATGTGCCCTATTTTAACTGTGGAAGTGCAATAACCCACACAAAAAGGCAGGTCTTTAGGCTGCCTCCAGCTGTGCTTTCTGATTCATGTAGTATAAAAAGGCTGGCTGAAACTGAAGTGGGAGGCAAATGAAAGAGTTTGATTAATAAACCGAGTCTTGTTCACTCAGTGTTGTCATCCCTCCTAAACAGCTGTGCTAACGACAGGTAGGCTTCTCCAGGAAAGTGTGTTATTGTGTGGACGCTGGAGTTATTGTCACAGCTAATTTTTCTGCTTTATCTCACATGATTAGCCAAAACATCATACAGTAACTGTGACCGTGTCTGCACCGTCATGCATCTTAGGAATAAAAGAGGAAGTAATGAATTTGAAGGTCTGTATTTTATGTAATAGTCACAGCTCTGCTTGTACTGGTCAGTGAATATAGGGCCCTGTGACTTCAATTAATTACTTTTACTCTGTGCTGCATTAGTCGGATTAATTAAAGCCTAAGTAGAGTGAATTGTGAAGAGTTTCCCTAAAACTTAATTTAATACCCCCTTTTAGCTTTAGAGCATCTCTAATCATTTGGTCGTCATTCTCCGTGCTTTATCTGAGTCGGGGCAGTTAATGCCATTTCTACATGAATCCATCCTAAAAGAAAGCTTAGTTTAGTCTGGGATAAGGGTGAACATCCACTGAATTGACAGCCACGATGAGTATTTAAAACTGAAGAAACGCGAGAATTAATTTTCAAGCGAAAATGTTCCAAGGAAGTTTAATCTCAAGCAAATAGAAGAGATGCCTCATGCCAGATTTATCTGCTGGCTGTGCTCTTTCTGCGGTCCACGAGCACAAAAGTGACACCATTTATACTGAAAGCATGAAATCTGTGTTACAAGTTTATTCTTCACCTGCATCTGCGTCAGGGGCTTTATTTTTGTGGCTGAGGCAGCCGCTCCGCATTGACTCCCGGTGACATCACAGAGAAGTTTTGGCTCTCAGCTTTTTAGGAGGCACTTTGCTCGAGCTCGGGAGTTTAAATGCAGCCAAGAAGTACCTTCAGAATTACGTGTAGTTTATTTTTTCTGCTGTCATTTCCTTTAAGTGATAGAAATTTATGGACAAACTGTGGAATGACTGCGGCTCTTGGGGCGGCGAAGGGTTTTAAGTTATTGAAAAGCTTTTCATATTTGCAGAACTGCATTTATGGCTTATAATAGCAGCTCATACTATTCATTCTACTTTTAGTAAAACAGTTTCAGGAGTAGATTTATTGTTATATAATCCTGCTTTCCCAGACACGTGTTTTTGTAGTTAGATTTTTTTTTTTTTGGGGGGGGGGGGGGGGGGGATGGGACGACCAGTTTCCCTCTGAATTGTAATTATTTTCTGCAACAAATTCAGAGAACAAAAGCAGGAAAGTAGTAAGGAAATCAGGGCGGCCCCATCAAGGGGATCCTGTTTGTAGTACACAGTACTTTTAAGTACCGGAAAAGAGATGTAGACGAAGAAAATGGTCCGTCAGATATGTTGACAGAGGCGGGAGACCAATGGAAAGAGAATGAGAGGGGGGGACAGTAAGGGAAAGCCCAGTGTGTTGTTTTAACGGGCAGTTGTGTCATGTGTGGTAATGGAGTGGCGACAGCTGTCTCTACGTATGCCCCCCTCTTCCTCAGCTGTTGCCCTGCCCCATGGACAGCTGTTCCCCCAGCACACACACGCATACACACACGCAGACCAGGCGGCAAAATGCCCCATTTATTCACCAGTGAGTGAAGGAAGGTGGCTGTGACTCAGCTGATCAGAGTGGCGGTGATGTGTCTGTTGACCTATTTCCAGTACAGCGCGCTGCACCTGAAAACTGCAACAATATGACAAGCTGAAAAAACAGTTCAGTGTTTTATTGAATGAAGAAAATCCATATTATATAGATATATATCTATATAATATATAAAGCACTGCTGCCAAATATGTCATGTGGAATTATGGGAAAAAGATATAGTTTTACTAATTATTCGTCCTTAATGTGCCTCCAGGCTTAGAAAAAGAACGATACTCTGAAAGTAGCCCAAAATTTGGCTAGTTGTTGATGTAAGTTTCCAAATCCATTCATCATTGGGACTGCACCAATATACAGCACATTACTCAAGGCTGGTTTGTTCAATTAGCCTTCTCTGGTGCACTTGGGGACCAGAGCTTCAGTCTAATTTTTCATAGCCGCCAGCCAGCAGAGGCTTATGTGAAGTTCCTGTCTCACTCACCTGGGAGAAAGCTGAGGCAGAACAGAGACTTTTTCATTTCCTCCTCCAAAGTCACTTTTAATAGTCTGTTAATTAAAGTCGGCTTTTCCAAGGCTGTGTGTGAGTGTGTGTGCAGAAACATGAAAACTCATAAGACCACAGAAGAGTTGTTAGACATTTCATTGGGATGATTTAATGTAAGTTCCCTGAGCGTGAAAGGTGTGATTTTTCTAGTGTTTGTCAAAAATATACATCAGCTGCATTTTTACCACTTTTAACCCCTTAAAGCCAAGTGTGTCATATCTACTGCAAGAGGTTTTGAGGCTTCTGCATCATCAGTGTGATTGTTTTTTTCCCCCCCTGAAAAATCTGAAAAAATACATTTTTAAGAAATAATTGCAAGACTGTCAAATGTAGCAAATATGATACATATTAAAACTCACACATGCAAATTAATATACATAAACACAATGTTCTAGAAGTTATTTCATGGTTTAGGCTTTAAAGGATTTAATAGCTAAGTTATTTGTGTACTTGTTCTGACAACATCGGTCTG
The DNA here is from genome assembly GCF_057381915.1 of Diplotaxodon limnothrissa. Taxonomy (NCBI): domain Eukaryota; kingdom Metazoa; phylum Chordata; class Actinopteri; order Cichliformes; family Cichlidae; genus Diplotaxodon; species Diplotaxodon limnothrissa. The sequence continues at coordinate 19,467,367 of NC_140596.1, forward strand.
ATTTTGTAAAACTGAGAAATAAAAACGCTGCGTCACCCCGCTCAGCACGCTATAGCTTTGAAATGATGTAAATTAAGCTTTAAATTAAGAATAAAAAACCATCAGCGTTCCTCAGGCTCCTCTGCCTTTATCATGGGGTTTTCATTGCTGGTTATTTTAGCAAAATGAATTTCTAGAATCATGCGAAATGACTGATAGCAGAAACAAAGTCTCCTTGTGTGGATCACGCAGCAGTGCGCACCATTTACAAGGATGTGGGCTGGGTTTAGCATCCTAACACTATAATAGACACCAGAAGAGCTTGGAAAGACTACGGACACCCTATCCTACTCTGTAAATAACCTGGAAAGGTTCATTACTGTCAAAGTCCATTAAGGTTATTTGATTGCAGTATAATGCATTGCCTCTTGTTGCACATGGCTGGCACTACTTGGATAATTGCGACTCCAAAAAGGAAAGAAAGAAATGTTGTACTGTAGCTGGAAATGTGATGAGCAGATGTGGATTCCTCTTCTTTAATTTACACCAGATCAAATCAGCTTGATTTGCTTTCCTGTACTGGCCGGTAGATTAAATTTTTGGCTCAGATAAACATGCAAAAACTCACTGTGCCAAAGGTAAATTATAATCTCTCTCCCAGTGCAGAGTGTCTTAGATATCTCTGTATTTAGATCATATGATTAAAATGCACTGGTCTTTATTTAGAGCAGAATTAGATTTGACTTTATGGGACACATTAGTGGAATATTCAGGCTCATATATTTACAGATGTAAATTATATAAAGATGATTGACTTTAGTGCTACCACATCACCAGTCAAAGATGCTTTAAACTGACTAAAAGTTAAAGAAAAAGAAAGCCCATGTAATTATTTCTTTCACCAAAAGCCTGCATGAAGATCAGGTACTAAAACAGTCAGCAACGGTGCACTTTTGATTACTGGTTCCTGATGTTTTTGCACGTTTCTGGAATAAAATTAAAACATGCGTGAAAACTAGTCCTGAGCGTGATATTTTTCACTGCTCACATTGTTCTCATAGCCATGGTTATTAATGTGCAGATGCAGCGTTCATTTCAGGGTGGAAGTGGGTGTTAGTCAAACCCTGCGCTGGCTCATGTGTCAGGATGCAGTCCAGCCATCAGGAAGTGATGCAGTTAAGCTCTGAAAGATAAAAATACCTCTCATAGAACAACAAGAGACCAGAAAATCAGGATGTCAGTGTGTTATGACTGCATGTTATTGTGTTTGTCAGTGAATGATTTTTTTGTGTCGGCGTACCAGGATGAGGCTTTTGGCCAAAACTGAATCAGATAATTGTTAACACTGACCTTCACTTTGTCTCTCCTCAGGTACCAACCAGTGGCCCCGTGTTGGTGGGCAGACCCCCTCCTCCCCAAATTATGAGAACTCCCTTCACTCACTGGTAAGCTCTCTGCCCGCCTCCATCATTCAGTGAGAGGAGGATATGATGGATGCTCGCTTTAGATAAGCTGCCCATGAAGGACTGAGCTAGCATTACAGTGAGATTCCTGTCTGACAAATGTTTTGCTGAGGAAGGTGGGGGTAGAGGGATAACCAAACTGAACAATACCTGTCCCTTGGGGCATGCCATCTGTCCTCCACTCTGTGGGCCGGGTCTGGGATGACAGTTGGGGGATGGGTTTAGTTATGGGGGCTGGTGTGGGGGTGGCAGCTGTTTGCTGAACCTCTTCTCCAGAATTCCTTCGCTGCCGTACGACCAGAGCTGAAGATCGGATTTCATGCAGCCCTGCTACCTGATGCACATGTCATGTGTTTACATACTCTACTGGGAGTTTATTCAAGGGATAAACGGACTTAAATAAACTTACTATACAGATCCACAGACATATTTATATGATAAATAAAGACAGTATAATGTTAGGCAATAACCAAGCTGATCCAAGCAATGGGTGAACAAGTGAATTCATAAAACATATGGATCATAAGTGTTAACAAAATGCATTTATGTTTCATGTGTATGAAAGAAAGAAAATATTGACCGATATTGAATTTTCTTATCACCAGCAATTCAAATTGTATTGGTGTCGAAGTTTAACATGATTATATGTTTCTATGACCTCACAGAGAAGACCCGCAGAAGTAAAGGATGGAGCTTTTAGCCATGCTGTGATCTTAGAGGGACATAGATTCATCCTGACATCGTCTGCAAAGCTCCTTCATAATCCGTATTCACACGTAACAATGAAAAGACATCCAGGTTTAATATAAAGGATCCTATATCTACCTGGTAGAGATGTTCCTTAAGAATGTCTTGAACCCATACCCGGTTGTTTCTGAATCATTTAGGCTTCTAAGACGTAAAAAAACATCAATTGCAGTTTTTTATTGAATGATGAATGAAAAATGCAGCTGGCAGCCACTGAAGGAAATTCTCATTTATTCTCAGCAACGTTCAAGAGTGTGCTGAAATAAAATCGTAGATCACGGTCCTCTGGTAGTTACGACAGAACTACTTGGAACATTGGAAAGTCCCAGAGAGCTCTTGGAAATGGTGATGAAGCTCTTTGAGGATTAGATTACAGTCAAAATGACTAATTTTGTTACTGGACTGGGCTGTGAACAGTAGTTATATTCGTTTAAGACGAATTTTTTTTAAAAACGGCAGACTTTGGTAATCAACAAAACACGCACAGCTGGATGAAATGAACATAAGAAGGCAAAGCAATAAGGCACAAAAGACAACAACATTATTTATCCCAGCACATAAAGTCAGTGTAAAGTTTTAAACTTGTGGCGATGCAGAAAATGTGACAAGTGCTGTAGTAGGGGTCTGTAAATACGCAAACAGCGAACCATTTTTATCTTTACAAAGTGAGTCGTCAGCAGCTGTGTGCTTCTTTCTAAATCCTGCCTCTTTCTCTCTATGTGCTATCACAAAACCAAAAAAAGTCTTTACCCACAGCGTGTTTGTAGTATTTATAGATTCTGATCTTTTTTTCTTAATTCTCTCTTATTCTTATTTGACTTTGCCAGAAAAACAGAGTTCATCAGCAGTTACATGAGCATCTCCAGGATGCCATGTCTTTCTTAAAGGATGTCTGCGAGGTACTCTTCAGATAGACTCTTTTTTTTTTTTACCCATTGTGTGTTCCATACATCGTTTTGTTTTCTTGCACAAGTTCGACTACATTCTTCACAGTGAAATGCACTTTCATTTATTACTACTTCTGTCGCCTTATTCTCATGTTATGTTGTTGTCGTTTTTTTTGTTTTAGTTTTTTTCTGCAGCCATGCCAGCTTGTAGTAATCAGCTTAGGTTCAGATGACAATGAAATTAAGTGGCTGCAGTGCCTCTGTTCATTTGAAAAACAAATGAGAACATATCCTGACTTCTACAACTCAAGCTGAAATGGCTCATTTGATCTTGCATTTGAATTGCCTTCTTTATCTTGTTTTTTTTCTCACCATACAATCAGCATTTTCAATTTTTGTCCTAATTTGCTTATACTAAGCTGCTCTGTCCTTCTTTTCCTCCCTTCTTTCTCTCCCTAACCCTTCATTTCTCAATCCCTTTGGTCCTCCCAGTCTCGAATGGAGGATCGCCTGGACAGATTGGATGATGCAATCCTTGTTCTGAGGAACCACGCAGTGGGCTCCACCGCCAGTCTGCCCAGCGACATACACAGTCTGCTGGGACAGGCACAAAATGGGCCAATAACAGCCATTGGACCAAATTTTCCTGCCTCTGCATTGGTTCCAAGTCGGACTGCAGCGATGGTACGATAACTTCATATAAGTATTTATTTATTACTATACGGTATTTTTCAAACTACACCACATAAAACACCTTGGCCACCTGGTCAAAAAAAGGAGAGCTTTGAGACATTTTCCGCAGACGAACAGTTGAATTTATACCGGCATATTTTCCATAAGTGTAATAGCTGGCCGTAGGATCACCCTCCTCTTGAGAGCGGCTGTATACACAAGTTTGAGAGAGAAATGAAGAAAACAGGCACAAAGAAGTAAAGTTGGCGTAGGACGTGTTTGTACGTTGCAATCCTTCTAGAGTTAAACTCGAAGCCCCTTGAGAACTGGGGAAATGCCGGTCTCGGTGTAAATCATGACGTGTTCGCCCATCCTCCTTCTGAGGTTTTTGATTGTACAGAGCCAGGAGATTTGAACACATCTGCAGTGGAAATTAAAATGGGATGACTCGTCCAACTGTTATCTGGAGGTGTTTGGAAAAAGTTTGACACAAACACAAACTTAAAAAGAAAAAGATCAAATTAATTTGAACGTGGGAAGAAGTTTAGATTACTTTTTTCTCTGAGATAAATGATGGAAGGAAAAGTTAGACAGTGATGAGATTTTGTATCTAATAAGCCAGTGATTAGCTGTAAATGTGGTGTTGCCTTTAAATTCAGACCTAAAATTAATATTCTTGTTTAGATTACTGTTATACAGAAAGGCCAAAAGGCTCCTTTTGTGTGTAAATTGATTATTAATTAATTAGTTTAAAAAATTTTCTATAAAACAAGCACGTATTGTGAGTAAAGTGTTTTGGTAAGGTTGTACTTTGATGCAGCATGAAGAAAGAATGAAAAGATGCATTTCTGAGTGCAGACCGACATTTTAGTGCTCAGTCTGCACTTTTTGTTTTCGTGTCTTGATCATTGCAGTGGAGCTGTCGTGCAGAAATTCATTTATTTTCAAAGCAGTTTCGTTTTTTTCTTTGTTTTAAGGTGGTATTTTTCCTGTCGATGGTTGTTTTCACTCGTACGCGGAGGCTACTGGGTAGCTCGCTTTGTCCCTTAACAAGAATTTTACTGTGGTTGTCAGAAGAGCTCAGTTTGATGTATTTGTTACAGAGAGCTGGGTTGTGGCAGTGATGTTGACCGACTGCGACTGTGAGATAGAACATACTGTGTCTGCACTAACACAGCACTTCCTGTGTGGGAAGAGGTCCCTTCAGACAGGGCTCAACAGCCTCGACACGGCACAGCCACAGGCTTTTTACTCTGGCTGTCACCCCGCCCTCTACCCCCTTCCACCCCTTTTCATCACTTCTTTTTAACAACCCAGGAAATCTGAATCGTTGGAAACGTGTGTCTGAACCCGCAGCCTCCACCCAAATAGAGGTCCTCAGCTGTATGGTAATCAGGCCCAGCCATGAAAATGGCAGCGTTCTTTTCTTGCCAGAGCCCCAGCCTCACTCCTCCTCCTCCAGACAAAGAGTTGTTTGGACACCTGTTGAGAGCACAGCAAAGATTAGCGTAGCGCTGGGGAAGGGGAGGATCTCGGAGCGGTGGGGTTAACAGAGGCCAACAGTGACTGGGGATCACATTCCAGAGGAAAAGAGGGAGATGCTCTCCACCCTTAGTGATGATTTCTCCGCCTTTCCTCAGTCCTTGAAAAAGGAAATCAAATGGCTCTAGAGCATGTGGTAAAGGAGGGGCTTTGTGGCACAACGTGGTGGGAGTTGACCATTTCTATGTTATGCATGTGAACAAAATAACAAGGAGATAGTCAGACATTGGAGTGGGTTTAGCTTGACTTCTTTTGAAACTGAACACAGAAGGATTATTCTTCTCGTAGACATGAGGAACAGACGGGTCCTCAGTTGTGGTTACAGAGCGGGGAGTCTGAGAATGTCGCTGCAGCGAGCAGTAACACAAAATGCAACAGTGACAGAGACAAATGAGGAGGCTATATATGGACCTTTAAGTATGGCTAAATATTGTGGCACAGGTGGGTTTTTTTTTTTTGTGTTTATTTTCTATTTCCTACCCTTGATTATGCATTATAACGCTGCTGTGGAGCAAATCTCCAAAGTACCCACAGGTGTTGGTAATGACTGACTTGAATGGTGATTAAACCCAGAACTTGTCCCATGCTGTGACTACAGGTTTTAATAAACACTGCTACAGACAGCATCTAATCTAATGTATATATACATATATAAAAGCATCTTTTTTTATGATCCAACCAGTGTAGAGTGCTCACCAAAATGTGCAAATCAGTATAACTAAGGTTGCTCTTTTTCTTTAAAACTGTGGGATTTTCCATTTTAGGCTTTTCTCCTGCTCAAAAGTGTTGTTTCATTTTTATGAACAGTCTCCAGTGAGTGTGTGGCTGCTTCCTTTCTTCACGTGTCCTTCCTGTCTGTGTTGCAGCAGGGCGGCGACGATGCTGCCAGCCTGAACAACAGCCACGGAGGCCTGCCCAGCGCCGGCTCGACATCCAGCACAGAACTCAATCACCAAGTGGAAACGTTCAGAGGTCAGCTCCACCACGGCGTCCCACTCTACGATATCCACACGATTCGGTTTACGTATGATGTCTTACCTCCACATTTCTGTTACTAATAACAGGTCTTACTTCAGGCCTTCCAGCAACCCTGGAGCTGAAGGTGGAGAAACAGGACAAGGATGAGATGCTCGACAGCATCTCCACCGATAACAAGTCAGATGACGAGAGTGACAGAAGAGATATGAAGACACCCAGAGCAGGCCCACGCACAAGGTAAGAGGACCTTTCGATACGAAAACGTGTGAAACATTCTTCAGAAGTGAAAATAAGCTCTATGGCATGCTTTGAGATGGTAGAAACATGGGATAAGGCTGGAAAGGTTGTCTTTCATATGCGACAGGTAGTGGAAAATCTGATACATATCGTATTAACCTTTACTGTCATTATTTGATTTAAAATAGGCATGTCAACAAATGGGAACAAGAGCTGGGTAAAGAAATTCCAGAGGAGATGTGGAGAATACTGGATTCGGTGCTTTTTAACACCCCAAATTACAAGCAAACAGATAAATGTGAAACAGCCCTGCTGGAGATTATGGAACCAAACCATACTCACATGTTTTGGACATTCGGAAAAATAAAACCCCTTTTGGATAGTATTCATTCAGAGCTTGCTGAAATGTTTGGCTATACAATCCCATGATCATTTCAGATCCTATACTTGGATCACCTTAAAGGAAACATGCATCCAAAGACCAATACCTGTTTAACATTGACCTAGCACTGGCTAACGATCAAAACACTAAGCTACAGACAATGGGTGATTGTTGTTGTTGTGATGGTAAACTCAAATACAGACTGAAAGTGAAAGAATATTTCTAAAAATCTGGGACAAACGGTTGTTATACAAAGTGAAGAAAAGTCAAAAGTAACAGAAATTATTAAAAGAGGCAGTTTTGCACCGACACACTAACACTGGCACTGTTCAGATGTTCATGTGCTTGTTTTATGTTTCCATGTGGCTACTTTTCAGTTTTATTTTGCGTTAGCTTAGCCACCATGTGTAGTCATTTTATATGTGTAAAGGAAGCAAATAAAATTCGGTTTTTTATCAGTTTGGTTCCTATGAATGGCACATTCACTTTCACATTAGACAAGTGAATACACTTCATTCATTTCCTCAGAAAGCCTGCAACCAAGTTAAAGCCGGGTGTCTGAAAACGGCCGGGACACAAACAAACAGAGACCTCCCCTAAGGGTGGGAGGGATAACCAGTCCTGTCAGGCAAATCTTTTGTCTCATTAACACATGCTTAAGAAACAACAGATTTCACTTGATGCTGAGAAGGCGGAGCTTCTCAGCGTCAAGTGAAATCGTTGTGGTAAAAACTCATGGATGTTAAATGAATTAAATTTTCTTCCTTCATGTTTATAGTTCATGGTTTAATCACGGTCATGTCAGATTAATGGTTTGAAGACCATCCTATCATTGGTGCAGATGACTGAATGGTGGCTGCGGGTTGATTTCTTCTCTCTGCTGCAGCATCACCGAAGACGAGGATCTGAATCCCGAGCAGAAGGCTGAACGGGAGCGCGAGAGGAGGATGGCTAACAACGCTCGCGAACGCCTGAGGGTGCGAGACATCAACGAGGCTTTCAAAGAGCTGGGTCGCATGTGCCAGCTGCACCTGAAAAGCGAGAAGCCCCAGACTAAACTGCTCATCCTCCATCAGGCTGTGGCTGTCATACTTAGCTTGGAGCAGCAAGTCAGAGGTCAGTGTTGCAGCGCTGCTGCGGCAATTAACTGAAATGCTACATCACATCAAATCACTGCTGACTCTTAAAAACAACGTGTGTTTTGATGCAGCGTTCCTGCAGGTGGTAATTTAATTTCACTGTCACATCCAGAGCAGATACATGTGGAGTTAGAAAGGAAAAAATAGGGAATGGAGCTGCCAGAGTATCACAGACAGTAAAGAAAATGCAGGGCGTTTATTCAGCTCAGATGTTTCCCTGCAGTGCTGCATTTAGAGGTACTAAAATGAGTAATGATGAAAGATTTGAGGCGAAAGACAAACAAAGTAACGCCCTTTTATAACACCCTTAAAGCTTCGGTCTCTCTCTGAAATTTTATCTTAATTTTATTTTAAAAAAAGCTTTGACATGTGTTTAATTAAAGTGTAATCTGTGTTTATGTGAACTCACAGAGAGAAATCTGAACCCCAAAGCAGCCTGCCTTAAGAGAAGGGAGGAAGAAAAAGTGTCTGGGGGCTCCAGTGATGCCCAACCAGCCCACACAGGAGTCCATCCAGGCCTGACCGACACATCCAACCCCATGGGCCACCTCTGAGACAGGTACTCTCACCTCTAATTGAGCGACACACACTGCTATGATGGTTTTCTCTAATAACTGAATAATCGGTCATCTCATGACAGCATATTTTCTTTTTCTTTCTGCACTTTGATACCATGATAATTGCGGTCATCCTGTGTGTTTTCCTGGTTTAACTGATGTTTAGTTGATTACACAGGTCAGCATGATTGAATCATATTGACGCAGCATGTTTAAACCCAGCTAAAGTCCACAATCTTCATTTTTTACTTATGTTTCCTAAAATAAAATTTTTAACTTGAAGATGTCAAACTGTAAAATTCTTTCAATCGTTGTTATTTAAAAAGATGCAGATAGATGGAATATTCACTAAATTATTAAAATTTTAATAAAATCTCTGCTAAGGTTACCAGAAACCATCAATCAGTCACATTTCATGAGAGTTAAAGTTGCCAGCCATCACTAAGAGGACAAATTTTGCTGGCTGACTGGTCGCGCTTCCAGCCACGTGCGTGGCTGTGCTGAGCGGGGTTTCCCCCTCATGGCTGAGAGCTTTGTTAAACAAGGATTTGGGGTGAAATTGTGCACGGCTTATTTGCCGTTTATGCATCAGAATCTGTTCAATAAACTGCACTTTCCAGACATACTTTTAGAGACAGTGAAGATAACAAACACTGGAAATATTGGAAAGTCTGGTTGTTCTTGGCCGGCGATCTGCATCTTTGGCTGGTTTTTCCTGTGCTGCGTCACTTTTTAGTAAGGCTCTAAATCTATGTTACCTCATTTAAAGTAAGCCAGTGCATTTTCTTCTCATTTTTGGCTATTCGATCAACAAAACTGTATTTTGTATTTGAATAAATTAAACCCCTTTTTTATCCCTTATTTTTATTTGGAGGAAAAATCCTTTAATTTAAATGTTATAATTGTCCTTTATTGATTTATGTCTGATTTATGTCAGACTTTTTAAAAAATAAATATGTAAAACAGCAGGACTTTAATCACCAGCTCTAGTGCTGAAGCTAAAATTTGGACGGCCTACGCTCAGCTCCTTTGATGCGCACCTCTGATCAGTGCTCCTTCTTTGCTTCCTCTCCTCCAGATCAGAGCGATGCAGATCATTTCTGTCCCGTCGGTGACCTTGCTTCCCAGTGACAGACAGGACTCGCAGTTTGTGACACCAATTGGAGGAGACAGACCACTTGAAGCAAAACGACGAGTCTAACACAGTCCACTCCTAAGATTGAAGTAGAGCCAAGCGTCCAGCTCCCTGTGACCAGATTCCATTTGCAAATTTCTCCCCCACAAGAAAAAAATCTTCAACACATATCACTGTCTGCAAGAAGTGTGTTGCTTCTGAACAATCAGAGACTTCGCAATCTCCTCCAACCGTATGTGGAAATTGCCTTGTGCCTAAACTAAATTGACGAATGCATTGTAACAGCAATTGTTTTTATTTGTCTGTTTCTTTGGTTTTTTTCCTATTTATTATGTTATTGAGCTATAAAGTGTATGTCTAAAGGGAAAGTTAGGTCAATACAAAGAGAAGCATGCGGCTTTTCAGTCGATCTATAGTTTGCCAGTGTCGCCATCAACCCTGAGCACTCCACCCCGGGAAAATCTTTGAGTCTGAGATTGGGGGAAAAATGTTAGAGATTAATTTATTGGCCAGTTTAGACTGATATTTATACCCAACTGAAAATCATCACGAGCTGAAAAACAAAAGCACCCGTTTTTTAAATATAAATTTAAAAAAAAATGATATATTATTTATATTTTTGTTTTCCTCGTTCTGCCACTGGCCACACGTGAAACCAAAACTACCTATGTTTGTTTCTGAGCAGTTTAGATCTGTCTCTGTGCTACTGACCGGCAGGTAACAGGTCCAGCTACGATAGCGTCAACAGCACGGGAGGTGACGCACAAACGGCAAACTGTAGCTTCACTGAAGGCTCAGATTTAATTGGTTTTTTTTGTTTGTTTTTTCCCAGTAGTGAGCAGTGAAAATACAGAGGGCAAACTTTTTGCAAACCTTAGCATTCCCTGCATATTTTAGTGTCTTAACTAAAGGAAGAGGCGACTCCAGCGCCCTCGCTTCCCTTTGCCATATAGTGTTAAACGTAAGCAGTGGCGTATGTTTGCAGATTCTTCCTCCGGACGTCAGCACAGAAGTGTTGGCTGTGTTGGCACAGAAGTGGCTTTTTTTCTTTTGAAAATGTGTTATTATTTTCTTGTTTCTGCCACCAGCTAATCAGAGATCTCCTAATGAAGACGTTCAAAAAAAACAAAAGTAGAAAAACACGCAAAAAAACCCCAAACAACACAAAACGACGACCACAGTTTCTCCTGGCCTGATCAAACATATCAATTTTCTTTCTGTTAATATCTCAAGACATTAAATTCTAATAAGCGCAGTTACTCCTGACTAAAATTTAGTTATGCTTATTTGTTGTAACAAGTCCTTTCTGTCCAGCATTATAATTTCCGGTTTTTAGCTAGCAGAGAAAATCTGTAAGTTATTTTCAGTGATGTTTTGATGGAAGCCATGCTATTCTCAGTATGGCAAAGCAGACTGAACATTTCATGGATTATTCTGAGTATCATTGAACTGTAGCATGATCATGATAATGAGGATGATGATGATGAACAAAAGCAGGATTTTTCTTTTTTATGTTCCAAGACATCGGTCATGGCTTTATTTCTTTTTCCCTATCCGTGTGCATGCGTTACGTTTTCCTTTTTTTGAGTCTTTTCGGTCTTAAGACTTGCTTTATATTCCATTTATTTCTTTGTATATTGCGTTCTATCATTATTTACACCTTAAACAAGGCTGCCGCATTCAGAACGAGTATTCTGTATGATAAAGGGACTTTGATTAGAATAAAAGATGATGAGTTTACAATTTAACAACCTCATTTTAGTGAAGAAGAATCCAAAAAGAGAGAGACCTGGTCGGTTGTGGTGTGTTCTCTGACTGAATGAGGCCTTGTTCATCATTTCAGTATTCATGATCCTGTATTCATGTCGGCAGACTTTGAGGGTATAATGTGTGTCACTTCCGGCTCGCTTCCCTTCATTTGTTTTCTTTCTTTCTTTTAAACTTCCCGTTCTTCCTGTGTTTCTTTGCTCCTCTGTTTGCCAAGTTAAACTTTGCTGTATCCCCAGATGCTTTCCCTTGTATAATATATGAAAAAAAAAAAGAAAATCAAAAGAAAAAAAAACATTTGGCTTATTTTTCACTGTAGTTAGTCTTTTATACAATAATACTGTAAGAATATTTCTTGAATTCTAAATATTACTCTTTCTAGATTTTTGAAAGCAAAAGTTTTGAGTAAAAAGTTTCTTACTTTATTTTACTATATTAGATAGTAAAATGTACGGTTATTTACCATAACCTGTCCATTATCACAAAAAAGTTACATATGGCATCTCAAGAACACGGCTGAACTGCTGCTCGTAGTTTAGTACTTCAAAAAGGCTCCGTATGAGCTCCAGATTCCTAAAAGCGCGACCTCCATCGTACTCCTCAGTCTCCGTTGTTGATTGATTGAAAAAAAAAAAAGGAAAAAAAAAAAGATTTGTTCTTGTGTCAAATAAAAGGTGTTGTTGATGCACATTGAAAAACTGCGGCAACGAGAATTTGAATTTTCTGTCATTTTCAAACAGAAAAACACGATGTATATAACATTTATGTTGCAATAAATGTGCCATCTTTTTTTAAACTCGATCGTATGTGCATTTATTTCGCTCATCTTCCTCTCCATATTTACATTTTTCCACCTTTCCATAACCTTTGTTGTGTTTTAACGCACAGGAAGGAAGAGCTCTGAAACAATGGGATTCATTTAGACTTCCTTATCGTTTTTGTTATTTTGTTTTTGAGACATTTCTACAGTGGATTTAGGCCAAATGAGTGTTTTATAGTATGTAACTCTTTTTTGAAAGTAATACCAGTGGACCATTGTAGTCTGTATGAAAAGTACTATGAATATATGTTTCTATTTTTAATAAAGTGTGATAGCAGCGTACTGTATATGTGCTGTGCTCCTACTTTTTCTTTTTTGCAAGTTCATTTATGCAGTATAGAGACAGATCCTCGTGCCTTAACCTCCTAAGACCTGAACTCTTCCATGGCATGCATTTTTAATTTCTCTTTGATATTTGGGCATATTGGGACCTCATGAATGTAAAAACAAAGAATTGCCAGATTAATTTTTTGACCTGATTTGTGTTTCTGACAAAAATGAGATCCACATATGAGGACATTTGTTTTAAATTTTGATAGAACAGTGGCAGGATAATGTCCTCGTAAGTGGATATCAGGCTCTTGTAGAGACAAATTTGTGTTTTTAGGTCCAGACAACCCAAAATGTGATATCCACATATGTGGACGCCAGGTCCTAGGAGGTTAAATAATATTTGAATAAATTGTCTTATATTTTGACACAAAACAAAATGACCCACCCAGCACTGAAATTGAACTTCCACAGTCATGTTGAAAAGCACAAACCTAAACAGTTTTTTAATAAATGGCTTTGGTGGAAGTGTCTCTCTCTGTAACCTGCCGTACTCAATCTGCTACTTGTGCTGTGACTGAAGTTAATGAATCCCAAAAGCGTTGTGAAAATACTGCTCTGAACCTGGAAGATTGTTGCTGTGCTGTAAATCTCAGAGCCTGTACATCTGCGCAGAATTATCTCCGTGCAGATGTAAGCATGGAGACCGCTCATTGCGTCCTGAGAGGTCTGATCTCGAGTCATTCGTCAGACTGAGGTGACAAAAGTGCTGACTGCCGTTCTGTCTGCGGTGAGCTCAGTGATGCGCGGTGGCCTTCCAGCGTTCCTCGCAGGGATAAACGGAGCGTGTGACTGTGCTGAGCTCTGGTGGTGGTGGTCGTGGGTGTGCATGTTTTCTGTAGGAGTGGGACCACCATGTCTGAAGGCTGACTTCCTGTCATGGCTGCTGGCTGAGCCAGCTGACAGAAAGTCCTTGGCTCACATCCTTGAATCTCAACCAAAGAGCCTGCTGCTCCTCCTGCTCTAACAGTAAGATCATCCGCCTCTCTGCCACTTTCAGGATGCACGCTGCACTGAACAGGCCTCTTGTCTTCTGTTTCACTTTCTAATCTCAGCTCTTTAAGATTCAAGGCTTTTTGACCATTTCAACATAGTGAGGAGAACAGGATATGATATTCAGACATTTCACAGAGACACAAAGCAAGTGCTTATCTGTCAATAATGGAAGTTTTAGGCATAAAGTGTGGAAAGCAAATGCGACAGCACAAAAGTAATTTCAAAGATTACTTTTACATGTACTCAAAACAACAATGTACTGCTCCTCCTGCCCACACCAGCTGCACAGAGATCCATTTTTGAAGCAGTTTAGAGTGATGGATAAAATACCTAGTCCTTGTTTTATATTAAGAAGGCCACAAAAAAGCTCCAGGGTTCTGAATTAGACACAAGAAGTCTGGTAACTTCCACAGTTTGTCTTTTTAGTATCAGATTCCCTCAGTAAGGAATCCAGGGACAACATCTTTATGAGGAGCAGTAAGACAGGGTGAAGCTTGATGAGGTTCACCTGTGTGTCTGTGTGTTAATGACCTACCTGACATTTGTGCACCCACCGTAACCTGCCAGATGTGCACTGATGGTGTAGTTAGTTATCTACACACCAAAGCTGGGAAGCAAGAGTGTCAGTAATACAGTGAAATCAGATCCAGAAAGTAGCATGGGCAAGGCACTTTATTAGGTACACCCTGCCAGTACCCAGTTGGACACCTTTTGCCTTCTGTCTTAATTTTTCATGGCATACATTCAACAAGCTGCTGGAAACCTCTGAGTTTTTGGTCCATGTTGACTTGACAGCATCACACAGTTTCTGCTTATCATGATGAGAATCTCCTGTTGCACCACATACCAAAGGTGCTCTGTTGGATTGAGATCTGGTGATCATGGAGGCCATTTGAGTACAGCAAACTCCTTGTCATATTAAAAAAAAAAAAACAGTTTCTGATGATCATAGCTTTGTGACATGGTGTCTTACCCTGCTGGGAACAACCATCAGAAGATGGCTACAGTGTGGTCACAAAGGGATGGAGATGGTCAGCAACAATACTCAAGTAGGCTATGGTGTTTAAAGATGCTCAGCTGGGCTGAGGTACCAAAAAGAAAACATCACCCACACCATTATACTACCATTGATTGGCTCATTAGATATTTGTGTGTACATTTTTAAATGGAGATCCAAGTCCAGATAGCAGCAAGGAAAAGATTAGCTGATGAATATAAATATGTGGGAACGCTAATGGATCCAAAACTGGCATTTGAAACAGAAGTGTTTTTAAAAAACTGTGAATAGAGTTTTATTTAATGTGGATATTTTAGGAATAATTTAACAATTAAATATTTAAAATAAAATTCCCACAATGGCTCGGTGACTGTGAAAAGATGAAATCAAAAAAATAAAATGCATCTCCACAATTGCTGCTACAGGTCAGTTGGGCTGACCTGCCCCTGGAAAACCTGCAGACCCCCTTATTGTATAATTGGGATAAGACTGAGGTGTGCACTGAGCATGCCCAGAGGTCCCAGCTGTGGCACCTCAGCGGAGAACAGAGCTCCCATTGTGTGCGGCTGTAACCCAACACAGTGGCTCAGATTAAAGGCTGCGGTGCCGCGTGGTCTCTGCGGACAAAAATATAAACAGTGGGCCACTACAAAGGCGAAGGGGAAGCTAGGCCCCTGGTTTAATGAAGTTTACACTGCAGTGGCAAGATCTATAAAAAGACAAGTGAATGCACCGTTTCTTTCTCCTGCCACTCAGGAGCAGCATGGATGCACTGAAAAGAGAGGCTGGGGGTGCTTTAAGCAGCACTCACTTTAATGCCACTCTGATTTGTATGACAGCTGTTATTTGAAGTTCATGGCATTGATTAGGCCCAAAGAAAATATCAGTTAGATGGGTACTGGTCACATCTAACTGATCGACCGACGTTAGTAATATTTAAACTAAACATGGTTCCTGTGTATTTATGTTATATTAAATTTACATAATGTGGTTTCAAGTACCTTTCAAAGTTGCAACGTTTATTTCTTTCATAAATAAATATTAAACATGTGTTTTTCTAAAATTAGACTGCTCTCAATGTAATCTTCATTATCTTAAGTGACGATGAAGATTATATCCATAAAACATTTCAGTACAATAGCATTTAAGCCTCAAATACACCGGAGATCTTCAGCTTTACATTATCTCTTGATTGTTTTAAAGGTCATTTGTTCCATAAATTTTAAAACAGCCTGAGAAATAAGAAGCAAACTTGATGATTATTATTCGCATCTTCTTCTGTGGCTTGTTTAATAATATTTGTCTAGCATGTGGCTACACTTGCTTGCTACAGGTGACTGTTTATGATGGAAACTGAGCATCAAGCACAGCACCTCAGGATCACTGACACTGACTGTAATCCTGCTGTCGTTTATAGTTGCACAGTGCCATTGGCACCCCCCACTAAGAGCATGCTCACCATCACAGAGGCTGCACACAAACAGTATACACTCCCCACAATCATCAGCATTTTTCTAGCATATCTGCTCAGCATAATAACTAGCTCATGCCTTTTAAATCACTCTCTGAGATACTCATTGTTGACTTTCTGGTGATGCGTTTAGGTGCAGTCAGGTGAGCTTACCATCCACTAGATGACGCTCTCGGTTTTTAAAGACATTCACTTACAAATTGGATTTATGCGTACATTATGTAACGTGGGAAGTTTTCCCAGGAGTCACAAAACTTTTAGTTTGTTTTAGAAATTAATAGAAATGTACAAACTTTTATTGTGTTACACTACATGTCAAACACATTTTTGAACTACAAGGAGTTAATAAGAAGGAAAAATTTATGAATTAATTATTTGTCAGGTGTCACCTCTGGCTACAATACTCCCCGCTAGTGCAGGAGCTTCTAAAAACCGAGCTGAACAGAGCCGAGTCGGTCCAAACTGAGTGGGGCCTGGGAGTTCGGGGGTAGTCTGTGTGAGATCTGCTCCAGGACCAGCGGACTGCTTTTGAGTGGGTGGGCGGGTAAAGTACGCTTGTTTGAGGAGGCGGAGCGGCCCGGAGGCTCAGAACGTCCTTCTGAAACGGTTCTCACTCACTCTCAGAAAACAACTCAGGACCAAATAAGTTAGCAAAGTGCGGCGCGGGCACTTTGCAAAAGAGTTTAGCTTTTAAAACCGCTCGAAGAAAACTTTTTTTCCAAACCTGGGATAAGTGAGCAAGCGAGAGCAACGACGCCGGTGAGTAACTAACTAGCTATCAGTAACTGTCCTGTGCGCGAGACTCTTTAACAGCCGTTAAACTCAGCCGGAGGAGAAAAAAATTAAACGAATAGAAGGGCCGCTTATTTTTCTACACAGCTCGTTTACTTCAGGTGAGTGGTACAGGTGAGAAATAGGTGAAGTAAAATTTGAAGATGGTGATGTGTTTCTGCCACCTGTTGCACTCAGCAGCCAAATAACGAGAAACTGCGTCAAATCAAAGCGCTACCTCTTCACTTTGGCTAACGAGCTACTGTATGATTTCAGTTCTCAGATCTGCATCCAATTAACTGTTTTTTATCTGACTTATGTTTACAATTGCTCCTGTAAGGTCACGTTGCTTCTACTGTACCTGCCGCTAGAGATTAGTGAACTCCCATTCATGTTACGTAACCTAATAATAGTTTCCCACCGTTTAAACCCTCACAGGCAGGTTTGTTTCCAACTTTTTCCAAAGTTTGGTCCCATCTGGATTTAGGTGTTTTGATATGTGAGTGGCTACAGGTGTTGACACAGAAAAAGACAATTTTTTGCACTTCACCCTCGCTTGCATCCTAACTTGCACTCTGGATGGACATCACAGGCAGCACAGGGGTCATTGAAGGAAGCACCGACCCTGTGTAGGACAGTGAGGCAGCTCACTGAGAGTTTCCTCCTTTTTGGAGTGAAAAACACAATGGGAGGAAAAAGTAACACACTTGTTGGAGCCCTTGTGTGCTAGATACATACACTGAGCATAAAAGGGTCTATTGTGTCGTCTCAGGCTTTAATCTGGCTCATCCTCCCTGACAGGACACCTTACCTCAGCCTTTCTCTCCTCCCGTTTGCGTGTGAAACTGAGTAATTCTGGCTAATTGGAACATCATGTCATTAGTCTAGTGGAAACAAACTGGAGTTGAATCATCTTCGTGGTTTGCTAGGAGTGGCCCACAAAAGTTTCTTGCAGTATTTCATGGTGGAAACTTTGGCTGTTTATAAGGCAAGATTTTATTTAGTTTCATTAAGTTAAATGCTTCCCAGGTAGCTGTTGTTTCATGCCTTATATGGCAGGTGTGTATTTGTGTGTGTGGTGGTGGGGGGGGCATTTACACATTTGATCAGTGAAGAAATACGTGGGGATCAGGGTGGTTTTTCAAGCTCAGCTAAATGCCTTAGTTTAAAATCTCCTGCCAGATAAGATAACCAGAGATGAATGTCTCTTTTGGCTTATCTATCTGTCTGTCTGTCTATCTGTCTATCCGTCCGTCCGTCCGCCCGCCCGCCCGCTTATCTGAAGGTAGTGGCAGTGGGCTGAGCAGGGTATTACTGACTTCCTCTTCCTTAGCAGTGTTATCCATTTCCTCCTGGGGGATCCCGAGATACTCCTAGGCTGCGTGACATATACTAGGAATGTCAAACACACCAGTACTGGCCCATTGGAGGCTCCAGTTGGTCCCACTGGCTTCAGTGAATGTGTAAACTGTAAAGACAGAGGGCATACATTTAGGACTTAACTTTCTTTTAATGAAGTTTTAAATTATTCTTAATGAAAGACATTGACAAAATTAGTAGGAGACAGATTAACCAGCAAATGTTTTTTTTTTTTTTTTAAATTAGTATTCCATCAAATAAAGGTTCCTGTTTTTCACTTTTTTTAAATTACAGGACAAAGTTGGTTACTGGTTTCTTTGAGTTACTGCAGTAGAATAGTACAATATTGGAAGATCTCAAAGGAAGTGTGTTATTTCATATATTATTAAAGAGTAGTTACACTGATCTGACCCACTTAAGAGCAATTTAAAAGGACATGTAAAATCTCCCCAAGGAGTTCTTTGTTTTACCCAGGGTCTCCCCCTAGCTAGGCATGCCTGGAAAACCTCCAAAGTAAGGCATCCAGGAGGCAGATGGTTGAACTACCTTAGCTAGCTCTGTTCATCTGGTAAGGTAAACCAGGGAGAAATCCACCATTTTGCTGCAATATCCACTTTCTAGCAAATTAGAAAAACCTGAAAATAGACATGTAAAACAGCCAAATTTACAGGTGCATTGCCATGAAACCCCTCATAGTACTATGTTTTCAAAATGATTATCTGTGTCCATAAGTCTGTCTTGACCCATTTCACACTTATGTGATACATCCTGCTTTTGCCCTTTCTTGTCAGTCTTATCAGTGTCCTCCTTCCAGGCCCACCTCTGTCCATCTTTGTATTGTAACATCAGAAAAGGATGCTATCAGCAAGACAAACAGGAACACATTGAAAGGCCATTGTCCAGTGAAAAGCACATGGTGGCTGCTGATGGCTT
Organism: Diplotaxodon limnothrissa; assembly: GCF_057381915.1. Lineage (NCBI taxonomy): Eukaryota > Metazoa > Chordata > Actinopteri > Cichliformes > Cichlidae > Diplotaxodon > Diplotaxodon limnothrissa. The sequence continues at coordinate 19,486,529 of NC_140596.1, forward strand.
TGTCTCCACTGGCTTCCCTGAAAAACACCGGGTGGCTCACTTTTAATATTTGTACACAGTTTGATATTTATTGCCAGCTGCGCTCTCACGGTCTAGCTGCAAATCTGTCAGCTTTGACAGACCTGTAGTTATTATGCATGTGACAGAAAAGGGCTCGATAACATTTTGTTGCCCGCTTTTCATGACTTTTCCCAGGGCTGCAATTAACAGTGTCATTTACAAGGCTCACCTGTGCCGTTTGTGCACACAGACAGAGAACTGAACCCAACACCTGCTGAAGTTATTTAGACATGACAGCTTTGAGATGTTTCCCTGGTTTAACTCATTCATATTCATGATGATACCTTTTAGCAGGTGAAGAGAAAGGCATAGTCTTTGTCAAGCATGGTAAACAGTCATTTCGTTATATCATACCTGTTAGTCACACACTTGTGAGGCCTTGCTAAACAGTACCTGGCTGTTTCTGTTGTTAAAGAATGTGGCAGAAGTTGACTCATCTCTTGAGGGATATTATGGTTTCTGAGATGTTACAGGCAACACAAGGGGAGGGCACTGTCTTCATTTGGTTAGAGCACATTACTTGAGTAGTTTGACACAAAGGTCTCTCCTGCGAAACAAGTAGAATAGAAGGAATGCAAGACAAGAAGGGAAAATGAAAGCTAGAACAATAAAGTTTCATTATTGGCTGAAAGTACATCTAAGGAATGTTTGTTGATGTCGCTGAATTATGTAGCATCTCATCTCTGACTAATCCAGTGCTTCTAAATCTTCTCCTTGCAGAGGTGGGCCAGTTGATCCAGGGAGAGGGATTTATTTTCCTTCTGCATTCCTGATGGAGTCATACAGAGTGTCTGGCATTCCTAGCAGTGGACCACAGCGGGGCTACGCTCAGCCATCCCGCCCTTCCAAGCCACAAAGTAATGGAGCTGGAACATATGGTCTCAGCATCCGAGTCCAAGGTATAGATGGACACCCATTTGTGGTTCTCAACAACCAGGATGGGGGTCCCCACACTTATATGGACCCCAGAGGTAATGGCTACATCGACACAGAAGACTCTTTTATCAACAGCTACGATGAGTATGACTTTAGACGTGGCAAAGAGGCTGAATCTAACAGCCCCTTTGTGGAGTACAGGACTCAGAAGATGTTGCATTATACTGGTCCCCAAAATGGTGTCACAGAATCCCAAGAAAAGAAACCATCCTCCCTTCTGAACTTCCAGAAGCACCCTGAGATACTACAGCCGTATGATCCAGAGACCAACTCCCTGAACCTTGAGGGTTTCAACAGCCTTCCTTCAAGGCCTGACACTGGGAGCCAGCCCCAGAGTTGGTCCCCAAGGTCTGCAGCATCTCACCGTAGGGCATCAAGCCTTGACCGGAAAAAAGATGCCACGCCGCTTGAGAACAGACAACCTACATCCCAGAGTGTGAATGAGGCAGGCTTTCCTAAGCTGAAGCCACAGCTCACTCAGCCTCAGAGCAGGCCACAGTCACAACTGTCTCAGCCACAGATCAAAGCTCCTCTTACCACCCTGAATCCAGCTCATCCCAAGCTGACCTCTAAAACTCCACATCAACCAGTTCCTCCAGCCCAGCCTCAGCCCTCCACTGTGTCGAGCCCTAGGAGCAGTGCCACCTCCAGCCTTGAGCGCACCCCTCGTGAGCCTGATGTCCTTCCCCTGCGCAGGACTGATTCCAGCGAGCCAATTCTTCAGCCTTCTTCCCGTTCCCGCCACTCCTCCTCATCTTCCACCTCTAAGACGCCAATGGATGAACAAATGGAGGCCCTTTATGCAGACACCATAAACCGTCACGAGAATCGTCGCTACATCCCTTTTATGCCTGGTTCAGGCAGAGATATTGACACAGGCTCTATACCCGGTGTTGATGAGCTCATTGAGAAGTTTGACGGCAAAGATGGCACTCAACGCAGAGGCAGGGCGGGGCGCAGAAACAGGATCAATCCAGAGGACAGGAAGCGCTCACGGAGTGTTGATAGCGCCCTCGGCCTGCAAAATAGCTCTAGCTACACGGAGCTACATCAAGGCACATCCAAGGAGCATGTCCTGCTTCCCTCACAGCTGAGGATGCAGAAATCAGCTGGAAGTCAGGACTCCTGGCTTTTAGATCACGTTGATTCCAGATCTCATGCCACCAGTGCACCTGGCTCCCCACAGAACACCATTTCTAAAGGTGTTGGCTCTATACAGGGTTACAAAAACCCTCAGACTCAGTCCTCTTCTCTATCGTTTAAGATTAAAGCGAGTGAGGAAAGTGAAAAGGTTTTGACATCATCACTGTCATCGTCATTATCCAGGCCATCTTCTTTAGCAAACAAAAAACCCGGGACAGACGCGGACGTGCAGGTAAAATGTCAGACCATTATCACTGCATCCTACATTTGTTTGTTTTAAGTTATGTTTCGTTTTAATTTAAAGTAGCATTTTTCAAAATATGATCTATGAGAGAAGTGTTCCTCTCTTTTATTTTGTTAAGATCTCACTCTCTCTTCCTGACATATCCAGGCAACACCTGATCTCCTGAAAGGTCAGCAGGAGCTGTCACAACAAACAAATGAAGAGACAGCAAAACAGATTTTGTTCAATTACCTTAAAGATGGGTAAGTCTGAACTTTTTCCCATACAAAATGTGACCAGATATTGTGAAAACATCTTGACTCAAGAACTGAGTGTTGTTCACACAAAGTAAGAAACCGTTCTGTGGAAGTAAATTAATGTGCCTTTTTTATCTGAGCTGGACTGTTTGTGATAAAAACGAAGGAATGTGGTCTTCGTACCCTCCCATCCAGGCTGTGAGCGATCCAGTTGTCTGGAATTTGTTTTCCTGCAGAATCCCACTTTTAGTCAGCTTTGTTCTTTGTGTAGTGTGAAATAATGAATAAAATCCTGTCTTTCTGTAGAGGAGACGATCTGTCTCGAAAAAAATTACATCGAGTTTGCATTTAGGCTATGGATACCAGCGAGTCTTTCAGTAGTTAAACAGTTAATACTGTCATCAGTAACAATTTCATGGAGAAAGTTACAGTTAATACAATCACTACAGTTTCTGGATGTGTTATTGAATCGGGGTATTGTAGAAGTCGAACAGGAAGCTGTTTGGGTGTGTCGGGCAACAGGTCAGGAGCCACAGGACAAATGAAAGGAAGCACAGATGGAAGTGCAGGGGCTGAAATTGAACTACATTCCCAAGGCCCAGAAGAAAAACATGCAGCAACAGGGGTTATAACGGTTTAATGAAAATCATGTGTATGAGGAGAGGGGAGATTTAAGGGGTTTGGCTTTCAGTGTCAGTCTCACCAGTTATTGAAATAATCTATCGCTGCTGTCAAGTGAAAATGGCGCAACTTCAGTTTTGTTGATTTTATGTTTTCACCCGAACTAAAGGATTAAATGTTCTTCTGTGACTTTAGAAAATCCCCTGATCGTTGGGCCTTCAGACATCTGTTGATGATCTCAGAAATGGGCATTGTTCAACGCCGAGGACCAAGCTGCTTTTTAAACTTAGGAGAAGTTGAAGTTGGAGGAAATTGATGTTTTTTTACTATTTAGAACAATGGGTTAGTCTGTTAGTTTTTAAAGACATTTGAAAATAATAGGGCTGGTGTAGAAACGTTGTGGGTGTGGTTGTCCTTCTACCCAATACTGTAAATCCTAGCTTCTTTCTCATCACCATCTTTTGTTTCAGTAATTATTATATTATTTGGGCGGGTGGCTGTAGCTCAGGAGGCAGAGCCAGGCCTGTGTGAATGGGTGACTGAGGCATGTTATATAAAGCGCTTTGAGTTCTCAGGTAGGGTAGAAAAGTGCTGTGTAAGTGCTGGTCCATTTACTATCTAAAATAAACGAAACTTAGACCTGACTACAGAAATTTACTTGCGTTTTTTATTGGAGTAGGAATGGTGAGATCTCTTAGCCCTTGTAGCCATTTTTTAAATATATAATAGAAAAAACTGAAATGTATATATTTATATAGCTGCATTTTATATACCAATGTAGTTCCGAAAATAAAATACACTGCCTATTTGGATTGTGTTTATGTGTCTAACAGTTTATTGGATGGCTATAATGGCGCTGTTTGTGCTGTGAGGTGTCACTTCCAGGCAGCATGATCCTTTCTCTCCCCTTCTAAGGAGGGGAATAAGCTACTGTTTTCCCAGAACAATCTGGGATTAACTTCTGGCCGCCACAACATTGAAATAAAGTTTTTGAAACCTTTGATAAGCAGAGTGTTTTAACGCAACTGTCTGTGTGCACGTCTGCAGGAGCAATGATAATGATGAGATGACGAAGAAAAAGGTCAACGTTGTGTTTGAGAAGATACAGACATTGAAGTCTCGGGCCACAGCAAGTGCGCAAGGCGACAACAAAGTAAGGCCATTTTATGTCATTCTGCTTGTGCACAGTGGCAGTCTACAGTTACAGTGTTAAATGCCAACGAGATGTCAAACAAGATGTCATCTTTATGCATCTTTATATCACAATTGGTGGTGATTGGGGTGGAGTAAAAGAGCAGCACCAGCTTAATTCTTTAGTCTGCCTACCATTAAATGGGTGGGAGATTAGCCAGACTGGTTTCATTATTAAAATTCATTTTTATTTAAGGCGATTGATGATTAAATATTGTGTGCTTTCATGAGATGTTAACACCAAAGCTGTTTACTGTTACCCGAAGATTATTTAATTTATCAGGGTACTACTGTCCAAAGACCTAGTCTCCATTTGTATTTGTAATGGATTAATAAGAAATGAGCACCTCTAAATTGTTTGTTTTCTCCAGGCCCAGGATCTTGCTGCTCAGACCAAAGCTCTGCAGGAGCAAAATGCTGAACTGGAGAAAGAAATGTCTGAACTGAAAAGAGAACTAGAGGAACGAAGCATGGTAAGAACAGTGCGACTGTCTCTATGACCAGCTTGTTTATGTTGGTTTTATTGCTTAACTTGTTGTTATTTGAGAATATCCTTTAATCAAGGGTTTGGCTGAAAAGGAGCTTTACAGGATTACTGTTCAACTAGCTGAATTTAAAGACTAGTGTTTGGGTGTAGCATTGACTAAGCGTAGTACAAAGGCTAACAGAATAATGCAACAAATAGGCTACTCCCTTGAAAACTCATTATTTAGTTGATCTGTTAGGTAAGGAATTAAATAAGAAGCTAAATAATCAAATATGGATAGTGTTGGCCAGGCGTTGACTTTGGGGTAAAATATGTGCCATTGATATGCTGATGGTATATCAATGGCACTGCTTGCTATACTTAAAACACGTCCTGTAATCAAAAAACGCTGAATCCTCAAACTTACTTTCAGCAAACAATAAATAAAAATGTTCATTTCAAATGCTAAAGCTTAGTTTAAGAAATGTAAAAGACTAGATGCATGTCTCTACTTAAACACACAAGCTGTAATAACCTTGTCATTTTTACTTACAGAAAAATCAGGCTGACAAAAGGACGGCTGCAGATTTAAAGGAGCTGCAGGAGAAGATACAGCAGAGCATGGAAGAGTACAAGCACCTGAAGGAAAAACATGCCAAAACAGAAGCTGACCTACAGACCACAGTGGAAGAGTAAGTGTAAAGGAGTTGCAAATTGCCTCCTTAAGAGGCGTATTAAATAAAATATTTTATAAGCAGTTAATTTCAAATAGATAAATGGGTATTTTTTTTGTCAGCTGCCTCTCCAGTGACTCTCTCATCCTGCAGATGAACTCTGACTTCACCGTGTTGGATTGCAGCTTGTGATGGTAGACTATTGATTCTCCACCTGCTGCTGGTTCTGGTAAGAGTGATCCCACAGCTTTCAGTGGATCACCAAATCAAAGTCTACCATCATCAGCTGCAGTCCAACACAGTGATGAAAAAAATGACAAAATGTTTCACCTTAAGAAATTAAAAAAAAAGGTAATTTTTAATAAATGGCAGAAACACATCTTTAAAAAGTTGGGACAGGGCCATGTTTACAGCTGTGTAGCTTCTTTTAACATCAGTCTGTGAAAACATCTGTGAACTGAGGACACAAGTTTCAGAACTTTTGCTCAGCAGTCCATTTTCCATTTCATGATACACCAAATGTTTCAGTTGATGATCTGGACTTTCGACCTGCAGGGCAGCAGGTTCAGCACCTGGACTCTTCTACTATGAAGCCATGCCGTTGTAATAGATGCAATATGTGGTTTAGCATTGTCTTGCTGAAATCCGCAAGGACTTGACTAAAAAAATAAACAAACCCAAAAGTGATCTGGATTTGAGCATGTATTGCTCAAACACCTCTTTAAACCTTTCAGTATTGATGGTGACTTTCCCAAAGTGTAAGCTGCCAATGCCATAGGGACGAATGCACCCCCGTAACCCACACATACTGGATTTTTGTTGTTTTTTGTCCTTAAGTGATTAAAACTGGAAGTGCATGTGGTGGCATTTTGTTTGTATTGCTGCAGTACTGGTTTCTAATGACTAGCTATGAAGCCCCCACATGGGTAGTTGGGAACATACTCAAAGCCAGTGGGTGAAGCACCTCCTTTTTTCAGGTGTATCAAAAGTGTGATTTAAGTAACAGTAATGGAGATCTGTTGTTGAAACGGCCCAGACTGTTGATAGTTACTGTGGTTACCATATCAGTACCTCTGTGTTGTAGTACAACTCTTTGTGTCCCCATGAGTTTGGTAGGTTTATCTTTTACCCTCTATATTCCTGTGTGCCTGGTGACTCATTTACCATTCAATCACAGCACTAACTGTCCCGTTCCAAACTGCTTTTCGTGTAATTGTTTTCACAGTCATTCAAGTACAGAGTGTCGCCACTATTCATAGCTTCCTTGTTTTGTTTTGAGCTCTGCATGGTTGAAAAGGAAATTGTAGCAAAGTTGCCAATCTTCGAGCAAATGGTTTTGTGTTTTTAATTTGTGTAACACTTCATGAGAATTTCATGCTGTTGAAAACTGAGCTTTTTTCTTTAATTTCTTCCTGTGTCTGTGTTGGTCCTTTTATCATAATGTTTTGTTCTGTGAATTCAGGATCTTTAATTATCATTTCCTTGTTCTTCAGTTTATTATCTGTAGCTTCAGCTTAGCTGTGCTTTTCAGCTTGAAGAGTACCAAAGAAGTCTTTACTCCTCTGACTCTTTTCTTTAAAATTAATTGAGCCTTATTTCCAGCTGCAAATCAATCAGGGACATTTCTGTTTATGCCGTCTACTCTTGAATCAGTATGTTACCTTTTAAAAAAATAAATGAATAAATAATTTGTAAAAATTATAGCATGTTGCATTTGAGGCCAGTCTTTATCAATTTATTACTGTGTGGTTTTTGTTTAAGGTGTCTCACATCACTTATCATCCTCTGCCTCAGAGATGAAGAAGCAGATTAGAAATTATTGGTTTTCAATCATACAGTTATTCATTTTAACGAGTGTGCTCTAGAGGCGTTACATTCAGCTCAACCACATTTGATGCCATTTGTACATGAATTAAGGCGCAGATGCATGGGTATGTTTGTACATGTGTGCAGTGTATGAAAAGGACCTGTACCATGCTGTGACATGTTGAATGGTTTGTTAGGCTTTTCCAGGTGAAAATGGAAAGGGAGCAACATCAGACAGAGATCAGAGACCTGCAGGACCAGCTGTCAGAGATGCATGATGAACTCGACTCAGCCAAGAAGTCTGCTGCTGATGGAGAGAAAGACATGCTTATGGTGGTGAGCCACAGTGCCCTTTGTTATAGAAAGAAAAATAAATGTTTATTGTTCTTGCGTTTTTTTGGGGGGGGGTTGCATTAGGGTTAATTAACTTTATTCATAAAACAATATAGAAGATTTAAGCCTTTAAGTTCCTGTTTCACGTAATATTCAAAAGATCTAAACGCAGCCTGTATAGCAATTAACCTATCACTGATTTCCTAAATTCTTTACATTGTAGCTAAAATGATCACATTGACATTATAGTTGCTGAAAGCTTTTTTTTTTTCTTCTGCAAATTCTGGACTAAAGTTGTCAAAATGTCTGCATTTTCCATAGGAGATGATGCAGCTCAAGGTAGAAATGCAGGAAGCTATCCTAGCCAAAGAGGAACAGGAGGAGGTGCTGAGGAGGCGAGAAAGGGAGCTAACGGCTCTGAAAGGAGCTTTGAAGGAAGAGGTGGCCGCTCATGATCAGGAGCTGGATAAAATGAAGGAGCAGTACGAGAAGGAAATAAGCAAGCTGCAGACATCTTTGGAGGAGGCCAAGCAGGTACTCAGCTTCCCATGTAGTTTCCCTCAGTTCCCTTCCTCCACTCTCCTCTACTTTGATTCCTTCTCTGTTTTCGCTTATTTGCCATCTCACCCACAGCACAATGTTACAGAGTGTTACAGAGAGGTGTGGGTATAAGCACAGTCAGGGGTACTGTAACCCTGTTTGCTGTGGATTTTAAGTTCATCTTAGGCAACGTCCTCACTTAATGTGTTTTCGTTTGAAAACGCATAGTTTTCTCTCCGTTTTGGTCTCCCGTCCACACTGAGACAGCGTTTTCCTCGAAGGAAAATGCAGCATTTTGAAAACGCTCTGGAAAATGAATACAATTGAAGACGGTGCTTTTGCATCGCAGTGTGGACAGCGAAAATGGAGACTTTCAAAAACGATGATGCATTTTTGTCATGTGATGCAGTCATGTGACCAATTAAACAAAGATAGTGGAGGGTATTATACAGCAGTTGTTTTGTTTGCTCTCAATTTTGACAGCCCTAGTTTGTACATGCTTCAGATAGTTTTTCTTCAAATTCTTTAATCCTCACTCACTAGTGTGGACGCGGAACGTTTTCAGACGAAAACGCTGTTTTCAAATCTATCCGGGCTAGGGTGGATGTAGCCTTAGAGTTTGGTCCTCTGCTTTGAAGTGCCATTATTTACACTTTCAGTAGTTACACAGCTGTGACACTGAGTATGCAGATTCCGAGGCAGTTGGTTTTAAAATAGGCAGAAAGATACGCTTGGTCGTTTTAATCAGAGTAACTACATTTCTATAAAAAAGAAATGCACGATAAGCATGAAAGGGAAGCAAAAAGGCCTTGTTGTTTTTTCTAATCTGCTGACCCTTAAAACTAATGCTCTTTAATTTATGTTGGTGAATAGTAGTTTCTCAAAACTACTTTACGCCTTAATAGAAATGTAGAAAACTGCTACTAACTCGTCTTTTCGCATGTGTTGTACTAAACCTTGAAATATTCATCAATTCAGTCTAGAGTTGTGCGATGTGAGTTGTTTGTTCTTTTCAGTGAAGTGGAAATTGACCTCCACTTGAGTTCACTGTGGATGAGCTGAGTCAACAGAGCAAACTGATAAAATGAAAACAAAACGCTATGTAACATTTAAATGTTGCTCATCATCATTTTTCATGCGAAGTCTTTCTTAATGGCTTAGTCTTCTTACAAGGAGAACTTTTTAAAATTACAATTTAGAAACATTTGTCTGTATTTGTAAGTATTGCCTTACAGTCAAGGTCATTATTGTAGCGCAGAGAAAGTTTTATCATCATTATGACGATTTCTGGCAAGCTTCACAACTGTCTTAAGAAATCTGAACCATTCCGTATTATTCTGCACCACTAGTATATATCATTTTTACCAGAAGTTGGAGTGCATCAGTAGTTTTCTGTGTTACACTTGCACCACATAATATTTCCAGATTAGTGTTAGTGATGGGCCATTCATTACTAATAAATGAAAAAAGTGCATTTTCTAGTTAGAGGGGTCGTCATCTGTTGTTTCAGAAATAGGAGAAGATGAGAAGAATAGCTTTGAATGGCACTGAAGATGCATTGTTGTCAGTAGGTTGTTTTTTGTGACCCACGTGTGTCCTGTTTATCTTCACGAGTGGAACTTGTCCTTGTTCTCAGCTTCCTGGAGGCCTGGTTGGGGTCCACAGCATTGCTGTGTAACAAGGCTCTATGAGAACACTTCCTTTTGTCAGAGGTACTGCTCGCCTGAGGTCATCAGGGATTTACCCTCAGTGCATTGTAAACATTTGGCAAGATAAGGTCATTGTTTTTTCTCTTGTGAGGTATAAAAGCTGCCTCTTGTTGAATTGTTTCCTTTATTTTCCTTGAATTAATGTTTTCTCCAGTCTGGTGTATCGATTACTATGCAGAATATGAAATTGTATCCATCTAACGCAGTGGCATTCCTTTACCAGTTTAATATATGTTGTTTATGCTGGGCAACATGCAAGTAGAGAGAAAAAAAATCTAAACAAATCAGCATGCAAGGCTGCCCGATTAAAGAAAAAATCATACCCATGATTGCTTAGTATTATGTTTAACACAGTAACTCTTGTTTCAAGGAGCCTCACAATGGACAAAAGTTTTTCTGAATTGGTTTTACCTTTCTTGTTTATCAAAAGTCAACAAAGCAACAATGTAATTCTTTTATCTCAGTAATCTTGTTTTTTATTTTGTTTATTTTTTGTAATTCAATTGTAATGGCATACAAATTTTGATTAAATAGACAGTCTTGCCAGCATGTAAATGACACATTAAGTAAATAATTTGCAGTCACAGCTAAAATACATATTGTGAATATTTCACCCTGCCCTCTAACTGAAGTGCTACCTTTGTTTAGGTGCCTTCCTCTTTGTTGGCCCTGATATTTGCAGTGACCAGACCTGCTCTTGTGGACAGGAATGGTGGAAAGTGGAACGCGAAATCCCTCTGTATATTAGTTAATTGCAGTGACGAGCCATCACTAATCTAATGAGCTGCTGTTCCTGATCGCGTCACGTCCCCTCTTCTCTCTGCACTCTGAAAGAGTCGGGGTAATTGTGGACCTCAGTTGCTGATGAATGATGAGTTTGTTTCACACAATAAAAGCAGCGGGGGTTGGGACATGCAGAATAAGTGGGTCAGTATGCTGCAAGAGAGGGGATGCAAGGCTGACCCCTGTGAAAGAAGGGTGGGGGGGCTGCTTTGTGTCTCAACTTAAAAGCTACATTGTGTTTTTGATGAGATGAAATGTATGGAATTTTATCTAGGCTGAAAAACGTTGGTTTTATTGTTTTATGTAAATTAGCCACCGCTTATTTAACCAGCATTAGCACCATTCTTAATGTTCTGTAACTAAAGATATGTACTCATTGGGAACTAGACATGTGCTAGTATGTGAAAAATGCAGAAAGATGAGGTGTGGTGAGTAGAGATTAGGGTTCGTTTCCAGGAATGCCAGGGTTAGAGTGGGGAATGTGCACCCTGTAGACCTCCTCTTTACTCAGCTCCAGCTTTGTTATAGTGTACCTGCTCCGATCTGCGGGAGAGGTTCAGATATTTTCATTTATTCCTCTTCAGGGTGCTGCAGTTGCTTCTCCGTCACTACAGTGCTCCATATTTTCAGTGTTAGAGGCTTTAAAAGGTCTCAGCCCTTCCTAACTGTAAAGACAGAGCCTTGTGCTTATCGCATCATTTCCAGCTCTTGTTATGTTTCACCTACAGATCCAAACCACAGTGTGTAACACAGCCAGATTGTTATCACGCTCTCATCTCTAACCTCAATCCCAAATGCTGTATTCTTCATTTCCTAACTCCACAGTTTCCACACAACACTCCACAGTGATCTCATGTGGACCTAAATGCAGTTCATTTTCTGGCCTGTACTCTATCTCAGCCTGCCTCTTCAGTAATCTCTGCCAGTGTGTGAACTGAAGTCTCTCTGTCTGATCATCAAACTTGTGTAGCTCAGAGAAGAGTTCCCCCTCAGGCTTGTTTTGAAAGTAAAGACTTCAGCATGAGTCTGTGTGTTTGATGATAGCTCTGTATTTCCCAGCGTAGCTTTGGGAGCTGATTTACCAGGCGACTGGGAAGAAGAGGCATGAGATGCAGGACAGCAAGCAAGGAAGGAAATGATTATCTTGACAGAGATGGCGAGGAATTAGCAGTTTATATCTTGTTGAAATATTAGGCGATTTACTTCTTGGTCTTCAAAGAGCTGTGGTGATAACTTTATAGATTGATGACTTTAAAAGCTATGAAAACCAGGAACTAAATACCCTGCAGCTCACTCAGGTGTTCAGTTCAGAAAATGTTGCAGCACAGCTAAACATGGGTCAGGTTTGTGTAAAACTAGGCAGTGGCCTGGATTTTTGTATTTATTGTTTTTGCAGGAGCCCAATCTGCCAAAACATCTCACAGAAGTCAAGTAAAACACTCATCTCCTGTTGAGATGTGCAGAGATGTTTGTTGTTATGCTTTCTGTTTGGTTTGGCCACAAAGAGAGGAATCTGAACCTGTTTCATACTTTTGCATCTTGTATTTGGATTAATGCCAGCAGGCTGCTTCGCCACATGAAATTAAATGTGATAGTAAATTGATGTGTGGGCTGAGGTCTCTGCGTTTGTTGTAAATTCTCTGGATTGACTTGTTGTGTGGGATGTGTATTATGGGTGTTTCTTTTCTCACTCATAGCTCTATTTCATTTCTGTCAACTTTGGCCTGAAAAAACTAGAATATATGCAGTTTTCTGGTCTCTTTCTGTTTCTGCTCAGCATTTGATTGAACTTTATTCTGGACTGTGATACCTGATTTTACTGACACTCTGTGGTCTGTGAGTGAACAAACAGTGTTACCACTGTTTGTTAAAGGCTTTGTAATTTATTTATTTATTAAAAAGTGGTTCAGAATGCTTTACTTCAGCTGTACTTTGTCTTGCTTTGAATTTTCCTTAAATAAGAAACATCAGTGCCTCTTATAGAACTTATTTGGTGCCATTTTGTCTGGTTGTTACGTCCTTGCAAAGGGGCCTTGCACAGAGACTGTTTTAAAAGCTGGTTTCCACTCACATTTCTCTGAGGACAAGACTATATTTGATTACGCTTTTACCCAAGGAGATTTTAGTACTTCTCAGGTTTCACATTTTAATTTGTACTTCAATCCTTTTTTCATTAGTACATGACAGGTCTCCTGTTGCAGTTAACCTTAGTTTCGGGTGTCTGTCAGGTATCTGTTTTTTAAATTAAAGATAGCTGTTGTGTTTGTAATACATACTTTGAGTAGTTGAACCAAATCACAGCTTCTGCACTCCCCGAATAAGTTTTTCAAGTTTAATTTCCTGATATCAGGGTTAAGTTCAGATAATCTGACATCATGCAGAAAAGGCGGTGAGCTCTACATGACCTTGGGCAGTTTTATTTTCTTAAGTCATGTGTGTGTAGTAGTTCCTTTCCAACAAGGACCGCAAAGAACTCCATCTATCTAGCTGTCAAAAACTTAAACTCCACAGTGACAAGAACAGGATTAGTTAGAATAAGCAAGTGACATGCCGATAAATGCAAATAACACATCAAACACTCCCTCTGGTGTTTTGTGCACTGACAATGTATAAAAGACTTCCTGTAGCCTTTAGTGCTTATTTTAGCAGATTTGCATACCTTTGACCTCTGTTTTGACTAAAGTTGGGAAGGTAAGAAATGTTAATATATTCTATTGCAAATTCATCTAAAGGGAAAGCCAAAAATGTTTTGGTCACTGCTCCATCTGACTTAGCTTCCTGTCTTGAATCAGTTGTTGTACCTGCACAGATGGAGATGGAGGAGGTGATAATTTTTGAATGGTGAATTCTTAGCTGAGGCCCAAGCTGTTTTTACATATTATATATGTAATGCATTTCTTTTAAAATGTGTTAATATTATTTTAAAAAGCACTATGTGGCTCAAATGGCTGCTCTAACAGGTGCTTTTCAGTAGGGCTGGTGGTTATGCAAAGAGTAAAACCAAGAAAAGCATGCTAAATATCATGCAGTACAAGTGTATCCGAAGAACACTACTCTCTGTCTTCTTGTAAAATTATTTTTGTGTTCTTTGGAAGGAAAAAAAAAGTCTTTATCAAAGTCTCACCTTGATGAAAACAGTCTTTCAGTAGTGTTCTTTGTATATACTTGTACTACCTGAATAGGTTTTCTTGGATTTTGTTCTTTGTACATCTATTAATCATTATAATTATAATCTTGAAGTTGCAGAAAAGAAACCCCCGAATGAAAACAAAACCCACAAAGAACAACACCAGGAATCAGGAAGGGGGAGAAAGGATGACATTTTAGCAGCTCCCTGTGTGGAAAATGTCTTTATTTGGAGAAGCTTCCTTTCTATCTGTTTACTGTAAATCTAATATTTAAAAATAACATGTACCTTGAATGTATTAGAGTTGCATTTTGGATTTGTTTACTTGTTGCCCAAGCATTTTAGGTGAAAGTTAATGTACTAAATAATCCATTATATCCAATGAAATAATCTTAAATTCATCTGTGATGTATAGAAGTTACTCTGACATGATCAGCACTTTAGCTGTTTGAGGATTTCACTCTTTACTCTTTTTCTGAAGTTTGTTAATAGGTCGGTAGGAAAAGCTAAGCCAAGATTTCACTGTAGCAAACGACCTTTCTAAGTATTCGCTTCGCTTGAGCATTGGAGTTGCTTCAAAGACTGCACAAAGTTAGTTAATGTGCAACTCTAGGTAAACAGTTAGAGTACACATGAGGTCCCAAGTCAATCTTTGAGTTTAGGGTAGAAGGACAAGTGTAACAGCAGTATAATCTTAATACGTATTCTTCTTTGATATTTCACTAATACACTGAAGTCAGCTTGTGTTGTTGGTCACAAGTTGAAGTGGTGATAAATGAATATAATAAATAGACAAAATAAACAAATAATAGCTGATAAAGTGAGGTTTCTTTAGTACTAATCCTTCAGTGATTGCTGGGTAAACTTTAATACTGCTTTAACAAATTATTAACTTTTTGTACTAGTGAAAAGCAAGAGAATTAAGGCAGTAAAACCCTGAAGAAATTTAAAATTCAGTATTTCTCTAAGAGCCAAATAAAAAAAGATTTTTCTATTAGCAGTATGAACACTTAAGTTCACAGGTGTTCCTGATATTGTGAGATAAATGTGTTATAGTGCAGGTCTATTAAAGTCACTTAAAATAAATTAACGATGCAGATGGGAAACTTTTCATTAAAAACTGACTAATCGTGTCACTGCATCCCCTCCCACTTCTTCCCACAGACAGCAGAAGGGTCTCTCTCCTTCTGGCTGGGTGGCTTTGCTCTTGTTTTTAACACGTGACCCAATGTGGGAAGTGGGACATGCAGAAATGGAGCACAGACACCATCATGCCACACGTTATTCCTTTATTACTGTAGTTACAGCTTTGTTTATTGCCCTCAACACAATCACACTTTAATCAGTAATTTAATCGGTAAATCCACATTTATTATAGAGTTTAATCTTCCTAGAAAGTGGTCATAAAGATGGTTACCAGCATTTGTTGTCTATAAAACTGATTTGTCAGCTTTTTAATTAGTTTTCAGCATTTGGAGGGCTGCTGTAACACAATTTGACACAGAACATCTGATCATCTCAAACATTTTAGCCTAAACTTACACAAAAAACTGAGTATTTATTTATTCAACCAGATGCCAGTTTATGGAAGCACATCAAGCGAAAAATGTAATGGAATTTGATAAAGATACATCCACCCTGCAAAGAATGGGAACTATTATCATTTACATTATGTGGATAGGTGGCTAGGGAGGCAGGTAGATGAATCCTTGTGAGCCAAAAGCTAAGTTGCTCTTAAATGTTAAGTTTCAGATGGTACATGCAACCAAAGATTTAACTAAAACCAGTAGACCAAGTCTCAGTACAATATAAATAACAAAGCCATGGCAGTAGAGTCCAAGGCAGAAGCTGGAAATAGCACTATATGTCATATTTCCTGAGACAGGTGTTGATTCAACTTGGCCACTTTTGAGGCTGCAGTTTGTGCTGGTGAGAAATTGTATTATGTTATAAAAAGCAAATTCCTTTTCTTTTCTTTTTTTTTCTTTTTTTTTTTATAAAATCTGCAGATGTTTTTTGTGGTTCATCCATCTATCCAGGCATCCATTCATGTTCTTGGTGTTTATCCAGTTGGGGATCATAGGGTTGCTGGAGCTTATCCCGACTGTCATACGGTGAAAGGCGGGATACACCCTGGACAGGCTTGCAAAGCCAATGCATAGTCATAGTGGCCAATTTAAACTTGCCAAGTAATCTAACAGACATGTCTGGACTGTGGGAGGCAGCTAGGGTACCTGGCAGGAACCTTTGCAGGTATGTGGAGAACATAGAAACACTCCACCCAAAGGCTCAGGCGGCTGGTTGATTCAAATCCAGAACCTTCTTGCTCTTCTCGTCTGACCAAACTAAATTATCCAGTGAGTGGGTGATGAGGGCGGTTATGTTGTGACAGCGGAAAACAGGTCTGACTGGCCTGAAACTGGGAGGCACCCATCGCGTATTTAATACAGGACGTGCCTCTTTGTACACACGGTGATGACAAGATGTGCTAACCAACAAGCACCTTTTATATCAGTCATGAAAGGGCATTCAGGAGGTGACTAGGCATTTAAAACTTTTTTAAAAAAAATTGTAAATAAATTGTCTGACAATTTACAAAAGGAAACTTTTCCGCGTTGCAGTTAAAATCTACTAACAGTTTGTTTCCTTATCTTTTTCAAAGATTAGATTAGGTTAGATTAGATTTTTACATGACACTCTTTCTGTGATTATGCTGCTTCTGTGGAAGGTGTTTGTAGCTCTTCAGTAAGAAAGTGCCAGAGAATGAATAACCAGTTTTTGGTTTCATTGTTTGCTTTCTTACATTTTTACCTTTCATCTGTCTCACCAGCTAGATCACATTTTCAATCAGTTGGTTCTTAAACACAGAAGGCCTTGTGTGCTTTTGTGCATTAGTACACTCACACATACAAACACACCTGAAGTGTCATACTTGGATATCAGCTGAGTGTGTGATGCATAACAAAGACCTGCACAGAAAGACCCGTATGATTGTACTATCGCAGTCCTTTCGCATATTTTCCCACCTTGAGCATTTCTTTTATGTATTTAATGTTTCACCACTTTCACCTCTGTCATATATTAAAATGGTGACAAATCGAGTTTACAGATTTTGTTCTGTAATTTTGTGTTCACGGCCATACATGCGTGCATACCTCGCTGTACTGAGGCTGTAAACTACTAAACCAGTTTCCTTACATTCCACCTCCATACCAAAAAACATTTTTGTTTCCAAACAAACCTTTACAAGCCTGTTGCCTGCTGACGTTATTCAGTAGAAGGGTGTAAGCGCAACTGAAACCTGTTGTTATCTGTTGTGTGGTTCTACTGTAGTCAGTTTTCTTTGTTTCTGTCTCCTTGCGCACTGACATATATATCTGGGTGTCTCCCATTTCTTCTCTTCTGCACAGCACTCCACCCTGTGGATGGATATTAATAACAATTTCTTTACTACTACATTATTGATTTTGCTTTCATCCTCTTGGACAAAACACTGGCATACATGTGTTTTCCCATCTGTACAACAGTTTTATCTTTGAGTCTGAACACAGTTTACCAACACAATACAAAACGACTTGCACACGAGTTGATGTGCGAGATGTGCTCTAGCTCCACTTCCAAGAGTTTGACATCATTGTTTTTCAGCTGTCAGAAAAACATGCTGGCATTGATTAAAGAAATTTACAATCTTGAAGGCATATGATTCAAGGGAATTGAAAAATTTGGAATACATTTTCAGCTAGAGCTTGTTCTTGACTAGTGTCATTACTCCACCCTGAAATGTAGGAGTTAAAAGGATTTGCATTAGTAGATTTGGGCATAAGGCAAATTCAAAGGACTGGTGCACCTGAAACTTCATCTGTGTTACAACTGCAGACATATACCACACAACAGTCTGTATTAATACCTGGTAGTAGTGTAGTGCTAACCCAGCAGGCTAGCATAACAGGTCTGCAATGCTAGCCTGCTGACCCTCAATCAGCAGAAGCTAATAAAAGCTCAGATTTAGTTACCTCCAATTGTGGTTTATTATAAGGTGTAAGAGAATTACAGGAAGGCCACTGGGGGACTGAGTATTACAAATGGCTTCTGTTATGAGGTATTTGAGTTGGTCTCAAATGTTCCATCATGCCTCATTATTCCACTTTCTGTTGAGTGTCACAGACTGCTGCTTCCTTTGTACTGAAGCCTTGTGTTTTGTTCTGATCTGCAGAGCAGCGCCACAGTGGTGCAAGAGAAGGCAGAAGTGGAGGCAGCCAAGGGTGTAGCAGAGGGCCAAGCAGGACGTCTGACTCAAGAAGTCGAGAGACTCCGCAGACGGGCGCAGGAGCTGGAAAATGAGGTGGCCAAACTAAACCGAATTATTGACGAAGCCAAGCTGCAGGAGAGCAGGCTGGGGGATAAAGTTGGTCGACTGGAGGTAAGGGGTGGAGTTCCAGAGTCTCAACTATTATTAGTTTTGTTCTACACAGTCACTTGTAGCATCATTATATGTATACTAAATGACAGTCTCATATGCAACAATGTCCATTTAACAGAGAGAGAAAAAGCAACTTGAAGAATCTCTATCTGAAATTACGGAGCAAGAAGAGGAGATGTCACGTGCAAACAGAGCTTTGACCATCCGACTTGAGGATGTGCAAGTAAGATTAGTAACACTTCACTGTGTTAGATAATACAGTTGCAAATGCACAACTTGACACATTTGTTATTGTGTCATTCTGCAGAGAAACTTCACCAAACTCAGCAATGAACACAACGATTTGGAGGAGAGGTTTCAAGAAGAGAGAAATCAGAAGGAGCAGTTAAAGAGCATGAAGAATGACATAGAGGATGAAAGGAGGCTGCTGGATCGTACAGTGGAAAAACTTCAGAAGGAGGTGAGTCTCTGAGTGTTTGTTTATTCACTAATTCACTTATTCACTCTGATCTGAATGAATTTCACACCGAATGTCTGCTTTTGTTATGCAGAGAATAGAATTTTAGGTTATGCAAACAAGATGGAGGCCGTGTGCTTATTCAGTTTGACCTTTGTTACAAAAATTATTTTCCAGACTCATTACTAAAGCAGAGTAACCAAGAAAACTTTGATAAAAAAAAACTTTTATTTAGAAGAGCGATGTTGACTCATTCTTAACATGCAGTCCTCATCAAATTACTTAATCTTAGCGATGGATATCCCTAGTATAGTCATCTCAGGCACATGATTAATAGCTAAAAACCATAGTTTTGAAGAGTGAATGAAGTGATGGGCTGCATCAGGGCCCAGTATTAGATTAAGGTGGATTATTATGAACTGTGAGTCATCTAAAGCTACCTTGAGGGTTCAATAATAAAAGGTGTATAAAGGGTCCTGTTTAAAGGAAGCTTTCCAGAAGAACATTATTTTTTTGAGATGGTTCATGTTATATAATAACTCTATAAAAGGAGTCCAGTCCAATGTGCAAACAAATGATAAAATACTATCAAACTTGCATCTGAACCACATCATTATCTTTAAAATTCCCTACTTTTTCATAACATCTTGCTTTCTTTTGCCTCTTCCGTCCCTGTCACCACACCTTCAGATGAATGACATCGTGGAGGCATCCCAGTCGTCCACTCGCGAGCTTCAGGAGCAGATTGATATTTATAAGGAGAAGAACCGCCGGGAGCTGGCCGAGCTGCAGAAGCTTCTCAAAGAGCGAGGACAGGAGTTGGAGAAGTACCTGGTGACTACCAAAACCCTACAAAATGAGGTAAACACAATAAGAAGAAATGACACAGTGGCCAGATCAAGGCTGTTATCAGTTAGCCTATCTGAGCAATTCCATGCAGACCAGCACATTATGAGCTATTGTTCTGAGTCAGCCAGTTTGAGCACTCCTACCAACATCAATCTTTACTTTCAGAGAGTGATGTCAGCACTTAGGTATTTCTGCTCCCCGCTGCCCTTTCAAACCCAAAGCATAATATTAAAGTGAAAGAATTTAGCCAATTCAAGTAATAGAAAAGCTCTGTTTGTGTGTGACCCCTTGGCATTGTTTTTAGTCGTGCAGTTTATCATTGTCAGCTCTTTGGAATGTGAAGAATGTTTTTGATGAAAAAGAATCATTTATGTTGAAATGAGCTTGCCTTAAGTTGTTTCATTTATACATAAAATATTTATTTATGGAGGTAGGGCAGTTAAGATTTTCTTTTTGGTGACCTCTGAAACAGTTTGGTCCTGGAGAAATGTCACAATGTGTGATGCAAAAACTGTGTATAGCATCAGTGAGTAATGCAGATAATGGTACATAGATCACTGGGCTAAGATTTTGTGTTTTATCTGCAATTCTGGTAGATCATTTGTGTGAGACACATTGTGTGTAAAGTTATGATTATCAGGGCCCGCAAAATCGCTAGCCCGATCGCTAGATTGATTTTGGTCGCCCGACCGGAGATATCACTAGCTCTGGGATGTCACGCTAGCGATTTCGCGAGCCCTGCTTATATAACTGATTAGCAGTGAGTTTAAACCTTTTGAGAGAATAAAAATTTGACACTTTCTTGTATTAGTGAATGTGTGGAAAAAGTGTAAACACAGCAAAAAGAATACTCAGTGGTACCATGTAGAGGTAATGAAATCTAGTTCTGGAAAGTGAATATTGTTTTTGTTGTTTGCTTTAGTAACATTCACAGGGTTCTGTACACATTTCTCCTGACTGCACAGTGAGGTAGAACTTGTTGGAACTAATGTGCCAGTACAGGAAGAAAAGATGATGACTGTTTGCTAATAGGTCTTGAGGTAGGAAATGTATTAAACATGCTTGCTAGTCCTTAAGGATACACTCAGTGTCCCAGAGCTCTAATGCTGTAAACAAAGCAGTGCCTGTTTATAATGAAAACTCCACGGGTACCTTTAAAAAGAGGTATTGGCAGACTCTGCCTTAATTTTTTTTCTTGAAACCACAAGAGGCTGCCTTTCAAAAAAAGAAGAAGAAAAAAGACAGGCCTTTTTATGTGAACTGTTCTCTGAAACCTGTAGTCATTAGTTGCAGGCTTTTTTCACATGTATAATAGGCCAGCCTTTAGTTTTACTGATTTGCTGATCTGGGCAAACATGGAGCTCTACATTGCATGTCTGTCTGTATGTACAATGTGGTTGTGAACAGAGTTCATTTGTCAAGATAAGGTCAGTGTCCAGGCTTTTCCTTTTTTTTTCTGTCAGCATCCATGCTATGATATCTTTATCCTGCTGGTGCACAGGAAGAGGAGGATGTTAGCGCTGTGAAATCATTGTTGTGAAAGTTGTGCTGGCTGATTCACATCCTCCTCCTCCACTTACCTTTCCCAAGAAATTCAGTGCTCTGGGCCCTGTTTCAGAAAGCCGGTTTAGTGCAAACTCTGAGTAAGTATACCCTGAGTTAACGAAAACTCTGGGTTTTCGGTTTCACAAAGCGAGTTTAGATTAATTCTGAGTGAGTTACTATGACGACACACTCCGTGAAGCTAACCTGCCCCCTAGCAGGTTTACTTCAACTAACCCTGACCTTCTCCGCCTCTTTGTCGGAAACCTGACTGTAGGAAGTGTCAGACATGGCGTGCTCCTTCCTTGAAGAGCCAGTAGATGTTGAAGCCCAAATTCTCCGCAGAGCTCTCCGCCGGGAGAGAGTGATTAGAGCGCGTTCGGACATTTTATCATTTCCTGATGATTTTCTGTGTGAACGTTACCGTTTTTCAGCACAATCTATAATTTATTTGAATAACATCCTCAGGCCTAATATTGCTCATGTGACACATCGCGGACATCCTCTCAGTTCTGTACATATTATTTGTATTGCACTTCGGTTTTTTGCAAACGGGAGCTTTCTGTATAATATTGGTGACGCTGAGCACGTTTCCAAGGCTACCGTCTTTCGGGCAGTCAGGAATGTTACAGTTGCACTGAAACGTCTCCTGTACTCGTTTGTGGTGTTCCCTGGTCATAGACCCACAAGATTTATCAAAGAGGGATTCCACAAAATTGCAGGTATCAGGATGAACAAAACTTAATTTATGATGTGGTGATACTTGAACTACTACTTAAATTTCACATTTATTCTCACGGTTCCCAGGCGTGATTGGCTGTATAGATGGCACTCACATTCCAATCATTGCTCCTTCAGTAAATGAAGGAGACTATGTGAACAGGAAGTCTTTCCACAGCATTAATGTACAGGTACATAGTTCCCTGTAGCATTTCAAACTAACAAATTATTTCATTATAGTAATGGATGCTAATTTGTGTTCTCTGCACTGTGAAGATCATATGTGATGCTGCCAACATTATCACAAATGTGGAAGCCAACTGCTCAGCCTCTGTGAGTGGTGGTGGTGGAGGACCCCCACCTGTTTTTCGGGCCTCCGCTTTTTTTTTTTCTGTTGGCTATAACGGGTCACATTTGAGCATACAGAGTAAGCAAATATGTACTTGTAATGTGCTCAGATAATTTCAATAAGTGCTTACAGAGGGGAAATTAATGTAGCCTCTAACTGCAATTGATTTACATCGGACAAACAGACCAAGCACTATGGCTCATAATACAATTACACCTTACCTGTTTGGACTATATTTTTATATTTCATTTTTACTTGCTGCCAGGAACGTTTGGGGCCTGTTGGGTTGCACCTGCGCTCACATCACATCACAAAATAAAATGTATAAAATACAAAATAAAATATAATAAAATAATGTGTTATATGGGTGGAAATCCCTAGATCAATGTTTAAATTAACACTCACGCATTGACTCTGTCGGCTATGTTTTGCCATGCATGCTCCCTTTCTTTTGCAGCTGATGCTGTGTTACTTTTTTTCCGCAAAATTTGCATGTTATCAGCATATGCTGCCATCAGAATTTCGGCCTCAAGCGCTGTAAAATACATTGACCGCGCCTTCTTTCCCTCAGTCTCCATGGTGACTCGCTTAATCTGTGCTCCACTAATCAGGGCTTTATGTATCCTCGTGCGTGCGCTTAACTTGGGGTTAAAGCAACTCCGCGTTGACTGAACTAATTGTTATCAGCCTTTCTGAAACCGAATATTCCGAGTTGGACAGTTTGGGGTTACTCAACCCTGAGTATCGTTTTTCACTCTGAGTTTTCTAAACCGGCTTCCTGAAATAGGGCCCTGGACTGCTTCATTTAGTCCACATTTTCCAGCTGTTCTCAAACGTTCCAATAGTCCTCTACCATATGAAGTGTAGGCTACATACATCCACCTTCTTTACTTGAATTATCGAGTGAGCATCTTGTACGTATAAATCTCTTTTTACAAGCCGACTATGAAGACGGCCTGAAGTTAGAGGTTTTACTCCACAGATTTTGTAATCGCATAAATTTAAAAATAAGATCCAATAAAAGATGCACAACTATCCAGTTATACTTCTAACAGTGCAGTGCCGTACTTAAAGTATTGCTCAGATCATTACATGAATAACCACATAACAATTTTACACTAATGGGCAAATATCTGTTGTGGGAGTAAAAAGAGGGCAGATGATGAATTTCCAGTCTTAGCATTAAGCAGTGAGGGCAGTTTTCCAGCTGTGAGGGGCACTGCAGCTGAGGGAAACACTTACTGTGCTGGATGCATTAGTCACCCAGGGGAGTGTATATTATATCATATTAATACTATCGCTAAACAGCAACTAACTGTTGCTCATCACTTCAGCACTAACACTTGATAAGATTAGAGTTGATGCTGAAAAAGATAATGTCACTATTTTAAAAGTGCTCAAATGTTCAAGGACCAGAAATAAAATGTATGTCATAAGATCATAGTGAAATATATAAATGTTTCTGGTTTTAGTTGTTGCGCCGGGAGGAGGAAGTGCGACAGTCTCAGAGGGAGCGAGATGAGGCCTTGGTCAAGGAGAATACGCTAGAGAAAAGAGTTCGTGATCTTGAAGCTGAGGCTGAGAAAAACGCCTTGTCTAAAGAGGAAAAATCCAGACACGTCAAACTCATGGAGGTACACAAGCTACTAATGACTGCTTTGTTACATTATTGCAAAAGACCAGAAGTATCCTTTCAACATTTTTTATTTTAAAAGTTTTTTTAAAGGCAAATCTTAATTTCGCACAATTTTGTATGAAGATTTACAGAGAGCAGTGATGGCAAAACACACTCTTCATAAAGATGTAACTGCTTCACTTTGTAGGAGAGGATTGCTCAGCTGGAAATGAACCTTGAAGAGGAGCGTCAAAGTGGAGACAATCTGATGGACAGGATAGACCGAGGAAGAGAGCAGGTGAAACACACTCAACACTCAACACGTTTTCATCATCAGTGTTCACCTGTCCGTACACACAAAGACGTGTCTCTGTTTTATGTCAGCCTGTAAATGAGTTCTAGATCTCCTGTCACTTTGTCTTCCATTTCTAACATCATGATTGCAACCACTAATCTCTAAATGAAAAGGGACATTTGACCTCCATATAACAGCTTCGGGTCTCAGATGTGTCCTTAAAGAGTTGATGTGTGTGATTCTTGTGCAGGTTCATGGGTTTTTTCAAGTGTCTGTGTCTTTACATGTAATATCAGTACTCAAAAATTCTCTCTTTCTTTCTGGTCTGGATAAAGTGGATGGGTTATTGCTTTGTAAGATGATATTGCATAATCATTCAGGTTGGCAGCTCACCAGCATGGTCTAGGAGTGTCTATCCAATTTTCATGCATCAGCCACAAAAGACCCTTCTTAATGCACCGCCTGAGCCAAAATATGCAAGTTGCCAAATGTCTCAAGTTTTCAGGTTGTGGAGTGCACTTGGAAATTATGCTTCAGTAACTTTGGCTTGAGAACAAATCTCATTCTTGTGCTAGAAGTCAGATTTTCTTTTTTCTGTCCTTGCAAGCAAACGCTCCAGTTTTCCTTCCACTGTGATAAAACTGCTGACAGAGACACTGTGAAGTAAGATTTAGATAAATTGCATGTACTTTTAACACTTGTTTGTCCATAGGGGAGATCTTAATAATCAGAGGGAGGAAGCTGGCTCTGGAGTTTAAAAAATACCACAAAACTATGGAGCCACAGATAGTTCTTTTTTTTTCCCTTTCTTTTTTTAACAACTATTGGGGCCAAAGGCGGGCTTTTAAGATTTGGCTTTGGGACAAATTCCCTTCACGTATTTTGAAGTTGTAACCAAAATTTTAAATAAAGTGAGCAGCGACATCAAGAGAGCCCCAGTGCAATTCATTAGAGTATTTAAACCTGCATAAATGGTCCCCCCTTTTAAAAAATCTTTGCAGAGAGGAAAGAGTGGCATTGTGACAAAGTGGCATTGGTTCAGCATGAGGCTGAGGTCGGTTGTCAAGGCAACACTCGAGCTTTGTGCGGCAAGAGTGGAATAGGTTGAGTGCCAGCAGAGTGTGTGTGTGTGTGCGTTCGTGCGTGCGTGCGGGTATGTGCTGGTGCATGTGCTCAAATGTCTGTGGGGAGGAGAGAGAGGTGGGTGAAGGGCTATGGGGTGGAGGGCTGGTGCGGTTGCAGCGGAGGCAGCAGGAAGAACACCTGCGTCTCTCCTGGCACCAGGTGCTCCTCTCCTGTCTAAATGAGAGTAATCTCCCCTCTACTCTCCTGCCGTCTCTCACAAAGCAGATTAGTTTCGCTGTATGTTCCAGTCTGCTGATTCAGCTCCCTCAAGCACTGTGCTGGGTGCACCAGTTATAGGGGCCATCGTTCATCAGAGCAGCCCACTGTCACCCACTAATTGGCATAAAATATCACCAATTCTCAGCTCCTCTCACAAAGAGCCATCACTGCTGTATTGATTAGTTTTCATTCGCCCCTTTTCTTTTGAACTAGGTTATCACTGAACAGTCAGGCCTCTCTGAGTCGATCCAATATCCACTGAGGTGATGTGTGATGACAGAAGTACTGAAGGAATAGTTTTAGAAATTGTGCTAATCGCTGTTTTCTTCAGTGTCAGATGATATTATCTGTACAGGTCTTATATCTGTGTTTGTAAGATCTAATAATATCAGCATTAAACACAGAAACAATACAAGTTGAATTTATTCATCATATTGATTCATTTACAAACAACTCTTTCTTTAAAAAAAAATCATATATATGTGTCACAGACTGAGATTCATTAAAGTTTGTTCATTGTGGCGAGATAGAGAGATAGATAGATATATATATATATAGATAGATATATATATATATATAGATAGATATATATATATATATAGATAGATAGATAGATAGATAGATAGATAGATAGATAGATATATATATATATATATATATATATATATATATATATATATATATATATATATATATATATATATATAGAGATATATATAGATAGATAGATAGATATATATATAGAGATATATATATAGAGATATATATATAGAGATATATATATAGAGATATATATATAGATATATAGATATATATATAGATAGATATATATATATTTTTTTTTTTTTTTTTTTTTTGCATACAAACAATTTAGAAGAGTTTTTAGCACTCAAGCTGCTGTCAGACAGTGCTGCTGAACAGGGAGTAAGGATGTGCTCATGGACTCATCACAGCCACCAGACTACTGTCAAAAAACAGTCATCTTACTTTAACTCTCAGTCAGATGTTCTAAAGTCTCACACCCAGTACTGTGTTCTCTGAGGTACCATTAGTGCTTTTGTGGATTGAGTTTGATGGATTTACACAGGATTCATAACTTATGACATATTTTTTTAAACAAAAAGGCCTTTCCACATAAAGGGTGCATGACTTGCAAACCTCTGTCTTTGCTAACCTCTTAACAACCTTCTGCAAGTCAGACATTTATGTTAATGTTTGTTAAAGGTTTATTCACACATAGTTACAACAATGGCGAGAGTGCCACAGTAATAGTGATATTTGCCATACAAGCATTTACCTGCATTTTTAGCAACAACGGTTGGCATCATACACCCTGCTGAATTAAGTGAAAACGACACATTTATTTGTTTAAATCTCTTACTCCTTGTGATCCCATCATCACAAGAGTGTGTGAGTGTGTGTGCTGCAGCTGCCCCGCCCCTGAGGCTCAGAAAGTGAGATCGCTCTACTCGATTGGGAACACGAAAAATGCATCATAGACAAATGTTTTAATCTTATTGCAAATTAGGAACAGCTGATGAGATAAAACATCATTATGTGTGTGTTATTGCTGTTTAGGGCATTCTCTGGTGAGCTGAGCAACTCACAAAGATACATAAGAGATGTGAACAGTCCTAATTTTGTGTGCAGCTATTTGTCATTTTTGTCTGCCTGCAGTTAAAATGTTTCTAGGTCCACCCGAATAAGGTTCAGGTAACAACTTTTACCAAAAAGTTACCATAATGCTGATTTAAAGCTGGCAGGTTTGAAAGGGGCTTTAGCTTAGCATAAAAACTGAACATGGTTGAAATGGTGAATCTGTGTCCAGCATCTCAACCCTTGGCTATATTACTAAAATTCTCGATACAAACAAAACTACTTTGTTCGAATGGTTAAAATAAGTGTTGGAGGGGGATTTTGTCTCCAGGGGACAAATCCAGGATCAATGTTTCCTTTTGCTGTTGTTTTCCGTAAGTTAAGTTGCCTTGCTGTTGCTTTTGGCTTTATATTTAATCCTCGCTTATCAACTTGTTAAACACTAATACCTTCTGTACTATCTGAAAGCCCACACAGACATATTCTTTACAGCAGTGTATCTCAGATGACGTGGGTTTGGCTCAAGGGGAGCCCAGGTGTGCCATGGGATTTGTGGCAGCCAAATATTAGTTGAGCTGCACTAAAAATGAGTGACGTATAAATTTACCATAATGGCACACATCAGAGTTAGAGAGGAAGATGCAATTTTTGATGATGTGAAACTTATCACCAAGTTGTAGAGTAACCCACACAACACCTCTTAAAGGAAAACAAACTGACAGAAGAAACTAATGCTCGATGTCAGGTTAGAGCAACAAGTTGCCAAGCAAGCTGAAGAGGCACCTGGAAACCAGACAATCCTTTAAACAGAAACTCTGCTTTATTCGAAGATCACCAGATCACAATGAAGAGTAGCAGGTCTGTTGGATTGAGTGAAAGTGTCTGATAACGAGAAGGTGTGAATGCAGTGGAGCTTATTGCAAAGCAAAAAATATGCCTTTATCGGTCAGTAATATCAGGGGATTTGATGATATTTCAGATGAAACAGAGGCCATTCTGTGTTTCTATGAATACAGGACGTTTTGACTCTTGCGTCATAGAAACTACTGTCAGCTACCTGTGGGGTTTTTGGTTTGTCTTTTTTTTGTACTACAACCTTGTGTCTCTGACAGTTTGGCATCACAATCACAATAAAAGGGTGGAATGCAGTCAAGCAAGGAAATCCTGCTCACCAATTAAGCAGAGCTCACACAGCATTAACTTTTCTATTGTTTAGCATTTTGGCTCAGTAGGTGTTACGTGGGTTTCTGCTGTGAGTCAGTGTCTGATCATAACTATTGTCAGACTGTGTGGGACTGTAGCGATGACAGTGTCTGGACTCGGCTTGACAGGTGGAGCAGATGAGGAATGAACTCCTGCAGGAGAGGGCTAGCAGACAGGACCTGGAGTGTGACAAGATTGCTCTGGAGAGACAGGTACACACTCCTGTCTGGAGGATAACAGCTACAGACTCAGTCCAAAACACACACTCATTTCATTTGTCTTTTCATCACATTCATTTGATTTGTCCATTTCCATCATTTTATTATCTGTACACAGACATGATTATGGTATAAACATACATTTGTCAAACACATCAGTGGTTTTCTCTCCCTGCCCTCTCTAGAATAAGGATCTGAAGGCCAGAGTGAGTCATCTAGAAGGCTCCCAGAAGTCCAACAGAGAGGGCCAGGTACCTCAGCTGGAGGAACGCATACATGAGCTGGAGGAGAGGCTGGAGGCGGAGGAGAGGTGAGATGGGAACTCCAACTGGGAATAGAGCTGAGGGGTGCTGTGGTTGAGGTGATGTAAGAGGAAACGGTGAGAGTTTAGTTTAAAGCTTCAGATGAAAGTTTATACCTGAACACATGGATTTAGGACACAGAGTCAGAAAGTTGGAGCTTATCTAAATGTATAGTTTAGTTTGCACTGGGAGATCGTCGGACTCTGTGTGATCAAACATATTAAAGAATTTGATCAGCTTGTAGGTCTTTGCGTCATAAAATGTACGCTGGTCTGAATTATTAGCTCATGTTTATGTTTAGTGATGCATCGCCTGTGTTTCAGGGAGCGCGCTAACATGCAGCTGGTGAACCGCAGGCTGGAGAGGAAGGTAAAAGAGATGATGATGCAAGTTGAGGAAGAACAGCAATCAATGCAAGATCAAAAGGACCAAGTATGTAACCCTTACCTTCATGCCCACTCTAACAGTCATTAAACTCTCTTTGCTCTGACTTAGACAAATGTCAAGACTAATAATTTATCAGGCAAATAAAAAAAAAGAAAGAAAAAGAAAATACAATTTGATCTTAGTAGAACTCTTTTAACTCTAGACATGTTTTTCTTTTCCCCCTTCGTGAAGTTAAATCTGCGTCTGAAGGCACTGAAGAGACAGATGGACGAGGCCGAGGAGGAGATAGACCGACTTGAGCACAGCAAGAAGAAGCTGCAGAGAGACTTCGATGAGCAGCAGGAGGCCAACGAGCAGCTCCAGAGTCAGCTCAAAGCTCTGCGAAGCGAGTTGAGGTAAAAGCACAAACTCAGGAGGCTGAGCTTGGAGGTCTTTTTGGGCTCCTTCCTGCATGTTGACGTGCCTTTGGGCAAGAGTAGAGTGCTTAAAATACTTAGACTGCACACGCTCTACATAAATATCAGACCATTTACCATTATTGTATCTGAAATGAATTAGATTACAGTTACTAATTAAATAATTATGCCACTTGAGTTAAGTTGGTGGGCTCCTGCAGGTCATTGAAGGGTCTTAGAAAGTCAGAAATTAAAATCTGATGTAGGAATTTAATTTGTAGATGGTCAGGTTACGTTTGCTTATTTTTTAAAGACCTACAGTAACAATGGTGAACACTCCTGTTAAAAATGAAGTTTGTGTTTGTACAAGTCAGAGGTGTGTTTCAGGCAGTTTTTTCTGCTCTCAGATCTTTATGATGTCACACAGAGATGCATAATGTAATAATCTCACAGAAGCTCCACCTTGTCCCTGTTCAAACCTTTAGTTTATGAGGTGCAAGGAGGAGGAGCTCACACTCAGGATGGATTTAGGGCCTGCAAATAATGCAGAGCTGCTCTAGTAATGTCAAAGAACACACACATTATAACAAGAACACTCTTAATAGTTTTGTTTGTTTTTGTTTGTTCAGACGCAAGAACTCGCCTGCTTCGCTGCTCAGCAATCTGGATGACGACGAAGACGATGACATCAGCACCGATGGGGAGACGTACTTCAGCTCTTCCTCGGGGTACAAGCGCTCTTCGAGTCAGGACAACCTCTTATCGACCTTTTCTTTATAAACAAACTCTGAGGCTGGAAGTAAAGCTGCTTTATGTGCAACACTGTCACACCAAACGGCTGGAGAGCTGTGCCATGTGCTCCTGTAAACACTGAGCTGTGAATATTAAGACTTTCCAGCTAGGTGAGATAAATAAAATCCTCACTTCAGCAGCTTCAACGTCCATGAATTCACTCAGTATTATTAGAGCAGCTCTTTGATTAATTGGTGAAATCACAAAGGCAATGATGTTTTGTCCTGTCCAGTGAAAATTTTTGTAAATACGGTTTTAAAATGTTCATTTTATATTCCTGCGTTAAGCCCCATCTTCCAACATTTTTCTTTCTACTCTGAGTGGATCTTCCTTTAATGGGTTAAACATGCTTGTCAATGATTATTCCAGCATTGAATGCATTGTAAACAAATGAAACCTGTAATGTCTTTGTAACCGATATCCAGTTTTGACCCCTTCCTTTTTAATCTAATAGGTCACATTTACACACAGTATCTGAATATACATTTTATTTTTTATCATTGAGTTAAATGCAAAATATTTCCTTTTTTTATTTTTTTTATTTTTTTATTTTATTTTAATGATTGGAAATCAAGGGTATATGAAGTGAAATGTGCCAGGATGTTTTTTTTAAGTTATTTGTAGCTATAAATACAAAATCTCCTCTCAGTAAGAGGTTTTGTGTTTGTGTTTTTGTTTTTGTTTTTTTTTGTTTTTTAGGGAACAGTAAATGAGGGACTTTGTACACATTCATTTTTATACAGTTTTATATAATCTAATGAGCAGTAAAATTACAAGTTTGTAATCACCATTCATCATGCAGGTTTCTTTTGATATTAGTGACATCACAGTGTTACTCACACATCTTCTGGAAGATGCTTTTCTGTCTTAACGTGATTTTTCTAGCATCTCCGAACAAAGCTGCACACATTAAAGCTGTTTTATACTGGAAACGCTTTGATTTAAAACATGTTTAAACTCTTACCTGTCTGTGATGAGCTGTTCCCGCTGTGTACATCAGCAGTGCCTGTAAGGACCACGTGAGGACCTTATGGGTCCTCCTTGGACCAAATCAGGGAATTTCTTCAGATAAACTGACAATCAATATTTTGCTGCACTGTGATGATTTGCACTCTGTGAGTTGGAGAGTGGATGAGCGAGACAAATTCCTGCCACTACCTCTCTGTACACTTAAATCCTGCTGAGGCTAAAATAAACTTCATTTCAGTTACTCTCACCTGTTTTTTGCTTGGTGCAGACCTCCTGACAACTATTCCTCTCAAGACTTTCTTTCTTTTAGACATTTTTTTTAAAGAATATTTTGTGCATCATGTTCTTTTTAAGTTTAAGTTTCTAGTTCAAACTTCTCCCCCTCCTTTCAGTCTAAGTGCACTCGAGGGTTCAGATATGGAAATTGGGCTGGTCTTCACTGTGCCATAGCTGTGGTGGTGAATGTTTCTAGGTTTTATATTTCACACACAAACTTGCCCCGTTTGTTTAAAAAGTATACTGTCATCTTGCACAATGAAGCTTAAAAAAAACCCATTTTAGATACTAGCTGAAGGAAAAGAATAAAAAAACTGTGCAGTTTACAATAAAGTGCCACATGTGCTTAGTAAGGGCCTGATACTGTGGGGTGAAAAAATTTACATGTACAACAGTGATAACACAATGCAAGCAAGTAGTGCAAATTGCATCCATAAATGATATCTACACTGTAAAATGTTTGAGAAGAGGAGCATTTAATACTCCAGAATAAATGCGTTTCTAAGAATAGGAAGGTTTTGGCAGCACCTTCATTCTGTTTTAACCATTCTCTTGTAGATCTTCTGCTGTTCTTGGGATCATTGTCCTGTTGCATGACCTGATTTCAGTCAGGCTTTGTCTGCTGGACAGATGGCCTCACATGGAGCTCATGGTCCGCTCTGACTGTACGGTGTCCAGGTCCCATGACTACAAAACGAGTCCAAATCATCACCCTTCCACCACCGTGCTTGACGGCTATTATTGAGGTGTTTGTGCTGATATACTGTGTTTAGTTTCTCTTTGGTCTCATCTGTCCAGAGGTTTTCTGGTTTGTTCAAATTTAACTTTGCAAACATAAGCTGTGCTATGTTCTTTTTAAGAGAAGAGGCTTTCTCCAAGCAACCGTTCCAAACAAGCCATCTTTTTCCAATTCTACAGTCGTAAACTTTAACATTTAATATGCTAACTGAGATGCATAGAGTCTGATATGCAACTCTTTTTTTTGTAGTTTTGGCAAATGTCTTGAATGTTTTCCACTTGTGCATAATTCTTGTCCGTGTAGAATAATAGACTTCAAATTCTTTAGAAATGCCCTCCGTTTCCCAGATTTACGGTCAGCAACATTTGCTTCTTTAAGATCATTGCCAACATCTTTTCTCCAGGGCATTGTATTAACCCACTTCTGAAAGCTCCACGCCAACAAGCTGCCAAAACATCTGTTTTTATAGAGGTGCTCACACTGGCTGATGATCAGTTAATCACTGCATTTGATGATCAGCATCTGGCTGCTACTTACCCTCTTAATTCCCCCTGGACTGCACAGAGCACTGATCTATGAGAAATACTCAGGAGGATCTTCTTCAGAATATTTTGATGACCTGAATTTTTACCGACTATGCCCTGGCATAAATCACCTTGTATCAAAAAACTCTAGACATGAATGACAGCTGTAAAACAACAAAAGAAAAATAATCATGAACCTTGTGAAAAAGAAAACTACCTGAAGGAGTTTTGCATGACGCAAGATGCAAGCAACCTGAGCAATCAGATAAAGTCATCTGTTTGTCTGTCATGTTAAAATATATAATTAAAAAAGGAAAATATGAACAGTCGAGTAAATCAAACCACCGACTGCATGTCCTGCAGTATTTGAGTAAATGCGCTGAAACCCCTGGATGAGGCTGAGACGATTTGATCAGTCTGCTGTGTAATGATCGCCGCTGACTTCCCTCGTGCTCGGGTAAAATCTGTGCAGGGTCAAAGCAGCTGTGTCAACAGAGGCTCTATCTTTAATTTCGTTCTCAGCGGGTCAATATTTTTCCTGCTGGAATGTATGAAGCAAATGCAGCCCATGTTTGGCCCAGATCAAGTTTCAGAGCACAGGTTTGACCTCCTTCAGTCTCTGGGGTAATAAAAAAGAGTCCTGGCACGGAGCAGGAGCACAGAGCTAAAAGTCCTCTTTATTGTATTTTATTTTATTCAAACATTATGCAGAGAACTGTTCTCATTTTGACATTTAAATTTGTTTTTTTTTCTTGTTTAAAGAAGGTTTAATGTGAGTTTTAATCTCTTTTTTAGTGCTTTTATTTTGTAGAGGACTCAGATTGAAAACTTTCTTGCCACTTGGGGCTGACCACAGCACTAAAAGGAGTTGAATAGATGGAGCTTTCTTATCCTCGTTGGCTGACTGGCTATTGTTGGCAGGGCACGACCTTAGTTTGCTGCTTTTCTTTGTGGGACAAACAAATCAACCTCCTCAAGTGCCACAGTATTATCTCTCTCTCCTGTGTTAAGCCAAGCAGCAAACTAATAGGGCCCGCAGGCTGCAAGGCTTAGGGGGGAAAGTTGTGTATGCCTAACAAGGTGATCATTCCTGGGATTCCTTCATGTGCTTCACTGGTTTCAGCAGGAGCGGCTGCAGAGCAGGCAGGAGGCACAGAGGGATGTCCTGGAGGTGAACTGTGGCTGTTTTGTGACACGAAGCTATAAATTTTGAGAAGGCAATCTATTTCACACGGAGCTCACCGTTTCACGGCTTCACTTTCAAGTTTTACAAGTCTGACAGAAAGCTGGACCCAGAACTGTCACAGTGCCATGCTGCCCCCTAGAGGTGGAAAATATAGCAGAGTTCATATTTCACTTTTTCCTGATAAGGTTTTGGTTAGGAGCAAAACCAATGCAGTTACCTAAAATTCAACCAGATTAACTAAATATGAGAAAAATTCAGTGGTGAATAGGAATTAAATGGGATTCCTGCTTCTCTGCTCCATCACTTTTTCCGCTTGTATGCTCGCTTATGCTGATTTATTTCTTTATTTCTAATTTATTGCTTTCAACTTGATTATTAATATCCAGGGTTTATGAGAAATTACACTTATTTGCTGCATATAGATATTCTGTATGAAAAACTGCAGTTACTCTAGCTGCCGCTAGAGGTGCCGCTAGAGCTGCAATGTAGAGAAACCCAAACATCAAAAGCATGTGAGTGATTTTCTTTGTAGCTCATCCACCTGCAGGGCTACAGGCGTGGTCATGTTGATTAACAAGTGACCTCTCGGCATCATTAAACTGCACCTCTCCAGTGTGTATTGTGACTAATTCAATGTGTATTTTTAAACCAACACCCACAGAGTTGTATTGTGTTTTTTCTGTGTTGATCAGCAGCAGTAACATCACTCAGAGACACTAAACAAACATCCTGTGGATGCCTCAGGCGCTGAATGTTACAGTGCAGCAGGACAAACCTGCTCTCAGGGTCTCAGGGTGTTTCCAGCACTGCCTACAGTGAAGGAACTATTCACACTCTTTACCTGCAGCCTCAAAATAATATAATCTGATACCCTCAAAGCTCCTGCTGACAGGAGTGGAGTATCAAGTGGAGTCAGTCACAGAACTATAAACAAGATAATTGATTCTTGACATTAGATCAATGAATAGGTGGGTTATCAAAACTTGATGGCCGGCTATAAAGGCTAAAGCCTCAAAGGACAGTTGTAAATGTCTTGTCCTTTATTTACGGCACAGAGGCTGGGAAAACATCTAACGCTGTGTCACAACAGGAGTGTTTTGTTTGTTTTCCATCTGAAAGAATAAACGCCCAACAGGTTAGATGGCCGCCTCAGGAACAATTATCAAGGCTCAACATTGTACTAATCTCTCAGTATACATATATATTACTTTGTAAAACAAAAACAGCTTAAACTCCATTCCAGGTCATGCGAAATCAGGTGACATCAAATTAGCACACCAGCATTATCAGTGAATGTGAGTTTTTATTAATAAAACCTGTGCATTACTTTGCAAATTTCAGTGTTCGAAGTTTAGCAAATGTGAAGTATTTCGTGCACTGGCTGTCTGATTACTCTCCTGGAGTTAAAAGTAAATTTTTTGCTAGGAAGTGACGTGAAATGGAAATATGATTACCTCAAAAGCAGTGGCCTAAAGTTCATTAATGCTGGGTGACTGAACTCCAACAGCAACACCTGCTTGCTTCACATTTCTAAAAACATCATGGCGTTGTGAAACCATGTCATTTCATCACAGATGCAGCATTTGTCTGTCAACAGTTGTAAAGTTGCTGCTGCAGCTGTCAGGGAATGATGAAGTGTGGGACTGAGGACTCGATACAGGACGAGATCCATGGTCAAACTGACACAAGATGGAAGATAGGGCTATTTATACACAGAAAGTTATTTATTTGACATCAGGACTATTTATACATAAAGGGTTGATCATACAGCAGGACCGTTTATACACAGAGAGGTAGGGAACAAAGCTCAGAACAACATAAAACAAATGGCAACAATCGGGGATGCAAGGAAAACATGGCCAGGAAAGGAAAGCTAGGTAAGAACATATGTGTCACGGCGACGGATGGCCGGTACTGAATAGGACTCAGGTGCAGAAACCCAGAGCGGAGACAGTAGATGATTTAACAGTTTATTACGGTTAAGTGCAAGGGGGAAAAAAAAGGGAAACGTGGCAAAGACAGAAAATGACGAGACGTGGAGCCTTGGTGTGGCGTGCCCAGGGGAACGTGGCTAGGGCGAGGGAACGAGGCCTGAGAAGTGGAACGGAGCTGAGTGGGGGAACAGTCACACTGAGGGGAGAGGATATAGGAGTTAGGCAGGTAGTGAAGGCAGCTCAGAAGTGGCCAGTATAAGAGCAGCAATTCTTACTTGCAGTTAGGGACCTGGAGTGTTTGAGAGGGGGATGATGAAGATCCAGGGGAGGCTGAGTGGCGTGGAAAGGCTGACCTGAGATCCGGGGCTCCAGATGGAGTGTGATGGCAGGAGGGCAGGCAGGTGAGGCACAGAGGGATTTCCAAAATGATCACTAGGTATCCCGAGTCCGGAGGTGGAGTGAGCCAGGGTGGGTACAGCAACTGTAGTACAAAAGAGTCTTTGTTAGTAAGATAAATCACAGCGAGAATTTGAAACACAAGACCTGTTACCAACATGGGTTGATGACGAACTGGCAGTGAGTGAACATCGATGTGTGGTTTAAATCCCTCTGGCTTGATTGCCTGCAATAGGCTCCAGGTGTGCAGGAGCTGGAGTTGGCCCTGCCCAGGGGCGGATCCCAGGTCAGTTCAGGAGCCTAATGGAAACTCCAGCCACCCACCGTAGACCATGACAATATGCTAAACATAGAGACTAGAAGACTCACATTAAACATGAAAAAAGAGATGTCGGATCAAAATCAAGACATGAACCAAATCTCGATGAAACTCATCGCTGGAATAATCGTGAAGTAGGAACTAAAGACAGAATATTACACTAAATGCACAAAACTCTATGGGATCAAACTTTTGGGGCCAAAACCAGGGATCATGACAGTAGCAGCAACTACAAGCTGAAATTCACTGCTGCAGGGATGCTGAGAAGTCACCAACTACTGTTGTCGGTTTCAACAGCTAAATCCCACACAAACAGCCAGTCCCACACACCAAAAAGATCAAACACCTGTAATCTGCACGCAACAGCAAACAATAGTCTCCTTATTACTGTGTTTAATGTGAACCTCTAATTATCATTGTCTTCTAGTGGTGGCGAATGTGCTCAGATACTTTAATTAAGTCACAACAGCAATACACATTCCTCTACGTAAAACTACTGCAGTGGAAATAAATAAATGCAAGTATGCAGTTTGTTTTTAAATGTACTGAAAGTGTCGAAGAAAATACATTCTAACAGCTTGGATTGTAGTAGTATTATACATGACATTAGCATTTTGTTAATGTTGAGTCATTACTGTGTGATCAGGAGTTTACAGAAGTAATCATTACTGATCAAATCTGACAATTACCGCCATCATCACTCATTCATTTCCTCGTGTTTATTACAGAGGGGCTGGAGCCTGTAGCTGTTAACGATAGGAGGACGCCCGAGTATTTGGAGTAGTCAGAGAGAACAAGCAAAGTCTGCACAGAAACAGGCCCCACCTGGCTGGTGTCTTCAAAACCACGATCTTCTGCCTTCGTCAATTAAAAAGAAAGACCGGAAAAAGTAAAAGTTTCCTGAGCAAAAACTTGCTTTTCCAGCCACAAATTTTGTGTGACAGTTTAAACCAGATACAGCTTGAGCTGATTTCATTTTGGTAGAAATTGGGTCAAAGTAACAGCAAATTTGAAATCAGTAAAACTGTATATTACCCACAGTTTTTTTATGTCATCTCCAAACCTCACTACAATATTCGGGACAGAGACTAAACTACAAAGTTTTAGTACAGCTGTTGCCCTCCGCAGGGAGTTGTGCTCTCTGTGTGCTCTTGCTACGGTAGTATCAGTTGAATAATCTTAATCTGTAACCTGTACATACCAGTTTAACCATATTTCCTTTGGGTAGAAGTAAAACTCCAGCTAATATTTTTTACATTCCTAAAACATCCTTATGCACTTATTACTAATCATTAAAAACTCAATCATACTTATTATAAAGTTAAAATTGCCATTTACATTTGCTTTAAAGAGCGTGAAATGGGAAGATCAGGTGGTGGCGTCATAAATAAAAGACTGTGTAGCTGGAGGCTGCAGGCTGTGGCCTGCTTCACTCACTGTTTATTTTTCTTTTCACTTGTCAGTGCTCCCACCTTCAGTGGGAGCACTGAAGGTGTATTTGATGCTCTGGATAGGAGGACAGACTCACACTTACGTAACATTTGTGAATGATTAATAAATGAATAAAAACAGACTAACGGATGGTATAGTGGTCTACTCGTCAGCACTGTTGCTTCACAGTCTCTTTAAATCTACCCACAGTGTGGGTCTGTTGTGTGGAGCAGGTGAGTCTAAGTTGGCTGCAGGTATGAATATGAGGTTGTGTCTCTCTCTCTCTTTGTGTTTACTCTTAGACTGGTGATCTGTCCAGGGTGCAGGGCAGGGGTGGGCAATTCCAGGCCCCGACGGCCGGTGTCCTGCAGGTTTTAGATCTCACCTTGGGTCAACACACCTGAATCACATGATTAGTTCGTTACCAGGCCTCTGGAGAACTTCAGGACATGTTGAGGAGCTAATTTAGCCATTTAAATCAGCTGTGTTGGATCAAGGACACATCTAAAACCTGCAGGGACACCGGCCCTCGAGGCCTGGAGTTGCCCACCACTGGTGCAGGGTGTACCCCACGTCTTGCCCTATGACACCTGCGACAGACTCCAACCTGTCTGTGACCTTGAATTAGTTAAGAAGAAGAATGTTATTGTTTATGTCACAATATTATGACATAACTAATAGCATCGCTAAAGATGAATTAAAATCGCTATTTAGTGTTCTTTGTTTACTAACAACAACAACAACAATCTTTATTTATAGAGCACATTTAAAAGCCTTGGGCATACCAAAGTGCTTTACATAAAACAATAAAAGGTTCAAACATTGATAACGGATAAATAAAAATAACGAGTTATGTTCATAGATAAAAGCTACCAATAAGAATGACTACAGCACATGGGTAATAGCAAGATAAAAGCTGTACCACCATAATAAAAGACACCAATAGAAAGATAGGAGGGAATTAATACAAGAGGTCAATAGGTCACAGCAACCAAACAAGCAAACAAACAAACCAGCAATTAAAAGGTGGAGAAGGCAAGTTTAAAAAGATATGTTTTAAGCTGTGATTTAAAAGAATGAATAGAATCAGATGCCCGGATGCCAATCGGGAGATTGTTCCACAGCACAGGTGCAACAAGAGCAAACGATCGATCACCTCTAGTCTTAAGTCGAGATCTGGGCTGAGCCAGCAGTAACTGTGACGATGACCTTAAAGCCCTAGCAGGAGCATAAGGGTTTAAAAGGTCCTTAAGGTAGC
The DNA here is from genome assembly GCF_057381915.1 of Diplotaxodon limnothrissa. Classification (NCBI taxonomy): domain Eukaryota; kingdom Metazoa; phylum Chordata; class Actinopteri; order Cichliformes; family Cichlidae; genus Diplotaxodon; species Diplotaxodon limnothrissa. The sequence goes on from NC_140596.1 coordinate 19,525,914, forward strand.
TGGGTGCAGTGTTGTTAGTAATTTTAAAAGTAAACAACAAAATTTTAAATTGAATACGATATTTGACAGGCAACCAGTGCAGATCGGCAAGGACAGGAGTAATGTGGGCAAACTTGCTGGTTTTGGTTAGAATGCGAGCTGCAGCATTCTGAACTGTCTGTAATCTCTGTAAAAGGGAAGAGTGGAGACCACAATAAAGTGAATTACAATAGTCTAGCCTCGACGTTACAAAGGCGTGGATGAGCTTTTCGAGATCTTTATGCGGGATATAGCGCCTAGCCTTAGAGATAAGACGAAGCTGGTAAAAACTAGATCTGACAACAGCAGACACTTGTTTGTCAAGTGAAAAGGAGCTGTCAAATAAGACACCCAGATTCCTGACAGTATCAGAGAGAGAACAACTAAGAAAACCAAAGGCATCCCGGAGTTTGGCACGAAGGGCATTACTACCAAAAATCATAATCTCGGTTTTCTTCTCATTAAGGATAAGAGAATTCGACAACAACCACTTCTTGGCCTCAGACATGCATTCTCGGAGGCTATTCAGAGACAGAGCAAGATCGTCGTTTAGCTCAAGATAGAGCTGGATATCATCTGCATAATAGTGATAAGCAATATAGTATTTCTCAAAGATGGCACTTAAAGGAAGCAAGTATAATGAGAAAAGGGTAGGGCCCAGCACAGATCCCTGGGGGACACCACAGCAAACAGGTACAGCCGAGGAAGAGGATGTAGCCAGATGTACCGTAGAGAGCCGATTGGAGAGATAGGATTTAAACCAATCCAGGGCAGCGCCCTTGATGCCTACAGTGTGCTCAAGTCTCGCTAATAAGATATTATGGTCAACCATGTCAAATGCCGATGATAGATCCAAAAGCACTAAGACTGAGGGGCGTCCGTTATCGGCCATTAGTAGGAGATCATTGAAAACACGAAGCAATGCTGATTCTGTGCTGTGATGTTGTTTGAAGGCCGATTGAAATTTATCATTTATATTATTCTCATCAAGGTAGGTCTGCAGTTGGAGCAGAACCACCTTCTCAAGTATTTTAGCCAGAAAGGGAAGCTTAGAAATTGGCCTAAAATTGGCAAAATCACTAAGCTCAAGGTTCCTTTTTTTTAGAACAGGTTGGATTATGGCATGCTTGAGAGCTGAAGGTACATAGCCAGAAAGCAAGGAGAAGTTCAATATGGACAATAAGCAAGGTCCAATTACACTGAAACAATCCTTAACAATACGGGATGGGAGAGCATCATGTACACAGTTAGTATTGTTCAGTTTATCAATTAGACGCTTCAGAGTGGAGAGAGAAACGGGTTCAAATTGATAAAAAGTGGCCGAACAATCAGGAGTAGACATACAATCAGTCACCAGAGGAAGAGTAGATCTAAGGGATAAAACTTTATCTAAAAAATAGTTTGAGAATTTTCCACAAAGACCCGGGGAAGACAGCAGTGGCATAGAGGGACGGGGGTTCACCACAGAGTTAAAAATTTTAAATAGAATTCGTATTAACAACACTGTTTACTCTATTTTGCTATTTGTCATGTATGAATTATTACTCTGTTTTCTGCTTATAAATGTACTCGTGTTGCTTCTTTATGTAGAAAGTATTTTTAGAAACTTTTTTGTCCTGTAAATCTGGTTGATGTTGTGACACCAGTACTGTGGATTTAATCCAGAGAGTGACTTTGTGATTGTGACGGGAGGTGAATATCATTATGAGAGAGAACTTCCATATGACATTGGACTTGGACAGAGTGGCTGCCTTACTGATTGCAGAAACACCATTTGTTTGATGTCTGGTTAACGATTAACCACAGAGTCCAGTAGAAATGCATCTCGTATTATTCTGCGAGCTTTTCTCATCATATTTATTGACGTGAGCTAACAGCAAAGCTTTGATGAAGCACCACGTGCAGCTGAACGAGCTCTCGCCAGGCAACTTGAGTCTTTAAACTTGATTCCTCATTCTTCAGAGACTTTGTCTCTAGTTTCTATTGAAAGGGAGTGACTGCAGCCATTCAAAAGAGGAATGTGATCTGGCTGTGCAGAAGACTGTGCTTCTGGTCCTCAAAGATAATTGTCAGCATGAATAATCATAAGCAGAGCGCATATTATGTCAGTGTAAAACCAAGTAAAACATGGAGTGGTAAGGAAGGACATTAAAAAATCATGTTTGCAGTGCGGTCTTTCTTTTCATCCCTCTCACGATATCAATAATTGATCTAGTGTAGCACCTCTGTTGGCTGGTTGGCATTCACAGTCATGTGGAAAAGCAACACCCTCGCTGTTTTCATTAGGAGGATGAGTAGCAGCCAGGTGCTGCTAATGAAACGCACTCGATTAAGTGACAGTCAGCACCTCTATAAAAGCACAAGTTCTGTCGGTTTACTGGTCTGTATCATTCAGCTGTGTGTTAACACAATGCCACAATCTTCCCAGCAAATTCAACCCCAGGTCAGATCATGTAATGAAAAAAAAAGGAAAAAAACTACATCTCAGACTCTACAGGCCTCAGTCAGCACGTTAAATCTTAAAGCTTATGACTGTACGATTGAAAACAGAACAAGTATGGTTTGTTTAGAAGACTGAGGTGACGCAGGTGAAACAAACAAAAAGCGCCCCTTCATTGGTGCATAAAATTCAAATAACAAAGTCCATAAACAAATTCATCTAAATCCAGCAGGGGGGGGACAGAAGGAAGCGTGCTAAGGGTAAGCAAACACTGTAACAGAGGACAAAGGTAAGACAGCGTTATTTATACTCACACACTGACCAGAGACACAGCTGGGAGGAAACAAGACACAGGTGGACACAATCAGCACAATCACAGAGGAGGAAGTAAGACTGAACACAAGACAGAGGACAACTAAGTAGCAAAGTAAAACAGGAAGAAAGTAACAATGACTAAAGCGGGAAACTCAATACAGGAAAACTCGATACAGGAAACAGGACACAGAAGGAAAGTAGGAGAAAGAACTGAGGAAACTAATAAACTCTGATATAAACAGACCTTTGAAATCACAGGGCATGACATACTGTCCATTCAGACATGGAAGTCTATGAGCTTTTGTTTTTTGTCTTTTTATTCTATGGCCTGTCTTCCTACACAGCAAATCCAGCATGTCCAAATTAACACTGTCGGATTTGATTTCAACACTATTAAAGTGTCTATATGGGTCCACACCAGAGAGTGTTAATTTAACTCTTTTTGGAGAGTTGGTACGTTAACTCTGATTTAGTGTTAAACACCAAATCTGTCTGGAGTTGATAATTTAACACTTGGTGTTAAGAGTTTATATATTAACTCTCAAAGAGTATTTTAGTTTAACTACGTAAGAGTTATCTTCTAATTCATTCTAAAAAGCGGGAATTTTACTGTTCTGAACTTCTAGAAATTTCTTTTGGAAATAAACATTTACTAAAAAGATGCAATGGTTTTTGAAAAACATTTATTCTGAACTGTGCACCACAATTTCAAAACATTTTCTGAAAGATGTAACAGTGTACATGTTCTCACTTTCATTAGAATTTTGTTTATCAAAAGGTCTGACATGGTAAATGCAAATAACAGCATTCTCATCACTTATTTCTTCAATACAATATGCATGTCCTTCATTCATCCCTTTGTGGAACTTCAACGCACTTCTGCTCTCCCCCATATTCCATCTTCACAAGCATATCCTGTGTGGAGATTGAATAAAAATTAGTTGACACTAATTAACGGCACAAATAATCCAGTAAACAATTGCAGCACAGTAAAAAAAAAAAGGAATCCTCTTTGAGCCATTACTTGTGTAAAGTATTTTCCCAAAAGACAAGGACACAGGCAACAGGTAATACTGAACTAAATGTAAAACCTCAACTTTTTTCATTTTTACCTAAACCGTGTGCACAAAACTCTGGAGGGATCTAAATGCTACCGTAGAATCCAGTCAGGACGTCAGCTACTGCTGTTTGCTCGTTTTTTTTTTATTTTTTTTATGGGCGATCGTTTTCAGGCTTCAAGTAGCACCATTATACCAACATTTCACATTCTAGACATTGTTTTAGGTGTATTTGACCAAAAGTTTGACTGAAAATTCACATGCAAGCTTTTTTTCAAGGCTGTGGTATTTGCCCGCAAACAATACCTTTCAGCTAGCTAAAACAGAATATTATGCTATCAGCGAGCAACATGGCTAATGCCTTTCACACAGCTTTGTCTCAACTCCAAAGAGCCACAGAAGTAAAAGCTAATAACAATTGAAACAATCTTTGAAAAAATGACTTACCAAGCATGGCAAACAACTCAAATATGTAGAGCAAAATGTTCTGAAACGGCTTCACTTCAGCTTCGATTGGAGCCGTGCTGGGGGCGGAGTCTGTGAATTTACTCTGTTGGTGTCATAGCCCCTCTAGGAGTTCAGAGTTAAGAGGTCAAGAGTTAATGTTTCCATTGTAACACCTCCAGATTTGAAATAGAAACACTCATTTTTAACACTCGATTTTAACTACTATCATTTTACACCTCAGAGTTACATTAAAAGAATGTGACTCTGCTTAGAGTAAAATTAACTCTACTTTTGCAAGGAGACTATTAACACCAAAAAATTTAACACTTTTGAATTTGCTGTGTACATATAACCTCCAATTTAAGTTATATTATGGACTTTTATTAGCAAATTTAAAAAAGAATAACTCTCTTAGTTTATGTAAAGGTTTCAATCAGATGAAGACCCTTAATTTTTAAAGGTTATTATATAAGAGCCCCCATAATGCGGCTGTCCTACCTGCGAGAGCAAATAATGAGAGCGAGTGAATAAGAGGGAGAAATCAGATTCCATCTCAATGAAAATTCTTTATTTTAAGTCTTTAAAAAAAAAAACCCTACCTCTGCCACTCAATGTGTTTTTTTTCTTCTTCTCACAAAGCAAAACCTCTATCTAAATGTGTTTTAAGTCTAATAACTCCTGTATGTATAACAGGCCTGGCAGGCAGTTATTGTCTCACTGCTTCATGTGAACAGTGGGCTCCTCTTATTAGCCACTCCCTTTGATAAGGCGCACTCCACCTGTCCCAGCCCGAGTAAAAGGACCCGCCCTGCCTGTGAAAGTCCTGCTCTCAGGGCCAGGAGGCGCAAAAGAGTGAAGCAGGTGAAATGTGGCCCGACAGGTCTGATGGGAGTGCAGAGAGACGTAGTCAGTGCAGAGAGGATTGCTGAGTGACTGACAAGCCTGTCAGTCAGGTGGCTTTAGGAGCAGTCTGGCTGGAATTAGGACAATGACATTGTTGTGTTTGTGCTGCTGAGAGCTGGTTTGCACCTGTTCATTTCACTGACTGAGGGGGAACCTCGCAGCCCTGAGGATACCCACTGCAGACGCAGCAGCAGAAGCAGACTTAGAGTGGAATTTCCCTCCTGTTCCCAGGCTGGGGCCGGTGGCGAATGGTCGCTCTGAGAATCTGAGCAGAACTCAGGAAGGAGAGTGAGAGGAAGGGTGGGAGGACAGCCAGAGAGGGAGAGGAAGAGAAGCCAGGAGTGGACATTAGAGGAGACATGCTTCGCTACGGTTCAAGACCAACTGTTTCCACCACCACCACCACAACAGAGGACTCTCCAGAGGCTTTAAGGGAGGTAAGAAGCTCGAGAGAAGCGAGAACACTGAAGATCTCTCTGTCTTTCCCCCCATTTCTCTCTGCTCTCCTCTTCTCTCTGTGTTTTGTCCTGTCCAGTGTTTTTTCCTCCCCTCTTCTGTTTGTCGGCTGTTGCTTTTAACTCTGCCGACACTTGTTTTCCTGTCTGTAAGCAAAGAGATCCATTTTCTCTCTCTCTAACGTTTTCTGACTCTGTTGTAGGATGTGTGGCTCTGTTCACTTACACGAGTGTGTAATGGGAGCTGAGCGTGCAGGAGGCAGAGCTGTCATGTTTATTTGAACAGCTCTCTGATAAAACAGGCCTTTGTACTTGCCCCACGTTTTATTTTATTCCCATGGTCGCCTCATGCAGGTCAACACGTACCGTAATATTTGGTGAAGCACGCTTGTAGGGTCTGCTGAAGAGTTCGGTTTTTTTCTTTGTACTAAATTTCTTATGAAAAACCTCAAAATAGTAAAAAATCAAACAGAGTTCCCACTTTCCATGTATCTGTTTTACTTTTTAACATTTTACTCTGTTTACTCTGTTTTGCATTTACATAAACTTTGTTTGGTGCCCTGTTGCTGCTGTATGTGAATAAGCTCACAGAATTTTTTAGTTGACAGTTCAAGCTTTGCCACAATATCAGAGATATTTAGATCTGAATTTTATTTTTCTTCATGATGACCATCTGTAAATTCCCCTAAATTCAAACATTTGCCTTTTTTGTCTGTGTGTGTTTGTTTTGTTTTCCAGAGGAGAATCAGACGCCTGAGACTGACTCTGTATCCCGGAGAAAATGGAAACAAGGAGCCAAAAACTGAAAAGTCAGACACTGTAAGTTTTGCGTCTCCCTCGGTGTTACCTCCACCCTGTTACTCCGGCCAGAACCGGCTTCAAATCCATACGGTACAATACGTAAAGTTACATTAACTCATTCACTGCCAGCCATTGGCAGTGAATGAGTTAAACCCATTGACTCATGCACTGCAATTGACGGCTATAGACGTCAATGGCAGTGAATGAGTTAAAGAGGAAACGTCATCACACTCGACTCAGTTTGACACTGCTGATCAGAAATAGTGACGTGTGGGAGTAAAAGCACCAATAAAAACCAAACAGAAACCCCTCCCACACACACCTTAATTCATCTTATAAACCATTAAAAGAAAGATGGTGGAAAAGCTGAGATTTATGTGCTTTTTATCATCTGGTCCAGTTATGCAATCATGACAGGAGGGCGTGTGTGTGTGTGTGTGTGTGTGTGTGTGTGTGTGTGTGTGTGTGTGTGTGTGTGTGTGTGTGTGTGTGAGATAATGCACACACAGCTGTTTTACATTTACTTCAAAGCTCTGCTCCATCTGTGCTCTAACACTCTTCCACAGAACAGAAAATGCTAATAAGTATTAACAGTATTAACTCCAAAGGACGGTAACTAAAACAAACAGAGCTCATGAGAAATTAATATTTGCCTACCGAGGTGTAGAATTACTCTTAGTCACGTTTAATATTTGCTGGTATGCTCTGTGATCCTGTGAATTATGGCTGAGTCGACGCCGCAGGCTGCGTGGGTGTTTGCTGTTGGTGGCTCTGCCCCGGTCTTTGTTTGTGATCGGAGGCTGATGCCAAAGTTTCAGAGTGAAAGTGCGAGAACTGAGTGCAATGCTTGGGTTAGGTTTAATCTCTGAGGAGAGGTTTTTCCTTGTATGACTGTGCGGTGTGCAGGATCCAGAAACATGATGGCTAGTTTTGAATGAACCTTGTACAACATGTCCACTCTTTCCACCGATAGCACACTGAAGTAATCTCTGAATGTGGCTGCCTTTGGGAGGGTGTGACTGCGACTATAGGAACTGATGACAAAGGACAGTCTGATGAAGTGTGAACACAGAGTGGAGGGAAGCGCACGTGTTTAGAGCTGATGTGCACTTTAGTGTTTGGGAAGGATGCAGATTTGTGCCCTCTGCGAGTGGCAGCCGGTTTGTCCCAGAACAGACATCGGTGACTCCAGCAACAGCGTCAGCATCTGTCTGTGAGATGAAAATGGCAACAAGCGATGTAACGAGTGAAGAGAAGGGTGTTTTTAAAAATAAAAACAGCTGAGTAACAGAGTAACATCACCGCTGCTGGGTGGGATTCATGGCAACACAAACTGGATTTCTGAGACCAATCCAGATGCAGATTTTCTTTACAGTGAGGTATTTCACAATCATCATAAAGCTATCATAAAGATACCACTTTACTCCACACTACCACTCCTGTTTTCTTGTATCATGTGAAAAAAGTTTTCCTATCAGAAAGTATTAGACAACATGTCGCCAGTGACTGCTGCAAGTCTGAAAGCAGTCTTATCATTCCTGAACCCTAATCACCATGAAGTCATCAGCCTCAGTTTCACTGAAGTTCAACAGCAAACTGAAGCTTAAAGTGTACGTGGAACTGCAGCACAGAGTAGAAAACATCAGGCTGGAGCCAGTTAGAGGTTCAAGAGGTTAAAACTTGTGCCTAGTTCATCTGTTCATCATGTTTTCAGTGTGGCGCTTTAAGGTCTCTGCAGGCGCTGCTGTAATTACTGTGTTGTTGCAAAATACCTGCACGTGTTTACACTGGGTACTGATGCTTGTTTTTCAGATAACTATTCGCTCTAGTTACACTATCTTAGATCTTAGATGTCATCACCATGGAAGGTCAAATGAAGGTCAGCAGGAATGTGGTAATGGGGACTGCATCCAGTTAATCAACGAGGAAGGAAATGACCAAAATATCTTTTCTCAGAGATATCCAGCGATACCGTGTTTCAAGAGGAATGCTGGTTCTTCGCTGTGAAGTTAGAAAGGGCGTGTCCTGCAACTCGAGACATCGTGGATTATATCCAACCGGCGACTGCGGCCTAGATGATATGTAGCACATGTGAATCATGACACATGCAGAGGAAGTAAACAGAGAACTGTTACCAGACGATGTTTCTATACCGCCAGCATTGGATTTCATCTCCGTAACAGCCGTAAAGTGAACACGGTTCAGCCCAGTGAGCTACAGTGAGCATCCTCCGTGCTTGTGTGACAAATAAGGAGCTAATCAGGTCAGACGGTGCAGTCATATGATAGAGGAGTGAGTTCATACAAACAAATGACAGTGTTAGATGACAATGCACTGATGCAAGATTATTTTACCGAGCTGTCTCCGAGCATTTTTTTTAACATTTGTGAACAGCTCAAGCTCCTCAAGCAACAGAGGAAAAGTAAGCCAGAGTGCTTCTCCCACAAAACTGACAAAGGGCAGGTAAACACGGACCAGCATGTGGTCAAACATTGTAAAGTTCAAAGCTGAATGGGCAGCACGCAGGGCTTCGTGAAGCGAACTGATAAAGATGGCTGTGCTTCCCTCCCATCTGCTGGAATCCACATCCTCCCACCTATTAGCAGGCCTTTTCCATTTCTCAACAGCAGGTCCTCTGTAGATTGAGTGGTGCAGAAATGTGAGGCTGGGCTCTGTCCACGAGACCACACTGGCATCTTTGTTCCTCCTCGCTCGTATCTCTGTGAGATGTGGACACTGATGCCTCTTTTTCTGAGTAGTAGTCCTCAATGAATGACTTCTTTGTGTAGAGACATCTAAAAGATATCAGAATCTGTCTATCTCTAGATCTATCTATAGATCTATAGAAACTATATAATATTCACATACAGTTAAATAAATACTTCAAGAGCGTGTTTACTTGCATTTTTGTTTAGAATCCTGCACTTTAGGCTCACATGAGGCGTGCTGTAGAATATATACAGAAATGATAAAGCTTAATTGAAAATGTTTTGTTTTACACGAATCATGGGTGGCATGGTGGTTCAGTGGTCAGCACTATAGCCTCACAACATGAAGTTATGGGGTTGAACCTGCAGTGTAGTGTTTGAATGTTGAACCTGTGCCTGCGTGGAGTTTGACTGAGTGCTTTGTTTGTACTAAAGACGTGGATGTTAGAATTGGCAATGAACCTAAGAGCAGGCTCCCTGCTTGGATATGCTGTCAAGAGAATGGAAGAATCAATGGAAGGATGGTTGAATGGAAGCCATCCACATCAGTGTTCTTGACCTGTTTTTGTTTTATTTTGCAGACTGAAAATGAAAAAGATGTCAATGGGATGTGGAAGAGGAAGAACGGGCTCATCCAAAGAGAGAGTCCACCTGGCCAGGAGTCACCTCAGCAGGTAGACAAAGCAGCCACTGCTTCATTGAGTGTGCCCTGCGCATGCACCGTGAGGCTGTCATTAATATTGTATTCACACATTCAGCATGAACAGAGGCTCACAGGTGACCGTGGCAAATGCTGTGACCATCACAGTTTAAAGACAGCAGGCGTGTTCAAAGTGTTTCTATTTGTTTTTATTTGTTTCAAGTGATAAACTATGGCAAAGCTAATAAAAAGAGCTGGATCATGCAAAATTTAAACTTGACTTACTTAGATATTCAATTAACATTCAATTCAATTAGAATAACTGACTGCTTAAGTTACATTTGAAGCAGAAGAAAAATCCCTGCAGAGTCTGTTTACAGCTCTTCATCATTTTACACCAAATGTGTGTATATAAGGATATATGACCGCATGCTCGACAGTGTGTTTCTATTTTGGCGCATGTACACTGTGAAGCACTTTATAAATAAAAGTTATCAAGGAAGACCAATTGATAATGAACAAAAGTGTTAGCTGTATTTCTCTTTATCAAGTAAAGCACCTTGCTCTTGAATTACAGCTGAAATACTGATTAAAATGTAGTCTCTGAGCTAAAGTTGTTTTTATTTGTGCCCAGGACTTTTGCTGTGTATTATTTAGTCATTGCATTGTGCCACACTGCTCCTGTGCTGGTGTGCATCTGTTTTCATTGGCTGTTAGAGGCACAATAGACAGAAATGGGCAGCAGCTCATGTCCTGGGTTGCAGAAACACGACACCTTCGATGCACTCTGCACCATTTTTTAGCTGCACATTGCCAACTTCCTATTTCCACTGCACAGCAGCGTGGGCGCTGAAATACTTGATCACTTGCACATATGTATGCATGTGCATGTACATGCAGACTCATGCAGTGCATCTGTAAGTGTGCACACAAACACAGAGACACCATGCCAGCATAAGCCTGCCTCAGCGGTAGGTAGCTACAGAAACCTGACCGGCACAATCCTGTCTCCCTCAGCACCTCGGAGACATGACCAATGGGGTGCCAGAGACCTCGCTGCAGCATCATGGGCCCAAAGTGTATGGTGTAGTGCAGAGGACAGGCTCAGATAGACAGGAGGTGCTGGCACGCGAGTGGACAACCAGTCACCTACAGGATGAGATGAGATACATCAGGGAGGTGAGGAAAGACTGAGCCTTCAGGCCAATCATTCTTTTGCCATCACATCATCCATACAAGGCAGAGTGGGTTTCTGTTTAGATGATATCTGTGTTTTCCTGGTTTCTGTTTGCAGGTGAGAGATTCTCTTGAAAAGGTTAGAGAGCGGATGTACGGACAGTTTGGAGGAATGCAGCAATCAATGCAGAAGCTTTCGCAGGAACTCAGGGTAAAGATTATGACAACACCATGTGACCGGATGCACTGACATTCCTCATCAAACTCTGACCTGTAAAGCTGTGCATAAATCTGAAAAAAGCTGTGTGCCACGTGTTTCTGCAGGCTGCCAATGCACACAAGAGGAGTCTAGAGTCAGAGGTTAAGATCCGCACGGCAGCCATGGAGAACTTTGATCAGATGAACAGTTCCCTCATATCTGCTAACCTCACCTTGCAGGTAACAAATCAAAGTCACCAAACACTCCGAAGACATTTTCTTTTCTTTTTTTACTCCGGCAGCTGGATGCTGTTACAAAAAGTCTTCACTGGCTAAAATAAGTTCCCTTTGCAGAAATCCCTTCTGGACGACTGTCAGAAGAGAGTGAGCTCGAGAGACGATGTGAAAAGTTTGCGGAGCACCTATGAGAAAACACAACAACAGCTCAGAGACAAGGAGCGTGAGCTGGCTGCAGTACAGGCTGAAAACCAAACTCTCAGGCTTCAGGTAGTCCCGCAAACACAAACTCTTTCTGTGGGAATGAACATGAATCCACGTGTGTCCACAGATGAAAAAACCCCCCAAAACTTTACAGTGGAAGTGGCTGCTTCTAATGCCACAAGGCCACGAGACCGAGATGTCAGCATGGCCAAAATAAATGGGTGGAATTCAAAATTTTCCCTCAAGTTTTGTGCAAGTGCTACTTTGTGTATGTTTAAAGGGACAGTGAAGTGCTCAGCTGTCCTGTAACAAAGTGGTCTGATGAGTCAGTAAGAGTGATGGAAGGACAGGACGTTTAGGACTTCATGACCCCTACCAACAGTGAATAAATCAATAAATGAAAGAACATTTTTCTATCTCTGCAGCAGGTAACATTAAAATCCAGCTTTACCGATCATCATCACAGTTCCTGAAGTTTTGAGAAACCATCTCCTGTCCTATTTTTTTTTTTAAGTTTTAATTTACATTAGAAAGCAGAGAGTCCAGCTTTCAAATCACTGTGTGATCTGAGACACAGCAAACTTTTATCGAGCAGCTCTGTTAACATATCATATTGCTGCGGAACAGAAACACATCAGCTGCATCTGCATCTTCTACCCTGAGCAGAATGTGGCCTAATCAGCTGAGCAAAGTGCTAATTTTTGCTATGCTGTGGACTGTCCAGGCGGAGTCTTCACGGGAGGCCAACGATAAGGCGCTAAAGGAGCTCTCGGAAAAGCTAGAGAAAGAGTATGAGGAAAAGCTGCTGGAAGAACAACGCAGGCACAGGGAGGAGATTGAAAACCTACAGGTCTGCATTCTTTGGTCCTTATTCATACATACATCACACTTTGTTTTTGTTTTTATTTTGACAGCAGAAACCAAACCTATTGACGTAGATTACCTAAGGAAATAACTGTACACAATTTACAAATAAAAAAGTTACAAAATTCTTGACAATGAGGCAAGCCTAAGCTGAGAGAAGAGTGGCAGACATATTTCTGTTTGCACAGGCCCAACTCGATGAGTACATCAGACGACTGGAGGAAGCGGAGAGAAACATCAAAATCGCAGAAGCCAAGATTGCAGAGAGGGACCAGAGGATCATGGAAGTGGAGCGTCTCCTGGAGTGCATGGGAAAAGTAAGTCAAAAATGTAACGTATGTATATGTCTTCCTGTTCCCTTGACCCTTGAACAAAATTGTGTAAAACAAAAATTACACAATACTTTGAGGGATCTGTCATATATCAGTCAAATGTTTAGGAAACGATGAAGATGATACTTCTTAAATGTACAAAAGCAACCTTCTGTAAAAGGTTATGACCGTATACATGTGCACGTAGTGGAGTTCAGTCCATGTTTACTGCAAACAACATAACACTTGGCCAGCTGCAAAAACACCTAGGACCCACTACTTTAAAACCACATGCCTGATACCGAGGTTTCCCTACAGCTCAAACCGGTTGGGCACGGGACCACTGGGGGCGCCAGCAGTCAATCCTTTGACTCCTGTGGACTGTGGGGTGGGGCCTCCATGGATTGGGATTGCTGCCTTGCTTTAGTTGATGATCAAACTGATAGGGATTGTTGGAGTTTGGAGTGTTTTCCTGCCAGGAGAATCTTTTCAGGTGGATGTTACGTGCCAAAGTTCCCCATCAGGACCCTGTAATCTAAGGAGACGACCGATGTCAGTGATTTTACTTCCCAAAAAGACTCAAACTTTTGAGTATTAGGATTTTCATTCAGCCATAGGAAAACAGATAAAATGTTGTGATTTCCACAGGAGAAGAGCCAACTGGAAGAGCAGCTGAAGGACTGCGAACAGCGCCTACGCCTGATGGAGGTGACGGACAGAACTGACGAAACTGTAGCCAAAAGGTACAAATTAAAGTCCAGATAGAAAATTTAAGCTGCACGTGAATCTGAAGGCTCTATTACAGCCCTTTCTCTAAAAGTGGATAAAACTTCGCCAAGACTGCATTAGATGTGAGGAAGTTCTTTGTCTTTGGTTTGTTTTCTCAAACATCAAGGATAAACTTTCATTCTTGGTGCAGAGATCTTAAACAAGGAGCTGCAAACACACAGGATGCATGATAAACCCCACCTCAGACAGCACATCCAACAATAATACTGAGAAATAATTGAATAGGATGGGATATTAATTAAAAAAAAAAAAAACATGTTAGTTTTTGTGTAAAAGTTCAGCTTAAAATTCTTTCGTACGTTTACCTAAAGTGCGGACCTGAAAGGTTTTTTCAAGTCAGCTAAGAACCTTCATAACACTTTTTCTTGAAGCCTGAAGCAGAGCGGCTTACGCTTGGCCCTTTAAACCAGTTGAGCAAGATGCACTTTGGAGCAGGATGTTTATAGCATTGCAGGCAGATTAATTACCTAGAAGGGAAAAAAGTACATAACTTTTTCATCGATGTTTGCAAATGAATCAGGGTGCTAGAGTCGTATTTCCTTCATATGTGGGACTACATCGTGGTTGTTTTTTAGGTCCAAAGAGCTGGAAGGTGAAGCAGGTGATCTCCGCGAGAGGATCAAACACTTGAACGACATGGTGTTCTGTCAACAGAGGAAGGTCAAAGGAATGATTGAGGAGGTGAGTAGGATTTATTTATCTGTATGTAGACCATGGATTCAACTCCTCTGTTCCACTGTTTTGATAGTGGGAGTGTCTCATACATTTACACAAGTAGCCTGTTTACCATTAAAACCATGGATCAATGTCAATGCACACAAGGAACGGAGAACTTCACTGCACACAGAGTCAATAAAGGGCGGGACGTCATGCTAACGGGGTGAATTCATGTTCATAATTTTGATGGGAAGGGGTTGGAGATAAAGGGGCATTATTTGTCTTCACTGAAGTATTTCAGTTATTCATTGCCTTCATTTCTATGTATGGAAAAACCGAGATTAGATAACGACTCTAGTTAAGTTTGCCGTGAACTGGATTTTCCATTTCTGTTTTCCCTGTAAATTATATAATGTTTTTAAAATGCTTATCTTTTTGAATTTGTGAAGGTCGAATCTCTGCGAGCTCAAGTTGCTCAGAAGGACATGTTCATCTCTGAGCTTCTGGACAGGATTGCAATAGTGGAGTGTGAGGTAGGATGAGACTGGTGTGCTTTCTGTGTGTTTTAATAACTGGTGGTGGGGTGTGATAATCTGCTTCATGGCTTCAGATGATCACATGGGCTTCTGACCACTGAATAACTGAATAACTGTGTTAATCCCCCTCTACTGCTTGTTGCTGCAAGCGTCAGGTCATTTTTTTCATGCAAAGTGACGATAGTCTTTTGCATGTAACTGACCTGATATTTCTTGTTTCCTGTTTTCCTTTTCCTAGAATAATGAATTAGAAGACAAGCTCAAGTATTTTATGTCCACACAGAATAAGACGCGAGAGGTTTTGGAAACCAGAGAGAAAGGAGTAGGCTGTGATCTGCTCCCCAGGTAGGATTGTGATACTAAGTAGCATTGGGTTGTGTTTTCTTGATTAGGAGGTGTTTTCTCACTCTGGTTTCTGACTGTGCTTCTGCAGACATGAAACACAGAGGTATGATGTTGAACCTGTTCAGTGTGAACCAACTCATCTCTTTCCCATCCAACCCCCATCACCTGATCATCCTCTATCACCTGTGAAACTCCCATCACCCACCGAACCACTGTCACCGACACAGCCTTTGTCACCCACTCATCCTCTATCACTTAGACCAAGCCCTTCCTCCATAGCGCCCTCATCCCTGGCACAACCCTCATCATCACCTCCCATTCAACATCCATCGATCTCTCTAACACTGCCCACTCAGCCAAGGACGTTTAAGCTTAATAACCCTCCCCCCAGCAGGCTACATTCAAGTTTACTAAGGTACACTCCTGTCCAGTACAGCCGCTTCCTGGATTCCAGACCCTCACAGGAGCATGGGACATTCTCCTACATCCACCCATCTGAGTCTGAAGCTGGTGTCAGTCCGGTCCAGCCTGGAGAAGACGAATTGGACGCACAAACAAGCAGAGGCACACCCTCCATACAAGAAGAGTCCACTTCATCCCCGCCCTCTTCTCAACCACGATCAGGAGTGCGAGTTTATACGCCGTTCATGAAACTTATGGAAATGACAGCAAAGATAAACATAGATTAAAGTTAAGTAGCAGTCCTGGAAAATGCATGAGCCAAGACTTAAATAAGGAGCGTCAATGAAGCTATGAAGCCATTTAACTTAGTATAATTACTGAAAACAGGGTTAACAAGTAACGCACAAACTTCTTTTCATAAGCAACAAAATCAAAAATAACATTTTATCAAACTGGGAGTGAAAAAAAAAACTGGAAATTAAAAGAAACTCACGGAAGTCATTGTCCCCAGTTACAAACTAGTTTGATCCAGATTCCCTGTCAGATGATAGCTTAGTTTCCATGTGGATGACAACATGAGTGAACAGTTTAATTACTTTTCTTTAAACCTGTTGACAGTTGGATTTTATTTTGTGTTTCCTCTCTCTTTTTGTATCAGTGCTAAGTACAGAGCTAACCTGTATGTCAACAGTAAATATGTAGGTAAAGCTAAATAATAGTATCCTCTAACTCAGTCTGCGTATGCTGGGAAAGAGACAAGCGTATTAAAAAACTGGTTGGAGTAGTGCAGTAGTAACATCCTTTATTATTCTCTTACTTGAGCTTAACATTTACATACTATATGGACCATAAAATTGTCAAATTGTTCACAGCAAATTGTAAAAAATAACAGTCTTAAAAACAAGTTTTAATAATGTAATATGATAACATACTCTGTGTTGGTATATAACATAGAGTAACGTTAACTTTAGGATTGAAAGTGAAAAAGTGGTGATGTAAAGTCAGGTTAGCCATTAAAACATCAGCTAGTGTGCTTCAAGAATACCGCTGACTCAGAATACATGTGCAAAATAATAATATGTAAATAAGCTACGTGGACAGAACTACCGACCTAGCTGCACATTACTCACGGTCTGATATCCCCGTGTTGATGTTGTTATCATCATAATAATGTTGATCCAGCATCAACATTACACCTGACCAATGACGTTGGAGCATTCAGTGAGCCAAGCATTAGCTTAGAATTTAGCCACATTCTAAGCTAATGCTAAACGGCATTAGCCAACCTAACTTGATAATGCCAGTTGGATAACAGCCAACCTAACTTGATAATATATTTATTACATTGCATAACTTTATAAAGAATATAGTTAATAAAACACACAACGTTTTATATAAACAAAAGAATCCCCCCCTCCTCTTTTATCAACAAAGTGAATGGTCAGTTGCAATGTTGATCCTGGACCAAGATTATTATGATAATGCAGGGACAACACCAACACTGGGATATCAGACACAACACAACACACAGCACACCTGCAGGAGCTGCTCTGCCATGTAAACCCATGCAACGGGAGCATTAAAGTGTGCTCTTTGGAACAACCAATTCTTTGTAAATACAGACTGCCTGGCCAGGCATTTGACTTTATACAACTGAATTCTAGTATTAATAAGAATTGTCTAATATTTTTGTCCATATAGTGAAAGTAAGAGGGTTACTTATGCAGTCAGAGCTGTTAATATTAACTAGACCAAAGAGTGGAATTTTTTCCCTTAAACTTCTATTGTCTTTGGTCAATTTTTATTTATTTTTACAAATATTCTTTTAAAAATGTACTAACACAAGAATCAGTTTTAAATCATTTTAAAGCTGGCACATCCATGTCAGTAATATCTCACTCATTTATGTCGGAGATAATGATTTTTGGCCAGTGAAGCAAAAAAAGTCTTATGTGGGTTTCTGTCCCATGTTTGCACATAGCTCTAATAATGATAAAAGTAGCTTGATGTAGGATGTAAATGATGTGATGCTATGTAAAAAATATTTTTCTAACTGATATAATATGGAATATATTTCTTTTGTTTACAGTGAATCTATTCTATTCATGTTGCTCACTGAGCTATGAGCGTTCAGTCCTATATGAAGGTCGATATGGTTATTGCGTGTATTTTCCTATCATTTTATATGTGGTCTGTACAAATTAAACATATGATATTTTGTTACTGTCAATAATATAATATTTATTACCATGCTTTGTGCCTTTGTGACAGCCTACTCTGTGATCCTGGTGGTGAAAGGAAAGCTATTTTAATTGGAAGCAGGGTAATGTGGTAAAATAGGACGTGGTAAATTCTTGAGAAATCTGTTATTAACGATATTAACTTTAATGAGGTGACTGCCGTTCCTGAGCCACTGGCACAAGTGTTATCCAGGTGTTGTCTGTACTGCCACAGCTGTGTTTGAAATAGTTTTATGATGTGCCTTTTCCTCGTTGATACATATAATACTACGATTAATGATGAGAGGCCAGCATCTGTTTGGATAATAAAGACTGTGCAAATGATCCTGAATGTGTCACAAGATGGCTGCGCTTACAAGAAAGAGGTTTTGTGTTTTCTCAGCCAAGAACAACTACAATTTCATTTTCTGTTTTTGAGAAAGGAGAATTTAAAAAATAATAATAATAAAACAAACAAAGAGTGATGTTTTGTTTAAGTGGTGAAGAAAGCTAATACTGCAAAATACCATCTAGTGCATGATCTGCGAGCAATAAATGAAATCACTGAAATGATGCCACCAGTAGTAAATCCCCACACTATACTGAATCCAGTCACTCCAAAAGAACAATGGTTCTCAGTGATACACTTATCAAACGCTTTTTTCTCAGTGCCTTTACACCCCGACTCATAACACCTGTTTGGCTTCACTTTTGAGGGACAGAGCCCTCACCTGAGAGGGTGTGCCTCTCAGGTGAGGGCAGACAAAGAGCGATTCAGAAGACCCTTATGAAAAGAATATCGAGGGAACAGTTTACCCTGCCCGGGATAGGGTTACCGGGGCCCCGCCCTGGAGCCAGGCCCGGGGAGGGTGCCCGAGGGCGAGCGTCTGGTGGCCGGGCCTTAGTCCATGGGGCCCGGCCGGGCACAGCCCGAAGAGGAGACGTGGGCCCATCCTCCCGCAGGCCCACCACCCGCAGGAGGCGCCATAGGGGTCGGGTGCATTGTGTGCCGGGTGGCGGCCAGGAGCGGAGGCCCTGGCGGACTAACCCCCGGCTGCCAAGACTGGCAAACCTTTCTAATAAATCTAATTATTTTCACATTCTTTTAACTCAAAAGTATGACTCAAACTAAAACTACATACTGATTATACAAGAAGTATGATGTGGCCTACAGCAGTATCATGATTCACTCATTTTGATTACAGGTACAATGTAATATATAACGGCATAATAATCTCACAACTGCTACAAGCACATTTGCCTTTCTTAACACACGCGAGAGAAAGGCAACTGTTAAGAAAATGCCCTTTTGGGTGAGACAGGCCCACAGGCCCTGCATGCAAGCGTACTAACACACATACATGCAATGAAGAACAGCTTACACTACAGCACACACTATACATGCGCCTATATCTCTCATTAGTGTTAAAGCAGGGAAAACTTAACAGAGTTTTGTTATCAAATGCTGAATTTATCCACTGCTGACATTTAACTCTTCAGCTTGACAATAGGTGAAACGTTTGTGAAAACAGAGAAGAAAAAATAAAGATCGAGAGAGTCTGGTATGACCAAGCAGTAATCAGACAATAAATTTAGTTGGTAATACAATGAATTGTGAGATGTTTTCTGTTTGATTGATGCAACACAAATAATTTACTGTATGAAGGAAATTCTCTTTTGTGATAATATTTTGAATGTGCATTTCAGTTGACCTGTCAACTTAGCGCATTATAAGCTGATATGCAAATTAGTTGGTTGATACTAGATTTGGAAAAATGACTGGATTATAAAATAAGGGTTGAGATTAGTTTCTTATTTCTAGTGTGTGGAGGAAGGTTTTATCATGGCACACATCTGTTTACATGAGAGGAAACTCCTTATGTGATATGACATTTAGCAATTTGCAAATGTGCAGCACATCAGAAGGATGACTCTGAAATTACAAAGGGAAACAATTTTGCTGACAAAGCTGCAAAAGCAGCAGCCATAGCAACCACAGTCTTATTAACAACTCATGAAAACCACACCATTCCACTATCTGTACTGCAGGACGAACAAAAAGCAGCACCACCAAAAGAACCAAAACAATGGCTGAAACACGGAGCAGTACTGGACACTGATGACATAATGAAAATAGCAGGAAAACCCATTCTTCCCGAATCATTGCACAAAACAGCCGCTCTAGTGAGCCATGGTTTGAGCAATGTCTCAACAGGAGGGATGATCTGAGGGATGGTCTTTATAATAAACCGACAATTCTACACTATAAATTTTGAAACTTCAGCAAAAGAATACGTGAGAACATGTATGACCTGCCAAAAACACAATACCCAAGGTAACTTAACGGTGTGTTCACACCGAACGCGATAGACGCACATTTGCACCTCAATGCGTGTCCAAGAAAAATCCATCGCGCCTCAAAATTGCATATTTTGACACGCGTGAACCGGAAATGTGGGAGGGATGTGGGAGGAAGTTGTGCCAGACCAGTATCTTTGCTAGATGGCAGCTGTCGAGCTAGCATTTGAAGAGAGAGTCTACGTTCTCTATTTACTGTGGAGAGCAGAGCAGCGGCGTTAAGGACGTCCTCGCCGTACCTGGGTCCATCAGATCCTCCAGACACGTGAGCAGTTTGGTGAGTTTCACCACTTGCTCCAGGAGCTGCGCCTGGATGATTTTAGCGATATCACCGTCTTTCACTCGTACAGTTTGAGGACCTGCTGTCCTGCATCGGTCCTAGAATTGCCCGCCTAGACACCAACTACAGGCGCTCAATCCCACCTGCAGAGCGCCTGTCCATCTGGTTAGTAAAAGTGTTTACTACGGTAGTCCTTTATTGATAAGACCAAAAAGAGGACATTTTCCTACACCACCCATTTCATACAATTCACATGGACTTCATTGAATTGAATGAGTGTGATGGCTCAAAATACGCTCTAGTAATTATAGATGTTTTCTCAAAATGGTCAGAAATCTACCCAGTGAAAAAAGCAGACGCAATCTCAGTTGCAAACATATGGTATTCCTACTCTGATAAGATCAGATAATGGAACCCATTTTGTAAATGATGTGATCAGCAAAGTATCTGAAGCACTAGGTTTTAGTTTAAAACACCATTGTGCCTACCACCCACAGAGTGCAGGATTAGTGGAAAGAACAAATGGCACTATAAAACAAAGGCTCAGGAAAACAATGGAAGAAACTGGCAGACCATGGCCAGAATGTGTAGGCCTAGTCAAAATGTGGATGAGAATAACACAAGGAAATAACAAACTGTCCCCATTTGAAATTATACATGGGCGACCTTTTCCACTACCAGTTACTAGCGAGCCACTAGATAAATCAGTCTGTGAAACCACTCTGGCAGATTGGATGACTCAATTGTTGACAAACAGAGATGTTGTTTTGAACAATAAACTGCCGCAAGATTCTTCTTCTATTTCCTGCAGGTTGAAGCCAGGTGACTGGATCCTTGTCCGAGTACTCCAAGGAAAAATTGGAGCTCGCCACGGTGGGAGGGTCCATACCAAGTGCTTCTGACCACTCCAACTGCCTGCAAAATAGCGGAAAGACCTTCCTGGATACACCAAAGCCACCGCAAGAAAGTTGAGGTCCCAGAGGATTCCACTTCCTTCACAGAAATCAACTAGTAAGGGAAAGTTTCACCCTCGCTTGGTTGCTTCAGTGTTGAGGGTAAAGTGCTGATTGAGCATTGCTCGCACTTCCACCTCCAGCCATTGACCAACTCTAGGGTAACCAAGTAGTAGAGTGTGTAGTACGCAGCCATGGGAAGGTGGACCCTCTTGGTTACCTTGACTACGACGCTCACCCTTACAGGCCCCCAGCTGATGCCGACAACAGCTGAACCACGAGGCAGACTGAAAAGATGGACGCACGACAACTCCCACCTAAGAGACATGACACAAGACCACATCCACCCTTGGATGAATAATGCCTGGTACGACAGGACCAGGGCAGAATCGGAAAATGCAGACTGTTATGTCTGTTCTTATATGCCCAGCACGTCGACACACCCTACACTATATGGAGGGTTACAAGAAAATCACCATTGAAGACATTGGACTTGATAACGAGCATGTGATCAACTTTTCTGGATCAACTTCAATGTGACAACCTGGAATACAGCCATCCATTTCCCAGTGTTCTTGGACCAAACTCCAGGGAAGAACCACTCCATGTGCTATAAACAAAACAAAGGTAACAGGCCACTTGGAAACATCACTAACTGCAACCGGGCCGCTGGAGGAGGAGAAGGTGCCCCTGTGAACACGACTGGACCATCTAATGGCACATACTGAGTGCAAGGCATCACCTGGCAATGTGGACAACGGGCATGTTTCATACTGCCCCCAGGCTGGACAGGAACATGTGCTCCCACATTCCTGTCAAACCACACTTTTAGGATGACCGCAGTAAACACCACTTCTACAGTACGCCGGAAAAGAAGATCAACACTCCCTGAAATTCAACCACATGACCCAATATGGGGGAGCGACGTACCCGAGGAATTCAAATTATGGACTACCGGACAGAAAGTACTCCATTCATTGTTCCCCTGGGTGGGAACCGGAAAAAACATGCTGAGGATTGAAACTCTGGACTACAGTTTTGGACTTTTCTTGAACGCTTCGTGCAAGATTAATAAACAGCAGAATCAGGAAATCAATGCATTACGAATTGCAGTGATTCAACATCGAGTAGCTCTGGACATGATACTAGCAGAAAAAGGGGGACTTTGCGTCCTCTTCAACAACACCTGCTGCACTTACATACCAGACAATGTACACTCATCAAACATGACTGACGCCCTGAACGCCTTGAGACAGATCCAGCAGGCCCAAAATCAGGATTATGTAAGTAATGCAAGTGACTGGTTTTCTTGGCTTTACACTGGCTCCTGCTACAGGTGCTAAAAAGACTACTCATTGGAGTTGGAACATTTTCACTTTTATTTTGTGTTTTTGTAACATGTATCCTGCCATGTCTAAAACTCATGATTAACCGCATAATTGTATCCACTGTTGCTGCATACACAGCCGTGACAAATGATGATGATGATGACCCCGACCTGTTAGAACATGAAGACTTTGTGTGATTAATGATGATGTGACAGAAAATGTACGACAAGATATTACATACTAATATCTCACTTAAAAGTTATACGTGACAACGGGAGGGAATGTCAATGGAAAATTGTACTTAGTAGTCAGTATAAGCTTTTAATGATATAAGTGTACATGTGATAGAATACTGCATGATGACCTTTTTATTACTTAGAACTGATTGGTCTTTATAAAACCTGTTCATATATTTTTATCTGAATCTTCCCACAGTGATAGTAAGAAGCTGAACAAGCAGTTCTGAGCTCTTACCAGGAAAAAGGGCTGCTTCCCACATTCCAACACACACACAATCACATACGCACATGCTCACGTATCAACATTCCACTGAACAAATGTATTCATTATTGTATTACTTTTCTTGTGTATAAATAAAGACAAGTGCAAGAACAGAGCGCACATCACAGGGCCCCCACTCTGGTGTGAGCGCTCTGTGACTGGCCTTGCAAGTAGAAACTGCAGCGTGTGTCTTTCTACTCTCTGACTCTCAGCTGAAGAAGTGTCTTTTAGAATGAATCTCTTGACAGGACTAAAAAAATAAAACTTAATGTTTACTTTAATTACAATTGATTAACAAAGATAAGCGTGAAAAAAGAAGCATTTCTCTTTTTGACAATATCTGGGATACTTGAGAAATAGGTCTTGGAATAATACATTCAGGAAAAAATGGAAAACTTTAAACTTTGACTTAGAGTCTGAACTCTAAAGGTAAAGTCTGCAGAGACTTTGTTCCAATGGCACAGCTGCAACCAAAACTGACTTTGAACTTTGACACAGGCTGGAGAGGACACAGCTGTGTTTGGGTCATTCATTGTCAGTTGAGCTGAGTGAGAAGTGGATCGGAAAACATCCGGACAGGAAATGCAGCTGTGGAAAATCTGAGACACCAGCCCAGTCCAGACTGTCTGTACTGATCGCGCTGCTAAGAGAGAAAGCTCTTGCATCCAGGCTGGTTACCACGTTTGACCGGGAGAGGGCAGCAAAGAAGCTTCATAGTCTTTGTAGGGAAGAGGTGTGTTACCGTGTCCCGTACAGTGGGGGCGATAGAGGGCTATTTTTTCCACACAGGAAGAAGAAGAAGAAGAAGGGTCCCACTTTGAAATGTTGTTGTGTCATGTGTTGAAGAAGTGAATTTGTCACTTAAAGAGTTTTCTGAAGCTCTCTAATAAAAAAAGGAATCAATCAACCGTTAGATTTACCGCAAACCTTCGTGTTTACGCTGAAGTTTAAAGCGGGCTCGTGCTGTTTGTGGATGGCTGTAGTTAGCTTACTTTAGCTAACAGTGATGTCCTCGTCGTGGACAGAGCGCCAGGGAGAGGTGGGAGACCTGGGACACCTGAGTAAAGAAGAACTACAGGAACTGCTACTCCGACAAGAAGGGATCCTCAGTAACAAGTAAGTTTAACCCTTAGGTTGTATGAGAGAAGCGTGACACTTATGCGCACGGCCATCCCGTTAGCTTTGATCCGGTTTGGTAAAGTGACTTCTATGTGTTCAGGAATATGCCCTAAAACTAAGACAGATGATCTACTGACGACGTGTTTATATAAGTCCACTTTGGCTCAGGTGAAAATATGAAATGCTTTTTGTAAAAAACGATGCACGGGCGACACTACTCTGCTGTAACATGGGGTAAAAAAACAAACACTCGCGGCCACTTTAGGTACACCTGTTTCGATTTCTGCTGCAACAGACGGTGCGATCAGACATTGGCTTAAACATGAAAGTATGGATGCATGCTGCTTTGTATGAACAGTTCAGGGAGCTAGTTGTGGTAACAATAATGATGATGATGTCAGGGACATTTTCTTGACACGCTTTAGGCACCCTAGCACCGGTTGAGCATGATTTAAACTCTGAAGCCTACCAGGGTATTGTCAGTGACCATTTCCATACTTTTGACCCATCTTCCTGTTTTCCAGCAAGTTTGTTATAGTTAACTAAAACTAGATGTAAAAAACCAAAACATTTTATTTAACTAAAATAAAAATAAAAAGTAGACCATTTGAAAACGATAAACTACCATTATTATTAATACCATCAGAAACACAGAAATCCTCTTTCTGTTTAACTAATATGGGAACACCTTTACAGATGCAGTTAACCTATAACAGCAACTGCTGAGGATACTTAGACATTTACACTGCCAGATTTAGTCACTGAGGCCAAATGGCACTAATAGGAGTGTTCAGTTTTACGGGTGATTTACAAATGTGGGGCTGTTTTCTGAACACGGGTGCAGTCATTTCAGAATAAGGTGCAAATTTATTTATTTTTTATTTTTTTTCAAACCTCAAATATGTAGTTAGTAGTAAAACACATGTTGCTGGCATTGGTCGATCAGTTTATATGCTTTATTTAAATGTTCTCCTCCCTATATTTCACACCTTGATAAAGAAACTCTTTTTTTTTTTTTTTTTAAATACTTTTTTTTAATGCCAAAACCCACTTGTGCTGGTGCAACATGCTGGTAAATCTGGCCTTAGGTTTTCATCACTGCATCAGATGCGTCATACTGCCTCCATTTGTATCTTTCTGCCAATTTACTCAAAAAATTATATATAATTTGTTGGAGTGCATCAGTAGTTTTCTGTGTTACACTTGCACCACATAATATTTCCAGACAAGTTTTCCTGGATTTTGTTCACATAATGTAACATAATATGTTTAAAAAAAAAAAAAATTCTTATCAAAAATGTGATTGTATGGGAAGTAGGACCATGAAGTAGATCAGTATCAGCTTTGGCTGCCATTATCAACAATTAAGAGGAAAACATGGCATGAAAGACTTTTATTTGGGGTCAGGGAGGGGTTACAGACATGTATGTGTCTGACATTTATTGTTGCTCTCGTTGTGTATTGAAATATTGCTTGAAGTATACTTTTTACAATGATGTGTTTGTGTTGTTTGCAGGAAGTTATTGCAGACGCTACCTGACAAAGGGAAAAAGATAAAAGACTTTGCAGATAAAGTGCGTCTTGCCATTGATGACCACAGTGAGGAGGAGAGGAGACGAAGCCTAGTGTCTGTTGCGAGGACAGAGTTACAGTCCAAGTACCAGCAGGCTTTTGCTCACCGGCGTGCTGCCTCCATCACACCAGCAGCCTCGCATCAAAACAGGCAACATGACGCTGCTGCAGGTGATGCTGCACAGGAGAGCGAGACCTCACCTGCCTCAGCTCAAGTGCAAGAAAACCACACTTTGGACGAGCAACGAGAGCCGTTTGTCTCCGGAGCGACTGCTGTGGAAACCATGGAAACGGTGGCTCGTGGGGCCTCTCTGAACTCTGATGAAACAAAAGAGGGTGACCTTGTGGAGGCCCTGGAAAGGGTCACGCTGTCTGGAACTACTACTGGTGGCAGCAGCGTATCCAAAGAGCCATTAAACAGCAGTGCAAGAGACAATTACTTTCTCAGAAAGCAACCACCAAAGAAGCCTCACTATATAACTGTCCTGGAAAAAACAGAGAAGTCTGCAGCTCCCAGGAAGCAAAAATTTAAACCAAATCAGTGAGTGGACTTTATTTACTGTTTTCTGAACATTTCCAACAAAAATGCTCCAATAATCCAGATTTTATACAGTAAGACATTTGACATAGTTTGCCATTCTGCCTTTTTGTCCTCTGTGTAAGTTAACTGAGTATAAATAATATGCACCTTAATGTGTTTCCAGGCTGCCTCATAGAAGTGACATCTCTCCATCAGGATCCTCGTCACCCAGTCAGTCCTCTGAAGGCTCATCGCCGCTGTCTGTGCAAGCCAGGAGGGAGCGGGACAGAAAACACCTGGATGACATCACTGCTGCCAGACTCCCCCCTCTCCATCACAATCCAGCCCAGCTCCTATCTCTGGAGGAGTCAGCTGCACTGCTGAAGAAGCAAACCAAGAAGCAGCTGGTTAGTGAGGCCGAGTGCCCTTCTAAGGAGGCTAAACAGGCTGGGTGGAAACAGCCAGTGCCTCCCTAGATCACTTAGCAATATGGTTCAACCAAAGCTGTTCTGAATGTCTCCTTTTATACAAGAAATACATTTTTAATAGACATAAATTTTATTTAATATTTGGTAAAAGAAAATTAAGTAATTATCTGAACAACAATCATGTTTATCCTCTTGTCCTTTGTGCCATAAATTCAATCAGCATCTTACACTTTGATTCTCACTATTTTTAAAAAGTCAGGACTTTTATTGACAGCTGATACAATGGTGGGTTAGCATCGTCACCTCACAGCAAGAAGGCTGGTTTGTGGAGATTGCATGTTCTTGTGTCGTGCGTGGGTTCTGTCCAAGTACTCTGGCTTCCTGCCTCAGTCCAAAGACATGCTGGTGATTCCAAACTGAGTAGCTACTGCAGAAAAGAAAACTTTAGTGCAATAAGTATTTATAAAGGGATGAAGTCTCAGAGAGCTCGTTGACGCTGTTAATAGCGAACACTTAGGATGCTTTAATTTAATTAAGAATTAAACCTTTTAACAGTTATTATTAGAGAAAGCTGAACGAGAGTATAATAATAATAATAATAATGGATTGGATTTATATAGCGCTTTTCAAGGCACCCAAAGCGCTTTACAATACCACTATTCATTCACTCTCACATTCACACACTGGTGGAGGCAAGCTACAGTTGTAGCCACAGCTGCCCTGGGGCAGACTGACAGAAGCGAGGCTGCCATATCGTGCCATCGGCCCCTCTGGCCAACACCAGTAGGCGGTAGGGTAAGGTGTCTTGCCCAAGGACACAACGACCAGGACAGAGAGCCCAGGGATTGAACCAGCGACCTTCCGGTTACAGATGCGCTTCCCAACCCCCTGAGCCACGGTCGCCCCTATAGAAGAGTATTACATAAGACAAACATAGGCGCTCCTCTATGCTTGAAACTTGAATTCATATAAAACATATTTGTTCTTCCACATTGTCCTAAAGCGTCATTAATGGAAATGCCATCTCTCATCTTCTGTTAAAATATTATCACAATCAGTTCATTGATTTCTTTGTTTCTTCTGATGGAAATCTTCAGGTAAAGGCTGCCCTGCTTGAGACGCTTTCTTGTCTCTAGAGGGCAGCATTCAAGCAGCGTCGGGACCGTGTACGTCACACAGTGTGCTGTTGTCAACTTATGGAGGCGGTTGAGCTCATTATCAGTCCTACTTTTGTTGAGAGTTTAATAGCAGTGGCTGTGCTGCTTTATAATAATGTGCTTGTCTTCTGTTTACCAGCCTATTCATGTCAGCTTTTTCTCTGTCTGGTGTTTAATTTCAGGAGTTGCAGGCCAAGCTGGCAGCCCAGAAACTGTCTGAAGGATTGAAGATCTCTATGGGGAGCTACACTCCTGACGGTGGCCCCATGGCTACCTACAGAGAGGTTCACGATGAAGGAGCACAGCTCTCCTCAGAGGAAGACTGATCCTGGAGGGCCAGCTGGGGAAACCAGTGTGACCTTGGCCCTGAGGGAAAGAGGCTTTGGACCTTGTGATCAGGACCCATCAGACAGGATTTTCACTCCAAGGGCAACAATTCTTCAGAGAGGAAAAGGGTCTTTTGCATGGTGTGAAGGAATAGTCGGTATCCCAGACTCAGCTCAGGAAATTGAATGACAGGTTGAGAAACTAGCTTACTTAATTGTCATTCAGTCTGTAGTGGGTTCAGTTGTTTCAGCGTCCTGCAGGAATAACAACACCTTCCGCTGACTACGACGCTTAAGTGCTAAATTTGAAACATGTGTCATGTGGGAAAGTGTTTCTTGTCAGCATGCTTAGACTGATGACATCATGGCTTTCAGATCCTGGGAGTGCTGAGGTTTCTGTTTTTAGTATTTTTAATAATTCAATTCACTTAAAGCTCATCAGTGGTGACTGTTTACAGCTTTGTGGAGAAGCAGACGTGAGCCTGCAAATAGTTATGTCAAACTTCAATGTTACAGAATGTGTAACATGAACAAATAAATCATGTGATTTCCTAAATGCCTGTTTGTTGTTGTTTTTTTAAAAATAACATTCAGCGTTTTCATGGCATCAGTTTTCTAGAAAAAATTATATTTAAGAGATAAACTTTATTTAATTAACCTGACCTGAGTAGTCTCTTCAGTATAAAATTTTAAAAGTCAGGTCAGTGAAATAAAATACAGGTACTGATGGAGTAAATTGTATGTTGCTTGTATTGTATACATGGTGTAATTGCTGTCTCAGCTTCATTGGCTGTAGTGTGATCAGTGTGATACACCTTTTCATCTACTTAATGTAAATGTAAGTCCATGCATTTAAATTTGTGGACATAGTCAAGATGATCCGAGTATTGGGGTGAAGAAGAAATGTGACTTAAAGTGACTTTGAATGTTGCAGACAGGCTGGTCTTAGTATCTCAGAAATTGCTGATCTGATGGGATTTTACTACACACGAGACTGCTTTGAGCTGGTAAGAAGGCAACAGTACCTCAAATAACCCCTTGTTACAACCACGGTGTGCAGAAGAGCATCTCTGAACACAAGGCATATGGAACCGTGAAGCAGATGAGTTACAGAAGCAGAAGACCACAGCAGGTGCCACTCCTGTCAGCTAAGAACACAAACCTGAGGTTCCAGTTCACACAGTTACACCAAAACAGGGCAATAGAAGACTGGAAAAACTGCAGCATTCAGATCGCATGGTCAGAATTGGTGTAAACTTGAAAGCATGACTGTATCTTGCCTTGTATCATTGACTCAGGCTGGTGGTGGTTTTGCTGTGGGGACTATTTTGTGACACTTTAGGCCCTAAAGTACCAACTGAACATCATTTAAACACCACAACCTAGCTGAGTATCGTTGCTGATCATTTCCATCCCCTTTATGGTCACTTCCGACCTCCACAGCCACCAGATCTTAATCCAGTAGAGCACTTTTGGATGTCGTGGACCGAGAGATTTTCGTCATGGATGTCCAGCTGAAGAATCTGCAACTGCGTGCTCAACTTTGTGATGCTTGTTGAATCTGTGCCATGAAGAGTTATAACAATTCTGAAAGTGAAAAGGGGTCCAGGCTGCTACTAACAAGGTGTACCTAACAAAGTGTCCAGCGAATATATATTCATTCTGATAACGAGAACAGAAAAAGCATTAATGTGGTAATGTTCAGAATGATGTTCATGATGTTACGAGAGTTAATGTCTGGGGACTAAATGTCATATTACTCTTTGCTCAAATGTTAAGTGTAAAACTCCACCACAAAATTGTGATCAAGAACCGCAAAGAGATCATTCAGGGTTAGCTCATGCTTATTTTAGCAAGAAAGCGCCAAACCACACTCTGCACGTATTACAACAGCGAGCCTGCCTGCCACACTGGCCTGTTTGTTTCACAACAAACCACTTTGCTTTCAAAACTACCACAGTGGATCTCCACCATTCCCAGAATTCCAAGAATCTCGAATATGTGATGCAGCACAGAGGAAACTGGGTTTTTTTTGTGAATTTGGACATTTATTTGCTTTTCTTGACACCACTTTTTTTCATTATTATTTTTTTTTTTTATTTTGTTTGGAAAAAAAAGTTGTGTATAGTGTGTATTTTCCATAATCTTGATAATTGTGAGATGAAGGGTGTTTTCTTGACATTTTTATCTCCACTTCCATATGAAATACAACCTTCTACTCGGATTAGGTTTCACTATTTTCCGAGTGTTAAAAAAAAAAGATCCTAGCTATTTTATTGTTAGGCTTCCAGCACATTAATTAATTTATGTGCAAAGGAGATCTGCAAGGTGATATAAATTTCAATTTCTAGTGAGACTGTGGTCAGCTGCAGGCACTGATAGACTGAAATGCTGTGAGATGTTATCAGGCAGGGATCTGTCTCACACTTGATAAGATTAATGGAGGGTAGTGAAATATTAAAGCTTGATGGCTGAGACATCTGGAATGCATTTGGATCATGTTGTTGCTGAGAATGGCAGGCGATGATGGGACGGCAGCGGGCTAATGCAATATGGCAAACACCATTTCTCAACGTTGCTAATATGTGGCAGATAAGAAGTGCCAGCTACGTTCAGCATCTTTCCAAACTGCCTTTCCCATCATCTTTCTTCCAACTCGCTGTGAGGACTGAAGACCATCGTAATTTAAACAGTCTGATTCTGGGATTTTAATGAGGAAGAAAGGGGGGGAAAAGGCACAGAGGCACCTTTTTAGGGGAACTGAGGGCGGGTTCATGTAGGTCAGAGACTGGTGGTCGATGCCCCTTGATAACCTTTTGTAATTGCTGCTGAGGCATTGGTGGGAGATGTTTTAGGAAAAAAACCCTTCCACATCTGATTGCTAT
Source organism: Diplotaxodon limnothrissa (assembly GCF_057381915.1). Taxonomy (NCBI): domain Eukaryota; kingdom Metazoa; phylum Chordata; class Actinopteri; order Cichliformes; family Cichlidae; genus Diplotaxodon; species Diplotaxodon limnothrissa. Next base: position 19,557,064 of record NC_140596.1, read on the forward strand.
GTATTTAGACACTGTATCTGATGGGCTGCAGAATGGCCCTGTGGTGATGTCCAATAACAAAGACATATGCACTCCTCCACAGAGGATCCTCATTGTGCTGGGATTAATTACAGCCTACCTTGCTTACATAAATTTAGAGACTGTTACCAATTACAGGGCACATTTTTGCCGTAGCTTTTCTCTGTGGTATCTGGCGTCAAACCTGAGTCTGCACGTAGGTTGACGTTGTCGAGGTGGAACCAAGCTCACTCTATAGTCAAAGCTTTTTTTCTCTTCTCCTTTTTTTTTCTAAACGTTGCCCATTGATGAGGAGGTTGTTTATACTTCAGCTTGAATCCCAGACCCCTTGACTCAGATTAATAAGCTCCTCATGAAGTAGTCTGCAAGTGATTTGCTCCAACTCCGAGTCCGAAATCACACGTCCTGCGGGAATAGAAATAATTTGCTGTTTGGGAGGGGAAACTGGAATGTGATTTCAAAACTGCTTCTTCAAAGAGCAGTCAGCTCGGCCTTAAATTAGATATACAGTATGATGTATAGACTGGCGTTAAACACGAGTTAGGCCCTCAGCAGAATGATTTGATTATATCTGCCAGGTTACGAAGTCTGAGCTCATAGTTTTTCCATTCTCTGATGCTTTTGTCATATTTTTTCAGGGCACACGAGGAGATGAAATAATGCAGCACACAGCAGCTTTCTGTAGATAAGGTTACAGCCTATCTTCCTATCCCAATTAGAACCAGCTCTCCCTCATCTAGTGCACCAAAACTGAATCAAGTGAATCAAGCGTCATGGCTGGCTTGCCAAAAAGGTGGATGGAGATGTTGGTCTGCTTGTTCAGAACAACTGTTTGCCACTGATAAATGCCAATCAGCCTCACCAAAGGACATATCCATATTACTTTGTGGTTTTGTAACCTTCCCTATAGCAAATAAATTACAATATGTACAAATGCATTCATGTTTCCTGTGAATGAGGAAGCAAGCTTCTGATATTTAAACCCCAACCGACCGGCTCTGAGCCTGGTTCTGTTGTAAGTGTCTTCCTGTTTTAAGGGACTTTTTCCTTCCCACTGCCACCAAGTGCTTGCTCCATGAGGTGACTGTTGGTGGTATATAAATGAAATTGAACTGAACTGATGACCACCTAAATGTTTAAGTAGTATTACAGTTGGCAGAGCAACAGCATGAACCGGCATTGTGCTGTCCCACTGCAAAGCTTTAGCTCGTTTGTAACCTAGCAACTGTGATTAAGACAGCATAAAGAATGATAAACACAGAAGAAATAACTTTATTTAAGAGTAAAATTATCATATATGTTTTATATGTTGTTACAGTCATGGAACAAAGAGAGTTTTCACAGGACAAAGCAAAGTACACCCTTACTTATGCAATTAAAAGGGTAAGTAGCTGCCAGGTGCTGATAATCAAATGCACTTCATTAGCTGATCATCACCGAGCATGATTGCCTCTATAACTGCAGAAGCTTTTGCAGTTTTCCCGTCTGGAGCATTGTGGTCTTCCCAAGAGTCCCAGCAAAATAACCCCAAGGTCAGATGAGGAAATGCTCAGGGGAAGTGCCAAAGAACCCTAGAGCTACGTTTCTGACACTTAGCATGTTAAATGTTAAAGTTAATGACAGTGCAATTAGAAAAAGGTTGAAAAAGTATGGTTTGCATGGAATAGTTGCCAGGAAAAAGCCTCTTCTGTCTGAAAATAACATGGCAGCATGGCATGGGTTTGCAAAGTTGCATGTGAAAAAAGCACAAAACATCTGAAACCATGTCTTTTGGACAAACAAGACCAAAATGGAAATATTTGGCCATAGTGTACAGCACCACGTTTGATAAAAAAACAAAAAGCATATCAGCACAAACACCTCATAACAGCTATCAAGGACAGTTGTGGAGGTCTGATGATTTGGGTTTGTTTTGCAGCCACACCTGGGCTCCTTGAGGTCACTGTGTTGACCATGAACTTGTCTGCATATCAAAGTATTCTAGAGTCAAACGTGAGGCTATCTGTCTGAAAGCTAAACCTTGAATTATGCAACAGGACAATGATCCCAAGCACAGCAGCAAAACAGCAGAAGGGCTGAAAATGAAAGGAATGAAGGTGTTGCAATGACCCAGTGAAAGTCCAGACCTCAACCTGATTGAAAAGCTTTGGTGGTACGTTTAGAGAGATGTGCATAAATGAATGGCAAAAAACTTAATGAGATGAAGCAACATGTAGGGAAGACTGGGCTAAAATTCCTCCATAATGATGTGAGAGACTGATAAAGTTACACAGAAAATGATTAATTCAAGTTATTTCTTTTAAAATTTGTTCTAAAAGCTACTGAATCATGGGGTATTCTTTCTTCTTCTTCTGTTTTTTTTACAGAACTGCAGATAGCTATATGAAAACTTTTCACTGTATAATTTGACTGTATAAAATTTGGGAATTTTAGCTTCATATGTCAAACAGTAGATTGATTTTAATTTTAATTTCTATTTTTCAAAAAGGTCCATGTAACTCACTTTCAGGCCTCCCTTTTTCTTGCACACTATGGCAATATGTGAAGACAAATATTATAAAAGCCATTGCCGATAAGAGCCTGAAAATCGTACTGGATTTTCTTTTATCTTTAATAATTTTTGAGATATTCATGTCTAAACGCTGCTGGACCAGTTTTTAAAAAATAAAATAAAATCTATACATATATGTTGAAAAGTCTTTGACACATGAAGCTAAAATCTCAAAGCACTCATTATATATGTCCAAACTTTATACCATAACATTTTTATGCAAACTGGGGCAAACTGGGGCAAACTGGGGATGGCCGAACAGAAGATGTTCTAAACAATGGCTGATCTGAGATGGACTAAAGTGTGCTGTGTATAACATCAGGCACAGATGGCATGCTATGTAGCCACATATTGAGGCTTTACATTATTGCATGATGTTTCAAAACCACTCACAGCTTCTCAGTCATGGTGTTGTGTCTCAGCAGTTGTGGATTGGACTGAAAAAACAAAAGACAAAAACATTCATTTTGTATGGAATTGTAAAACGTTTGGTGGTGTCCCTCCAATCAGGTAGCCACCAGATGGATGTTTTAATCAATCTTAACATGTGGAAGGCAATGCTTCTCATTGGTGTTTGTCTCAAGTGTTAAAGCTAAACAGATGTTTCATATGCAAATGGTATTAGCTGTGAATGAGAACCAAACAAGCTTGCATGTGTGACTGTGCTGTGTTATGTGTGTGTGTGTGTCCTCCTGACAGGGCAAGGAGGAAAGTAAATACTTTCCTGACAGCACAGAGGTGCTGAGGTCTCCAGTTATCTCACCATGAAACGTGTGTGTGAGAGGAAGCTTGCACATAGTTTGTGTCATAGCTGCTGGCTGCCCGAGGAAGCGTGATATGTGGCCGTAACACTCAAGAGAGTCCTGGAGCTGTCTCACCAGTAATGTGGATAAAAAAAATGTTCCCCTACTGGTGGGTTATTCTACTGCAGGGGAAAAAGAAAGACAGAGGTGTCTGGAAATGAGTGGGGGTCGTAAAACATAGTCATGGGAATGATTTATTAGATTTTTACATTCTTAAGATTGTTTTCTTTCTTTCTTTCTTTTTTAAACATACAATAGACACAGCTAGTTCATTGCATATAAATGCAATCAGGACAGTTTATTTATTATGATTGCAGTATATTTCATTCATATCTGTTGAATTTTCAGTTGCCTGATGATTTCAAGGTGTTTTTATGGATGCGATACATGTTGGTGTGGAGTATTATAATAATCATGCTGCAAAACCTTTTTGCCATCCATACACACCATTTCTGTATCTATTACCAGTTCGTACATAATGGTGTTTGTAGCCAATTACTGCATATTGGTACAGTCTTAGAAATTTGCACTAAACTTTATCATCAATACATTAAACGATACATCTTTTTCCAGTATTCACCAGAAAAACTGAGATTTTTTTTTTTAAATCCATCAGCTATTTCTTAAGACAGTAAAAACTACTTTGTTCCCCCACACATTCAAATGTTGTTGCACATAGTTTAAGAGAAATTATTTCTAAATGTATTTAGGTTTTGATGACGTTGAGGTCTCAAAACCTAAACCTCACAATAACACATGTATGAAGTAAGATACATTTGGCGTTACGTTGCTGTTAATAACAGCAATCCCTTTCTGAGAAGAGCTGCCTCAGCCTCCTCCACCTATATCATGAATAAACAAGTATAACCGATAGCAAATTATCACTTTAATTCAATTTTCTTCCAGTTTCAGGAAGATGACATGCTTCTAATGTTCGGTGCAGCATAATGAAATGCATGTGTGCTGTTGTTTTATTATATACATGGCCAACTTCATTATAAAGCAGAGTTATATTCTTATGTTTCCACTACATCCTTTTGCCTGTAATTAACTAACTACCAGATTTAATGTAAGAGAAGCAGTCTGTGGACTTTCTGCGAGATAAGAATGTCACAACACAAGCATTATGTGTTTCCTTTTCCTTGGAACAATGTTTACAGTTCAAAAGCCATAAAACTGACCACAAATGGAAAAGGCATGGTATAGCTGTAATGAGTTATCCTTGTGTAGCCACATCTTGTAGCAGATGGACTGTGTGTTTATTTTAACTCCGTGCAGGTAGTACTCAGAGGTCAACACTGGATGGCAGTGGTGTATCTTCAGTGTTGCAGATTTATGATTTTATGCTCATATCACATTTTCACAATACAGCTTTAATAACAGCCAGCTTTGCCGATGTAAGGTATGTCATTGCGGCTTAATTTCTTCTCGGGAGGTTTTAATCTTATCATCAATAGCCATCTGAGTGCAGGGAAGCTATTTCCTTAAAGACTGCAAAGCCAGAATCCCCATCTGAGGCAAAGTGGAGGATCAGCAGCCTCAGCGTTTACCATCTGATTCCAGATAGTCTGTACACCTGGCTGCTCAGCTTCTTCCCGGATCCCAGCTCTCAGTCTGGAACTCCTTTTCTCACTACAATGGAAGACTATACAAATATGATCTGGATACATCTGTACTTGAAAGCACTCCCACAATCTCTGCTTGGAAAGCTTTGCATAACAATCCTGAGGCACTAGAAAGACAGGGTGGAGAGAGAGCAGGAGGAAAAGGGGGGGCGAAATGGGTTGAGGCCCGTGATGTGTAGTGTGGGCCAAGAAGCTGCCAGCATCCCAGCCGCTCCATGTCTGGCCTGGCACAGTATTAAGCAGGCTGTTTTGGGGCCTGTCAAAAGCTCATCACGGCAAGGAAGCCGTCTCTGTGGGGATGCTGCGGGGGTGCCAGGGCACGGCAGGGGGGAGAAACCAGAGACCCTGCCCAGCAGCTTGGTCATAATGAGGAGGAAAATTCTTATTCTTGTATTCCCATTAATGTTACAACAACAATGCACTTTTGTCCAACTTTTTTTCCCCCCTCTCTCGCTTTTTTTTCCCTTCAATGCTTCACATTTGTTTCATTTACAACCCCTTTAACTTATATTTGATGAAACTCAGGAAGCCCTGCTTATTATCTCAGAAGTTGTGGTAATTAAATAGTTCTGTGTTTTAAGGTATCATTTCCTGGCTAGTGTTGTTTGTGACACCAATCTAACAACAAGAGCGAACCGACAGGCACATCAACATAATATTATTATTTTAAAACTGCGAGTGAAATCATGCCACTTGATTTGAGGAGATTTGAACCAGCAAACACTAGAAGTGTAAATTTATTTGTGTGCATGACTCTCAGATGAGAGTTGATGCCAGAGCATTTCTTATACATGCATTTTGTAGGTGGGTCATACTAGGCCGAGTCTCACAGCATGTCATACAGCTCTCTGGGAAGTTGCTATTTATTTGTAAAATTATGTGCATAAAATCTGTGCTGGATGGTGAAATTTGGCTTTGGTTCTCGAGTGTTACAACAATAGTAAAATTATGCACTAACACACACACACACACACACACACACACACACACACACACACACACACACACACACACACACACACACACACACACACACACACACACAAAATCCTCTTCAGTCCAACAATTATGGGGCCTCTATATGGAGTAGTTGGCTCGTTTATATGCTGTGATGTTGTGACCATTCCAAGCCCCGAGGCCAGGTGTTTTTGATTGCAGTATAGCACGTTGGAGCGCGCACTCTGCAGCACGGCTCTGGCCCCATAAGGCGGTTGGATACAAGTATGATAAAACAGAGGAGACCGAGTGGGAGTATAGGGCCCAGACTGTTTTCCTTATTTATTTATTAATGTTTTGTTTTCTCAGAGAGAAGCTGACAGACAGACAGGCAGCTACACCCTCTTATTAGATGACTTCCTTTGCTGAGTAAATACATTCCAGCTGAGATCTAACATGTCAGCGTGCAAAGTGTTTTGGATAAACACCTACAGACATAGACAACTTTTGGATTTTATAGCTCAAAAGGGGGGACAGTCTGGATGAGCTCTGCTGAACAGACACAATAATGACTTCACTTTTATTCTATTACAAACAACTTACATCTTCTACATACTGTCTGCTTCAGAATGGCGGGGTCTGTCCCTTCATCCCTGAATTTCCCTCCCAGTGAATATCTGTCATTTCTTCTACCTTCAGTGACATGTGAGTACTCACACACTCCTCAGATGTCACTGCACCAATTCACTAGATGCAGAATCGCCTGTCATCAAAACAGAACTAAGAAGTTCCAGTGAATGGTTAAAAGTTCAGCAAACAGCCGGTAGTGTTGCCCTCTGGTGGTAGTCTTCCTACCTCAAAGAGAATGCCTTTAAACCCTTTGATGTCCAAGACATCATCAGTAATAATCCCAACCTTAACTGCATACAATCACACTATGTACTTTTTGTTTTTGTTAAACAGTTCTCCAAAGTCTTTGCAGTCTGGGGACAAAGATAATAACCGGTCTGACAGACACACGGCAAAAACTTTGCCTTTCTCCTAACAAAGGGTTAATGTACGGTTAGGGTTACCACCAGTGATGACTTCGATCTCAGAGGGTTAAAGAAATACATGTAATTGTAAGAAGCAACAAACACATGGGTGTTACCGCCACAGTTTCAGCCATTCCTCAAGATTATATTAACTTCTTCCTGCCAAGTTTTGCAAACTGTGGCGATGCAATGCCCAGTACAGAAAATACACCCAGGTTTTATTTACTTATTTATTGTCATTACATCGAAACCAAAAGCTAGCGCACAAAGTATCTGCAAACACCTCTGCTGCAAAAGCTGTGCATATACCAAAGGTTCAGTACAAAAGCAAGCAGCATCAGAGATGAACTGTAAAGTAATCGTCACGTGCCATCAGTTAACCAAAACAATTGGTTAAAAGAAGCCGAACCGCTCCATTATTATGCAGACTGTGGGTTTCGTTTTACCTTCATACAGCATTACACATTTGAAGTGAATTCATTGTTAAATAAAAGAAGAAATAGAGCGTAATAGAGATCAGCTTGTCTGCATTTTTTCAGTGTTCTGCAACTAGAGAGAAGTAATTATGAAGGGCTTATTCGACTCCTACAGCTGACGGTAATCTCCCACTAAAACATACAAATTATTTACTTTAATGCCACTGAAATTACACACCCAAACTAACTACAGTAGAGACAAAATGGTGTGATCTGTGTGTTTGAAATTCAATATATTAAAATCACTTTACTTGTTCCAACAAGTCACCAATCGGACCCCGAAATTCAAAACACCCAGACCTCATTTACATTTCTACTGGCGCATACGTACAAAAGCCGGTAGGAGAGATTTTCATTTCTATTGTTGTTCTTTGCAGCGCCTTAACTAAGTTCATAAAGGCTGTTTGTCTTCCTGTTATCCTTTCTTATCTGTCAGCATGAAACCTACAACATGACAGCGCATGACCAATGAAGAATGTATCACACTCAGACAAACATTTACAAGCTGCATCTGGTCCTGCTTCGCTTCTGTATACGTCCATGTCTCAGCCTCTACAGGTGCCACTGCACGGGGTAATAAAAAGCATGGGTGGAAGTCCTGTTTGCACAAAGATGTAGAGGAGAGAACAAGGCTGCACTCCTCTGTGACATGTTTTACTCTAAGCATGGTGCGCTTCCAGGAAGGGCAGAGTGAGCCTGTAGTGACAATGTTCATGCTAGTTACTCATAATAATTAAAAAAGAAGAAGAAAAGAAACAAACAATAAACCATAACAGCTTTTTTGTAATTTTTTGAAACAGTTTTTTGTTTGACCTTTTTTTCAGACCTCCTTGGCTGAACACATTAGACTAAGCCTCAGTGTCAATATCACAGTGATGAAGTCAGACAGAAAGCTGGAGCTCAAGTGGAAGTGGGTTGCAAAGTGGCTTGCAGATGTGTAGTCATTGTGGGCAGTCTTTTAATCAAATCTAGAGATGCAGGCTGGCCCTGAAATTAGCTGATCTGTCAGGATTGCATTAAGTTGTACAGGTGTGCCTAATAAAGTGTTCTCTGTGTTGATTTGAACATAGGAAGTTTTCAAAGGCCATGGTTTTATTTTGGGTAAAGGAGGTTTCTCTAACAGTCATAAATGCCAGGCCGTGACAAACTGGTTTTATTAAGTCTGGTGTATTGGTCATTTTCAAAGGCTTGTTTGCGTGAGCCTCATCATAGAGCAGGTGCTCTGTGTCATGTGTCTGAGCTGGTGAATGCCAGCTCTGACACATGCTGGTAAATAAGCAGTGAATGTAGCATGAATCAGCTGTGTAATCACCTTGGTAATTTTGGTGTCACTACATAAAAGCTAAATCTCTTTTTGATGTGGTCGACCCATCATTTTTTCCCCCTTGTTTCCTTTTGCCTCACACACTGAGCGAGTTACAAAAAATATCCTGCGAGTAATTTCACCAAGTGGAGAAGTCTTTTAACCTTCTCTAGCAGATGTTTACCACGATCAGTTCATTCTCTGGGACTGAAAGTTATCTTTTGCTAAACCTTCTTTTAAGTCTAACAAACACCAAGATAAAAAAAAAAGATAATTCAGATACATGAAGACAAGGCCATTTGATTACTACGTGTTTTAAATTGCAGGCACATTCCCACAGGTGTTTTCACTTGATTATCCTGATTAGACTCCGGTTCACAGTGAAAGTAGGTGGTGGTATGATATGATAGGACTTGCATGTTGTGACCTGTCTTTGTGTATTTGTTCCACCTTGGAAGAACAGACTGTAAGAGGGATTCAGACTCTTTGACATCACCAATTGGTTTGGCAGGACCAGAAGAATTAACCAGATAATGAAAGGCCTATAATCTACTGCAGTGGAGTATAGCTTTTTCCCCATTAATCACAAGTAATGGGATGCAAGAAAAACTGGTTAAGAGAAAAATTGAATAAGTATTTCCTTAAAGTATCTTGTAGTACAGGTGAGAGGCATCTACACATAGATCTGGCTATAACTCAGTTGTCAGAGCTGATGTTGTCCACTCAAGACAACGTTTAGGATGTAAATTTATTTGGAAGCATCTAAGGAGCACATCTTCACTCTGTGCTGCAGAAACATGAGCGCAGACGTGTCAAGCTGCACAGAGCAGCAAGTCAGATATGGGAACAGCATTGAGCATCTGGCCAATTTCAGAATATATCACCAAACACTGTATATGTTGCCAGTGTGGTCTGAAGCACTGCAGCTGAAATATGGCAGAAACCCAGCACTTGTCAATTCGCTGATTTACAAATCTGTTTAGCTCTGCATGGGATAATACTGTACAAAAGAAACAGCATGACAATTCACATCAAGACTTAAAACCAGTGAATGAGACCATAAATTCAACAACTAGATGTTTAATGAGGTTATAAATCAGTTTACAGGTAAGGTTGGTTTTTTTCACTGAATTAACTCTGACTTTTTGTTACAACATGAGTCGCCCCCTGTTGGTCGTTAGAAAGAATACATTTCAATTCAATTTAGCAACACCAAGTCACAACAAAGGTCATCTTGGGGCTCTTTATATTTTAAGGTAAAGACCAAACAGTAATAGAGAGAAAACACCAAATAATCAGATGACCAAGCCCGTGCTGACAGTGGGAAGGAAAAACTCCCTTTTAACAGGAAGAAACTTCCAGTAGCACCAGGTTCAGGGAGGGCCAGCCATCTGCCAGCTGACCATGAACCACAAGGAGCTTTCACATTGGCTTCAGTTATCAAACTTTGAGGTTAAATCTACTTCATATAAATGCAGTGATTGGAAAAGAGAAAGTCAACCCGAGATTGAAAAATTTTCTCATTTTGTTCAATTCACAAAGCTGGAAATAAAAATATCATTGTATTTATTGAACTAGATTAGATTTGAATATTTATATTTAGATCTGTTTACACTAATACTGGCTGTTTTGGGAAATTGCCTAAAATGAAGAAGTCAGAGTTGAGAAATATTACCAGAATTACTGAGTGGATTTGTTTCATGGTCAGACTTGGGGAATTCTGAGTTCTCGCTGTAACAGGTGAGTCAGGGATAGTGTTCAACACTGTCCCTGACTCACCTGTTCATTTTCCCCTCAGGAAGGACATATGCTACATCAATGCCAATGAAAACTCATGACTTCCTCTGGAGACTCCCTCTGTGACTCTCTCTGGAGACTTCACTTCCAAGAATATGAATAACAGTGTTAGAGCCGTAGCAAGCCCACTGTGCTCGTGGCTGTGAGTGTGTGCTATGGCTCACTGCCCTGTCTCAGGTACTGCCCGATTTCCTGTGGAGCCAGTAAAATGCGCACAGCTCACTCTATTCAACGATTATGCCTGCGAGTATTTAAGGTGAGGAAGAGAAGCGCTCTAGTGCTGGAGAGCCTTTGTAGTGATTATGGCTGAGCTGTGTATCTGTGGTGGCTTACTCCTTTGTGTGTTTTAGGTTGACCTACTTCCGGTAATTATTGTTTATCTTTTTGTTGCAGGTGGCTTGGCCGTCTCTTCAATAATATATATATATATTAGGGGTGCAACGATATTCGTATCGATATTGAACCGTTCGATACAGTGCTTTCGGTTCGGTACGCATATGTATCGAACAATACAACATTTGTAATTTATTTTATCAATTTTCCTTCTGACGATGCTGTCTGTGTTGAGCGCTCAGTGAATCTGTGTTCGACTACTCCGCCTAGGCTGCACTGTCGAGCGCAGATCCACTGAGCGCTCAACACAGACAGCATAGTCAGAAGGAAGAGCGCAGGGCAAGCTAGCGAGACAGAAGTTAAGCTCTCCTTGCAACAGGCAAGTTGAACCTCATTCAGATCTGGCGTTTGGAATTATTTTGGTTTTCATGTGACGTATGACCCTGAAGGTAAGCGAGTCATGGACTAAAGTAAAACAGTATGTTGGATGTGCCATGCAATGCTCAATTACATTGGTGTGAACTAGTGTGTTAGCGCAGTTAGCTCGTTAACGTGTTGGCCGTCTAGCCCCATGCACGGAGCGATCGGCGGTAGCTCGTTAACGGAGATTTGCCGTGTTGTGGCGTTAAGGTCATTTCAACGAGATTAACCTGAAAGCACTAGTGGGAACACAACGAATATGAGTGCACATTTATGCCGACATCATCCTAGTGCAAAGACAAGTGGAAGCAGACAAAAAAAAGCAAGCATGCTACTAACTTTAGCCGAGTCATTTAGACAGCTGTTAGCACATGATTCTCCTTATGCTGCTGAGAATATAGCCCAGAAGAAGCGGATAGTATAGCTTTTATTTTGGAAAGAGCCATTTCTCTGTAATAAACTCTCTTTTCCAAAGATGAGTGATTCCTCAATCAGATACAGGGCTTTCAATATCGCTAGCCCGACGTCCCGGAGCTAGCGATTTTTTCAGTCGGGCTACCAAAATCTATCTCTTCCCTGCCCGTCGGGCTATTGTAGGAAAAATATATGTCAATGCTTTTGCATTCTTTCAGAAATGTAGCTGGGTAATTATGTCATTGGCATCGGTGAGCCACTGTCAATATGTGACATATTGAAGTCGCGTTTGAATTTGCGCTTGTTTTTTTGCTTTCACTTTGCAATCGTGCGAACTGTGTATAGAGAGCGACAGCACTGATCTGTGAGTGATGATAATTTGTGCACCAATTCCTCTGACATCGTCTTATTAATCGTTAGCTTACTATGCAAACTATGCAAATCGAATTTCCCAGAGGAACCCACCCGAGGGATTAATAAAGTTCTATCTAATCTAAAAAACATGACAAGTGAAATCTCCCGCAGCAAGCTTAAACATGTGAGAGGTTGATCGCGCAGAGAATCGCTGAGCTTATGTGAGTGCATGTGTAAAAGCATTTCAGTTCTGCTGAGCCAAATAAGACAGGTCAGGGTGAAGAAGTGACAGCCAAAGAAAAGCTTACCACAAAACGGAGAAGTTATGATAAATCAGACTATAAGGCAAAAAGAAAGTGCAGCTTTATGGTTTCATGGACAAAAGAATTTCTGTGGCTGCAATATGATGAGCTAAATAACCAGGGCTGCACATAAGTGGTCCGCAGGTGCGCATTCGCTGTCAAAATAAAAAACACGCACAAGGGTTAGGGTTAAATTTAAAAACTGTACTTTTGAGTTAAAATATATATTTATAATTTTAATAAATGACAAATTAAAAATGCATGAACATTTTTTTGTATCGAAAAAATATCGAACCGTGACACCAAAGTATCGAACCGAACCGAATCGTGAATTTTGTGTATCGTTGCACCCCTAATATATATATATATATATATATATATATAAAAAACACCCAGCACGCCCCTGCGGGCGGTTTATCCTTCAAGCTCGGGTCCTCTACCAGAGGCCTGGGAGCTTGAGGGTCCTGCGCAGTATCTTAGCTGTTCCCAGGACTGCGCTCTTCTGGACAGAGATCTCCGATGTTATTCCCGGGATCTGCTGGAGCCACTCGCCTAGCTTGGGAGTCACCGCACCTAGTGCTCCGATTACCACGGGGACCACCATTACCTTCACCCTCCACATCCTCTCGAGCTCTTCTCTGAGCCCTTGGTATTTCTCCAGCTTCTCGTGTTCCTTCTTCCTGATATTGCTGTCATTCGGAACCGCTACATTGATCACTACGGCCGTCTTCTTCTGTTTGTCTACCACCACCATTTTGTCCGTCTGTATCTGGAAGTCCCACAGGATCTTATATATATATATATATATATATATATATATATATATATATATATATATATATATATATATATATATATGGCTAAAGAAGCTGACTGCACTCCACGAGCGTCTGGCAGCACAAATGAACCAGCTGCTAGTTAACGAGAGACACCCGGAATGGCTAACCGAAGGTCGGACGGTCCTGATCCCCAAGGACCCCAAGAAGGGACCGGTCCCCTCCAACTACCGACCAATAACCTGCCTCAGTACTACATGGAAGCTCCTGTCAGGCATCATATCGGCTAAGATGAACAGGCACATGGGTCAATACATGAGTGGGACACAGAAAGGAATTGGCAAGAATACCAGAGGCGCAAAACACCAGCTACTGGTAGACAGAACAGTCAGCCAAGACTGCAAGACCAGACTGACCAACCTGTGCACTTCCTGGATTGATTACAAGAAGGCCTATGACTCAATGCCCCACAGCTGGATACTGGAATGCCTAGAATTGTACAAGATCAATGGGACCCTAAGAGCCTTCATCAGGAACTCAATGGGGATGTGGCGTACAACACTAGAGGCCAACTCCAAGCCCATAGCACAAGTCACCATCAAGTGCGGGATCTACCAAGGAGATGCTCTGTCCCCACTGCTGTTCTGCATAGGCCTGAACCCCCTCAGTGAGATCATTAACAAGACTGGCTACGGATACCGACTACGGAACGGAGCAGTTGTCAGCCACCTCCTGTACATGGATGACATCAAGCTGTATGCCAAGAGTGAACGAGACATCGATTCACTGATCCACACTACAAGGCTATACAGCAATGACATTGGAATGTCGTTCGGACTGGAGAAGTGTAGTCGGATGGTAACAAAGAGAGGGAAGGTAGTCAGAACTGAGGGGATTGAACTACCAGAAGGCAACATTGCAGACATAGAGGACAGTTACAAGTACCTGGGGATCCCGCAGGCAAATGGGAACCATGAAGAGGCCGCTAGAAAGGCTGCAACCACCAAGTACCTGCAGAGGGTCAGGCAAGTCCTGAGGAGTCAGCTGAATGGTAAGAACAAGATCCGGGCCATCAACACGTACGCCCTGCCCGTGATCAGGTACCCTGCTGGGGTAATAGGCTGGCCAAAGGAGGAGATAGAAGCCACTGACATAAAGACAAGAAAGCTCCTTACCATGCATGGAGGGTTTCACCCCAAGTCCAGCACCCTGAGGCTGTACGCTAAGCGGAAGGAAGGGGGCCGGGGACTGGTGAGTGTCAGCACCACAGTCCAGGATGAGACAACGAACATCCAAGAATACATTGGGAAGATGGCCCCAACTGACCGAGTGCTCAGTGAATACCTCAGGCAGCAGAAACCCAAGAAAGAGGAGGGAGACGAGGAACCATCATGGAAGGACAGGCCCCTGCACGGTATGTACCACCGGCAGATAGAGGAGGTGGCTGATATCCAGAAATCCTACCAGTGGCTGGACAAAGCTGGACTGAAAGACAGCACAGAGGCACTAATCATGGCAGCACAAGAACAAGCTCTGAGTACAAGATCCATAGAGGCTGGGGTCTATCACACCAGGCAAGACCCCAGGTGCAGGCTGTGTAAAGATGCCCCAGAGACAATCCAGCACATAACAGCAGGGTGCAAGATGCTAGCAGGCAAGGCATACATGGAACGCCATAACCAAGTGGCCGGCATAGTGTACAGGAACATCTGTGCCGAGTATAACCTGGAAGTCCCGAGGTCAAAATGGGAGATGCCCCCAAGGGTGGTGGAGAATGACCGAGCTAAGATCCTGTGGGACTTCCAGATACAGACGGACAAAATGGTGGTGGCTAACCAACCGGACATAGTGGTGGTAGACAAACAGAAGAAGACGGCCGTAGTGATCGATGTAGCGGTTCCGAATGACAGCAACATCAGGAAGAAGGAACACGAGAAGCTGGAGAAATACCAAGGGCTCAGAGAAGAGCTCGAGAGGATGTGGAGGGTGAAGGTAATGGTGGTCCCCGTGGTAATCGGAGCACTAGGTGCGGTGACTCCCAAGCTAGGCGAGTGGCTCCAGCAGATCCCGGGAATAACATCGGAGATCTCTGTCCAGAAGAGCGCAGTCCTGGGAACAGCTAAGATACTGCGCAGGACCCTCAAGCTCCCAGGCCTCTGGTAGAGGACCCGAGCTTGAAGGATAAACCGCCCGCAGGGGCGTGCTGGGTGTTTTATTAAAGATAAATAAAAACCTTTCATTTGTTCTTGATTGTCTCCTTTTTCTTCCAGACACATCAGTCTAGCTACAACAGGAGTCTGACAACAAAGTCACAAATCTGGTTACTCAGAATTATGGACAACGCACGGTGGAGCTTTCAACTTTTTCAGCTTGCTTGTTTCATTAACCATCAAGACTTTCCTTGCTAACATGCTAAAAGAGCTGTACACACTACAGTGTTACTCCTCTATATTACATGTTGGCCAAGGTGATCAGTAAACAAACAACTAGCCGTTAAGATGATAAGTTCAAGCTCCTTTTCTTGCTAATGCTATATTTTTGATCATTTCAAGTTCCCAACTTTGTGAGAACAGTTTGGGGAGGATGGATGGATAGATTGCATTTTTAATAGACAGTATAATCTCCAAAAATGGTTTTCCCGAGGGCAACCAACATACATACAACCATGCAACCTCCTGTCTTTAAACTAAAGTAGTGATTGTAGGGGCCTATTAGAGGTCTGTGATTTGCCTTGGTATAACCGTGTGATTTTGCTGATATTATTCAAATTTGAGAACTTCAGTTCTCTGCTTAAGGCTGTATTTGTCTCAAAATTGTAAGCAACTAAAACTATAATTTTATTTTTAGTGCTTTACAACAACAACAAAAAACCCAAAAGCAAGTTTGTGTGCTATAGTTTTCAGCCTTTTATGCAGCATAGCCAGCAAGGCCCTTATCACAAAAATATACCTTATAACACGGTCAGTGTTTTAGCATCAACACTTTAATTAATGGAAACAATGATCTCATGTGATTTCTGTCAAACTGTTTTAATGAACAACTGTAACTGGTCTGCAAGCAGGGGTTAAAGTGGGACTTGGCAGGTGTATGAACCCTGTGAATGGGTAGTGCACCTTGGAGAGAAGATCACTAAGAAACCAGACTCATGATAATACTGTGAGCTCCAGGAGATTTTTGTTTGTCTACAGGCAAACACACAAGTGCCCACTGACTCCTGCTTCACCTTTGGAAAGTGTTTGCACAATACCATGAGTATTTTTTCCAGAAAATAGTTTCTTATAGTAATAAAATAAGAACTCTGTCAACCATACAGTTGTTAGCTTTTATTCTTTTCTTTTCTTTTTTACACCTGATTTCCTTCCTGATGCAGCTCTGAAAGAATTTGTCTTTGGCTGGAATCAACATAGCAACCTTTTACTTACCAACCAAATGTATGGACCAAAAATGAAAAGGTCAATCCTGCGTGAAGCTGCAGAGCTGGGCGATAATTCCCATTGGGTTTGTTACAAGTTTTTTTTTTCATATACACAAATGGTTCAGTGCTAGGGTAAAGCATGTTTAATTTAAAGTACAAATGTATCATATCAAGTAAAACTATGAGAAATATGTGCTTAAAAAACAAACACTTGGACCAAAAGGCATTCATTGTGAGGAATGTATCCTCAAGGAAACCTCATTCCCATCCTGTTTAACTCCTCTGGGCATCCAGTTTCCATTTAGCCTTGCAGGAGTGGCGCTCATCACTGCCCAGCAACTTCACAAAACTCCCCACAGTGGTTTTGGACTCAAGGTGCAAGGTAATAGTAGTCATAGCTTCGTCGCCCAAGAGTGATAAAAGCAGAGAGACACATTTATTTTACGTCAAAGTTTCACGTCAAGTGTGGCTGGTACGTGCTTGGAACAGCTCTACACTATACACAAGTGGTCCAACAAACTGCTCTGAGCAGCCTGATCTGCACAAGCTCATTTCGTTGGCCTCTCGACAAATTACATTTCCCTCCCATCTCGGTGTCGGTGAGGTTTCGAAGGAAATGTTCCCTCAAGCCTCGCTAAACAACATCATTATCCAGATTTAACTGTGTTTTAACAGTTGAATAGTGTTTTATTTTTTGTGGTCATTGTTATTCCACTGATGTTTCCACAGCCAAACACAGGTGTGGTTAATAACATTAACGATGGCCGTGTGAGATCTAACTGCTCTGGTGCCAAGCCCAGGCCTCTTCTGTTGTGCTTGTTGGCTCACCGTCATGGCTTACTGGGCCACCTAAATGGAATGGAGCCATCACATAATATTATTAGTTACACCTGACAAATCAAAGTGACCGCTGTGAGAAATGTCTATATTAGTGGCTGGGAACATTTCCAGTCTGAGCTGCATGCTCACATAGCTGAGTAAAGCCCCATTATCACCACAAAGTCTCTGTTTGTTTGTTTGTTTGAACTCCTTCACAATCAGGAGGTAAGCAATCGAGATTGACACACAGGTACGTCTTCCCTCAAGGTTCTCATCTATGTCAGATATTATGATATCATCTTGTTGCCTAGTAGCCACCTAGCAACAGGCTAAATGGAACCATTTGTTTATTTTATGAAACTATTAACACCTTGTAAAAGCATGATATCGTTTTAATTTAACAACAGCTACATCTATTTTGTTTCCACAGAAGTTGAATTATACATCATATATTATGACGCCATCACGTTACCAAGCAACCACCTAGCAACGTGTTCAAATCACCCATTTTTGAGGCATTTGTGCACATTAAAACAACTTAAAACTATACACACAAGTATTTTTGGTATTAAATTAATAACTGAAGCAACTGACTTTCCTAACTATTTGAGAAATAAGATAACTTTTTTCATATTAATGATGATAATTGAAAATGTATTATCATTCATAAAGCAGAGAGCCGTATTGTAGTCTTAAGCATTTAGTGGGATTATGGAACAAGACTACATAGTAAGTACAATTTTGAGTTTGATTGATTGCAACATATTGGCATTATGTCTGCATTTATATATTAGAGAGAAATTATTTGCAAAAATTCACCAGTTTGCCCAAGAGTAAGTGCAGTCACTCCAAGATGGGACACAGTTTGTTGAAGGAAGTTTACTTCCCACCTGGTGAACCTTGGAGTCAGAACAATAGGACCTCCGACAGCAAAAGAACATTGAATGCAATCACTGGACAACCACCAACTTTGTCTTAGTCACAAGGAAGTTTCTGTCCTATTTTTATTCTAGTAATAATTATGGTGAACCTAAAATTTGTTGAAAGAAGTTTAATAAAGATCAAACTACTACAAATAACTATCATTATCCAGAGTTTACCGGTGATTAATGCTCCAAACTGCTTGTCAGTCGCTCCATCTCTCTCTTTGATACCGAATGTCTGCTGAGTTATGAAATCATGTTCAGAATGACCACCAGCACTTTGATCAAAAGAAGTGTGTTAGCGAAGGGTGTCATTAATAACTTGTGTAGTACCAGGAAGGGCAGTTAATTTTCCCAAGGGGCCACATGAGAAACTGGAACTGTTGTTGAGGGCGGTCATCCACAACACTCGCAGTTTCTCATCTGGCCCTCTGGGTTAATAAATTGTTTTTGGAATCTGCATCAAATGACCTGCAGTATACTTTAGGATATTAAGGGTGAGCTTATTACAAATGATTCTTGCTGTTTTTCATCTTCTGTTTATCACTAATTGAAGAAATCATTAAAAAAACAAACTATTAAGCCTGAGGAGACATCATTATATTTCAGATCTTTCTGGAAATATAACAGTTCTTCATTGATGCAATGTAGGTTTTCCATTTTCCATGTGCAGACAAGAAGACTGCAATGCTGGATTATAAAGAACAACAAAACTTTACATTTGAATAAAAATGTAATTAAGATAAGTTGATGTTCATTGAAAGGAAACACGCTGCACATTAGGATGGCTCCATACTTTCTCAGTCATTAACATTATAAGACTGGTAAGTTATGCATACACACCCTGTGGAAGTTGTCGTTTGGTCCAAACCAGCACTGGTACTGCAAGACCATCATCACCCTAAACTGAAAACAAAATAGCAATAAAGGACCTGGCAAAAGGACGGCAGCAGCTGTGTCTGCGTCTGTGGCCCAAAGCCCTTCAAGAGAATTCTTTAATCCTGACACCTGCAAGTCATTTTATCATGATTTACAGTGGGGAAATGTGGGCCGGGGGCAGGGAGGCCACCAGAGGAACTGTTTTCACAGCAAATGATGAGGAACGCACTGTTGTTTAGGCCAGGCATTTGTAGCTTGTTGTCCACTAACATATGGAGCTTAATTTGACAATGAAAGCTTAGACAGAAAATGGGCTGCGTGACTGTTTCTCTGTATTTCTGCTCATACTCACTGTCTCGTGTTTGAGGGGGCAGGAGACATGAGTGTGGAGCACAGTGTGAATGAATGAAACTGTGTCTTTGTGTGTGTCAGAGGGAGACTGAAATCAAAGATAAATAGGCTGGAGGTTTTGGGACAGGATACAGAGTTCCCTTTAATGATCATGAGTGGGATCTCTACAGGCCAGAGCAGTGCAGCGTCGTGGCTGAAAGTTGCCCAGCTGTTCCCCCATAATGTCTTCACATTACGGTATCGTTCACATCCTTTCACTTTCCAGTGTGTCATTAGTTTACGTGTGAAATTACCACATGCTGCACATAACTTTGGACTTGGATGTACTGGTGGTGTTGCGTATTGTGTAATGCAGCAGTGGCAATTGTCTGCGGCAAACACTGTTCACATGTGGTGCGAGAGTTTAGCTGCCTTAAACAAGGCTTAAACAAGGTTTGGTGTTGGTATGTTAGGCTTATAAACAAAGTTAATGCCTAAGACTGCAGCATTTACAGATCCTGTTTCAGCTTGGGAAATTCACTTTAACATTATTGCTAATTTCTTGTTTATTGCATTTTTTTCATGTAAGTATTATCCTCTACATTCGGGTCGCAGATGCCAACAGACTTAATAAACTGATCCGTAAGGCCAGCAATGTTGTGGGGATGGAGCTGGACTCCCTCAAGGTGGTGTCGGAGAGGCGGATGCTGTCCAAGATAAAGACAATGTTGGATAACACCTCCCACCCACTCCATGACATGTTGGTCAGTCACAGGAGCTCGTTCAGTGAGAGACTGAGATTACCGAAAAGCACCACTGAACGACACAGGAAATCATTCCTGCCTGTGGCCATCTCCCTGTACAACGCATCCACTTAACACACTGTTTGCTGCTACAACTACACATGTTTCTTTTCCAAATATTTATTTATAAGTGACTTATGTATGTATGTATGTATATATATGTATATATTGTACTATTCTTAGTTAGCGTATTGTCTGTCTTGTCTTAATGTTGGTTTAAAATGGAGCACTGTAACAAAAAATAATTTCCCCCAGGGATCAATAAAGTATTCTGATTCTGATTCTGATTCTGATTTGATACATGTAGCCCAATTAAATCAGAAACAGTGAAACAGCATGAACACAAAAACTGGAGCAAGAAAAAATGAACTGAGCACTTTCCTTTCCTCTTAGCAGAGTACCCTGAAATTCCCAAATTTCCTTTGCATCATTTGCAGAAGCTTTTTGGCTCATTTAAACCAGAGAGGTTTAAATGAGCTGCAAGTTAGGGCCTCTGGTTTCAGTGGCATCTCCACTTGTTGAGTGCACAGCTCGTTGTGTGTTTATCATCTTGCCGGCTTCTTCCACCATGTCTAAAACCCCAGATCCCACTAAGTTTTGTCTCTAAATCATGCCATGCTGCATTTACAATGATCTGTCAAAGCAGTGTAACATTTCGATGCATGAACAGACCACTAACTAAATTAATTTGACCTCATGTGGCTTGGCAGTGAAATATCAGCGAGAGGGATAAACCAAAAACATCTCCATGTTTTTATTTTAAGTTTAACTCTTAAGAGTCTTTTCCCACATTTTTACAGTTTCATTTACCCACTTCCACCCACACCTATAAATCCAAAGACAAAAGCATGTGGAAGATTATTGCTGTATGCAGATGATGCGTTTCTCTAACTATCAACTCACAAAACTATAGAAAATCTTTCGTGAGGTCCATCACATTGAACACTGGAACTTCTACGTGGAGTAAAACACTACACTTTTCATAAAGGGATGTTACATCCTCTCCCCATTTTGTTGCCCTGCATTACTTTCATACTAATGATCGCTTCCGGTTACAGTATCACCTATTTGTGTGGTCCAATGCAAAATAACATCTGTAAGAGGTCGTGTTGTGTTTTCATTCATCAGTGCAAGCTGATATCTGCTTATGCATATCGAGAATCTGTAGGCATCATTTTTGGTCATGGAAGCTTTCTTGTCTCTGTTTCTACTTGTAATGTTTCACTTTGTCTCTATCATAAAAGGCAAAGTCAGCAGAGTAGTTTATAGTCTCAGCGTGTGTTTCATTGATGCAAATAGTAGATGTACAAACTGTAAAAATGTTTACTGTAAGACAAAGGCCCTACCTATTATGGAGATGAAAGGTTTTCCTATATTTTTATGACAGGGTACTGTAAACTGTTTGACTGCAACAACTTGGCACATCTGTATTTCATCATCGTTGTTGTGTTTGTCTGAGACAATGAATTGATTCTAAGTCAGCGTTTGGCACATTAAATGCTCAACATTACACTAACATATTGGGGCTTATGTTGCCAGCTCTTAGTTGAGACATTTATCAAGGAGGTGTAACATGGTCAGAGGTTGTGCTTTTGTCGTGTTTGTTAGTTTGTGTATCTTTCTGGTTGTCAGCAGACTAAAGCAGCTAAGCCCCTACCCGTGAAGAGGTAGCACCTGGGCAAAGAAAAAACATTAGATTTTGTTCTTTAAAACTGCAAACAGGGCATTGGCCTTGGCAGTTGACTGAGCTCTGCCATTCCACTGGGCAGTATCTCACTAAACTGCACTGAGTGTGTCTGCTGTTGCTGGTACGTGTCTTCTGATTGCAAGAATTATGTTTCAAAGCGCTGATGTCCTGGTGGCTGAGTGATTACTGCATATAATTTAGTACATGTGCAAAAATACACTCAGGACAGTTTGCTCACCGGACCTTGGAAGCCGTTGTAATAGCAATAATATAAACAGTACTGACTCACATATTGGCACTTTTGGTAAGGGCTATAGGGGCCTTTTTTGATATTTTCCAATGAATATCTGGCATTTGTGGAAAAAAAAAAAATAGAAATGCCGTTGTGCTAAACAAACATTTGATTGTAATTAAAATAATAGGACTGGCTGCAAACAGCTGCAGATAGCATCAAATGAATAGTTAAATGAGGCTCAGGGGTAGTTATGAATGTACTCTAACTTAGCAGAACCTCAGCTGTAATAATGGGGGGAAAGAGTTTAGAGGGCGACTCGAACAATCATCATGCCCTGCAGATCATTTGTTTTCCATCGCTTATCTTTCCTTTCTATAATGTCATGTTACGTAAATCACAGAAGTGAAGCTGGTATCATTCAGCCATCAGAGTAGTTCCCTAACACAAAACACATTCAGTACATCGGATATCTATCCCATGACCTGGAGATCGTTGTCTTTAAAATTCCCAAAGAGCACGATGCCAGTGAAAGTTATTTAATATCCATCAACTGACACATAAATCAACTGGAAACAATCACAAAAGACCGCAAAATACACTGGAATCACTGCAAAAATGTCAAGCTGCGAAAGTGTGTGGCAGAGCACCGCAAAGTTCCCAAACATTGTGACAGTTTTACTTTCCATTTCTTTTTTGGTTTGTTTTTATTTTTTTGAATAATGAATGACTGTACAGCTGTTTATAATTTTAGAGTTTATATTTTTAAATTTATATTCATATAGTTTTTTTTATTTTTACAGTTTATAATAATATTTTCTCATTTATTCTGTGAGAGAAATGGTATACTTTTGATGTAAAAACAAACGGGAGGATTCTTTGTTATTTAGTGGCCTAAAATCTCAATAAAGCTGCAGGTGCAATCAATAGTTTAAGATGAATTGCTTCCTGTTTTTTGGCATTTGGCAAAAAGGAATATTTCATATACTTATTTTTCATGTAACTCCTCTTGTTCTCTTTTTATCATTTATACAGATTTTGTTTTTCTTTTTTAATCAGCTGAAGATTGAAATCCACCTCACAGTAAATTTACCACGGCTCCAGTTCAGCATACAGCTTTTCTTCACACGCTTCTTTCTCCACTCTCGCTTCCCTTTTCTTTGCTGCGCACTCCCCTCCCAGAGATGACACTGTCATATTTTGAAACATCTCTCTCTTGGTTGGCAATGCTTTGCTTCCCTCTGTTTCTCTGTTTCTATTTTGTTGAGGACCACACAGAGGGATGACATGTTGGTGGCACATCCAGGCTGGGTGGCCCGGCTGCAGGAAAGATGTGGGTGACAGGATCAGCCTTCAACAGACTATGGGAGTAATGCGTGTAGACAGTGTAAAACCAGTCCTTTGGAGACCTGTAGAAAGAGCAACGCTGGCAATTCTGAATAAATGCACTTTGAAAAAGTGAAAAAAAAAAAACGTTCTTTGGGAGCCTTGTTTTAGCTGCAGCCCCATGCACTGGACTCCCATGCATTACTAATACTAATGCCTTTAAACATCCACAAGTAACTCCAATCTAGCTGTAATTCCCACCACATCTACCAAGTAAACCTCATCATACAGATTTTTATAAATAAATAAATAAGTCAGTGATAACAGGATGAGGAGGAGGTGTGTAGTGTTAAACCCCTTAGTTTCTGAAGAAAATTGAGATCAGGTCTTTCCTGATAATCAGCTTGTAGCATTTAGCAAGTACTTAACAAAACAAATGGCCTCTATGTGTGTGTGTGTGAGGGAGAGAGCAATGGGGGGGGGGGGGGGGGGGGGGGGGCGGGGGGCAATGATGCTGGACTTTGTCAAGGCTGGATCAGGAGTGTCATCACTAACAGGCCCCTGAATCCCAGCGGCCCCTCAGCTTCTGCATTCTTGCTCCGGATGAAGAATGGTGCGACTGGTGATTGTTTATTTTGTTTCTCTATCTTGTCTTAGCAACCTCGTTTTAATGAGAATGTGCAGTTGCACGTTAAGGTCTGGTTGCCTTTTCCTCTTAAGTACTTCTGAGGCTACGAGAGAGAAAGATAAACATGAAAAATACCTTTCTGATGTTTGTAATATAACAGCAGAGTTCATTATTTGCTCCAAGACTCCCTACTTTGCGCCGAAAAATTATTTTAAAGTTTTCCTTAACTGCTGAGATAATGTGGGTCATGAATATCCCAGAAGTAAACAAATCAATAGGAAACTTTTACACCCAGAGGCCTTCTATTCGAAACATGTTACGAGTACACAAAACATTCAGAGATTATCACCACATGCCAAATGAGGTGGATGTTTAAGGGTGTGTTGTCTTGCTATAGAAAAAAGAAGTATGGATGATTAATGTGGAGGCTTAATAATGGAAAACAGCTTTAACTTCTCAAACAAAACTTAGAATGAAGCCTGTAGGTTAGTGTTTCAAATAATCCTCTAAGCAGGGACCAGTTAGTTGGGACATGTAAGAGCCTATTGCACATCATAGCGTATGCGGTTTTGTATGTCAAAGCAGAATAAAGCATGTTAACTCACTCTATAGTAGGGGGAGGGAGAGAAAGAAACTTTCAAACAATCTGCTGTCAGTAGACAGATAAAGACACAATCACCAGTGTGTGTGTGAGAGA
The DNA here is from genome assembly GCF_057381915.1 of Diplotaxodon limnothrissa. NCBI lineage: Eukaryota > Metazoa > Chordata > Actinopteri > Cichliformes > Cichlidae > Diplotaxodon > Diplotaxodon limnothrissa. The sequence goes on from NC_140596.1 coordinate 19,581,945, forward strand.
GAGAGTCTGTGTATCCTGGTCACCCATAGGCGGCCAGGTGGTCCTGCATGCGAAAGCGTCACCACCCCACCAACCGCCCCAATGCCATTGTGTGTCAAAGAAGCTGCATGACCGATTCAACAAAAGCCGAGACGGCTCTACTCTCAGCGCTCTGTGCTGCATGCTGAAGGAAATGAGCTGATCCTCTTGAGCAGACCGCAACTAAGCTTTGCCTTTTTTAAAAAGAAAAACTGTAGTAGCACTTAATCAACGGCACCGAGAGGAGGGAAAAACAAAATAAAATTGTGTAACGGGCCTTGTACAAACCAACAAGACTGTGGTAAAAGTCTATAATAAAACCAGATAAATTATTTTTATTTTTATATTAGGATCTTGTGTATCAGAAATCTGAATCTCGACTGCCAAGTTTTTTACATTTCAGATCAGTCAGGTCAGATCAGTTTAGTTCCTGCATACGCACAACATTTCATAACCCATCCAGCTCCCAGCACTGACAGGTGTGACATTTCTGAGTTGTGCGTGGTACTTGAGCCCACTCATCACTGCTTAATTCAATTGCTCCAATAAAACTATCCAGCTGCATAAACACATTACAGAATGTGTGAAATCTAAAACAAAGACCATCTTTAATGCTCCCCCGATAACACTGTATGCTACAGGGGCCAATAAATCATTTCACTGTGATCTAACGATTTAAGAGCTCAGTGTCATGTTGTCAAGTGGCACCATGATGGGCCGAGGTGTCGCCTTCTTAAGTGTCCATTACTGTGAAAGTCTATTTTCCCAAATGGCAGAGAACGAGGCCCCATTTGGGGTGGCTGGTTGAAGCGGTGACAGTATGAATCTGTGCTGAAGGCCTGGGCTTTTACACCTGTGTGTGACACAGGGGAGGCTCAGCAGAGAGTGGGAGAGTCAGCCAGCTGTGCTCTCTTGTGGTAGCTCTGGGGATAGCTTGGAAAATGGCAATGTTCACTTTGTTTAAAATCCTTTCAGCTGGTATTTTTTTTCCTTAAAAAGTCTTTACTGCTTCTGAAACACACATGATGTTGTGACTCAGTCGTCCTGATTTAGCTGCTTTAGATTTTTTTTTTACTTTTTTTTTATGCAACAGCAGATGTTCGATGCAAACTTCAGTTCTTGAGATGAGGTCACATGATGAACAGTCCAGCTGGTATTTTGTTGGAGAATAGGGTGGGGTGGGGGGGATCATTGCTTCTCTCAGTGCTGCGAGATGTAATTGCTCACTAAATAACAATCTCTCAGGGGTGGCCACGCTGCCATTCAGCACGGGTCTGCACAGCGTCCTCTCCCTCTCGGAGACCGGTCCAACACGTACAGTGGCTTTCCCTTGTCTCCCAGGACAGCTCCAGCATCCGCCTCATCAAGGCTGATTGCTGGAGACGTTCTTCTCCCAGCGATATATCCACCTGATGTGAAGCAGACCTGTGCCTTGTACACTCACTCACAGAGGAAAACTCTTTATGTCTGCTGGGGAAACAGTCGAGAAACACCAAAGCTCAAAGCAGTGAGGCTTTTGCTGTACCAATCAACTGATAACTACATATGCACACCACAGTGTAACTTATGGATACACATATACGATCGGTCCATGAAGTGCTACCAGCTGCTGCCAAACAATGAACGAGGCCTCCTTGTGTTTACCCAGCACCTAAAATTTTTCTATTATTTATACAGAAATTATTTTATTGGGGGGGGGGGGGGGGAAATCTTAATTTATGACCTCGACAGTGACACCCGAATAGGTTCAAACTTCTCTCCATCTGTTTGCAATCCCAGTGTAATGCTATCATCACCTGTTTCCATGGTCCCCGCTCACATCTGGCTTGCATTACCAAAGAGAAAAAACTTTTTTACACAAGGTGCATTTTTTTCTTTCCCCTTTGTGCTTTACTTTAGTATTTGGCTCATATTTCTGAAATAGGCTAGAACAACAAATTAAGATCTGAGGCATGAGACAAAAAACAAAACTTATGAGGAGCAGTAATTTGCTTTCAGATTTCAGAACTAGACTCTCTGGGGGTCTGAACATATCAAATCCAAGAATTTGAAAGCGCTGCAAAGTTTATTACAATATAAAGCTCTGTTTTACAAAGATAACAGAAGCCTTTTTTCCTCAAAGCTGGCAAAGAGTGACTCAGATTGTTTTGTAGGTAAATACCTTTACTTGTAACAGGTCCCAAGTCCCTAACAATTATTATCAGATTTTAATTTAGAGATGTTTTGCATATAGCAGCTCCAGTGTATTTATTTAGGGAGTAAATAAATACACATTTCTGTTCTAATGCTTACCCAGCTGGGAATGTCTTCAGTCGCCCTCTGACCCTAAATTGGATAAGTGGTTAAGAAAATGGATGGATTGAAGTAAAATGCACTGTCACTAAGATTTCAGCAAGCAAGAGTATTCCTGATCAAACTTTCATCAACAAATCAGCACGCAGGACTTTTCCATGTTTTTCATGCTTTAGATGTTTATATTTTTATTTTATTTTCATCACACCTGATTAGTCATTGATTCTGCCAACAGAGTGCCAAGAAGTCACAAGTCCTTGAAAAACTGACTGCAAAACACTGATTTCATTCAGCTTTCTCTGTCAGCTGCACTCTGTTAAATGAAAAAAAAAATGAATGAATGCATCTACTCCAGAGTTTGATTTTAGTTGCTAAACGCGGCATTTGCAATATTCGGCTGAAACATCATGCACATGTTTCTGCGTTTGTGGCGCAGAAACATGTGCATGAGGTAACATTTGCCATATGATACCATAATAGTTTGGACACACACCACAGTGTGGTGTGCCGTAAGAAAAATCTTGCCCAAGGAAATGTATTTCCCTGCCTCATAACAGTCTGGAATTTGTGTATCCGCTCTGTCTCTCCCATGGACACCAGCTGTGCAGCTGGTGCTCACTGGAAACTGCAGTTAGGCTGTAGTCATGTGGGATTTTTAACACAATTCTCCCATGTGTATTGAAGGAAGCAGTAATGTCATGCAGTCGGGCCGTGTTATCACTGTGTGGATCCTGGAGAGTGATGTCAGAGGAAAAAGGAAACTAGCTAACTCCCAAACTAAAAGAGCAAAGGTTAGAGGCAGGCTGGCAGAAACCCAGATTGGCTTAAAGATGTTCCTTATTCTCTTTCCATTTTCCTTTCCTTAAAAGCATAGTCACTCCGTCCAAATGGCTTGCATGGACAGGATGTTGCCTCCTTTAGCATATCAGGCACAGAGCTGTGATTTATCATTGTGGACTAATAGTTGTCATTTTGGGGTTAAATATAAAAGCTTGATTAAATGGAACATCCAGTGAGATGGCTGCGCATTGATGAAACGCACTGTTGTAAATGGATGAAACTGAGACAAATGACTGGATGGACAAACTAATTCATCTGCTACATTAAAGCAAGCCTTTCATCACCAGTAATGAGAAAATCAACACCAGCCGATCTATAACGTGGAAAAACCATTTTGTATCCCCCAAATGTTCCCAGTGTGTGACTCCTTTGGAGGGGAGGGATCAGAGAAGACTTTTTAAAGTTTAAACTCTTCTGGAGCCTCCTGGAGAGATTGCATGCAGCATTTCTGCATCTGAAAGAGTTTGCTGATGTAAACCGTCACTGCACAAATCTGTGACATGCTCTCACAGCACAGCTCACAAGTCTCACTGTTGGAAAACTGACAGTATTGTATACAGTGGCATCATAATTTATTTGCTATATAACATGTTAGGATAGTCCTCCGCTTTATTAAAGACAGTTATTTATGCTTGAATCGATTTAGTGGCACTCCTGCATTGTTTTGCAGGAAGCAGCACTTCCTGGGTGACTACAGATCAGATGGTGGGGTGACCACAACCATTAAAAACAAACATTGCAAACAAATACAACTGCCACACACAACAAATGAACAACATCCAGTTTATACATGGAAAAAGATCTGAGGCAAAAGAAGAAGAAGGAAGAACAATTTACCCATATTTCAGGTCGAATTAATCCAAATAGTGAGTGTGTAGGACAGCGAGTCTAGCTTCAGTTGAATTCCTGGCAGAAGCATCAATATCTCCAGTCCTTGTCGCTGAGGTTTACAAAATGTGCATATTTGAACCAAAAAGTGGTCCCACAGTATTTTTCCCACCCATCAGAATCTTTATCAGTCTTGATCTGTGCAAGAGTGGTACAGTTAGTCTTGAGATACTGGATAAAATGAGAGATTGGTTTGTTTATGGAAATGTGGCACAAGCTGTTGCTACATCCAGTTCACTCAGAGGAGGTGCACCTGTGTTGCATTGGTTGCATAATGTTGCTCTCAGTACCAAGAGTGGATTACTGACAGAGCCAGATGGCCTGAAGAACCCAGACTGGCAGAGTGTCAGTCAGTTTGGGTAATTTGATTAAATACAAATTAGTCTACAGTATCAACTGAAAAGGGATGGCTAACGTTTGGTTCCTGGCAACCTGCAGGCAGACTACATTGTAACTTTGGCATCTTCTTATCTGAACCTTGTCTCATAAAAGCCCTTGGATGCTGTGTGAGTAAGTTAAGAGTGAGCAAATGCAAACGTGTGCAGATGTACAGTCTGTGCTTAAGCAGTGATGATGAATAAGAATCAGTTATGGATGCTGGGCAGCAGTTATGTAATTTCAATAAAGTTTCTTGTGAAGGCTTGTGATGGCTCACAGCTTGTTCTCATGCCATCCTCTCTGAGGGAGGTGACAGAAAAAAAACTGTTATTGTTATTTTATTAAATCCAGTTTTACTATTGGATCACATGTGGATGGAAAGGAGAGCTGGGGATGGCTCGTAACAGAAGACAGAAGGATAGCAGCCTGAGTGAAAGGGAAGGTTTACAAGATGGTGCTGAGACATGCTATCAAGTACGGTTTGGAGACAGTGGCACAAAAGAAAGGCAGAAGACTGAGCTGGAGGGGGATGTTAAGATTTTCATCGGGAGTGAGCAGGATGGACAAGATTAGAGCTGATCACAGCTCAGGTTGAGTGGTTTGGTGACAAAGTCAGAGAGGCAAGGTTGAGATGGTCTGTTGAGGTCCAGAAGATGGACATGATTTTATTTATTTATTTATTTAGGACAGTGCATGTTAATGAACATAAATGTAAAAAAAAAAAAAAAATTACATGAATGTAAACATACCAGATTATAGCCAAGGGCTAATTTCCATCTGTTGTCCTTAAGCATAAAAAATAGACATAATAATTCATAAAAATTCATCATTCATTCATAATAAAAACTCCATCACCAAACTTACACATACACACCATTCTGTTCCCAAATAAAACATTAAAACTATACAACTCATACATGATCACACACTTGATTTGTCCATAACCAGTTTTTAACCTTTGCCTTAAACAAAGTGAGTGTAGAGCATTCTCTAATGGGTTGAGGAAGACTGTTCCACAGATGGCCTCCCTTGACAGAGAGGACGTTTAAGATGGAGCTGCCAGGCAGGAGGAAACAGGAAGGCCCCAGAGGAGGTTCATGAATATAGTGAAGGAGGGTTTATAAGAGTGCTCCTTTAAAAATGTACAACTGGGTTTAGAAGCACAGTGTCAGAAGATTTAGTTCAGAAAGGATAAGTGTTTTTGTCCTTAACCTGTCCGGGAAACCGGAAAGATACAGTCCTGCTTCTCTTCTCTTCTTCTGGGAACAGACTTGAAATTGGTCAGTTAGTGCTTGTTTAGACATTTGCATTTGCAAAATCACTGCAATATTATCAACAGAAACAAACAGATCTGTGTAGTACGATAAAAGCTGCTGAAGATCAGCTCCTACATGAAGTCTTTTGCAACATTAAAAAATGTTAACGAGACCGATATGATGTAAACAGAAGAAGTTGTTTCTGTGTGAATCCGCAGTTTGGTTTGCAGACCCTGCTTTTTTTCTACACTACCATAAACACTTTTGCTTTGTTTTTCATGACGATGCAGGACACGTTACACATGATATTTCAAATACAATAAAGCCAACAGGCTAAGAAGGCATAAAATGATTTGACTGGCTGTGCTGGAGTACTGAATATTTTATATCAACAGTCCCTTTTTAAGATAAAATACCAGGAATATTTTTTTTAAATCAACCTTGTAGCAAACATTTATTTTTTACATTGTGCAAAACAATCCCTATAATCAATATAGTGGCAAAAAGGCGTTTGGATGCTGCATGCATAACCTTAAAAAGTTCAACTGTACTTGCGAGTACTTGCAAGTGGATTTTATTTCAAGTCTTTGCTGCAAGCAGATAAGTTCCCACAAAAACTGTAAACTCTAAATGTCTAAAAATGAGAGAATAGTTTACAGCACACGCATGCACCTTACTTTAACTCGTGCTCAATCAGATCGGCAGATGGAAACTATTTCAACATCATCAGTGAGCATTATGTTCATTACACTGACATCACACTGGACGCAAGCCGGTGGTTATTTTTGGAATTCCTTTGTGGACAAATTAACACCCCACCCAGCTTTTACAAATAGTTCCTGATGAAGTGAAATATAATCCATGAGATATATTTGCTGTTACGCTGGTAGAACAATCGGGGAATATTTCTGAATCAGCCAAGCTAAACAATTAGCCATCTCTGCCTTGAGGACTGACCCCGTTGGGCCTCTCTGCCACAGTTTTATTGGAAAAACACTACTCAGACTTGATCATAGACATGTCAAGCACAAGTTTTATGATGACATTCAAAGCAGCAATGTCACTATCTCATTAAAGTCCTTATGGTACAAATGAGTCGTTTCATTAGCCGCAAAATGGATTTGGCACACCATGGAAATTCAATAGATCACCTCAGTAATTCTGTTCTTAAAGAAGTTATATTTCAGTGTTTGAATCTGAGAAATTGTTCTTCAGAATTGAATCTTTGAGGCTATTGAGCAGATGGGGAGATTTCCATGCAAATGGCTCCTATAAATCATCTTTCTGACTACAGGGTAATGGCTGGTGAATGATACTTATCAAGCTCTGTAAGTGCTCCTTCCAATAAATACGCAGTCCAGGTCATTTGTATTGAGATTCACGTGTTGATGGATATGGGATTACCACTTAACCTTGGAGTAATTCCAAGGCACCGCTTAAATCATCCAATACATTATCTATCCCATAACGGCTGACCAGTCTTTAAGGATATCGCTTCTTAATGTAAAATATGTTTTATGTGATAAATTAAACCGGAGGTGTTAGTGACCTATTCATCACCTAGATGTACTCATGACAGGGCACCTCTATCCTTTTATTTTGTGAAAGGTTGCTACTGTATGCATGTTTCCCATATTATGGTCATGCGATTATTATTATTATTTTGACACACTGACGTGTAACAGCGTTGCTCAGGGGATCGCAGGCAGTAGCAACACACGTAACCTGCTCCAGAGACACGTTTAATCTCTGTCAGGTTAAGCAGGTTCGAATCTGCATAAATGCACTAACAAAGCAGGACAGTGATGTATGAATGCTGATTGTGGTCATGTGCTTCTTGTTGAAAGCTGGCTCTCTTGACCCTGACCCTGCCTGCCACAATTATATCTGAAGACTTTCACGCCACAGAATCATCATACAGTAGAGTAAACATCACTGCTTTTCATGTAAACATTTAAAGCTGCGTTCGGAAGTTAGTAGTTTCTCACAACTGGCTTAAAAATGCTGACACGCATGTTTAGACAGTTAGTTTAGAAGTCGATATAATCCTGACCGGTGCGTTCATTCATGGTATGAATCTGGAAAGTCAGCGGTCTCTGGGGCAATCCTGAGATGTTTACATGTTTCATTCTGACAGTGCAGACAGACCATGTCGCTGCTATCCACACATAAGCTTGTCTAGAAAACGCATCCTTTTTTTTTGTCTAAATGTGGAATTAATGCATTTTTCAGCAGAACATCAACTATGATTCCCTTCTGTCTCACTTTTACACAGAATCTGTTCATGATCACAACAGATAAGAGGTTAAAGCAAATGAGTGGTGCACTGATACGCACTCACAGGCCACTTCATTAGGTACATCTGTTCAATGGCTCATTATATTCAGTCAGCCGAGCAGCAGAACAAGGACAGAAAAGTGATTTAACCCTTTAAGACCTCAATTATGAAATAATTGTGAGGACATTCTTTTTGTTTTTAAGTTTAAGTGTTTATTGAACCTTCTGAGATTAAAAAAATATTAATTTGCACATATGATTCTTAATTTGTTAGAACCGGCATTTTATTTCTTTATAATTTATGCTTAAAGTATATAATTTTTTAGGTTTTTGAAGATGAATATATCACAGTGATGATGTAGAAGTCTCAAAACCTCACTCACAAAAACTTATGTATCAAACATGATACACTGTACGCTAAGAGGTTAAGTCAGTCTGAACCTGGTAAGGTTGCTGGAGCTGGACGCGCTCCTCTGAGAATTTCAGAAACTGTTGATCTATTGGGATTTTCCCACACAGCCAACTCTCGGGTTTACAGGGAAAAGGTCCAAAGAAGTAAGCTGCAAATCCCAGGGTGAAAATGCTTTGTTGTGATGTCAGAGGTCAGAGGAGAATGGCCAGACTGCCTTCCTATCAGCAGTCTGATAGCAGTTACAACTGAAGTATGCAGAAGAGCATCTCTGAATGCACAAGACATCAGATGGGCTACAGCAGCAGAAGACCACACCAGGCGCCACTCTTGTAAGCTAAGAACACTAAACCCAGTCTGTGCTTCACACAGGCGCACCAAAATCGAACACCAGACGGTTAGAAAAATGTTGTCTGGACTCATGAGTTTCTGCTGTGACGTGCAGCTGGTAGGATCAGAGGCTGGCATAAATAACACGAATGCATGGACCCATCCTGCCTTGTATCAACGGTTCAGAGTGTGTTGGTGTAATCGTGTGAGGGATATTTTCTCAGGGATACTTCACCATCGCCTAGCTGAATATTGTTCTTGATGATGTCTATCTCACTATGTATTTCTGATAGCTACTTCCAGCAGGATATGTCATAAACATCAGATCACTTCAAACTAGTTTTGCGATGCTGTCATATCAATCAAATGTCTGAGGAATGTTTTTTATGTTTTCAGCACCTTGGTGAATCTGTACCAGGAAGAAGTAAGTCAGTTCTGATGGCAAAATGGGGTCCAACCCGGTACAAGCAAGCTGTACATAATAAAGTAGAAATTCTTCATTCTAACTCTGTAGTTTTCAAGTGTGCAGTGAAGGGCAGCAGCAGTAGTAGAAGCAGTATTCATTTACAGAACAAAGTACACTTCTGTGTTTAAGAATGCCCCTTTAACTGACTGCTACCCTGCAATGATCCCTCCAGTTACACTAGCGCCAGTTCCATCTTCTGTGAATGTTGAATTTATTGCTTTAATTCTCCTAAATTAAGGACAAAGGCTCCCCATCCAGGGCTGTTGTTATTTTCTGTAATGTTCAACAGCCATTTCTTCTTCGCTCGCATGCACACATTAACTCATCACAGCATCGCTGGTGTGGAGGAGTCTCTGTTCGCTCAGCGAGCCCTGACTCACACTAAACTGGAATGAGAAGCATGCAGAGAGAGGCTTGCACAATGTTTCAGTGAGAAGAATCAGACCACCTCTGCAAAAGCACGCACGCACACATACACACACAATCTCTGTCCTTAGCTACCTCTCCAAAGTGTCCGTAAATGTGGAAATCGCTTTTGTGACAAATAAAGAGGACCGGACATCACAAAGACACATCTGTTTGTTCCGTTAACTCTGTGAGAAAATATTATGAAGGAACAGATAATAGGAAAAGCAGCGCTATCTTCTGGAATATTAACTGAAACTATAAACAAGGCTTGTGAAGGATAAGGGTTTTTTCTGGACAAAGGGTGAATGTCCCTGTCAGTGTGTGGTCTGTTTCTAGGCTGATGTCCTTAACTGTGGGGTTATGTACGTGCACGCTGAGAAAATGAGATGCTCTGAAGCGTCTGCATGAAGGAAATACTGAGTCTGTTCATTTCAAAATCTCTTAAAGAAGAACAAGATGAATAAAATCCCCTCAAAAAAAAGGAAATTTCAGTTCTTTGTCTTTCTCATTTGCTGATTGTTATGTTGTTGAGTGCATGTGAGGTTTTTAATTGTGTGAAAAGTGACAGAAACTTTTCACAGGGTAGTGTTAACGCTGCAAGGGTGAATTTAAATTGATTTAAAAAGAGAGCAAAAAAGGATAGAGGTTAGAAGTAAATTTTTAAATAAGTCAGAAGATAAACAGGTTCATAAATGCGTTTTTATCTTGAGAGTGTAATCTCCTGGTCTGCACTGACATACCCTGTAGTGTTAACAGAGTGCTGCAATAAGGAGATCACTTTTTCATCTTGTCCTTGGAAAGACTGATATAAACTGGGAAAGGAGTTGTGGGAAACCGTAGCCTGGTAAATTAAAAGCTATTTGCCAAAGAAACACTCCAGCACGGTGTCTTCACCTCCAGCATGAACGCCGTCACCAAACAGACTCATATTTCTGCTGTAGCCTCCCTCAGTGGTCACTTCTGTCTTTAGGGCCCTCTTTCATTTAAAAAAAAAAAGGAAAAGTGATTTTTTTTTTTCTAAATGGCCATTTTTTAAAAAGTATGCGTGCTGCCTTTGTGGTTTAGTTCTTGTGTCAGACTTTCCACATGTCACAGACAAAAGATCTTAATAGCAGTTTGTTGTTTGTTTTTGTATTTAGTCCCATTAAGCTGTGATTGAGTAACTATGAGCCAGCATGCACGACACCAGGACCTGAAACTAAACCAGCCTGTGTTTAAGTAAACAAATAGTGTGTAAAGAGGGCAGCTGAGGCAAAATCTCATATTTAATATATGTGTTTTTACTCCTTCATGCAATGTACTCAAATGTTCCACTTCTTTGACATTCCTCAGTTGCTTTTAGAAGTCTAAATTTAGAGACAGATGAAGGCGTAAGGTCACACATGTAAATGTCAGAAGTTGTTATTAAGCAGTTACTTCCTTGTCCCACCCTACTTCCACTTAATAGGACACAACCGTCACTCATGCTGACAAGCGTTCTATTATTTATAGTAAAACAGCAATTCACACAGCAAGAGGATGTGTGTGACACGCTAACGTTATTCTTACTTTTCTTCTTTGGAATTGTGTCAGAGCTATTTACGCAGTTTTGGTGTTCTCATAATAGAAATAAACAGTATTTCCATTCACCTGGTAGGCTTAACTTTACCCGCTGCTACCTGCCGCTGCCCCCACCACGACTTTTTTTTTACTGGAACACTTTGATACAACTTTAATATTTTGCAGCACTGGCCAACTAAATAAGGAAGGAAGAGGATAAGTAGTGTGTTAAATGTTGTCCCCCACAAAATATGATTAATAACTCCCACAATGACACCTCCACCTCCTCTGTGGTGCAAGTAAAAACTCTAGCGTTTATCACTATGCAAATATTTCCAATTTCATAAGTTTGGAAACGGTTTTTACCTCAGAGTTCAAATGTTCACATCAGACTTGTGTAACTTCCCTGCTGGACCTGGATGGGCTGATTTATACGTCACAGATCATTTTGGCTCGGTAAATCTAAAACTGATTTTTTTTTCCAAACACTGACAAAAATACATCTGAGTGGATGGAGATTTTGAATTAGTATTCAAAGTATAATAATAATGAGTAGTACTATTAGTACTGTTCAACATGTGGATCAATATAACGAGCTAAGTATAGATATTTAATGTAATAATTAAATAGACAGATTTAGCCTGAATTAAAATGTGAGACTTTTTGATCGGCAAAGACTCGAAACACTTTTTCCAAGAAAAAAAGATTTTACTGAAAAACAAACAAAAAACAAAAAAACAACTATAGTCATTTTATAATTTTATAGCATATGATTGTATAAACATAAAAATAGATGGACATCAATGAAAATCAGTTACATGTATTTTAAAACACATCTACTCCTCTTTTAGCAGGTGAGAGTAAAATGCTTTTAAGAGGTTAAAGTTTTTTCACGTTTACATCAGTCAAAGGTCGACATACAGTGTTAAGTCATATGAGCTAAAATACAAACAAAGACAATTAGAAATCAATCTTAATTCAGAATTAACATTTCATCCATTCGTGTCTGAGGCTGACGACATCAGTGGTTTTGAATGAGCGAACGTGCTCGCACAAATTCTAACAAGACAGTGACACATGAGGTTTTGACGATCACACCGCACAGTACAGAGAAAAACTGTCACCCAGCGGGTTACAAGCTGCTAAAGGGCTGATTGCAAGTGCGGCAACTGAGTCTCTGAGCATCCAGCATCTGGTGGTGAGAATCGGGGTTGTAACGGCTGGGACGGGCGTCGTTATTGGGTTTTGAAGTCAGAGCAGCCTCCCCCATCGTCTTTGTGAGTGCTTTAGTGTAGTTAGTGGAGAAGGTATGGAGTACTGTGGGAGGGGGGCAACACAAGTGGCGATACCTGGACTGGAAGCGGCTGAATGTCCACGGAGGGATGGGAGGCAGTGAGTGGGTACAGCCTGGAGTTATCATGGATATAAGTAGCTCTGATGGGTCGTGGTGTGACACCATGGACAGACTGACAAAAGCTTGTCAACAATGAGGAAGACACTACCTCCTCCTCCCTCCCCACTCCCAAAAAAAGTGTGGCTGCCTTAAGAGTTCTTGGCGACCATCTTTATTGTGATGGTCTTCACTTCTGAGTACTCCTTCAAGCCGTTTTCTCCCCTGAAAGAAGAAATAGAAACATTTTGTTTAAACTCGAATGCTGACAGCAACATTGAATTACAGTGTACACACTGCTGGAGGCCCTTGGAGCAGGAATATTTCCTCTTAGATAGCGATTTACATCATGTTAAGCTTTTTTGGAAAGTCGGCTTTCAAAACACTAAGTCAGCAATACTAGTGTTGCAACTAATTTGTGTGTATTCAGCGGGCAGACGACCAAGTCTTACTCACATTTCACGTCCATTGCCAGACATTTTATATCCTCCAAATGGACACTGTGTGCTCAGAGCGTTGAAGCAGTTTATCCTGTGAAATACACAAAGCATTGATCACTCTTGATCAGTTGACTTGCAGTTTACTATAAAAATTTTGCACAACTTTATCCAAAGCGTCATTTGGGAAGACGGATGTAAAATTACATTCTCATCATCACAGCTATTTTTAAAAACCCCTGAACTCAATAACAATTATTCTTTTGCTGTTTAGCAAACACAGTTAAAAAATGTCAGGTTCTATATCTGTAAACGTAGTGATTACAGCTGCTGTAGCTGCAGAAACAATGCTTTGAAGTAACTCGAAAATATGAAGTAAAATTATTAAATATTTCAGCGATTTTTTTCCTTCTCATCCTTCTGCTGAAAGACTTTGTTCTCGTGCTTCATCACTTATGTCCTTGTTCTTCTCTCGCCAGTTTTTTGAACCACATTCAGCTGATCGCTCTCTGAGTCTTCATACACCCCCTGTACAGTACCCCCCAATTTCTAGATTGTCCTTTTAGTCTCAAACATTCATGCCATTTTAATAGTTGCACTACTTGTGTTTTCTTTTTCCTTTCTAGCTCAGGTTTTTGTATATTTGTGTGCCTCCTCATACATGACTTTTCTCCCCTCTTTTGGAGTCTGTCTCTTTGCCTGAGTTGACCACCTGCTGAGTGAATTTCTCAATGTCTATGATTAAAGTTCTGGATCTTACCTATTACTGATGTCTTGTGATTGGACTCATAAATATAATGTTTATAATTAAGGATGGAGCATATAATATCCTTTCTTGGTTACAGAATAATTTATGTGGCATTTGTGATGAAAATTGCCCGATGGTGATTAGGTCAACATCATTGATGAAGGAAGAGTTATTAAAATAGCTAAGCATAACAAGTGACGCAAGATTTCTGGCAGCTATCTATACTTCTACTCATAACCATTTGTAAGTAATTAAAAATGGAAACTATTGCAGGTTAACTCAACAAGTAACATTTACTATTAATTTCATTTCAGTTGTCCTGTCCTGGAACATTATTTCTGATATTTTCTCATCATATCTGAGCTTATGGGTGGATAAAAGGGAAGAAAAGCTTTTCTTTGTGGCTACTGTAATGATTCTAAATCAGCAGACTGTTAGTTAAAGCTTCGGGAAAGTGGCTGATATTTCTCACATGAAAAATATTACTGAATGGAGCTGAAGAAGCACGGCAGATAGAGCTTACCAGACAGTGCCAGCCTGCATGGCTGTGGATATGGTCATGGCTTTGCTGATGTCCTTGGTGAATACAGCGGCAACCAAACCATAATCTGAGTTGTTGGCTCTTTCTATCACTTCATCAATTGTTTTGAACTTCATGATCTGCTGGACTGGCCCAAAAATCTGTAGAAATATGGTAAATGGTAAGCTAACATCACACATCAAAGAAATGAGAATACACAGACTCACTATGAACTTCAAAATTATTAGTTATTCTTAGGTAAACGCATTTAATTAGGGACTTAATTTATGTATCACCATCCTTTTTGGTACCTTTTTACATTTTTTGACAGCTTTAGTGACTCTTTTTTTCTCCAGGTTAGAGAAACAGGTTATTAACAGCCTCTACATTTATTCATGAACTGTTTTGCTACCTCTTCTATTGCAGCCCTTAAATCAACTCAAGATGCATTAGTAGTGCTGGAGTCTTTATCACTATACCTCTTCTCTGGCAATGCGCATGTCATCTCTGACGTTAGAGAAGACCGTAGGCTCAATGAAGAAACCTTTCAAGCCCAGAGCTTTGCCTCCACACTCCAGCTTGGCCCCTTCGGTAATGCCGATCTGGATGAACTCCAGCACACGGCTCTGATGCTCTCGGCTGATCTGTGGAGGTGGAGGACAGACTTACTCCCTTATGACAGAAAAAATGAGCAATATATGAAATTTACAGAGCAAATGATAGAAAAACCGATCACAGCTTCTGATTCTGTGCTCCTCACCTGTGGTCCCTGCTCAGTCATGGGGTCAAAGGGGCTGCCAACTATCCTCCTCTTTGCTCTCTCCACGCTCCTCCGGACGAACTCGTCATATATGGGCTCCTCCACATAGACGCGAGAGCCTGCCGTGCAACACTGGCCTGCGTTGAAAAACACACCCTGGTGGGCTTCTTCTACAGCCAGATCCACTGGGGAAATGGAGAGATTTGTGCTTGTTAATAACTAAACAAAAGTAGTATAGAATTATAACCATGAAGCTACTTATTAGGTAAAAAAAAGACCTGACTGGTCTTTAAAAGTGAAACAACGCACAAATTAAATATCAATAAAGACAGAACAAATTTATCTGTTTATAAAAAGCAATGTGTGCAATGTTATTGGAGCTATCCCATGCAAATCTGACACCTGACACCTGAGAGACAGGATCCCGCTGTTGTGCACAAAGGGTTAATGGACCCCTGTGATTTATGGGTCTCGGCCGAGTCGGGGTCCATTCCCTTGATTTACAGGCCCTAGTGTGCCCCTCTCACGGCTGCTGAAAGCATTTGAGACGCTCTGCAACCCCAGTTTGGTGAGACACTTGGAGTTTATATGAAACCCATCCATCCAGAGGTTTTCATAGCACTGCTAAGCCCCGAACATTTTAAGGTTCTCAGTAAGGGTGAGAGCTGTGAGTGCTTTTCTAAGAATATGACACACAGCTACAAAAAAAAACGTGATTGTGACAGACAGACATTGGGTGGGAGGGGGTCAGGTAAATGAAGTGACAAATAACAAAATAACAAAACAAAACTTACAATCAGCATCTGCAAATATTATGTTGGGATTCTTTCCTCCCAGCTCCAGCGTCACTCTCTTTAGGTTACTCTTCCCAGCTGCCTCTTGGATCAGCTTGCCGACCTAACAGAGGAAACAGATCAGAGGTTTATTCGTGGCGATGCAAGGCTCACAGCCAGATCAGTAAATCAGCTGGAACCATTAAATATCTTAAATAGGCTGGTTAGCTCCTAACAAGGAATATACTGGTAGGCCACCTGAAACATGAGTTCTGCAAACACACAGAAAGAATATCTGTTACAGGCTTTTGGCGACAGCGAGAGGAAAACAAAATGATGTTTCTGCCGGGAAGAGTATTTGATATGTGCCGTAGGACAGGAAGAGGCAACCACAAGGTGTGTGGGTGGTGTACTGTGATATAACACCGAGACGGGATATTCGGTATGAGTTGGGCCTGGTGTGACGATATGAAAGACGGCAAGGGATTTGTGGTGTTTTATCTCATCCTTCTATTGCCCTAATTTCCACTTTACTCCTTATCAGGAGCGATGATATCAGATGACCTAAATGAAGAATAATAAATTACGGATTGAGGAATAACATTCCTTGATAAAGATCTATTGCTCAAGAGAATCATGTGTAAAATTCATCCTGGGGGAGAACGTTTTATTTTTATTTAGTACAAATCATTAAATCTTTGAAAATGTTTTGAATACAAGCCATGAATATTTTTTTACTTGAACCTTGTTTTTCTCTGTAATACATCATTAAATAACATCCACACTTCTTTTTGCTACATTACAGGCTATGCATAGTAAGATATTTTAGAAGCAGGCTAAGGTAAGAAGACCAAGCAATACCCTTGTACCTCCACCAATCACCAGTAAGCCAGTCAGGGAAAAGATATTTTTCTCTGGTGACTGGAGATTTAGTGAAACTTGAAGGCGATGAGGTTTTTGGAGGCACGTGACCATTAACCACATAACATTAATATATTCACTGTTTGGATGTGTAGTAAGCTTGGTGGCAATGTAGGATCGCTTGAATAAGGCATTAGTCTCATAGACCAAGAAACTAGTTTGCAAACATCGGAGAACCACTGGTCATGAGGAAAAAATTTGTATTCCCTGACTGCTTAGGAGTGGTTGGATGCTGATGGCAGTCACTGGGAGATGACTGATAAAATCCCAGTAATGCAAGCCTACATGCTCCCTAGCAAAAATATGTATTCTACAACTAGTTAGCAAAAACCTCATTGTGATTGCTTTGGCTGTTAGCATTTTGCTGCAGTTGTAGTTTAAAAGAAAGCATTGTACTTGCATATAAACATTGTCCAGCTAGTGTCTGAGCTAATACTGAAACTGTGAAAAGTATGACACAAACCAGAAAAAGAGATGCTTAAATTTGTGTCTTAGCATTGCAGCCAACCTTGTTAAAAAAGCTCAAATTAATTTTTCTTGTTTACAATTTTCAGTTTGTGACACACTTTTTTAAGTTTTACTAGTGCTTGGCTAGTGGTCAAAGATATTTTGAAGACAAACATGATAAAGCAAAGGCAACACACTACTTGCTTTGCTAGCAGATTGTTAGTGTTGCTGGTAGATTGCCACTAGAAGATTGCAATCACTAGGAGGTTTTTGTTGCATACTGATTAGTATGGTTTTCAGTGTGATTATTTGTCCAGGTTTGTACTCCACTTTGGTGATTGAAATTTTTGTATTTTATGGGCCTCTGCTTGTTAACTGCTCGCCTAGCGGTAGTGTTGCTAAAACTGCTAAAAGTGCGACACCAACCAGGAACAAAGACCATCAAAGTAAAAGTTGAGCACTTTTTGAAATCTTCTGGTTCCAGTGGTAAGGTACAACTTTTACTTTGAAGGTGAGTGTTCTGCCTTCCCAGTTTGCATTGCATTTTTCCCAGTTTTACTACCACTTGGAGAGCAGGTGGTAAGAGTTTTTGTTGCAGCCTCCAGCAACCACCGCCAACCACTCAGGGAATCCAAATAAGATTTCAGGTACCAAACAGGCGACATCACAGTGGCAACGCCCACTCATCATACCATCTATGAGCTTATGAGCAGGAGAAACTAGCTTGAGCTAAAGGCAACAGAACTTTGTGCTAATATGAGATTAAAGTCATGGCACATTTATTTGTTTAGGCACTTTTTCAATTCAACTCAACGTGTTTTAAATGAGACACAAAACAAACATATAATGAGGCAACTTAAAAAAAATAAACATGACATTTAAATGAATAATTAAATTGGTAAAATAATAAATACATGGTGGGATTCATCACTTTTGGACAGAGCCAGGCTGACTGTGCACCTCTGGTTACAGCCTTTAATCTAAACCTGCTGCTTTAAGACTAATAAAGGCAGTTGCAGTAATACGTACTCGACATGAAAAGATACAGGTTAAAACTGCCGGACGCTATTTGACCCCCTTGCCAATTTCGGTAAACATGATTTTAGGTTGTGAGAATGAGTCACCAGTTTTTAATCAATATTTTTCACTGTTCTGACACGTTGCAATAACTGGACTGATAACAAGCCTGGAAAATCCCATACACCACCCTCACAATCCTACACCCTAAACAAGTATTCATCTTCCTGTTACTCATACTGTGTCTTTTATAGATAAAGAAGAAGAAAAAACCCCTTAGTGTCCAAGTCCCCCCCCCCCCCCTTCTTCAAACCACCCCTAAGAAAAACATCTTCAAACATGTTAAAGACTCATTCTCTTGCTCTTTTCTTCTTCGCTCTACTTCCCATTATATACTGAAAGACTAAGATCAGAACAGCTGGGCTGCGGCTGGTACCGAAGCTGCCTAAATACAACACAAAACTTGGCTCGGCTTCATTTTTCTGATGTGTTTTGTCTGTCTTTGATCAGAAACATAAAGTGGCTGACTAAGGGGAGTTTAGCATGTGTTTATTCAAGGGTAAAGGAAACACACTGGGCTGCTAGACTCCTCCGCCACATGTGAGTCAGTGAGAGATGAGCTGAGCTCCTAAAATCCACCTGTAGCTACTCCAGCACCTTCAATCCTGTCTGAGGAGATGAGGTGCTTGCTAGGATCCCACCATTGCTACTACAGTGCAGTGACTCACTGTCTGGGCATCAGCAGTCTCTGACAGTGCTGGCTCTTTTCTCAGTAATTGACTCCAGTTCACACGAACATTGAACAGACATCCTACACACACAAATAAGTAAGCTAAGAACACAAAGGATGCTGTGTCCACAATAGCGCATTTCTGTTCTGAACTTTTATTTTAGGAACTATTTGCGTTTGCCTAGAAAAGGTCAAATCATGTGACGATACATGTACGACTCAGGGAAGGACACATAGTTACTGTTATCAGCCAATCAGAAGCCTTGGAATGAATTAAGACAATGCTAAAAAAAAACCCAAAAAAACCAAAAAAACCAAAACAAACTGCAGTTCCTCTAGTGGCCACTTGAGGCTGGCTTCAAAAGGGAGTGAGTCTCATTAGACTTCCATGATAAAATGGCCATGTACAGCATTACAAAGCATGTTTAGCTTGACATAAAAATGTCCCTGTGCTTTACAGATAGCCATTCAGATCAACTATAAGTAGAATGATTTATTTTTTTAATAACTGATCTACCTGCTTAACTGAGTTAGGGGTGTGGCCTTATTAATTAACAGACAGCTTTCCCAACACATTTAGCTGGAGCTGACTAGCATCTACGAGGCCTCACTTTTGTTACATCCAGCCATTAGACTGGGCCGGTATTGCCGTAGGTGAATTTTTAATTGATTATCTGACTAACATTAGGGCTTGATGTGTGGTCAAATCATCCCAGAAGTTATGTGCTTTGGTGAGTGAAGTTCTGGTGTTTTATTAGTTCACTACTTGGGTTGCTTATTCACAAGACACCACAAAAGCGGATAAATCAATAAGTTTGATTTGCCAGATTTTTATGCCAGATTCCATTCCTGACACAACCCTCCTAGGGATTTGTGTCCCTTAATCATTTGACATGTGTTAACCAATACAGTATGAACACTACGCTTGTAAATTGCCTTAACATGCTTTGCTGATATGTGCTTCTGTGTTTTGCACTCGAGTTCATGGATAGGTGATAAATTAGCACGCCACTTGTTTATTCATATAAAGTAACTTCTTCCTCCCAAAATCCAACATGGCAACAGCCAAAATGCTAACAGAGTCCACAATACAATTTCTGAATGTGGGCACATCCATGCTTTATACAGTCTCTGATCAAGAACTACTCATGGGTGTCTGATCGTTTCTAATATCAGTGTGGTCTAGTCTCCAAAATGTAGCTAATGCAGTGTTGCTGAAAGCTGCTAGATGCTGGCTCCAAAATAAATGTGTCTCCTGCTTCAAAATGGATCCGTTTTTTCCCGCAAAAACTAGATCACATTAGTTTTTGATGATTTCAGCTGTACAATCTAATGTGTGTACCATTGGTCATTTTATAAATTACTGCTGTGTTACTAAGACTGGTAGCTAACGGAAGGCTGTAACGCCCGGCAGGAGGCGTTGATTTACAGCTGGCTGACAGCTGTTTCAGAGTTTCTATTTAAAGAGTAAACTTTTTTTTCTCCAGACGCACACTTCTACTACTCTGTTTGTATTTAAGGAGACTTTGATATGATGCAGTCATGCATTATTTTGGTAATGCTTATCTTTAACACATTGTGGTTAATGTAACTAATACCAGCATGGGCTAGCCCAAGGTCCTGGCTCCACACAGACAAACTCTGCAATGCTGTGGCCATTTTTAGGAACAATATGGTCTACAGCTGTGGTTTGAGCTTAATGCTTATGTCAGCATGGACACACACACACACACACACACACACATGCACACAAACACACAATATGATATTAACATGCTTAGTTGGGTTGGGCAATATGTAAATATTTTCCAACGGCCTGCCGTCAGTCCTACGACAGGCAACTGATGATATATTTGTTAAGGGTTGTCTGTGCAGCAAGTGCAGGGAGCAGGGCAAAAGACTCCCGACACCCTTTCAGCAAATGGAAGCATTTGTTTGTGAAAATATTTTTAAAAATCACTATTTTGGGAATATTTTGGTTTTAAAATGGAAGAAACTAAAGGTCCTGAGGGAGTGATGCCTCCGCTTTGCAGCCTATAAATGAACAGAGGTAAAGATTACAAAGGCTAATAAATGAATAATGTCATTTATGAGACTTTTCAGTACTAATCGATTGGACAGCAACCACTACCTGCAATTACTTCAGTCTGGTCCCTGTCATGACTTTCTAAAAGTTAGAACCATTGGTACGAACACCAACTGTTTCCATATCACGTAGACAATAAATTTACTGGAATTTTCAAGAGGACAGACATAAATCACACAACATAATAATATTAATTATTATTATAATAACAATGAACCCCACAAACAACTGCATAACCCCAAACCTTAGCAGATATAACTGTAACCAACAGTTCTTAATATATCTGAAGCTGAATTGTTCTCCTGCCCAGATGCTAATGTTGATTTTTAAACTGAGACATAAATGTGTGTAACAAATTCAGTTCTGCAAGTTATCCAGATATTTAAAAAAATAAACAAAAAAATCCACCATTGTTTCATAAAAAGAAAAAAACCCAGCATATCACCAAAGTCATTTAAAAATGTTTTGGGGAAATTTCAGTGTTGAAGCAACAGACTGGTCAACTCTCACAGCTGTTCCTCGAGTCCATTAGCGTCACTTAAAATCCGCCTCATCGACATCCAGGATCTTTGAAATGCAAACAACGGCGTACACTAATGATGATCTCTCCCTGTGACATTCACGTTTACATTTTACAGGAATATGTCTACTCATGTGCCACTTAATTAGGTACACTGGTTCAACTGCCCCTTGCTCATGCTGAGCATCAGAATGGGGAAGAAATGTAATTTAAGCGGCTTTGAAGGGCGTATGGTTATTGGTGCCAGGCCGGTGTGACTATTTCAGAAACTGCTGATCTACTGGGATTTTCCCACACAGCCATCTATTTTACAGAGAATAATCTGAAAAAGAGAAGATATCCAGTGAGTGGGAGTTCTCTGGGTGGAAATAAGTTCAGAGTGGAATGGCCAGAATGCCAGCGCAGAATCGCTAAAGCGCACAGCACGCAGATTGGCTTCAGCCACACCGGGTGGCACTCCTGTCGGCTAACAGCAGTTAAAAACAGGAAGGCTACAATTTGCCTGGATCTCAATCCAGTACAGCACCTTTGGGATGTGGTGGAACGGGAGATTTGCATCATGGACGTGAAGCCGACAAATCTGCAGCAACTGTGTGATGCTATCATCACATCAACAAAACCCTAAATCCCTGAGGAATGTTACCAACACCTTGTAGAACCTATGCTATGACGGATTAAGGCACCTCTGAAGGCAAAAAAGGTCCAACGAGCGAATGTCTCATTGTTCCAGTCGGTTTTGCTTTCATTGCTTTTATCTGTGACATCTGTACCTGTATGGGCTTATCAGGGACTGCTCCAATTACACATACTGTACACATGGCGCCTCCAACACAATGCAGGAGTCAAAACAAATATTACATAAGGCCGTGTTATTTGCTAAAGATAGGTGTAAATTACAGGATGGTCACATAAAAATATCACTACAACATCAGGACTACTGTAAATGGTTTTAATACAGGGGTTAGTCAACATGGAAATGACAGATGTTTATAAATGATCTGTAGAAAGGGATCTGCCGTCACTCTGGCTGTTCTCGCTGACTCCAGGAATCTGTTCAGACCACAAGGCTCAACACCTAACATGGTATGTCCTTTGTCTTCCTATTAACTGCTTCCCTGTTCTCAAGAGCTGTAAGGGTATATCCTGATGGTGAGCTAAATGAAAAGCGGTATGGAGGTGCATTAATACCTCAAAGACAGCTGAGGGAAAACAGACGAGAGGCAGTGTTTTCAGAGAGACCTGTTTGTATACTCTCGACAGCGCAAATATGTGCATGTGTGTGCGATAAAATCAGAGCCCTGTCATGAGGAGTAATGACAGGGTGCGCGGCTTATGTAAGACCCCATTTGTTTGTCATTTAAACTTCAATACAGGCACACAACATCCCCTAATTACCCAGCCTGCTCTTATGCTCTGCACATGTTGGTCACTGTGTCAACTGTGTTCAGTGACAAAAGCTAGCAGTAGGCAGATGCTGATCTGAGCAGTTCCACTAGAGAGAAAAGTACCTCGGTTGATCCTGTGAAAGCCACTTTGTCTATGCCCATGTGTGAAGCAATTGCAGCTCCTGCTGTTGGCCCGAATCCTGGCAAAATATTGATGACTCCCGGTGGAAAGCCGGCCTGTCAAAACAATATGAGAGGAAACAAGCTTTAGCGGAGATGACAGCAGAGCCAAGCAAAACCACAGGCAGTGTGGGGGAATCCGGACCCAACCCAACCTCCCTACAAGCAGAGAGCAGGGAGAACATCAAAAAGGCAACAGACAGATAGTCTCCAAGAAGAGGCGAGGCCGGAGAGGACAGGGGAAAAATAGAGAGGATGTAGACACTTAAATTTGTCCATTATTTGGCTTCAATACATTGCCATGTCAGGCTGTGTTGTTGAACTTACTCATGTGTTTATCCTTATTGTACACAGCTGCACTCACTACAAAGAGCTCTGGTTTGGAATTTACTCGAGATTTATATCAGCGTGTTTAAGATGTTCAGATTTTATTTTATTATTTTGTGGAGTTTTCGGCACTATTGCCAGGAAAAACTGAATAAAGAAAAAAGAAAGTTGACACCAGAGCATCCCTGAATTAATTTTTCTAAAGCACTTTTATGTTGACTGTCACATCCATACTTAACATATGAAACTATGTGATTATATAACATTTGTTCTTGTGATCTCTCTGAATTCATAATAAACTGATATCAAATTTAGAAATAAAAACTTAAAATAACTTTCCTTATTAGTCATTTAGCATTTTAGCTAGTGTGTGCATCATTAGGCTCTCATCACTCTTCATGCTATTGTTAAAGTGGGATTATTCAATGTGGTATGATAATGCTGTACTTATTACTGCTAAAATACTGCCTGTATTATTCTCAAAGGTTGCCATCTTAGCAGAAGGTTAGGGAGTACATATTTTAAGTCTGTACGAGGGAATGCTAATTCTAATTAGCAACCGAGCAGCAGGTGATTTTTAGCAGACCTTGACATTATGGGTGTTTTTTCTTGTCTATGTATTAATGTTTAAATATTGTTAATAATGTTCCCCGTGGAAGAATTTAGTATGAGTGGTTACATGTTAAGTTAAGCTGTAAATGTCTACAAAATGGCACAGCTAGCTTGCTAACCACTGTGAAATGCTTCAGTAGCCATTTCTGCTAAGTACATAACCTAATTATCATGAGACAGCAGTACTGTATATACTTCATATACTGTTTATATATATATATATACCACATCCATACTTGCTGAAGGATGTGAGACACATTGTTAATGCTGCTCGAGTACTGATGACACAATGATGACACAGCTCCTGGCACAAAGTTTTTGTGCTGATGTTAAAGCAAAAGGAGGTTTTGCTGTTTGTAATTTGACATTCAGGGACTATTTTCCCTTAGCACTTGGTGCTGCTGCTCTATAACTTTATGTGGTCTTTGATTTCATGGCTGAGTTGCTGTTCTTAGTAAAGCCTCCCGCATTGCAGTAATTCCCCTTTCAGTTGATCGTGTAATATCTAGGAGGGTAGAAGTTTCACAAACTGACTTGTTGCATAGGTGGCATCCTATTACAGCAAAACGTTCAAATTTAGTGAGTTCTTTAGAACGACCCAGTCTTTTACAAATGTGTGTGAAGGCAGTAGATGAAAACATTGGAATTCAAAGATTAATAGGTTTGACCCAGTACTTTTGTCCATACAGTGAATATTGAATTGAGTTGAATTAGCTGTATTAATATTAATATTTGGATTTTATTTTGACTAAACTACCAGAGGTAGTAAACTAGAGACACTAGACATGTGTTTAGTTCTGCATCAGATAATTATTTTGTATTTCTGACACTTAATTATGTGACAGAGACCAACATGAAGGTTTTTAAATGCAGCGTGAAAGCTCAGCAAAAATAGATATTCACAATATTAATCTCATTATTACTGTTTCTGCAGCATTTCCCACCAGACAGATGCTAATTCTGAGCTTTTTTTTTTTCATTAAAATAAAGAAAGATTTTAAATGTTTCATTTTTATCATCCTTAATTAATTTTATTGTTGTATTAAGAGACTAAAATGTGTATGTTTTAGATCATTAAAAAGTTCATTTGCATAATTGAGGCAAACTAACCATTTCATTTTGGCTCTATATTGGCTGGAGATAACATAAAGGCCAAGTCCTACTTCACTGACTCTGAGATGATGCACCAAATCGATGTGACACTTCACTAAACATCTGTTTTTTATCGCCTTTTGGTTACATTAACATTGAACTGTCTAAATAAAGTGTTGGCCAAAGTCAAAGTGAACACTGTGTCCTTGGCAAAATAAAATCTATAAGTGATTCTGTTTCAGTTAGTTCAGCACTCATGCTTGAAACTGTGCGTGCGAAATGTTTGCTGTCGTCATAGTGACTCTGTCATTTACCTCCTTGATTAGAGCTGCCATGTAGAGGCAGGTGAGCGGCGTCTCCTCAGCAGGTTTCAGGACGACAGTGTTTCCACACGCGAGTGCTGGGCCCAGCTTCCATGCTGTCATCATCAGAGGGAAGTTCCACTGTGTACAACACGCACGCGCACGCACACAGACACACACACAAACACCGGAAAAAGACATCATGCATCTGACACACTGGGTGGTCACAAGTCAAGTTCAATAACTCATCGCTCTTAAGTCACTCACTCTCATTTTCACTCTGTCTAAACATAGTCAAGTGAGAAAATGTTCTCGGCACTTGTACAGTATTTTCTCTTCCCACAGTATTCTGAGAAAGTCGGGAAATTGCAACACATGTGCAATAGACCCGTATCACTGTTCAACACACAGGCCTGTGTTATTTCTGCTTTGCACAGGAGCCCATGGGGCTCAACACAGAACCACACGCTTTCTGCACTCTTACACAATCAACAGTGTCTCTTTCTCCTTGATCTTTTCCTCCTTTCTCATCATTCTTCTTTCCTCAAACACACTCTGTTAAATCCCTTAGCTCATTCTTCTGCTTCTCACTTCTTGTTCCCTTTTCCTCAAAGCCACCGGCACACTGGAGGGGGTGGGGTTTGGAGTGGTTGCGGGGGATTACCGGTAAGATTTAAAAACTGTGGCTGACAGGGAATTACTGGAAAATTCAGAATGTAATTCAGTACTTTTAGACGCAGCTAACTCCATCTTTTTTATTTTTTCTTCACACTTCCCTGTCATGTTTGCATGTCACTTTTCAGAAAAGTTATACTCACAGGGACAATTTGTCCACAAACTCCAATAGGCTCATATCTGGTAAATGTCAGATACTCTCCATCTGTAGAGGAACACACATGAGCAAAGAGAGAACTGGGTTATTTATTCCTAGCTTTAACACTTTAACAAATAAGCACTTAATAGGAAATACTAAAAAATCCCTCTAAACACATGAAAAACGTCACCACCTGACTCCCCTGGTGTTGTTGACTCGACATGTTAATTTGCAAATGAATCCACATTCCTTGTTCCTTGTTGCTTTACCCTGGTGAGAGATTACGTTTCCTCCAGCAGCACAGGCATGTGTGTAACTGTTTTAGGTCATAGAGATGGGTGTTATGCTGGAAAGGTTTGCTCATTCCTCTTGCATTACTTGAGTAAAAAGGAGGTACTTGCTGAGGGTGTGCCATGCTTGTTCATTTTTCAGAAAAACAATTCATATTGAGAAATGTGTGTATAAATTTGTTACCACAGTGGTCAGCTGATGATTGCTTAATGTTGCACTTGGACTGGAAGGATCAGTGGGGGGATGACAAGTTAAACAATCACGTTGACAACAGATACAAAACTGCAGTAAGATTCCCATATTTCAACTTTTTCTTTTTTTTGTCCGTGTATTCCAGTGTGGATCTTGCAAAACTGCTATTGTTTGTGGAATGAATCTACAAACCCAGTAGGCATGACATTTTCTGGAGGAACTCGAGTATCTGAAGCCTTGTTTGAAAGAATGACGCCTGCACATGAATTATATTTCAATTTGGCACAGGTGGTGTAAATGATACCAAACTGTACTGCCAAAGGTGCTGCACATAATGACACTCCCCATTCATTTCATGCCGTCTCTGATATAAATTTAACACCACAGTATCAGCATAACAGGCAAGACAAATAGCTGCAGAGGAGCAGCTCATGGTAGCTGTGTTGCGCCTCATTCTAACAGGTGAACAAACATGATTACTTACATCATACAGGCTACAGGAATACCCTTATTTATTTACTCTGAAAGCCTACAAGTGGAATAAAGCTTAGACCAAAGCCCTGGGAAAACGCTCGCCGTGGTTGGTTTGGCAGCAGCGTACAAGAGAAGCTTTGAGAGGGACAATACAGCGGTATCAGGATGTTTTCCATGTCCTCTCAGTCTCTCTCATTCTTTTTTTTCTTCCTTTTAAAACACACAGCCAACTTTCTTCTCTTCCACCCTCAGATTCAGCTGCTTTAGAGGGGCAACACTGGCAGCTGGCTCTAATGTGTTTAGATTGATTACCAATTTGTTACCTTCACCCGCTGAATGTAAGCTTAGCTTTCTGCAAAACTCTGAACACAATGAAATAAAAAGAGTGTTTTGTTTTACTAAAAAATGTAATAAATGGTGATGTCAAATAGAGACACCCCCCCCCCCCCCCCCCCCAAAAAAAGATTAAAATTTCCTGTACTTGTAAAAAGCCTTGTATTAAAATATTGCAAGAATTTATGCAATGATCCTAGTCAAAGGTCTCTAAAGTAGCTTAAAAGCAAAAAAAATTTATGTTGCACAACTTAAATCCCTATATTAATTGTGCATTCTCATGCTCCTCTTACAGGGTTCCTATATTATAACATAGTTCTCCTGACTGTCCACATGCTTTTCAGTCAGCGTAGGAAAAGATTAACGGAGGCTACAAAGATTTTTTTTATTTTATTGTTCTGAGTGTTTTAAAATCATGTTTATAGCTGCTTGTTGTATATAATAAACACCGATTTTGGTACCTATGTACAGTGGAAGCGTCATGGTATTAATACTTTTAAGGATCTCTATAAAGATGGCACTTTCTTAACTTTTTCAACATCAACAATTGTTTGAGGAATTCTGTATTGAAACTTCAAGCTGATGCAAAGAGCGACGTGTTGCATTCATATTGAATTGATTTATCAACTACAGGTTGCCACGCCCTAAGGCATATCTTTCATTATCATAGATTTTCTCTAAATGGGAACTAAAAATGACAAAATAAACATCATGTTGCAATCTTTAAGCGTTTAACTGGTTTATTAATCAAGGAAAGTGTTTACTGAGGTCAAAGAGCAGATCATAAAGAAAGTGATCTTTCTCATACACTTCTATACAGTCAGTCTTCTTTTTGCAACCAGAGGAGTCGCCCCCTGCTGGCCATTAGAAGAAAGAAGTAGATTTAAAGATCTTCCACACATGCTTCAGTTTTTAAATCCTGACTAATCATATATGTTAAGTTTGCAATTTCAGTTGAGTGTTGTTGCGTTTTTTGTTTGTTTTTTGGTACCAAAAAGTCAGAGGAACAAACACAAAAACACAAACCTGGCTCTTTCTTTAATACCATCTGACTAATCCTTTCTTTAACTGCTAGTACCCTTCATCTCTCTCAGTCCAAATGGCTCTTACCCATTGGAATGGAAGTACCATGGATCTTGTCGGCATATCCAGCAAAGTATCTCAGTGTCTTTATGGTTCCTTGGAGGTCCACAAACAGAGTGGGCAGGAAAGGCTTTCCACTGTCCAGTGACTCAATAGTCTGAAGAGAGACGAGGGACAAATATGTGATATAACCTTTTGATCTTCACATATTTCCATACTGTTTTCTATCTTTTACACGCACCCATGGGTGAAATGTGACACTAAGATAACACTTAACTACAAATACGGCAGTAATATGCTCGCTTTAGGACATTTAAGATAAGATAAGATAAGATAAGATAAGATAAGATAAGATAAGATAAGATAAGATAAGATAAGATAGAACTTTATTAATCCCTCGGGTGGGTTCCTCTGGGAAATTCGATTTCCAAAAAAGCACAGCACCGACAGAAGTTACAGAGTTACAGAATATTATATATATACACACACACACACACACACACACACACACACACACACACACACACACACACATATATATATAAATACAGAGACAATATAAATAAAATATACGAAGGGGATAAATAGAATTTGCATGTATTTGTACTATCAAGCACAAAAGCAACTGTAGATCCTTCTTTCCAAAAGGCATAAAATGCATTTAATAACATGTGAGGAAAAATAAGAGAACATTCCCAGTATTTGTCCACTTACTGCTAGGTAGACACTGTCCCTCTCCACCAGGTCAGCCAGTTTGGACAGCAGTCGACCCCTCTCTGAAGCATCCATCCTTCGCCACACAGAGCCCAAAGAAAAGGCCAGGCGAGCTGCCTGCACGGCTTTATCAATGTCAGCCTACAGGGGAAAAAAAACATGTCACTTCATGATCTGTCTCTGCATTTTAGCAGGCCTACATCTGACATAGAAGTGTATATGCTGAATGCTGAAGATGATTTGTCTCATATTGTGCTTTTGCTTTTCTTTAATATTTCAGATCCAGCTATTTCACTCATGTATGACGGCTAAAGACTAGACTCCAGGCCAACACTATTGCTATACCTGTTTAAGCATGCAACGCATGTACCAAAGGATAGCGTCCTTACTGCAGGAGCCAGAGTTGGAGTTCATTACAGACCATTTCCTGCATGTTTTCACTCTCTCCCCACTTTCCTACTCTCTGCACTGCCCTATCCAATAAAAAGATGGTTAACCTTTTACAGGGCACTCACTAAGATACACAGAAAGTCTCAACTTTAACCCTAAAGTGTGACTTTTTTTAATCTTTGCGATGCAAATGAAGTGATATGTTTCCTGATTATGGGTAACCCCCCCCCCCCCCCCCCCCCACCTTTCATTGTTAGACTCTCCAGCGCTGAAACCTAAGTACAGAGAAATTCATTATTCTTTTTACTGTACTACATGTATTTAAGGTAGCTCCATTATGCTTTTCAAATATATATACTGTTACATGCTCACTTTAAACATGGCTTAAGTTTCAGAAAATTAGGTCATCATGTATAAAAGTAATCCCTGTGAGCCAGAAACTCCAGACCTCACTGCATGCTCAGTTTACACCAGCTTTTTTTTTTTTTTTTAACTCTTGGCTCTGTGTGATGAGAAAGAGAAAGAGAGGGCATCCTAACGTTTTCATCTCAAAGTACTGTACTGTGAGTACAGAGGCCACGCTGGCAGCTGTTCAAACCCACTGTTTGTGAGAGACAGCCAATCAAAAGAAAACTGGCTTTAAGTGGGAGGGGCTAAACTGATGAACTAAGGGAATGGAGCAAGGCCAAGTATATGATTAATAAAGATAACACTGAACTATGAATAATTTAAAGCTACTCTTTTAAAGCCCAAGAATAAAAATATGGAGCAAATGAATTAAGAAAAACTTTAAGAATAATTTGTTATTTCTAGCTGCATTTATCTCTTCTGTGTTTGCACATCATGTGAATGTATCTGCTGAACATCAAGGGTCTTGTTGAGGTTTTACTTTCTGCTCATGTTGCTTTCTGTCCTTTGGGATCATCTGCCCCACCCCATGAGGTTCACTTGGGTTACCCTCCCACCTGTGTGTGTGTGTGTGTGTGTGTGTGTGTGTGTGTGTAGTTCTGCCTTTATCTTTTCTGTCTTTTTTATCTTTTTTTATCTTGTATATTGTCTAACATCCACTGAACGCTTGCTTTTGTTGTTTAAGCCTGCACGCTAGTCCAACATGAACAAGTTAAAAATTAGTTTTACCAATAAAAACTTCTACATCCATCAACAGTAATGACTTTAACCATTTACTTGGTTTAACTATACTTATGTAATGTAATACTTATAATAATACTCCACCATAAAACATTGTATAACATTTACCTTGTCTGCTTCCTGGACTTCACAGATCTGCTCTCCAGTAGCCGGGTTGTAGACAGGGAAGACCTTTCCACTAACAGAGTCCTGCCATTCATTGTTGATGAAGATCTGCAAAAAAAGAAGAAGATAATTTGGGCATTTTAGTAAGAGATATAACCCATTTTAAATTCATTAAATAGGCAAAATTATTATTGGAATGTATCCTTTTCACACGTAGCACTGAAAGCCTGAAAAGGCAGTTTCCAAACATGCTAAGCATGAGCGTGCAACAATGGCTGCTCTTTTTTTAATTTAAAAATATTTATATTATATTAAGTAATGCGTTCATTTCACCATTTTGCTGCAGCTATGTGTTTGTGGACTGCGAAAGAAAAACAGCTCTCACGCAGCGACACGTCCAGGGAGAATCTCTGGAAATCTGGACACAGATTCCTGTCTGTTCAGCATTGCTCTCTAGGGAGTGCTCCACCATCCAGACAAAGGGGGTGGGTGGATGTGGGGGTACAGATAAATCCCAATCACACACTCGACCCCCACCCACCTACACAATCCGCCCCCCCACCCCCCAAGCACACAGACACACGTTTCACAACATCGCTGCTCGTTTACGAGATCATAAAACACGTGCTGCACTTGGTTTCTGTGATGCGTTAAAGCAAGTCTTCCGTTAAACAGCAAGTCCTTGGATTCCAACACGAGACATATGCAACATCTTTGCCGAGCAAAAAGAAAAATAAATGTTTACACAACTCCAAAACTGAGAGTTATGACACAGAAGTACATGTATGTGTCATATGTAATTTTAAACGTACCTCCAGCATATTAGGTCAGCGACAAAAACCTCCTTCCCCGCTGACATGTTTGGATTCATTAGGCTGACTTACTCACACTGTTTTTAATGGCTGTCAGTCTGCCTGATAGATAGAGTGCAAGGAGAACATCTGCTGGCACAAATCCCTCTGTGTATATATTCGCTCTTACCCTCCTTCTACTTTAGAGGAGTTCTGATGTACTGAGAGCAAACCTGAGAGCAGGGTTCAAGTATCCCACTGGCTGTAGCCTCCCTAAACTCTCCAACATGTTTACCTCCATAAACGCCGGGCTTTAAGTACTATTTAATTGGCTGTAAAGTGTTAGCTGTGTTTACTTTCGGGCTGGTATAAAATGCCGAAGTTCCTGAAAACCGTTGGAGTCACAGTAAAAACACATCACTCTGCCCCCCTCCCTCCCTCAATCCCTCCTCCGTATCATTCCCACGGCTCACTGGCTCATAATGTGGACTCTGCATCTGATTACCTCGCATTCACGTGTTTAAGGTGTTCAGTATCTCCATGTACCACTTCACAAGGCAAAAAAATACAGTACACGATCATTTTCCTATCATTCCTTTGCACTGCTTACCCCCAAACCGTCCCCCACACAAAGGCCTGAGTAACTTCTCCCTCTACCAGCCTGGTATTCTCAGGCGCCTACCATCAGAGGCCACCTTTAATCTGCTGCTCATTAAGAGCACTTCATAAAATTGTCAGTAACAATAAGGAGCAGAGGGCCAGCTACAAAAACAAAAAGTCCTGTAGAGCACTGAATTAGTTTTTAAATTTATAGGGGCCACTGAAGTGGGGCGCCCTAAATCAGAGGAGCCCCCTGACAGCCTCAACAGTCCGAGCAAGAATGCAGACCATGGGTAGCTTTATGCATGGCGTAACCCCTCTCACAAGATGCTGCTAAAGGAGAACGGATGAAGCACGACAACAGTGGAGCAGGCCCCACCTAAATCACAGCCAGAAAAGGACAACTGTCAGACGCCGTTTGGCTCAGCCCTCTCGCTGGGCTCGGACTGGTGTTAGACTTTTGTCTCGTTCCATTGAGAGACTTGATTAAGATGACAGGCTGGAGTCGTAAATCAACTCTCAAGGTTTCTTAAAATTGCTTTTAGGATCATTTGGACGAGGGGCAAAGAACGCAAGGATGAAAAAGCAAGTGCAAGGGTTCACATTTTCAAATGACTAATTGTGTTTTCTTTCCCATTCCCTGCGGGGTCGTTACTATCACTTCACATGATAGGTTCATGTTTATGAAAGTCTGTGCTGCCATTCAGGGCCTAAAATCCCAAAAGTGCACGCAAGATGAAAGAAAATAATTAATATGGATACAAATAATCC
Source organism: Diplotaxodon limnothrissa (assembly GCF_057381915.1). Taxonomy (NCBI): domain Eukaryota; kingdom Metazoa; phylum Chordata; class Actinopteri; order Cichliformes; family Cichlidae; genus Diplotaxodon; species Diplotaxodon limnothrissa. The sequence continues at coordinate 19,615,000 of NC_140596.1, forward strand.
CAGGTTTTATTTACTCTATATTTCATTTTAAACTAGAGGTATGAAAAACTCTTTAAAGATCTAGTTCTGCAGCTTTTTATACAAATGGGAGAGAGGATTAAAACTGAGTCCAATATATGTTGCTTGAATAATAACGAGGAGGCCTGATGTGGATGAGTAAGCCTATAGGTCAGGGCTTTCTGCATGGGTCACAGAGCAGCTGCAAACATTTAGCAAATCTCTTGCTTTTCTATAAAAATCGCCGGTCCCATCATCCGGTACGAGCCTGCGAGGGATGGGGATCACAAAAAGATGAGGCACAATATAAACAACTACAATTTAAGATTGTATTTTTTTCAATTCAGCTTTAATTTTCTGTAATTACAAAAAACAACAACAAATAAATTAACGTTAAAATCAGGATTTGTTCATGTTACACAAAGTTTAAAATGTAAACGATACCGACTTTTCCTTTTTTTCCTTCTTTTTTTCCACGTTAATAAAAACTTTGTGCGGTATTTGTGTCGATTCATTTTTTCGGAGTGAACTGTAACGGGAAGTATGAAATGCCAAAATACTTCATGCAGCCAACAAAACATCTGTTTGGCTCTTTGCTTCTTCTCACAGCTCACATGCTGAAAGAATATGTAAGGCTACTCGTTTCTCGTCGGTTGGACAGAGGGGGCGCGGGGGTTTAGGGGCGTCTGTGTGTGTGCGCGCGCGTGTGTGTGTGAAGGTTTACATACGTGTGTGTTTACACACAACACGCCAAGATTCCACAGCCAGATGAATCCTACGGGCACCTGCAACACTCGTCTGCGCAGGAAGTTTCATATCCTCCCCTATCACAGGACCTCTATTTCCTTTCTGGTTTTGGATGGTGTTCAAAACTCTTATAATTACTACTGTTACAAGTGAGTGGAGAGCATGTGAAAGTGGAGACCAGCTGGTATTTTCTTTTTTTCTTTTTTTTTCTCCTACTCCTCTCCACATGTCTGACACCGTGGAGCCTTCATGTTTTTCATTCACACACCCAGAGACAATGCCACCCTGCCCTCTCGGGTTTGGCGAGGGCGGCCTCATTGTCACTGCCTGGCAAACGCCTTTGTCTTGTCAATTTGAGTAGGCAACTGATAAAGGCTGTTTGTCCTGACAACGACGTTAAGCAAGAAACAAGCTTAACACAACGCACACCTTTCTAATAACATCCCCAGAAGTGATGCTGGTGCCAGTGTGACAACGTTTCTGGGCAGATTTATTCGGCCGGCAATGAATCCCAACACTAACGCTCAATTTTTATCAGACTCAATATGAATATTATTTACTGCAAAACCTAGAAGAGCTTAATCTGCAGTCCTAATGAAAGACAGAGCAAAATAAAACAAAGGAAAAAAAACCTCGAGACCATGTGCGGCTTAATTTCCATGAATCAACAATAAAACTGACCTCTCCTCTCACTCGTGGTGTTTTTTCTACCATTTGAGGTTTGATGGGTTTCCTGTGTACTTAACCACTCTTTATATTTCAGGTCAAGGGAGGTTTTAAAGAACGTTTTAACATAGTTTCACTCATGGGATCACTGGACAAGGAGGAAGTAATTTATAAAGAAATGTCATGCTTTTTTTCCACGGACAAATAAACATCTAGAAAAGCGGTCTCTGCTGTGTCGTGTTGTGCTCGCCGGCGAAAAAGAGCCCATTCCAACAGATTTATGAAGCCAAGTGTTTTTCATAATGACACCGTAAGGATTTACACGTTTTCTTGTCAAGAGGGCCGCAGACTGAAGGTATGGGAAGTTAACAGGGTAACCTCGCTGTCACTGCTCTTCCTTAAAAAGTGATTAAGAGACAGGGGACATGATGTTGACGTGTCTGCTAAGATGATAATTTACACTCGCTGCACAAGCAGGCATTTCACACCAATGGACACATTAATGGCGGTGCACACGTACCCTGTCACAATCAAAGAGATGTGTTTTAGAGAGTACGCAGCCATGTGTGTGCGAACGAGGAGATTGTGAAAGCAAAGGCACAGAAAGGAGGGAGGGGATCTTGCTGTGCTCGTTGTGATAAATCATTTAGTTGCACAGTATCCACTAACTTTGCCTCTGTTTGATCTTGATCGCGGTAAGATGGTGGTTTTGAAGTGAAAAACTCCAGAACTGCAGGTCAGACTCTGGCAAGGCAGGGCCACTAACCCACACAGTGAGGCAGGGTCATAATTTACACCCCGGTGGACAGCACCTAGCATCGGGGAGCCCCAAGCCTCCATCTGTACTATCTCAATCAGTGACAGATTGATGGAGTCTCTTATTCATCCACACTGAGTGGATGTCTGTGCATAGACTGCTTTACAAATTCATGGGTCTTCATCAGAGGGGCTCTGCACAGGTTCCTATGGTGAAAGTGCACTAATGCCACCACGAGTAAAGCAACAATGAAAATTTATAACTTGATTAGATTAAGAGATCTGTAACTCAGACGGTGAACAAGGCCACTGAATCTGGTCCTTGTCAATTCTTCAGATGCGTTCTCACTTTATTTGTGCTATGAACGCAAATACAAAAGTGCATTTTTATCAGAAGCTTAATATTAACATTTGTGGAGCATTCTTGTAGTTTCTAGTCTCTAATAAAGTCTCTATAATATCAGAAAGACAAGACATGTGCAAACGTTTAAGAATAACTAAATAAAAATGTCGTAAAATACCTCTAAATCGTCTCTTCTCACCACATGTAAAAACATTTTATAGACTCTTCATCCACAGCAGAAGAAACAAAGCTGGGCCTTTCTTGTTAAATTTGTCCCACCGAGTGTCTGTTTTAACAAGTCATTACCACTCAACAGTGTGAAAAACCACAACAAAGCCACAAGTATCACCTGCTACAAAGAGCAGGGATACTTTCTCCTTAATTATTTATCAGTCTTTCTCCTCTCCACTTCTGGCACAAGTGGAAAATGTCAATAAATAGCTATCATCGTCCTCTTATTTATGGCTTCCGTTGTGGTAATATCAGGCTTTAAACTCTTTCTGTCTTGTAACCCAGCTGTTGGATCCTTTTAATAATAGAAATGTGGGGGTAGAGGATGGGAGGGGGTATGCTTTCTTTTCAAGGTTTTAGAGTATTTATTAAAACTACAAAGTCTCCTGAAGGTATTAAAAAACTATAAATGCCACTTTAATATGATTTGCATCCAAGCAGGAAGATATCTTGATACGATCACACAATTTCACTGTGAGTGGTTTGTGACTTGGTGAAAAGGACAAGGGGCAAACCTTGGCTGAACTATCCCTTTTGTTTTAATCAAATGCTTCCCTGTTATAGATCTGTTGAAGCACGATAATGGATCAGCATATCTCTGCTTCCGGAGTCATCTGATCTTTGCATTGCAAAGCAAAGAAAAGTCACTGCGATCAAAGTTTGATTAAAGTTTTTGAATTCTCATTAAGTTGGAAAAAGTTTCAGATGCCTTTATGTTGCAGAAAATGTGTTTAAAAATCATATTTGAGGGAAAAGGACTGCATCAGTGAACAATGTGGGCTGATTCCTTTGCAGTCAGCAGGGAGGAGAACAGGAACAGGGTGTGAGGAGAGTCCACGCCAGGGGTGCCCATAAATCAGGGCCCTTCTGCCCCCTATGTCCACCAAACCATCAGGGACTGGATGATCCAAATTCCTGGGGGTTAATTCACCAAGTCGCTTCCTAAATTTCCTCCTGTACACTGTTGTTTCCACTCCTTTAACTAACATTCTGCACTGAGAGGGAATGAAAAGCTTTTAGCAGGACAACACACACCATTGTCTTTACAGGGCAGCAGTAGTGTGCCCTTTGCACTTAAAACACTGAGGTATGTGTTAACGCAGAGCAATTATAAAAGCAAATGAACTTCCACCACATTATCATCAGCCTGTCCTCTGCACGAGATGCCCTTTAATCTTACAATCATAAAAACATTTGTTCTGCAGCTAAAAGACTGTTTTAGTAGCGACAAAGTGCAGCAAGACACAATCAGGCTGCTCAGACTGATGATCAAACCTCTGCTACTGATACTGTGAATTTACCTAAAAGTGCAGCAACATAAGCATGAATAAAAAATAAAACTGAAAGAATGAAGATAATCTAGACATCAAACCAAATCAAAACAACTCATATCATGCCAGTTTTTCATGTGACTCATCACTTGTGGTGGGTGAAGACTCACTTTCAAAGCCCAGAGGCTTAAAGTGACATCATCCGATTAATTAATGTTTTTTTGTTTTGTTTTTTTAAGAGACATCTATTTATTCAAGCAGGATTAAGCAATTCACCATATATATATATATATATATATATATATATATATATATATATATATATATATATATATATATATATATATCTTTAAAAAGAAAGAAAAGAAAAAGGAAAGAACAATAGAAAATATATTTTAAATAAATTTTAATTCTAAACTATTTCCTCACTAAATATGTTGTTCTTAGATAAAAGAAACGGAAACATTTGACCTGAGTGTGCTGCCATCACTCATGTCATTAATAGAAAAATGCTTAAAGATCAGGTAGAAACTATTTTGGTTGCGGTTTTTTTTTTCTTTTTAGCTGATGCCTAATATGATCCTGGGCCGTAATAATAACAGTAAATCGACTCAGTGAATATGACGAGAACACATAGGAAGGAAAATAAAAATAGACTAAATAAAAACCAGTGGTTCAATACATGGTTCAAGTCTCCCAGTATCATTATTTTATACCCCTTTAAAGTATATTTTATAAATTGTTTTCCCACGCTGTAACCTGGAATGAGGTTGGCCTGTGATATTAGGGATAATGTATTCCAGATGGAATAAATATAAAAACTACATTAAAACGGCGGAAAAAATTGGCCACGTGACTCAGTGTTGTAAAAGTTTAGCATGTGGTGCACTTCTTAAAACACGGTCAAACTATGACACGCCCTTTGTTAATACGTTGTTGGCGTCTACTTAAAATCATAGCCGTTGTGCACCATGCGCACTTTTAACTACAAGCAAAACCAGGCCAATTAACCATGTTTAATTTTTTTTAAGAACAAAAAGGCTGAACTGTGTTAGGAAACCAGTTGTGTTTCAAAACGCACGAAGCGATGGGCCTATCTAGAGAACACAACAATCTAAAAATATTAATAAAACGTGTTTTATCAGCCACACGCTCGTCACCGCTTCAGTGAGTCGCGCACGGATTGTTTAAGATTTAATGATCATCTCTGAGCGCGTGCGAGCGGAAAAACAATCTAATTAAAAGTTGCAGCGCGCCAGGTTTAAAGCTCTAAAGTTCTGCTGGATCATTTTTCATCACCTCTAGTCTGCTTTCAGCCACACGCTCTGACACTGAAGCTCCAGCTGCTGACTCACAAACTCGCTTTACTTCTAAAGATTTCCAAGTTTAGGTTTAAGATCTGCGCGTACAGGCTGTGAGTCGTTACGCGTAAAATAAACTCTGCTCGGTCGGCGGCGGTTTGTGGAGAGACACAGACCTTGGTATACTTGATCTCCGGGTTGGGCACCGGTGAGGGCATCAGCTGGAGCGATGCCATGAGAGCAGCGGGGTCGCTCTTCACCTCTCCCGGGATCTCGATCTTACTGGAAGTCATCGCGGCCGTCTCTGCGCTCGTCTTGCCTGCCTGCGCCTCTCTGGGTTTTTTCAGCACAGTTCTGATTGAGATTTTGGACTCCTTCCTGGGTTTATAGCCAGGTGTCAGCAGCGGTTCATTTTCATTGGGTAAAGAAAAGGGCTGTCCTTTTGAAAAATAAATTCAAGCATTTACATAAAGCCATGCGTGTTAAGGAGGAGGAACACATCCACCCCACCCACCTCACACTCCCGGTGCACTCAGTTTCCAGTGTTCTCACTCACCAACAGCTGACGCTTTTCTACACTAATTCATCCTGTTACATGTACAAATAGACCACGCTCATACTCGAGAAAGTCTGAAATGGATTGTTATGATAGTCACAAGTGTAGTATTACTCAATGGTAATAACAATTCAGCATGTAAAAGCTATGCCAAGTTTATATAGTTAATATAAATGGGCCCTTCAGGGAAACAGAGAGTTACTAAAGCGTAATAGCCAACATATTTGTTGGGTAAACCAGTCTCGCAACAGGGTCCATTAGTTTCTGGAGCTTATCGCTTGCTCCTTCGCCGCAAACGGAGTTTGCCCTGTTGTCTTGCAGTTGTAAATGTGCAAATATCGGTCTTTCTGAGCCCTTTAAGCGCCTTGCTTCGGCTCAGATTAAAAGTTAACTCTGTCTCTCGGATCCCACAGTCAACAAAACAACCCCTCATACATAAAGCACACCATAACCTCACACTTACACCGTCATTAACCTTTTCCTAAGTGACATTAAAGTGTCGCACCACCTTTCGCCTCACAGTCACCATGTAGTCCTATTTGCCTAACACAACCTCCCCACGGCCTGAGATGTCATGCAAATGCGCACTGGAGCAATTGTTCCTGCGTGCGGGGTATTGTTGGCACAGATTTGTCCTGTAGGTGATAATTCCTTCCAGCGCCTCCTTCAAAACCGGCCAATATACATCCTCCAATTAGCCGAAAGAGGCCCTATCTGGGAAAACTAAAGGATTTAAAGAAAATCCACGCGTATTAACACATCCACAACAAATAGACCGTCATACTTAAATGTGACGTCACTCACTCAGCAGTTTGTGGGTGAATGAGGTGCTTATTTACGATTATCTGCTCATTAAGTTTGGCGGAAATGTGAAGAAACGGCGTGGGGGGAGAAAGTGTATCTAGCAGGGCTTACTGAAGAGGCGTGAATTTCAGATTTCATAACGCGGGCCTCTTGACAGCACAAAGGAGTTTGAGACAGATGTAGGTCCATAATTTGCAAATCCCCGCAGGATGCTTTTTCTCCATCAGCACATCACTCTTTTTCTCACAGCATGGGCGACACTCTCCAAGTGTCTGTTTCACATCAAAGAGGACGGCTCCGAAACTGTGACATTGATTAATGGAGTCAAAACATCCCATTCTCAGCCTGTCGTCTCACCTTTTCACAGAGCGCAGTGAACGGAAGATAAGGCATACCGGGGAGACGGTGTGACAAACGTGTAGCCGCCACTTCAACACTTCAAATGTTTTCATGGAGCTCCCTCTGTTGGACGGAGAGAGCCCAGGACTCTGCAGGGTCACACACGTTTACATGAGTCTGAATAATTGGAGAGAGCGACTCGATAAGCTGAAGTGATGGGAACACGAAACGATAACAAATGGAGGCATGACCGAAAGCCCAGGATGAGTGCAAGGAGCGCAAACCCTCCTGAAGGAAGGCTGAAAGAAGGTGAGTGGGAAAGCATTTCAGAGAGAAAACAGAGGTGAGTGTCCCCCGAAATGAACCAGCATCGCTCCCAGTTGCCCCCCAAACGAATTACAGAGAGTAAATACGCGACTAATGGATGGTGGTGAAGACCTCTGAAAGTTACGAAATATTTTATTCACAAAATCAACCAAATTTTTTTATGGACTCAATTTTTTCCCATAAGTGAGATTAAAAATGTAAAAAAAAAAACAAAACAAACAAGCGTAATAATACTGATGGAAAGACGCATTAAATCAAGAAACGAGGCTGAAGATAATCTGTTCAACCCTTAACCGAGGTTAACCTCTTATACTCGGTAGATTAAACATATTTTTTAATATTTTAATTTTTAAACTATTCTCAGTTTTATTTGGTTATTTGATGGCGCACACATTTGTAAATATCTTAACTTTAACTCCCCCTGTGCACTAGTTCGTCTACTTTGCATAAATAATTTGATTTTATGGTTTAAACCGAGACAAAGCTGCTTGTTATTTAAAGGTTTAACATATGTTGATGTAAGGCGGCTGCTCGAGCACCAAATAGAGAAGCCTGTAATTCCTATCACGTTCTGTTAAAATACACACACATAATGTTTTTTAAATGTAACTTCAGACCCGAAAGTCTTTCAAAAAAAATAAAATAAATAAAACTAGTCTGTTTGGGCTTTTAAAAAATCCTCTAAACGCCCAATAGAAAAATCCGTTTTATAGGGTTATATTTAAATGTACTTATAAGTAAATCCCTCAGCTAGAGCTCATTAAAATAAGAGATTTTTTTAGAACTGTTGCACCTTTGAAATTGTATGGGTGTAAAGTAAAATATGTGTGCTTTTAGGTCACATTTCCCATGGAACTTAAGTATAAAATGTTATGTTATTTGAGGAGCATATTTAGCATTTTTTGCCTTTTGTATATTTCAAATTAAAACTTTAAAGTTCTCTTCACATAAGATCAGTTGCTTAGTACCGTCTATACATGCAGTAGAAATCTTTATTTAAGCTGCAAAATGCCGTAACTGGCTCAGACTCTTTGTGCCAAAATTCATAATTTGCGTCACTGAATGTGCTACAAGTGACTTATGATAATTTCTGAAAAGTGGCCCGACATGTTTTCACTGACACTGGATGTGCTGTGGTTCTAAATCTCTAAGAGGAAAGATAACTGGCCGCTGTTGTGTGTTTAATTCCGATGCTGAGCACATGGTTCAACCTATAACTTGTAAAGCAAAAGAGCGCTAACACGTGAGGGGAAATCAACTGCCCTGCGATGATCACGTAACACATACAATATTGAGCAAAAACAAGGGGAAAATATAAAGAACAAATACATTTGTACCCAGCACTGAACAAAACACACAGACCGTCAGTGCCCAAAAACGTGTGGTAGAAAGAAAGCATTGGCCTACGTGTGCATATAGCAACAAAATGTTGCTGGGAATCTCATCATGTCGCTCCTTTTTCCAGAAATTCTTGCACTTATTGCATCCCTTTGCAGCGTAACTTGGGAATAACTGGCTTGCATGTTGCAACCATCGTCTGCACGCCCGTGCATCGTTGTGCTGACCTCCTCTCGCCGTGGCTAAATTTGTTTTACAATCCACATTCTCGTGTGACTTACACCTGCAGGATCGACAGATTTCGGCCGTCGTGGTGACTTGCACAATAAATAACCCCAGCATATTTTGTGCTGTAAAACTAGCCCATTACAATTTAGTAACCGTTCAGGTGGTAGGCAGGTGATGTCACATTGGCTTAGCTGTGTTAAAAAATGTGCGCTGGTGCTCTTGGTGTTGTGCACAGGAAGCATTTCATTTTTTGTTTTTACAACTTCAAGTGAGATTTGAAAATTCAGTGAAAGCAGCTGAAAAAAAAAACCCTGTTGAAGTAGAAGTAGACCTCTTGTGGTCACCAAGGGAAACGGATTGAGAAAGCTTAACATCGCTGTCAGCCTGCGCGGTCCGAGCGCACCGAGTGGGAGGCGACAACCTACACCGCCAGTGTTTCACGGAGACTCCATCAGAGCTGTTAGCTGTTTGTTGTGTCACAAGGAAGACATCAAGAAGGAAGCCGCAGGGGAAAATGGAAAACGAATACAGGAGGAAGATGAAGGAGAAACTTGGCCTGAGGCGAGACATCTTTAAGGAGTTCCTGGCGGAGTTTCTGGGGATATTTTTCCTGATAGTGAGTACCTCCCTCTGCACCTGTCATCCAGCTTAAATAGACGCTTTAAAGCTGCGAGCCAGCAGCCTATGATAATAAGGTGTCAAACTGGGTCTCCAGGGACTGTAACTGCTGTCTGTCATGAGTCTATTAACAGACTATATATCTTGAAAATATCTTTGTCTTTCATGTGCTCAGCTTTGATTTGCTGCTGACAGACTGTAAAAATCACAACAAAATGTTTCTGATTTAGGGAATGTTTCTCTTCAGGCAAGCAAAGGCATCCCGCTCTACAAATTTTGAAAATTTGCAAACATGTTATTTCATCATAATTCTTATGTCACATGTGGGGGGGGGCTGAACATGGACTTAAATTATAGCAGGAATAGGAAGTGTGTTTATTTCCCACCCTGGTGTTTTCATTCATTCAAGCGGTGGCCTGCTTTACAGTTATGTTCCTCTATCCACCTGTCCACCCCGACCTCCAAAGCCTGTGACACACCATCAACAGCTTCCTTTTTTATTTGCCTTTAAATCACCCACACCCTTTACCTAATTAAGTGGGGGACTCATTACTGTTTCCAGCTACAAATTGTACTAATTGCTGCAGATGGTGGTCAAAGGGGGCTAGTGTTAATGGTGGGTATAATTGGACCAATTAAATTAAACACAGTGAGCCTCTCTGCCTCTGCTGTTTACGTTTCTGTTCTTGTTTGTGTTCCAGCTCTTTGGATGTGGTTCGGTGGCCCAGATGGTCCTGAGCAGAGCAGGTCTCGGTGACATATTGAGCGTCCACATTGGTTTCACTCTTGGAGTCATGATGGCCGTCTATATTGCAGGGGGAGTGTCAGGTAAAAGTTCCCCTCGCGTTAATTATGTCGCCCCTTTTTTTAAACAACTAACAATTTGAATATCAGATTGTTAGCAGATGAATCGATTGTTTTGGTCACTCAAATGTTAAAAACAGCCAAAATACTGAGTTTAAAAGTAACAAAAGTAACAAAGGAAAGGACACATTCCCACAATACAGACACATAATTGTGTAATAACTATGTGTTTAGGGTCTACCTGCAGGCACATGATAAAAATGCTAGTTTCAGTTTGTTGTCACATTGTTTTCCCTCACTAATTCAGTTGTTTTCTTATATAAAATACTTAACGTTACTTAATAATTCACCCTGGAAAACAAAACTAGGCTGGTAATGAAGGTCACTCTGCTCCAGATGACTTTTCTCTGTGTTTAAATGATAACACACAGGTCTTAATGTAAAGTTTATATTTTTATGATCCTTGTGACACTAAATTACTGCCATTATTTAATTATCCTCTCTAATGGGCTACATTTCTGTTTAATAGTAGTCTGAATGGTCTAAGTCTGGAAATTTTGCGCCAATGGGACTTTATCGGGTGCATTCCTTGAGGATTAAGCAGACCCTGCTCGGCTTTGCCAGCAATGACAGGGATAGAAGGGGATAGTTGTTAAATGTCACGGTGCTTCTCACAGGCTGTCTGAGCCAAAGTGAGCGTCCATTAATCAGTGATTACAGTATCCAGTGTGTCAAGGGTTGCATTGTGCAGACTCCATGAGATGTATGGACATTTCATCAGTATTTGAAGGGGAAAAAGCTTCAAGGCTGAAATAAGAGATTATATAAATGCTGTGGCATCTGAAGGCTTAGTCACCGCTGAAAAGAAAAGTTTAATGTATCTGAAGTAAGGGGAAGCGGCAAGTTCAGTGGTAACATGAGCTTACCAGCACCTTTGTTTAAAAGTGAATATTTGCTGTTTCATGAGGGTTACGTGTGCAATTCTTTGCAGGCTTCAGAGTTTGTTTTTGGCTTTGGAGAAGACAGAGTTTCATAAATAAAATTTGGGTTTTTAAAAACAAAAAACAAACAAACATAGTATAATAAGTGAATTCATTTTTTTAAAATTATTATTATTTTTTAAGAATCAAAGACTGAAATATCCAATTTACGCTAAATCAAGGAAGCCAAACATACGGCCTGGGGGCCAGAATCGGCCCAGCAAAGACTCCAATCTGGCCCGAACCAAAGCAATTTCTGGTTAAACAATCAAATGATTAAAAAGTACATGTTTTTTCACCATCTGCCATAAAAACTGATTTTTTGTTTGCTTGGTTTTACTTTACAGTGACTTCACAGTTACAAAAGCAAACAAAACATTGAAATTTTCAGTGAATTAAAAACTTTATATTTCATAATTACAGGACAGTCTGAGTAATGAACAACCAGAAGTTTGTCTGTAATTTCACACACTTATCACATAGTTTTACTGGTCCAATATGGCCCACTTAAGATCCCATGTATGTTGTATGTGGCCTGCGACATTAAAAGAATTTATAAATATAAATATATATATATATAAATATTAATGTCATGTAGGCTGTACTTCGTTAAAGGTCTTAGTATTTGGTTAACTACGCAAGCTCAACACCCATAATGTGGTTGAATTTTTCCTGCCTTTTCTTTACTTTTTTCCACCTATTTCCATTCCTTTTTTTTTTTTTTTTTTTTGCTGTTAGGGATGATTGCTGTGAGCACTGAGACTCATGGTTCAGTTTTACTTGCGCGACATGATTAATAAGAATAGTTTAAAGCTTCAGAAGAGTCGCTGAAAAACTTGAGGACAGCAAGGTTAATATATGAAGAGCTTTTGCTGCATGACTGAGCCATTCAGCCCTGGGGTCCACGGCTCAGTGGGAATCTTCTGTCCAACGACATCTCTGAAGATGATCATAGGTATTGGACTAATGAGCTTTACTGGGGCATGGGTCTCTGGAGAGGAGGGGAGTCAGGTGTGGCAAGCCTGGCTTTCTAGGCTCCCCTGGCAGGGAGGCTCCATAGGAGAAGAAAACACAATTGTTTTCACTTTGTAGTCTGAGATTTTAGATGACAGTATACGGTAAGTGTGACACATCATGGTCACTCTAATGACCCGCAGCCTACGTGTGCCTTAAGCAGATTCAGGCAGATTATGTCAGATGCAATTCAGACAGGCAGGTCTGGCTGGTTGTCGTGGTCTGTGTTTGTGAACAGGATGGGGAGATTAACAATGGGCGCATGGCCGATACCCCCAGTGGTGTTACCACATCTAGGTCAAAGCCAAGAACCCAGAGTGTTAAATAAATGACCCCACACTGCCATCACAGCCCAATAACAATTGGCTGGAATGTGTTCAAACACGCCTCTTCAGGACAATGCAGAAGAAAAAGTATTGACTCTGAAGGCACACAAACCCGGTGCCCTTTGTTTGAAAGTATCCTGAAGATTGTTAGCAGAGGGTTTGATCACAAGCATGAAATGATCAGACAGGACGTCACTAAGTGTTTTAATCTACTGCACACTGGTTTCACCTCATCTGGTAAGACATAAGAGACTTTTAAATGCCTGGCCAAGTCCTCCTCTTTGGTCTCAGATGTTTGACATCTGATTTAGAGCTTAAATGGTTAGTCAATTAATTTGTCAATCAACATTTGATAATTATCGTTTAAAGGGTAACTCCGTCAATTTCACAAATCTAAGTTTGTTTGCAGGTCTAGGGGAATATTTCATGATGTGGGGGAGGGGAGAAAGGCCTGATGTAGCTTAACAAGGAAGAAGACTATGGAATAAAGAAGTTAATGACGTCTGTAGCCATGCTGGATCTTCTTTGATTATTTTTTAAAAAAACAGCCTTACAGTGAGCCTAGGTGTAATATAAGAGTCTCATGCTCAATGCAAAGTATTCAGAGTGATAAACTCAGTGTTTGAGGTTATAGGGCTTTGAGAACTGTGTGGCCATCATTCATCATAGAAAACAGGTCTTAATTTTTGCCAAAGCTTTTTTGTGTCATAAAATCATTGTTGATTACTATTGTTTCTCATCTTTGACTTGTAAATGCTGCAATGCTATGTTCCTAATGCATTGTTGCATTGTTCCAGGAGCCCATGTGAACCCGGCAGTCTCTCTGGCCATGCTGATCCTGGGGAAGCTGCCTCTAAAGAAGTTCCCCATATACGTGGCAGCACAATTCCTGGGGGCTTTTGTTGGATCATGTGCCGTCTATGGATTGTATTATGGTGGGTGTAAATTTCGCCAGTACCAAAAGGCAGGATTTTTCTGAGGAAACCCGGAATAACCATCCAACAATAACAATAATCACAAACCAGATGTACATGTTAAAGAGCCGAAACAATGATGCTTCTCATTATTATAGTTGATACTGTTTTAATGCCTGAATTCTTTTTTAAATATTAGATGAGCTTCATGGCAGTAATTTTATAAACATTTCTTTTGCAGATGCTTTGATGGACTTTACCAAAGGAGAATTTATTGTTACAGGTGAAAATGCCACAGCCACCATATTTGCAAGCTATCCTTCAAAACATCTGTCTGTCCTAAACGGGCTTGGTGATCAGGTGGGCCTTTAGACCTGTCACTTATATTTTGTAATTTAGATCTTAATGACTTTTACACTCCTTTACATATTTTTGTCAGTTGATCACAGTATATTGTGGATGTAGAAGTAGAAGTGCCCTGAGTTTGGGACTACATGCATACACAAGTAAGAGCAGAAAGCAAATATATTTTCAAATCATGTGTGTTTATGAAACCTACCGTAATACATTGAGCTTTAGATATATAATTGAGGTAAAAGAGCTTGGCCAGACTTACCCTTTTAGTAAAAGCATAACATTTGATAGACCTTTACAAGCTATATAAATGGCCTGATAAGCCTAAAAAGACAAAACAAAACATGTTATTGAATCAATGTGAATTATAACCTTACAAAATATTAATTTCTTTTATATAAAATTAATAATCCAAAAAAGAAAAAATTATATATAAGACATTTTATTATAATACATCAAACCTTTTTGTCCGCAAACTCCTCCTCCATGATCAGGGATACAAAGGTACATTTCAGGCGGCTGAAGGTTCTTATCTATATCAGACATGACATCATCATCACCATCATGTTGCCAAGCAACCCCAAGCAAATTATCCAGGCCTGTAACACTGTATACAAAATTTCACAGCAGTTATGTTCATTTAGTTTAAAATTTGAATACTATCATATATCATGATGCCATCATGTTGCCTGGCAACCACCTAACAATGGCATTTATGTGATAGAGGAGAACCTCATCATTGCAGTGCGCCCAAAAAAGACATGACATGGTTAAAGATAATCTGGAGTAAAAAAAAGACCCACCAACCCTACTTATTATTTTCTAAATGAGATACAGTATGTCAGTTTGCCAACAGCACAAACACTACTGTAACATGGGTATGCAAAAGTATAATAACATTTCCAAATTAACTGACATGTTCACTGTTTTAGAGATGTTTTAACAATAAGTGTGTCATAATATGCTTATATTGTTGATAAACATGATATTAAATAAACTAACATCAAATAATCATCAAATAATATTCCTGTTATTATCTCATTATGGAATATATTTAATGTACAGTGAAGTCCTTCAAACACTGCAGCAGCTGCAGCAGCAACTATAGCAAATATGTTCAGAGTTGTGCTAACTGCCTTATTTTTTATTGTTTAAGGTAATTGCAACCGCTGCACTGGTCATATGCATCCTGGCTATCACTGACAGGAAGAATATCGGCGCTCCAAAGGGCATGGAGCCTCTGAGTATTGGCCTGATCATCGCAGGCATTGGAGTGTCCATGAGTCTGAACTGTGGCTATCCAATCAACCCGGCTCGAGACCTTGGCCCCCGTTTCTTCACAGCTTTGGCTGGATGGGGCATGGAAGTTTTCAGGTAACTTAGCTGTCTGATATTTAAACAAAAGGTGGTTGTTATCGACTGTTAAGTGCATTTTATTGAGACTTTGGGAAGAATTTCATTTATTGAGTTTCTGTTCTTATTGCACATGATGAGCAGCATTTGCACCATCTTCACTCCTGTGACAACTGAATTAATATTTCAATGAGAGCGAGGAGCAGAGGGCAATCCAATGCAGATAGATATAAAATATTCAGCGCTTTGTTACTGAAATGAAACAACTGGATGTTCCTCAGTTTTATTCCTTTTTACCTTCAGCTGGTCCTGTTTTGTGTTTTTCCACAAAAAGGTTTTAATCAGATTTGGAAGATCACAAAAAGGGTTATTTTGTCTACACATGTAGTGTGCAGTACTCAATACCTGCTGTTATTAACACTCAACCACTGCATGTATATTATAATATACACTTACATATTTTTTGTCTATTTTTTGCATAGTATTATTAGTGTTAGGTTATGCTGCATCTATTTATCTTATCTTATCTTATCTTATCTTATCTTACTACATTAATGGCACTTTTTGGGGTATTTTAAATCACTAGTAACAGCTGCTATAAAAGATGAAAACTAACTGTCACATGTGCATTCATGTAAGTCCATCTGTCCATCGGTATATGCAGTAGTTAAAGTGGGGTTCTTTGATTAATCTCCACTAACTTAAAAATATATTTAACACCCCTTATAAAAAACAAATACATCATTTTGACCCCGATTCCCTCATGCTATCTCTGAGCCAAAGGAAATTCTAACAAGTTGAGAAATATTATTTCAAAGTTGCTACAAAAGCGTTCAATTAATCATCGCCACGAAAACGGCTAATCGTCAAACTGTTGGCTATGCTCTGGGAAGATAGCGTCATTGGCAGGATGGAAACATTTTTGAAGCTGTGACACGATGATGTTGATTTATATGTTGATTTTGGCTTTATTGACAGATCTCTCTTCGGTTTTAAGCAAGCCAAGCTAAAGCACCGTCTAACAATCCAACACCCTAATAACCCAAGCAAATCCTCCAGTAAACCTAAAAGATCTGTATATAAAATAAAGAATGAAGAAAAATAATCAAAGAGCAAAACGTTGCAAATGTAAGGAGGTTACACATCCATTCTCTAAGTAAGTTTATGGAAAAACTGAGGAATGGAGAAAATCATACATCATCGATCTCTGTGTTTAGCACAGACAACATTTCACTTCATACTTCCCTGATTTTAAAACTAAAGTTTAGGACTGTTTGTGCCCCAGTCGCAACAAACTGGTGGATTTATCCTGAAATACCAGCAGGTGTCTCACGCAGTATTTAGGCCAACCCGTTAAGTATCCTGAACTCTCAGAGCATGACAACTTTGCTCCCACTCCCTCTTACCCATGTGAGTCAGTCCTGACTCAATGAAGACTCAGTCAGGAGCTCAGGACACGTTTCTATGTGGAAGATGATATTAAACTCAGCTGTAACTGTCAGGTGCATCCCACTGGTTTCAGGCGGGGTGTTATCAGTGCAATTAGAAAAAAAAAGAAAAAAGTTGTGCTTTAATACTTTCTATATGTAAATGTTCGAACAAAGAATTTTTAACAACAGTGCAATGTTCTGTAAAATTTCTCTCCTCCCTCTAAGAAGTGATTTAAAGGGTCATGAAGGTTGCACACAGAGCTCCCCGGATCTGACAGGGTACACACTCGTGACATAGAGACACAGAAAAACAACAGTGTCACGGTCCGCTGTGACGGACCGAGTGGAGAATGCGTGTAATGGACCCAGGTGCGTACACAAGTGAACAGACAGGAGTGAGCTTTAACAGAAGGCGAGCCTTTATTATGGCTGAAAACAAGGTGTGCAAATACAGCAGGGATGGCGTGGCTAAACAAAAACCTAAACTGGGAACAAACTATGGTGAGGCTATGGCTTGGAAGACAACAGACCAGGCATGGAAACACGGAGGGTGGGAACACAGACGACGCGACACAGACTGTAAGAAACACAGAGACTAAATACACATGAGGGATGATCAGGGGAAGTGGCCACACATGGGAACGCAGCTGACACACATGAACTTAACGACAGGACAGGAGGAGTGAGCTGAATACACAGACAGTGAATGCAGGCCTTCAAAGTAAAACAGGAAACATGAGACATGAACCGGGGAGACGTAGTACAGGGGGAGGTGACATAACTGACAGCATGAACTTGACAGTACAAGACACACAGACATAAACACACGAAGGGCAAGGGAGACGTAATGCAAGGGTAACATAATTACAAAAAGGACTGGACTACCTTAAAGAACCTAAGCAAACAATAAACATCAAAATAGGTTAAGCATAACACACTGGGTCACACGACCCAGGACCATGACAAACAGGCAATTTAGAGTTGACAGAAACCCTAACAGTTTAGAGAAACCTGCAGAATCCAGGTGTTGTGACATTTCTGTGAAATGTTTTGCTTCTTGGAACCAAAAATTATCTGGAAATTTGGGAAATTGAGACAGTTTTTTTGTATTTAGCACCCTTCAGACCACATAAATATGTATGTGGATTCCTAAATTAACCACTTACTAATCTTAGAAAGATCAAGAAGTACTGACCACTCCAAACCACCATCAAAATGATGCTGTGTCATCAAAGTGTACCTTTTATATTTTTCCAGTATGTTGCAAACATACATGGGTTCAGTGTGTCTCCATGTCTCACTTTCACTTTGGACTTTGACTGGAGTGCAAACAGAACTGTCTGGCTACATGTAAATTACCTGAATGCTTTATAACAGTGAACTTTGTGTCAGCTGTCTGACCAACTATTCACAAATCGGTAATGTCTGTAGTGAAAATATTGGACAGAGACCCCAAGAAGTAGTATCACTGAACAGACTATCATTTACACCGTCTTCACTTAGACTTCTGGTCCTAACAGAGTTAGAAAACACTCCTCTGATGGCTCATCTCAGTCTCCGAGTGTTGAATCAGATTCTTATTCTTAATTTAGAAGATCTCTCCCCAGAATCTTTGTGATATTAGAAAACCACATCAGCTGTTGAACGCTGAAGTATTAGAATTTTCAGGAGCTGATCTCATCAATTGCTGGCAAATATACAGTGTTGGGCTTTTTAACTAACTCCTGTAGGATTCAAGCTTCCAGATATTCCAGGTCATGTTTAGTTTTTCCAGTTGTTGCTTCATTCTCCCTCAGGTTTCCCTTTTATGAAGACAGTATCCTCTGGGTTTCTCTGCCCAAAGCAAATTCTTTGTACCAAATCAAAACTAAAGCTTTCGTAAAAGTACCCCTCAGAACTGATGGCAGTTTTCTGAGGCATTAGGCCTATAATCTTCATTCCCATCTGATCCAGCTGGGTTTTAACTCAAAATGTTTATTTTGGGTTGGCAACATAACACAGTTTAATAGTACAGTTTGCCTGAAGACAAAGCGTTTGTGCTGTTTGTTTGTGGATTTGCCCTCAGCGTCCGATCATCATTGGCTGTGCCCTGATCCAATCTCTTTAACCCCTGGACCTGAAAGTGTCTGAGCACAAACTAAGACCCAGGTGCTCTCTGAATAATATAGGGCATATAAATGCAGACTTGGATTTTTTTTTTTCAACAAGCCTGAGAAATATAAATGTTCTGGTGTTATCTGTTACTGCACTACAGCCGTAAATATCTCATGTGTAGCAATGTTTCTATACTAATGGGTAGAAATGCACTTAAGAGGTTTGTATCACTGTGGTAAATCTGATTAAAAATGCAACAAAACAAAAGAAAAAATGGAAGTCGGGCTGAGGATTTCCTGACATTCCGTTTCTTTTCTCGCTGGGTAGAAATGCACTGAAGAGGTTCGTATCACTGTGGTAAATCTGATTAAAAATGCAACAAAAGATTAGGTCCAAAACATCTGACAATTCTTTGGGAAGGTTGAACGCCTGGAAAAATGATTTAAAGAAGGACATATCCATGGAACAATGTGCATTGGTTTGCGCAAAAGCTCATAAACAAACTATTAATTCTAGACTAAGGTTGTTGCAATACAAATGGTTAATGCGAATATATGTTACTCCGGAAAAATGAAATAAGTACAACTCTAATATTCCAGACACTTGTAATAAATGTAATGAAGATAAAGGTAACTTTTGGCATTGTATTTGGGATTGCAGGAAGATAGGCTCTTTTTGGGTTGCAGTAACACAAACTATGAAACAAATATTATCCAAAGAGGTTGTTTTGGATCCTGGCTTCCTTATTTTGGGATTGTACCCGGAAAACATGAAGTACACAAAAAGTGACAGAATGTTTATTGATATGGGTTTGTTACAAGCAAAAAGATTAATCGCACTAAAATGGAAAAGAACAAGGGAACCGAGTATCACACAGTGGATAAAACAAATGATGGTGGCTTTGCCATTGGAGCGGATAACATGTATACTGAAAAGGAAATTGGATGTTTTTGAGAAGGTGTGGAGACCATTTGTGAATTTTGTAGAAGGATTTGTATTATCTGAGGAGGACGAGGACTGAGGGCAATGACATTTGATTTGGGATAATGATAAATTTAGGCCTTTAACGGAGTGATAAATCTGATGACTTTTTTGTTTTCTTTTTGCTGTCTGAGAGGAGTGTATGTTCATGTAGTATTTAGAATGTTGGACTGTTTGTAAGTCATTAAAATGTAAAAAAAAAAAAAAAGATATTGTTGGGAAAAAAATGCAACAAAAGACAACATGTAGTAAAACAAAAGAAAAAATGGAAGTCGGGCTGAGGATTTCCTGATATTCCGTTTCTTTTCTCGCTCACTATTTGCATTTGATGGTGTCAATGTGACCCACTGAGTGTCTGCCTCCCAGCCTGATCATCTTAGCCGTGGCCATAGATTAAAGTCTATAATCCGGGTGCCTCTCTCCTCAAGTCTACTTCCTGAATGTCTGCTGGACCTTGTTTACTTTCAGGCCTGCTCTTTTAATTGAAGCCCTTTCACCTATTGCTACATTAACCCACAAGACTCTAACTCCCTCTTCTAAGTAAAAGAGTCTTTGCGGGGGGGGCAGAGTGAAAATGAGGACACAAGCAGCTGGTCCAACAAACAGAGCTTCTTAGTCTTTATTGTAATCTGGGATAACTTGTCTCCGGTAGGAGGATACTAACATAAACAAAGAGACTAGTGAAGCAGTTCACAATATGTCTTTTAAACCTACTAATTAACCTACCTAATTAATTAATAAAATTAGAGATCATACAAAAGAAAAAAAAATAATACAACATTAATTGTGCTGCATTTGTGCCATGTTTGCAGTCTTTTATTTTTTATAGCATTTAAAACAACATCCAAGTTGCAATTTTGATTCAAAAATATAGCTAGCATATCTGCCTATCTGAGGCATTATGACTATAATCTTCATTCCCATCTGATCCATTTGGGGTTTTTTTTTTTAACTCAAAATGTTAAAACAACAACAAAAAAAACCATCTCACATGTGTCAGCATGTGTCAGTGCGAGATGGACAAACACAAGAGACTCATCAGCCAAAGGCAAGTAATAAACACCATCTATGTCTGAAATAAAGACAATCCTAGTAGCTAGTTACACCATAATTGCTTATATTAGCATAGCAGTATCATCCATGAACCCACTGTGATGTGGACAGATTAATCGGCCACAATATCACCAATAAACCTGCAAATCCTTAGATCAATAAAATGGGATAAAACATGTTACCTACTGAGCATTGAAGGTGGTGGTAGGTAGGTTTAATTATCTTAGGACGGAGACGGACTCTTCAGGTTTTAGCCACAGACTGTATGTAAAAGATGGACAGAGCTGATGAAGTCCCATTTTGAGCCATTTTGAGATGAGACAATAAGGGGTATGTCTGACTTTGAAGCCATATGCTTATTAGCTGCTGACTTGTTTTTGGCTCATTAGTTGTTAAGTTGCCAGCTAATGAATATTTCCTGGATAATCCTCCTTTCTGAAACTTAAAGTTATAAAACATTACAAAATGGACTCAATGCTTTATACAGTATAACCAGAAAATACTTCCAAAGACCATAAACTCAACAGTAAAGTATTGTGGAGCAGGGAAATTATTTTACTGCTATTGTTAAATAATCATCATTATTACCATTGCATTAATAATATAATCTGGAGTTTATATTGCATCCAGGGGTTGAACAGTGTGTGTCTTTCAGAAAGGCTAAAAGTCACAGGCTGACAGGAAACAGGCTTGCAGAGAGTTTGCAGAAGCAGGAAGTTATTTTGAGCAGCAGGCTAAGACGAGGCTTTAACAATGTAACAGATAGCTTTAAGAAGGCCTTAAGATGTTATGCATACAGTTATTATGTTGACCTTGTATTTCAGGTGCAGTTATGACTATTTTATACACAATGCATATCTGTGCTTATTAAAGAGTTGGAGCTCGGTCAATTAATTGGGGGTTGGAAGCTTTGTTCGGCGCGATGTCCGGACAATCTATTGTGCAAGTGACTTGGAGCCATAGAAGGAATTGCAATACATGCTTACAAAACACTTATATCAGGTCATTTTATATTAAGGTTTTAGTAGAAGTTCTTGGTTAAAACATTTATTTAGTAGAAGACATACATATAGTCTCAGTGAGCCTCTGGTCTGGTGAAAGGTCAGAAGTGCAACAGGTGAATTGAGAAAGAGCATGTGAGGTCGTGACACACACACATGAGTTAGATTTATTTAGAGGAGAGATTAGTCATGTCTCGGCAAGAAAGAGGAACAATTCACTTTAAGACAAGAACGGAAAGTACCAGCCATGAAAATAGAAGATGATCTTCTGGGTTAAAAGTCATTGTGGTGTTGATCTGATCTATGTATAAAATGTATCTGTGACGCATGAAGGGGCGTCAGTAAACAAGCCCTGACGGTATAAAATCTGTGTATGCTTTGAGGAAGTCGGAGATCACTTGCTGTCGGCGTACAGAGTGTTCTTCCCACACGTGTGTATTCATTAAAATCATTGTTTGACCAAGACCTTCTGGACCATGGGTGGTTTGTACTCTCCTTCCTCAATTTTGAACCTTAACAGTATTTACTGTGGTCCCAGTAGAGAGACATCTATTGGACTGTGAGTCATTCTGCAAACATAGCTTTCGCCCCCTGATGGCCATTAAAAGGAATGCAAGTTTAGGGTACTGGTTCCTGTTTTCGGACCCAGAAGCTACATCTAAGTTATCAGATAATGCTAGCTAGTTGCATTTCACAGAATGAGATATCTGCTAGTTAGGGCTAAGTAACATTAATTTGAAAAACAAAAACCACTAGAATTTAACTCAAAACTGGCACTCAGGTTTCTTGGGCAGTCTACAGGTATAATTAACAATAATGTTAGTCATATTGTTTGTCCAACACACTCTACAAACCTAGCCATGAAGTAACTCATACTCTACTGGCACCAACCTTTGAAACTCAAAGTGAAGTCAGAGTTGTAAAAAACAAAATTTTTGTATCAGGTCATAACTTTGTTTATTCCTGATGTGACGATGGCTATGTCGAGCATTAGAAGAATGATTTTAACTCACTTTTGGAGCTGGCCTCAAGTGGCCACTGGAGGAACTACAGTTTTTGTTACATTTTTCAGCACTGGAGGTTCCTGCTCAGTTCTAGCAAATCAACATAAAACTACTCTTTGAAACCAAAACATAAATGTAATATTTTCGTATTGTTTGTAGTGTTTTTTAAAATCCTAACAAGACATTTCCGTCAGCTGTCTGTCTTAATGATTATCCCGTTTATTAGAGTCTAAATAAAAATATTAGAATTTCACTCTTGTTAGTGATTCCTCGGCATGAATCTAACATCAGCCTCTCTCTGTATGGTAAACTTTTTACTTCATGATCCTAGTTTGTTTGTTTTTTAGGACTGCGCAATAAGCAAATTTTTATTTTTAAATCCTTAATAAGACCAGATACGTTTGGGGCTGTGTTTTTGTGACATCATAATCTCTGCGTATGTCCCCTGTCTGCAGAGCTGGAGGCTGCTGGTGGTGGATTCCTGTGGTAGGGCCCATGGTGGGTGGCGCAGTGGGAGCAGGTGTTTACCTTATCTTCATTGAGCTGCACCACCCTGAACCTGAAAAACAAGAGGAGAACAATGTCCAGGACAAATATGAGATCGTAACTATGACTTAATACTAAAAAAAAACAGGTGTTAGCATGAAAACTGAAATCTATTTCTACTATAAAAAAATATCTGAGTATATTTACAGTGAATAGTTGCATGAAGCATGTACGTGAATGGAACATTTTATAGTCATTTATTTATATACACATGAATATTTTATGAAGCCTTTAAAGTCTCTCTTTTTTAAAAGTCTATACGACTTCAGGTATCAGGGTTTATCTTCCAGGGGCTCTTTTATATATCAAATTTGACTAAAATAATATATCAACTATACAAAAAATATATTCTCTTTAGTATCATAATAATAAAACCTTATATAAAGTGTTTTTTCTGCATTAATCAGTAGCTATGCAGTATTTTTAATCTCCTATTTCCTAACTGGGACCATCTTCTCCTGTTAGAAATATTTGCCAAGTTTCTGAACAATATTGTTTTTTTATGTGCTTCTGTCAAACAAGTGGGCATTAAATATACAGCATGTATTTGAAAACTGCTGAAAGGTAGCAATTTATGATATGTTTAGGTAGTGGCATTAATTGGTATCGTGGAGTGTCTTCGCTCTGTGTCACACCATCCTTTGCGTGCATGTAAAAATGTACGATTGCTGCATCTTGCTGTTGTCGTTTTGTTTTTTTAACGTGTATATGTAGAAAGTCGAGCCTTAAAATGACGATACTGGTATAAGTTTATATTTTCATTTATGTATGCTCGCATAAACTTTTCTTCTCTGCAAAGAATGTAGCACATGTCACTGAATTCCTTCATGTTCTTTGTAGCGGTAGTGTCACTGTATCACAGGCAGTATGCAAACACTGACTGTAACTGTTTACATTAAAACCTTCTCGCAGCTAATGTGGGAAATGTGTAATAAAGGCTGAAAATTCCCTCCAAAGCACACAATCATTGAGCCTCTTGATTCAGATTAGTTTGTGATATTTTGAGATTATCTTATCTGCACTATTTACTCTTGATACGTATTTGTTTAAGACATGATTTGAAATGTCCAATTTTGCCCGATCTTGCAGCCTTGAAGAATCTAATTTACATCTTCATATACTCTAAAACAGGGGTGTCAAACATAAGGCCCGGGGGCCAGAATCAGCCCAGCAAGCAAAGAAAGGCGACAGGTTTCATTTTCACTACATAAGATCAACGTGGGCTGCATGTGGCCCACCATGTATAATGCGTTTGACATGCCTCATCTATATGTGAATCACTGCTTAGATGGGCTGAGCCATATGTGCAGTAAAGAAAAAAGCCAGACAAACAAACAAATAAATTAAACCAATCACATCACCTGTTTGGTCTTCATAAGGCTGTTTTTCAGCATAACATGACGTTAAACACAGCCTTGAAGATTGGATCACTCAGAATAGGCACTGCTGTCAGAAAACAGGAAGCATATAATCTCTGCTAATGCATGGATGCTGATATTGGCTGTCAGTTGAAGAAAAATAGCCGTTCTCACATAATTACTATGCTGAGTGTCATTTTACAGCAACGCAGTGGTTTAGTGATATAAAAGCACTCAAAGCACTTAAAAGTTGTTTGTTTTGTGAAACAGGAAATAATGATGACATAATCTCTGATGTTTGTCTGTGCACCATGCATGAACTGGTCCATTAAACGCTGCACTGTTAACTGTATGTATGCAACTGTTCATTAGTGAGATTATATTTCATTGTTTATTTTTCTAATACTTCTATGTTAGAGCTGTTTGAAATCACATGTACTTGTAATGTGTGACACATTTTCTTCTTTAACACGTGTCACTGTATCAATGTAGTAAACTGATAAGCAGCATTTAAAACGAATCAGTGAAGACAGGTTGTGAAGCTTAAACAGCTTCATGAAGAATGGATGCAAAGTGTTTTGCTTATCAGTGGTTTTTCCTCAGAAAGCAGCCTCTCACTACCCGAGCCTGCTGCATGCTGTGATCTAGATTAAGTGTTTATGGCAGCTTTGATTCCCCGTCAGTCTTTATGCTGTCACCATGTTTCCCTCATCTGTATGTAAATTTTTAAAGTACCATCACAAAGGCAGTCCTTGCCTGCTAAAACTGTGTGCACACACGTGAAGAAGGCATGGATGTACACAATCCTTGGCAAAGAGCAGGGTCATCAAGTTTGCTGTCTGAAAGTGTGTCAGGCGACATCATGTATTAAACAAACCTCAGCTTTAAATATAGCTGCTGTTCAGAACAGGTATAGAGAGTGTTTAATAGTAAGGTTAATATACCAAACACCTTACCTTACAATATAATATGCATTGAGGCTGCTGTTGTTCTGATTTGTGCCATATAAATAAAACTACATTTATTTATTTGCTTACTTTTCCTCAAAGCAATGAGCAAACCCAAAACTTTTTTTTTTTTTTTACTAATATCGGACAGAAAGACAACAGATACAAAGACACCAAAATATAAGCCTGATACCACTGCACACACAATAATATGATTCATTGTTAATATAAAAGTACTGAATCAAGCAAATGTTAAAATTTATTTTGAAAGAGATATTACGTAGAGTTTTTAATAAAAAAGACAAACAAAATACAAATAGACTTCTTTATAACGCAGAGATTATAAACAGAAATCAGAAGTGAAGACTGTGTACGCATTAAAAGGAAGAAAACAAAAACAGTAGCTTAAAACTGAAGAAAATATGATTCAGACGCTATACTATTTTGTTAATACCCAATATTACTAAATGAAAACAAATGCCTGCGGTTGTATTTTTTACCCACTCTGTGGGACGTTAAGAAAATGTTGTGTGCAGTATTGATCCACTGTGTGCCCTGGGTACACAGAGTGCTCTTCGTCAACTGTTTAAACATGGGTTTAAGCAATGCGGTAATAGTCCACATCTAATCCATGTCATGTCTTTAGCCAATAACACATAGTTCTATAAAAGCTACATAAAAAGTACATATTCTGTACCTCTACCCTGGTACCTGGAAAGGGTCTCGATTGAGGATCCAAGGTCACAGCACATCGTACCACATCCCCTGCCTATCATACCTCTGCTCTTTCACAATGTACACGATCCAGCCCCCAGCCAATCAGGATAAGAATAAATCCCCCTTATCCACGAACCATTGCTCCTGGTGTCCCCTCTCTTTCTCTTTAGAGTTCGGTAAAATAATCTGATTTCAATCCTCAGGACAGAAATGAGGCTTCCTTAAAAACAGCTCCTACATCTGCAGACAAAAGGTTCTCACCTTTAAAATCCACAGCACACGCTGAAGATTTTCTAAGCGTGGCCAAAAGGACCTACCAAGCTGACGGCATGTTTGTGGTCAAAGTCTTGTGGTGTTTGCTTTTAATCTATCACCTCAGTGAGGGAAAGAAAATCAAAGGAATCAGAGCAGGTAAGTGAAATATCATGCTTTGCCTTCGCTTCTGTGATTTATGCACAGATTGATTGATGCTATCAAAATCTTTAACAAGCACTAAATTTAACTATAGTTCATGCTGTGAATTCATGCTGAGGAAAGTGTTTGCAATGAGACTCACACCGAAACTAGCCAATCTGTACACCGCAGAAGTATACACATAATTTCCCAAAGTATCTCTTTCTAAAGACAATCTTTAAAACAATCTTTACTGTTTATTTAGCCTCACAGTAGATAGTTATAAAGATGTGGTTCCACAGAGTAGTATTTTGCCTAAAAAGCAAAAGCTCCCCGATTTGGTCCCAGGAGGAGACACAAATGGATCACAGAGGGGGCCGACATAGAAACACAGATAAATTAGACATGTGGAGCTACCTGTCATGGCTACCCCGTGTACATCAGGAAGCAGCTGAAAGCAAATTCATGTCTTGTAAAGTGAAATTTTAACCAAGTTTCAGTCCAGCTGCTTCAGGCTGTATGTTTATTTTTACTAATTCATATGAACAATTACATTTAAAAGTTACATTAAGATTCCACAGATGAGCAACAAGTAAGCGGAGAAACACAAACAGTGTGCGTGTGTGTGCGTTTCCCTTGTTCCCTTACAGTGAAGAGTCACTTCAAATCGGTATAAAGCTGTTCTGAGCTTTCACGTTTATCCTGTGATAAAACATTTTTCATGCAATCGGTCCTTTCAAGATTGCCAGTGCCCCCAGTGTCTGGGGGAAAAACAGGCCACCAAATGATTTGATGAATATAAAAATATGAATCACGTTTTTTTAACATCTATGGGAGATTTTACAAAGCTGTTAGCCTTTTCTCCACCACGTGGATATCTGGGTGAATGGCGTTCATCCAGAGAGAGACTTAAAAACTGAAACAGCTGTCAGATCTTGTTAAGTTGAACTTGTTGTTTTGAACTTTTAAATACTTTTTTAAATAAAATAAAATATTTAGCATCTTAAAACCCAGCCTTTTTTCTACAAAATCTCAACTATTTGAAAGCTCGTAAAGGATGCGTTCACACCTTATTGATGATTGTCATTATTTTAAAAAGTCCTACAACGAAATCATTAAAACGTGCGCAAAAAGGAAAAGTTACTGGAGATTTTAACTCAGATCAGATTTCCTTGTATTATTGTAGGGTGTTTACCTCACAATACAAAGCTACTTGAGGTAACTGTTGTTGTGATTTGGCGCTACATAAATAAATATAAATAAATAAATCATATTCCTTTAGGTTTGCCATTATTTTCTCCATCTCAGTCTTTAGTGCCGGTGTTTTTACTGGGTCTTTAAATGTGGGCTTATGACAGACTTCATGCCCCATTTACAAATATGTTTTTTTTAATTATGCGCTGTGATAGATACCATGACTGATTTGCAAAGTAAACACAGTTCTTGTACAAATTTCTGGGTTAGGGTTTGTTTGTGTTCTGTTACTAATGAGTCAGACTGTTTTCACTGATCGTGTCGATAAACAGTCACTGAAGAGACACACCAAAGCAAATGATGATAAATGATGGCTGGATGTTCTTTTACTTTTCTTGCTAAGACGATTTGGGCTTCACATCAGGAACCAGAACTTGTATGAAGGCAGCTGCATTGCTGGGTGTTTACAGGCGCCTTGGTTTTTGGCATTATTGGCTGTGGTTTTAAACATGTTGAGGGAGGAGGAGTTTACGTAACAAATGATAGAAGAGTCTGGCAGAGATTCATCCGATGGGACTTGTTGTGAAGTGATGTCTGTGAGCAGATGCCAGCGAGGTCTGTATGACCTGGACTCACAGCAAAGGGCTTCTGATTGGGCGTTAGTTAGTCTCCAGTCCAATGGAGCCTCAGCAGGAACTGACTGTCCTAATTTCTCCACGTTTACTCACTCAAATACTTACATTAATGCATCAAAACACACTCAGTGTTATCAAATTGACACATTTCCATTCATCATTTGTAATTATTCTGTAAGCATAACCATCGTGTTCTGTAAAGTACTCGTTTCTAACAGACAATCCATCCGTTATTTGATTTCTGAGGTGCAGTGGGGACAGAGCAGAGGGATGTCCTGAGGGAGAAAGAGCTATATGTCAGCAGTTCAGTCTTTAGGCTGTTTTTAGGAGGTGAGGACACCTGCACGCTGGACCCTCTGCAGCTGCACACTCTCACCTCCTGTGGCTTCAACAGCAGTAATCCCCTCATCATCATCACTCATGGGTGGTCGGTAAGGTCAACTCCCTTTTCTCTCTTTACGCTTCGCTGACTTAAGCCACTGGATACTAAACATGGAACTTGACTACAGGGAGGGAAACGTCTTCAAAAGGCTGAAACATGTTGAAAAAACACACCATGAGGTAGACACATGGATCTGCACTGAAATGTAATTAAATTTTGGATCGGATCATGTCAGCCACAATAGCAGTTAGTTCCCAGACCACACCCGTCACAACTCAAGATTACTAAAGTTTTGGTAGAGATTTATACGTACATTATCCATCATTCAACCTTTTTTTTGCTTATCCAGTTCAGGGTTGTTGGGGGGGGCTATCCCAGTGGTCAAAAGGCGAGAGGAGGGGCACATCTTGAATAGGTCGCCAGCCTCTTGCAGGGCTAACACAGAGAAACGTACATTAAAAAGGGGTGGGGTGCTAGTGCCATGACTCTCTTGACCCCACTGAACTTTGACTGCCCTTTTCTCTTTGGAGTATGGAACATTTTGAGCTCGGTTACACAACTATAAAGCTGTCTCTATAACAGTGAAAATATTTGTCCACAAACAGACTTAAGAACACCTGCCAAAATACATAAAAACTCCTTGCTGTAATTCCCATTCACAAAACAATCTGTATCATATTTATCTGTCAGCGAGATTTCAACACCAAGCTGAAGTTGGTGAATGCTGCAGGAGAGGTGGAGGATGGCAGATAAAAGGAAGCTGTTACATTCTTGTGCACATGCAGGTCACCTATTCCTAAACTGCAAAACAGGAAGCAGGCCTTGGCTGAGGTTGAACCCTCTTAGTCGCCCTGTAGTTTGTTATGCCTCCCCGTATGAGGTAGCCTGATTTTATTTAGAGTGAAACCATATAGTATATGTTTCACAGTCATGGTATAAAAGCAAAATTTCAAGTTTGATTTTCAATTTAAAGATTTTTTTTTTTTTAGAAAATAACCTAAAATTCTGACTTATGGATGGCAAAAAATGTTTTTTCTGTGGCAGAAACAAACTTCCATAGTCTGAGAATAGGGTCCCAGATGTCAGACAGTCAGTTTGACAAAGGGAGGACAGGAGACACTGAGGATTAGCTGGAGATTAGAGACGCATGGGGAACAAGACACAGGTGAGCGTAATCAACACAGGTGGTGACAATAAAACACTGAATCATAAGTGATATAGAAATGAAAACAGAAAAGGAACAACAATCACCTTTACAGTGAAACATGAAAGATAAATACGGAACATGAATGAACTCATTCAATGGGACAACATTTTGAAGACACGGGAAAAACAAAGAAAAATTTAGCTTCAGACTAAAGGCAGCTGGAACTGGAGAAGCATAAGAGACAGTGAAGGATGACACGTGAAGACACGAGGACATGAACGAGACAGAGGGGACACAGACTGGAATACTGGTGAAGAATAACAAACAGAAGCAAAACACAAAACAGAACTCACTAATTTCACAAGAACTACAAATCACTAAAAAAGAAACTTGTGACAAGTGCTCAAAAATAAGAACCAGAATTCAAAAATACCATGAGAATTAAGACTCCATAAAAGCCAACAAACACTAGCTCAGCAAATGAGAACCAAACAGAAACCCCAATCCCACATACTAAGAATTCAAAAAGGGAAATAAGAAAGAAAAAACCCTCCATAAACACAAAGATGATGCCAATATATGATGGGTGGGGAAAAGTGAAAAATCAACAGTTTGTAACGGTTCATGAGGAAAAATCCTTTAGTTAAGTAACAGAGTCACTGCAGTTTCTCTCATTTTTGCCGAACTGAACTATGCACAGGACTGTACTGTGGACAGCACATATTAACACTTTAAAAGTAAGAAGCTGTTTTTTTAATGCTTAGTTTTGCTGTTGTGAAGGTGGATGGCATAATGGAGAGCTGGGTGATGAGGTTAGCCACGGCTGTGAGGACAAACCTGATAGATGCAAATGTGGTGCTTACAGACTGGCTGTCGCTGGCTCAGCAGCACTATCCAATCGCAGTACAGAAAACCCGCACTGTTGGAAAAGACATAGCTCACCTACTGCAGGCACTTCAGGTGAGAATAAACTCCTCCACTGATCTTTATGATGTCAGTGGACTGAAAGGTGATACATTTTCATTCCATAATCAAATCCATACGTTTCAGCAATCATGCATGTCTTTAATCGCCTACAGGAGCACTACAAGTACCCACTTAGAAATGCTCATTTGATTGGCTACAGCCTCGGCGCTCACATCTCTGGATTTGCTGGGAGCTTTCTGACAGGTCCGGAGAAGATTGGAAGAATTACTGGTGAGATTTTTAGTCCTTTCATAGCTAAATTTAATAAATAGCAATTTATTCATTTAATATTCTAAAACCACCCAATGCTTGTGTATATCATGTGTGTTCAGGGCTCGATCCAGCCGGTCCGCTGTTTGAAGGCATGTCTCCCACGGACAGACTGTCTCCTGATGATGCTGAATTTGTGGATGCCATCCACACTTTCACCCACGAGCGTATGGGCCTCAGTGTGGGAATTAAGCAAGCTGTGGCCCATTATGACTTTTACCCGAATGGAGGAGATTTCCAACCAGGGTGTGACCTGCAAAACATTTACGAGCACATATCCCAGTACGGGATCCTCGGTAAGATAAATCTGTAACAGCACATTAAAAATTGCGACCACCAGAAATAACCATGATTGTTTTATAGTATAGTATTTCTGCAGCATGAAATAAGCAGCTCTGTGATGCCTCTTAGAGGCTGCAGTGTTTTATGGTCTGTAAGTGTGGGATAGAACAACAGAACATCCTGCTGTCTGTTTGCCGCTGAAGACTGGCAACAAGCTGCCTGGTCTGATGAGTCTCAATCTCTGCTCTGACATTCAGATATAAACAGCATGGATCGATCCTGCCTTGAATTCACGGTTCAAACTGCTGCTTTTAGTGATGTAATCATGTGGAGGATATTTTCTTGCCTCTCTTAGTACCAACTAAGGGTCAGCCTACCTGAGTATTGTCCATCCCTTTATGATCACAGTGCACCCAGCAACTGTGCGATGATATCATGTCAGCATGAACCGAATGTTTCCAGCACCTTGTTGAATCCAGCATCCAACCCTAGCCAGATGTATCT
Source organism: Diplotaxodon limnothrissa (assembly GCF_057381915.1). Lineage (NCBI taxonomy): Eukaryota > Metazoa > Chordata > Actinopteri > Cichliformes > Cichlidae > Diplotaxodon > Diplotaxodon limnothrissa. Next base: position 19,647,171 of record NC_140596.1, read on the forward strand.
AATGAAGTGGCCACTTTAAACATTGTATTGAAACTTAAATATTACAAACATTTTTCTGAACAAACAGTCTTTTACAAATTTAGACCATATTTATCAGGAATACCAAAGCTATTATATTTGTTTATTTATTTAATGTCTGCATTGATGAGTCCACATAAAGTAGGCATTCATTCCCTGTTGGAAAAGGCATTCAAGTTTCTGGTTCCTCTGGTTTAAATCAAAGCTCCAATCAGAGCAGTATGTTCTCTGCTTAAAGGCTTTCTGGTTTCCTTCTTTGCACGCTCTATCATAACATTTTTTCTTCTTAATTGGCCTTGCCACCTCAGAACACTGGTTTAGAAGCCACGTCTAGGATGCCGATTCCTCTTCTGCTTGTTGACAGTTTCTTCTTCTGTGTTTAGGCAGATGTATTTAATTTCATGCAGTCTAACAGAAGTGGCTGTGGGATTTATGCTGCCTCTCAATCCTAAACACATCCTCACAATATGACAGCGAGAACCACATTAAAGCATCTGTCATCCTCAGGAGTTAATTAGCAACATGTGCCGTGCTTTTTCTCTGTCCATCCGTCTGAGCTGAGCTGCCTTCAGGCTACAAGCTGCTGCTCAGAGAAACGGCCTTCAGAGCAGAGCCGTGTCAGACATAATGAGTCACTTATAGGAGATGTGACAGAAGCAAGAGCTGATAGATGCCACCATTTGGCGATAATGAACTCGATCCACAAATAATGGTCAGGCTTCGTGGTTTAGCTCTTCCACAATCCGTTGAAAGTCAGATCAAAGTCGTTTTGGAGAAGCAGGTTTAAAATTTTCACCACATTTTTATTTTTCTCTTAGGCTTTGAGCAAACAGTGAAATGTGCCCATGAGCGCTCTGTCCATCTCTTCATCGACTCTCTGCTCAACAAAGACAAGCAGAGCATGGCCTACAGGTGCAGCGACAACAGCGCCTTTGACAAGGGCGTCTGTCTGGACTGCCGGAAGAATCGCTGCAACACACTCGGCTATGATATCAAGAAAGTCCGCACGGGCACCAGCAAGAGGCTCTACCTGAAAACACGGTCTCGGATGCCTTACAAACGTATGGTTTGTCATTTTGACCTAACAGCCGTGTAAAAGTCATAACTGACCAACAGGATACACTTATATGTCCCATTAAAGACTTAATATATATAAATAGCTTTTGCGTGTGTTATTAAGGCAAAATAAATCAGTTTGATGACAAGATTACACAAAAATAAGGAGGCCAAATTTTATTTAAGTTAAAGCGGAGTGGCAGTAGATTTGAAAGGATTCGGTGCATCTGTCATCATGGCATAAAATCTCATCCCAAGAAGATTTCTAGTCGTTATTTGTTATTCAAGTAAACCTACGACAAGACCTAGACTTTTTACAGCTTCATTTCTTTTGAGAATGAAAAAATGAGAAATTACAAACCACTAATTTCATTTGTAATTTAGATCTTTAGTAGGAAAGGGTGGCTTTTAGATTGGTGCCATCAACTGGGCTGGAAACCACAAAGCTTTGGTGTTTTAATGGAACTTGCAGACATGAAAACATAAATATCAGATAAATATCAATATCAGAAACTTTGCACTTTGATGGCCTCATTTTCCCGGTTTTCTGCCTTGATTGAACTCCATTACAGTGGGGCAAAAAAGTATTTAGTCAGCCACCGATTGTGCAAGTTCCCCCACCTAAAATGATGACAGAGGTCAGTAATTTGCACCAGAGGTACACTTCAACTGTGAGAGACAGAATGTGAAAAAAAAAAAATCCATGAATCCACATGGTAGGATTTGTAAAGAATTTATTCGTAAATCAGGGTGGAAAATAAGTATTTGGTCAATAACAAAAATACAACTCAATACTTTGTAACATAACCTTTGTTGGCAATAACAGAGGTCAAACGTTTACTATAGGTCTTTACCAGGTTTGCACACACAGTAGCTGGTATTTTGGCCCATTCCTCCATGCAGATCTTCTCGAGAGCAGTGATGTTTTGGGGCTGTCGCCGAGCAACACGGACTTTCAACTCCCGCCACAGATTTTCTATGGGGTTGAGGTCTGGAGACTGGCTAGGCCACTCCAGGACTTTCAAATGCTTCTTACGGAGCCACTCCTTTGTTGCCCGGGCGGTGTGTTTTGGATCATTGTCATGTTGGAAGACCCAGCCTCGTTTCATCTTCAAAGTTCTCACTGATGGAAGGAGGTTTTGGCTCAAAATCTCACAATACATGGCCCCATTCATTCTGTCCTTAACACGGATCAGTCGTCCTGTCCCCTTGGCAGAAAAACAGCCCCATAGCATGATGTTTCCACCCCCATGCTTCACAGTAGGTATGGTGTTCTTGGGATGCAACTCAGTATTCTTCTTCCTCCAAACACGACGAGTTGAGTTTATACCAAAAAGTTCTACTTTGGTTTCATCTGACCACATGACATTCTCCCAATCCTCTGCTGTATCATCCATGTGCTCTCTGGCAAACTTCAGACGGGCCTGGACATGCACTGGCTTCAGCAGCGGAACACGTCTGGCACTGCGGGATTTGATTCCCTGCCGTTGTAGTGTGTTACTGATGGTGACCTTTGTTACTTTGGTCCCAGCTCTCTGCAGGTCATTCACCAGGTCCCCCCGTGTGGTTCTGGGATCTTTGCTCACCGTTCTCATGATCATTTTGACCCCACGGGATGGGATCTTGCGTGGAGCCCCAGATCGAGGGAGATTATCAGTGGTCTTGTATGTCTTTCATTTTCTGATGATTGCTCCCACAGTTGATTTGTTCACACCAAGCTGCTTGCCTATTGTAGATTCACTCTTCCCAGTCTGGTGCAGGTCTACAATACTTTTCCTGGTGTCCTTCGAAAGCTCTTTGGTCTTGGCCATGGTGGAGTTTGGAGTCTGACTGTTTGAGGCTGTGGACAGGTGTCTTTTATACAGATGATGAGTTCAAACAGGTGCCATTCATACAGGTAACGAGTGGGGGACAGAAAAGCTTCTTACAGAAGACGTTACAGGTCTGTGAGAGCCAGAGATTTTCCTTGTTTGAGGTGACCAAATACTTATTTTCCACCCTAATTTACGAATAAATTCTTTACAAATCCTACCATGTGAATTCATGGATTTTTTTTTCACATTCTGTCTCTCACAGTTGAAGTGTACCTCTGGTGCAAATTACTGACCTCTGTCATCATTTTAAGCGGGGGAACTTGCACAATCGGTGGCTGACTAAATACTTTTTTGCCCCACTGTAGCTCCATAAGCCTAGGATAAGCAAATTAGATTTTAGTAGTTAAAAGTGAAAGATCAGGGCCACTTTGGCCTCATAAAACATTTTTTCTTTGTCTAAATCAAAAAAATTACAGAGCAGTTTTTGCCAATTTTTCACACTATCGAATAAAAACTTACATCTAAATCTGTTTAGACAGTCCACATCCACCAGTAAATGAATCCAGTCCTCTGTTTGACTGGTAGGAATACAAAAATCAGCCATTATCTACACAAAATCTGTTCCTGTTTCAATGTTTTATTATCCTATATGTTAGACTGATAAAATGTAAAGCTAACAAGAAAAACTGAAAACTGTGTCGGGGGTTTCTCTGTAACCGTGTCCTCTTCTTCTTCTGTTTCTGGCTTCCACCCTTCAGTCTATCATTACCAGTTCAGGGTCCAGTTCATCAATCAGACGGAGAAGGTTGAGCCCTCTCTTACGATCTCCCTCACAGGAACCAAAGAAGAGAGTGGAGCTGTGGACATCACCTTGTGAGTACTGTACCAACACCAACCCCCCATCGGGTTTAAATCAGAACACATGAGCACTCTTTGACACATGCAATATGCAGCTGGGCTCTCAGCTCTACAAAGCAAGTTAAGGAGAGCAGCTGACACACATGGAAACAACTGAAGCCCTTGCATGAAAGAGAACTATAAATGGCAATGATGGGATGAATAATTTAAACAAGACAATATTCCCTGACAACTGTGTTATCCTTCATATTCTGTGTATCAAAGCGTCTCAGGCTAAACAGTGCTAGCAGAGGAAATCTCATCTGCTGTCCCGCTCTAGTCTGAGCCGCCACAACAGCCTTTTGCAGGGTGATTAACTCTCGTCTAACTTTGTCTCTCTCGATTACTGTTTTAAAAATCTCCACCAGCAATGAAAAGATTTCAGGTAACAAAACCTTCACCTTCCTGATCACCCTGGACAGAGACTTGGGGGAACTGATGTTGCTCAATATACGCTGGGAGGCATCTCCTCTGTGGGAAAATGTGTGGGACAAGGTGCAGACCATCATTCCTTGGAGAACTTGGGAAAGAAAAAGACTCCTGAATGTGGGCAAAGTCAGCGTCAAAGCGGGCGAAACACAGAGGAGGTACATGTGTTTCTTACGAGCTAGCAGCATAAAACCAAAAGTTTTTCTTGATTGCTGTAAATTTTCTTGTTTTAACCAAAGTTTCTTTAGCAGACACCAAAAAAACAGGAATTGTTCTGTCTTTAATTGTTTATCTATTACTTTGGTGTAGAATGAATGGGGGAGGTTATTATCAACAAACTGTAAAACGTATAAATATATAATTAAATCAAAACCTTTATGCCTTCCATATTTTCTAAAGAAATCCAGCAGGCCGGATTGGAGTCTTAGCTGTGCCAATTCTGCCCCCCAGCCTCATGTTTGACACCCCTAAATTAAGGGCTTAAATGATGGAGAGCACAAATAATTATACAGCTTTTCATCATCATACCGGGCTTTATTCCACACATGATTCCAACACTGCTGAAGCCTTTTCTATTTTTTTAAACTACATATTTTTAAATTGATTTTATTTACATACACACACACATATATATATATATATATATATATATATATATATATATATATATATATATATATATATATATATATATATATATATATACATACATACATACATACATACATACATATATACATGCATATATACATATACATATACAAATGCTTCAATGATCCAGTCCAAACCCATTTCAACAAAAGCCGTGACAAAAACTAAGAACATTAACTGAACTTTTAAAGGTGAAATGTTTTTTAGTGATTGATACTTTTCAGCTTGTTTGTTTTCTTTGTATTATTTTTTTGTTTCATGATAGATCACATATTTCCTGTAGGTTGCAGGTCTAACTGCAGACAGACATGACAGGCTAGTTTAGTCTACAACAGCCAACAATATGTGTCAAAAAGTGGTTTAGCATTATCTTTGCTGCATGCAAAAAGCTCTTCTCTGAAAGAGACGTCTGAATGGCTCTATCTGAATATATGTGTCATTCAGCATTAATGGGGCCTTCACGGATTAGCACGTTACAGCTGTGGCTCAGGAGGAAGAGCAGGTTGTCTACTAATTGGAAGGTCAGTGGTTTTAGTCTGCGTGTCAGTGTTTCCCTGGGCAAGATGCTGAGCCCTGAGCTGCCCCTGCTGCATCTATGTGTTAGGTTAAATCACTTTAAAAGCAATTAGGCATAGAAAATGGTGATTAAGGCTTGTGGCTAGAAAGTACTTTGAGTGCTCAAATAGAGTAAGAGAGTGCAATGTAAGTACCAGTCCTTTTACTGTTGCATCTATCGGAGGACACAGTGTCCATGATTTCCAAAATATCTTCACATTCCCACTCTGTACACATTCAAATGAGCTTTGACCCAGAGAAAGCTGCTGTGTTTTGGATGGTGTTTGGGGTTTTTTCTCTTTGCATTGTAAAGTTTTAACTTGCATTGGTGGCATCACAGATGACCTCTGTTGACCCTGCAGTTTTTCGTATCACATTCAAAGCACATATATATGAGCATATATGATATTTCCAAATATAAAATAAAAATCACACTGTGATATTTAATAGAGCTGAAAATGGGATAAACAGGAAAGAAAGTCAAGTACAGTTGTCTCAAATTGTACAATAGTGCTAAGACGAGTAATATTACTGATACTGAATTATATTAATTCAGTTCAGTTTTAATGAAATAGCACCAAATTGTAACAACAGTTGGCTCAAGGTGCTTCATATTGTAAGGTAAAGATGCTACAATCGTATAAAGAACACACTTGAGACCATTACAGACTGCTGATGCCATCTAGTGGGTTGTTTCCCATACACAGACTGGTTAATCTTTACTCCTGCACTCACTCTTTCTGTTTAATCGCAGCGTGTTAACGACACCGTCTCTGTTTTCCAGGACATCTTTCTGTTCCATGACAAACGAGAGACAAATGGAAGCGTCAGAAGACATGGTGTTTGTACGCTGTAAGGAAGAGAGACCAAAAAGGCCCAGAAGAAAGGACAACTTATAGACTTGTGTGGGTCACTCGCTGAAGATCTAACTGAAGATATCAGTTGAATGGCCCTTGAAAACAACAACGAATGCGATAAAATTCTCCCTCCTTGAAGGGAAGTTGTGTACATTCAGGGAGTAACTCAGAAAACCATAATTGCTGGAAAGAAGTGCTGAATAAATATACTGTTCTTTTCTATCATGTCATTAGGTGGGTTTATTTTTCTACACATGCACAAAGGTCCATTCGTATCCAGCTACGGACTAACACATTTTTCCATGTCACAAATGTGCAGATATTTTGGTTGAATGAAAACACAACTGACAGGTTGAACTGTAAGTTAAAGCGCTAAACCCTTTAAAGCCTGAAACGGGAACTAATCTAAATTCTAACTGAAAATTGATGTTTATAAAACCCTCTATTGATGCCTATTTTGCATCTATTATTTGAATTTGTATCATAATTGCTTGAAAACAAAATCAGTCTTAAAATCTCATTAAGAGATTAAGAAAGGCAAGTAATTACCAGGTGATGACTGCAGAGGGCAGGCTGTTACAGCTGAAAACTCGAATGCAGTTGAATCTTGTTCTTCTAAATCAGGTGCGACACTTGAATCTTCTTACCAATCATCACTTTGAACCATTTGTGGGTTGAATAACATAATAACATTAAATTAAATTGTAAAATGTTTCTTTTTTAAAATATCAGAAATCCATGGCGCTACCTTTTAACACTGGACAAAGAGGGAAACAATATGGTAAATTCAACTTTATTAATGCAGTTCAAGTAATTCAAAAGAAATTATACATTTCCACCTTTGCAAATGTAGTAAAATATTCAAATTAAGCAGGATGAGAATCAGAACAAAAGAAGGGGGAACACAAAACCACACAATTTGAAGGCACAGTATAAAAGAACGCATTAAATCAGACAGTAGTAATGAATCTATAACATTATGGATTCTGTTTACATCGCTTACATTTCAGTGCAACATCAACAAACAAAATCCCAGAGTACTAACCCTCGACACCAAGTATCCACATCATACATATATTTTTTTTTTAAAAAGATACGAATGTTTCAGCAAAGCGTCTCTCTCTCTCTCTCTCACACAGACAAAAGCTTTTTTTTAAAAAGCCACAGAAAATCTCATAACCAACAAAAAGCATAACTAGTAGCACCACAAAGACAAAGAACATAAGAAAAGGGAGCAAAAGAATTGCATTTGTGCCTGTTCACAAGCTTTGCTGCAGCACACGGTTTTCCGTGTACCCTCTCAGGAGGACACGCTGGAGGCATTTCTCACTGAGAAGGTCAAATGTTAAAACTCTGTGAAGCTCTGCATAGAATCTGGTCTGTAAGACATCCTGGCACCTTGCACATAAAACAATGCTAAATTGCAGCTGCGCTCAACAGAGCTCATTTGAGGGAGCATCTCTTTTATTCTACTAAACATATGTTATGTAGTCTACAAATCATGTTTGTGTGTGTTCTGCATTTGTATCTATTTATCTGAAGAGAACCTAAAATTACACTTACTGAATACTGCTCAAGTTAAGCCAAAAAAGGTTTTTATCTGTGTGCAAAATTGGATTCTTCACGTGCTGGCTGATAAAGTGTCTACAATCAGGCAAGGCTATGCTCTAAGTTGCATCACACAGACATCGTTTCAGTCTTCAGTAACGATTGCTGACACTTGTACATCAACTTCAGTCACACTGCTCCGAGTAGGCACATATTTAATGTAATCACACAAAACCAAAGGGAGTAACAAAGGTTAACAAAATCCCCAATCAGTAGCAAAAAGAAGGACAGAACAGTAGTGGATGGCTGATGCGATGTGATTGTTCACTCTGATAAAGATCTGTTAACAGCAGCAACAAAGCAATAATACAATTAGAATCGCTAGACTTCCCAACTCCATGCACAATAGAAACAATCTCAACTGCATTAAAAAGCATTAAAAGCAAAAAAACAAAGAAAAAACAAAAAACAAACCACATATAAACCCGGACAGGTTCCTTATCTGGGTATAAAGGTCTGACTGCATTTGAGTGGTTTTACTTTGTCTTTAACAACTGCTAATGTGTGAAAAGATGGACAGATGACAAGAGTTAAAAGACACGACAGTCAAACCAGGACTTCTCTCTCCTCTAATCAGTTCTGTACACTTGTATTGTTTGGTTTAATGCATTCTGGTTTAGCTTTCACTTTTCTGAATGTAGCACAAAGTGGTTGTTTCACCGCTCAGAGTCAAAGCAACCAGTTAGGTAAAAAGAGTTATTACAGAATACAAGTGTGATACAATCAGTTTAACAAAAGCTATTTTCTCGTCATTCAATTCCACCTCAAGTATTTTGTTGTAAACACATCTGCAAACCATATCACAACTACAAATACACAAATTCAGACCACCAGATGACTGACTGGTCTTATCGAGCTCATTTATATACATTCTTCCAGTCCTGTCCTCTGCCTTGGATGGCAGCTTACGTGACCTGTAGGCCTGAGCCAGAAGAGACTCTACCCAGACATCTGTAAGCAGTCGTCTTTACACTTGTATTCTGTCATTTTATTGATCCTGAGAAGATGAATTAAAACAGTGAACGATCTCCATTCAAAGAAAAATAAATTCATGTGAAACAAAAGACAAAACGACCTCAACATTTATATATTTGCACACAGAAGGAACAGAAGTATGCCTTACAAAAAAAATATTATATGTATTGGGGGGAAAAAGTCACATTGGCAAAAGAAAAACAGGTTCTTTTCAAACACAAAGTCTCAGATCTGTTTTTGATTGGCAGCAGAAATTTGTGAAAAACTAATAAATTTGCTTTTCTCTCCTCCACAAAAAAGAAAAAAATTCAAAGGTTTAAAAAAAAGAAAAAAAAAGAAACAAGATTAAGATTAAATAACGGAGATCAGTAAATTTCTCCCCCGTTCATCCTTGGAAAAATGTATTTCCTATAAAAGCTAAGTGAACCACTGCTAGTCTTGCTCTTAGAGCAGAGGTGAGTGAGTTTGTTAGACCCAAAAATACATCAGGTTTTGTCCAGTAAAAATGTTTCAGTTGCAAGTTCTCAGAATTCTGCAATAAGTGGTAAAGGTAACTCTTTGGAGTAAGGTGCTCCGATTGTAGGCACGAAGAAGAACCAAGGCAACAAGCGGACTTTTGCCTCATTGTCTCAACAGTCCCATTTGATACTGCTCTCTTTGTTGACGCTGCTGACGCTGCTGGCGCTGGCCCTGAGCTTGGCGCTGGCCCTGAGCTTGGCGCTGGCCCTGTGATGCTGGGGGCCGCCGTCTCAGAGTATTCAGGGTGTCTACAGGAAATGGACATCTCAATTAACTTAAAGAAATACAGTGAATGCTGCAAATTAATGCTACTACCATTTATATTGTTAGAAATGCCCACAGTAGAAGTGACTATTACATGATAAGGTAATCATGTTGGACTACAAAGTATTTCTTAGCACCTTGCTATTCAGCCATCTCTTCTCTTTAACCTAAATATGCATTCAGTAATCCACAGTTGTGGAAGTTTATACACATACATACACACACTTGTGCATATTTATATCCTTGTGGGGGACATCTCATTGACATAATGCTTTCCCTAGCCACTTACCCTAACCATCAAAAATGAATGCCTAACCCTGACCCTTACCCTAAACCTAACCATAACCCAATTGTAACCCTGACTCTAAAACCATATTTTGAGTCTCAAAAATGCTTTCGTGCCTTGTGGTGGTCCCCACAAGGGCTGTCGGTCCCCACAAGTATAGTAAATTCCAATTATTGGTCCCCACAAAGATGTTAATACCCATACACACACACATATCATGAACATGAAAGTCCTGGTAATTTAGGGATTTGATTTCTCTGAACTGTTCATTTTCCAGGGTGGAATAACTGTGCATCATACATCTTTAATTATTTAAAACACAAGAATTAGATGCAAAAGTTTAAATTTGTTTGGGATTTTCTCTAATCCATACAGGGATCCATACATGGGAATATCCCTTAGCAAGTTGCACCTCAACCCGATGCTTTTGGCATAATTCTGACTGGATATGTGACCAGTCTTGGCAAAGTTTGGTTTGACTAAGGGACATTTAATTAAATGTTGTGGAGGGTGTATATTTTTGATCCTACAGACACTGAATCAATTTTGGATTTTTTCTAAACTCCTTAAAAGTCTCAAATTACCATGACATTCATGGCCATGGCCTACTAAAACATGTAAATATAAACTGAGTTACATACAGATGAACTGTTAGTATACTTGCAAAATGTATTATATGCATTATTGAAAAAAACATTTTTTTTCTCAATGATGTATATACATTTTTTTTGTTTAAAAAAATACTTTTTGTTTAAAATTATTAAATAAAAAATTAAATGGTTAAAATACAAAATGTATGAGAAAAAAAATATACATCCTCTGAGAATAAAGAGAAATCCTTACAAAGAAAAGAAACTAGCGTAAATTTTTTTCATGCTATAAGGTTTTACAACAAGAGGGAAAAACCTCTGCGGTGGATGACCTAATCAAGTTAAACTGTACTTTGCAATGGGATTCTTAAAAAAGGAAATACTTGAGATTTTAGAAGTCCGAAGATTAATTTGTCACAAATAGGCTAAAGTTAGAAGAAAAGAAAACCCTGATTTGAATGAACTAGAAGTCACGGCCCATCTGCTCATTAACATGGACATGTGCTGGAATCCTTGATGTGATGAAATTGACTAAATCTTACAAATAGAACCAGTATGGAGTTTGATATCCAAAATGAAAGTAAACAAACTTTTTTAATATCTAATTTCCCTTCTCTCCCTCACTCCAAAATTAGTTTTTCTTTAACCCACAACAGGCCACAGATTACATCACAGTTTCCTTTTTTTGCAGAGCCCTGGTTTAGATACGTACCAGATACATGCTTGCGTGGAGGAAGCTTGGGGTTGCTACTGGGTGTGTGGACACTGCAGACCTTGATGAAGCCAACCATTAGCATGATGAGAGCAACACCCATCAACAGCACTGCCCACCAGTAGGCCTGAATGACACAGAATGTAATAAAAAATATTTAAGCACAGACAAGAATCACTAAAAATATTAGCTATGTGTGTTTGTCACCATGTTGACAAATCTTTGTCACTATATACACTCCCACACTGAGACACTCACCACTATCCAGTCTGCAATACTGTTATAGAAATCAGGATTAAAGATGGCTTTCTTTAGCCTTGCAAGAGGCCCGTCTGCATCCACCAGGCGACACTTATTGAACACATCGCAGTATCCCTTGAAGTCATTGCAGGGTGAGCCAGGCTGCAGCGTCACCACTTTCCCACTGAAATACTGGGCCCATCTCTGTGACCCTGTGCTGCTGCAGGTGCTGGGATTCGCTGAGGGTAGAAAGAAAGTAAGTGACATCTGTATTACCAAGAAAATGTTTTAATCGTAAAGATGTTCTCATGACTAAAAGCAAACATTAAAACCAACAGTCACTTATGCTATACGTCAGATAATTCTAGTTTTAAATGACTATACTTAGTGTACATTTTGACATGTGAACAATCAGACACTCACTTTTCTCCTGGCAGCACACATGGCACAGGTCAGTAGCCTCATCCTTGCCATCCTCCTTAGCACAGCTACATACCTCCAGATTGTGCTTTGCACAGACAGAACCAGTGCAGGCCTATTTCAAAAAACAAAAACTTTAACTTATGATACAAACTCACAAAGCGGGAAAACAAGACACGAAGCCGATTATATGAGCATACCCCATTGATGCAAACTTGTGTATCTTTATGACAAAAGGTGAAATTCTCCTTTGGCTGTGAGGCAGGACATAGAGCAGTATTTCCACCACACCTGCCCTCATTGGCACACTCAGAATCTGGTCTGCACACCTCATTATTGGTCTTGAAAGTACATTCTCCTGTGCAACATGGGCCTTGGCTGGGACTGCGTAAAAACAATGAAAACCATGCAACCAAAAGTCAAACAAATGCTGCCCTGTTCACAGCTGTGTTCTGTGCTCACTAATACCACAATCAACAGTTCATCACAAAATCTTACCTGCAGATTTTGCCGGGTCTAAGTTTGCACTTTTCGCCATCCCCTGAATCTGCACTAAAGCAACAGTTGTCTTTACACTGGTCTTGGTAGCCACAGTCACACTGCTCTCCCTCTTCCACCAGACCATTACCACAGATAGGATGGCCAGACTCTGTACACACAGAAACAACAGACTGAAAGAGCATCTCTCTCTCTCTCTCTCTCTCTCTCTCTCTCACTCACTCACACACAGATAACAAAATCCTTTTATTTATTTGATCACATAAGAGAATTTACCAACAAAACAGCTATCTCTTTTCTTTTGTAGAACAGCGGTTATATTCCCGATGCTGCAGCTTGAGAACTTGTTATTGTTGAGCCTGTCCCCTGATGTGGCTCTGGCATACATAATGTAGTTCCCTCTCTCCTTTTGTCCTTGCTCCTTAGACTCTCCAGGGGTGCATACGCTACCAGAGTCATGCTGTGAAATAGTAGGCAAGCAAAAGAGAAACAGCAGAGCTCTGAGAAAGTTCCACAGAATAAATACAGCTTGGCAAGAGAAAGTAGGCTACTGGCAAAGGCCGGGATTTAAATAATAGTACTTACAGGTGAGCCAAAGTTGTGTCCGACCTCATGAGCGAAGGTGATGTGTGACACCTTGGGGGGGACATGTGAGCCATAGTTCTGCACTGTGATGATACCAGTGTTCAGAGACTTTGTCCTTCCATCTGAGTATTTTCTGTTCTTCTCACAAATTCCCCCGGAGCTTCCTGCGGTAAAAACAAAGGGTGCGATGCATTAACAGGTCAAACACAGCCAGGATTTGTTTGAATTTGCTTGCTAGACAAAACCTAAAAGTCCAGTTGGAGATAATGTGCATCTCAACAGTGGTTATCAACGTTCTGTTGAACCAGGCCTTCTGAGCATGTTTAGAAGCCCATCATAATTCTTAATCTGTACAAAATGACCCATATGAGTTCTGCCTACTCCAGTCAGAAACACTTTAATGATGATGATGATAAAACACTGCTAAATATGTAAAGAGAATAGAAAACAACATTAAAATGCAATCCTGTTGTAAATAAGACACAAAATTAATGCTGCAGAAAATAATTAAACTGGGAATTCAGTCCACAGAGCAATAAAATAAACATTTCATTTTAAGTTAATTATTTTAAAGCCAAATGCGCTCTCACTGCTGCAGTTTATTTTTAATGTGACAGCTCTGAAATTTTAAAGTGTATATATTTAAATATTACATTTCTTTATCCCATAGCCTAATAAAGGAAACGTGGAAATCACAGATCAAAGTGAAAATTATTTTACTTTTAAACAGGCATTCTTGCGTTCTGTGTTTTAGCAGCTGCAATTCCAGCAGTGTCAAAGGCGACTTAGCAGCAGATTAGAATCAAGCAAAAACAACATTTTTATATTTTCTGCATCACCAACCGAATACACACATGAATGCAACAGTCTGTGCTGCTGTTACTTTACATCTGGGCTTCATTCCTGATGTTGGTATGGTTTGACAGCTTGCACATATGAAAGGTATTCGCTCAGCAAAGAATACGAGTTAAAAAATGCTATAAATAAAACATTACGTGAAAACGTGGCAACTAAAACAGTGAATCGAGGGTTGGCAAGATGGCGTCGTAGCGCGAACACCCGTCTCGCTGTGCTCCGGTGAGGTCCCCCGATTATCCGTCTAAAATACGTGTTCACCTGGTGAAACGTTACAAATGTGCGTGGGAGTAACTCTATAATGAGTCTGGACGACTATTTTTCTAAAATGCCTAACGTCAGGTCTAAGAAAAAGACAGCTCCGGTTGTGCAGGCTAGCGACATTGTGGGTCCTATGGCGGCTGAGCCTGAAGAAGCTAACGCCAGCGACACAGAAATCTCCGCTGACGCTGAGGAAACTGGGAGTGATATCGACCCGAATATCCTTGCGGCTCTGAGTAAGATAACTGACAGCATTACAACTTTATTGGATGTTAAAGTTGATACTGTGCTGGCCGCAATCCGTGAACAGACGTCTCGGATCCAGGCTCTGGCGACACGGGTGGGAGACGCCGAGATACGGATTTCAGGCGTGGAAGACACGGCAGGTGTATTGCAGGCGAAAGTGGCTCGACTCGAAAAACAAGTAACTGACATGGCAGACCACATGGACGATTTAGAGAACCGCAGCCGCAGATGTAACCTTCGCCTGGTCGGGCTTCCCGAGGGCACGGAGGGAAATGATGTTGTCGCCTTCATGGAGTCATGGCTCCCCTCCTATCTCGAGCTCACAACTAAAAATGGGAAGATCAAACTAGACCGCGCTCACCGCTCTCTAGCACCGAGGCCGGGCCCCAGCCAGCGCGCCAGACCCATCATTATGAAGCTTCACAACTTTGCTGATAAACAACGTGTGATGGCCGCAGCTCGGCGCCTGGCTACGCAGCCGAACCAACCAACAAGTCGGATCAAAGTCTCCTTCTTTAATGATTATTCAGCGGCGGTAGCCAAGAAACGCAAGGCTTTCGACGAGGTGAAAAGCTGCCTGAGGAAGAAGAATGTGGATTATGCGCTTCTCTACCCCGCCACACTGAGGCTGTTTGCCAACGGCAAGGAGAAGAGATTTAACACACCGGAGGCAGCTGCGTCCTACGCGGACTCGCTGCCCTGAATCCCCGTAACCACCGGAGTACTCCTTTTCTTCACACTATGCCTTAATTAACCGGTGTGAGTACTTGCCGAATCTAGGCGTATATGACTCTTTTTTTTTCGTCCTCGCTGCTTATAAGCGACCAGGTGAAATCTTCCACCCCATCGGGCACCGGACGGACTGTGTTTTCGTCTATGGGTAGGCGTGAGTTACGCGCGTGCAATGCACTTCGGCTTTCCCGACGGGCAGGAGGAGATTGGTTTTTCCCTACATGTTTAGTAGGGCTGTTGCCAAATCACTGTTCTTTGAATGTTCCGTCACACAGCTCTTTCATGCCTTTTTTATTTTTATTTTATTTATTTATTTTTTCAACCAGGGTGTGGTGAACCCTTTGGCTCAATATGCTTTGTGTGATACATGAATAAGTCTAATAATGAGTAGGCTGCGAATATGCACCTGGAATGTACGAGGGGTTCACAGCCCTATTAAGAGGAGGAAGATATTTACTTGTCTAAGAAAGGACGGTGTAGATGTTGCTATGTTACAAGAGACACATCTTGATAATAATGAACACTTGAAGTTGCAACAAGGATTATATGGACAAGTGTTTTTTTTCATCCTTCACTACAAGAAGTAGAGGAGTGGCAGTGTTGATTAGGAAAAATGTACCTTTTGTAGTAACTGATTGCGTTAAGGATCTGAAGGGCCGCTACGTGATAGTCAAAGGGATTTTGCAAGGCCAAAATATCTTATTACTGAATGTTTATTTTCCACCTGCCCACCCAACTACCTTTCTTACCAAAATGTTTCTGGAATTAGCCCCATTTCTTCCTAACTCTACCGTTATTATTGGTGGTGATTTCAACTTAATGTTAAATCCGCTTATGGACAGATTTCCACACAGCATTGCAACTCCTTCTCCTCAGGCCAAAGCGCTTCATGCTCTATGCGACGAGTTTGGACTTGTGGATGCTTGGAGATATACTCACCCCTCCGATAAGCAATACACATTTTTTTCGGCTCCGCATAGGTCCCAAACTAGAATTGATTACTTTTTTCTCCCGAAAACTGACTTAGGTTCAGTAGTATCGTGCGACATAACAAGTATAATCATCTCAGATCACGCTAGGGTAATCATGGATCTCGATCTTAAAGCTGCGCTTCACAGGTCCCGCCACTGGAGGCTTAATACCATTATTCTTAAGGATGAGGAATTTACCTCTCACTTCTCTGCAGAATTTAAAGCGTTTTTGGATATCAACACCCCCTCAGCTACTACTGCCTCTGTTTTGTGGGAAACATGCAAAGCTTATGCGAGGGGCCTAATTATTTCGTATTCTGCGACAAAGAAGCGACAACGGATGGAGGAACAAAAATCTTTAGAGAGCGAATTGATGGATAAGGAGAAAACATATATTGCCTCCCCATCACCACCATTATGGCAAGAAATAACCGCACTCAGGTCAGCGCTGAATTGCCTTCTTACCAGAGATGCAGAGAAGAAACTTAAATACACCAGACAGAGGTTCTACGAGCATGGAGATAAGGCCGGTAAATGTCTGGCGTACTATGTTAAGAAGCGCGCAGAATCGAATACCATTGCAGCGATATCTGATGAAGGTGGCCACAAGATATATGAAAACAAACTGATAAATGACTGTGTTAAGAAGTTCTACGAAGCCTTGTACTCTTCTCAACAAGTCCCGGAGGGGGTGCAGCTGATGCATAATTTCTTCACCCAATTCGACTTACCAAATTTGTCAGAGGAACAGAAGACTGCCCTTAACAGCCCTATAACTAAGACCGAAGTGTTTAAGGCTATTAAATCACTGCGAAGTGGAAAGTCGCCAGGGCCTGATGGCTTCTGTTGTGAATTTTATAAACAGTTTCGGGATATTATTGTGGAACCGCTTCTTGATATGTTCAACCACTCCTTCATTACGGGTGAATTCCCGCAGACACTGAAGGAAGCCAACATTTCCCTAATTCTAAAGAAAGGGAAGTGTCCTGATTTGTGCGGATCCTATAGACCTATAGCCCTCTTGAATGTAGATAGGAAACTGCTTTCTAAAATTCTGGCCACCCGCTTAGAAAATTTTTTACCTGTGCTGATAAGGGAGGACCAGACAGGCTTTATAAAGGGTCGAAACTCAGCCACCAATGTTAGACGCTTACTGAACGCTATTGTAGCTTTCAAGCAAAAATCTATTGACGGCCTGGTGCTTTCTCTTGATGCGGAGAAAGCATTTGACAGAATTGAGTGGTCTTATTTGTTGTATACTCTGGGCAAATTCGGCTTAGGGGAGAATTTTATAAAATGGGTCAAAGTTATCTACAATAATCCACAGGCAGCAGTCCTGACTAATGGACTTAGGTCTGATTACTTCAACACTCATAGGGGAGTTATGCAGGGCTGCCCCTTATCGCCCCTTCTATTCGCTCTGGCCATAGAGCCTCTTGCTGAGGCCATAAGGGCGACGCCCACAATACGTAGTTTAGAGATTGGACAGCTGTGTCATAAAATAACCTTATACGCGGACGACATCTTGATTCTTTTGACTAACCCTGTAACATCCGTACCCAGTCTCATTGAGGTGATTGACAGGTTTAGCCATTTCTCTGGCTATAGAATCAATTTGGCTAAGTCAGAGGCCATGCCTCTCGGTACTCTTTTCACAATGCCGGCTACTGTTCCTTCCTTTCCTTTTAAATGGTCTCCTAATGGATTTGTGTATTTGGGGATCTTTATTACCCCGTCTCTCGACCAATTGTACAAAGCCAACTTCACACCCTTATTTGGCAAACTCAAACAGGACCTAGAGCGGTGGGCGTCACTTCCTGTCTCCTGGCTAGGACGCATTGCCCTGATCAAAATGAATGTGCTGCCCAGGCTATTGTATCCTATCCAAATGATCCCCGTCTTGTTCTCTAAGAGAGTACTGAAGGACATAAATGGTTGGCTCACCTCTTTCATCTGGAACAAGCGCAGACCCAGACTCAAGATGGCAGTGTTGCATCTGCCAAGCTCCAGGGGCGGCTTGGATCTACCTAATATTAGATTGTATCAGCTTTCTGCCCATTTAAGATTTGTGAGCGACTGGGTTAGGGGTAAAACCTCAATCTGGTCGGATATTGAGACAGCTCTGTCACAATGCAAACTGAGCGATCTATTATTTTGTAATGATTTTAACAGAATTAAGGCCCTTTGTACAAATCCTGTAACAATCAACACCCTAAAAGCGTGGCGAATTGTCCGCCGTCTTGAGGGAAGATCGAGAATAACATCAACCTTTACCCCTATAATGAATAACCCTGCTTTTCCTCCGGGTTCTTTGGACCCCGGCTTTCAACGATGGTCTGATAAGAATATTAAGTCTCTTGGTGACCTTTTCTCGGGTGGTGAACTCATGTCGTTTGAACAGCTTACCAACAGTTACGGCTTGCCTAGACAGGATTTCTTTCGTTTTTTGCAAATACGACACTATATCACTCACAATACAACCCTTGCTGAGCACCCTGAAGTATCTGATGTTGAGAGGGTTTTGTTTGGGCAACAGCTGACGGTGTCTCGGAGTTCATTTTACCATGTGCTTAATGCTTTGACTACCACTGATGCGCAGGGGATTAGAGGTGTGTGGGAGAGGGAACTGTCGGTAACCATAGATGAAGATAAGTGGGATACCGTTTGGTCTCTCGCAAAAAGGATTTCAATTTGTACTCGGACAAGAGCAATCCAATTTAAGATTTTACACAGATTACACGTATCCCCTCACCGCAGACACCTCTTCAGCCGCTCTCTTTCCCCTGTGTGTCTTAAGTGCAAAACTGATGTAGGGACTTTAACTCACTGTTTTTGGTCCTGTTATAAGCTTCAAGAATACTGGGCTGACATTACAGGTGAACTGGGGAAAATCTTCCACGTTGATATAGAGATGGACCCTTTGTCCCTGATTCTAGGTCTTCCAAGTGACTGCCTAAAAGCGGCGGCCAACAAAAGATTGTATAACACTAACATTTGCAGCCAGGAAAAATATCCTCTTACAATGGATCAACGATAGGACTCCCACTGTCTGTGGCTGGCGCAAAATAGTTTTTGAACTGATTCCTCTGGAATACCTCACACACGTTATACACCACAGTGTGGGTCAGTTCTATGGGATGTGGCACCCCTTTTTGGACTATATTGGACCGGACCTTTCCGCTATCTTATTCAAAGGACTACTACACACGTGATCACCACCCGGGCGCTGTAAGACTGACTCACCACCTCTTGTATGTTATATTTTGTATCTTGTATTATGCCTTATTTAAGAGCTGTTGTGTACGTTTTGTGTTTGTACTGTTTTGTTGTTCTGTGTCTACTGTCGAGACACTGTCGTGTTAAAGGAAAATCTGCAATAAAAATGATGAAAAAAAAACAAAAAAAAAACAGTGAATCTAACCTGCTCAAAAGCAGGTTGTGTGTTCAGCAACAGTTACCACATAACAGTGACTTAGCCACCTGTGCGGGTGACAAAACCTTACTTTTAGCTCACTAACCCATTGTACACCCCTCTGGTTCAATATGGACAACAAAATACACACATACATACAGACACACAGTAGCAGGGCATGGAGATGCTGGTAGTTTCAGCAAGCGTAACTGGCTCCACAGTTAATCGAAAAGAAGTCATGAAAATCAGTGAACCATAAACTACAGTAATTAACAGATGGAGAATGTTTTATTTGTATACCGGTTTAACCAATAAACAATAAAGTCTTATAAGGGTTGTCCAATAAATTAAGGAACTTGTTTTAAATGTTTTAAAAGGGGAGAACAATAATCTGAAACAGGATGAATCGTCTGTAAGTCTAAGACCCTGAATACATCTAAACCCCTGAAGTTTCTTTGCTTTATTTGTCTGTTAAATTATCTAAAATAAAAATTGGTTTTGGATATATTGGGTATCACGCTTAACAAGAAGCACTCTCCCAGTCGTGCTGCAATTCCCAATATCCAGAAATTCAGAGTTTAGGAGACCACTTCCAGCTACATAGAAACATGAGACCACGTCAAGCAATAACGTGTCCATTCTGTGTAAAGTGACCATGAGACTGAGTGCACATTTTACTACACATCGCACTCTTTACCTGTGCAATTGTGTAAACCCTGCACTGAAGCCACCCATGACAACTAGTCACATGAACGCACACATTAGCTGTGCTTCACCAGTGGGCCTGAAAGCCTTTTTTAGACTTCCTTTGTTCAATCAATCACCACAAAGCTCACTGCAACCAATCTATTCTCCATGTCTTTTATTCAATCAATTCTTTCAGCTTACAGTTTTGCTAATACGCCAGGATTGATCGTCTGGGTTTGTAGCGGTATACTTCATGTTGAAATGGTATCCAAGATAATTCAAAAGGAGAGGAAAGAAGCACCAAACACAACAATCAATTACAAATGTGAGGGAAAAGCCAGTCTATATGAGCAATCTGTGGGAAGACCACAGCATGAAATCCAACTGGAAAGAGAGGCTGCTGGCATACTTTGCACTTCAAGGACAACAGTTTTTCTCACATACATAAATATAAAGAAATTAGAATATTTCTTAATACAAATGGCCACCTGTGCAGATTCTTGTGGTCTCAAAGCATTGCCAGAATATAAACAAACTCTGGGTCCTCTGATCACCACAGGAAAAAAAGAAATACTGGCAGTGTCCAGTGGTACCTATCAGCCTCATAGCAGATGCACCTACAGTATAAATTTCAAAATCCTATGTCCCTTCATTCCTGATTTCACAAAATTTTCTGAAAACTTGACCTCTGACCTAACAGCTGAAATCTGTGAGATTATAACTTTTCCAAGATTTTTAGTCGATGCACATATGGTATCAGTTTGAAACTCCTACATCTCTTCATTCTCAAGTTACCGCATTCACAAACTTGGGTGTCCTTGTCTCCCCGCCTGGTTGCCCGCCCGCCAAGCAGGGTGACAGCAATACCCCGTCAGCCTTTTTATGGCTGATGCGGTAGCACTATTCAAACTACTAAAACTGAGATCTGGTTTCTTGAACCAAAGTGATCTTAAAAAATAAAATGATCAGACTAATAAAAAAAATTATAATGTGTAGTATGGATAACTGGCTTGATAGCAAATATGATTATAGAAGTAATGTAAAGGTGTGTTACAAAACACCCAAACACTTTAAATGCTTCTGAGCAACGCAGGGAGTCACTACCAGAGCTCGGTGTGTGTGTCTGGTACCAACCTGAGGGAGCCCCAACCCACGCCAAGCCAAGCACGCCATCATCAAAGTCCCTGTCAGTAAAGACGTAGGCCAGGCAGTACTGATCGTGGTTCTGTTCAGAGTTGAGCTCCAAAAACTTCTCCACTCCGATGTTGGCAAAGCGAAAAGGATTGCTGGGGTCCTTTTCTTCAACTGTGGTATTGATCTGTGAGAAAGAGTTAAACAATCAAAAGGAAAAGTAGGAAAACAAAACTACCCCAATGAAGCAGATTAGTTTAGAATGATCCCGGGCAAGTAGACAGATTACTTCCACTTTTAATATCAGCAGGTTGATTTAGTTGTTATTAATAATGATAAATGAGGTCTGGTATAGATGAAAAATTCTAGCATATTAAATAATGGTAAACAAACATAATAATGTAACACTTTATGTAATTTAGGACTATAAATGGTGGCTGGCCTGAAGTTTGAGACCCTAAATGTCAAGATGAAACTCACCCTGACTCTTTTCACCATGAAGCTGATGTTACGTATGCCCTGGAAGTCCGTGCCCTGGTAAATGGTGTCAATAGCCTTTACGTGGCTGGAGATCTGCAGGGAGTGCAAGATTTTAGATTAGGAGTAACACAGGTACAACAATGAAAAAAGCAGTGAATTATTAGGTTTAAAATTAAAAAAAATAAAAATAAAAATAAGATTACCAAATCTCTGCAGCTCCTCATCTCTGCTACAGGTTACTGGCTAAATTCCCAGCTACTAGAATAATGCCTACACCACATAAGTAGGCATTTGTTTTCAGCCTATGAATGTTAGATGCCAAGTTTGACTTTGTGGTCAGCTATGAAAAAAGCTAAAAACATTATGAATGAATGGATTAAGGATTACGAAAAAAAGGTCTCAAAGACTTTAGAGTAGGGGTGGGTTTTTATAATCGATTCATCGATTAAAATCGATTCTGGCTTGGATAACGTAAAATCGATTCATTTAAATCCTGAATCGATTTTTTTAATATAAATTTATTTTGCTTGAAATGCCAGAATCTTTGGTGACATCTCACAAAATTTCAAGAACCACCAAACAGTTAAGACAGTAAATGAGAGCAGGTACACGGATTCTGCACATAGACTTAAACACACGGTGCGACCCGCGGATCAGAATCAGTTAGATGTCGCCTTTCTCACGGTCGGGGCTGAAAGCCGACAGCTCGCTGATCCTGATGTTTCGGCGGGTCCGCGCTTTGTGTTTACGCCCTTTTTGCGCCGATTCTAAAGCTGTTAGTTTGATCTCTCTCCAAACAATATTGACCGAACCAGCAGCAAAAGAAGATCCAAACGATTCACATAAAATCGTCATGAATTCACTCTGACTTTTACTGTTTTGCTTCCACCGCGATGCACAGCTCTCTCTCTCTCTCTCTCTCTCTCTCTCTCTCTACTTCAAGAACAGTTTCCCTTTCTTCATTATTCGCTTGCTTGTTACGCACAAGTCTACCGTAGTTTACAGCGCTGTCAGCCGCTGTTTTTTTCCCTTTTACATTCTTCCGAAAAGAAAACCTCATTTCTGCTGTTCAATACTGAACAAATTTAAACTTTTTAAAATTATTCAAAATGCAAAACGCTTAACCGTGTCTCTAATAAAACCGCTGTAACTTCAGAGGTAATGTTCATATGTTGATTAATGGTTTTCTTTCGTTTTTGATGTACTGCAGAATATTTTTATAAAATCCCAGGCCAGGAAAATCACCTTCATGTTTTTCTGTGTTTTATCTTCAGCTACTTTGACACAAAGGCATCTGCTGTGATGCTCACACCTTTGATAAAGTCTTGCGTGTGTCAGCTTCCTTTTTATTGATACAAAAATATGTAAATGTACTGATTTGAATTATAATATTTCTGACTGTCAAAATTTCCCAGATTTAAATCGAATCGAATCGAATTAAATCGAATCGTGGATCGAATCGATTCGGGACCTTGTGAATCGGAATTGAATCGCTTCTAGAAATCAGTGACGATACCCAGCCCTACTTTAGAGTCAGACCTGTTACAGATCGTCAACTTTTCCTTAATGTCAGGTGTGTTTCCAGAACCACTAAAAACTGCTGTAATCAAACCTATACTGAAAAAGGACAATCTTGACAAGACACAAATGAAAAACTACAGGCCGATCTCAAATCTCCCATTTTTAAGTAAGATCATTGAAAAAGCAGTTTCTCAACAGCTCAATTACTTCTTAAAACAGAATAATTGCTACGATGCCTTCCAGTCAGGTTTTAGACAGAACCACAGCACTGAAACCGCTCTGACCAAAGTCTTTAATGACATATGTCTGAACACAGACAGTGGAAAAATGTCAGTCCTAGTTTTACTGGATCTCAGTGCAGCATTCGATACAGTTGACCACAACATATTACTCAAACGACTGGAGAACTGGGCAGGTCTTTCAGGAACTGTACTAAACTGGTTCAAAACATACTTAGAAAACAGGAAATACTTTGTATCAATAGGTAACTTCACATCCGAGCAGACAAGTATCACATGTGGAGTTCCCCAAGGTTCCATCTTGGGACCCCCTCTGTTTAACATTTACATGCTCCCACTGGCACAGATTATAAAGAACAACAAAATAAACTATCACAGCTATGCAGATGACACACAAATATATATCACAATGTCACCAGGAGACCGAGGCCCTGTACAGGCTCTTGGTAAATGCATTGAGGAAATTAATGACTGGTTGTGCCACAATTTTCTCCAACTAAACAAAAACAAAACTGAAGTAATAGTCTTTGGCGCCAAAGAAAAACGATTACAGGTCACCAGAGAACTTCAATCTATACATCTAAAAACCACAAACCAGGCGAGAAATTTGGGTGTAGTGATGGATGCAGACCTAAACTTAGAAAAACACATTAAGACAATAACAAAATCAGCTTACTATCACCTCAAGAATATTTCAAGGATAAAAGATCTGATGTCTCAACAGGACCTGGAAAAACTAGTCCATGCATTCATTTTTAGTAGGCTTGATTACTGTAACAGCATCTTTACAGGTCTACCAAAAAAATCAGTCAGACAACTACAGCTCATTCAGAACTCTGCTGCTCGAGTCCTCACTAAGACCAAAAAAGTGGACCACATCAGTCCAGCTCTGAGGTCTTTACACTGGCTGCCTGTCCGTCAGAGCATAGACTTTAAAGTTCTGATGCTGGTCTATAAAGCTCTGAATGGTTTAGGACCAAAATACATCAGTGACCTCCTGACCCAGTATGAACCTTCCAGATCCCTCAGGTCATCTGGATCTGGTCTTTTATCAGTTCCCAGAGTCAGAACCAGACACGGAGAAGCTGCATTCAGCTTTTATGCTCCTTATATCTGGAACAAACTCCCAGAAAGCCTCAGATCAGCTGAAACACTCACTTTATTTAAATCCAGGTTGAAGACTCACCTATTCTCAGCTGCATTTGAATAAAGCACCAAATCCACACTTTTAAGCTTAAATTTCAAAACTTACACTAACTACTGATCTTATCTATTTCTGATTTTATCTGTTTTGATTTTATATACTGTTTTGTTTGTTTGTTAAGCTTAAATTTCAAAACTTACATTAACTACTGATTTTATCTACTGTTCTGATTTTATCTGTTTTGATTTTATATACTGTTTTGTTTGTTTGTTTGTTTGTTAAGTGGGTTTAGAGCTCTGGGTAGCTCCCCAGCTGGGTCTAGACTGGGTCTAGAGAGTATTTTAAATTCAGGGAATTTAAAATAGAAAGTAGCTCGTCCACAGAAGGACTGGTAGCTCCCCTTACGATAAGGGTTCAGATCGCGCGAACAGGTGTGAAATGTGTGTGTTTAGTTAGTTTGTTTGTTTGCTTGTTTTAATCAATTTTAAATCATGCTTTTTATTTGTTTTTGTTTCTAATGTCTCTGTAAAGCACTTTGAATCACCTTGTTGTTGAATTGTGCTATACAAATAAATTTGCCTTGCCTTGCCTTGCCTTACGAACTTCTGTCCAGCTAAACTTATTAAAAGTATAAGTTACGAATTAGGAAATTAAAATCTGATGTCAGGATGTAGCAGCAGCAAGTTAGCCCAAAAATCCGACTCCACAGAAATGTTTTGATTTGGTAATCCAGCATGAAGTCACTGGGAGGCAGCAGCTAAAACAAGGGAAGGGGTGTGAGCTAATGCTAATCAGCAAATAAGCAAAACAGGCTTTTTCAAATAAAAAAAGAAAGAAAAGAAAACAAAGATTTCACATACTGCATTTCCTCATACCTGAGCAAGGACAGCCTCTTTTGAGCCGTAGCGTTTGAAGAAGAAATGGTCAGTCTGGATGTAGAGCTGACAAGTGTTTTTTTCTTTACCCGTCGCCCTCTTCTTTCTCAAAATGACAGGAGTATCTTTAGATTCCTCATCTTCCAACATTCGTGTCACATCCTGGACAGAAAACGTTACGTTATGCTTGTTATCGATAGCATAGTTCAATGGCGTTTGGGGAAATAAGCACATTTCCGGTTTTGAAAACAATCCAACATTTTTATCCCCTAAAAATTTCCCTGGGCTAAAAAGTTTATATTGCCATTTTAAGTAAGGTCAAACACTTCCACCTTGCTGTTAACTAACAGTGTAAGGTAAGGTGGAAATAAGCTCATGTAATATCACGAGTCTTGTCTGCCTGTGTTTATCTGTTCTTGTTCTCTTGTTCTTAATAACACTTACTCTGGCTGGCTCTTCTGCTGATGCCTGGTACTTCTTCATCCTCTCAAACACAGAGTGGTCTGCGCAGCCACCCTCTGAACCATACTTATGAGGGTAATCTGTCAGACAGAAGGAGAGAAAAATGTTCTTGAGTGCCTTTCACCATATCCATTCAGTTATCTTCATCAGTCATTTATATCTTTATTTTAACATTCAGTACAAGAAGAGAAAGGCCCTGACTCCACTAGTTAAAAATCTGTGCAACTAGGCCTCTTTTCTCATTTATTAACAAAATCAAGGCAAAAAAAAATTGTTATGACCTGGCTCAAAAGCCACAAAATAAAGCAGAGACTGACAGAGTTTGCAGGAACATTTGGTTTCATTTTAAATTGCTTTGTAATCTGTGGGCTCTTTCACACCAATAGTTTGTTTACTCTGTTTTGAATCAGTTGATGAGTTTGTAAACTTGCCGCCTTTCCCCCTGGTTTGGTTTGTTTTCACATGGAGAAAACTTGAAGAGAACCAATTTGTGTCACTACAAGCCACCCAAACACGGGGAGAACATGCAAACTTCACAGAGAAAGGCCAAGTGGGAAGCAAACCCAGGATTGTCTTGCTGTGAGGCAACAGGCCTGACCACTGTTCCACGTACTGCCCAGGTGTTAAGCAAAACCAATAGACCACCACTGTAAGGAAATTAGGGCCTGCTCAAGTTCAATACAAAATTCAAACAAACTAATCATGTTACAGCAATGGAAAAGAAATTCTTGCATATTTACAATCACGGGCTCCACTGATCATATCTAAAAATTGAAAGTCTCTGTTTTCATATGAACAAAATACACTACGCTTCGCTAAGACTACAAGCAGATCCAGAGTTCAACACTGAGTGAAGCCTTGTGAATGTTGGATTTCAATGTTTCTGCATATTACTATTGACACCATAACAGATAATGGTGTCATAAACAATAACACTGACTTCAGAAACATGTTTCCTAAATGAAAACAGGTCCGTCGTCTCCTCTTTTAACTCACTGAAACGACCAAATACACTGTGTGCAATGTGCTTTTGAATTTTTTTCAAAGAAAGTCGTCTTTGTCCTCACAGTGAATGGTGTCTCATTCAACTGCTAATCAAAAGGCTTTTGCAGTTTGGACAGAAGTAAAAAGCTTAAGAGAAAGGCCAAATCAGAAGCAAAGGCTCCTCTGAGTCTTAAAAAAATAAATAAATAAAAAGAATCAGCCTTCTCCACCCATTTCACTGATACCTGAATAAAAAACTGTACAGAAACTTCACACAAAAAATCCCCCAGTTAGTTGTGAGCAGTTTTACTGCTGGGTACTATCCACGTACGGTTCACAGTCCTCTGAAAACCACAACATCAATGAGACAGCACAAGAGCCATCACAATTCACAGGTTATTGCCCATAAAACAACATGTGTGACCTTGAGCTTGAGCACAGTCCTGATAAAGTCTCACTGGGTGATCACTGTGTGCAGCTTTCACTAAAACATGACTGACACTGTGCAAGCAGCAGGAATTCTTGGGAAAATGAAAAATTCCTTGTAAGGTGACAAATATGACCCTCATCTAAAGCAAAGCCTTGGTGAAGATCGATTAGCTGATCACTGTTTATAAGTTTGCTTAAATTCTGTACAAATCTATAGGAAGAGCAGCAATTCCTATGAATTGTGGGCAGACAGACAAGGGCAACTGGGCAGACAGATGCCTCCTCGTGACATTAGACCTTCAAGGTTCGTAAAAATGTCACCTAATTATCTCAAAACAAGGGGGATACATTCCGACTACCTAAAAATTGTTCAGAGAAGTTTTAAAAATATGTCTGATAAATACATATTTGAGTTTTAAAAATCACGGTACACAGCCAGAAACAACATCTTGTTTTATCTTTACAACCCAGTGCAGATGTTAGCAGAGACTACATGCAGCAGAAGTGTTTTAATGAAAAACACACTTCCACACAAGTTGATGTGCTACTTCAGTCTTGATTAACAATGATGAGTAGGGAAGTAGAAAATTTAAAAGGGCAAATAAGAGTTGATTATAGTTGCAACACTAAGGGAAGAAGGATGAATTAATGAAAGCACTACATAAACAATTTCAGTTCCAGTTGATGTTTCTTAGGAAATTTAAGAAGTCATAAACTCCACTGTGGAAACTGTGACAAAACCTTTTCTTTGATTACCCTCATAAAGAGTAAAGTTAGCACTTCATTAAAGTGTGGCAGTTATCCCACCGAGGGTAGTTTTCTTACATAGTTCCCAGCACTTCTCTTACCACTGAATTTCACCATTGACCACAAACTCGTGCTGAAAGCAAACATCAACTTCTTTGTCAAACTGACCTAAACTTCATGTTCAGGATGAACAATGAGGAAAGCTAGGTCTCCAGCTTTGGTCCAAAGACCACAAACAGTTTTCAGCGGGAGAAAAGTGGCACATCAGGGGAGAAGTGCAACAAGGAGCAACTTCCTCTCTTACTATGACATTCACAGAAGCTGTGAGCTTTGAATTAGAGCCCCAGGGTCACACGATAAATACTGAGCTCTACTGTAATGCCCTGGGAAACTGACTGTAAACCTAACCTTTGGTACATGCTATTGTCTGCCTGCTTATCTACCTTTGCTGTGCTAAAAATGGCAGAGATGTATCACATGTCTCAAATGCAAACCTGAGGCGGTCAGAGATTTCCAGGGAAGGCTCTTGCAATGTTTTGAGTGGTTTCTCGCTAAGGAGACGGCCCTGACGGGGATAACAGCTATTATTTTTTTGTTTTTTAAATAAGTGCACTTGCTGAACTTTTATATTGTACCATTTGTTGGTTTAATTTTTCCAATATGCATCTTCTATCTCATTAGTGACAGAATTTCATGCTCCTGCTGTTAGAACATGAATTCAACAAATCATTAGGCACAGTCTGAGACTCTAAATCCATATTTCCTAAATTTCCTTCAGCAGATTCAGATTATATACCAGTGTATGTGTTTAGACGTGTGTTTGTGTGCTAGTCTAAAGCCACCACAGGGTTCATATCAGATTCCCTGCCATGCTGCTAAATGCACCCCCGGTCAGGGAGCACTTGCATACATTTGTGCGACCAGTAGAAATGCAGAATGTCATTTAGTACACACGAAGACCGTGAGTGTAGCAGCCAACTCAACACAGAGCTTTTGGACCGGAACTTAACCTTACAGTTAGCGCACTGCATGCCTGTTCCCATATGAAAGAGCCTTCATACTAAATTTGTAAGTCTCAAGTTACTGAATTGCATTTTGACTCACGCACTGTGCACATGTTTTTTCAGCTTGGTTGAAGTCAACCTCTAAATAATTTCAGATTTGCTCATCTTCATCGAAAACACTGAGAAACTTGCAGTGTCCTGGTTCTATAGCTCTGTAGCCTGACAAAAGCAGTGAATGTAAGCCATTTACATTCTCCGATCCAGTTTTCAATAGATACCGAACACCCTGTCCATGACTCAGGATGCTGAACAATATCCTATTACTACCACTACTACTCTGTCCTTCACTCAGTTTTAAGATCATAAACTAAACTATTAAATATGACGTTCAAGTACCAATTTAGTCTCAATGTATAATAACAATGTTATTTGGACAGCATAGATATCAATCACAGCTGTACATATTCTGATCAAATGTCAATTATTTAAATGTATTATCAGCAGGCAAGACAGTCTCACATTTCAAAACAGCTGGTGTGCTACAAAAATGGGCTCATTTATGCAATTTCCCAGTTAAGATTATGGAGGAGGAAGATAAGCTTGTTACTCTTTAGAGAGCCCCCAATGGTCTAGGCCCCAAGCGTTTGTCTGGCACGCTGATTCAACAACTTCTGTTGCAACTGAATAAAAAATAAAATAAAAAAAATTCAAATTTCACTTTGTTATTTAAAAAATATAACAGAATTTTCCTTTGTGTATTTAACAATTCTTCACCAAGTTAATGACATTTGCCAGGGGTATAAAAAGAAAGCTTTTCTATAAAGAAATGTTTCAGACTTTGTAAAAAAATACCACTTGTCCAACAAGCTTCATGTATTGGTCACTATACTAAACATCAGAACACAAATGTAAATATAGTGCCTACTTACTGATGTCATCTTCGTGATAAATGACAGAGTGGAAGGGCACACTCCTGTCCTGTAGGTATCTTTCTGAAGGTTCAACATAGTATGTTCCTTGTTGGGTTTTAATGAAGCCCTCAAATCGCCCATCAACCAAAGAGCCATGTGTCAGTGTGCCCTTTTCTCCTGAAACATAAGAGGAGGAGGGTCAGCAGATGAAGACAAGTCATTTTTTTGTGTAGCCTAAAGTCGCAAGTAAATTGAAAAAAAGACTAACATGCCAAAGTGGACAAACAAACAACCACTCGAACCAAAACTGTTAAAAACAAACAAACAAACAAACAAAAAACACATGAAAACCTGAAAACACAAGCGAGAAGAGGAGAGAGAGAGAGATGGCGATCAATATGAGGAATAAAAATGATGATGATGATAGATGAAGAAGGCTTGGCTTATATAGGTTTCTGTTTTACGGTTTTGTCTGTTGTACTGCTTCTAGAGTATGAGGTTTGCTTTTTTGTCAGGGATTTTTTCTTTGCTTGTTTTTTTTTTTTCACTTTTGGATTCCGACTTTAAGTCTTTGATCGCCGTTTTTGTTTTATGGGTTTTTCATGTTATGAATTTCAGTTTTGTGATCCGTTTGATTAAAGTTTTGATTTTTATGAATGTTAGTTTTACTTCACTGCCTGTTCCTCCCTCTGACTCATTTCTGTATTAGTTTATTAGTTCCACTGTTCCCTAGTCTGACGTCTTCTTAAGCGTCACAGTTCACATCAATATTTTCTCATTTAGTCATTTCCTGTTTTGCTTTGAAATGAGGATTTTGCATCTTATTCCTTTATTTCTCCTTCTGTTCAGATCAAGATCACCTCCTCCAAAGGATCTGGCTACAGTGAGCTTTGGACTGCTCCCCAGTGCAGCTGCCATGCACAAATGAACTGCACAACAGTGCCAAAAAAAAAAAAAAAAAAAAAAAAGGTTTGATTTAAGGTAACTACAGAGCACCGGTGTGAAAACAACTTTATTCACGCTGTGCTTTTCCTGCTTTGTTACATGTGTGGATTAGTTATGCATCATGAATAACTTTAAAATGTTACTCAGTGGTTTAAAGAAGCTGACTTCTTATCAGCTCAGAAAATATTCAAGGAGTATACACCTCTCCTCCCCATCTGTTTGTTTGATGCAGACCAATCACTAAAAAACAAACACCCTTGTTTTTCCTCCTGTTCATTTGAACTCTACTGGAAACAGGCAGCAGGAAGATGTCCAGGAAGGGAGGGAAATAAGAGCAGCAGGAAGAACTGGAAAAAAAAAGAAGCTAAAAATAAGTCTTGTGAGATTTGGCTTGTGATTTGTTGTTTACTCTGCACATTTAACAACGTTTCATCAATTGAGAAGTCACCCAAAAGGTAATACAAATAGGCTTTGAATTGAAAAATAACAATGCTACAAATCAGATACACTACCTTTAAAAGACACACACACACACACACACACACACACGCGCGACTCAAGACTTACCATACAGTTCTCCACTATAAATATGTGATGTATCAATCGGGTTCTCCTCCCCTGACACCTCAATGACAAGATCTGGAGAAAACAGCTTTGAATCCCTCTTCATCCGCAAGTTAAAATGTCTGAAAAGAAGAATAGGAAACAATGTCCAATTACATTAAATGTCTAACACCACATTCAAACTTTGTACATTCCTCTGACTGTTGTCCACATTTACATGTGGACAACAGTCCTGCAGACAGACACTCATAATTCACAGTGTTGACAGTGTTTTTGTCATCCTCTTACTGAAAATTTTTAGAATAAAGGACCACAAACACTGGAAATCTACGACAGGAAGCTGAGAAAGCAGCCTTATTTACTTCACTAATGTTTACAGAGGTTCACCGTTCTAGTGTTGTTACCAAGTAGGCAGCTCAGTGAGTCAGACGAATTATGTCACAAGGAAAACCACATGAACCTTGCAAGTGCACAGACACTGTTTTATGTAACACTTTCAGTGGAAATGATGAGAATGATGTAAAAGGCAAAAAGGCAAACGTCACATGGCGCTCACATGAGGCACTTCTGAGAAGTTAGTGGTTCTAAGGCTTGAGCAGTTCAGATGCAAACTCCTTATCAGAAATCTCCTGACAAATTATAAATTCCTCCACATGACTCAGTATTAACCTTAAATGGCTCAAGACCTTTTTGGCTTTGGTGTGTTTACACAATCATCAGTAAGGCCAAAAAGCTGTTCACAGCAGGAAATCTTTAAGCTAAAGTAGGCTGTTTAACAGATTTTGAAAGTACTCCACACCTTTTTCTTTTTTTTTAACTCATTTTAAATACCACAGTTGCCCTTATAGGCAGGCATGGTAATGAGATTAATCATAGTCGGGCAGGATGTGTGCATGTTCTTCAATCCCTCAGCTGCACATTAGTCTCCAAACCAAAGCTAAGATAATCTCAGGTCATAGAGGACATAATACTACTGAGAACAAAGTGTATGCTGTGAAGTTTTCTTGATGTTCCAGTATACAGGTTTGTTTCAGACTAAGGATCTTACAGTAACATTTCTACACAACAATCATGGAAACATTCATAGAGCAAAACAAAATGAAAACACAAAATGCAAATAAATGCTCTGAGCAGTACAACGTGTCAGGGAGTGTCTGGCAGAGTTAGAAAGCAAGGCATTATTCATGGCTCAGACAGTTCAGGATTTCCCTCCCCAGGATGACTTTTTGACCTGCATTCAGTTTTTCCCAGTCCAGTTTTCATTTCACACCCCTTTTTTATTACTGTTTATTTTCCATGTATTGGTTCATTGTACCAAATGATATGCTGAATGAAACAGCCTTGCTTTTGGTTAGTATTCAGTTTGGTAAAAACTTTGTTATGTCATTAGGAATGCTTTTTATAGATACAAACATGTATAATAACCTAGACGGATCAAGTAGATTTGCAGTCAAACACAAGCTGGCCTCGTCTACAGATTTTCTGCCCAAAGAGCATTTCAGCTGAAGCCAAGAGAAAGAAAAAGGATCAAATATTTGACACAGAAGAGGAGACGATGAAATAAGAGAACTGCTAAACCTGTACGACAATGGCTGCAACATGACCTGCTGTTTGAAGTTGGCAGTGTTACACAGAGATAGCAACAGATACAGTATAGTTTCCTTTGCTTATTACTCATACTGGCACTAAAACGATAAATCTGCCTTCATAAATATAATTCCGGTCACAGCCAAAGCAAATTATTCACTTAGAAATATAACCTGCACTGTCATGTATTTAGAGTTAGTCGTCAGGGATTGAGACACTGTCTGTGGTTGGGTTCAAAAAGAGAATGACTAGTTGGTAAGAAGCCTTACAAAGTCTAAAACCTAACTGCCTTCTTTGCAACATTTGCCTCCTCATCTTAGAAGTTAACACCTCTGCGACAACTTCCCCACAGCAGCCAGGTGTACCACTGAAGTCACAAACCACTGGTTATTCTGTTATAAAAAACTGTTCTACACTTAGGATGTGGCTGCTCTTGTTTCTGAAGCAGTTGAACAATACAGTTTTGGCAGTGTTTCCTGTGTATCGAGAAGCTTGGCAAAGAGGAATCGTGGGTTACATCTTTTGTATTGCAATAATAGCAAAAAAGGTGTATAGAAATACACTAAAAAGCATCTAAAAGGCTTTCCTATTCAGAATTTCCATCCCAAAGTTCATGAAGCAACAGACTGCAGGGGCTCAATCATGTCTGCCACAAGTCGTTGACACCCATGTGAGTCAAGGTTCAGAGCGCAGCAACTCAGTAAAGGAGCTTAGTGTGTTCAGAGAACAGAGAAGCAGGAAATCCGAAGAAAGGGGAGAAAACAAAGCAGTAAATGAAGAAGTAAGACTTGAACAGTTGGCTTGGGCTTTGCAGAACAATGCAGCTTAACTGCACCTGTATATGTGATTTAGCTATCTTAGCAGGTTTAGTGGGAAGCATGTCTCTCCTGCAATGTGTGGAAAAACAAACACATTTAGTGTGTTTCTAATCACTAAACTATAAAGTGCCCTAGACAAAAAAGAGAAAGAAAGAAGAGACCAGAAAAAATACCAACAAATCAACATGGGCCGCAAGACAAGAGAGGAATCCAAGGATAAACCCAGTGGTACTCGTCTCACAGCAGCAGCTCACTGCTAAATTATTCAGACAAATCCCAATTGCTGAACATACTGAATCAAGCATCTGACAGTCATCCACTGCTTAGTAAGCAGGCCAAGCACACAGAGATGGGGTGCCCTCAAGACATTTCTACAGAGAAAATTCCAACTAAAAAGGGGGCAATACCTACTTATCACTACATAGAGCTCTATTTACAATATTAAGTCGCTTGGTCACAATGAATCATCGTAAAATCATAGTATTCCCAAATTACTTAATTGGAAGAAATCAAATCAGGTCAGAAGTTGTTAAATATCAGTGCAGAAAGTGGGAAACAAGGACAACGAGAGGAGAGTAAGAGATGAAATCAAGACATAACTGGGAAGCAGTCCTAAGAGATTCTGGTTAAAGTGGTAAAATGTGGTATGAACCTTAACTTTAACATTCATTAATGGATAAGCCGCATTGTTTGACTGCTTCAATAATAATAATAATAATGTTTTTTGTCAAATATTTTTATAATTAAGGAAAAAAAACACTTATGCGTCTTATTAATTCATTATTAAGCTATAAACTACAAAGAAATGTGAATTATATCACAATCACAAGCATTGCATTAGCACATGCTTGCTATGGCACTTCACTTTGTAAAGAAGCCCTACACAGAGACCCTGTGACTTGCCTTCTTCTGTCACCTGATCTGGCCACAAATACTCATGCGAGTGGGCATACAGAAGAACGCTTTTCTCTCATTACAACAAACCTCTACAGTGCCAAACAGCCTGGCCTTGAGTTTTCACAGAAGGGAGAGTGTTAGCCTTAATTTGCACACACTAAATGAATTCAGTCAGGACATAAGACACAAGCTTAATGTCAAGTGGCATAGTATTATAGTCTGTGGTACAGCTACTTTTATTAATATTATTGCTCAGCTTTGAAAAACTGAAAGAAAGTGGTCAATTATTAGTTCACTTTTTGTTTTGTTTTTTTTACCACATCTCTGTAGCTCCTCATCTCTGCTACAGGTTAATTCAATTCAGTTTTATTTATATAGCACCAACTCACAACAACAGTTGCCTCCATACACTGCATATTAGAAGATAAAGACCCTACAATAATACAGAGAAAACCCCAACAATCAGATGACCCCTAGGAGCAAGCACTTGGCGACAGTGGGAAGGAAAAACTCCTTTAACAGTAAGAAACCTCAGCAGAACCAAGCTCAGGGAGGAGCAGCCATCTGCTCTAACTGATTAGGGATGAGGAGAAGAAAAGAAAAGAAGTTCTAGTATGCAATGCGATGTGAACATCAAGCCTCAAGACCTCTTAGTTAAATCTAGATATTTCTAACTGGCATGATAACTAGCAACTGTCAGACATGTCTTGTAAATTATCTTGTACAAGTAATACCTGACACACAGTTTTAATATGTGCAAAGGTTTCTACACTCCATGTGATACTGCAGAAAACTGGACACTTTATAACTAAGTGTCCACTTATTTCAAAGAAAAATCTAAGAAACTTTTTAGAACTCAAATGTAACAGGTAGGCAGCATTATCTGTGCAGTTCTTGCTCCTTAATGCTTCCATAATATAAATCATACTGATGTACAGCAGGTATACTGCAGCCGTTTTTGGAAACTGCAGTATGCTCAGAGAGTTAAAGTGGTTATCTCACCAAAACAGGCAGTAGAGCTACATGACTTTTCAAACTAAGTTTCGCTTTTGCACAATGTGCAAAATGTCTAGTCTACAAAAATGAAATAAGCCTGCAAGTGTGAGCTTCTTCATTTAAAACACTCAAATTTTACTCATATGCTTCAATATAACCTCAAACAGACAACTGTGCCATGTAAAGTAAAAAACTCAGTTCAAACTAAAAGTGGAAGCATGACAAGCCTCCTTCGCACAGTGGAATACGAACAGTGTGTCTCCTTAAATTCGGAGCTTCAGACCAATCTCAGTTCCAGGGCCATAGATAAAAAGCTGCCTCACTTTACAGTGGCAACCTATATAACAAGACAGGGAAGTAATTGAAGGAAAGCTCATACGGTTAAAGAAGTGATATCCACTTACGCAGTCAAAAATCCTGGATTTAGGATGCTGAATACAGTCGATCCCAAGCATGAACCACCCAGCCTTATGTATTTGTGGAGTAAGCAGTGGACCATTTACTGCTCCTACTGCTGCAGATTCTAAGGCTTTTACTTACAAGTGAGCTTTTATGATTCACAAATGATGCAGATGATTGAGCAGAATCTTTCCTATAAGCTGAATTTTTTGAGAGGAGATCATATTTTCTGGCCAACCCAATAAGGCAATGCTAACAAGTTCTGCAAGATTCAGCAACAACTGGAAAAAGCGCAAAAGCTGGGTAAAAAGCCACTGGTATCAATATACCAAAAAACTGAAAGAAAGGACAAAAGAAAAAAAAAAGAATTAAAAATAATAATAATAATAATAATAATAATAATAATAATAAGGAATGAAACAGTATCACTGCACAAAACGTCAGTAAAAACATTAGCGAATATACTGGAATCAGAGTTTATAACCGCAACTAATTTAAATATTTTTTAAAAAGGAAAGAAGAGACAGGGGGAACACGCTTCAGCTGATTCATGAATGTTTGAGTTGCATAGTTTGCATCTTCCCTACTGGCAACATGTGTTTCAAACCCACAAACACAACAACCAGCTGATCTGCACAGACTTAGACAGAACATAAATGAGTAATCCATAACCTGTGACAATAAAACAAGATTATAAACTGTATTGTCATAATATTTTAGCAAGTACTCAGAAATAACTACACATAATAAACAGATGCTTGTTTCATGTGCCTGAAAAAAATATTGGCCAATATATTGGAATTTAAAATCACCAAATATTGGTATTGATCTTAAAAATCATTCAGGGTCTAGTTTCATAAATGTATTCACATAGACGGGGCTAGAATAAATAAACAAACCAATCAATGTTGCTCGTCTTTGGTTTTGTTGAGCATTTACACAGTTTTGTCTTACAGTGCCTCTTTATTCAGTAAATATACCTGTCTCACAAAGACATGGACTGCATGGACACATTTAAAATGATTGGATGTCATGCTAAATTAGAAATTCATTCGTGTAGATTAGGAATAATACAAGCTCCAAATTATTATCATTGTGAACATTTTGACCAAAAGAAGGGAACCTGTGGCTAACAAGGTAGACCAGATCCCTGGTTCTTCCAGTCTACTACTGCATCCCAGATTTCAAGTTAGTATGCTTCAGAAAAAGCAAGAAAAAACAAGTTTTGTTTCAGTTCTTAGCAAGGCTCAGCCAGTCAGGTATCACTAGCAATACAGCATTTTGTTTAAATTTTCTTTGCACTTAAAACACATTCGTGGCTAGAGCCTGCTCACTCCTCTGTGTATGCCTTATTTAGTGAGTCGCAAATACACAACAGTGGCAGTACAGATTAAAAATAAACGGTCTCCCTATCATTTTATGTTCAGTGTCCCCATTTGGATTGCTAACAACGGGCTTTCTGGGTGGAAAATCCAAGTTGAGGGGGCATTTGTCAAAAAACATTCCAACTGGGAACTCACCATACAAGTCAAAGTGTCCTTGGGCAAGATATTGAAACCCAAGTTGCCCCAATGTATCCACTGGAGTGTGAGTATGTGAATTTTAGACAAAGCGCTTAAAAATGCAAATGTTAAAGCCCTGCGTGAATGTGTAAATGAGGCTGTCACAGAAAGTACTCTGATTAGAAAAACACTAAAGTAGTATGAGTCCGATTGCCATTTTAAAAACAAATGTTTAAATTCTTAATAACCTTTTGAAAACACACCTAAAAGTACCTTCTGCAAAATGAATTAACAGCATTGACTGCTTTAACTGCGTTTCACAAGTTCATGTGAAAATGTGTAATTCTTACACATTTTTGTTGCAGAGTGTTGTTCCTTTACAGGAGATGGCAAAAATTCAGCTGATACAAATCTGGGAACATTTGTGTTGTTGCCCGTTTCCAAAACAAGGGTGGCACCACTGCACTCAGATGACATGGGTTTGATGAAGGGTCATCCTTGGATAATGTATATAAATGAAAACTGAATCTCTCAGGTTAAAATGAAACATGAAAAAACCTGAGTTTGAACTTTGAGCAATGAGTCTTATCTTAAGGACTATAACTAGTATCTTAGCCAAATAATAAAGAGATATTTTCCATTGACCTTTCTACAACTCCCTCTCTCAGCTCAGCTCTGTATATACAGCCACAACCAACACAAACTGAAACCATGGTGAGCAAATTAATTTCCACAGTAATTTATTAGCTGTACATACTTAATAAGAAAACAAGCCATGTCTTATCTTGACGAAACCTGATAAATATCACCACAACACACAAAGCAGTAAGAATTTATGAAAAGGTGTTTCACATTACTAAAAAAAAAAAAACCCAAAAAAAACAAAAAAACAAAAAACCCACTGAGTAATAAAAATAAATACTTCTTGTTTGATCCTAGGGCTGGAATATAAATTACTGATCACAAGAATAATAGACTTGGACATGAACTGAGTCAGCACAGAAAGAAAGAGTGACTACATGAGGAAGGCTGTGTGTGTTTCTACTTAAACTGACCTTCCGTGTGCATGGAAGTCCAGCTGCACGGTGCTGTCTTGAGGAGAGAGCGCCCTTTTAGCTCTCTGGTGACGGCTGTGCAAGGCTTCTGTGTCATATGATAAACCCTCATAGTGGCGAATATACTTGTTCAAAGGGTTCCCAAACTGACCTGAAAGAGAGTTCAACAGCTTTTTAGTACTGGTCAACAACAGTATCAAAACGAATAGGTTTTTATATTGTTTTATTAATCAAATGATAATTAAAATTTCATTCACGTATCGCTGACATTTTTCCACTGTAGATTAGCATGTAATTCTGAGATAATTCGTTTTTATCATTTCTATCCATGATTTTCCTGACGTGCCAATCTTTCAATGGAAATGGCCTATGGAGCAATCGATCTCTACAATACTGGCTAGCTTTAGTACAAGCCCGCACTCGCTAAACATGCTTAACAGGCTTATTCAGCCAATTGCTATAACATCCCCTGAGGTAAAACCCTACCGGCATCCATACCGACCCTTTTCTTTGTTCTTTTCACAAAAACAAAGCTAGTGTTCAGTTTAAAATACAAGTGAGGAGCACATGATACGATCAGGTGACGAGGGTCTGTTTCAGTAGTACTGTATAGCATTGTGTGAGCTTGTTGCAGGCTGCTTAAATGCTAATCTACATTCAAAGGGGTGTGTGTGTGTGTGTCCATCTATCTGTCTGTCTGTCGGTGTCTGTGCAACTCTGGTGGCCTTAAAAAAAAAATCCTCAGCTATGACTCAATTTAAGGATTTATTAGTAAGATCAAGTTCTAATCTTTTTGTACTGTAGGATTTTCTGCACATGACTAAGAGATACCTAGACTCAAAAATGCAAAAATAGATGATGTAGATGCTCCACATTATCTGCATTTTTACATTGCACTGTTCTGTTGACAACTACATAATTTCCATGTCAGTGGGAGGCATAACTCCCCATACAGGGAGAGGCTGCTCCAGGCTAGCATGAACTTGTCTATGAATGCACTTAGAAAATATTTCAACAACCATCTTCTTTAGTCTCATTAAACAAGGAAAATAATGTTTGCAAACTACACAGACAACACAGATCAACCTTTGCAGGAGGTCTCACCAACTTCATTCGTATATTATGTATATAATGAAGTATGCAGTGTGTGTGTAAGATATCATGTCACATTTGACCTCTTTATGTACAC
This sequence comes from Diplotaxodon limnothrissa, assembly GCF_057381915.1. NCBI lineage: Eukaryota > Metazoa > Chordata > Actinopteri > Cichliformes > Cichlidae > Diplotaxodon > Diplotaxodon limnothrissa. The sequence goes on from NC_140596.1 coordinate 19,687,188, forward strand.
GGTTTCAAAAAGAATGCTGACAGGTATCTCCGGATGCCTTCACGGTAGAAAAACATGTTTCTAAAACAACTCTGAGCTTGTATGATAAATCAGTCATGCTCTCCATCTAAAGACTCTGGAATGAAATCTTTTAGCTTATGTTAAGGGTTACAGAGTTAAGCCAGTTGTAAGAGCAGGTTAACATTTTATGCAGCTTTCAAATACCTGAGAAAACTATCACTAACAAAAAATGTACCATCTTACTGCAACCCACACACACACACAGGTTATTGTTGCAAAACAAATACAAGAACCACGCCAAGAGCGCAAACGTCCGCCAAGGCAGCTCACTCTCTGGGCAGTACTTACTTTTAAGGGAGTAGTTTTGTATTTTCTATATATTCATTGTGTTTTCTTTGTTTGTTTTGTTTTTAATATACTTTATGTTTGTAGTGCAGTGAAAATATGGATATGGCACACTTTATTTTAATTAAGACCTTGAAGACCTTGGTGGATGTAAGCCAAATTTTAAATGATTGATAGCAGTACCCCACTCCACCTCCCACAAAAGTCGATCAAAATTCACCCAAAACTTTTCAAGCTAATCGTGTTTACAGGCAGAATGACATGCAAGCAAACATTACCAAAACCTCCTGGGCAGCGATAAAAGGTGGAATTGTAAACATAAACAATATAACAAAATGTAATGTTGTTTTACTTACTAAAATCTCTATATAACTCTTGATTCCCATACACAGACATCTTACTAAGCAGGTTTTTTTCATGTTGTGTGTAAACATCACATCCTGAATGTTACAAGCCTGAAAAGAATCTAAAATGCAGGCAGCTACACAATGTTGAAAAGGTTAAAAAGACACTTCCTTCTCTCAGTGACAACAAAGAATTCAAATCAACTATATTTAATGAACTACTCTTTATTACTAAAAATGTGTTGATCAGGATGTTTCGGGAAGTTAGACCAGATCAAATAGGTTTAAACATCAAACCAGTACTATCTGAGTTAATTTGTTCCACGTCATTGCATACCTCACAACTCATACTACACACACACACACACACAAAATCCAAAAAAGGTAAAAAGCGAGGATTGCTCTACTCGCATGTCAACATTCCAGCCAAACTGAAATACAACATTGACTGGACTACCTAAATTGTAGCCATAAAATACACTGCATTCTTAACATAAAGTCATCACTACCATGTGAATATGCATGTATTTAATTTCTATCCAGTTTTATTTATATAGCACCAAATCAGAACAACAGTTGCCTCAAGGTGGTTAACATGTTAACGTAAAGACCCTACAATAAGAGACAAAAACCCAACAGTCAGACAATGCCCTATGAGCAAGTCCTTGGCGATGCTGGGAATGAAAAACTCATGGCTCAAAGGCTCATGGAGGGGCAGCCATCGCCCCAACTGGTTAGGGGTAAGCGGAGGAAGACAGGAAAAATGACATGATGTTGTGTATGTGATTTATAACATAATGTACACAACCTTTATGTGTATCTATAATTTATAAAATAGCATGCACAAAAATTGGAATTCAATTGAGATTTTTAATGCATTTTGATTTCCAGTGGTTGCAAAATACATTACTTTCAAAATGAAGCTCTTAGTTGCTTGCATTAACATCTCTATTAATACCCTACATTAATCACATCAGTTGGTTCCTTTGGATTGCTTTCTTTTACTTTTATTCTTCTTCTGTTTTTTAAAACATTTTCCATTTTTATTGTAACAATAAAAAAATACAATAAATCATTATGTGACAATACTATCCAACACTATTAGGAACTACATAGTTCACTTCAGACTGATAGCAACAAAAAATTCATTTAAACTGCCAGTGAGTTTTACTGAAAAGGCATCATCACTACAGAGCAATCTGTTTTCACTCTCAAGTCCTGCAGGAAAGTGCAAGACAGAGAGAGAGAGATAAAAAACCTGCTGACAGGAAGCAAAGACATGGTCACAGCATGGATCAGAACTGAGCTGAGCCTCGCATTGCCATGCACGCTGGGTCCTGGCAGCCCGGCTAAGACAATATCTCAGGCACCCGACTAAAATGTCTCTCCTTAACATTTTATATCATACAGTACTGAAAAAAAATTAAGTGGGTTGGCAAAAACCTGTAGGCATCAAGTCCACAACAAAAATTCACTCTACATTACTCAAAAAATGTCTGCAGGAAGCTGTGACTGTGAGAAGGCCAAGTAACAGCAGCTGTGCGAAAGTGAAATAACCTACATTACATGAAACACAGACTTCCTCGAAAATGTCTGGGCATGTAAACAGAGTAAGATTGGTTGTTGCATGTCACGCCATCATTACTAACAAGCTATCAAATTGCAAACTCAATTGCAATGGCCCCTCTTACATCAAACATATCTTTCAGAGGTACATGTGGAATGACATAAAGCCATTTGTTTGAAGCTTTGTGGAAAAACATTTTTTAAAAAACAACTGAGCTTGTATAATAAATCAGTCATGTTGTACATCTGAAAACTCTGGAATGCAATCTTTTAGCTTATGTTAAACTGATAAAATAAATTAATTAATAAAATTTAAAAAACACAAAGCGTGAAGTTTTGATCAGGACATTTCTGGCCCCACCTTCCCGATCCCTTTCAAGAATATAAATAGTGTTTCCTCATGTTGGTGTTCACATCAGTGGACACACCGCCTACAACTGCAAAGCTCTCCAGCGAGTAGTGCGGTGCTCTGAACGGATAATTGGAGGTGAGCTTCCCTCCCTCCAAGACATCTACAGGAAGCGCTGCCTGAGGAAAGCGGGGAGGATCATCAAGGACTCCAGTCACCCCAGCCATAAACTGTTCAGACTGCTTCCATCAGGAAGGAGGTTCTGCAGCATCCGGTCCCGTACCAGCAGACTGAGAGACAGCTTTTTCCATCAGGCCATCAGACTGCTGAACACGTCATAGACACCTCAGCTTCACCACTGGAACTTCAACATTATGCACTCCACACTGTATATAAATACCACTCGTTTTGCACATATTCAACTCTGTATATTTTATTATTATTATTATTATTTATTTATTTATTTATTTATTTATTTATTTTATTTTATTTTTTTTTACTATTTAATTTGTAAAAATGTGTATACACACACACACACACACACACGTAGGAAAATATTTAGTATACACATCCAGAAATGCATACACTATTATATATTGTACATATATTTATTAGTTTCAGGTTGGCCATTCTTGTATTTTGCTCGTTTGTGTTGCTGTGTTTGCACATCTCTGTTGCTTGTGGGGCTCGCACACAAGAATTTCACTCGCATGTGCTGTGCCAGTGTGCCTGCACATGTGATGTGACAATAAAATTGATTTGATTTGATTTGATTTGATTTGAAAGCTCAAAATACATTTCTGATCAGACACAAAAAAAAAAGAAAAAGAAAAAAAAGGTAAAGTTGTGAGATGGAAGCAGGGGGGAAAAAACGTAGTCACTCGAGTCACAATTTCACTTGTGCTACTGCAAAAAACAAAACAAACAAAAAAACGCCAGTACAGATGTTTTATGCAAATACGTTGATGCACTTTGTACTTAATCTTGACATGTCAAATGAAGGTTTTAAAGACATAAAGAAGATTAATGTGTAATCACAATGAAACAAATCTGAAATAAGCCAAGAAACTGAATTATTTATAATGACAGATTAAGCAATTTTTCAAACACAGCAGCAATATTTTGCCACAGGATATTAGAACTTTTTAATGAAGGTTTGACAGATGTTAAAAAGTGAAAATTGAATAATAATGTACCAGCTATCTTGCCAGATTATACAATTATATGAAAGTAGCACAGCAGCTCATTACCAACACAAGGCAGAAATCAATTTCTATTTGGTTTTCCTGTCCTGATTCTTCATGACAGCCCCCAGCTCTCAATAAATCTGTCACTGCCCTCACAGATAATAAAACTTCACAGGTGTAGTATCTGCAGTTAATCACATGCACACATTTTACACTGTGAGCTTAAGCTCGTCTGTCTTGATGTTTTGTGAAGCAGGTGGTGTAACTGTACTAAATCTGGAAATAACCCCTTAGCGATGATTTTATTTTCATTTACACACAAATTATATCTATTTTAATATCACCAGTTACACAAAATCACAGTTTTGCTCTGTTTGTCTTACAAATGTTGATGCCTAAAGTACAATTAAAGTACCAATCTGACATACTGTAGAAAATATGTTATTAAGAAGGGCCTGGACAAAGTTTTGTAAGGTGGTTAAGTTATATTAAAACTTATAATATATCGACACCCAGGTAGTTACTCATCCACGGTAAGAACGGGATATATATCATCTCTTTCGACCAAATGCTTGAGTCAGCAGTAGAAAAAAGTACCGTATTTTGCTTCAGGTGCCTTTCTGACGGATGCAACTGCTTGTCACGCAGCTTCATACCTAACCTGCTTTTCACAGACTGTCCGACAAAACGAAAGTTTTTTGTTAAACTAGTCTCAAATTATTCTAGCGACACTGAATATTCATGGTAACAAACATATTCGGCAGTAAAACTCTTGTTTATAGACGTTAACAGTGTAAAGATTTCCCACTAAGCAAGTGACTGAAAGACAAGCCCCCCCTCCTCTACTACAGGAGTACTTAACCTGTATCAGCCAAACATAATTAATTAACCAGATAACAGCTAATACAGATTGACTACACACTGTAAACAACAACAACAAAAAACACAAACAAAAAACACACACAAGTTAACCGCAGTCTCCACAACATTAGCCAGCCAGCTAGCTAGCAAGTTAAACTGTCGACAGTACAACTACACGATCCGATTAGCGCTAGCTCTACTGACGAGCTCTAAAGACTTTCTCTGTTAGTCAACGGCAAACTTACCTGCAATATCGTGTAGGCAGCAAAACAGAAGAATTAGTTTGACAAATTCCATAGTGAAATGCCCTGTAGTCCCGCTTAACCAGCGAAGCTACACAGCGATACCCCTGACAGTTGCTTGTTTCGATTTCTGCCACACTTAAAGACAGAGTCGCCCTTCCTAGTTAGCTGTGACTCCCATCGCAAACACCGGCAGCTCTACCTCTCCAACAGCGCTACACACTGTCATAAACAGAGAGAGACAGACAGGCAGGCACTACTCCCTTCCGGTGTATGGGGCCAAAAGATATGGACACACCCGCTGTTCTGCGTTTCTATAGTATTGCGATCGTAGGTTGAAAGATACGTGAAAACAACTGGAAAAAAACACTACTGAGCTTTACACAACGCCACCAAAATGTGTCTGCTCCTGTGCTGAAAACACGCACTGATCTGCTGTTTACTGCTTGCACACATTATTTCCGGGTTTAAAAACTAAAGATTTAACTTTGTGATAGTGAAGTTATACATTTCCTGTTTCTCTGTCTATGTAGACTGCGCTGTAAATGCAAGGTACAGACTGCTCTGAGAGCGAGGATTCGCAACAAACCGGTCTGTAACATTAGCATAAAGAGAACTCGGGAAAGAAAGGATTAGTCATTCGTTTTTAATGATTTTTTTAAAGAATGAAGTTGAAATGTACTAATGAATCTCGAAGTACTATTTCGAGATTAAGTAGATACAAACTAAAAGAAAAAAGTTACAAAAATACAATTTGAAGAAAAAAATGAAATAATATTTTGACAGTATACATATTTATCTGTTTATTGCTTTGTGCAACCGCATGGTAACCGTGTAAAAGAGACATCTGTAAATTGCATCTGTAATTGGACCAGCAGGTAAGTATAAGGGTATATAAATTACAGAGAAACACTGGCTTTCTATACCTGTACCACCTCAGCCAGAAGGATTATTCTAGCTGCAGTGTATACAATTTATTGTACCCCGCAAAAGTCTGCAGTGTTCTTTGGGTGATGAAACCTATTTGTTATGTTCTGATTCACTAATGTTGAAATCCAGGCTCTGGGGAGGCCACTCTATGACTGACAATGTGTCTTTTCTATCCAGGTGTATTTTTATTGCATCGACAGTGTGTTTGGGGTCGTTGTCATGCTGAAAAATTAAGCCATTGCCAATAAAAATGCTTTGGTACTTTTCTGTGTTTATGATTTCATCAGTTTTGCCCAAATTCTCAACAGCAGTGGCTGAAATACAGACTCAAACCACTGCAGGCATCTCACTATTGCACCTCTCTCCTGAGCTGCTCTAATTATGACTTGAACCCAAAATGTCTCATTTGGATTCCTCACTCCATCGGGCCCGTTGCAGCTGATTTTCAGCTCAATTCTTGTGTAATCTAGCATACCTCAGCCTTTTCTCCTTGTTTCCCTTTCGTAAGAATTGCTTCTTGAAAGCCGCCCTTCCGCTGAGATAATTTCTGATGAGGCTTCAGTGAACAGCATCAGTGATCAGCTGAAGAGACAGATGTATTTCCAATGCTGAAAGGACACAAGTGTCTTGCATTAGAGAATGCTGAGGCTTGTAATACTAAAAGAGAGATTATGCATATAGCAGGATCTAAAAACAAGTGAAAACAATACACAACATTGTTTGTGGGCATGTAACAACAACAACAACAAAGAAATCAATGCAAATAAAGAATTAGAACTGAAAAAGAAAATGTGTAAATTACTGAGACAGGAGAGAGATGGACTTCCAAGTTTGTTTGTTCTTTTTGCAGACTAGAAAATTATGGGCAGCCACATCACTCAAAATGGCAAAACAACCCCCCCCCCAAATAATAATAATAATCTGACATGTACTTTGCTGTTAATGTTAACGTACAATTCGCAAGGGTTATGTTTACGTATGAAAGTAAGGGGTATGTCACTTGTATTTTTAGGCGATAACATGTGGTCATTTTTGTGGTCTGTCAGTCTGCAACCACAAAATCTAGGTGCTTCACATCCCAGAAGTGACTGTGACTGACATCCTGTGACTGGCCTATAAATAATTCTCAGTTTTGATGCAGACTTCAAAACAGATCAAAACAGGGATAATCTTTTGTGTGAACCTGTCAAACTTATAATAATGGCCACGTAAAACGACCTTTTTCCTTAGCTGCCCACTTCTACATTCCTTTTCATGTAGCTCCACTGTGATATTGAGAGCCAAACCTCTTATCAAATATAACACTTTATTAAGAATTTTTTGTATATTTCACTTTTGCAGCTTTTTCTGGGTTTTGTCATTATAGGACGTTACTAAATACTATCTGTGGCAGAAATTTATGCCTGTGAAATCTGTGCTGAAACCCTAAATTGCGCTTCTTGTGCTAGATTGAGTATTTTCTCCCACCCAGTGTCTATAAAACGTTACTACACGTGGGATCTATAACTGTCAGATGTGGTTTTTGTTGCACAGCCAGAGCTCTATCTCAAGAATTTCCAGTGTGGGAAAATTTAATCTACTCAAAGATTACTCCGTTTTTGTGCTTTTTAAAATTTATGTATGTATGTATGTATGTATGTATGTATTTTTATTTATCTTTTTGTATTAAAAAATAGACAAGGATTAAAAAAGTAGACACAAAAGTATACACTAAACTGTCAAACAACAAATTAATAAAACACATCCAACAAAAAGTATACTTTGTTGTGAATTTTTAAAACTCACAGACAGTGACAACCTCGCGATATCCAAAGTTGGACCTGGGAGGTCCAGCTACGCGAGATCACGCAATACAAATGCGCGTGCACTGGGACGCAAAGCGGTCACGGCTACGCCAGGCTCTTATCAATTTACGAGTACTCGTAAAAGTAACCACCTGAACATTTTAGCGCTTTGAAAGGCAGCCCGACTATTAAGTTATTCTACATATGATTCAGCTGATGCAAATACTTTTAAATGTTTTTAATTTTTATTTATTTATTAGATAAACGCAAAGCTCTCACTTTCAGCTCGTCTGGGACGCAACGTTAGTTTCAAACTGAGAAATATTCTACATTTTATATATTTATTTATGTTTAAGTAAATGACAGATAAATGTTAAGGCGTGAAATGTAAGCTTGTCACCATAGTGGTAAAATGGTGTGTAGACACGTAGATTAAGTAACACGTCGAGTGGGTCACGCGGTTTAATGTGAGTGATAAGCTTTAGAGTTTACAGAATACGAGGTGACCCAAAACGCACCACTGGTTGTCTGCCGCCCCCCTCGTTCGGCCTGAAAGCAATTCACTCTGGTGACGTCACTCGCAGAGTTGTCATGGCGTCTTTGGGACCGAAGCTACCGCTGCAATTTAGCTAAAATCTGTCGACAACTCGTAAACCGAAATGGAGAAAAATGCAAACTTGCATCGAGACGCTGACGGGAGCTCTTTGTGTGCTACGATTGCGGGAGAAATGGGCGAAGCTGCTACTGTCGCTGGAGTGAAAGGAACAGCCGACAAATGCAAGAATAGTGAGGCTCCTCTCTGTAGTTTGGTTAACGTTAGTTATAATATCAGCACCACAACCGATGGTGCTCCCAGTAATGTCACTTCCAGTACCAGTACCGGGAAGTCTGACGTGCAAGAAGTGGTCGAAGTCCTCCCCGAGCAGCAGCAAGAGGAGGGATACGAGAAGAAGAAGAAGAACGCCGAGGCGAGCGAATTGTGGTCGGGGTCCGATCAGATCAGTAACGGGATGGGGCATGACTCTGTGGTGGCCGCAAAAGACAGCCAGGGTGGTGCCTCAAAGTTGGTAAACAACAAAACCGACGCCTCGTCCTCACCTCCCGATAAAGAGAGCGCAGATGTGCAGGCTGAGGTTTCCGCCAGCGGAGAAAGTGAGCCGACAAAACTTGCCAAACCGACTAATCTGTGTCCGGACAATGCAAACACAGAAAACGTCAAGTCGGGGCTGCCCGCTGATAACGCCTTATCAGAGGGATTGCCGAGTGGGAGTGACCCCGATCCCAGTCTCGGTGGAGAGTCTCGAAGCATAGATTCACTCGAGTCCTTCTCCAACCTCAACTCCTGCCCCAGCTCTGACCTGAACAGTGAGGGGCTGGAGGAAAGAGGACTGGCCTTGGCCCTGCAGAACGAGTACGGGGCTGATGGCACGAAGAGTTCATATGCGAAGGACAGGGCCGCCGGCCAGTCCATATACCACATTAAGTGGATCAAATGGAGGGAGGAGAATACGCCGATCATCACCCAGAACGAGAATGGCCCCTGTCCATTACTGGCCATCATGAATGTCCTTCTGCTTGCATGGAAGGTAAAGGCTTGGAAATGACTGTGGATCAATGCAAACTTGATTTTGCACTGATATAATTAGGCAGATTTCTTAATGCATCTCTGAGCTCTGACAGGTTTCATGCCTTTATAAAGAAAAAGTGTGTATTAAGACTTAACTTAATAACACAACTGTCAGTCTCATCGCTCTGCATTATCTTTTTTTTTTTTTTTTAATTAATTTCAGCCAAGACACGTCTTTACGTGATTTCACTAGTTAAACCATCATGCCCAAACGCCTTAAGTGCTTACAGGATATATGATGTACGTATCTTTTACATATTTGTCCCGCTGTGTTGTTTTTAAAAATTACTAATGAACTATGGCTCTGCATACGTCTGTTGCAGGTTAAGATGCCACCTATGATGGAAATTATAACTGCTGAGCAACTGATGGAGTATCTCGGTAAGTCTTTGTAATCCTGACAGCACTTAGTCTCCCATGTGTGTTCAGTGACAAGTCCAAAAAGCAGCATAATCCAGTAGCAGTGTCTTGGGCTGCTCCTACAGCATCACACTAACCTGCATTTGGAGTGGCGCCCATGAGTCCATGCACTTGTAAACATAGAAGCCTGCAAAGCCACTGAGTTTCAGTGCCCTCATAAGCGTTCTTGTGTTTCATGTCCTCTCTAATGAGCAGTTACATGCAGGTCATATACAGTGTTGGGAAGGTTACTTTTAAAATGTATTCCACTACAGATTACAGAATACAGGCCCCAAAATGTATTTTGTAACGTATTCCGTTACGTTACTCAATGAGAGTATTCTGAATACTTTGGATTACTTAATATATTGTCATGTTTTTTACAACTACATGAATGTACTATTGCTGTGTGATTTATTGAGGGTTACTCGCCATACCAATACCAACTGGATGTTTAAATCTTAACATAAAATGAGTAACAGTAGGGTGGACATTAGGTAAGGCTGCGCTTTTTTGCAGCGATCTCATATAGAAAACTATTCTGAGCGTATATAAAACAGGTCAAACCGAGGTAAAGGGTCCTCTGGCTAATACGCCGGGTTTCGTGTCGGGCTCGTAGCCGAAAACTGGCTTTACTTTGTTGTGTGGGTCAACTTTGCTAGCGAGAGACAGAGAGATGCGTTGAAAGGCTGCTCCAAAGGAACTTATTGTGTCGGAGAAAAACAGGAACACAGTGTACAGTCCTACAGTCTGAGTCCTAATAGCTTACTTACAACTGGGCTTGTCAGGCACTCTTTTTGGCTGTAGTGGTTATTATTATATTTACATGCTTCCATCTCCCGTTTCTGCTCGGTGACAACTCGTACTTTTCTCCTTTTTCCTCCCTCCCTCGCTCGCACATAACGGGTATGGCAGTCCATTCTCCCTGCAGCACGGACTACACTGCCCATGAGGCTACATTCTTTAGGGCGATGCCTGTAACACTCTGCCTATTGCCTTCATATTAAATCATTTTTAAAAATATTTCTTCACGTCATTGTGCAAGTAGAGGTGACATGAGCCACAAGATTGAGACACAGGCATTAGAGCCTCTTAATGCGCGTTTTGTTTGGGTTTCCACCAGTGTGGAATTACCAAAAATAGAGAGAGCATAGCCTAACATATGAAACAGGAAAAGACCGCCGTGTAATCCATTTATTTCAACAAAGTAACTGTATTCTGAATACCACCTTTTAAACGTTAACTCTAACGGAATACAGTTACTCATATTTTGTATTTGAAATGCGTAACGGCGGTACATGTACTCCGTTACTCCCCAATACTGGTCATATATATATATATATATATTATATATATAGCAGCACAGGGGAATCCCCCATCAGCCAGTCTCATGCTGCTGCAGAGGAAACAGGAGCTGTGTCCTGTCATTCATAACTAAAATTAAACTTCAAATATCAAAATAAAGTGTCACATTAGCAAGGGGCTCTTCAGAGGTAGAGTCACCGATCCACACTTGTGTCACTCTCCAGTGCACAATGATCCACGTAAGGTTTTACAACAGATTTACTAGGATTACTTGTGTGTGAGACATACCTCGTCTCTGTTGATCACACTGACAGACAGTGGCAGATTTGTGCGGCCTGATCACTATGTGCATTTAAAATTGCTGTGTGCGTGTGGTACCTCGTGCTTGCACATAATTGCGGCACACACAGTCTTGCGTAGCGTTAAGGGGCTTCTGGATAGCCTCTTTGTCGTAACACGTAAACACCAAGCTCAGAAGTGGTGTTTTTAAAAGGCCAATGGTTGAGTATCACAGCTCACGAGTAAGCAGCGTAGCATGCCAGAGATCCGGCAGATAGATACAGATATTAAGTGACTGTCAGGGATCAGTGAGTCAACAGGTCAGCAGTGAGGGGTTTTCCCAGTTGTGGACTTGCTGTAGTAAAAGCAGTCAGCTGGCAGGCCCCCTGCTGGAAAAAATCTTGACTTGCACTAAAGTCTTTGTCAAGGCTGTCCAGTTCAGCAAGTAAGACAGAGGTGGTTTTTAGGCTACTGTCTGATCAAACATTTTGTGAAAAGCAAGCTTGTGTTTTACAGTTGTAGAAGACGGCAGCAGGGCTATACCAAGCCCGAGTGAATGCATCCGCTTGCTTTTCCGGTTTGTTTGTGAAGCATGCATTTGGCACACGATATCATAAGTCCCAATAAAGGTTGAAGAACGTAACAAGCCTTTGCTGAGCTTTGTATTTTTATTTCATTTTACTTGAAAGCCAAGTTCAGAACTGGGCAGTTATTTCCCACAGCATACGCACAAAGAAACCACTGCGTCATTACAATTATAAAGCACTAATCACACAAAAGAAAGCTTAAGAGGCTCTTTTTATTGGATGTATTCCACTTGTTCTGTTTGAGGAAGATGCATATGAAAGCAGTTTTTATCCTAAACGTGTAGCTGTTTTCACTTAATATAGATGTTGTCGACTAGGCGTCCATGGCATTCCTCTGAGCAGTTCTCAGGGAAAATATGTGTTGACAGTGCAGCACGATACTCCTGCCAGTTCCTAATAAATTTATGATTCTTTGTGAAACATTTTTGAAAACCACTTGCTCAAGAGTTTTAAAAGTAAGGAGTAGACGGCAGTAAAGCATTCACAGCGAGGGGAAGAATGTATTTGCCCTTTGCAATGCTGGAAATGTTCATCAGTGAGATCCTAATGAAAAACAAGACAATTAGCAACGAGCGGAAACCTTTGTCTTGAGATGTAACGGTCAGCTGTGTTTTTGGCGCATCTTGAAACTTATCTGTCTACAGCTGATGTACTGTAAAGTCTCAGTTTGTTGAGTGAAGACTTGCATGTTGGTAGTACTGATCAGGGCAAAAAAATAAATAAGTAAAAGAGGAGCCAGACATCTGCCAGGCTCTGCCCTCTGGCACAGCCTGTATTGCTATAGAGGTGAGTCAGCGGAGCTTTCAGGTGATGCCACAGATGACCGAGATTCAGCTCATCCTCCATATTTGTCACAGACCTTTTTTTGGGATACAGCCGACCAGTGCAAAATCTACCAGTGAGCACTAGAAACAGTTCACAACATCTGTTACAATCTTTACTCCATGTAATGAGTTCCAATCCAGATAGTAATTGCGTTGCTCTGGAATATGACTCGACATATCTGCCAATATCGCTCTCTCTCTCTCTCTCTCTCTCCCTCTCTCCAGGTGACTACATCCTGGAAACCAAACCTAAAGAGATATCAGAAGCTCAGCGGTTAAACTATGAGCAGGTAAGGCCTGACTCATACCTAAGCAGGCGTGTGTTTTTGCTTATGTGTGTGTATTAGTAAGCTGCTGACTGTTCACGGTGCTTGAGGAGGAGCGAGGGCTGTTTTGGATGAGTTGGCTCTCACTCTCTTGCTCTCTTCTCACCCTCTCTGTTGAAACGACAAATGTGCACGTTTAACACGAGCTATCTGCTCTGCTCGCTGTCTCTATTGAGATTTCTTTTTACTACAGTGACGACACTGCCGCGCTGCTGTGTCTCATGTCCTGCCAACACCCCGTGTAGCTGCTTGTTTAAACTACAACGGGTTTGCACATTTGCATTGACATAGCAGAGAAGGGCAGCGGATGTTCCATAATATGGTAATAAGGGTCGAGTTGATTGCAAACTGCATACATACGACTGCAGCCCAGCTTTTCTTTTTTCTTCCATTGCTCTGTATGTTACATAAGATGTGTCTTGCAAGGCCCAGGGAACAAAAAGGGTCAACAGTGTCAGATTATGTTGTTTCACATGGCAGTAAATGCTTAGAGACGCTTGGGTAAGTTCAGCTCCCGGCTATTACTGAGGCTGTATGTGTGTGGCTCACAGTGAGAGGCTCTTGGAGATGGAGCTGTGGTTCCCTTGCTTCCTCCCATCTCCACTGCCTGCCTCAGAGTGTGGGAGGGGCCCTGCCTCTTCTCCATTTGCGTGGCAGAGCACCAGCACATCTGTGAATGATTTCAAGCCACACTTGTCCCTCGTTCAGAAAGGGCAAAAATAATGCGCATAGGTTCTTCATAGAAGCTCTCTGGAGCGACCTTTCTAAATTTAAGTTGAGCTGAAATACAACCTCTTGAATAAATCAGCAGTGTCCTCAGCATTCAGAGTAAGGGAGTGGTCAGGGTATGCGTTGCATAGTTATTATGGTGGTCTAATCCTAGATACTGGCCCGGGAGTTGTTTTGCATGTGGGTGTCCTTGTGTCCGTTTGCCGCCTGCGTTTGCAGTTGGGCTGGTTGACACAGTTATGTGGAGACTACAGCGGCCAAGGCTTCTTGGAAGCTGGAAATTATGATTTAAAAAGGAACAAGTCTGAGATGTGTCGTGGATGAGAATCAGATGGTGCCCTCTTCTTGATATGTTGCAGAGACATATTTCCGTTGCTCATTGGATTGATGCAAAATGCAAATGAAGTTACCCCGACTTTGAAAAGGATGCTAGGAGTTCATAACCGAAGTAATTCTATTTATAAATTCCGCTTAAAAGTCATCATCTGTCGCAGGAGTGCATGCGGATTAAAATAGCAGATGCACGGCTGCTCTTTAGCTATTGTTAAATATTTACTCGGTGAAGCTGAGGAAGTGAGTGTAGTTTTGCTAGGCTTTCGTCTCAGTGGACCCAGCTGAACACTGTGATTCATCCACAATCACTGAAGGAAGCGGGCTGGGTTTAAGCATCCTCTCTTGTTCCTATTTAGTGTCATTCATAGTATCGATCATTATTCACAAGTATTTTGCGCTGAGTGAAGCAGGTACAGTCCCAGCAGCTGTAGCATGACTCTGAATTTCTATATGCCCTTAAGTGTGGATTTTTCATTAACGAAGGCAAAATATTTGTGTGTGGTATGTTTGAAATCTCTGTCGAAATAAGCCAGCATTGACTGTAGTTAATAAACTTTAGATAATAGAATAAGTTACAATTAAAAAAACAAATCATACAGCCCAGTTTATAAGGTTTATGGAGGTCCTTGTGTAGTGCAGATTACTGAAGGAGTTATAGTATGCTCTCAGTTGTGTGGGTTGTGGTATCAGAGCCTGATTTAATCCGAGTTGGCTCTATCTAATTAAAAGATGAGAAATGAATGTCTACGCAGAGTTGCCAGTTTATCAGGTTTGTTGTGTAAAAGGTAATTTGCAGGTCTTTTCAACCTTGTATTTTATAACAACTACAGTAAAAGTACCAACTGAAAAAAAACATTTTATGTATGTGGTTATTTTGAATTGGATGCAAACAGCATGTTTCAAAAATGTCAACAGAAGGAGAACAAAAATGTAGAAAAGTTGTGTAATACTAAAAATAAACCAGGGGCCAGGTCTTAAAACTAAACTAACTCTCTGTATGTATTATTGTAGGGTCTACCTTACAATATAAAGCGCCTTGAGGCGACTGTTGTTGTGATTTGGGGCTGTATAAATAAAATTGAATTGAATTGAATCAATACGAATAGAGGCTGAGTATTTTTGCGGTAATGGTCAGTTTGGTGGTCAGAGTTTGGGTATTTAATATTTAATGAGTCTTGTACGCAGGGGACAGTTTAAAAATGAGGTTGAATGGCAGTGACCTTTAGGCCACAGGAAGGGTATCCATGAAAGAAATCCTAAAGGCTGTATCCTGTGAGCTAACAAGGAGAGTGACCCTCTGTGGATGCATCAGTGCACACAGCTTGGTTAACTCACACATTTGTGAAGGCACCATTAAAGCTAAACAAGTTTCATCCAGACTCAGTGAATCCGTGCTTGGTTTTAGTGAAAACAGTGGAAAACCACACATATTGCAATTGCACTGTTGTGCTAAGCTGGCCTCCCTGCTGTCTGGACCTGTCATCTACTAATTAGTGTCAAAGTTCTCAATGTTTGATGTGTCATCTTTATTTGTTTTGTTTATTTTTTTCCATTAAATTTCAGTAAATTCTTTCTTAAATGCGTTTGTACAATTTAGTGTAATCCATTGCGAGGGCTCCTTTGCAAAAAATGTATCTCTATGAAGCTTGATGCTTTGACACTGTCAGAAAGAAACTGATTTCTTTTAGGACCTGGTTTGCTTTTCTGCTCTATTGGGAAAAAGAAATATTCCCCCCATGATTTAGACAGATCTAGATTTGTCTTGAATCTGATGACCAAAATATTGAGTATCAAACGCTGCAGATGTGAGCCAGCACAAAAAGTGTGTCCCACTTTGTGGGACATTGCCGTCTTGTAAACTGTTAATAATTAACACCTCAAACTAATGGGTCATGACATTATGAAAGACTTCTGAGGCTGCTGGCCTCCATTCATTGACTGATGTTTTTTAGGCTCAAAGATCTATTGTGTATATGTATAAAGATTTATCTGGCGTGTAGATGTACACAGATGACTGCAGGCAGACCCATAAAATATGCATCAGCTTGCACAGACAACAAATATCTGACAGTTGTATTCACTATTCTCTGTTTGCTTCACAGTGACATAAAATGTAAAGTGCATCCTCTGAATCCTCTGATTTCATAGCGCTGGACAGTAATGGACAGAAGCTTTGTGGTAATTTTTAAAACACAGCTGATTACAAAGTATAAAGTCATTAGTGCTGTTTCCCTCCAAACACACGGCATACAGTGCTCAGACTCGTCCCATACTTTTGAAATCATCTCTGGAGTTGCTGTTGTTGTTATGTTACCTACCAACAACCACATGAAAGTCACAAATCCCATCTTTCTGACAGTGTGTTTTGATCGTTACTGGTCTTGGAAAGGCTGCATAATTATAGCACTTTAAAATTGGACTTTTCATACACCCTTTATATTTCTACCAGAACCTGGTGCTCAGTTGTGTTTCTTCACAGTAACAATCAGATTTTATGTTCTTTCAAATCTAGAAATAAAGCGAGCATCTTCTTATTGTTTCTGCATGACTGGTGTCACGGTGATTTCTTGGCTTCATTATGTTGTAAAGTGGGAACGGCTACATGTGTTCTGTTCTTAATTGGAACCTTCATCTTAAGAAAAGAAATCCTTTTGGGAACAAAGTCCCTCATGTGCTCAGAGAGAGAAGCAGAGAGGCCTGCCCTTAGACACCTTCGCTTAGACTGTGTAAAAAACAAACAAACTGCAAGGCCCCAGCAGAGTACCATGCTAATGTTACGCTGTGGAAGTGTAACACGGCGGGGCTAGATGAACGTGTGCGTGATGCAGTGATAATCATCTGATCCACGAGCGCTCATCTGCTGTTGGAGCTCTCTGCCCTAAAATGAGGAGATGTGGTCCATTACACATCCCTGCTAATCCTCCCATCACTGCCGCTTATAAGCATCCTAATCCACACACTCAGATGAGCCAGCTGTGGGCTTTCCACCTCAGCTCTGTGCACCAAAGGGTCAAAGCTGGAGCAGCCCAGCGCTTATTGGACACGATCCTATTGCTAGCAGGGGGATGTCAAAACACTTCACAGAAAATACTCTGAAGCCATTGTGGGAAAAACAGGGGAAAAAAGGAAAGACATTTCTGTATTAGATGGTGGGAATTTTTCTGCCTTTTTATTGTTTGTCTATTACTTATTTAGTCTGGTGTGGTATAAATGGCTTTGCGGGGAGGTCTTTTATAGTTAAAAGTCCAAAATGTATCCCCTCCTTCACATTTTTCAAAACTATCCAGTGGGCCTGATTGGAGTCTTTACCAGGGCTGGTTCTAACCCCTGGGCTTTATGTTTGACACCGCCGGTCACCCCTGAGTCCACACAAACTGCCCTGAAAACATGAAGACATTTCGATGCTTGCATATTAGATGTAGTGTATCACAGAAATAAAGTTTTTCATTTGCATAGTGATTCAAACTAGATCATAATAGTAAGACCATATTTTATTCATAGTTTTATGGAAAATGTGTGCAAAGTCATGTCCAAAATAATAAAATTGATTTGTGTCAGACAAAACCCTTAGAAAACATTTCTATAATTCATTTGGAAGCATTTTCCCTACAGCTGCTTGGAATTACTATTATTATTAGTTTGGACAAGAGAAGGTTTTAACTGATTAAACATATGAAGGCATTTTTATAATGCAATACAGCTGAGAGAAAATAAATGGGGTTTAATTGTTTAATATTAGAATTTAAAAACTGAAAAATGCAAATAAATCTCCACTTTGTAGGCTCGTATTTATCTTTCTGGTATGTGTGACGGTGGTAATTGGTTTTTGGTTTGTGGAACTTTTTTTTAATCTTCCCATAGAACACACTATACACTCATAATAGAGTTGTCGGGCTCAGCTGCGAGGCTTATCTTGATTTCAGAGTTAAATGGCAGGAGAGGTTTAGTGCCAGCTGGGAAACATTGCTCTGAGGCTGAGTGCAGGAATTAGTCTCTCTCATTGGGTCCTCAGGTGTGTGGTGCAGTTATGTATATAGAGTATTTGCTCTAATATTCATACGGTGAAGTAAAAAGGCTGGTTTTCTAATTAAATTCTCTCTTACCGATAAAGAAAGAATGCCAGTCGGATCCACAGAAAAGGATTTTCCACTTACGCACGATGTATTTGTGTCTGCTTTAAAACCTTTTTACTCTACAGAGATAATGAAAATCCACCAGTCAAAACATGGCTAATGAGAAGTACAACCAGAGACTTTTCTATTAAAATTTTTCTTTCTAAATGTGAGAAAAAAAAAATAAAGATTTGCTGATATTTGTTTGAAATATACTTAAAACATGTTTTTGTATTACTATATCAGAAAAGCCTTTTTTATGTATCTATAGCACACGGATCAGGGTCAGCCATGTGCTGTGGATCATCGTGTGTATGTGTGCTGCAATAACAAAGGAGGAAAAGAGCTAGCACACACCTAAAACATTACTGTAAAGAGGACGGGGTGTGTTTGTGTGTGTGGGAGTGTGTGAAGATTGTGGAACAGCTGATAGTTACTAAAGATGGCCTCCCAAACAACTTCACATTAGGTGGTAAAATGTGTGCGAATGCTTTGAGTTTAGAACGAGCAGCATCCCGAGGAAGTCATTATTAAAAACATGGTGTTGTTAAAGCATAACAAAAAACACAACATTTAACTATCAATATTAGGGCAGCTCATTCAGACAACTTTACACCAAGCATGGCATTTCCTTGGGTCCCCAACCGTACACCTGCTAAGTGTGAAGAAAAGAGGATGAGCAGTTGTCAACAAAAGCGGAGTACAGGCGCACACATAGAGACTAATTCCTCTATAGTGAGAGGTTTTCTTATCAGTGTAAAAGACAATGTTTTTCTCAGTACTGTTGGATTTGGCTTTAATTGAAAAATAGCAGTGGCATACAAGCTCTCAGTCAGGTTCTAATATGCAGGATGTAACTGAAACAATTTGAATCTCATGCAAAATGATGCCGTCTCATTCATACGACTGTTAGTTTGTTTGGGCTTTTTATGCAGGGATCCTGCTCTCTGCCTGTTAGGCCTTATTTTCTTCTTATGTTGCTTATTAGGTGGTATCTGGGCTGCAGCCTCTGTGCAGTGATTGTGTAGTCACTGGGCAAGAAGAGTGTGCAGGGTTTGAATGCAGGTCTCTATGAAAACACAACAACTAGGTTACGGTTTAGCTTCAGGCCTCCCTGTTTTCTCACCTGTGAACTATGTTTTTAGGTTGTGTTTACACAAAATCCAAGACCTTCCTGTGGGTTTATGTTCAAGGAGTTGAACATAAACAGGTGTTTTGTTTCGTTTTGTTTTGTTTAAAACTTACAAAGGTTGTGCAGTCGCACTTTTTTTCAACTGAGAAATATGCCAGAATTTCCCATTTTTCTCTCAAGCAGACCTTGAAAAACTCAGCCCACTCATTACAAGAGGAACTAAATAAGAAATCTTATTTTTACAGGAATTTAAATGTTGAAAGCTTTGTCCACTGCTGCATTCACCCTTTTTTCTGTGCCTCTAAAGTATCTGCCACTGTGCACTGACTTGTGTAAAGCACTTTTAAAACATGGGTAAGCTATTAAGAATTGAAACTTGACTTTAAGAACATTTTAACAAGAATACACTGAGAAGTGGGTGAGGGAAAACTGAAGCAAAATAAAGCAAATCAACACTCTGTTTTATAATGGAAAATTAAGCGCACAGGTGAAACACAATGACATGGAACTGTATTCACAAACTTACTGCAACGGGGACCGGTCATATCTGACAAATAGGCTCAGTCATCCAGGTTTTCCAGGATTTAACTGTTATACCCAGAATGCCAGTTTGTGCTCTCTGTTTGGGGGTTAAAGGTTTGTAGTTCCATAGGTTTGATTCCCAGCTCCTCCAGTGTCCATATTAAAGATCTTCAATAAGATGCTATACAATATAAATACAGCCCATTTACCACACCACGTACAAATCAGGAGCCTCTGATTCTCTCCTGGTTCCTGTGCCCAGCCACTACTGTCGGGTACACGGCATAAAACATGATCTAATCTGAAAGATAGATGGATGTGGATTCAGTTTTTTTACTTTTTCAGGACTTTTGTTTGTTTGTATTTTTTTCGCCTCCTGGTATCACAGCTCAGTCCGTTCATAGCAGCCACAGTGGGTTTGTTTTGTCACAGTGTGATAGCGGCAGGGGGGTGGTATCATGCGAAAAAGTGACGTCAGTGCATCTTTCGGCTACAGTGAGTCATCTCCCATCATCTGGTCATAAAGACATGACACATTGAGGGAAGAAACGACATTTGAAGTTGATCTTACCAACTGCTGCAAGCAAACAAAAAGTAAAAATCTGCTTTACTTGAATTTTTGAAAGGAAAAAATAAAATATTATTATTAGCCGCTTAAAACATATACTGATGTCGTTGAGTTTAGATGAAAAGCTGAACTGTGTGTAGTTTGTTACGGCGTGAAATAATCACAGGAATATTTAATTGCATGAAGTTGACTGATTGAGCAAAAAGTAAAAAGAGCAGTATATATGAAAATAACTCCGCTACAATAAAATAATGTGATCTGACAAAACTACATGAAAGCAGGTTTTTGTATTGGTGTAAGTGACAGCTAATGGTTTATTTTAAAGTTCTAGAAATTGATCCACGAGGACCCCAGCAACTGTTGTGATTACTTGCATTTTTTCTGATCAGTTCAATTTGATTTGTATAACATCTGTGTCTCACGCTGCTGCGCTGTGTCCTTTCTGTTTTCTAGAACATGAGTGATGCCATGGCAGTGTTGCATAAGCTGCAGACAGGTCTAGACGTGAATGTGAAGTTCACCGGGGTGCGAGTCTTTGAGTACACCCCAGAATGCATTGTGTTTGATCTGCTGGACATCCCTCTTTACCACGGCTGGCTGGTTGACCCCCAGGTGAGATGGATCTTATTTTGCCTTTACTGCCGTAGAAATCGGCCCGTTTTCTTTTTCTTCTTTTTTTATCTTCAACATAATATGAATACTCTCAGTTTTCTGTTTTTTGTGTTTTTTTTTTTGTTTTGTTTTTTTTCTCCACACATATACGTTGGACGTTGAATTCATTTTAGTTGTAGTCCAATTAAGTAGTCTTGTTCTAACTTATTACTGCAAATTGTAGCCTCAATTTTCAGTTCTTAGCTAACAGGAGCAGCACCTGGGTCTTCTGCTGCTGTAGCCCATCTGCTTCAAGGTTTTACATGCTGTGCATTAAACGATGCTCTTCTGCATACATTGGGTGTAATGAATGGTTAGTTGAGGTAGTTTTGCCTTCCTATCATATTGAAGACATTTTCAGCTAGAGAACTGCAGGTCCGAGGATATTTTCTCTTTTTCAGGCTTGTAAACCTCGAGATAGTTGTGTGGGAACATCTCAGTAATTTAACACTTCCTGAAATACTCACATCAGCCCATCTGCCACAACCACAGTCACTTAAATCACCTTTTATTCCCATTCTGATGCTCAGTTTGAACTTCAGCACATCCTCTTTCATGTTCACATGTCTCCATGTATTGACTTGCCCCCTTTTTTGTTTTTTAATCTGTGCTTTATTCTAACATCTCATACAGTGCAGCATCATTTTCAAGCAGTTTTACATTTCGACAGGTCATGTTTTTCTTTATTTGCATGCCACATGACTTTACATCCTCGATATGACGCTTTAAAAATTAATGTCAAAACAAGAGCATAAAAACAAATTGTTCTGATTAACCCCACAAACAGGGAGGAAATTAATAAATGATTAAACAAAAACATGTGCCAAAAAGAATAGAAAGAGATGTGGATTGAAGCACCTTGTTGTAATTATAAGGCCATTGCAGAGTTAAAAAGCTTTATAAAACAGAGATTTTGTAGCTTCAATGACTTTTAGCTAATTTTATATGTTTGCATGCTTTTACTTCCATATGTTTTGTGGTGGTGGATTAAGCTTTAGAAACCAATTTATAATACATTCAGTGGGGGCACCTGGAGCACAAAGACTTTAGTCTTAGGGTGTTATTATTAGATTTGTGAAAAGAAAAAAAATAATGTTAAAAATGATTGGATAAAAGAAATGACAATTAAAAAGATGAACAAGAATGTTTTTCATTTGGTTTTAAACTCGTCCAATATGTGTGCCAACATTATCAGAGCACGATGTGGTTGCTTGTTCCAGCAGCGTCTCCAGTATCAGGGGCGAGTCGGAGAACAATCATTTGTTCTGCTTCAGAGGACCTGAGAGGTTGAGTTGGTTCATGGCTTAGGAGCCTGTCAGAGAGAGGAGGAGGTCTCCAACCTTTAAAAAAAATGAGCCATCCACTATAACGCATGCACCTTAACAGAAAGCTCTTTATTCTGGACATGAACAGAAATGATGAGTGTAGGTGGCAATCTCCTCATTTCAATACAAGCTACTGGAATTAGTCTCCAAATGCAGCTCACACCGTACCTCTCCATTAGCACGTAATTAGAATTTACTCTTGTACCAGTTTCAGCTCACCTTTTCTTTGAAAGTTTTATTTTTGTTCTATTTTATCAGCTTTTCTTTATCTAATCGTTCTCCAAGTCCTTATGAGTCATGATAAATTCCCACTTGCAGATGTTTACAGCAAAAACAGATCTGAACGTAAAAGGTGACCTTTTAAAGTGCACTCTCCCATTTGATCGTCTTTTTGAGAAACGTTAATGAAAGGTCATGTTCTTTATAAGTGTGTAATCTGTATAAAGACTTAATAGGTGAGTGTAACAGATTTAAATAAGTTAACTTTTTGGGGAGCTGCTGTCATAAATTTTCTTTTGGTTTTTCTGCAGCTTTTCGTAAAACAACATCAAAGCTTGTTGAATGTTCTTTCCCACACTTTTTATCTTTGTTTACAGATGCATGATATTGTAAAGGCAGTGGGCAACTGCAGCTATAACCAGCTGGTCGAAAAGATAATATCCTGCAAACAGTCAGACAACAGTGAGCTGGCAGGAGAAGGTAAGTGCTTTCTCTACTCTCCTGATCTGCCCGACTGCTTTCTAGTCTCCCATTTCTTCTCTTTTGATCCTGTGTACTTGAAGCTGGTGAGAAAAGAGAAAAGTTGTACATTTTAGTAAAATAATAAAAAGATTTTTCTTTTTTTTTTCTTTTAAAAAACAAAAAAATGTGAAACATTTTTTTGTTGGCATTACATTAGACATGCCAACAAAACAAAACAGACTGAGTTTAAACAAAAACCAGGACATACTTGTGACTACTCATCAAATGACCTATTTCCTCGGCTCACAGCGTTCCTACCAGCTGTCTGTAACTTCTCAACTAAATATTTGCTCAATCAACACTGAGCTTCCTAAGTAGTTGTCAGCTGGGCTGCTACCACATCGACACATCACCGCATTAGTCGATGTCCCGATATGGTTCATTTAATTATCTTGGACAGAGATTAAATTCTGAGAAAACTGAGTTTTGTGTAAAGTTGATTAAATCTTTAAAAGATTCATTCACAATCTAGGGTAGAGTGTTTCTCAGTGGTAGCATTCCACTGATTTTGAGTTTTGAATGCTGCTCTGTTGTACAGATGTCAAATGTGACTGTAAAGGTTGCCAGTTCGAGCAGAGAGTCAGAGTTGCTCAGAGTGAGGATAGACATTACAGCAGAATTTCCACAAAGCTTTCCAAGTAGCGACCTGTGTTCATGAATGAACTGGGATTGCTTGATTGGAGTCCAGGCGACTCATCCAAGTGGTAGCTCAATGACAAAAATAGCTTTTATGGGATCTAGCACGTAAAGCTAATCAAAACAAAGGAACTAAAATTTATAGTCACCTAAATCTGCTTTATATTCCCCAAGGAATTTAAACCAATTAAAAGTCATCAGTGTTTCTTCATTTTCTAATCTAACTTCATTTAATTTTCTGTTTTGTGTTTTTTTTTCTCTTCTCTCTCATTAGGCATCGTAGCAGAGCAGTTTTTAAACAGCACAGCCACCCAGCTGACTTACCATGGACTGTGTGAGCTCACATCTACGGTACAGGAGGGAGAGCTCTGCGTCTTTTTCAGGAATAATCACTTCAGCACCATGATCAAGTACAAGGTAAAACTACCAAAAAAGTAACAGCATATTTGCTCTGACTGTGAACCTTATTGATGTAACTTGCATTTAATATATTTTCCTGATCAAGACTGCATTTGGCAACCTTCACTGGGCTTTATTTGGTTCACTCCAAGAATGAAAGGTCATCATTCCTCCATGCTGTTTCCTCTTTCATCTACAGTAAATGAAAACCTCTGCGCCATCAATGAAATAGTGAAAAACGACTATTCAGAAGAGTAATACTACGTAAGTTATCAGGTAGCCTCACTACTACCTGATAACTCTTAATGGCAAGTTTTGATACCTTAGTATATATCAATAAAGACAAGGTTTGACGATTTTTCCAAGGGTAGTTGCATAGACAGAGACCACCCTGTCGACACCCAGTCGTTCTGTTCCATAAGCAGGTCTGGAATATGACAGAAACTGCTCAGCTCAGAAAAGAGCTTCAAGAGTTACTCTTAGTATGCTTTAAAGGGGTAAAGAGTTGAGATTTATGTAAGAAGCCACTGCTACATTGCAACAGCTTAAATGGGTCAGGACGTCATGATACCATCTGTCCCTCTAGCAGCAACAAGTCTTGCAGCCCTTTAAATGTCAGTTGTTGTAGATTGTATGTGATATATGAACACAAAGTATAATCGTAAAACGATTAAAATAACGTAAAAATAATATAACGTGTTTTTTTTTTTTCAATCGAGGTGCAATTGGTTGCACAGAGGATGTTCACCTGGGAGAGCAGTGTCCAAATGACCTAGTGGGAGGGGCTACACAACATGCATAACAAACCTACTGAAGTGTTAATAAGTTACAGTTGAGCTCACAGAAAACAGCTCAACCACTTTCTTGTTTCTGATGAGTAGTTCTTTTGCCTTTAAGTGGCATCTGTGTAGTTAATGATATGCTTTAATATATTCATCAGTCTGAAGAAAGCTGTTTATTTATGTGTACATAACATTAGACACCACATTCACAGTGACCCTAAGAGGGTCATTGCTTACCATATATCTGCAGCAGGGAATAACCTTTCCTGTTATCCACGGAAGGGGAAGTGAGTGTCTGTTCTTTCATTTTGAATAGTACACTTGTTGCCAATATAAGCAAAGCAGTGCATGTGTGTGCCCAACAACCATCAGACAAAGCATAATAACAGCCCATGGTCTCTTGTAATCACTCCAAAGCAGACCTTTGCATGAACTTGTACACATACATGCTAAACAGCCTTATTTATCTGTGAAGACTGTATGTGTAGG
The DNA here is from genome assembly GCF_057381915.1 of Diplotaxodon limnothrissa. Classification (NCBI taxonomy): domain Eukaryota; kingdom Metazoa; phylum Chordata; class Actinopteri; order Cichliformes; family Cichlidae; genus Diplotaxodon; species Diplotaxodon limnothrissa. The sequence continues at coordinate 19,712,562 of NC_140596.1, forward strand.
GTCTAGCATGTGATTTAATCTGAACGCTGGCACGTTGTTTTTATTCTTCATAAATAATTCTCCTTCAAATAATTAATATGGGGATCCGAGGAAGGGGATCAGATAAATACCGAAGCACTTTATGTCCGACATCAAAAGAGTTAATCCTGTGAAAGAGTTTATTATTATAGAACAATCAACATTTCCTCAACTTAATATTTTGTAACCAAACTCATTATAATAATAATCATAATTATAAGGAAAATAACAATAAGAGTAATAATATAACTTTGTCTGTCTACATACTCGTTCCATGATCCAAAATTCAACAACCACACTGGCACACAGGCACATCTTAGGCCTCTGAAGGTTCTTATCTAGATTACATATTATCTCTCCATGTTACCTAGCAACCACCTAGCAACAGACTAAAGTGACCCATTTTTAACTTTAACTAATGCAACTGTAAAACCTTATAAAAGAATCATATTTTAATGTTACAACAGTAACTATTAGTAACATCTAATAGCCTCAAAACGTTAAAATTATGTAATTTTTTTTTACACCATCATGTTGCCTGGCAACCACTTAACAGTGGCCTAAGGTGACATTTATATGGTAAATCAAATCAAATCACTTTTATTGTCACATCACATGTGCAGGTACATTGGTACAGCACAAGCGAGTGAAATTCTTGTGTGTGAGCTTCACAAGCAACAGAGTTGTGCAAAATACAATAACATAAACAGGCAAAATATACGAATGGCTAAATCTGAAACTAATAAATATATGTACAATATATAATAGTATATGCAAAAAAAAATATTTCTGGATGCGTATACTAAATGTTTTTCTACGTGTGTGTGTGTGTGTGCGCGTGTGTGTGTGTGTGTGTGTGTGTGTGTGTGTATACACATATTTTACAAATTAAATAGAGTCAACAATAAATAAAATATATAAAAATATACAGAGTTGAGACATGTGCAAAACAGTGGCATTAATGTACAGTGTGTAGTGCATAATGTTGAAGTTCCAGTAGTGAAGGTGAGGTGTCTATGACGTGTTCAGCAGTCTGATGGCCTGATGGCCTGTAAAAGCTGGGGTCCTGAGTAGGGATGGGTATCGTTTAGGTTTTATCCGATACCAGTGCCAAATCGATACTTTTGAAATGATGCCGGCGCTCGAACCGGTGCTTAAAGAATGGAGAACACAAACTTTGTCCAAAAACCTCCTATGTTTTTATTTTTAGCAGTCTCTTTTTTTTCTGCAAAATGATAAGCACGGTCCAGCCCTACACACGGAGCGATCCGAGCTAACTCGCTAATGGAGATTTGCCGCACCCACAGTAGATGTGCTCTGTGTGAGGTCTCGCAGCAAGCTATCAAATACGGTACATTTGATAGCTTTTAAAAAAATGCTATGCGTCGCCAGGTGTTTCATCAGATTCGAGGTGTTACCTCCTTTGCACAGTATCAGCTTAAAGCACTTGTTGCAGGCTGCTGAGTTTGCATCTTTTGCTGTGAAGTACAGCCAGACTTGTGACCGCTTCGCCTTGGGCATTTTTAATCTGTAGCTCTGCTCTAAAAGAACGTACGTAACTGGGCCCGCCTACTGTACTTGGAAAGGTAAAATGATCGGCTAGAATCCAAAGTGTATGACATCTCGGGGAGAAAAAAAAAAGCACCGAAATGTGCGCTGCTTTTCGGTCTGGTTACTACCGTTTATGTCAGAACCGGTGCCATAATGGCACCGGATATCGGTACCCATCCTTGTCCTGAGTCCTGTAAATCAGTTTGCCAACACCACCAACAGACCAACTAATATTGTGGCATTGGCATGTATTATTAATAATGATCATTTAAATGATGAAAATAGAAAATGGTAGACAATAATCTCTGGCTCCACAAAGCTGATAAATTCTGGAACTGAGACTGCTTACTTTGACCTTCAGCGCTATCACATTGACCAAATCTGACAAATAACCTTTGAAAGTCCTTCACCTCCTTTGTGGTAATAACAAATACACATTGTACTAACAGCATGTTTGTATACACTGATAAGATGTGTGTAATCTGTGTGTGTTGTTTCCCAGGGCCAGCTGTACCTTCTGGTTACAGACCAAGGTTTCCTGACGGAGGAGAAGGTTGTCTGGGAAAGTCTGCACAACGTTGACGGCGACGGCAATTTCTGCGATTCGGAGTTCAGGTTGCGGCCTCCTTCTGATCCAGAGACTGTATACCGTGGCCAGCAGGATCAGATAGACCAGGTCTGAGCACTGATGCAGGCAAGACTAGCAGAACCAGTAACAATTCCCGTCCAGACCGTGATGTGTTTAAATGTGTTGTGCTTTTCACACCATCAGTGTGACACAAAGTAACGTTTTGGTTTTTTTTTTTTTTAGCTGCTTTAAAGCATTGGCCTCAATGAAACACAACACCAGTTCCCATGAGACACAGAATTATCGAAGTGAATAGACACGGGAAATGAAGCCAAAGAAATAAACTCTGCGTCAACCCAGGCTAAAAAAAAATATAATGGAAACTTCTTAAATAATAAATGTGTTGTAGCTCCCAGTGCAAATCACATACAGGGCAGCCTGAATAGCACCGGGCAAGGCTGCATGGCACCTTGCCCCCCTCTAATGCATGCTTCACTGTGGTCCCTATCAATGCATTGTGTTTGTCTGTGATGCTCTTTTACCTGTTTCACAGCTGTCTTCTTCTCGGTGGACCAAAATAGATTGAACACAGATTTTCTGCCTCGCTCCCACACATGCACCAATGAGACATGAACAGAGGGGCTATTACTTTTTATTCTTCTTGCTTACTCAGGTCTAGCACTCCTTATCAGCAAAACTGGTTTTGTAAGAAAACTGTATTTTATGGACGACTCATGACTTCAGTTAGATGAAGAAAAAAATTCACCATCTTTACAGCGACACTGTGCATAGCATAGACAAGGAAACACTTTAGATAATGCACTCTGACAAAGTAGACGACAGACACAGTTGTTTCTCCGAATAAGGAAAAACTTGAGGCTTGTGACCAACTGTTCAATAACCATAACACAGTATTTGATGGATTTAAGCGTTGCAGTGATAGATTTGCTCATAGGTGATTCTTTCTCCACCTTTATATGTGTGTTCATGTCTGTTATCAGGATTATCTGATGGCGCTGTCACTGCAGCAGGAGCAGCAAAGCCAGGACTTACAGTGGGAACAACTCCCAGAAGGCATCAGTGATCTAGAGTTGGCGAAAAAGCTTCAGGAGGAAGAGGACCGACGAGCCTCCCAGTACTACCAGGAGCAAGAGCAGGAGCAGGCGGCGGTGGCAGCAGCAGCACACGCACAGGTAGGGAGGGTGGGAGATAGGGAGATAGCAGGTAAGAAAGGAGGTAATTTTATGAACCACGGAGGGTAAAGTTTGCCTTTTGGAAACGGAAAGATGTCTGCATCAGAGAGCGGAATTACAAAGGAGGAACTGATGATGAAAAGGGGAAGGTGATAGCAAATAATCATCCTTTTTCTCCTTAATTTGTGTGAGCAGAGTATAAAATTCAGAAAGTGGACAAAAAGAAATAAAACAGAGAACAGGAGATAAAAGTAAAACTCTTCAGTTTTATTCACATCAGTTTCTTTATACAGCTTTTCTCCTTTTTTACATTTTTCTTCCGGCTGCTCCTTTTAGGGGTCGCCCAAGTGGAGCATCTCTCTCCATCACACCCTATCCCTAGCGTCCTCTTCTATCACCAACCCTCTGCATGTGCTCCTTCATTGCATCCATTTATCTTCCCTGTGCTCTTTTCTCTTGTCCTCCAGCCTGGCAGCTCCATCTTCTACATCCTTTGTCGAAAATATCCCCTATCCCTGCTCTGCACATGTCCAAACCATCTCAGCCTCGCCCGTCTTTGTCTAAAAATTCACATTTTTGTTGTTGTTATTCACGAATTTTCAATTGACTGTTTTACAAAAAAAGCAGATATAACGTTCTGGAAGGAAAGAGAGGGTAAAGTAAAATGTAAAAGTGAAATTAGCCAAATGTGGCATAATATTTGGATGTAAATGATGTGATATTTAAAATCTCCATATATCAGTATCATTTCAGAAATGTTGAAGAAGAGGTCAGAGGTCCAAAGTACATGATATACCCATCTAACATTCCCAGTGTGCCTATATGTCATTAATACAAACAATTGCAGTGAGAGATGCAGTTTTAAATAACTCTATATATCATTACTACTTTGACCATCAGATCAATCTATTCACTTTGAAGGAGAGGTCAGAGGTCAAGTGTGATATATAATAGATTGCTATATGTTGACAAGACACACACTTGTAAGAATCACAGTTTCTAAGGCTTTTTCTCAGTTTTCAACCAATCAAATTATGAAGTTGACCTTGAAAACCTTGGTGGATGTAAGCCAACTATTAATGGATTGCGACCCCCCCACCCCCGTACACCACTAAAAAGATTGATCAGGATTCATTCAAATCTTTTTAAGCTATTATGTTCATACACGCTACCAAGTACCTCCTTGGCTGAGGTAATTACTGTGAATCACTCTTGCCGTAAGTAACACTGACACACATGGCCAAAGTTTCATGAGGACACGTCTTAACGTCCTGCAGGGTGTCAGGACAATCAGATTATGATAATTTTCCCATGTTTACCACACAGCATTAAACACATTCATACTATGTGTTCAACATGAAGTCAATATGTCATAAAATGAAAATCAAACAGAATAGGTCATCTTAAATTCTAAATATGTTTTACTTTAGGGATCTGTCTGCATGGGTTAGGTGTGGATGGTGTTTGTCTTTGTGTCCTGTACCTGGTGGTAAATGCACCGTACTGTATGATTATTCTCACATCAGTGCGAATTACAGACTTGAAAGAGCTCACAGAGCGACCACGTTCAACCTGAATGCGTCATGTGTTTGCATTCTCATGATCACCTGCCTGGTAGAGTCCTGTTAAAGTTCAGGACTGCAGTGCATGTGTGAAATAGCTTTAGTTTACCTCTCAAAGTCTGTGTAATTAATTCCAGAGAGAGATTAATTTTTGGTTGATCATTTCTTGCCACAGTTTTTCAACAAATACAAACAAAGCTGTAAATTTCTACTCTTTTGCTGTCCTGTTCGGGAAGGAGGGCCAGCAGGATGCTGCCGAGGGGGCCGAGACGGACAGAGGTGGTCCAGGAGCAGGGGGAGCAGCAGCCAGCGGTGGCGTAGCAGCACCGGCTGGAGCCACACCCAGCCCGGGGAAACAGTCATCTAGTGGGGAGCGTAAAAACAAGAAAGAATCAAAAGATAAAGACAAATGTGTTATTTTGTAACATATAGCTGTCTGCGTGAGTGTGCATGTGAGTGTTTTGTGCATTTGCTTATCTGTGAGAAAGGGGACAGAGTTTTTTCTCCATGGACTGGACACACACAACGCACAGCCCCCACTTGATGGCAAACAAGGGAAGGAGACGATTGAGGAGAGATGTGACTAACAGAGGATTTGCTGTTCCCAAACCACTGGTGCCTGCTATCCTCTATCCTCAGTGGAACCTGGACATCAGAGGAAGGGGCAAAACAACAACTACTACCCCTTCTCTTTCTTAGAGTCCGCCAAACTTTGTTACAAGTTGCACACTATATTTGTGAAGGGAGGGAGGGGGGTCAAGTTTACCTGGGGATGGTGTATTTTATAGCCAACGACATAATCCGAAGAAACAAAATCTCACCCTCTCACATTCTCTTCTTTTACAAAACTTAACTCACTTTGGTCATTTTTTTCAGTAGTGCAGCTTATAAGCTTTTTTGTATGCGTCAATATTTACAAAACATATATAGCCATTGATGCCAACATTCACATTTTATTTATCTGAGTAACCTGTAGCTTTGGGAGAGGTTCTATGTTTTTTTCTTTTTTGTTCCTTTTCTCGCAGTCTAAAGGGAAGTCGATGTAACGCCACTCGTGTCCCCTCTGAAACACTACATACTAAGGGTTAATTAGCTGCCAGATACTGTAGCTATGTTACAACACTCATCACAGCTTGCCCTGTTCAGATTTGCCTTACCAGAGTATGGTAGTGTTGTATTCTGCTCTGTCTGAATGTGTATGTGCAGTAAACGTGTGCTACTTTGGTATAAACGTGTCATTTACTGAGCATCACTGATGTAACAAGATTGCTTTTTTTTTTTTTTTTGTATGCTGCATCAGTTAAGCTACACATTTGGGACATTTTGTGTCTTTTTTGTTGTGATTCTGTTTCACAAAAACAAGATTTGGGACAGGAAAACTGAAGATTACGTTGGCACGTTATGTCTGAATCTGATGTTTCTGAGACGCGCCTATCTTTCGGCAGATTAGGTTTGCGTTCGATGGCACCTAGTTTAGAGTGAGCGGTAGTTTGAAAGTCTGTTCTGACAGCTTCCTGTAGAGCGTATGTGTCTGTGTGTGTGGAGACACTGTTAGAATCAGGGCTTTGAATTCAGTAATCCACATACATTTCTCTGAACAACGGAGGTCCTTTTATTAACATATAAATTGGACTCCAAATATGTGACATCAGGATATACAATATAATAGAGTCAGATTTAACAGCAGGCCGATAGTATCCTATGATATTAGCCATTTGACAGTTTGTCAATATCGGCAATCATAGTGGCCAATAAATGTAAACTAATAAAGTAAAGAAGAGATGGGAGAAACACCCTTCAGCTATTTTATGAGTGTTGATGTTGCATACTTTGTCCACCAGAGGGCACTTTGCAACTTCCTTGTTGGCAACACAAGTGTTTGGAACCCAAACGACTGCCGGCTAATCCGAGCAGAGTCGACCATAAACGAGAAAATGAAAATAAAACTAAAAAATAACAAATGTTACGAAAATCTGTTTGTTTTGTGGCTAATTTATTATAAAATCAGATTTTTAAATCAAATATCGGTATCTGTATATATCAGGCTCTACAAGATCATTTTCTGCTTTGAATTTTTCTCCCATTGTTCTCCACAGTTCTCCCTTTCCTAGCCCCTTCTTAGTCAGCTTCAGAGAAGACTAATTTTATCAGATATTTATGAACATTCAGGCCCAAAGTTCGCAGACAGAGCTGTCTTTGGAGGTTGTAGGAAATTCTGTGGTATCACCTTTAAACTTTTGTGCATTTTCACTGCGGCGCTGCGCATGCAGACACATGATGTACATATTTATCTAACCCATTCTTATAATTTAGCTAGTGGTTTGTGCCATTATTATACCATGGGACTGCCTCCTGACAAACTTTTTCTATCTACACATTCCAGTCGGATGCCTTGACTCGAGCCTTCTGCTAGAGACTGAGGGAGACAGTTGGCGTAGGAGGTCTTTGCAGCGCTTGTAAAGTGTTCTCCATTATTTTGTTGAGTGAGAAGAAAATTCTCTGTCAGGACAGCAGGCTACCTACTGTGTGGGAAACCTTTCTTACGAGCTTTGTGTGATGGCTGGAGTTTGTGCTCCCCATTTGTTTCTTTGGCCCTAGCAAGGCTATGTTTTGTATATATATACATAACTACAGTTGAATATATAACGCCTTACAGCATTTCAGCATATTTTATAGGACAAAAGGAAACAGGCGTATTACTAGAATGAGACAATCCATACATTTTTCACGTAAACGTCAGAACTTCTCTCAGGCCTTTTTTGATGGGACATATCCTCGGGTGTCTTTTCAGATGTTAATGTTTCTAATGACACGGTTCCTCGGCCTGAAGTCACTATCTCAGTCGCAACTTTTAAGCATCCGTTATATGTACACACCACACAACTATTAGGACACTTTGAAGGACTTGACACTAACACTGTTATTGACAGCTGAATTCATTCAAATAACAGTAAAAAGCAATGGACTGGCTGGTCCTGGTGAAAAATAAAGACCTCGCTGAACAGGGTTAAGGAACATTGTTACTTCTTTGCAGATTTTTTTTTCATGCACCTTAAAGTAATAAAGTAATCAAAATTTCTCTTTAAGAAGATAGAGGGGAGGCTTTCTGATTTTTTTTTTCACCCTGTCTTGGCCCATCAACAACATGCTGATTAAACATTCCAGAGGAGATTTTTTTAAAATTAAACTTTATTTTAAAGTTGGATTTGATTTTGAAGATTTTTATGTGGGTCTTTGTTTGAATACAGCGTGAAGTTACCTAAATGCCACAGATTTTTACTATTGTTTCAGATTTACTACTGTGCATCCGCTTGCTACTCTTAGTCATTATCACCTGAATTAAGTATTTTTGTTGTAATGTGTTTGGTTCCCCCTACTTCCTATGATGAATTGATCAGAAGGATATTGTGTGTTTAATGTCTCAAAGTGGTCTCTTGTATGCCTTGTAAAAGTGATGGTGGGGTAAATGCTGTAAAATTAGTATTTTGACAAGGTGATCGTTGAACATATAGTTGTTGTAATTGGTTTTGCACTGTTACATTGATATGCACTAACAGAAAAAAAAACATACCTCATTTTCTACGGAACACAAATTGTGCAAGAGTGCTATTGTTCTTTTGGGTACCTTAAAAAAAGTAAATAATGGCCAAAATAATAATTCTTAGTAGCAGTTGCTCTTAAGCCAGCTAAATAATACGAATTTGTAAAAGTATGAAAGGGCTGATTAAATGTTTTGGCTTAAAGTGAAAGGATACATCTGTTACAAGGAGCCACTCTGTTTCCAGAAATGGCGGGATGTTGTGCAAAATGTAAAAATAGACAAAACATACAACTTTGCAGAGAGATATGGAAGCTTGTTTCAGCCACTGAAAAAGGAGCCATTCGTAGTTCATAATAATCTCACAATGTTGACTTACTTTTTCAGAAGTTTGAGTTTGTAACCCCAAATTGAGAAAATAACTTGAAATTTTGACTTGGCTTAGCTAAAATTGTTTGGGATTTTTTCAGTGGCAGCAACAAGCTTCCATAGAGAAACCCTGTTTTGAACTTAAATAGAAAAACAGGCAACATATCAAATATTAAAACTGGCGTTTTTTTGTTTTGTTTTTTTTTACTTTTTCTTACATATGCACATTTTGAATATGATGCCAGGAACACATTTCAAATAAATCTAAAGTCGCATTTTCTTTTCACAATGCCATGTTTTCCCCCTTTTTGAGAGATTTTGATTGTGTAAGCATTCAAATTTAGTAGCCAGACTCTCTAAAAACAGAGCCATGCTGTTGTCACATCCCTTTCTTCCGTGTGAAACACGTTGGTCCAAAATCTGTAGATATTGTTCAGCATTAATGGGACCTTTGCAGATTAACAAATTGCTCGTGTTGCTCATGGGCCTCCGTATAATCACAGGTGCTGCTTTTTAAACAATCTGAACAGCCCCTGTCCTTTTTACTCTGGAGGACGTGGTGCCAGTGGTTTCCAGAAAGACCATTCAAACCCACGCACAGTTGTCTGCTTCGGCTCAGTCCACTATAAAATAGACCGTGGTGTTTATGGATCTTGCTGTACATGAGGTTTTTAACTTTGTGGATGCAGCATCACTGCTTGCAGAACTGTTTCAGACTCCACGCAGTGATTCCCACCATGATTATCCCTGTTTTTAAGGCAGTGCAGCCCCAGAGCCTAATGATCCTCACAGTCATTCAGTTCAGGTTTTTCCAGCCTTGTCATTTGTATTGAGAGATTTTGTCCAGATTCTCTGACTCTTGTATTGATGATGAAAATGATGAAATCACTAAATTCTGTGCAGTTATCAATAAGAGCATTTAGATGCCTATGTCCATTTTATTTATTTTTTCTTATTTGTTTGTTTGTTTTGGGGTTTTTTTTATTGTGTTGCTGGCTTCAAATTCAAAATGAGCATTAAAAAGTTGCTTAGTTATAACATATGGCGCTTTTGTAGTATTTATAATTAAATGTATGGTTTAAATTAATTTAAAGTCTTCTTGTGGTTTAATTTATATTTTTCACAGCAACCAGATGTTTTTGGAAATCGGGCCATAGCACCTTCAATAGAACTTGCTGCAATTTGATATATTCGTAGTTAGCGGTACATCTACACCAGACTCAAGTATACCAATACAAAGGCTGGAGTTATCAGCTCGGCGCTGATATTCAATTCCACTGGTATCCAATTCCATCAGCAAAAAAATGGTGTAGGTTAACCCCTAACTATTTTTTTTCCCATCAAATCCATCATTTCATTACACAATGTTCTCAAAGAAAGGCAACAGGTCAAAAGTACATACAAATGTGAAAATGCTTCATCAGGCTTGAGTGTTTTCATTAATGTAGCAGAGGGAAATGTTCATTGTTGTTGTGTGACAGATAGATCCAGAGTGCTGAGCAATCTAAGGGAGATCTTTTCTTTATTGCAATATCAAAACTCCCAGATTTTACCCTGTGATGCATGTACAGTGTGGGCTGAAAAATAAAGAGGAGTAAAAGTTCATCATCGATTACCCCAAGAAATTTTTTTTCCACTGTCCGGCCTGTTTTGTTTATATTTCGCATAAAAGAAGCAAACAAAAAGGAAAGCGTTTGTGAATATGGGAGGTTACTCATTTGTGTTGATTTCAATGTTCATGTATTTACATAAATGACCAAATAATGTATGTAGCCTTTCACATTACAGTCACATATTGTATATGGTGATATATATATAAATATATATATATATAACAAAATGCCTTATAGACGAGGGACATTCAACCTGATTAGAAGTTACCAGGAAAATAAAAAACTAAGATAAGTTGTTGGTTTGTTGTCATTGCTTTGAAGTCTTAATGTCTTTTGAGAAAAGTGGAAGTTGCACCATTTCATAGCCTGTATGTGTGAAAACTGGAACTGTGAGTTGGATCATTCCACGTAAAATTAATCCATTCTGGAAAAAAGTTCCAACCTGACCACCTGAGAATCAGTTAATACAGTTTCATTATCGTATGTATTGAAGCCGTGCAAAACTTCACCTTCACACTATAAAAAATATTTTGTAAGATTGACTTGGTTACTTTTTTTTCCAGGTGGGAGGAACTGGTTATATCTGTTTGCCTTACATATGAACAAGATGTATGAAGCATAAAAGTCCAAGGACACTGTACCAGTTGGTTAGACACTGCAGTGGAATATACACTCACCAACCACATCATTAGGTACACCTGTTCAACTGTTTTCTTTTTGAAAACACCTAATTAGCCAATCGTATGGCAGCAACTCATTAGAATTAATCATTGAGACATGGTCAAAATGACCTGCTGCAGTTCTACACACAACCATCGAAAATGCCCTTTTGTGTCAGAGGTAAGACAAGAAAAGGCCAGACTGCTCTGAGCTGACAGGAAGGCAAAGGAAATAACCACTAATTAAAACCAAGTTGCAGAAGGGCACCTCTGAACAGATGACCCCTCAAACCTTCTATCCGGTCTTCCTTCTCTCATCCCAACCGGTCGCAGCAGATGGCCCCGCCCCTCCCTGAGCCTGGTTCTGTCAGAGGTTTCTTCCTGTTAAATGGGAGTTTTTCCTTCCCGCTGTTGCCAAAGTGCTTGCTCATAGGGGGTCATATGATTGTTGGGTTTCTTCTCTGTATGTATTACTGTAGGGTCTACCTTACAATATAAAGCACCTTGAGGCAACTGTTGTTGTGAAATAAAATTGAACTGAAATTGAATAAATGACTAAACTAAGTTTAGTTTACTGAGTAAGTCTAAGGTTCTTATGAAAGTTCTCTAAAACATATTTTTGTAAGCAATATATGGATTTTAGTAAAGTGTTTTATGTGTTGCTTTATAAACCAGTCAACTCTCAAGATATCCACCACTTCATAATCACTGTTCTTAAAAAAAGTATGGGGGGGGGGGGAAACATTTACACACACACACAGAAACTTGTATTTCATTTTAAACTTCCAACTGGCAAAGCACGTACACGCACTAGCTGAGAGATCTTCACTCCCACCGCATCAACAGTTTCACGCTGAGGCCCACAAGCAAACTGATCCTGGCATGACCGAAGACTCAGCACAAAGACATTTGGCTTCTCACTCCCCCCACCCCCCCTCCTGGTAGTTGAATCAGCTTCAACCAGTTACAACAGATGTGTAATTTAAATTTAAATCCAACTACATGCATGGCAGTCCGAGGTGTGCAGTATTGGTCCAGCTCTGAAAGAATTACGAAGCTTAACGAGCTTTTAAACAAAATTTTTAAAAAAAAAAAAAAAAAAAAAAAGCACTGAAATGACCGAACAAGACGAGACAGAGGCAAGATGTTGGTTTAGTCACAGTTGACACGAAGCTTACAGTCTACATACAGTATGATGTCCCCTTCAAAGGGCAGGTTTTACCCATCTTGTGCACTTTTTCAAATTCAAACTTTCTACACTAATACTTCCTGCTAGCATGAGAGAGTTCAATGATGGACACAGGATGTCTCTACAATACAAGTTTCACAAAAAGGGAAAAAAAAAAAAAAGCTGAAAAGCAAATGTTCAAATTTCACTGAAATAACAATGAGCAAACAACAACCATGTGTGCCCTTAAAAGCCTCGCTTACCTCCACTGAATGCCCTGCAGTTTGACCTGAAAGTCAAATTTGAGTTTAGACACACAGACCTGTCTGTGATTCAATTTGTGGCCTATGAGAGGTATTTAGCTACAATGCGGGCTCTTTTACAGTTTTATAATCATTTCTTTTACAAAAACAGGACATCCACAGCAAAAATGACTTTTCAAAAAAGATATTTCTTTTCGTCATCTGTGAAACTTCCAAATGAGTCAATTATCCCTTCATGTCGGGTTCTATAATACGCTAAAGACATATTACACAGGAAAATTGAGTGTGACGCTAGGCTACTGAAAATGTACAGAGAACACTCAATAAGAGAAGTCTTAACATCACTTGAAAACTTGTTACAAAGACTGTGCTGTACAATAAGGTTTCTAAATATTATTAAAACATGTGCACAGGGTTGTGTAATGGTAACAGCAAAACTGTCAGGAAAAAAACCCTACACTGGAGGTACACTTGTCTATACAAAATAAAATAGTGTCATCAACCTTTTGTGCACAAACGTGCCGCCAAAAGAAAAAAGAAAAAGAAAAAACAAAAAGTTGATATTCTAAAAATAAAGTTCAGAAAAGTCTTCAGATCTTCAGGAGCTTTCATGTTGCAGATTTGTGGCTGTGGTTAGAACTGCCGCGGCGTTCCTTTGAAGGTTTTGAATCCGCCCACAGTGCCGCCACTGGGGATGGAGTTGTTGGTGATCTGTACAATTCGGCTCATTCCAGACGAAGAGTGACTGCAGAAAGACAAAAAGGTCATGTCTGAGAAGGATGGAAGGGCGGCACGCTACTCTGCTTTCTCAACACGTCTCCATTATGCAGCATACCTGGAAGGCGGCATCATGGCGCTCCGAGAGTCCCCCATCCTGCGATTATCGGAAAAGCCTCCACCCTGGGAGCTTGAGCCACCGTGCCACTCCTTCCTCATTCCCTGCTCCCTGCCGTGACGTTCCACTACGACCTGGCGACCCGAGCTGAAAGGCTGCAGAGGCAAAGGAAATGCTGAATGTGTTTGGGTCTCTCACACAGAAGAAAGCCAACTCAAAATGTAAAGGTTTTCCATCGTACAGGAGGATCAGGGAAAGACATCACTCCTTTTTCAGAAGATAAACTCACCTGATCACTCATCACCATGGGTCTTCTTTCATCTCGATCATTAAAGCTCCTTTCACGGTTGATGGAGTGGCCTCCTCTGAGAGCAGGACCTGGACCGACACCTGGGCCATCCCTGCCCGATCGCTCTGCACGCATGCGCATAGGCCCGCTGCTCAGCCCAGCAAGAGATTTCAAAGAGAGATTAGCTTTCCAAAACCATCAAGCAACTAATAATGCTTAATCTTCAAACAGGAGTTTTCCTTTACCGCATATCTCCCTTATTGGAGTTTATCCCGCCGTCATTCTTCCATCCATGCCCTCCATCCCTCGGTGCGCGATTGTGCGACATGCCCGGCATTGCGCCTCTTGCTCCCATAGGGCGATCGTGCATGGGAGCGGGGCGTCTGTCGTCTCTGTCCCGGCGGTCGGTGTCCCGAAGTTCAGCGCGTGGAGGTGGTGGCGGCTCAGCTCTGCGGACCGTTTCAAAGTTTTTGTGGTAGCGATCAAAGCCGGAGCCTTCTCTGTGAGGAGCAGGCCGACTCTTCTTCACCTCAGGCTCGCCGTCAAACCGGTTTCGTCTTGGAACACAAAGAGGACCAAAATGTAATTCACCGAAAGTGCAATAAAAGCTTTCTTTGGAGTCCATAAATGATTCCAACGAATGGCATCAACATTGTGATTAGTAAACTAATGTAGTTTAAACGTGTACCTGTCATACGTGTTGGGTGGTTGGCTGGCGGTCTCGGGGAAGCGGCCTCTCTCTCGGGGAGTGAAGTTTGTAAAGCGGTTCTGCTGCCTGTTGTAGTTTGAGCCTTGATTCAAACGGGCGTCAGGCTGTATCTTCTTGTTGCCGTTCCAATAGGAGTCGTCTCGTCGACTGAAACATCGAATACAGACACTGAGTCACGAGTGCGGGACGCCACTTGTCACTCTGCAATATAGATAACACTAGCTACCACTATAAACACAACATTACGTCACAGACTTTACATATTATGTAAATGACACTCGATAACAGCGCTCCCTCTCCTAATGAAAACCAAAAACTCTCAGATTATGGTTGTGCTGCGCACACACAGACCCAATGATGATCTTTTCTGTACCGAAGTCAAACTGAACTAAATGTTACTTTTGAGAAAACAGAAGAAAAAGCTGTTAAGCTCTTCGTCAGCTGCTCAGTTTCCATTTTAAAATAAATGTAACTCATGGGTAATGATTATCCACACTCGTCTTCACATTAAAACAGCTGAGACAAAACTACATGTACCTAGAGCTGGGCGATAGAACGATAACGATATCTATCGCGATATAACTTTTACTCGATAGAGAAATTAAGCTATCGCGATAGACCTCGCCGCTCTTGTCCTCTTTAAAAAAAAAAAAAAAAAAAGGTTGGCCGATCCAAATTAAGTAGCGCAGAGCCGAACCAATCACAGCCGCAGCTTCACGTCGCGTGACTTGTTACGTACAGCACAAGTGCCAAGCCGCACGTGTGTTTGTTTGGGAAGCAGCCAGCGGGTAATGGAGGAAATGAGTGTACCGACTAGAAAAATCAACCGAGCGTGACCGAAGAGAAAACAGATGATGGTTCCAATGCCGGAGAGATTGTCGAACGGAAGAGCCATAGAAGTTCCGTAGTGTGAAGGTATTTCGGCTATTTCAAGTCTGACAAAAAACAGAGTAGCGTGCACTGTAAATTGTGCCGAAAGCAAGTCTGGAAATACAATAAACTGGTGCATGCGTCACACTGTGCGCCACGTTATTGTTTCGGTGAAATGAATTTCTACAATACTGTTACTGTTAATTCTACTCTCTGCAGTGTTTAAATGCTTACATATACACACAGTTACTGTCCCTCCACACACACGACTCGGTTCTGCTTCTATGCCCCAGCTTTGTTTACTTTTTCCCACCGAGGCTTCTAGACTTCTGATTGGCCAACATTTCTGCACGGTTAGGAATCTAGCGCCACCTGCTGCTTTGGCATGTTCATAGCAGCGTTTTCCTTCATTTCTGCCTTTATGTGTGGACGGGATTATTTTTTAAAACGAAAACGGAAAATCTCCGTTTTCAAAAATACCCGTGTACGTGTGGACGTAGCCTCAGTCTCTGACTGGAAGCGCTAATTCGTCATTCGGCTTTTGTCAGACTAAAGTAACTGTTAAAACTGTTTGAAAAGCTAAGCTATACAACAAGGAGAGATTGAGAATTTCCTTTTAGTTCTCAGTTTATTTGATATTGACAAAAGTTAGTCAGTTTTGTCTGTTCTTCTGTAAAACAAACTAAGATTTATTTTTAGAATTAATACTTTGTTTCTAAGTGGAATTGACAATTTAGTCTGTTTCATTTGTTCTATTTTGAAACTTAAACGCTTTAGCGGCTGCCTTTTGTGTAGTTTGCAATATTTGCCTTTATTTATCTGAAAAAGTCTCATGTTCCTTAAGTACATCTACCCTGTTGAACTTATTATGAGAAATAAATATTTAAAAACAAGCTGCTGATTATTTCACATTTTACTTGTGAGCAACGGCACATTTAAATCTTACAAATATAGTTATTTGGCTTATATCGTGATAGATATCGTTATCGCCTGAAATGAAAAAAACATATCGTGATATGAAAAAATCTCATATCGCCCAGCTCTACATGTACCCGTGTTCCACTTCACGGCCTCTCTTCAGGTTGTTTCTCTTTTCTTGCTCAAAGCGAAGCTGCTCCTGCTGCCTCCGCAGTTCCTCGCGCTCACGAGCCATGCGCTCCGCTTCCTTCCTCCTTTCCTGAAAAAAATAAATACAAATTTAAACAATTAAAAATATGGCTGCGGTTACAACATTACGTTAGATTTGATTTAGATTTAAAGACGTGATAAAGCCGCTCCCATCTTCCTCAGCTCACTCTTGCCTCAACAGGTTAGCCCCCTCTATCCCTTAAGTGCTAATGAAAAAGAAGCTAATTATGCTGTTGCTGGGCAGTTTTTTTGTTGAAGCAGCAGCAAACTTTCTCACAGCTATTGGAGTTTCCCATGCATTTGCCACCACATCTCATCTATTACAAGCTTCATATTACCAAAATGTTGACAGCAGCTTTCGAGTGCCAGCTGCTAATATCAGTCAGTGCATGCAAGGGTTAGTAGACGGCTACATCTGTGACCACCATTTCTAGCCACGCTAAATGACAGCTATAACATAAAAAGTTAGTCTGATACACGTTTCACGCTGTACCTGCTCTATACGAATTCTCTCCCTCTCAAGCCTCTCCCTTTCCAAGCGCTCCCGTTCCAGTTTTTGCCTCTCCATCTCCAGTCTCTGGCGCTCCCGGAGAAGGTTCTCCCGCTCTTCACGCTCCCGCAACAGGCGGATACGCTCACGCTCCCGACGTTCATGTTCTGCAATTTCACGGCGCCTGAAGGTAAACAAGACATCCCTCGCCTTGAAACTCAAACATACAGCAGCCTCAGCATTTTATAAATCTACCAAGTGTAATAACTTGTGTGCGTACTTGCGCAACTCCACGGCTCTGCGGACACGCTCCATACGAGCCATCCTTTCACGCATCCTCTGCTCCTTCTGCTCCTTGATTTTCTCAAAAGGTAAGATGTCCCGCTCCTCCCCCTTTTTCATAAAAGGTCGCATTTTATCTTTCATCATCTCCAGCTAGTAGGGAAACAGAAATTCAAGCTTGAAAAAAAATAAGAACTAAAGCACATTAATCACAAACAAACAAAAAGTATAGAGAGAACTTCATACCTCCTCGGGAGGAATCAAACTTCTTGGCCGTCTTTGAAAGTTCATGTTAACAAAAGGCTGAAAAAGTATCAAACAGAGCACATTTGTATTCATCTGAAGACAAATACACATTTAAAATGTGGTTACAATTAAGCAGAAATAATTCTTACTTTGTCAAAATACTTTCCCCTTCTGAAAGGTCTCATTTTGCCAAAACTAGACTCTCCCTTGTTGTGATCTACCACCATCATCTTGCTTGGGCTCTTTGCCCCTGTTAAAAAAACAAAAAGCAAATTATGACCACAAAGCAGCTACGTTACACTCTCCAAATCAAAGATGAGAAGAGGGCTAAAACCTACGGCCATGCTTTCTGTCATCCTTCTTTGCACCTTCGTGTCCTGAACCAGATGAAACGGAGCTGGATTTTCCGCTTCTGGCATCTTGCTTCTTGGATACGTCTTTGTCCTTTTCAGAGAGTTTATCAACTTTCTTGTCTTCTTTTTTGTAGGACGCCTGTGGCCTAAATGAGAAAAGGACAGAAAGTTAAATAGGCTTTCATACAATTACCATTAGCACTTTTTTCCGCTTCCTCCTGTCACTTACTTGTTAGTCGCCTTCATCCCGGTGGAATTGCGCTTTTCATTTGCCTTCTCCTCTGCTTCTTTCTTTGAGGGCTCCTTTTTGAATGGATCATTTTTGGCCTAAAGAAAAAAAACAAAAAAAACAAGATTAATAAAAAACAAAAAGAGTGATACAGGACCAACGTTTTATTCTATGAAGAAATGAGACATAATGCATTCAACCAACCCTTTCAACATATATCTGCTGTCCATGAAGCTCTGTGCAGTCCAGGTGGGAGATGCAGCGTGCCACCTCTGTGCTGGACGACATCGTCACCAAGCCGTAACATTTCGAACCAGGACTGCGAGCGTTCGTAACCACCTTGGCACTTAAAACCTGTTGGAAATTTTTGTTTTCTCTATAAAATTCCAAGAATATTTTTTATGCTCAAAATAAGTAACGACAACTAAGTAACCACACACACAAAAAAGACGTTATCTACCTTGCCATATTTGCCAAAAAGGTTTTTCAGATCAGCTGCTTTGGTGTTTGAAGAAAGGCCGCTCACCCAAATGTTACGAGACGAGCTGGCAGTGTTGTTGCCGCTCACAGCTCCTAATAAACATGTTTTCCAAACAGCAGTAGTATCAGAAAAACCAAAACACCACTGAATTTTTTTTTTTTCCCTCTCTAAAAACATCCTTACCCTTTTCATCTTTTGCAGCTTTTCCATCTCTGTCTCTTGAAGAGCTAAAAAGCAAAAGGTTGAAACAACAAACAGGAAATGAATGACGGTAAATAACACCATGACGTAAGCTGACAGGCACACGGCTAGTGGAATAAAATAACTCGTGGTTCTGTTGAGGGGGAGAAAAAAAAAATCCTTTAGGCAAGACGTGGATCTGAACCAATGTCTCAAAGGCTTCATTGATTTTTCCAGTGGTGAGATGGGGTCAAGTTGTCAGCCAATTTATTCTCTGGACAAATGAAATCTTCGGAGGTTTGTTCAACTTCAGCGAATCATTTGGCCACAAAGGGGAAAAAACCGTCATCACAGAGACTAATGCTCTTTTACACTGCCTTGTGTAGAAACTGGAAAAGGCTTAAAAATTGCTGGAAAGGCCAAAGTAACAAAATAAGAGTCGTTCTCTCAGCTTGTGGGTAACTTCACATTTTAACCGACTTCAGAGAAATAAATCAATGCCGTAAATGGCAGGATTAGGTACATCAGTGAACATCTCCCTCATGGCAAAAAATTTTTTAAAAAATAAAAAAATATTTCTTGAGGCTACCCACAATGTTGCGTTCTTAGTGAGCTGGACTTGGTAGTAGTATCAAAGAACTGACATAGAAAGACAAACCTCTTTGCTTGACCTGATGCCCCAGTAGTGCAGGGGCCTTTCTTCCCAGAATCCTTCTCTTTATCACCCGTTTCAGCTTTCTTCGTGGCGTCTCGGCCGTCTTTCTTCATGGGCTCGCCACGGGATCCATCGTCCTTCTTACCATCTTTGTGGCCCTCCGACTCTTTCGCTTTCATGTCATCGTCTGGGCTCATCTCAGCAGAGGCCTCTGGCTCATCATTGCCCTTCTCTGCCTCTGGATCTGGAAGTTTCACATGTTTACCTGTTTCCAGGAGGTCGTCACCATCAACATCCAGAGTGATGGCATCTTCGTTTGGGATTGAGACGGATAGGTGATCCTCCTCGGCTTCTTTAGAGGAATTCATGGCTTCAGCATCCATCTCAGCCACTTCAGGCTCGACCTCTGGATCCTCATCCGCGTCTGGTTCAGCATCGGGATCGGCCTCGGGCTCAGCGTCCACCTCTGGCTCAGGCTCTGAATCAGCCTCAGCCGCCACAGCGTCTGTCTCGGGTTCAGCCTCAGAGTGAGCGAGGCTGTCCTCACAGGGTGGAGGCTTAGAATTTTCACGAATACCATCATCTGTATCAGTTACATCTGAGGGATTTAACAAGGATAAACATGGCAAAAACACAACTTTTAACATTTGACATGTCGCATGTTACTTGACCTATAAAGTAGAATAGAAAGCACATTTAGTGTTAATGGTCATCGAGGGCGTAGACACCACAGGAAGACACAAAACACACAATCTCCTTGGACATGTGGGAATATTTCCGTGCTTCTCATTTCTTGACACATGAAGTACTTCAGTATGAATTCAATTCCCGATACGTCCTACGACAAGTCATGGTCGCTCTTCAGAAAGTTCACATGTGGAGGAATGGCATCAGTTCATCTTTTGGGTTTTCTCCATTTAGGCAAAATACATTCCCGGTGGGTCAGTTCTTGAAAAGTCGTCTGAGTTTTAGGATATCTTCTTTATCATCCAGCATTTCTTGTATAATAAATGTCTTATCTTGGCAGGTTTTATATGGGGGGGGATGTAAAAGTTAAAAAGTTATCATCAAATCCAACCCGCTGTAACGTGTCCATTCAGTCACACCCATGCAGTTAGAAAGAGTCCATCCCTTTGTGTACGACAGTCTATCCTTGCTGAACATGTTGTGGCATCTTCACTGCACACATCATGGGTGGGCTGCAGCCACCTGGGTACAAATGTATGAGGTTTCTTGCTGTTTCTTGACAAATGGCTTCTGTACGTGTACAACATGCTCACATGAATGTCGCAGTCCTTGAGTCAACCCATGTACCGACTTCATTCGCAGAGCGTTTCACCTGCCAAGACCTAACACGAGGTGCCCATTTCCTGTGGCGAATGGAGTGAACCATTCAGATCTACCCAACACACATTTTACAGGTCCTGTCCAATCATGCTGTCAATCACAGTGACAACAAGAAAGTGCAGTGATCCTCAAATCTTACAAGCTAGTGCTGCCTCCAATTTTCATTCATTCAGTGAATATATTCAATCTTCATTTCCTTAGGCGATGTAGGGAGACGAATGCCACTAAAAACAGAAATTCACTGAAGCAAACAACTGATTTCTTTTAAATATTTTGAGCAATCCAAGAAAACCGGGTACCCAGGCATCCTGTATCCAACGATTGACATGCGATGCAAAACAACAACAAAAAAACCTTGACTCGATCTTGAGAAATGTCTCAATTAATCATGTATTTGTTCCTCCTTTTATGTGTTGCAACCTAGATAGATGCAGTAGCTACCGGAAGCATGAAATACCACATGATATATGCATTGTACCTGGAGTTAGCTGTTGAAAAAAAGAAAAAAAGGGGGTGGGGAGGGATCCAAATGTTAGCATTGGGGATTGGTGTGCTATCATACATACCCTTTTCTGACTCATACTCTTCAGCCTCCTAGAAAACAAAAACACTCAGGTGAGTTGAGAAGGCTGTCAGTGTCAAGTACAACAACAAAAAGGGTTTGTGTCAATGTCTCAAACATCAACAGATGTGTTTATCACAGTCACCTTGGAAAAACTGTCATCTTCCACGGTGTTGTCCAAATCCGAATCCACTTTCTTTCCTAAAAGATTAAATTAAAACTCAACATGAAAACATTTAGAAAACATGAACTTGTTGAGGCCCCAGTCACACCGGTCGGTGACCATCTGGCAACCTCCAGGCATAAGTACAAATGTTAGCTGTTGAAAATGAAAAAAAGGGGCTGGGGAGGGATCCAAATGTTGTTTGAATGTGGCTACTGGCAGTCACTGTGAATTGACTGGTAAAGCCCCACTGAAGTAGGCCAAGAGGCTGGTCAGTCAATCTGCTAGAGACCAAAACAATCGCAGGGAGGTATTTGGTGCAGCACCGTCTTTGTGAATGTGACTGGGTAACAGCCAGCACCCACTCAACAAATGCACTTTCCTCTGACAGAGGATGCCAGGGTCTCGCTGACCACACCTGGGGCAACCTGACTCTTATAAGAAAGAAAGATTACCTTTAGCTTTTCCGCCTTTGCGAGTTGGTGTTTCAGCTGAGAGCTGGAGCTGAATGTTTTCTGGGTCGCCACCTTCATCCTCAATAGCCTTAAAGAACAATCAAGTTAGGATTACTAATTAATCAGTATGCAAATTAAATAATTAAACAGCTCCCTGATAACGACTGTGTTTAGACTGTTCCTTCCCATTCCATGCAAGGCCACCTGGGTTGGCTGGAAGACTGTTTACTTAGCCTGGTGGGGCGAAGGACACTGTCTCAACTGAACTCTGGACACACACACACACACATACACTGATATACACACACTCATCCCCCCTCCCTTTCCAAACGCCTTCGATGCTTGTGCCCTACCGGGGGAGATGGCAGTCGACTGGACCAGCGCAGACATGCTGCAGGACCGGATGCGCTGTCTACACCGGCTTTCTCTTACCCTTTACCCGCCCCTGTTGTCTTGTGTTTCTATGGTGTATTGATAGTCATGTGCTTTTTGTGCTGAGGTGTTTTTTCTGTTATCTAACTGTTCTCCCACTAGGAGCTCAGTCTGACCTCAGTCCTCCTCTTACCTCATGTTATGTATTTTCGTTGTTTTTTTCCTATCAGCCTACCTTCTGGCATGTCTCCCCAATATGATGTTTGTGTCAAGTTGGTCAGAAGGTTCCTTTGTAAGTGCGCATGCGCCATTAGCGTGCTGCCTGCTGTAACCCTAATTTCCTTCGGGATTAATAAAGTATTCTGATTCTGATTCTGAGACCGACTTTTAAATGTGAACATCAGACAGTATTGACGTTTAGCTAAAAATCTATTAAACAGGCTCCTCCGTCTGTTTAAAGCAACCACATGTTCGACTATATTAACTAAAACAAAACAAAAACAAACAAAAAACACTTTTATCCGTACCCTGGATGTGTCAGTAGTACTCATCGTGAAAACTCAATCGAAAACAAGCAAAACCAAAAACACAGAGCAGCCACTGCGCTCTTATTTAGATCCGGACTTACAATGAGCGCATGCGTATTTTAACAATAAAATCCACACTTCCAGCACCTGGGATCAATCACGCGCAATCTGCTGCATCTGTTTGCGCTGAGATTAAGTGGTCCTCAAATGCGGCATCGAACCAGAGAGCCCTCGTCCGTCTGATGTTTCGAGGCGAAGGGGGAATAAACAGGCCTTTTGTTTGGGCACCCCCGCTAATTTAAGGCGAGCGCTAACATTTTTACATACTTCAACACAACCTCCCTTGGCTCCTGGTCCGAGCTACAAACACGAAATATTTCCCGACAGATATCTAGCTTTAATGCCTCCAAAACTCGGTCACTCTAGCAATTAAACTACGAGTGTTGTTCGCTAGAATCAATGGGAAATCTGTGACTACACGGGCTAGCATTAGCGTTAGCATCTGTGCACCGTGCAGCCAGGCTCGGTCATCGTTTCTGCACACATCAGCTCCGTCTGACTCACCTGTCTAAGTCGCGCGACAAGAACACTCTTCACACCAAAGGTGTCCAAATTTCTTCGCTTGAGCTCAGATTTAAGATCAACAACTCTTAATTCCGATATCTTCTTGCACTCGGTTGAAATGGCACCCGACGCCATTTTACCTCAAGATTACAGAATGGTTGCGCGCGCAGACACTTTCCCCCTGCGTCTTCTTCGTTGGTTTTCAGTAGTTATTGATTAAATGCTTCACCGTCATCTATTGTTAAGGCAAATACTTAATATTTTGGATAGTGATGTGCGATACCACTGATTTCCTTTCCGATCCGATACCAAGTAAAATTCAGGGTGGTATCTGCGATACTAATCCGATACCGATACTCTGTACAAAAACTTAATGTTTCATTGCATTTCATAATACAATATATAATTTTATTATGTAATTGTAATAATAACATAACCATATTGCTTCATAATGATTAGAGGACACCAGACAACTTGTTTTTATTGCTTAATAATGCAGAATAATCATATAGAAATAAAAAAAAAAAACTGAAGTTGTGCGCTATTTGAGCATGTTGCCTGCCTGCAGCACTAAAGGACTCTGCGAGAGACGTCTGTGTCCCTGTCCTCCTCTTCAGTTCGCCTCAACATAAGCTCATCATATTCTGTGATGTGATTTACTCCGAGGTGTTTGACGAGGTCAGTGGTGTTGCCACAACACCTCACTGTCTTGCCACATATATCACAAACCGCGTCTGGGCTGTTTGTGGAGGTAAAACGCGTCCACATATGACTCTGTTTGCGCTCAGCCATTGTTGTGAGTGTGCAGGCCAGGGGCTGCGACACATTTATACAGCGTATTTCGCATATGACTATGAAAGGCGTAAGAGGAAGTAGTTCGTTCCAAATTAGACGATCCGAATGGTATAGTTTCTTTTCACTGCGTTCATTTTAATGGAAAAACTACAAATTTACCCCAGAGTACTAAAATATCGATATTATAATATGAGAATCGATTCTAGAACATAAATTGCTGGTATCGGAAGAATCGATATTTCAGTCTCGATCCGCACACCACTAATACTTGAGGGCGCATGGGAGTTTGCCCAACCAGTCTACATGTGTTTTGTGGACTTGGAGAAGGCATTTTTTTTATTTCTATATGATTATTCTGCATTATTAAGCAATAAAAACAAGTTGTCTGATGTCCTCTAATCATTATGAAGCAATATGGTTATGTTATTATTACAATTATATAATAAAATTATATATTGTATTATGAAATGCAATGAAACATTAAGTTTTTGTACAGAGTATCGGTATCGGATTAGTATCGCCGATACCACCCTGAATTTTACTTGGTATCGGATCGGAAAGGAAATCAGTGGTATCGCACATCACTATCAAGTATCCTTGAGAGGATAAAGAGCTGGTCTTTCTATACTCGGTCACTGACTCTGTCATAAGATAAGAACTTTATTTATCCCGAGGGAAAGTATTTTGTCATACACATGCTCAATGCAGCAAGAGAGACAGAGGAATAAGATATATAATATATACAATAAGAATAATAGTAGTAATATGTAGTAGGTAGGATAGTGCAAAATATATCAAATAACTCCAACGAAGTAACAATGTAAGTATATCCTGAAAAATAAATAACTTAACTATCAGTGCAGGTGACTCTAAAAAGTGACATAGTATTATGCAATTAAATAAAAGAGAGTAGCAGCATATGATGGGGAGATGAAACAAACATTCAATAAAATACTGTTGGGTGATACTGCACGGTCTGAATGGGAACAGAATAACATTGGTATTAATCCTCAGGAAAATCACCTACAGAGCGAGGAAGAGTTGTACAGTCTTATTGCCACTGGTATGAAGGATTTCCTGTGGCGGTCAGTTCTGCATTTCGGGGTGATTAGATTAGTCTTTTGCTGCATGTGCTCCAATGGTTCACCGTGGAGGCATGCGTGGGGTGGCAGGGGTTGTCCATAATACAAAGAAGCTTCTTTAGCATTCTCCTCTCAGACACCTCCTCCAGGTTCTCCAGTCTGACACCCAGGACAGAACCAGCCTTTTAAATCAGCTTGTTCAGCCTGTTGGCATCAGCTGTCTTCACCCCACTGCCCCAGCACACAGCTGCAAAGAACACAGCGCTTTCTACCACAGAGTGATAGAACATGGTCAGCATTTTCCTACCAACATTGAAGAACCTGAACCACCTCAGTAGGAAAAGCCAACTCTGCCCTTTTTTGAAGACAGCAGTTGTCGTGGTCCTGAGTCTGTGGACCCAGTGGTGGACTTTTAGGTTTTGATTATTATCTTGTGTTTTAGGTTCATTCTTGTTGGGAATTTCTTGTTCTCAGGTTTTGTTTCTGTTTTGTATTTCAAGCTCCTTTTGTTGTGTCTCTGTGCCTGCCCTGGTCCCACATCTTTGTGTTCCCTCCTTGTCGCCATGTCTTGTGTTAAGCTCATGTCTGTGCATACCTGTTGTATTTCCTGTTTTATTCTGAAGGTCTCCGTCTCATGTGAGTGTTCTAAGCTTTACGCCTGTGTCTCGTCAGCCCTGATTTCTCCCAGGTGTGTTCCCTTCCTGTCTCCCATCCTATGATTTCTCCTGTGTGTATTTAAGCCCTGTGTGTTCTCCTGCCTGTTGCTGATTTGTCTGTGATGTCTTCCCTGAGTCTCTGCCGTGGTCCTTCCTATGTTCCTTTGCATGTCACTCTGTGAGTTTTGGTTTCAATTTCATGTATTTAGGTTTTCCCAGTTTAGTTATTTCTTAGTTCCTCGCCATCTCCACCTTAAATAAACTCACTCCTCATACCAACTTCTGCCTGCACTTGGGTCCTCACTTTATCTACACACAGCCTGCCTCGCCAGCCGTGACAGCATTGGTGTTATTGCTCCAGTCCAGTTTACAGTCCATGTATACTCCCAGGTACTGGTAGTCCTCAACGATCTCCACATCAGCCCCTCTGATGGTGACAAGGGTAGGAGGAGGAGCATGCTTCTTGAAGTCCATGATCAGTTCCTTTGTCTTTGTGATGTTAAGCTCTAGATGGTTTAACTCATACCACTCAACAAAGCTGTCCACCACACTCCTGCACTCCTCCTGTCCATCCCTGATACAGCCCACAATGGCAGAGTCATCAGAGAATTTCTGCAGATGACATCACTAAGACTTGTACCTGAAGTCAGATGTGTAGAGGGTGAAGAGGAAGGGTGATAAGATAGTCCCCTGCGGCACCCCCGTGCTGCTCAGGATGTTATCAGAGCGGCAGCTCTTCAGCCGAACATGCTGTGGTCGACTTGTTAAATAGTCAGTGATCCAAGCTACCAGTGGGGCGTCCACCTGCATTTCCGTGAGCTTATTCCCCAGCAGTGATGGTCTGATCCTGTTAAAAGCACTAGAGAAGTCAAAGAACATGACCCTCACAGTGCTTCCAAAAATGTCCACCCCAGAATAAGCCTGGTCTAGCAGGTAGATGATGGCATCCTCCACGCCGATACGGGCTTGACAAGCAAACTGCAGGGGATCCAGCCAAGCAGACGCAGGTGTCTCAGGATGAATCTCTCTAGCATCTTCATGACATGTGAAGTCATTTTCCCTTTCCAGTTCACAATCAGTCTTACCCCAGGTCAAGAATATGTATAAGAAAATTGGCCTAATTTAATATTATTTATAAACATACCTGTCCGATGATTAATTGCATAGGTACATGGAGTCAGGACCTCAGAGCAGAAGCATACGGCATAATGTGTTGTACATTATTATATGCATTTTTCATCTATTGTATTTACAAACATCAAGGAGTCACAAACAAAGAAAGTCCACACCATGGCACATGTTTAAACAAGGAGTGTTAATTGATCAAAATTATTTATTAAACAAATAGACATGGCAATTTTTTCAGCCCCCCAAAAATACATGTTCAAAGCAACACAACGGCAGCCCAATATGAGACAGAATTGTGAACTCGACTCTGTAGAGTGGGCAATAATAATGAAGCAGTTGATTTTATTTTGTGGATTCTAGCTGCTCCTCATATGTTTGGCCACCAGATGTCACCAGAGAGGACTGTGTTGAAAAGCTTTGAGTAATGAACCGTTTTTTCAACACAAGCTTCAATGCTTCAGAAAGCTTTATCTGGCCATCACTAACAGAAAGTGAGCCTTTATTGACGGCGGAACAAAATAACCAACAGGTGGAACATGGAAAATGAGCCAAAACAAAAAAAACCCCCAAAAACATGTACCTGAAACTAGAACCACCTGGAAACGCAAGGAGACGGAGAGCAGAGATTACACATGGGATGACAAGCAGATAAAGGACAACACACCAGGTAACGAGGGGGATGCACAACAGGAGGGAGACACAGCTGGGATAAATCTCACATAACGATCCGGGGCGGTGCCGGGGAGGCAAGGTGAGAACACAGCTGGTGGCGTTTGGACTGAGGACGGTCTGTTTCCCCCTTTTTAGTGACGAGAGAAGTTGGTTTTTGGAAAAGCTGAGACCGGCGCTGACCAGACTGCGGGTTGTTGCATGAAAAGAACCATAAATAAATGTGACATCTCTGAGCATAAAACAGTTCTACACCCTCCAAATACGGTCACTTCTGGTCTGACAATGTCGGGGCTTGTAATGGCCTGATGGACAGTACAGGATCTCCTCTCAGATGCAGCCAGGTGCTGGGGGTGCAGTCAAAACAGTAGTTGTGTTCTACTGGATTTAGGTCATGCGAGCGTTGGGGCCAGCCAGTGATATTATGATGATGATGATGATGATTATTATTCCTTCATCCTCCAGGAACTCTCTACATACTCTCACCACATGAGGCCGGGCACTAGGCTGAATCCAGGAGCCACTGCACCATCATAGTGTCTGATAATGTGATGTCATCCTGATACCTAGTCAGGGTGTACTTACCTAGCTTGTTGATGTTCCTTCACGGATATGCCTCCCTCAGACCGTCACTGACCAACCACCAAACCGGTCGTGATGAACGATGTTACAGGCAACATAGCGTTCTCCACGACTTCTCCAGTACCTTTCAGATCGGTCACATGTGCTCAGGATGAACTTGCTTTCATCTGTGAAATGAACAGAGCATCAGAAGTGGACCTGTGTAACAGGGTCATAAATCACATCTTGTTATAATTACACAAAATGTGTTCTAAACCCCCAAAACTGTTCCTTTTATACCTGACTTTTAGGACCTCCAAGCCTGTAGTTATGTTTATTATCAGTTAGAGCCCCTCCTCATTGTTCTTCTTCTTTGGTGCTACCCTATAAATACAGTGTACCCCTTTTGCCTCTCTTCTACAATTCCCCTGTGGGAGAGGTGGGTGTCATTTCTTTCCAACACTGTAAAACACACATATAATTCATATTTAGCCACCCTGATGTTTCTGATTGCAATTTTAGTTCAATTATTGTCATCATTATGCCTGTTTTTTGTTAGATGCTATAAATGTGTAGTATGTGTGTGCCATATGTGTGTTCTAGGGAACGTGAACACTAGCATGAATAGATAATTCTTGCTAGCTTGGAAGTTGTGGTGGGTTGAGCTAACCCTCTTCCCCACTGTTTGTATTTGGTCATAGGAGCTGGAGTGGGCAAGCTATTTGGAGGTCTTTCTTTCTTTTACCTTTTATCGTCAGGTATGTCCGATTTCGTGTTGTTGTTTTTTTAATCTTATGTCAAATATGTTACGTGTAAATTCATACTTTATGTTTAATGTAAAAAATAAATGCCAGCCCTTTTCTACAATCCCCTGTGGGAGAGGAGCTGGAATGGGCAAGCTATTTATTTGGAGGTCTTTCTTTCTTTTACCTTTTATCGTCAGACACAACGCAGAACCACACCGGTTACACCTGCCAATACTCGTATTCTATGGTAAATGCCAATCTGACTCTACAGTGCCAGGCAGTGAGCACAGGGCCCACTAGAGGACATCGGGGCCTCCAGCAACTCTCATGAAGTCTGTTTCTGTTTGTTTGATCAGACACATTCATACCAGTGGGCCCTTCAAGTGGATTTTGTAGTTCTGGCAGCACTCATTCTCTTCCTACATTCACAAAGGAGAAGATACCGGTTCTGCTGATGTGTTAAGGACCTTCTACAGCCCTGTTCAGCTCTCCTAGAGAAACTTTCTGTCTCCTGAAATATCCTCCATGCTCTTGACACTCTGCTGGGAGACACAGCAAAGCTTCTGGCAATAGCACTTATTGCTCTGCAATACTGGAGGAGTTGGACTAACTGTACAGCCTCTGTAGGGTCTGACAGACGGATTTCCTGAAAGACCAAATTCCAGATATCGTCTGTTGCAGGCCATTATGTACAAACGTCATTCTGGCAGTATGTCAGCAGTTGTCAGCAAATCCCCTCTTGCGTCTGCTTGGAAAGCTTCTCATTTTGGCAGAGACTGCCATCAGAGTGAAAGTGTGGAATCAATGAACACTACCATTGGAAGCTGGAGCTAGAAAAGGACACTGGTTTTTCAGCAGGACTTGTAGAAACCACAGTAAGAGCACTGGACATGAATTCACGCATTGTGGATCTGTCATCAGTGCTGTGGCTTTGAAGTTGAGCAAAACTGATGGTAGAAGTTTCTTCTGAATTCTTCAATTCAGGATTCTGAGTGCAACCAATTTGAACTAGCTACCCAGAATACATTGCAGCGTAAGCCGTGGCTGCCTGTAAGTGAAATGATTAGTTTTTAAAAATACATATATAAAACCCAAACCATATAAACTGCATATAAACATATATACCATACCCACTTGTCTAGGAGGAGATTATATAATGAGGTACAGCTAAATGATTTGTAATCAGTGTATTGCATCTTTATTTACATTTGAACTGTCTGACTTTGTGAATACAGAATTGCATGCCTTCATATGTGACAAGAAAAGCAGATTATTGTCAAGAATCAGAATATGATTAAACTGTCAACCTAAATAAATATAAAGAGGTAGAATTAAATATCAAAATCCAGACAACAAACCAGTTTAAACTGGTTGTTGTTATGACTTCACTGCATGAAATCGTATTTTGCATCTGTGGGAACAAGAGCTGGCTATTTATTTACACAGAACACAACAAATAACCGCAGTACTGAGACCAGCCCTTATCCAGTCACCTAAAATTCAACTGTGGAGCTCACAGGGTCCCGATCAATTCAAGTTTGAAGCAGATCAGCTTAACGCATATCAAAAAGTGGAGGACCGAGAGACAATGACAGCAGCGACAAAACAAAAAAAACTTGACAGTTAGAGTTGATTAAAGTTGATCACATTTTATTTTTTACATTTTTAAAAAACAAACACAATTTCTAACAAAAACAAACAAACAGTTGCCTCAAGACATTTTATACTGTAGAGTAAAGAACCTACGATATAAGAAAGAAACCCCAACAATCTGATGATCCCGTATGAGCAAGCACTTTGGCAACGGTGGGCAGGAAAAACTCCCTTTTAACAGGAAAAAACCTGTGACAGAACCAGGCTCAGGAAGGGGCGGTCATCTGCCATGGCCGGTTTGCGGGTTGATGTTAAGTTTCTTCAGTATTTGAAGAAAAGCGAAACAGCCTTAAGAAAAAGTTTTTTATCCTTTTCCCTAATGAAATCCGACCTATAGGAGGCGCTGCGTTGACTGTTCCTTCTTTGCTGTCTGCACTTGTACAGCTGAATCCCTGGATTTAGAGGAAGATTCTACCAGCTGTTTTTGTTTGACACCCAGCTTCCAAGACATTTCATCTTTTGCATGCCATGCAAACCTACTAAATACAGGCTGATCCTTTTTGCGTGCAGCTGCTCTTTTCTGTCGGTTTCTCTGGATTTCAGCTGCAGTGGCACAGTTGTCAAAAGTGGAAAACAGTCTAGATCCTCCACTGCTCTGTTCTCTGTTTTTTATGATTTCACTTGAGGTAACAAAGTTTTCGTTTTCATTTTCTAGACTGAGGGGTGGGCACACTTTCATGAGATGGGATGACTCCGCGTAGCAATCTACTGCAGGGTCCTCAGGAAGATGTTTCATTGTAATAAAACGATCTCCCAGACCCTCAACAGGTGTCATTCTTTTTACAGGATCCACACATAGCATCCATTTGAACAGGCTTCTCGGATTCTTTGTTTGGCTGTGGGTGGTGTTTGGCTAAATCTCCCATGCATGTGAACTTGATTTACTTTGTTTGATCACAGTGCTTGTAGATACTGAATACTGAACTGATGTCTTCATTACCCATGTGTGTTTCATTATCCCTTTTCTTTTCCAGAAATAGTTCTTGCTGTGCAAAAGTTTTGCGAGATCCTGAGTTTGTTTTGCGAGATCTCACAAAACTTTTGCGAGATCCCGAGTTAGTTTTGCGAGATCTCGCAAAAGTCCCTCTTAATTTTTTTTCTCCCATGTCCCCTGCGGGGCTCCGTACATTAGGCCGACTAATGTGCCGCATGTGAACAAAACTTCCAATCATTTCATATTCACACATACCGGTGGTAGCCCAATTACAGAAAAGCTGCGACAGAACCAGGAGCCCACATGTCTGCAGATTCAGTCACAGGTATACCCAACATGACCTCAGGGGCCCTGTAACCAAGGGCCTGGATTATGGCGCCACATGGAATGTTTGTAGGACTAGTGGCAAACCAAAATGAATAAGTTTAACTTTAAACGGCTGTCGAGACTGATTTACAAGCATGATGTTATCAGGTTTGATGTCCGCATACATTATACCTATGCTCTTCAGAGCGGTAAGAGCTACAAACATCTGCTTTAAAATGACCCGAATCTCATAGAGAGCGAGTGGATGGCGGTACCTGTGACTAAAAAAAAAAAATCAAACTAATCTCTAGCATTTCCATTGAAATAAAGGCGCACTATTTGTACTCGAAGATTTCATAGTACTTTACCAAATTGCACCGATCCTTGTCCAGAGCACTCATCTTTTTTTTTTTTTTTACAACCGCGGCCTCTTTCCAAGCCATCCTTTTGCATTCCCTTTTAGCAACCTTGACTGCAGGGGCGATTTTAGCCCATTTTTGGGGGTGCTTCAGCAAAATGAATCAAAGCACCCCCAAAGATTTCTTGCAGTTTTTGACAATATTTGCTGTTTGTGTGACACACTACTAAAATATAAAAAGCATACAGTACATAGGTTGAGACGTAACATTTTAACAATAACAGTATAGATACCCCCCCCCCCTCTCAAAATGGTTTGTTCCAGCTCTCCCCTGCTCTGGCTCTAGCGCCGTTGCTGCCAGAGCGATGGTGGCTGAGACGCAGCGGAGCGGAGGTGTAAGTGCCTGGCTTAAAACAGGACATGTTAGCTGCATTTAACCCTAAGTTACTCTTTATATAGTTAGGTAGGAGTCACACCATTTTCTTTTTGGCTGAAAAACATTACACCCAGGTAACCTGCAGTGTTGAAAACGTGTTTTCCAATGATGTTTGCTACCCTACAATCCGTCCTACTCTGTAGTAAATTCAGCGACATTTGACCGTCCTGTTGCTCCCATTGAAATGTATACAGCCTATTTAAAATCTAAAACTTAAAATTGTCGTAGCCTACTGTTGTTACCACTGTCCTGTTTGAAATGGAATGAGAGAATCTGGTTATTTTGTCATTTGTGCCGATATTAAACCCAGGAGCCACATTCAGGTAAAAGTGTAATAACAAATGATCTGTCAATAAAGGATAATGTTGGATCAGTGTTTCAATATTTATATCTTTTATTAGATTTACATGTGGTTTGGTTATTTACCTTGTGGTGAAAACACACTGAGAGAGGACTTTTTTATTAGTGATCTTAATAATATTTTTTTTTTCATATTAATGTAATTTTTCATCTAATTGAATACAATCTATTTGTGTATGATTGTCAGTCCAAAGAGGGAGAGAGGAAAGAGGGGAACGTGAAGAGAAAGTACAAGTTCAGGAAGAACCAGGTAAGGAAACAGACAGGGAATAGTGACAGGCAAAACAGAAACTGTTTAACCGCTTGAGAGAGTTGACCAGCAAAAGTGATTTGCCAACTTCAAGGTGAGGCGACATAGGTTAAAATAAAAGAAAAAAATCTGCAGAGCCATAGTAGTATTGTCAATAAAGATCTTTTCATACATTGTACCATAGGCAAAGTTGCCTCAATTTTTATAATTTTTTAATCAATATTTTGTACATTTGTGCATTCAAGGACTCTATTTTTGGAGTGTATTTTCATATATCTGTATTGTATTATAATACACATTAAAAGTTAATCTCTGTCCAAAAAATGCACTTAGTTTACTTTTTACTCACTATGAGCATCATTCATTATTCTTCATTCTTCTTCTTCTTCTTTCTTGATGAATTTAAGAATCTTATGAATTATTATGGAAAGTTTGCAGACTTGCACAGAGATGGTAAAATTATGATGACTGATAACGGAGATGAAGACAACAGATGATGAGGACAGGGAGGAACAGGGGTTTAAATACACCAAGGAGACAGTCAGAGGGAACTTGGAACAACTGGAGACATTTAGGGATGCAGGGACTGACAGAGAGAGGGAAGAAGACTCATCATGATGAGTAAAGTTTATCTTGCCTGGCTGGGCAGCTCTCTGAGTGCTCAGCACCCCCAAAGCTCTGATCCTAGAATCGCCCCTGCTTGACTGCTACCGTTTCAAATGTGTCCAATTTTACGCATTGCACCACTCGCCCAAAACTTCCTCCTCCTCCGAGCCTTTTTACTATGTATTTACATGTTTTACTAATGCTAAACGTTTTAGCAATAAACGTGGTAAAAAAATAAACAAACAAAGAACAAACAAACAAACATTAAAATCCCGATACAACAGCGACATGTCCTCAGCTGCCTGTGATCTTTTTTCTTTTTAAAGTTTTACATCTGCAGGACTTGAAGTTATCTGTCACGGCTACACTGGCAGACCGTGGGAATGTGGGGAAAATAGAACCCAAAACGCAGGACTCTGTGCGATCAGTGCAGTGCATTTATTTACAGTGATGTAAATATTACACAATGAATCCCCGTGTGCGCCCGGTGTTCCCACCGTGCCGTGTCCGTGCTCTGTTTGTCCGTGCCTGCTGCCTTCTCATTTCCGTACTCCTACCGGGAAATAACAGAGGCAGCCGTTAGTACAAATAACTTCACTGTGGCAAGCTCCCACTCACAAACTGACTAGCTAGAGAACTGCAGGAAGTCTCACGCAACAATCCAGCGTCGAGGAGCTCTCAGCCACACTGCTATGTCCTTTGATGTTAAAGAGTGTCTATAAGTTCATGTTAAGCCAAAGGGTAAAACATGTTTGAAACGCTACGAGTTGTAAGATGGAACAGATTTCACAGTCGTCTGTGGCAACTAACAGTAATGTGGAGATTGGTGAGAATGCTGTCGTCCAAAGTAATACGTGTAAATACTCCCACCGCTGCTTCCTGGAGGGGTTTTGAGATTAAGGAATTGTACCACACTTGGTGTTTTCTGTAATTTAATTTGATTACTCTTAAATCTTTGTTTTACATTTGATTTGTTGATATCTAGTGTGGATGCGATTAAGCATTGTTCTTCTACTTTTAATCTTCCGTAAGTTCAATACTGTTCATGTTCAACTTAGAAAAACCATTCAACCACCATTAGATTCCTCTTCTTTTGGACACGCGTGCTTGTATTTTTTTCCCTCATTTTTAACTTTTAGGGCAGCGCGATGGTTAGCACTGTTGCTGCACAGCAAGAACGTCCTGAGTTCAATTCCACCATCAGGCCTGTATGGAGTTCGCATGATGTTCTCCCTGTTTCCGTGGGTTCCTTCCGGGTACTCCAGCTTCCTCCCATGACTGTCTATTTGTAAAAATAGACAGCCAATGGTGAAAAGAAAGCACACTAATCAAAATATATGACATGTTAAACCAAGTACACCCCTCAATGATTTGATAACTGGTAGAAACACAATCAGCAATTTTCTTTTTGACTTCATCAGTCTCTTATATCATTGTGGAGGGATTGGGGCCCACTCTTCTTTTTGACATTTCTTCACTTTTCTGAGGTTTGCTGACACTTGTTCTTAAGGTCAGCTGTCTTAAATTTGCAGCACAGCATATCAGTCAGGTTCAGGTCTGGACTTTGATTGGTCATTGCGGCACATTGATTTTCTTTTTCTCCCATGCTGCTGTATATTTTCTGCTGTGCTTGGGATCACTGACATGTTGCATGACCTGATTTAGGCCAAGTTTTAGCTGCTGGACAGATGGCCTCACATTTGATTCTAGAAAACTCCGAAATGCAGAGCAGTTCATGTTTGAATTGATGGCTGCAGGTTGTCCAGGTCCTGTGGCTGCAAAACAAAACAAACCTTCACCCTACTGTGCTTGACAGCTGATATGAGGTGTTTCTGCTTATATGAGGTGTGTGACTTTCTCCAAATGTGGTGCCCTGTATTATGGCCATACAGCTCCACTTTGATCTCATTTGTCCAAAGGACATTGTTTCAGACGTCTCAAGGTTTGTCCAAATGCAACTTTTCAAACCTAACCCTTGCTGTCATGTCTTTTTAGAGAGAAGAAGCTTTCTCCTGGCAACACTTCCAAGCAAGCAGTCTTTTAAAAAAAAAATTGTTCTGTTATGAACTTTAATCATAACATCCTAAAAGAGTCTGACATGTAACACTTGTTTATTTTAGCAGTTTTTCTGAGCATTGCATGGTCTGATCTTGGGGTGAGTTTACTCACAGGTCCTCTCCTGGGAAACCTCAGAGCTGTCTTTAATGTTATCCACCTGTGCATAATCGTTCTAACTGTAGAATGATGAATTTCAAATTGTTTTGAAATAGTCCTTTAACAACTGCTTCTCTACGATCTGATGAATTTTACTCCCAAGCATTGTGTTAACATAAGACACAGATCAGCAAAATGCCAAAATTTCTACTTTTATTGAGGCGCTCACACTTGCTGATGATCAGTTACACGAGTGCATTTGATTAGCAGAAACTGGCTGCTTTGTACTGTCTTAATTCCTATGAAAGCAGTGAGTATGGACTTAGTATTTTTCACACACACTGCTTCTACATGTTGGCTGAATTTTTCTTATATAAATAAAGGCACAATGTAATACGTCGTGTTTTTAAGGGAACTGAGGTTGTATTTGTCTATTTTTAGACTTGCAAAGCGGCAGATTAATTTTATTAAGTCCTGATAAAAAAAAAAATACCGTAGAATCAAAGTGACTTCATTTTCATATTACTATGTCAGGATCTAGCTTGTTCCTGTTTTTCTTTTTATTTTACATCATTGGATGCATGTGGCGATATTAGTTTAGTTTAGTTTTTGTTTTTTGTAAAAGAATAGTACTTAATATTTAAAAAAATCTCGCATCTATGCTCATAAAAAATCTATGTCTACTAGTAGACACTAGTGGGCGTGCTAGTACTTGAAATAGAGGCTCGAATAACGCTACATAATCTTAAATTAACTCCGGCAATAGGATTAAACACCTATAACTACACCGGTGTTCTACTCTTTTCTTGTTGGCAGAAAAAAACAGAAAGAGAGACTCTCCCGTCTGGGTTGTAACGACCATTTTATATTGTTGTTATTATTATTTTTTAAGGCACACTTTTCAAGAGTAAAGAACCTGTCGTAAAGTGTCGTAAAAGTAGATGGCGGGGGTTCAGCGCCCCCATGCGGCATTACGGGCAATGACTGCATTGTAGAAGCGGCCAGCCAAGAGACGACCTGCTGGGTAAACAACAGTGGATGCCTCGGAAGGCAGGAATGGGAACTTCGTCGAGGGCAAACAGTGAGATTTTTTTATCTTGTCACATAGAGAAATAACACGGAGGTCGTATTGTCTCGTCCGAGTCGTCTGGGTTTCCATTTCGAGCCAAAATGGCTGATAATAATCGAGTATTTACTGAGTGAAGTGGAGCTAGCATTAGCTTAGCTCGTAGCCATCCGGGGCCCACTGCCTTCGATTTTGCTTCTCGGCACGGCTCGGGACTGTGTTGCCAGTTTCACAATCCCGGCCGCTACAGTCCTCCGGGTCGCGATTTCTGCGTGCTAGGCCTGCCTAGTTGCAGTTCGGGTAACACGTAGAAAACTACCTGTTTTCACTACTTGTCACTATTTCCTGCAGGATTCAACCCCGCATGTTGCAAAAAGGACGGTGACACATTTTGAAAAAAGGATTTGGACACAGGTACGTGTTGTCTTTGTTGTCTTCTGTCTGGGATATTTATCAGGCAACGGCTTGCTGTCCACTCTGGTTTCTCTCGATTCGTTATCGTAATATTGGTAGCTGATATTGTGGTGCGAGTGCTTTCCTAATAAAGCGACATTATCCAGCCTCAGTCACTTCGGCACCGTTTATGGGACATACAGAGAGAGAGAGACAGACAGACAGGCAAGCAGGCAGGCAGACAGCAGCTGGGCTTATTGTAATTGTTAAGCGTTGTAGAAAGTATGCTTAGCCCCCAGCTTCAGGCTCGATACTGCCAGCCTAAATAAATCTATGTATCTGTGTTTTTGCTTGCCTAATCAGTTGTTAGTGGTCAGAAAGCACTGTGGGTATCGTTAGAGCTCAGCAGTACTGAATCAGTCGTACATCTTGAATTGGTTTGCTGTTGCCATTTCTGATTGCACCCACCCCCATGTATTTTCTAGTATAGATAGGCACCAGTTAACGTGGTAGAACTACCCCTTTTCTTCGTGATCTTATCGCCTGCATTAGAAATCAGCAGTATTATGGTGCAGCTTTGAGCCTTTGGGATTTTTTTCCCCTTCAGGGCTGTCCTCTGAGGCCCCTGAATTCATGCTTGTCATTGCGCAGCTTTTACAGTGAGATCTGAAGCACTCTCACTTATGTGTTTTATATATATATATATATATATATATATATATATATATATATATAAAAGCATATAAGACCATTGTTGCATGTGCTTTTCACAGTTATGCTAAATACTTAAGCAAATCACTCTCTGCTCGCATAAAACCCAGCATCCCCTTTGACAGAAGTTGCATCTTCAGGTCAAGTGACAGCCAGGGTGCTGTTGTGCAATATGCTGCTAATGGACGTCACTTGTGCATTTGGCTTTTCTCTGTCTCAGGAAATGCTCTATAACCTACACGAGTTGCACAAATGTACATACCAAAGCAGTGCAGTGCATTTTACTCAGACAGTTCCAGGAGCATGTTGAACTGTGTAGTGTTTTTTTTTTTTTTTTTTAAATCCCTATTTTGTATCTTAAAAAGAAATGCTTATTTTTGCTATCAACTGACTTTGTGTCTGTCCTAAATGCATGCAGTGTTCTTCATGTTTGGTATTTTAGCTTTTAGCTCCATTTTTTCTAAAAGCAGATTGAAGCAGGAAATTGAAATCCAATTCATATTGTTGTGAATTGTGTGTTCCCAGCACACAATGTGGACAGGGACTAGCAAAGCACTGATTTCATATTTTTGTGTTGTGTTACATCACTTGTACTTCCAGATGGCTGCATTGACAGAGTTGGTACAATATGTTCCCAAATTATATTCTGAAATAGTAGCATCATGAATTTGTTTTCTGATTGCATCGGGTCAACAAGTACGACCAGCTTGTTGCTACATGCATACAGTGCAGACTATTTGACTTTGGGTTTACTGATGGTATAAAGCGCCCTAAATCAGAAAAAAGTTAGCCAGAAAAATACTGATCTGCTTTTTAAGAGATGATCAAATAGTTTGTTCGTGCTTGAAAATACCTTATACAGAACTAGACTGATTGTGTTAATGCCAATATTTGGGAAGTTTAAATTTCTCTATCAATATATTTGCAACTGTTGAGGTACATATAGTGTATTATAGCTTTACTGAAAAATGAACATGATAGGATTGCCGATTATTAACCCTTCAGTACCTAACCTATTGCAAAGTCACTGCTTGGCTCCATTCTGGTGCTACTCTACTGCATTTGCTGCAGTAATCTTTGAGCCTTAGCTGTTCTGATGGAACAACTATGTGATGTTGCTATTACCCCCAAACATATTTCTCTGCATTATAATCAGTAAAACGAAAGATTCTGATGCCAAAACATGAATGCTCATAAGGTATATTAAATAAGCCAGTATCCACTTATACATGGATATATAGGTCAGGCTAGGATCCCATGTTCTACAGTATGTAAACAGAATGTTTTCTGCCCTTTTTAATAGCAATTTTAAAGCCTTTTCTATTACAGATTTCTAATGTGTACCTTTGCAGTCCATATGTTTCCAAACACAAATCCAGGATTGCCAATAATGCCAAGCTATGCAATATATTTATTATGTAATATATTGCAAGAAAGTATTCTGCTTTACATCTACTGAATTCTGGATTTGATTTGATATTTATGATTGAATTAAAAGCAGTTTCCAGTTTCACTGATCACTAAATGGCATCGTGATTTTCTTGACAGTTTGGAAACAGAGCCCTATCGGTTTTTATACTCCATGTTGGTGCAAAGAGCACTGTTGACTGCTGTGTGCTTTTAGAATGTACACGTGGAGTCACGGAAATTGCTTTTTTTTGTTGTATGTGCAAAAATGGTTTAAATTTCACAAATGACTGGGTTTGTCGTTGTTCTGGGAGACTTCAAAACCACTGTGAAAAAATTTCCCGCGGCACCAGAGTGAAAAAGGCTCCTTCTCTTCACAGATACACGTTGGTGCACCCAAATATAACTCATATAGTCTCAGAGTCATGAAATAAACGCGAGAATTTGTCTCCCTTTCAGATTTTTTTTTTTTTTTTGTCATGCTTTTCTTGGTATCCACAACAATGCAAACATATCAGGGCTGTTGACTCATCATTACTTTGAGTCAGCCTATGGGTATTTATTTACTGTCTTTAATCAGCAGCTTGGGGTCATTCTGTGTTAATTTGTATGAGAAAACAAAATGACCTGTTCAGTGAATAGATTGTCTTGTATTTAGACGGTGAGGTATTGTTTTAGATGAATTACTGTTTCTTCATGTTGTTGATTGGCCAGTGAAATGTCAAAAATGTTTACCTTGAACAATTCAGTGCAGAATGAAAATAGAAGTATAATTGTCTTACAGTCTATTTAAAAAATGCTGCATTTGGTTAAGGATATTAAGAATGAAGACTTGTTCGTGCATTCATGCACTTCTCGGAGTCAGGAAGTCTAGCTCCGGCCTAGCTGTGTTCACCTGCTCTTGAGTTGGAATAAGGAAACACAGTTTAGTCCTGAAAGACGACATGATAAATCATTGCTAGGAGTGATTAAATAACTTGTTGACAGCTGTCTGCAGGTTTTATCCAGCTTATTATTAAAGTATTCAAATAAAAATATTCTCAGACTTTGTTTAGTTTTGTTTTTTAGTTTCAACATGAATGAGTGTTTACTTGAATTAAGAAATGATTATTTTTCTCCTTTTAAACACCATCAGTACAGAACAATCATCTACTATTTCTCTTTTATGCATCTTAGATTAAATGTATGTTTCTTACCTGTTTTTGCATCTAGTGTTTTTGTTTGTCTGTTTGTTTGTTGTCGTTTTGTTTTTGTTGTAGGATAGGCTGCAGAGGCCATAACAGAGTCCATCAGTAGTTGATGCTTTTGGTTTTCCCTCTCCGTGTATTTTCTTCTGGATGTGTAAACAAACATTTACATTTACTTCAGTTTAAATGATGTCTGTAAGGCAGATTGTAGTCATGTTTGAAGAACACTGAAAAGCACATGATTGAATTGTCTTATTTAGTTAAGTTGGTCAATTGAAGCTGCCTGACTACTGAGGACTTTAAGTGTGTTTACTGTGTAACATAGACTATTAATACCTCATCCATCAGACCTACATTGAGCTGACAGTACTCATTCACATTTTGCTTATTTTATTTTCTGTTTCTTTGTTGACTGACCTGTGTTATTTAACTCTTACATTTTCCCCCTTTTCTAGGTTTGGTGACATGCAGTGGTGAGAAGCTTTGGAATTAATGCAAGTTCACTTGGTTTTTGCTCCTTGAGGTCAGACCTGCCACCATGAAGAGTGAGGTGCCGTCTGAGGCCGCCAACAGACAGGAGCATATGAAGGAGCAACTGGTGAATCCCGAACCCATGGAGGCATCCAAGAGCTTCCCTAACAACATGGAGGTGATTGGAAAAGCTGGCAGCGATTTTGAAACTCTTTGTGAGTCGAGGCATCGGCCCCTGAGAGACACAGGGACACATAGAGACTCAGAACGGAGCTTTCCCGGACGTAGAAAACGAAAAGGCCAACAGGCAGGCCCATCAGACTGCTCGCTCAAGGATGGCCACATCAGTGAGAGTTCACTGGCACCTCAGCGTCCCAGAGTAGAACTTTTACAGCAACCCAGCGAGGATGAGCATAATCACGAGTCCTCTTTTAGTGACTGTGCTTCGTCCCCTTCATCCAGCCTGCGATTCGGGGACTCAGACACTCTTAGCTCGGAGGACGAGGGGGAAGCAGGAGCAACAGGAGGCCAACATAAGGCCCCTGCCCTGACAGGAGGCGGAGCCACTGGAGTCGGCTTGCGCCCTGCTATGGGCCGAACTCGGGGCAGCCGCACTCATAACTGGGTGCGGTCTGATGCTGAGCCCGTGCTGCTGAAGCGGGCGTGCCTGAGCAGCCGGCGGCCTCTACATAGGAAACGCTTTGTGAAAACGGCTCCTGGAGGAGGTCAGCGGACTCAGAAGCAAAAGGAGAGACTACTACAACAGAGAAAGAATCGTGAAATGTTTGCACGCAAGAAGTATGCTCTACACCACAGCACCAGTAGTTCCAGTGAGGAGCTCAGCGGCGACTTGTCCTCTGAATCTTCTACTGAAGCAGAGGATGAGATGTATGTAGATGTCAGCAGCACTAGCAGCCAGACCAACAGTGCTGCTGTGGCCTCAGGTAATCACTAACCCTTACTTTGTTATACATTTATCTCTGTGTTACATTACTTTGTAGGATTAGTTTTTAGTGCTTAATGAATTGACAAGTAAGGGAATAATTTATTTTCTCAGTAACCAGTCTGTAAAAGAAAGATTAGATTGTTTGGACATGACATGGGGTAAGATGGGTTTTATATGTACCAGCAGGCAAAATTATACACCACAGCCTGGGCATTTATTTTTCCATTATGTAATGGGTTGTTTTCAGCTCTTTGAAGAAAAATTCACCACACTTGTAACATTATGATGGAAATTATTTCTCCTAAACATCACGGTCACCATGATCTCTAATGCTGCACAACCATCCAGCATGAATTAACATATTTTAATTGAAGTACGTTGATGCAATGTTAAATTAACATGCACTGAAAAGCGGAACAGAAAAAACAGAAATGGCTCGTGAGGTCAACATGTGTCGTACAGCTTTCACTGACTGCTTTTATTCACAATAAAGGTTGTTAGTGTGGTAGATTAAAAACAAAAAAATATATATATATCCAAATTACTGTAATATTCATACAGTAATGTGCAAAAGTATTGAGTCACTCCTTATTTGTTTATATTTTTCTTCCAAAGAGCCAGGATTCAATCAGTAATTATCCAGACTTTTAAACGGTCTCTTTGGACATTAACTGCTATTTTTTTTAATTCCCTTTCAATCAGGTCCTTGTACTTGATAATTTTCAGAGGAATACTTTCTTTTTTAGTCAAGAGATGGACGAGCACTGTCCACAAATAACAGACATCTTAGCAAAGGACCAATTTAAAATTTCATTTTTAGCAGCAGCCGGTCACAAAAGCAGATGATTTAGTTCCATTTGTTTAATCGAATCTATGACAAAAAGCTAAAAATAACAGTCTGGTAGGCATAAACATAAGTTTTTTGGCCAACAAGGTGATTGACAGAGAGTTATTAGCCAAAAACGTAGCTACAATGGTGTGCAGAGTGTCGTTAAAAATTGGAGGAAACTAGGCAAAAGAAGAACTGACAGGCTTAAAATACTATCAAAGGAAGACGGAGAGTATCTGAAAGTCATGTCTCTAATAGGAAAGCATCTGATTGACAACAATTTAAATTTTCACCATGACAACGATCCTAAACACACTGCCAATTCAATAAAAGCATATTACATATAGTGGAACAATATGAGTCATTATCAAAGCACTGTGGGATCATCTTGATAGAGAACAGAACAAAAAATTTGAATGTCTTTCGAGAAGCCTAGAGAACTATTCCTTAATACTACTTAACAAAATTACAAGAAAACCTGGCTAACACAGTTCAGACTGTGTTTAAAAATGAAGGAGGTTGTACCAAACATTGACTTTCAAGATGTTAGAACTGTATAGTTCACCTATTACACCAATTGCACCAATTTCCCTTTTCCTGAGAAGACTGACTCAAGAGTAGCAGAGTACGGAATTTTTATAGACTTCCTGTTCCCTCACAGCACAATCAGGATCTAATTCTCTGGTGTAGAAGTTTAATGATGAAAAGTATCTCATTTGTTTCTGTAGTTGGAGCCGCTAGCTCTTTAGGTGTGCTGTTACAATTTTGGACTCCAGGTTTGGTTGGGTAGGGTCTCCTACTCCATAATTACTGCGGAATCACAGATGAACAATAGCATCGCTATTAGGGCGGGGTGACGTAGAAGTTTTAAGGTGCAACCATTAGAGCAGTCCTACCCATATATCGCACAGTGTGAAAAGAATCTCAGTAGTGCACAGGTGAGAGAAACACACATTTCCAGGATGAAGAGATTTTTGTATGTTTAATACAATTAATTAATCATAACTAACATAAATGGACAGATATCAGCTGAACAGCTAAAATGCTTTTGTGATGTTTTGGCTTTTTTTCCCTAACAGTTTAACCTTCGACCTATAGACCTGTGTCTGCTCTTTAATGTAACATTTGCACACTGTGTTTTTCACCAATTTAAACACTCGGGTGAGAAAAAAAAAGGTTATGGCGACAAGACAGATGACTGTCTATCAAAATGCAGTCAGATTAGATCAGATTACGGTGTAATTTAAACATTAAATCATAAGTCATAAAGATCCTCTTTACTTTCATTTAATAATAATGATGGGTCAGTGTAGCTGTTATACACACACATTTACATGTTCAGAAGCATGCATGTGTCCGAACACATCTATCTTGCAAGGTTACATGCAGTGATTGACATGAAGCCATAGCGAGGTAGATTCAATTGTGAATATTATAATAATTATACCACTGAAATAATACAACAGTGTGTACTGCAATCTGAAA
Organism: Diplotaxodon limnothrissa; assembly: GCF_057381915.1. Lineage (NCBI taxonomy): Eukaryota > Metazoa > Chordata > Actinopteri > Cichliformes > Cichlidae > Diplotaxodon > Diplotaxodon limnothrissa. The sequence goes on from NC_140596.1 coordinate 19,756,990, forward strand.
GCACAAATGGGAAAACCAGAGTGAAACTAACCACAGAGGTTCAAGTAGAAGCTACTGAAGTGCTGAGCTCCAAACACAGAACTACTTTACCGAGACCTTGCAGTAACGTCCAGCACAGTGTCAGGACACAGCCAAAGCCAGATTTATGGTCCCATATTTTCGTCCATTTTTGTAGCCTAGGTTTGGTGACATGCAGTGGTGAGCCAAAGTTGAGAAAGTCCTTAGTTGTTTTTAACACTATGTTTCACTGTATTACAAAGAACTTCTTTAAATAGTTTGACTTCTTTCAGGCTAAGCTGAAAACTAAACAAGAGTAGTCAGCATTCCAGATAATTTTTAAACTGCCCCCAGCGGGCAGTAGACCACCATAACGTATAGATGTGGGTCTGAAAAGCTCTGTGTACACCTATACATGACCCGCACAGTACCATGAGGGTCCTTAAGAGAAAGAGGCCTTCATCTGGCCTCCTATAAAGACGGACCACAGCTGCTTGGCTAGCCCCTGCTGTGAGCCTGTTGGAAAATCATGGCTTGGCACAGCATGGCTAAATGAGACTAACATGAGCAAAATGAAAACCCTATTAATTTCTGTTTTCTGAAGCTGGATCAGAGTCTACAGGTTTTCCTTTTACAGAAGGAGATTTTATTCTGGCTTACTAGCATGTCCCGTTAATATGAAAGGAAACTAAAAAAATTAAATGAACTTTATTATAGTTTTTGACTTGCATTACAGCATTTCATAAATGTGATGAATGTTGAAACATACATTAGAATTTGATGGCTGAATAATCAGAGCCCTACCTCAGAGAAATGCCAACTGCTGCCCTCTGTACCTGTTCAGGTTTATGAAGCCACTAAATTCAAACTATAACTTTGTGATTTGTTTCTCAGTGACTGTAAGAATGAAATCCTTTGAAAAGCTCCACCTCCGCCTTCGTTCATTGTTTCTTTCATGTAGCTGTTTAGCCCGAGCGATATTTCTGCTGCTGTGGCCCTAAGGGAGAATGGAAAGTTAGTTGTTGTGCCTTTGTGGTGGGAGACAGGTGGGAGAAAACTCAAACACTGTAGAGCAGCAGCCTTTGCATAGAAACAGTGAGTCTCTGAGGAAAAACAAGGCATTTGTTTACAGCAGGGAAAAGCAAGGAGGCAAGTGATGAAACCTTTCTTGTCCAGGGTTTGACGTAGGTGTGTGATGTAGAGAGGAAAGAGTTAAATCATACACGATGTATTAAAATGGGAAAACAATATCACAGCCAAATATAATTTCAATTCAGTTTCAATGCAGTTTACACCTTAATTGAATTTCTTTAACAAAATCAAATAAAAATTCTGGTAAATTACTGGTTTAAACACAGATCAGACTCTTGGCCAAACTAAATTGCCTCAAGCATATTATGTGTCCTTACAGTGTTGTGTTTTTTTTTAAAAGGTATAGTAATACGAGGTGTTGTTTATCTTATTAAACATTGCACATATTGGCTACAGTTCCCAACCAACTTGTTGTTTTTGTGACTACATAAAGGCTTCACCTGAGTGCCAGGCAGCTAGACTTGCAGAAGGTGCTAAGCAGCAGTTCTCATGAGAGAGTAGGAATAGAAATCACACTGGGGAATTAGACTTCAGTAACATGGCAAGTCACTTGGTGATATGCACAAAGACACGGTTTAACTAAGCAAACAAAGTGCACAAATATACTCTAGCACTAAGTAAATTAAGCAAGCATTAATTTAAGTTATTTTAAAATCTCTTAACCAGCTTCCACAAGCTCTGTTCTACAAATCTTTCTGAATTTCATTCCTTAGAGATCATAAGGTGTTACAGTTTAAATGTGCTATACGCTGTAAGCCTGCCTTGGTATTTATGTGGAAGGCCAACCATGTCGGAGAGAAGTTGTAAGTTTGACTGAAACACCCAATGCATGAGTCAGCAACTCTGACTTGCACTGAGATATTGTGATAATAATTAGAAACAGGCATGGGACTGTAAGCAGAAATAATCATGTCTCTGACTTATACTGTGTATTGTCGTCATCATTAGTGGAGACAAATTTATAGTTTCAAGTCTGGAGCTAACCCTAAAATAAATTCATGTTTGGGGACACTGCTGTCATTACCCTACCATGGCACCGGCACTGCCTCCATTTGCAGTGCTGAGAGGAATGATGCAGTTCTCTCCAATTAGTTTGCCATGACTAACCTGTTTGAGCAGTGCCTATGATGCACTGGGCTCCTTGAGTATAATGTGGGTGGCATTAATACATGCACCCACACAGGACCCCTTGAGTGTTATTAATTGACCACATACATTAGATATAAATCGTAAAATTAAATAAATACACATTTGTGGGTTTGCATAATGCTTATTGTATTTTTTAAAATGGATTACTTTACAAATAATGTAATAATATCTTCTGGTTTCCTTCTTTTGATGTGTCAGTGCAACCATTAACGCTTTGCAGACGCACCTTAGTGTTAAGGTCCCATGGTGTTAAGTGCAAGTAGAGATAGAGTGGGATCTGTTGCATTGATTACATTTCTCTTGTGCCCAGAGCTGCTGAACTGAGCAATTTCAGCACAAAGGTTTATTGGTTGGGTTATTTGTATGCTTTAAGCTAGTTATTTATATTTAACTTGATTCTGGTAAGCAGAAAACTGAGATTAATAAAAATTCGGACTATGACATGTTTATGCTGTTTGTTTTATTGTAGTTAGATGATATTTGCATTTATCAGATAGTATCTGGTCAGTTTATTAGAACTGGGGGGGAAATTGATACAATGGTATTGTCATATGGTGGTATTGTATCAATGCAGGGACACATGATATCTATATTTTCTTAAATACATTAAATTACTCTGGGGATACTATGAAAAAGAGGGCTCATCTCGTACATCCTGGGATAACATTAGGTGAGCAAACATACATTTTATTGACTCAACTGAAAAAACATCCAACATTGGACACACTTTGCTGTGAACTAGGAGTCAGCTTCATCAAGCTAGCTAAGGGCTCAGTCACATGAGTAAAAGTAGGACAGCAACATCCTTGCATCTACAAGAAAATCTGCCTGGTGATTGCATTGAATCTTTTAACGTTCTGTGACCGATTGCAGCTTTTGATGTCTAAATGGTTGCACAGAGCTTGAGCGTGTTGATCGCAAGGTACAGATTGCATGATAGGAGGCAACCTTTCTGCAAGCAGTTGAACTCTGACCTGGACTGACTGCAATCACCATCAGAGAAAGTTGAAGGCTTGCACATAACTGTGATCTAATAATCAATATGTTAAAAATGTAAATAATAATGCATCATGAGTGAAATATTGTGATAATATTGTATTGTAGGGAGTCTGGAGTACTACACTAACTTTTGGTAATGGATTTATTCAGGTGCTCTGGACGAGGATGTCGTGGTGATTGAGGCGTCTCCAGCTCCCGCTCCTGCTGTCCCTGCAAGTGAGGAGATCAATGTGACCTCAACGGACAGTGAGGTAGAGATCGTCACAGTTGGAGATGGGTTCAGGTAGGCACCCCAGCTTTTTGAGTAATTAGTGAGAGTAAAATAAGATCTGAAATTAATTTGACCCTGATTCTATTTTGAATTCTTAAGGGTTTTAGGTGGATGCAGACTAAGCGTCTGAACTGTTAGTACAGTTTGCTTTTTTATCAGCAAACAAAAACTCAAGCCCAGTATTGTGAAAGTTGGGTTAGGACTTTTCTTAACTTGCAAAAATAGACTTTTACGCATGTGCTGTTAATGCTGTTTTTGTATACCAGTGCTATGCATTACGCTTTCACAACAATGCAAAGTGTCCACTTGGGTCAGTGTGGCAGATTAATGCGAGACTTTCTGCAGATACTAAAGTTTCTGGCAAAGCTACATCCTTAGCGTACCTTTTAGCAGACTAGGTAATAACTCCTCAACTTTGACACGAGCTACTGACATGACTACCTATGGGAGTGAATGATTCTGTTGATTGACATATGAGGGAATGGTAAATGCATTAGATGGGAGGCACCAATGCTAAGAGACTGGTTGGCAACTATCTGGCAATCCACAGGTTGCTGGAAAAAAATATGCATACCATGTGAATGCCTGCTGGTTAGTGGCAGATGCTAAAGCTTCATTCATGCAGTCCTAGAGATCTGCCAGTGACGCCCAGTAACCACTGGTCACCAGAGAAAATTGTTTCTTCTGTGACAATTGGCAAGAAGTCACTAGTGAAAACTGAAACTAGAAACTGATCACAAAGAGGTACACAGTGCTGCACTGAAAACCACCTTACTGTTGCTTTGGTCATTAGCAGGTTGCTGCACTCGACTGTAGTTTGCATGGAAGAAACAATCTTGTCTACAAACACCTGCAAACCCCTTCCAAGTGTTCGTGAAACTATGAGAAGTGCAACACAAACTGAAAAGAGACCATTTGTAGAAACTGCGCATTTTGAAACATGTTGTTTGTCACAATATGGTAAATCTTTTTTTTTTCTATTTTGCTTTGCATTTTTATCCAGTTTTAGCTCAGTGGGTCAATTTTAACTCATCAAGAGAAGAGCATCTTCCATTCAAACTAAGGGTGACCATTGCAGTCTGCTATTAACCAAATAAGATCTTTGGTGCAGTAGGGTCCTCTTTGCAACTGTTTTCACATAGTGACAGCCGGCAACTCACTTGCCATCCAGTTAGGAAATGCACATTTTTCTCTAGCATCTGGGGTGGGGTTACCAGGAGGGTAACAACTTATCTAGTTCTGTGTGATGTAGCCTAACCACTGTGAAATCTTTACCAGACATCAGCTGCAGAGCAAAGGGGAATTGCTTTGTATCAGGACATGGCTTTCCTCTTAAATTTACTGGAATAGCTAAGACACTGTTAGCTCCAGCTTCAGCACTTTGCTCGCTTAGACCTTTTATTTTAAGGGTTGATCTGTGATAATGTGCAGTAAGGATAGTTTAAAATGCCTTATAAGACTTAAACCAAGCGCTAGACAGCTGGTTTTGTTAGTGTGGGTGTAGCCATTTTGACAGAACTAGAAAAAGGAGTAAGTGCAGGTTGGTCATTGCTTGCTTAAAGAGAAGTTGTAGGATGGGGGTGTGTAGTGCTTTAGTTGATTTGTTTTGCTCATGGATTCCATAGCTCTGCTTACATTGAACAGAGAAACCAGTCCTAGTAGAGCTGCATGCCTACATGTTTATAGCTGTAAACCCACATCACCCTGAAGCCACCTACGCTGTGCCTCTGCCATTTAAATCTTTCTAGATATGTCAAGCACAATGTGAGGTCAACCAGATGCGTGACTAAAGGTTTATAGTTAAATATAGTTAACTTGTTACACCACGAATGATTTAAGTGGCAGGGACAAAAAAAAGTCACTTTGACATGCCGCTTTTTTATATGCTACTAAAATTGTAAAACTATATATAACCAATGTGAATAATGATCCCATATCACAGAATAATTCTAAAATTCATGTTTCATGTATACATGTATACATGTATACATCAGAACGTATTCCAGACTTGTTTTTTTAACATCACTAGAGGTTTATTATGTAAGCTTAAAACTACCATGGAGTAGATGTAGTGCTATATTGTGGCAAAGAATAACAACAATAACTAGCTGCTTCCACACTGAGTCCCTTATCCCGAGGATGGAGTCCAACTTTACCAACCTCTGGTGCGTACGGAGAAAGTTGTAGTCCTAGTTTTGCTCTGCAGCCTCTTGGGCTTAGCATTGCAGCACATGAACCAGTTCTGTACCTTTTTGTTGTTGTTTAGAGTGGTTCTCCACAGCAGAACGACGGCATGCACAAGGCTGGTTGGACTGTGCACAACTGCGTAATAGACTTTCTGGAGAGACAGCTAAATGATATCAAGGACCGCCACAGCAGTGCCAGCTAACAGAATTACTCACTAATAAAGAAACTGCTAAAATGACATGCAGAATATACTTATCCTACTTTTGATATACCTGGGCATCTCACACAAGTAAAGTCCGTATTTAGGGAAACACTGTATACATTGCATAGCCTGATTGGTATCATGGCTGCCATATCACTGTATATAATGCTCAAGTCTTTTTGATATGGATGCTAGTTAGAGACAGACATTTGAGAGCAGTGTGTTTAGAGAAGTTGTATTCCACTACACCCACCTCCATTTTCCTCACCCAATGAATCTTTTCTCTCTCTTCTCATATAACTTCTTGTCTCCTCATGCAGGCGATTATGCAGCTCAGTTCACAAACCTCTCCCTCTGTGTTAACCTCCATCTGTCTCCTTTGGCTTTCTGTCTTTAACCATATTTTTCCTGTTCCTACCTTTCACATTAGTCTATCAGTAATATATGAAAAATAGTTCCTGGAAGTGAGTATACCCAGCCTGCAATGTCATGGCCTGTCTGCCTGTTTTCCTCACTTTCAAAGATGTCCTGTCTCATTAGAGAATGTAGAGATGAGCTCTGCTGTAAGGGGGATGGGCAGCAGCAGAGCAGAAGGGCGGAGAATCAAAGGCCAGGAGAATGAGCAGTGAAATCTTTGTTCACACTGCCAGTGGTCTAATTTATATGTTCACATGCAGTTTATATTAGTACAGGCACGATATTCAGAAGTATGAAAACCCACATACATATTGTATCGTGACTTTTTCTTGGTATTTTGGGTGATTGGCTGCTTCTGATGTGATTTATTTAATTGTGTGTGATGCATTTGCATGAAAACAACTTCTGTAGGCAGAAGAGTGGGTTTCCTAAGTCTCACTACACATAGATATACTTTTTATTCTGAAAACGGAGAGAAACAGTCTTAGAGCAGCCAAAACCAGTCAAAAAGACTGGAATGCAGTGTAAAAGCTGAAGATAACATAATAAATGGCCTGATAAGTAAAACCATACAGGGTTGGACAGCCTCTCTTCACTCCCAGCTTGTGCAAAATGTGGCACTCCAAATTCAGGTTTAAACCAACAGCAGCACTTTTGACATAAGTGGGGAAAAAACGCTAAAAAAATTAAGTAAAGTGTTTCCATTTTTAACCCACTGCCTCTCAGATTGGTCATTTGACTTGCTGTCAGTGTTCTCATCATGAATTTGAACGGCTGGCAGTTATTTATTCGTTCATGCAGTTGACTCGCCTGTAAAGCCGTGCGTCAGGAGAAAATTCCAGTGTTTTAGCAGTGCACTGTGGGCTGCGTTTGGCAGCTGGTTCACCCAGAGCACAGTGAGTTACAATAAACAAGGATTATGTAGCTGACATGGATCAATTTAAAAAAAAAAAAAAAAGCCCTTGATGAGTCCCTGCCCTGATTCTGCTAATCAGCTCAGTATATGCATATTAGGGCAGTGAATATCACGAGACTCTCTGTGAGCGTTATGTGCGTGCTACATTTTTCTGCAGGATTCCTGAAAGTTTTCTACTCTGTGTTTAGAGTTGGAAGGCCTAAATTATGAATACACAGCCAATACTGCTGTCAGGGCAAAGCTTAATGCCTCACATTGTTTATTCTCTCTTACACAGTGCTGTTGGCCTTGTATGATCCCCTCCCAACCTTTAAACTCCCAACCTCCCAGCCTTAGCTGCCCATAGCATCAGTCCCAGCAGTTTACATTGCCGCAGTGCACAGAACCTCAGCTCCCTGGGGTTTGTGTCTCTCAACACTTTGGTTTGGCACAGCCTCGACATTGCCAAGCCACCCATTCCCACAGTGTTCATATTTACAATGTACTGTTTTGCTCTTTGCTGCCACACTCAAGGGGTCATAGTGGTAAACAGATATTTACAAAATAATCCCAGGGCTGCTTAATTAGGAGCCCATCCCTAGTGGCAAGCCCTGCTCCTTGGGATCAACCCTGAGCTGAGGATGCTGGCCAATTAGACCCCAGTACAACCACCATGTACACCCCTCCCCTCACCCCCACTCCCACTCCCTCCACCCACAGATGCCACCCTCACTGCTGTGTGTTCAGTGGTGAGGAACAAGTGTTTGTTAGCAATGTGTGAAGTATGAAGTTTAATAAGCTTCCTCCTCTATTGTTGCATTGTGCAGTACGTCCCAGAGGAAGCTGATTTGGACGAGGACAGTATGAGCTAGTGGGAATCCCCCTCAGCACAAAGCGTTTGCTCTGTTACATTTAAGCAATGAAATCAAAGCCATCTCTTAATTAGTTTGTTTCTTAGTTAGCCAGTTCAAAACGTTACATATTCATCTTTAAAGTATTAAAGTAAAACATGCAGGCACTAAATCAAATCAAATCAAATCACTTTTTATTGTCACATCACATGTGCAGGCACACTGGCACAGCACATGTGAGTGAAATTCATTTCACTAAAAGTGAAATGAGGAATAATAATGCTTTTTATTTACTAGTTAACTTTATACAGTGCAGTAAACACTTTTGCTTTTTAAATAACATTAGTTTTCATCAGTAACACTTCCATAGGTTTAAGGTATTTGGTAGTTTGGTTATTTCACCAGCTTTCAGGGCTTACCATGAGTGTTCATTGGACTCAAGTCTGTCTTAATATTTCTTCCGGTGATCCCAGAGTGGTAAATCCTATTATTATTTTTAAAATACAAAACAAAACCTCATTCGTGACAATGACTTAACAAGGTAAAAGGAAAAAAAGATTGCAGTATTTGCTCACTTCTTTCTTTGGTGTGAGTAAGTCCATCCTTCCTATTCTACTCAGTTGTTCTAGTTTCTATTTGGTTTTGTAATCTGCTCGGACAAGATCAGGGAAATACCCTTAGAAGTCACAAGTACGTCATTTGGCTAAAACAAAGAGAAAGATTTTGGGACGTTTACAGCAAAGGCCTCCAATTCATGTGATCTCTCTCTGTTTTCTCTGTGTTAAAAGGAAAACATGAGAAATAATTTAATTTCCCCAAAAGTTAGAAAATTAGTGTGTTCCAGTAGCCAAAACATACCAGATTAAAAAAGCTTCTAGGGTTAAAACTGATGTTCAAAATGGGACTCGGTTAAAACGAAAATGCAAAAAATGAAGAGCTGAATACCATAAAATCTAAATATGAGGATGCAGGTCTTTGCATTGTGTTCTGCATACATCCTGAGCTCAAACAGATGTTGTACAAAGTGTTCCGCAGTATGTCCAGGGTGACCATTATTCATTGCCACAGCGATTTGGATGAACTCTGCATGAGCCAATAGCAGATTCCAGTCAGTGTTTATTCAAACTGGATTCAAACAGCAATGACGAATTCCCTTGGCAACTAATATGGATGCATTCCAACAGTTAGCAGTTCAATATTCAGGCTGCAGAAAAGTTCCTTCATAGTAACGTGATGAGATTGCGCCACTTTTTCAGGAGGATACTCTGTATACAAAAGACTTCACACACTGGACTCTGCCTGTGTAAGCTTTTGGTTCTCACCATGCTTTATTTGGAGCCAGACTTGAACACATTAAGACTTAAGAGAGTGAGGTGCTAAGTTACGAGCTAATCATAGCTAGTATTGTTAGCAAGCTGTGTGCATAAACTCTGTGTTGGTATCACACAGACACATTTACCTGCTAGTTAGTGCCTGGTAAGCAGATTAAGGAAATACCAGATTTAACCAAAAACAGAGCCACTGACTCATTAAGATGGTTCTAACTCACTGTAAGCCATGCTATGTGTCAAATAATTCCATTTAAAAAAATGCTTTTTCATAAAGTCACCAACACCACAAATGTGGCCCAGAGGTTCAGTTCAGTGATTTGAATTGGCCAGAGTGAAACATAGTAGACAACAAGTGGCCTCACCCCTAGATGCCATTTGCCAGGGCAAATTTATGAATAGAGAGCAAATCTATTTTTGTACCAGACTGTAAACAAGTTTATTTAATGGCTGAAGCTCAGCGTTTTAACATCTGAGTCTCTGAGGATTGACTCATTTGTGAAGCCAGGCAGAAGTCAAGTTTTTGCCCCCAGTTTGCTCCTTAAAAAGGGTTAAAAAAAGGAAAAGGGTCAATCTAACAATGACTTAATCAGTAACATATTGATGTCTGATGTATATGTATCAATCAGTAGGAATCTCTGAGCTGGTCACATCAGGGTTACTGAGACTGTGCTGTTGCTTCCTTCCCTCTGCTGCTCTGTATTCCTGTTTTTAATCTCTCATTTAGCCACAGTGAAATTCCCTAGCTGCAGAGCTCCATGGCATCAAGCTTTACGGCACTCCCATTTAGTCTCTTGACTCTTGTCCCTTGAGGTCATGCCCTCCTCCCTCTGATCACCTAGATTTACAGTGCTGTGGAGGGAAATGTGGCTACTCCCTGGCCTCTCACTTGAGTCTCAGAGGCCATGGGGTAGAGCGACCGGAGCCTTGGAGAGAGAAAATTAAAAGAAAGATAAGAAAATGGGCTAAAGGTGGGGCAAGAGCAGCACAGCGTTTGACTTAATTCGAGGAAAACGAAAGGTGGTTGGAGACGATGGGAATATTTAGATGCAAGGCTGATTGCAGAACAAGTCTGCAGATTCTAAAAGTCAATTTTTTGTATTGTTTTTGTTTTTTGGGGTTTTTTTATTTAGCGACTAATTTACTAAGTAAATTATTAAAGTTTCAAACAAAACAATTAGTGCAGAACAAAAAAAGAATGCAAAACTACACAACCTAATGGATGATGTTAAATATTTTACAAAGACAGGAGACTAGTTTGTCAAGTGTGGCTTATCTTAGCAGCACCAGCTGTAATTCTTTCTCTGCAGGTCCACACACGTGTGCAGACTGTGGTTCTGTGTTGCTCTGGTGGTGATATGCCACTTTACGCCACCACAGGCTGCAGATCAAAGTATAACAGAACTGCGCTGGTTGCAGGGCTTGTCATCTGTTTTACTTTCCAGCATGCTCATTTACAGCTTACTGCCACAGAGTCATAGGGGCTGTTGCTAACTAGTGGTGGATGGTTGCTTAGCAGTTAAAAGGCATTGACCATTATTTATATTAGCAGAGTACTAACATTTAAACGTATCACTGACTAGTCACACACATCCCTAGCCTACCATGCACTGTTTTAGATGCTGCAGCAAAACAAGCCATTACACAAAGTCCTTCTGTCAGATCTGCTCACTTTTACTTCCTCATCCACTTTTGCAGCAGCAGCATCTGCTGGCCTGGAAATGAACTGGTCTGGCTCTTGTAAAGCAAATGCTTCAGTGAGCTGTGAGAATAGTCCCGGTGGTCCTGAACTCCAGCATGTTGTAACAGTCTCTTTTTCTTTCTCCCCTTTTTTCAATGTGTCTATTTTCTGCAGGTCACGCTCAGTGGGGGGTCTTGGCCGAATGTGGGGTAATAGTTGCTCCCAGAATCGCCTCCAGGAGCCACGTGGACGTCACAGGCTCTCCACTGTTATCCAACCGCTGCGGCAGAATGCTGGGGAGGTGGTGGACCTCACGGTTGATGAAGATGGTAACACAGAACTCGTTTCAACAAAGCCTGGTTAAAAGATTACTAAGCGATGTTTTAACTTGGGTCTTACTGACTCAGCTAATGTACTTTTCATGCAAGCTGTGCGAGAGTTGTAGTAACTTATTTGTCACAGTCTACAACTGTGAAAGATAAAACTAAGACTAAAATATATACAAGGAAAAAACATTTAAAATTAAACTTAAAAATACTCAAAAATACTGGATTTAATTGTCAAGTTGTTACAGAACTTTAATTTAAGCCACATGCACATCTCTGGAGTGTTTTAAATTTAGATATGAGATGTAAAGTAAGCAGACAAAGATCTAATGTTGAGTGGAACCAAAAGCGATATTTTACCAAAAAACGTACAATTAGTAACAGAATTGGCTAATTATTTATTAAATTGACTTAAATTTTAGTGTCATTCTAGTTCATACTCAGCTTTGTATGGTTCTGTGACAACATTAACCTAAACCAGTAAGGTTGCATTTCTTTTCAGTGTATTCGTATCTCGCACTTTATTTTCTGTTACATTGCTTTGTATTGGTATTTGTCTCTTAGCCTGGATGTCATTCTCTGTATCAGCCTGCGCCTGTGATGGGTAGCAAAATGGTGCCTCACGCAGTATTAGAGCATTTGCATTTCTTAGGAGAAAGAGGGGAAATTAATTTGTGAATATGAAAAGCAGATGGTATTTACACACTGGAATGCTAATAAGGTCTGCTCTTCTACTTGGCTGCTAAGCCTCTGCAGACACTATGGTATGGCAGACATTACCAGTGTGCACAAATACCACAGTGTCTCCTCCACACATAATCGTGCTTGGGAATCGATAAGAAATAAGCGATTCCGATTCCATAATCGATATCAGTTATTGATTCGATTCCTTATCGATTCTCATCAAGTTCTCTCTGGCTCTGCTTTGAGAGTGGCCAAGATTTCTAAGCAGCATATCAAAGACATTGCATTCCTAGAAATTAATAGCGTGCTGTGTGGTCAAATGTTGCACGCTGGAGGTGTTTCCCCTCTTTGTTGTGATCATTATTGGGCTCATTACTCAAAAAAGTAATTATTACCTATTACACAGAACACTTGTCTTAAACGTAATGCTGTACATTACTTAATGTCTTTATCCTTGGAGTAATTAATTATTACTACTATTCGTTAACATTACTTTCACATTTTTCTATAAAATGACCTGAAACAGACCGTCTGACAATTACCAGTTAACAATATAAACCTATAGGTTCCACACACCAACACGAATCCCTATCCTAATGAGGACACACATATGATATTTCTCTTATTATTTACACAAAGCCGACAGCACAAAATAAATCGCCACAGCAGCCCAACTCCTCATCTGCTTGTTACCTGTTAAAGTACACGGTCTGGCTGCTGGGCATTCACTCAGCTTTATCATCAGTCTGTGTTCTAGCTAACTTAGCATTAGCATACTGCCTGTGGAGTTGCTTGCAAAGAGCCAAAGTTCTGTTACAAGTCTAATTCATTTGTTTCTGTAATGGATGGATTTTGCACTTTGCGCTCCCATGCTTTTGTGTAATAAAAATAAAAGTAATGTCATAACCACACTGTAGACTGTGCCACTATCTTCGTCCTCCTGCAAACTGAAATCAGCTGATTGTAGCACAAGTGAAGTCGATAAAGGGGATTGATAGGCAAGCAGGCTAACACTTCCAAGGAACTGAACTTCCCGATTCCCACCCTACTTCTGATCAATAACTCAACTGACAAAAGTCAGCTGGTTTTTATTCTGGTGACATAATCTTTTCTGATTACCATTTGATTTTGTTTTTTTTTTAATCCACAGATCTCTCAGTTGTGCCAACAACCTCTGGCGGGATTCAGCCTCAAACAGTCAGGTCGTCCTCATCATCATCATCATCCCATCAAGCCTCTACCTCAGAGCTCAATGATGCCCCAGGCCCTTCCACTAGCTGCCCAGGTTCAACACCTGAAAGTATGCACACACAGAGGCCAAGTGGCTCTGCTCGCACAGGTCCAGAGGGTAAGACAGGACACAGCATGTTGACATTGCTGCAGCAGGCGGTTTCATTTCAACTGTTGTCTGGAGACATCTTGTGTTTAAAAAATCAATTCTTTTTAGTGGCCAATTTCTAATTAGTCTGTATTGTGTGGTCCTCTGTGATATTGTCTGCCCTGTAAAAGCATTTTTAAAAAGAAAAATAATTCTCATATATCTTTCTCTCATCAGATGACAACAGACCAGGTTTGTCAGGTACAACAGGAGAAAATGCAGGCGTGGCCATGCCTAGGCTCCCATCCTGTTGTCAGCAGCACTCACCATGCGGAGGCCCCTCCCCTGGTCACCTGCCCCTGAGCCACTCCCATCCAAGTTGCTTGCAGGCGTCGTCCCCTCAGCAGACCAGCAGCTCTCAGCACAGCCACAGCAACACTCAACACTTTCTCCATCATGCCCACCACCCAGCACCGCAGCCCCCAGGCACCATGCTTTTTCCGGAGCCGATATGCCCCGTGGTGCGACCCAGTGCTCTGCCCGCCCCCTGCGCCGGAGTCAGCAGCAGCAGCAACAGCAGTAGTAGCAGCAACGCAGCCCACTACCATGACCAAGTATGGCTGTTTGTACAATATTTATTGATTCATAGCTGTTAGCGAGGCAGTATAAGCATACGCTGATTCCACACAAACCAGGTTTTCGTGACCACTAAGGTTTATTTTCTTGCATGAAGAAATCCTGGCACCCCAGAGATATTTTAAGTGGAGCTAAGGGAAGATCAGAGCTAAGGAAAAAATAATTTATTAAGTTAAATATTTATCCAAATGTATATTGTCAGCAAAGAACTGCCCCAAATACTGAATCACCCTTATGTTGAAGAGCAATGATGTAGTCTGAGTAATGGGGAGTTACAGTAGTCAGGTTAGAGGCTTTTAGCTACCTTCATTGTTGCTTCATTCTTTGCCTCATTCCAGGCATTTATTGAGATTATCTGACAGGTGTTTGGAAACACAGAACAGCTGTACTCACTCTGTCATGAGGACTCGTTATATCCCTACAGTATCCATAACCTTCAGTAGAGTGCAGGGTGAATGAAGTGAGAGGATTTTTTGTTATTATTTTATTCCACGACAACTTCTGAGCCTGTTTTTGTCAAAGCTTCATGATGCATTTGGAATCAATCAGTGAATGTGATCATTAATGTTTTATTTACAGTGCTGCGAAAAACTACTTGCCCCCTTTCTGATTTGTTAGTCGTTTTGTTTCATTTTGCATATTTGTCTTGTGTCTGTTTTATGCTTCGAATCCTCAAACACATTTTAGTACTTCTCAAAAATAAGTCAATACAGAATTTTTGTTTATCATCATTTTAAATCAAATCAAATCAAATCAAATCACTTTTTATTGTCACATCACATGTGCAGGCACACTGGCACAGCACATGCGAGTGAAATTCTTGTGTGCGAGCCCCACAAGCAACAGAGATGTGCAAACACAACAACACAAACGAGCAAAATACAAGAATGGCCAACCTGAAACTAATAAATATATGTACAATATATAATAGTGTATGCATTTTATGTCCATAAAATGCTTTTCAGGTGTGACCCCGTGTAAAAAACGTATTGCCCCTCAACCCTAATAACTGGTTATGCCACCATTGGCAGCAAGAATTGCAATCAAGTATTTGTGATAACTGGAAGTGAGTGTTTCACATTGGTGTGAATTTTGGCCCGTTTGTTTTAATTCAGCCACGATGGAGAGTTTTCCAGCATGAACGGCCTGTTTAAGGTCACGCCAAAGCATCTCAAGAACATATGATTTACATTTACATCTCTCAGCCTGGAAAGGGTTACAGAGACATTTTTAAGGCTTTGCGACTCAAGTAAACTACAGTGAGGGTTCACTTGAGTCCACACGTGTAGAAAATTTGGAACAGTGGTGAACCTTCCCTGGAATCAACTAGAACTGCGGGCCTCACTTGTTTCAGTTAAGGTCAGAGTTCATGATTCAGCAATAAGAAGGAGAGTTGTTAAAAAATGGCATTTATGTGAGGATTCCAAGGCAAAACCACTGCTGACCAAAAACAACACACATAATAATGATCAGAAACACACCAGCAACTCCACCTCTGAATGGCTGAAGAAACAAAAACAAAATGAAGGTTTTGGAATGGCCCACTCAAAGAGTGGACGTAAATCTGATTCAGATGTTGTGGCGTGACCTTAAACAGACTGTTCATGCACGAAAACCCTCCAGTGTGGCCGAATTAAAACAATTCTGCAAAGAAGAGCGGACCAAAGTTCCTTCACGGCGATCTGAAAGACTCTGTGCCAGTTGCTGCAAGCACTTTATGGCAATTGTTGCTGTTAAGAGTGGCACAACCAGTTATTAGATTTAGGGGGCAATTTCTTTTGCTACAAAATCACCATCTTATAAACTGCTTTTTGTATTTACTTGATTTGTCTTTGTCTTAAATGAAGTTTCATTGACATGTGTGACAAAAATGTGAAAAAAGAAGTCATTAAGGATTCAAACACTTCCTCACAGCACTGTAGTTAGAGACTGAGGGAGAAAAAACTAAGTAGAGGTTCCTGATGGGTTTTTTTTTTCACTCAGAAAGACGAGCTCAGTGTTCTGCAGATTTGGTCCCAATTCTTTCTGAAATGTCTGTCTTCCTTTCATAGCAAACTTTGCCAGTGGACCTGAGCAACAGCAGCGTTCGGAGCAGTGGAAACAGCGGGGCGAGTTTCCATGGCAGCACTTCAGCCTTTGACCCTTGCTGCCCAGGTTCCACCTCACGGCCCCCTGCTTATGTTTCCCAGCCCACCCCTGGGCCCAGTCAGCCAAGTGTGGTGGACTCATTCAACTCCCCTATGGTGGCTCAGCCCCAGCCGCAAACACAGCCCCAGCCCTGCAGACATTACATGCACCCAACTTGTGAGTACAACGCAGTACATTACATCAGACTTTTTAAACTTTTGAAAATGCATTTTGAATGTTTGCTGCTGCCTATGAAAACAGATTTGCAATGCAATAATACTAACCAATGCTTGCTCACAGACACTAGTGCTGGCTAACAGGTTAATGTGCTCAGTGCTGAGAAACTTAATTTGCTACTCAGAATTTTCCAGTATCTGGTTAGTCTGAAGCAATGCGATGAGGATTCTTGGTGGGGATGTCGTGAAAATTTAGAGTCACTGGTGCCTCTCCTTACCTTTCCCTTACTTGTCCACCCTCCCTGTTTCAGTGCAGTGTGGACAAATATTAACAAATTCAAATTCAAAACAGGAAACGGGCAAGGCCCCAAGAGGACCTATAATGGGTTTTTTCTTATTTTCTGTCATATATAATATTCTAAAATGTACTGTTAAAACAATCCTAATGCTATACCAGTCTTTTATAGTAAAGAGACAGAACCGTCAGTTCAGGGGTCGTTCTTATTCTCACCTATAGGTAGCTCTGGGTAGTGACTGAAAGAATGAGATATAAGATGTAAGCAGTGGAAATGATCTACTCCAAATTGTATGGATTTCTTTTTAGTGATAGGGTGAGGAGCTCAGATTAGAGCAGCTACTCCTCCACACAGAAAGGAGCCACTTGGTCCAGGTATTTGACCTTTCAAATGATGGAGGCCCGGGGGCAGACCAAGGAAATGCTAGAGAGATTTCATATCTCAGCTAACTTGGGAATGTCTTGGTCTCCACCCACACCACAAGAACTGGGGGAGGGCTGGGCTGAGGGAGGGCTGGGTGTCTCATCTTAGACTGCTGACCCTGCAATCTGGACCTGCTTGAGTGGCAGAAAGTGGATGGATAACTGGTGCTTGTATTAAACATAGCAAAAGTTTCGAATGGTGAGGTCAGCATGTGAACAAGTAAATCCCATGAGTCCAAGGCTCAGGCCTCACAATGTTTTAAATAGTTGACTTTAAAAAGGTTTTAGTCCCTTGGCTTGATAGGTCATAGACACGGGATGTCCTTTGCTGGTTGCGAGCGCAGTAGCTCCATAGCAACCTCGTATTCAAACTGATTTTGAGGGCGAGCTGATAAGAAAACGATTAGTTATGTCTATAACTTCTGTTCCCTGAAGGAGAGGAACGAGGTACAACACATAAGTATGGGATATCACGCCCTCGCGTGTCCTGGCTGAAGAAACCTTTATTCACGCCTTTACGGCAGATGACGTGTGATGACACGCGCAAGGCCCCGCCCGCACATATAGCCGCTGCCATCACCGTCATCCCTCAGTTCGATAGCCGCTCTTCACCGAGCCAACTGCTCAGTGGGGCCACCCTGTGTTGTACCTCGTTCCTCTCCTTCAGGGAACAGAAGTTATAGACATAACTAATCGTTCCCTTTCAGTCGATTCACTCGGTACAACACATAAGTATGGGACCTATATACACGCCCCGCAGAGCAGCCACCGAACCGGAACGGGACCACCACATCCTTAGTGAGTGGTAGACCCAGCAGAAAGGACAGCACGAGCCACCGAAGGGGCTGTAACGTCCAACCGATAAAACCGCACAAAAGTGTGCGGCGACGCCCAATTAGCCGCTGCACAAATATCAGCCACAGGCACCCCTCTAAAAAGAGCCCATGAGGTCGCCATCCCCCTGGTGGAATGAGCTCCCACCCCGTGGGGCAACGCAAAACCTCCGGTGCTGTATGCCAGCGAGATAGCTTCTACAATCCAGTGGGACAGCCTCTGTCTGGACAGAGCTCTACCTCTATTCGGATTAGCGAAGCAGACAAACAACTGGTCACACAAACGCACATCCCGAGTGCGCTCAATGTAGGTGCGTAGCGCACGCACCGGACAAAGAGAATGCACCCTCCTCTGCTCCTCAGATTCAAAAGGAGGGGAGCAAAAGCTCAGCAACTCAAACTCCATTGAACTATAAGATGCAGGCATGACCTTGGGAAGATAGGCGGCATTCGGACGCAATACGACCTTGCGGCCATCAGGAGAAAACTGTGTGCAGGCAGGATGCACAGACAGCGCATGAAGGTCCCCCACTCGCTTTGCCGAGGCCAAAGCGAGAAGTAATGCGGTCTTATACGAAAGAAGTTTCATATCTACCGACTCAACGGGTTCAAACGGAGGGCCACAAAGGGCCTCCAGCACCAAAGACAAGTCCCAAGCCGGGACACTGGACTTAAGCACGGGCCTCAGCCGGCGAACCCCTTTCAGAAAACGCACGGCGAGGGGATGCGCACCTGGTGTCACCCCGTCAAAACCGATATGACAAGCAGATATAGCCGCTAAATAAACCTTGATCGTCGAAAACGAAAGGCCTTTATCCAACAGCTCCTGCAGGAATGTCAAAACATCCACAATAGAGCACTGAAATGGGAGAGTGTGGCGGTCCTGGCACCATCGCTCGAAGGCTCGCCATTTGTAAGCGTACAAGCCTCTAGTAGACGAGGCCCTGGCGCTCTGAATCGTCGCTACCACACTAGGTGGCAGACCCTTAGCAACCAAGTTTAACCTCTCAGCAGGTAAGCATGAAGGTGCCACAGATCCGGGCGCGGATGAAACACTTCCCCCCCCGCCTGAGAGAGGAGATCCCTGCGGAGAGGAAGCTGCCAAGGACTTGCTGCAAGCAGGCTGATTATTTCTGCATAACACGACTTCGCGGGCCACCAAGGGGCCACCAGGATCAGAGAGAGGGAATGCCGACGCACCCTCTCCAGAATTGGAGATATCATTTCCACTGGGGGAAATGCATACAGGAGCACGTCTGGCCATTGGTGCGCTAGCGCGTCCAAGCCCAAGGGTGCATCGTGGTCGATTATGGAGAAGTACAGGGGGCAGTGAGCATTCACCCTGGAAGCAAAAAGATCTATTTGCGCCTCGCCAAATAGATCCCAAATCTGAGCCACTATTGAAGGGTGTAACCTCCATTCTCTCACCAGAGGACCCCCCCTGGAGAGAAGGTCCGGCCCCAGGTTCAGGTGGCCCGGGACATGGGTGGCTCTTAGAGTCAGAAAATGAACACTGCACCATAACAGCAGAGAGCGAGACAGCTGCAACAGGGGAAGAGAGCGTGTTCCTCCCTGCCTGTTTATATAAGACACCACTGTTGAATTGTCCGTCCTGACTAAGACATGCTGGCCCTGCAGGACTGGACGGAAACGCTTTAGAGCTAAGAACACTGCTAACAGCTCTAAGTGGTTGATGTGCAGCTGGCGCTGAGCCGCGGACCAGATCCCTCTCACTGACGCACCCTCGCACAGCGCTCCCCACCCACTTAGGGAAGCATCTGTGGACACCACCTTGCGAAACAACACCCTCCCAATCCGAGAGCCCTGGTGCAGTAGCCCGGGCTCCCTCCAAGGACGGAGAGCTAGCATGCAAGACGCAGTTACCGGCAGCCTCCTCCGGAGGTGACGCGAAGCACACAAACGGTGAGAGAGAGTCCAGCGTTGAAACGCTCTCATTTTCAACAGCCCAAGCGGCACTACGGCGATCATAGATGCCATCATGCCCAACAAGCGCAATATCGTCTGGAAACGCAGTCTGCGTCCCAGCTGAAATTGAGCGAGGCAGCGATGAAACGCGGCCACTCTGTGCTCTGACAACCGTGCGCGGCTGGAAAGAGAGCATATTTCCAGACCGAGAAAAGCGATCTGTTGACCTGGGATTAGCGAGCTCTTCTGAAAGTTCACAGAGAACCCCAGTGTCTGAATGTGTGACAGAACCCGCGACAGCTGCGTCTCCGCCTGTTCTCTGGAGCAAGCCACGAGAGCCCAGTCGTCCAGGTAGGCCAAGATGCGGATGCCCCTCTTCCTGAGGGGCGCTAGCGCTGCCTCGGCACATTTCGTAAAGGTGCGGGGAGCGAGCGACAGCCCGAACGGCAGCACTAGGTATTCGTAGGCTACGCCCTCGAATGCAAACCTCAGAAACTGCCTGTGTTTCGGGTGTATAGCGACATGAAAATAAGCATCTGTTAGATCGATTGTCGCAAACCAATCTCCCGGGCCGACTGCACTCAGGAGCTGTCTGAGTGTTAGCATCTTGAACCTGTACGTTCGCAGGTACGTGTTCAAGACTCGCAGGTCGAGGATGGGACGAAGCCCTCCCCCTTTCTTCGGAATGACAAAATAACGGCTGTACCAACCTTTGTCCGTCTCCGAAGCGGGGACCACCCGTATTGCTCTCTTCTGTAATAGCGCCTGTATTTCCTCTCTGAGTACCAAGGCTGCCTCGGGGTTGACAATCGTGTTCACGACTCTTTGGAAACGAGGCGGCTTGACCCGGAACTGCAACCGGTAACCCATGGCAACGGTTTGCAGCACCCACGGAGAGGGGGCGCAAGCGCGCCACTGAGGGAAGTGAGCAGCCAGCCGGCTGGCCTGCAGCACTGACGGCGGGGCGCCGTCGCCCCCCAGTGTGTCTGCAGGGGACTGCATCCCCTGCCTGACCTGGCTCATTTCGCCTGCAGGTTGAGCATTTGAGATTGTTTGAGAGTAAACAACACTCTTTATTGATTGCAACATGGGAACATGTACATTTATACATTTTGTTGGGTGCACCTTTTCCGGGGCATAACAATGAAAAACAGCGGGAACACTCGATGTGGTCGCTTGAACATTCAACACATCTGAACCGTGTGCAGGGGTTATGTGCTTGGGAGACCGCGATAGGGAAGTGCAGCGCCTTCTGGGGCTGACAACCTGAACAGAACTTAAGCGGCACCTCTTGTGCGGCAACAGAGGGGTAAGAGCAGCGTCTCCCTGCTGCCGGATCCCTTCCCCACTCGCAATCACAGCTAGGAGGGCTGAGGCTTCTTCCTCCTGGGCGTCGGGTCCCGTCGGGGGCCCGGGGGAGGGCCTTTGCCCCAGGCCGACTGGCGTGGAGCTCGGGCCGGAGTACGTGCTCTCGCCGGCGGCCCTCCCACTCCAGCAGTGGGCGCCGGTCTCTTGCCAGCTGTCAGAGGAGCGGCGGGCCTGTGAGAGCTAGCAGTGGGCTTGGGCTGGGGCTGGCGTCTGGGGATGATGTCGCGCAGAGCTTCCGTCTGCTTCTTCCTCAGATCGAATCTAGCCTGAATGGCTTCAAGTGAATGTCCGAATAACCCAGCCGCAGACACTGGTGCGTCCAGATACACAGCTCTGTCTCTATCAGGGACGTCGGAGAGGGTCAGCCACAGGTGCCTCTGCGCCACCACTGTCGAAGCCATCCCTCTGCCCAGGGAGAGCGCTGCACAGCGAGACGCACGGAGGATGTAATCCGTGGTGACTCTAACCTCGTTAAGAAGAGGTGACAGCGGGCTGTCCTCCGGAACCAGCGATCCAAGCTCCGCCAGGCACATTGCTTGGTACGTCTGGAGCATGGTGACGGAGCTCATGGCTCGAGCGGTGCCGGCCTGAGCCCGATAAATCTTCTCCAGCTGCGAGGCCGAGAATCTGCAGTGCTTGGACGGCAGAGTTGCGGGGCCACCGACACCATGGTTATGGGACGGGGCCAGATAAGCAGCCAGAGACGGCTCCATAGGGGGTGGGTTAGCTAAACCAGCTCCCTCGGCGCCGTCCAATTCCATGTACTGTCCATAGCCGGGCACAGTGACGCGGGTAGACAGAGGTTTGTCCCATGACGCTGTTAGCTCGCAGAGAAAGTCTGGGAACATGGGGAGGCAGTTTTTGGCCGTTGCGGGCTCCGGTGGAAGGAAAAAACCCGCAAACCGCGACGGCTTCCGAGCTGGTGGAGGAGAGGGCCAGTCCACCTGCAGCTTCTCAGCGGCACGGCGAAACAGGGAGAAAAGAGAGGTGTCATCGTGGCCGACCGGCGCAGCAGCGGCGGCATATTGGGTCGACAATGAGCTCTCCTGCTCATCCTCCGACAAACCATGGATGTCCAGGCCGATGTCCAGCACGTCATCGTCTTCCTGGGGAGCGCTGGCGGGCTTCAACCCAGGCTGAAGCCCGTCAGCGCTCCTGCATGGTTCCGGTTCGTCATCGGCTAACCCGTCAACGTATTCCATGTGGTCAGCCCAGCTAATCGCGGGGACATCGACCTGAAAATTTTCGTCTTCGGACTCGGACGAAGCCGGGGCTCCAGACTCGGAAAGAAGAGGGTCATGCCGTGCGACAGCCGAGCGTCCCAGCACTCTTTCCACAAACGTCGCCCGTCTTTCCAGGGTCGAGCGTCGGAGCTGGCGACAAAACGCACAAGCTTCGGGCTCCGTCAACGCTCTCCTAGCGTGGACGATCCCCAGGCAGACAGGGCAGGCATCGTGCTGGTCGCTGTCGTGCAAAGAGAAACCACATCCCTGAGGACAGGGGCGAACAGAAGATTTCTGCTTTGCTCGCTTCGGTTTGGAGTCCATTCCCAAAACGCAAAGCGAAACGCTGCACAAGAAAAACTTGAAAATAGCGCTCCGCGGGCAGCCTACGCACCAGCTGGGCGGTGGAGGCTAACACCAACAGGGGCAGTTAAGCTAGGTTCAAGTTGGCAGACAACGGAGCTAACTAGCAGTAGCTAGCTAGCCCAACTCAGCAGAGGTGTTCTCAGCGAGGTGAAGAGCGTAAGAACTGAGGGATGACGGTGATGGCAGCGGCTATATGTGCGGGCGGGGCCTTGCGCGTGTCATCACACGTCATCTGCCGTAAAGGCGTGAATAAAGGTTTCTTCAGCCAGGACACGCGAGGGCGTGATATCCCATACTTATGTGTTGTACCGAGTGAATCGACTGAAAGGGAACTGTAGGGAGCTAAATATCTTGTTTTAGACAGATGAGAAGCTGAACCTTTCTGCCATACTGGGTATATATAATTTTATTTTAAAGTGATAATTTTCCATCAACTATTAGACTTGTGATTGGAGTAGGTTGGAAACGGAAGATATCTGCATTTATTTGTTCTTTTTTTTTTTAACACGAAGATCCTTGCATAATTTGACAGTCTTAACTTTTCCCCTTTATCTCTTGTCAAACCCAGATGGCCCTCTAACACGTTCACTGCATCATCAGTCCTCTTCCGCCTGTCCTCATTCCCATGGGAACCCCCAGCTTACACCTCAGACCCCAGCACAAGGTGAATTTCTCATTCCCCACACCTTTCATGCACCTCTGTCATCCCACCCGCCAGGCCACGCCGTGCCGCCCGCCCCTCCCCCGTCTCTGTCCACCCACCACCTCACTAATCCAAGTGCCCAGCTGGCCCAACATCTCCCTGCGGACCACCAGACCCTGCCGCACATGTATAGGATGGAGGTTCAGAGGCGCAGGATGATGCAGCACCCCACGTGAGTACCAGTGCAGGCTAAACTTACATAATTGATGGCTTTTCTTTGCTGAACATGTATTTTCCTGTCTTTCCAGACGAGCACACGAGCGTCCTCCTCCACACCCCCACAGAATGCACCCCAACTACGGCCATGGGCACCACATTCATGTGCCACAAACTATGTCTTCCCATCCTCGCCAGCCTGAGCAGAGAACAGCATGGTCAGTATCATCAGGAGTGTAATGTGTGTAATGTGTAAGTTTCATACTAGCTAATCCAGTGATTCCTAGATTTCATAACTACCAAAAAGAAAGCAAAGAAGAAACATGGAGACCCATCTCAGTGTCACAACTTATTTATTTTTTTTAGTCTTTCCTATCATGTCACAAACTGAAGTTATTTTTCTATGTTAAATAAACTGAATGCCCATGAAGTGAAGTACCCTTTAGAAACAGTATTATAGATATTTAATGTGACTGCACTTACATGATTATTTGGATTGATGTGGTTTGATGTAATAATGACTCACCGCCTTGTGTCAACAGGGAGCTCGGCATCGAAGCCGTAGCCCCGTTCCCTTCAGGGCACCTGCACTCCCACCTGCCACACTACCACCCTCCCCCAAGACTGCACCACTTCCCCATCCCCTTCATGGTGAGAAACCCTCAGCACACAGGCATCCATTAGCATACATGAAAATGAATCACTTTTATATGGAGTTTGGCTGCGATTAATGGAGTTTGCTCCTTATTTATAACATCAGTTATTTCAAGGATGGTTTAGTGAACCCATGAATAATTCATTAGCAATTAATAGTGGCTCATCAACCATTTCGAGTGC
Organism: Diplotaxodon limnothrissa; assembly: GCF_057381915.1. NCBI lineage: Eukaryota > Metazoa > Chordata > Actinopteri > Cichliformes > Cichlidae > Diplotaxodon > Diplotaxodon limnothrissa. The sequence goes on from NC_140596.1 coordinate 19,781,456, forward strand.
ACACTCAACAAATCCAAAAAAATCCTCGACTCTCATCCTGCGCAAATATAGCCGACAGTTGTTAAGGAATCTATCATCTGTGACCTTTATCATTACACATATGCAGTGCCTGCATTTTCAGAAGTTTTTAATTAATTACATTATTTTGTTGAAACTTGGCTTCAGTTTTAGAAATGGCAGCAGCACATGTTGGTTTTGTTTATTTTTAATAAAGCTAAGCTGACACAACACCCTTCATGGACCACATTACAGTGTGACTGACTGCATTCCTTGTATTTTAAGGCTAAACTTAATGAAACTTCCTCCCCTGCAGCACACTGGCATATCTGAAGTGACCTACCCGCACATTAGGTACATCTCATCTAGAATTACTGGCTTCGGAAGAAATTATGAGGTGAGTACTGTTTGTAAATGTATAAGCCTGAGGACAGTTGGGTCAAAACACGAGTACGAGTTACTGTTTCGTTCATCACGGTTGTCTGTTACTATAAATTTTAAAATGGCTTGACTCATCTCCGCATGACTCAGCATTATTGTGATCCTGTCATGGCGTCAGTGTTGGTTTGTTTTTATTGAAAATGCACGCTGGAATCGGATGAATGCTGCTGTCGCAGGAAAAAGAAGGGAGACGGTGTTTTAGTGGAAGTTTGTGCAAGGAAAGTTTTTAGCGTTTAATAAACAGTGCAGGGTTATTAAAGAGACAGATTAACCAAAATCAGATTCACTGAGGCCTGTTGCACATCTACATTTAGGTCCTTAAGTGTTGTAGTTTTGCCTCTTTACACCACCACAGTGGATTTTAAATCAAACGGCATCACAGTTTGTGATTGTCCCACATTTTCAGCATCTGAAAATTTGTTTTTTGATGAAATAACATAAATTTATATTCATTAGTTTTCAATTCCTGGATGAACTTGTGGACATCATCAAATGCCTTGTTGGTTAATTTGAGACAGTCTACCAGCCCTTTATTGCTGCCACCTTCAGTGTTTGTCAGGAGATAAGATGTACCACAATGTAAGGAGTGCTCTGACACGTTGATAAATATGTTTTTTTTATCTGATTAGCTTGGTAGCATTTGTCTTAATCTGAGCAGAATCTGTTGCCCTGTACTTCACAATTCTGCTGCTTTTATCAGCAGTCACATCGTTGGTAACCCGGTTCCATTGGCAGCTATATTTGCCCGTGTCATAACATTGCCTCAGGTTTGACAGATGATGTAGTTTGATCGTTACCCATAGTACAAGTTAATTTTCGTTTGTTTCGTCTTGTCCATATATATTTATATATACACGTGTACACAAGTTTTTTTCTCTCCCCAGAACTCTATAAGCAGTGTTTTCTGATCTGTTCTTCCTGTAACCAGTGGTTTGCACTTTGTTCCAAACCCTACATGTATTTATATTCATGAAAGCATCTGTTGATTATAGACGGTAATGCTATCTGTGATCTTTTGGGGTTGTTGAGGTGGTCAGAGAATTCATTCTATTTAAGACTGGACCACATTGGTGTAAGGAACTTTAGAAGTGACCAAACCAGCTGGTATAAAATTTGCTGTAATTCTTAAACGGTTCATCTAAAATGATCATAAAACCCCTCAGCTTAAAGGTTGAAGTCTACATATCAGTGGCATATTGATTGTTTGATTTTTAAAATCCAATCCTAGCAGCTAAATTACAAAAACCACTTCGTTGTGCAACAAATTATGGACCTCACTGCAGATTATTTTAGTCTGAGTTTTGCAGTGTTATCTAAAATGTTTCCCTCCTATTGAATATAAAAGGAACTCAATCCCAGTTGCCTTATTTGGCCTGAAACACCAAATAAGTACATTTGAAAAATTCACCAGTGGCGTCATGTCCACGCAATCATCACATGATTGCTCAGAAAATTCCACAAACGTTGGCATTTTTTCATATAGGAATTGTTTTCTTTCTGCTGAAGAAAACTGTACCCATCAACCACATCACCGCAAGAAAAAGGAGTGCGTCTAACTTTGGCAGGTTCATACTTGTGACATCGGGGTAGGATGTAAAGATCAATAGCGTCTTCATAACTGTAGCTGTAACGCTCGTCTTCACAACGAGCTGTAACGTTAGCTCGGTACACGTCGTCTTTGGTGGTGAATGTGGTTTAATAGAAAGAAAATAGTTCCCGTTTTGAGCTTCTCACACTGCAACCCCAACTCACAGTCTCAAAATGGTGAATTGACCTCTGAGCTCGGTGTGGCCAAATGTTCATGAGCAACCTTTAACCTGAAAAAATTGCTCCCAGAACACGTGTCTGTCAGCCGTGACGTGAAAGCTTCTTCTCACAGAGCCGTCTGCCTCAGTGAGTTGAATTTATTTGCCAAGTCACGCAATTCAACAAGCCAACAAGCACAGTGAGTGGCTCAGTAGGTAACCACAGCTGTCCTGCTGACACTGCATAAACCATTGGCTTGATTTAGAAATATTAATCTGACTTTCGATGACTACTTGGAAACCCATTTAGTCAAAGGCTTTATCTGCTTAATTGATTAATCGAACAGCTGGTAAAGCCTCTCCATGAAGAAAAATGTCAGTTTGTACAGAAAATGTCAGCTTTTTCCCCCTCCAATCAGGACCTGCTGCATTTAGAGGAGAGACTGGGGACTGTGAACCGAGGAGCCTCTCAGGGAACCATAGAGAGGTGCACTTACCCACACAAGTACAAAAAGGTGAGGACCTGTCAGAGTGTGTGTGTTGTAATAAATATATAATGTGCTTACAGATTTTGAAGCTGCTGTCTATAGTTGTGAATGTATGCTGCAGTTGCCTCTGGGACAGAGTGCGCAGTGGTCTTTTGTGCTCATTTCAAACATCTGATGTTTTGCCAGCATTTAGAAAAACACTGTAGTGTCTTTTACCAGAGATTTGCAGCTGTGACGATATCTGTTGGGGCAAAGTTTCCGTAGAGGTTTCCAAATGTATCTAAATAAGCAATCTAACACCCTGCCACCCAATACAGAAGGTGTTGGAGAGAGACATTGACCAACAGTTAACCCCTGAAGCTTGGGCATCTATTGGGAAAAATATGCACGCAGACCCAGAATCGGTGAGAAATAATGAACAAATCAATTTGGAAACATGTCTCTGCTCACATGTACAGTAGATGTTAGTGTTAGTCTTGGGGGCCAGGGAATTCGGCTAATTACTTTGATTTGAATCATTTTGATTTGATTAAAAAACATTTTTCTGTTTCAGGACAAAATGACCATTCTCTCTGTCCCCAAATCTAATGTATTGTTGTAAACATAGTTACCTCTTTATCGGAAAAATATCACTTGTTTTTTTTTTTTTTTAAATACAAACTTAATACATACTTCTAATCTTACTACAGTGTTTTAATTGAGTAGCTTGTGTTTGAATTCATAGGATTTTGTTTAACCATCTGTAATAGCAGTTGTTGATCGACACTGCTCATCAAAAACAAACGTTTCTCACAAACAGAGAAAGCTGCACGGTAAGCAAGACGAAGACGAGGGGGCAGATGAAGACACAGAGGAGAAATGCACCATCTGCCTGTCAATACTGGAGGAGGGGGAGGATGTCAGGTAAATGTCTCGCCTCCTGGGTGTTCGTCCCGCTCGCCGCGCTCGGTTTTGTGTGTTCAATTACGCTTTCAAGGGTGTGACGGAGACAGGTGGGATAGCAGGTGTAGTTTAGCCGTTTCACATTGTCTCATAGGATGTCAAAAAAAAAAAAAAGACCCAGAGGCATTAAAGTAATCAGCAGAAAATCCCAAAGAGCCTTAAAATTACAAGCCTCATGGTGCTGCGTTTTGGCACTCACTCAAGTATTTCTTTTAAAGAGGATTTTCTGCCCCCTGTTGGTTTAAGAGAAACTGAAAAATTAAATGTTTTTCTGTTTTCTTTACCGTGTACTACAAATTGCGAATCCCTTAATTATTGTTACTCACTAACAACATTTAGTCTTTATTCTTACATTTAAACTGTGTTTTAAAATCAGTGTTTCCCTAATTGGAGAAAGCAGATGGCAGCTCTGTTTGTAAGGAATACAGATGAAAACTTAAATATATGAATTATACGATGGACTCAAGTGTTTAAAGGCACTTTTATCCGGTCAAATCAAAAACTTCCTCATTGACAGTGTCTGACATTGTAAAATATACTTAACTCTGTTTTTTGGAGCCTATCCCCAGCTGTCGTAGGTCGAGAGGCAGGGTGCGCCCTGGACAACTGTTACAGCTGTTAGCTCACTATTTCAGCCATTTCCTGACTTCTTTCAGCTGTTGTTGTATTTAAACCCATCTCTGCATTGAGGGTACCAGCATGCAGCAGTTTCATTCATTTGAGCTGTTTTTATGCAGCTTCTACAGAATACAACTTATTCACTTTTTGAGCCATTTTAATGTTAATTTAACCTTAATGACATTTTAATGTACCAATAACTCAGCTGTATGTTTGTATAGCTTATCCACTGGATTTTGTTGGGTTAGGGTAGCCCCGGCTGGGAGTCGGTGGTTTTGATACAGCTTGTATTTTACTCACAACAGTGGCTCCTGTTTAAGACTTAATGTGACAGAAAACAACAATTTCAGTCTTTGATTAACTAAAGATGTTGGGTTTTGAAAGCTTTGTTTTTGGGGCCTGTTGTTAGCTGTGGATTCGGTGCACTGGTGATCATTTAAAATAGCTGAACAGTAACATAGTGCTTAGCAAGTTTATTAATATCACCACTCAGTATAACATTTATGCCAAATAAACAGAACTGTAATTACCAAAATCATTATTTCTGTTTCTGTAATGGTTAATTCACTGATATTCACACGCTCTTTAATCAAAAAGATATTTTTAATAGGCTAAATTATAATTATTGTTGTTATCCATCAAGTTAAATTTTTACAAAATGAGAAAAAATGTTTTTAAAATGTGTTATTTACTTGCATCCTGAACAGAAAAAATATTTTAGTGGTTGAATGTTTATTTCTGACTTTCAGTTATTTGAGTATAAATGCATGAATTCAGAATAATATTAATATAGTTTATAGATTTAAACAGACAGATTTCCTGGCTTTTGCACGTGACCATAAACAAAGATTTTAGTAGACAAAGTAGTGCAATCGTTTCTGTTTTTGAAATAGGTTTCGCTGTTTTCATCGGATTTTTAAAAAAAACCCAAAACTATATTTTAATTAAGCTCATGATCAGGCAGTGCTGCTGTATCATGCATATTCCATTCAATTTTATTTATACAGTGCCGAATCACAACAAGGCACTTTATATTTTAAGGTAGACCTTACAATAATACATACAGAGAAAAACCCAACAATCATATGGCCCCCTGTGAACAAGCACTTTGGCAACAGTGGGAAGGAAAAACTTCCTTTTAACAGGAAGAAACCTCCGGCAGAACCAGGCTCAGGGAGGGGCGACGGGTTGGGGAGAAGGAAGACAAGATAGGGAAAGGGAAGGCCTGCTTAATCTATTTCTTTGTCTCACGTCTCTCTCCTCTGTTTCCCCTCCAGACGCCTACCGTGTATGCACCTCTTCCATCAGCTGTGTGTGGATCAGTGGCTCCTCACCAATAAGAAGTGCCCCATCTGCAGAGTGGACATTGAGGCGCAGTTGTCTGCTGAGAGTTGATGCTGTTTTTTTTTTCCCCCTTTTTCTTTTCTAACAACCCTTTTGTTAAAAATTTATTTTGAGATCATATTAATTTCTCTTCAGTACTGCAGTCAACCAAAGATGGCATGAATTACCCCTGCAGCAGCTCTACTGCAAGGATATTAAAAAAAAAAGACATCTGACAGAGAAAAAAATAAAAGCATTGAGCCTAGAGTGCCAGCTATCACATGTTACTACAACAGCTAGAATTCTCCATTAAGGGTTTAAGATTTTATTGTATTTATAAAGCTTTTATGTAGCTTTTTTGATCGTTTCCTCAAGTGTCATTTGCGTTCTGTTTCTCTGCATGTTTCCTCGCAATGCATTTCTTTGCACATATAACGTGGGCTCGAAACGGCCTAACAAGTTGCAGGTGAGGATAGCTGCTCTAGTAAAGATGCATTTCTGTAAACCCAATGCCTCGCTTTACTAGAATAGAATGTCAACCTCCAGTTAAGGAAAAAAAAAGAAAAACAACAAAAAACAAAACAAACATTGCAGGATTCATTTTACCAATCATTGTATCATTGATTAGTTTATGTTTAGAAGATGTGGATTGTTAGTGAGAGATGTTTTTTTTTTTTCCTTTCCTTTCTTTTCTTTTTTTTTTAAGTAAATCAAGACATTCCTAACTAGGGAACTATGTTAACAGATCAGCTGCTGTATTAGTGCACACCCAGTATTTCTAGAGTGGAAATAAACTCAGATGTTCACCTCACTCCCAGAATATGCACACGCTTTGCTACGATTACACCACCCGCCCCTTCCCCCGTTTTCCAGCACCTTCATTTTGACTACAACACCGTTACCACCACCATCCGATGTATTTTAGAGGACAAAGAAAAAAGAATGTCACCTCCCTCTCTTTGACTGTTCTTTCTAAACCGAACGATTGTCGGGATCTGCTGTGAATCTTTTCTTCATTCTGTTTGGGGTTCCTTCCTGCAGACGGGCCTGCGGACGCTAGGTTTATGTGAGGTGATCTCAGGTCGACGCACGACCCCGCAACCTGGGATCATTTTGTCAATTTGAAACTGGCAGTGGCGTTGATTTCCTGTGTGTATATGTGTGCGCGCGTGCGTGTGTGCTCAGAGGGAAATACACAGCTCAATGGGAGATGAATATTTACTGTTTATTCTCACACGTCGAACCATTTCACCCACCCTCCCTTTTTTGTCTCTCTGTAGTTGAGCAGCGGCGTCTGCTTTGGCCGCTGAGAAAAGAAAAGAAAAAAACACTAATGCTGTCGACTAACTCACTCGCATAGACTTGCACAAGAGAGAAAAGGGTAGGAGGACCGTAGTGAATATGACAGTGTGCTGAGGCCATGTATTTCCACTCTGACGAATAGTAAAAACGGAAAAATTAAAATTTTGAATGGAGTGTTGAAATGCAGTACTTAAAGCAGGTAGCCATGCATTCTTAAAGGCACCAGGATCATATTCTGTGGGATTTCTATTAGTTTTAAAAAATGATATTAATAAACTTGGATAACTTAATTGTGTCGTTTCTTTGGCGTTTTTCTGATTCATCAGACATGCGAGTTTCTCACTGGCTTTCATAGTACATGCTTATCTGTCATTAAATTTGCATTGGCTTAAAGATCATGTAAAATCTTAAATCTTTTATATTGGAGAAAAACCAACATAAAAGCACAAATTTACAGACCTGACTTCCCAAACTTCATCTTTGGGTTAAATAAATACACAAATGTACAAAAATCAGTCAGATATAGAAAATGATCACTATTACTACAGGCACATTTACTCTTTACTAATCTCATTATATATTAATCTGATGCGATAGATATAGATAGAATAGATGTGCAGTTTCCAAACTTTCCTAGTGCTTGACCTCCAGACGTTTTTGTGATATGTAATCTCAGAAAGCCTTAGATCGAGAACATGTAGATGATATCAAGTTTATTCTTTCTCGTTATTGTCATTATTTATTGTATTATTAAAAAGGACTTCTATTTTCAAATAATAAATTAATGTAAGATCATTTTAATCAATCATTTTCTCTAATCAGTGCTGTTCTGGTTTTAATAAGTTGATATAAATAATTAGAAAGTCTGTTATGGACCAGGTGAGTGAGGTGATTCCATTTAGGAAATTGTTATTTTGTTAAAGCAAAAAGACAGAAGAAACTGAGCAAGTCTAGTCAGTTTTTCGAAATGGTCCATAGTTAAAATGAATGTGATTAAAAACTACTAGTGTCTAAAGAAGATAAATGCATTTATCACAACCGATAAAAGAAGACGTTTCTCAGATAACATAAATGTTAAAGGTCAACTATTCAAAATGTTGCAGTACCGATTGTAGCCACAAGGTGGAAATGAAACGCAGTCTTCCAGCAAAGCTGTGGCCCTGAGTGCAGCTGCACAGTGGAGGGTGTGACAGATCCTCCTCAATAAAAACAATGTAGAAGACATAAGTAGGAAATGTTCCTGCCAGCACAGATACATTTTTTTCTGTTTCAGCTGAGTAAAACTATTTCAAGGTAAAAGTCTCTTGTACCTGTAAAGCTGGGCTGAGAGACAATCTTTAGAAAACAGTCACAATTTAAACATAGATTTTGGTAAAAAAATTACTGAACAGTTAAATCTGCAGCTTAGACATTTACTTTTAAAAAAGGCATACACATCACTACATTTACCCTCCAGGTCTTCATTAGGTACACCATTCAACTGCTCATTAATGCAAATATCTAATCACCAAACACACAGCAGCACCCAGTGCATTTAGGCATGTGGACAAGGCCAAGATGAGACCTGCTGACTTTCAAACTGAGCATCAGAATGAAAAATAAAAGTTATTTAAGTGACTTTGAATGTGGCGTGCATGTTGGTGACAGACGGTCCAGGTCTGAGTACCAATTTCTAAAATTTACAGAAAATACCTTGTTGACACCAGAGAATGTCTCGATGACCAGACTGCTTTGTGCTGATAGAAAGGCATCATTAAGTGAAAACTAATCAAACTAATCCAAAGTATGAAGAAAAGTATCTATGAATGTAGAAACGTCTGACCTTAAGGAGTGGGTGTCACTCCTGTCAGCTAAGAACAGGAAACTCAGCCTTCAAATCGCACAGGTTCACCAAATATTTACAGAACTGAAGATTGGAAAAACATCTGCTGTGAGATTCTGATGGCAGGGTCAGAATTTGATGTAAACAACATGAAAGCCTCTTTGACAATAAAACAAACCAAAGCAGTTAAATATGCAGTATTACATGCTTTATTAAAGGACTGATCTACTGTTGTGTATTGCACAAGGATACTTTCCACCATCTGTTCAAACTATATTTCATGATGCAGAGGTTTTATGACAGAAGTCCCAGCAGTTGTCACTGACCAGAGTATAATGTGGTTATTTTATTTGGAAAAAAAAGGAATGTGTAAGTAATGAAAGCAGTGCAAAAAGATGTGCAGAAACAGTCGAGCACAAGTTAAATAGTTTGCAGCGCCACAGGGAAAAATGGCAACAAATTCACCTAAAAACAAATCGGTGCACTTGACGAAACAAAAATCCGTTCACCGTGATCTGTGATAGTAACCACACCGAGCGGAACAGGAAATAAAGCAGATCTGTGAGCAACAAAGGCAGATGAAAACCAGCATGTTAAAATCCTTCAGAGAAAATACAAAACAAAAAAATATTTAATTTAAATTCTAACCAGCACCAGGCATCCTCCTACATATGAACACATATACAGAATCAGATCTAAAATGCCTGTTTTTAACATTTAATGTAAACAAATTAATTACCAAAGCGACTTATTGCTATCTTGGCAACTTGTCCTTCATCAACTTGACTTACTGGCTGTGGCATGAACGATGTCTGTGTCCAAGGTAGTACCGGTGCTAATAAAGTGCTAATAGACCGCAGACAGCATGCTCAGGTTACAGTATACATGGCCTCTACTGTTAGTCTAATATACTGGTGTGCTAGAAAAGCAAAGACATAGTGATTAACCACTTTACTACACTGCCCTTTGACTGGTTTGGGTATTGCTTTGGTATTTCTAATCATTAGAAATCACAGTGTGGCGATTTAATGAATATGTGTTCCTGGAAAGTAGTTACAGTTTTGCACCAAAAATAAATATTTCCTGGTAAAACAGCAGTCACTTCATTTTTGACACGGACACATCCACGTTTGCTTCGGCAATCAAACCTTCATCTAAAACAAGCTAAACAAAACAACGTGTTGAGAGTAAAAATCACAGCCTGGTCCCACAGATTTAGCAGATTTCATTCCAGCGCTTCAAAAATGTTTTGAGCTAAAAGTCCTCAGCAAGATATAAATGACAGTAAGGAGAACACAGAAGCTATAAATACAATAAATAGTTTTGTTCAGTACTCAGAGGGACTGTGAAGGGAAAAGAAATCAGACCCTGGGGTCAAACAGTCTTCTTTGTCTTTAGAGCCTCATTTCAAGCTCGATGATCTTTTAGTCTGCTGGTGTAACCGGGAGTTACATTCGTGTACTCTAAGGCAGTAAAGTGGAGGAAGTGTCTCATTGTGCTTCTCTCTCCAACTGTAAGCTTCTAAGCTCCGCCCCTTCCTCTGAGAAGGTCAGCTGGGATGAAGCGTTCTCTCCTCCGTGTGCTGTGAAACCTGCAGCTCCTAGATCTTGGTGACGTAGTTGTTGGGGAAAAGTCCCTGCTTCCCACGAAGGCGTCCTGTCCACCACCCGGACACATCTGGCCGACAAACACGACTAAATTAGCGTCTCATGAAAAATAGATGACAAATAAGCCCCTGAATGCCTTTTTCGCCCTGCGCTTACCCTCTTTGATGATGTCGATGACGTCGTCAGCGTTGAAGCTGAGCTCGTCTGTGTCCTGAGCATCGTAGGCGTACAAAGCTCTGCACTGGGGCACCTGGGGCTTGGGTTTGGGTGCAGGCTTGGGTCGTCCTCCTCCCGGCGGAGGCCTGCTGGCTGACGGTCTGTGGGCCCTGAGGTAACATCGAGAGAAACAAAGAGAGAAACGCGTTTGTGACTTTGTCTATGGTCGATCTCAGAATACGAGGGCATGCATAACCACCATCTCATTATACCATATACCAACCAGGAAACACCGATTTGAGGATTAAGATTTTTCATTTTCCAATCAACACTGTAATCAAACGGAAAGTGTTTTAAAGAGATAGCAGCAGTTCATAAATCAGACACAAGATGGCGATATGGTGCATGCCATCTCTATGCCTGCAACTGAACCTAAAATGTGTTTGTGAAGCCCTCAGGAGCACAGAGTGCTGATCCCAAGTCAGCAGCACCTTTTTTCTGCATACTGGCTGCATTCCATTACTTGCATATTGCTGTACCTGATTCTCTCGTCACCACGGCGCGAGTTAGTGTACGGGATGTATTTGGGAGCAAGTGAAAACCTCAAGGTTGATGTTAGAAGGATTTGAGCAAGTTTGAGAAGGACCAAATTGTGACTTGGTCAGAGCGCCTTCAAAACTGCAGCTCTTATGTGGAACAATGGCCGGCTCCTGTGGTCCGATCTAACAGACGAGCTACTGTAGCTCAAATTGGCCAGAAAGTTCAAGCTGGTTCTGATAGAAAGGAGTCAGAATAACCAGAACAGCCAGGTGCCCGTGCTGACTCCTGTCCACCAACAAAATGCCCAACAATGAACCGAACCATGGAGCAATATAGGAAGGTGGCCTGGTTTGATGAATCATGTTTTCTTTTACAACACGTGGATGGGCAGGTGTGTCCATTTTTACCTGGTAAAGACCAGGCATCAGGATGCACTATGGGAAGAAGGCAAGCTGGTGGAGGCAGCATGATGCTTTGGACAGTGTTCTGCTGGGAGACCGTGGGTCCTACCATCCATGTGGATGTTACTTTGACATGTAACACCTACACAAGTGTTGGTGCAGACCATGTACACTTTTTCATTGAAACTATTCCCTGATGGTTGTGGCCATCAGTGGGCTAGTGGAGTTCATGCCCTGGCAGGTCAGAGCTGTTTTGGTACCAACTCAATATTAGGTATAATTTTGCAGCTGATCGGTGTACACTGTAAATAAAAGAGGGATGCAGTCTCTATGGCGCCACCTGCTGGTCAGGCGGAGCAAATTCACCATCATCATCATCATTCAGGTGTTCTGACGTTCTGACCAAAGAGAGCTCGTACCCTGCTTTATCATAGTTTTTTTTTTTTATCCTGTAGGGATAATCTATAACATGAGTTATATTGTAGATGTCTTATGTATCAACTTCAACAAAAAAAAGAACAAATAATAAGTAAGGCCATAGATCAATGAGCTGTAGTGTTCACTGCAACCGGGCTTCTGTTTAAAACCAGAAAGGTCGCCCCCTGCTGGCCACGAAAAAGAACGCAGGTTTGAGGCACATCTCCAGTGGCTTCACTTTTTAGTGCCGTATGACACATCCGTCTTTTATACACTGAACTTTAAACAGGCAGTGAAGCAGCCTGTTTTATACATATGTAACTTATGCATTGACCCAATAAAATTATTTACTCCTGTGATATTAAAATTGAACCAATATTAAAATAAATCAATAAAAGCACAGAAGGATTCTTTCAACCTCCCAGAAATCTTGTTTACAAATGAAAAAAAAAATTTGAGAAAGAATTCCCACTTGATTGAAACAGAGCAGCAGCAGGAGCAGGAAATAAAAATAAAATAAAATCTTAGTTGCATACTACGACAGGAAGTCGAATTTTAATCATACAAGAGAATATGCATGAGCATTTCCTGCTGCTGCAAACTTTTGCACTCATGAAACACCAGTCAAAACACTGCAAACACTCCAACTCACATTCCTCCGTTTGAAGTGGGCGGTCTGCCTCCAGGACTACAAAAGAATAAATTATCCAAATTATGTCAAAATACAGAAACACAGCTATGTGTGAGAGTGTCTATAGTCATTTTAATACGACGTTTATAACTGTGTTCGTGACACGAGCCTGACTACTGTCTTATTTTATGAAACTGGGTTTGGACATTGGACATCTAAACACAGGAAAACTGTACGTTACACAACGCCAAATAATTACATGACTTCATACGTTTATTAACACAGAATCAATAGAAAAAAAAAAGGACTTTTCCACCACATGAGTTTATCCGGGAAACAGGAACCTTTTGAGGAACTTAGGGTTTTAAACCAACAAAGAGCAAGAAAGAGTCAGAAGGAACCTTTAAATTCTTTGAGAAAAGTTCCTGGGACTAAAAGATCCACATAGTTTAAGGTGCAAGTGTAAATTCTCATCAAATGGGATTTCAAAGCTGAGCTAAAACAGTGCTGTGTCACATTAAGTTTAAGGACAACGAGCGACATTTGTTTTTAGCTGAAAATCAAAAAGATGAGTTGATAAACTGCTGATTTCTTTCAGCTGAGCTCTGTGAAACATCACGTTAGTCATACAATTAAGATTCAGCCAACAGGTGTCAGAGATAAAAGCTAGCTTTGCTTGACTGCTGACTTGCTGGTGACTCTTTCAACGTACAAATCAGCTGTGACATTTTTATTTCAAAGCTGGGAGACGACAACATTAACCAAGCAAAGTGTAGATGCTAAAGAACAGGTGTAACTTACAGCAGTATGAGGAGTTCAGGCACAATTTAAACTAATTAAAAGCTTGAAGCGGTGATGGGAAAGTCCTTGTTTTGTGTGGGTGAGTTAGTCTGTCTGTTCCTGCCTGGACTGTTTGGCTACAGTGTGTGCCGGTTTCTCACCCTGCTGCTCCTTGATCGGGGACTCTCAGACAGTCTAAGTTCGGCTGCTGGCGACTGCCGCCTCGCTCCTTCACCTGGTTGATGTTGCTGGGCAGGACCGGGTGCGCTGAGTTGTGGGACGATGGATGCCTCTTGCTGTGATGCTGTGAATTTCTCTGATTGGTGACATGGTTGGTGTTTTTTATGCCACCGTTCTGGTGTGAAACTGCAGAAAGAAAAGCTTTGTTGTCATGTGAGCTGTGAGAGAGATGATTCACTCGGGACAGGTGACCAGCGAGCTGCTCGGACGCTGTACCTGGAGGTCCCGGTGCAGCTCGTGATGGGGTGTGCTGGTGGCTTCTGGACATGTTTGAGCGACTCTGAGTGAAGCTCTTCCTGGTTGGGCCTAAAGGGGAGAGATATTCAGATATTAACTAACCAGCAGCTTTGTAATTTAGATAAACAAAACTAAAACACAGTTGGATCCATAATTTGTTGGATAAAAAGATCATTTTTGCAGTTTTGCCTCTGCTCACAACCACAGTGGATTTGGATCTAACAATAATTGGAGGGACAACTTCTTTCTCAGTAACACAAAAAGGCATGAAATGGCTCCACAAACAAACAACCTCTCAAAGAAGGAAACGCAGCATTTGGTGGATTACGGCTCACTGTGAGAGCAGGTAACCTTTCCACAGGTTCGTTCATACTCACGTGTATTCTTGGGAAGCCCGGGTCCGATGCTGACCTGCAGAGATTTGCTCGAAGGCTTCAGGACAGGCATGTCTCCCTGACCTTGGACAAATGTGACCTGCCTGGAGCCGCCGCCACTCAAGAAGCCCCAGTTCTCCTTCTTCAACTTCATCTCCAGTCTGAGAAACACGACAGACATTTTTATATCATCGGACTTTGTTTTTGTCTTGTTTGTCCTTTTGGCTTCTATGTTTACTATTGAAGTGTTTACTTACGTGTTACTGAACTTAAGCGGTAGCTTCCTCTGGGTTTTCTCCTCAAACCTTTGAGCAAGCAAGCTGATGAACTCTGTCTTAAAAATGCACTCCAGCAGGCTGTCGTACTCCTGCTCGTGCAGTATCAAGACGTCGTCCTGCATTGTGCTGAAAGGACGAACAAAGCAAGGGAAACTTTAAGTGTTATAACAGATCAAATCTCCCCGTTTTTCCGTTTTCTGTGAAACTTTGACAGAAGCCAAGATCACGAGTCAGAATCAGCTTTCACATTTGCATCAAGAGCCTCACAAAGCGGCTCACATCTGAGGAGGGACGACAGCTTGAGCCCGTAACCCGCACAAGGATACTTTGTTCCTCCCAGAGAAGTCGGGTTTTTCTCTGATGAGCTTTTTACAACTCCTGCTTTCGCTCATTGCACCACCTGGTCTGTATTACCCCGCTGACTCAAAAGCCACATGTTACTCCAGCAGCTCCACCTCTGAAACGAGCTATGCTGCGTTCCCATGAACAACAAAGCTACGATAAGTCTCTCAGCTCCTTTTTTCCCCGCACTTTCACAATAAACTGATCAACGTTCTTTCCCCACTATAGCATTTTTGAGTAATTTAGCAACGTTTTGGAGATGTGGACTAAACTGGTTTCAGTCAGACCTGAAAACACTAACATATACAAGCAGCTTAAATATACTCCACATGTTTTCCGCGTCCCTTGTGTGACATTTACAGCAACATGGGAACTTCTTTGATTACAAATCCAGACTGTGACTTTGAAGTGGATTCATGGCTTTCTGCAGTGCAGTGTCCACAGAATCAGATGTTGTCTTGTTTTGGAAACAGTCAAATATCTGCTGGTATGTACCTCTGCTCATAGAAACGTGTGATTCAGAACATCAGCTTTGAGATAACGGAGAGGAGTGCAGAGCAGGGGCTGAAGTTTGAAAATCAACAATATTAGCGTGCACTTTACTTCTGATTAAAGTAGCAGAAAAATACACTGGAAAAAAAAGCTTCACCACCTGGAGGGATTGATGCAGCGATTGATATGTTTCGGCTGGGAAAAGGTTACTTAATCCTAAAGTCTCATAAGCGTGAAAAAAGCTGTTTCATTGGAGTCAAATTGCTGGCCTGTAACGAGGAAAGAAAACTACTAAGGTGATTGGCGAAACTACGAAAACTGAGTCCTGGACGGGTAGTAGGGAACCATCATCTCTGATAAATGTGGTCGGGGGGGAAAAAAAATCCTGAATAATCGAGATCGGAGAGAAATCACATAATTAAAAATATATAAAATCTACAGTAGAACTCACAGCTATGTTTAAAAGTGAAGGTTGGAGCATTTCCACAAATATAGCAAGAAGAGAACAGTTGTGTAGCCTTAATAAAAACACACTTATCAGTTTCAATTTGCCAGGGAGCATAAAGATTAGAGTCTGAAGCAATGGAAATGTGCTCTGATGAGACCGACTGTGATCCAGGAGTGATCGGCACGAGAAGAAAGGCGGATGAAGTGCAAGCGTGTGGGTGCAGGGTTATGATCTGGAATTACTTCAGCTGGTCAGGTCTAGGTTAGGCAACATCATGTGCTCAAAAAGACATGAGTTCAGCTGACTATCTGAATACACTCAATAACCAGAGTCCGGAGTTCTCGACCTCTTTGAGAACCTTTGGGATACGATGGAGACGACTTTACGCAGCAGTCGGACTCTCATCAGCATCATCAGTGCAAGATCTTCGAAAAAAAAGAATGCAACTATAGATGGAAATAATTGTTGCGACACTGAAACGATGCCACGGCGATCGCGCGCTGTGATCAAAGCTAAACGGGGTCGAATGAAGTGTGTGGCTTTTCTTGTGGCTGTGCAGTGTAAATTCTGAAATACACCAAAATAAAAATGCTGCTGTAGGTAGATTTTCTAGAGAGCAGGATGTGGTGTAGCAGCAGGACGTAGCAGTTAGAGTTGACTTATGTAAACAGAATAAGCTCCAAATTTGTTTTTATGGATGCCATTTGTGTGGCACATGTTATTAATTCTATTAATTATTAGACAGTATAATGACTTCTGTTCCTGCTTTGAGCTACAATAAACCTGCATTAAAGTTATGTGATGGAAAATAAAGTACCCCTTCATCCACTTTCTTCCACTTATCCACTCCTAGCTGCTATAGGGCGAAGTAGACCCCGGACAAGTCACCAGTCTGTCACACAGCTAACACACAGAGAGGCAGATAACTAGTCGCACCTATGGGCAATTTAGAATCACCAGTTAGCTTAATGCCACTAACTGCATGTCTTTGGACTGTAGGAAAAGGCAAAGTACCCACACAGACATGGGAAGAACATGCAAAGTCGACCCAGACAGTGGAAATGAATCCAGGATGGCACCAATATTCTCCTTAATGTGAGTAAAAATAAAAATACTAAAGAAATTAAGTTTGCTGCTATTTTAAATTGAAAGATAGACTGGAATATACAATTGTAAAGGCTTAAATTTGCCACTTAACCATGTGGAAATGTGTTAGGTAAGAAGCCGAATAAAATGATAACACATCCATTTTCTTAACCCCTTCACCAGTTCAGGGTTGCAGATCATGAACTCGTCTTTGGTCTCGTCATTAGCGGAGCCGTGCCCGTCGGGTGGCAGAAGAAAGCCTGCTGATTGAATTTACGAAAACATAAAAATAATATTGAACTTTCTGCCTGACTGATAATGAAAGACTGGACTAAAGGTTTCATCTTTGCGCCGTGTTGGCCTGAAGTTTGGAAATATCTGCTCTAGCATCATTCTCTCAGGAGAAAACCTTTCTCTCTGAGTTTTGTGGAGGAGTTAGAAGTTGTAAGCTCTCTGGACCTGGAAAAGGCAATACTATAATTTCTTTTGAATGATGTTACTCAGATGTGAAGGAAGCATTTTGCACCTCAGAGACACCGCTAAGATCTTGTCCACATCGATCCGCCTCTTCAGCACCTCTGTCACCTGCCCTTTCTCTGGCCCCTGTTTCACCTTCTCTCTTCCAATCAGGTACACAGATTTTGGTGTCAGGATCAAATCTCTCTTAATTGCCTATTTGAAGAAGGAAAACACAATGTTACTATTTTGCCAGTTGTTGGAAAACCAGACTGAAAATTTAATTGAACCAACCTTGAAGCGACGGTCGTATTTTGTGACTTTGTCCGCAAAATCGATCTTTTCTCTCTTTCCAAGAAACTGCCGGAGCTCAGGCCGGTCATCCATACCGAGGTAGTCACCTACGAAGTTTCTGTTGAGGCTGTGTCGCCGCCTCTCTTTTCGGTTCAGCAGCAGATTGGAAGCTGAATGAACCCAGACAAAGAGGATAAGAGCGGGAGCGCCAGGCAGGTAGATACTTCCGGCAGTAAGTCGCTCCCTCACTCACCTTCTTCCCTCATCTGAACATACTTCTTGCGGGCCACATATTTCCTCCAGGCTTTCTGGATGGTCCGGGCGTAGCCGTCAAACTTGCGCTCCCTCGTCTCTTCCAGCAGAAACAGCTGTAAAGACAAAGAGCGAGACTCAGGATGACACATGCCGAGTTCAGCTCACTGCACAAACCCAAACACAGACACACCTACATGAACTCAGTGGGAGGAATGCATACAGAACATACCTGAGTACAGTTAAATAGACAAACCGAGCTGTCGGCTCGTCATTTTTATTACAGTGCAGAAGTGAAGTGCTGGTGTCTGACAACAAGACCCGTGTCATGCCAAAAAGTGATTTCCAATGTTCCTGTGTGTTTTTCATGTGTGATATATTTGCTTATATTGGTAAATAGTCAACAGGATTTATGAAAGTCATACACACACATACATATACATATACATACATATATATATATACATACATACATACATACATACATATATATATATATACATACACATACATATATATATACACATATATATATACATACACATACATATATATATACACATATATATATATATATATATATATACACATATATATATATATATATATATATACATACATATATATATATATATAAAAAATAAAGAAATCACCTGTTTTGCCAGCATCTTTATGACGATCCAGTCCTGTTTGTTTGTTGTTTAAAATATCTGTATAGAACTATTATGTTATGTTTCTTGCAATTTTTGCTGCCCTCTTGGTCAAATCTCTCCAGAAAAATACATTTTTAATGCCAACGACACATTTTACCCAGCTAAATAAAGGATATATAAAAGTCACTTTGCCAGAACAAACAGATTTCAGCTTTAACCTTATGACAGGACGTTTTCTGGCTCTAAATGGCTGGATATCATTCATGAGAGATATATTTGATGGATTATAGGCCAACAAGTCATTTGCACCTGTTTAAATAGCAGCAGTCATTTTTTGGCAGACGACAAACAGCCACAGCTTGTTTGGATTGTTGTAATGAAATTGTTTGGCAGTTGAATCAACAGAGTGATGCCCTGCAAAGCTGCAGAGCTGACGGTGAACATGTTTAAACTAAAAATATCTATAAACGTCCAGTGTGAACAGGATTCTGATCTTTGCTTCGAGATGGACTCAAAGACATTAACACTTACCCTTTAAAGTAGAAAAACTTAGAATTTAATTACAATAATCCTTAAAATTACAAGTGTTTGTGGTCCTCGCTAGCACTTATGAGCAGACTCATCTTGTCACCGGGATATGTCATTTCCCGATGGGCGTCGGGACACGCAATCACACTCTCTGCCCTCTCCCTGCCAGACTAAACATCCTGCCCGGTGCTGCAATAGGCTTGGCATCGACAGAGCCGGCCACAGGAACAAACCGCAAGCAAGACCGAAACACAACACAGCAGATCAAACTTCACCCAGAAAGGCTGCAAGCAGAAAAATACACTGAGTCACAGAAACAGTGACACCACAAAATCACAGAGGCTGTGAGAGTGATTGCACTTCCCGGCTGACAACACCAGGAGCAAACAGCAGGTGGTGTTTTGGTTAATATTAGTGGAAGCGAGAAGGAAATGGTGGCAAACTTCCTAATGTCTTTATTACACAAACATCTGGCTGACTCTTCAAATCGAAGCAGTGCTGAAACAAACAACTGTATTTACTATAAATAAATAAATAAATATATTTAGAGTATGGTTAATTAATTACACGTGTACTCACTTACTTTAATTTTTCATATTTATTTCCTATCTTATTCATAGCCTTTTCCTTTTTTGTTTTCTTTAGGTCACGAGCAGTTGTCCAAGCATTTCACTACATATCGTACTGTGTATGACTGTGTACGTGACAAATAAAATTTGAATTAGAATTTTAGGCAGCACGGTGGCACGGTGGTTAGCACTGTTGCCGCACAGCAAGAAGGTCCTGAGTTCAATTCCACCATCAGGCCGGGGTCTTTCTGTGTGGAGTTTGCATGTTCTCCCCGTGTTTGCGTGGGTTCTCTCCGGGTACTCTGGCTTCCTCCCACCGTCCAAAGACATGCAACTTGTGGGGATAGTTTAATTGGATAATCCAAATTGCCACTAGGTGTGAATGTGCGAGTGAATGTGAGTGTGAATGGTTGTCTGTCCCTATGTGTTAGCCCTGCGACAGACTGGCGACCTGTCCAGGGTGTACCCCGCCTCTCGCCCTATGACAGCTGGGATAGGCTCCAGCGCCCCCCGCGACCCCGAAAAGGATAAGCGAATGGATGGATGGATGAATTTGAATTTGTAAAGGCCCTATACAAATACTAGGGAATGGATTATAACAGTAGAAAGTACCAGATAAACAGTACTGAGCAAAAATCTTGAGCTACCTCTCATTTGTTGATATTTTGTTACTAAGTGGGCTTAAGTGACCCTTCCCCAGGCTTTCTAAAGGTCTTTTAGAGTTTTTGTTTGTACATTACCTGCTTTTTCACTCATTTTCATTCCAGTCTTTACCCTGACCATTTTCAAAGAAATATTTTTAACACTAAACACTGACCTTTGAGTCAGTCAAGGCTAAAAAAGCACAGAGGTTTGCGGATGAACCAGTGCTGTGTCTACAAATAACAGAGAACTTAGGAAAAAAAAACAATTTTAAGTTGTATCTTTAGGCACTTTGTTTCTATCAGCCTGTCACAAAAACACAATCTGCTCCCATTTCTTTAGTTGAATCTACAGTAAACCCAGCGATTAAAACAGTTTGACACAAAAAAAAAAAAAGTATCTTTGGTTCCTAAAGAGCTGTTAGCTAAAAACCTGGCATATCTCAGCAGTCAGTGTTATAAAATCTGAGGAAACTGGACAAGCTGAGATTGAAAGAATTAGTGAAAAACATAAAAACAAAAACCCAAATCATTCTTATATAAAGGTGCAAATCATCATCAATATATGCAGAAGAGGTACAACAGTGAGTGTCTCTAAAACGCGATGGAGGCTCTTTCATGGTTCGGGGCTGCATTTCAGCCAGTGGTGTTGGAGATCTTGTCAAATTATAGAATTATTAATGCAGAAAGTATCATCAAATCCACCATGATGACAGATGATAGAAGAAAGAGAAGACAGAGAGAGGACATTACAAAAAGAAAGAAGTCACGGGTTATTCCAAAGCTGAAGGGGGCCTAATGGCAAAAAGCTTTTTACCCTTCAGCTCTACGCCTCGATTTTGAAACAGCCAGGAGGACAACACACGATGATCTCAGGCTGCAAAATGGCTCATATGGGCTCAACATACCTGCTATGTTACTTGTGCTAAACCACAATGTGCTTTAAACGCAATCAGAAAAACCTTAAAAGTCAATTTAAAAGGGTGAAGCTAGGAGTGGGGTGATGTGATGCCATCTGCCAAAAAAGCAGCAGGAATCTGAGATGGATCTTATTTGGAAGACTACACAACTTTTCTAATGTGTGGTTTGAAAATTAGCCCAAGTTTGTGGCCCAACATTTGTATGTAAGGGGTTTAGGACACTTTCAGTGGCTTTGATGATTAAACACTATTATGAAGCAGGAAACAGAAGAACAGCTGTGAGTGCTGTATAAAAAAGTTTTTTTAATAACTCTTTAGGTGAGCTGTCTGTCATAGTCACTCAGCTCTGCTTACAAAGGACCTCTGATGGACAGTAAGCCACGAGCAAATCCGTCATCACAGAGGGGCTGAAACTCCTCCAACATCTGGCCTGGCGTCAAACAAACTTTACTTATTACAGCCGACAGAAAAACGCTTCAGTCACGCAGCTCATTAGCTGGTGTCAGTGTCTTATCATGCACAGAGACTTGTTTTGAGAAGCCTGGCAGCTCATTTCAGCGGTCCGCCCCATGTGATATTTGCGCTTCATAAACACACCTCAGTGGCTCTCAGTGTGGTGGCGTGGGGGGATGGGGGCTCCTGGCAGTGAGCGGCTGCAGTAAATAAGTAAAGGCATTCAGGATCCGCTGTAAGGCCTGAATCGAGACTAAGATGTCTGTGTTTAAAGCTACTAAACATACATCTGTGGGCGTGCATGCTTACCCTTGTGTGACGTGTACAAATGTTAATGAATGAAAGCGCAGGGCTGCACACAAGTGCTGCTTTCATAAGAATCGTGAGGGGAAAAAAAAAGAAGTTTGGGTGGAAAAAATAGGAGCCTTTACGATGTCACCCCAAACTCTGCAACCACAGCCTGCGCTCGTGTTTTCATTTCAGAGCGGCGGTGACTCAGTGCTGACGTGGTGCAAGGGTCGGGTTCAGTCTCCTCCCCTGTGACGAGGGTTAGAGCGTGATTTGGGGCTCTGATGTCCTTTTATGGTGTTCAGTGCAAAAACTGATGACTTGAGGCTTTTTGCAGCCTGCTGATGACGCTCTGACAAGAGATGTGAGCTGCTACAAACTATCTGTAGTTTTTACTTTGTGCTTTACACTCCTGGAAAGCTTCC
The DNA here is from genome assembly GCF_057381915.1 of Diplotaxodon limnothrissa. Lineage (NCBI taxonomy): Eukaryota > Metazoa > Chordata > Actinopteri > Cichliformes > Cichlidae > Diplotaxodon > Diplotaxodon limnothrissa. The sequence continues at coordinate 19,803,642 of NC_140596.1, forward strand.
TGAAAGAGACCCTGCATTATAAATGGACAAACGCACAAAGAGAAGATGCGACAGTCCGAAAGAGACGCAGCGGTGAAACGTACCGACTCGGGGGCTTTGATGAAGATCTTGGTGCGGCCGAGCTGGAACTGATCCTGGTCCATGTTGACAGACCGTAAGAGATGAAGGACGCCTTGTTTCTCGTCTCCCCGCCATGTTGGCCAGGATTCTTTGGTCAGGATGGCGTACCTGTCGAAGTTGAGTGGCGATAAGCAGCAGAAGTTGTGTGACTTCGGTTTGAAGCACAGGACACAAGCAGTAGAGAGAATGAAACGTATCTTTCATAGCCTAATCAGACAGTGCACCTTGAACCACGGCGAAAAAGAAAAAGCTTGATACCTGTTGAGGAACTTCCTGAAGACCCTGCGGTAGGCGTAGCCAGCACGCCTCACTCTGATGTTTTCCTTCAGACCCAGATACTCCACCTGGTGCTTCACCCTAAAGACAGAAAAACCTCATTCAGTATCAGATAAACCACAAATTGATGAAACTTGTTCATTTTTCATACTTTTGTGTTTGTACACATCATTTAGTGATGTGTACAAACACTAATCAATAACAGCCGATTCCTTTTTCTCTAACCTCTAAGGAATCAACTATAAGTCTTTTCATATCACGTGAAGCTTCCACTCATACTAGAGGAAGGGATAATCGGAGGTTATTGTATGCAAATGAGTTGCTTTCCTAACTTTTTCCTCAAACAAAGTAGTCAAACTTCCTGTGAAAACAGCGGTTCCGGTGCTAATTAACGATCCACCCTCACAACAGGAAGGCGGTAGGCTCCGAACAATACACCATCAGACTGTATGTGAACATGTAGTACCCAAAACCTGAGCACAGGGACAAAAGTGTAGGAAACTGAAACAAAGGGATAAAGAACGGGGAATGCCTGAAACATGTCTCACATGTCTTCAGAGGGACAAAAAGACCCCAAAAAGACAAAAGCGCAAAGAAATTTAGTGAAGATAGACAAAGAAATTGGATAACGATCTCATGTGCTATAATACATACTTAAATAAGAGAAAAATGTAATAAAATTAGCCATAAATAACGTAACACAGCATTTTGGTGATGGTGCATATTGCAAACAGGGTAGTTTTCTATTAGATTTAAACATTTGATAGGACTGTGGATCAGTTTTAACAAACACAAAACCCAGACGTTTGTTTTTAATGTATCACTTTCTGTGCTTTATTTCTTTCATTGTGGTTATAAATGTCATTAATCTGTTTTTTTGTCCTTGATAATGTGTTCGTGCTCCATTTTTAATGGTCTTCGCTTCGTATTTTAGTCAGTTTTCTGTTATTTCATCTTATTTTTAAATCTATTTGTTAATTTTCTATTGTGTTTTCTACAAGACAGCTTGAGGTGGACCTATTATGCTTTTACTTTTTTCCCCTGATATAATAATACAGCACTATGGTTGTATCTGATATGAGCACAACTCAAATATGAGGTCAGACTGCTTTAAAGGCTCAGTTTTAGACAGTTTTTTCCACTCTTAACTCTGCAGGACTAAAAAAAAGGTTTTTTAGAGGAAATTTTAGAGGAAATGAGCATTTTAGATCAACTTCAAGTGTTTCATAGAAATATTAATAGCATATTTTGGTGTCCACAGGACATGCTGTCATGGGTCTGTTTAGCGAGATGAGGTTTTTCATACTTGTTCAGTCTTTTTCTAATTGTACTTTCATTTTCACCAACAAAATGGCAAAACTGCTTTTATAGAAGCGCTCACACTTGCTGATGATCAGTTAATCGAGTGCATTCGATTGTCTTAGGGTATACTAAGGGTATACTTAGTTTTTTCCAACAAGCTATTTTTATTTGGGTTCATACATGTTCTTGTAAACATCACTTTTTCATGGTTATCATAAAACTTAACACTGATTGGCTGCTCCTGCTCAGACCGCCCTCAGGATCGGTCGTGTACACTCGAGTGCTTCCCTCATGTTTTGCTTGGCTCTGTAAGCCGTCTAATGAATGTGTCTTAATCTTTAACTTTTCAGGACAACAAGGAGTGGGTGCTAGTGATTCAGTCACTCACCGACTTTCCTCCCAGTCTCTGGGCTTCTTGGTCTCATTTGGTTTGATGCAGCGGATGTAGTGCGGCGTGCATTTCATCAGTGTGCTCACCAGATCGTTGGCTTGTTTCTGAAGGATGGAATTAGAGCAAACATCAAAAAAAGGAAAGATAATGATGAGGCTGGCGCGTCTGTGACTAAATTACTGGCTCTTTGCTGACTGGGAACGCTGAAGGACATCCCACTGAACAGCAAACACGCACATTATCTCAGCAAAGGTCTTTTCCACAGTGACCCTGATAAACAGAAGGCACAGCTGCACTCACACACCTTTATTTTGCTGCCTGCAGTTGTGGGTCGACCCTTCTTGTCAGCATTGAGGTTTTCCGGAAATAGTGCTCTGATGAAGCTACTGTTGGAGGACAGAAAGTGAGAGATTAGGTCAAAAAAAGAAAAGAAAAAAGCTCTTATTATTCTCATATCAACAAAAACAAACAGCTTTAGGGCTAAAAATCACACCAAGGCTTCCAGACAGTGAAAAAAACAAAACAAACAAAAAACGTAGTTAATGATTAAAGAACCGAGGACCCTTGATGAAGGTCACTGATTTAAATTCCTGAACCATTTAGTAAGTTTGAGCTGGGGGTGGCTGGGAAAGCAAAAAAAACAAAAACGTGAGTGTGTGTCCACACTGTGCTGTATTTGTACAAACAGCTTTCTCTGCAGCAAATCCCCACAAGGCCTCTTCTGTAGAGGCCGAGTGAATAGTTTTACTTGAGGAATTCCTTCAAAGAATAAAATAAATAATTTCTTTTGACTGATACTGGGTCTGGAAAAGGAGAAACAGAGAAGAACATTAAAATAAGACAGAGTATCAATCCCACTTCTTCCAGTATTTTTTTCTCCCGTCTTTCTGTAACTAAAGGGGGATTTTTCAGTGAAGTGCTGCTTGTTGACAGTGTGAAATGACTCATGAGGGAAAGGGCTGCTAAAGCTAGTTTTTCACTTCACGGTAGAGATTTAGGTAGTAGATACAGAGTGACATTGTTGAAGAAACTACCTTTGTTTTTAAATTCATATATTTGAAAGTGAATTCATACATTGCTTACATTCTCCCAAATATATATACATAAACACAGGATTTAGACACTGTAAACTTGTGCTGCTTCACCAGTATAACAAATAATTTGGATTTCAGGTGGAAACCCCAGAGCATGAGAAATGAAGCCAGCATGGAAGTGTAAAAACTGAGTCTCCATAAACTTCCATGTTAAAATGATGCAAACATTTTTGGTATTTATAGCTGCTTTACTCAATCTAAACAATTTTTTAAAATAAATGTTATGACTTGATGTGATGTTTGTACTAAAAGACTCTCCAAGAAGTACAGTTTGTGCCTCTAATTGTTGGTGAAATGAAATCGTAGCATTTTATTTTTAGAATTTGTTACTTAGCACTAATCTGTGTGTGTGCAGACTGTGGTCACAGCTGCTAACAGGGCTTCATAACATTCAGCACTTCACCTTGTAGTGTAAAATATAATTACTTCTGGCTCTAAAAACAACCATAGCAACACCTGAAATCCTACAATAGGTCGAAACTTCAAAACACGGCTTGACAAGCTGATGAGTGACATCACAGTGACTACGTCCATCTTTAATATACAGTATATATATATATAACTTTAAATGCATCACAACACCAGGATGTGTACAAGGGGTAGTTGAAGCATGTAGCTCCACATGTTCGTATCCATATATCTATTTAATTAAAAATGTTATTTAATTTAAATGTATTTATTTGTATTTTATTTTATTTTTAAAAAAAAAACTGGATACTCTTCCTGACACAATCCCAGAGGAACTTGTCTCTCCTCCTGGGATCAAACCAGAGTTCCTTCACTCGTTAGGTGGTTACGTAAATGTCTGCGCTGTGAAGCCACCAGGATTTCTTGCTGCTGGTCAGAATGTGGCAGATATTTGTGAACTTTCCACATCTTCAGGTTCTTCTCAGCTTGAGACATGCGACCGTCAAGATTCAAACATTTCCAAAGTACCTTTTTACTTTGTTGAGCACCATTTAAACTATGCACACACACACACACACACACACACACACACGGTGGAGTAACAATAAAGGAACAGTGTGCGTGTTTTAGCTTCGGGAAGTCATTGTCATTTATGGTCCCTTATGAAAATCATAAGATAATAATTTATATTTCCTCCTCACTCCTTTTTAAAGCCCTGCCTAGTTAATAATGTCGTTTATTTAACTTACTGCTGATGTCTTGTTTTTTTATTATGTTGTCAAGTTCCAATTTATTTAATGAGCTTTTTCAAAGGCTTGTTTAGATACTATGATGCAGGTAAAACTCGATCTTAAATTGACGCACACTTCTGGCTAACATTTGATTAGTGTATGATTTCAAAATGCTGTTTCATGTTGGTGTAAATCCCACACCCTTTCTGGTTTTCCCCCACATTGGGATTTGTTTGATTTTAAACTTCTGACTCCGTGCTTGGACACAGAAGAAAGGATCAACAGTACAAATAGATTCAAAGACTTCTAATACTGTCCAGCTGACAATACTGGTCAGTCCTTTCTTCTCCGTTTGGACCTGCTGCTTGGAGGAATGGGTGTGCTTCCTTCCGCCTCATTGTGTGACTGTGTACGACTCTTTATCTTTGCATGTCGTGTCAAATGCATCAACGCATCTTCTAGCATGTGTCCTAAAGGGATTTTGGTATAACCTCCTTTCGCGCCTTACAAGGAGACCTGCAGGGGTTGCGCAGACAACACAGGCTGTTTACACAGATGGCCACTTCGACACACACAAAAAAAGCCCAAGAAAGCATAACACAGGGGGAACAGACACAACCCCACAAACAACCTGCACTTGCAAGGGCAGATTAAGTAGACCCCGAAAACCGCATTATGGGACAGCAAGCAGATGCGATTGAGGGTAGAGGGCACGGCATAACCCCACCCTGCACACTTTTGCTACATCCCACCAGTTTCCAGATGCACTGCTACGTCTGAAGCTCTTATTCAGCTGGTTTCAATTATAAACATATGATCACAAAGACGACTCCCTTTAAGCGAGCGCCGTAGAAATGCTCGCCACATGTCGGTGCAATGTGCAAAAAGGATTTACTTACATTTCACTGCTCTGCATCAACTCGATGAGGTCGGTAAAGAGGACGTCTCGGTTCCTCTCACAGAAACCTTCCGCGTCGTAGGACACCTGGAGGAGAGACACACAGAAGGATTTCTCAGGAGTCATCTTTATCAAAAGAGGAGAAAACTGAACTCTATGAAACCTTGAGCAAAATGGAAGATGACCCCTGTGTGAAAATAAAAAAGTGTAACTCATATTGTGGCCTAAATAAATGCCCTGAAGTTTATGGGAGAGAAACAAAAACAAAACATGAAGGGTTTCAGGGTCCGAGCTTTACACGTTCCAGGATTAGCATCCTTATAAACCCAGCAGTGGTTTAAGTGTGTAAATTAAACTCCATTATTTCTCCTGTAATGTAGGCTGAGACGGGAGGAATGTTCTGAGCACAGGCATGGGAGCCTCTCGAGCCTTAATGGCACGGCTCATTAAGCTTACGGCATGTGTGCCAGGCTGAGGCCACCACACATCTGGAGAATGACACGAGGCGACCTCTACTCAGACCACCGAAAACCTAAAATAATCCACAAGAAGACTTCTAGTGAGCTGTAATGCTCGGCTCGATGAGCAGGTTTAATACGGGGAGGTAAATTCCTCCACAGACAGACAATGGAGAATGGCAGAGATGGTGCACAAAGCTACTTTAGAAGTGGAAACCTTCTGAGGACAAAATGACGACACAGATGGAGGAACCAGCTGCGTATAACTAGTATTTATGACAGATCATACAAGCACGGAGGAACAGCTCCAACTCCATTAAAAAAAATGCCATTTTTTATGGTGTTGGACTTGTTGGTCTCCTACAGCCGGAGACTACATGCAGAAAATATTCTTTCAAAGTTGACGTCAGGGACGAAGACAAGTGCACAGAGATGCTTGACTGTATATATACACACACTATGTCGCGGTGTACATTACCGTTTTATGTCTGCAAAAAGCTGAATGGCTTCCCGCTCAAAATGCAGATGACTGCCGTTTGAAGCCAGTTGTCAGGGAAAGCAAACAAACAGATCAAAGTGAAACTGACCTTGCCAGCATAGTGGTGGATGATGAAGCCCTGATTCCAGCTGTTGAAGTGTTCATGGGTGTTGATCTGGACTCGGAGCTTCTGCAGCATCGTCTGGTCGGCCCCCTCGCCCACGGCATGCATGGTGGCGCAAACATCATCCAGGATGCTCATGATGCCAGGAGGATTCTGGGGATCACGGTAAACTTTAGGTTCTTGATCTGTTATAGCTTGAAGATCTTTTTTTGACCTTTTTCTGTCTGATCTGCAGCACATGTATACACAACTGTGGTCTTATATGTAGATCTGAAAGGACTCTGCACCAATTTCAATCAAGTGGCACGAAAAATTTGAGCGGTGGAACATAGGAAACCACACAAAGCTTCGATTTCAAGGCTGAAACAAATTACTACGGCTTGGTATTTATCAAACACACAAAAGACATTTTACACATTTTAAAATGAAAACAGCAGAGCTCATTTAAAACAGCATGTCCTAAAGACTACTCTCACAGTGGTTGTTCCCATTTTTTTTTCATTATGCCCGAGGCTGATCATCGGCCTTCAGACCGGATCGCGGCAACAGCCTCTCAGACTCGGAGAGCAGTTTTAAAAGGACACGCGTAAATTTGTCAGCACATTAGCCAAAGAACTAAACTGTCAGCCACTGATGCAGATCCCCGGCTCCTCTCAGATGGAGCCTTGTGTTAAAACCCTTGTTGTGGATTTCATGGATTAGACCTCTCAGTAGGACATATAAATCAAATTAAGAGGCATGTCGGTGCGTTTGAGGGCATTAAGCTGCGAGTCATGGCAACAGAGCAGAAACTTGGCAGTAAGTTGGGCAACTCAGTTTACAATACTAGTAAACAAGATTAACAAATGATCACACCCTGGTTTATTGTGGTTTATATTTTTTTAGCCTCTAAAAAGATATCTGTTTGTGGAGGAGTCCATTGATGTCAATTATGTTTTTAGAGTGATCGATTTAATTTTTCTTCTCCTCTACTATACAGGTCCAAGGTTTGATCTAATCTCCATACCATTTTACTTTACAAAGTAATCTGTTACTTTCTTGATGATAAAAGCCTAGAGGGTGGATATTTAAATCAACCTCCCCCCCCAAAATAAATTCACCATCACATAGGCAGCATTTTTTTTAAATAACTGAGGTCCTACGAAGATTTTCTGTCATGTTTGTGGTGAATGAAAATGAAAGGCTTTTTTTTCTATATTAAAGAGAAAGAAATGTGTATATTGTGTATGAGCAACAAACGTCCTATTCAGAGTTTATTCACTTTGCTCTCGATGAGATCGCACACAATCTTGTTGTTGAAGTATTCTATAGGAGTCCACTTGATGCCCTCCTGCACATACTCCTCCTGCAAGACATGGAAAAAAAGTTCAGCATTAGAGAATAAAGCATCTGTGGAAAAAAACAAAAATAGAGTGAGGGGGGGGAAGAAGAGAAGAGTGTGGAGGAACATTACCTGCTCCGCCTTTAGAGTCAGCTCGATGAATATCTGCTGGAGCTTCTCATTCACAAAGTTGATGCAGAACTGCTCGAACCCATTTTTCTGAAGAAGACAACAGGGTGAATAAAATCTGTATAGCCTAAATGAGCTGCATGTCCAGTGGGGTGCGGATATCCTCTAAGCTCAATGGGCTTTGTTTGGACGGGGAGTGATGTACTGACTGCCTGATGTTAAAGGAAGGGGAGCATTGTGCATTTCGCAGCACATACAATGGACCTTCAGCCTGAACTTTAGGCTACAGAGGTCTGCAGCTTCCTTTCTAAAAACCTGCAGTCACCAGAATGCAGCTGACCTTTTCTTATATTGTGCATACAAAAAACTCTTTAACCTGAAAAAACAGCCAAACCTGGATCAGATTAGATGTCGTTTAGCTATCAGAGATAGAGTCACGGTCACCATAGCAACGTCGATAAAAGGGCTAAAGAGCTGTTTGTAAACCACAAATGTCCAGTCTCATTAAACAAAGTAAACAATGACGTAATCAGATTAAAAAAGCATGCTGAAGACTGCTGCCTCAATTAGGAGATGGGACCTAATCCACATACTTTTTACATTAACCTCATCCTCATCCTCATCCTTTGTGTTAAATCTGTTTAAATGCTCATTGCTAATAGCAGTTAATCTCATTTTCACATTGCTGCATTCCTGCAGCCATGTGTCAGCCTGAGACATGTCCAAAAAACACTTACTTGGAAAATTTCAAATCCATAAATGTCCAACACGCCAACATTTAACTCCTGATGATCCTTCACCATGGCTTTGTTGATGGACTGAAATTAAAAGATTAAAAGTTGTTATTACCAAAATATAACCGGCTTCAGCACTTTGCATTTACTCTCGCAAAGCACTGTATGCATGTAATCATACCTCGACCAGAAAGTCAAACACACGTGAATGCAGGGCTTTGGAGAGGGCGTCACGCGTGTAACACGCCTGCTCCACGTTCAGCGTCACGTCGATGGACTCCACCGCGCTTCCCCACTTGCTGTCCATCTTTCGACTCGTCAGTTTCTCCTTCAGACGGATGTGGTCAATCCCCAGTAGAAATGCAGGAAAGGCTAAAACTATTATAGGAAAGGAGGGAAAAGAAAGCAGTTGTGACTTTATGGGTGTTATTCTATACAAATATATATTTCATAAGGACTATGATGATTTGGCTATTTAAGAATTTATCATTGCAGAGCTGAAACTATTTTCCAGCTCCTAAAATAAGATGAGATTATATTTTGCTTTTGTCGTTTGTAATCTTTAATTAAATATCTCTTGAGTTATGGAGAATAGTTTGGGGGAAAGACTGGGATGTAGATCAAAGGGAAAGAGCAATTAGCATGTCTTTTTAACGATAGGTTTTCTGACATTTTATAGTTTTAATCCTTAATCAAGAAAACAAGCAGCTGATTAAATGAAAATGATCATAACCACTGTATTTGCTTGACAGTCTTTTGTTATAATATTCTGCTACTGCACTGCTATGATGAGCTGAGAAAAGCAGCATGTAAGGATTGGATCCTTCTCTGAAGTAACTACGAGACACTTCTGTGAAAACCAGCATGCAAATCAATACACAGCACTGGACTCTTCGAAAGGTGCAACCTTTGCATTAGCACAGAAAACACTGAAATCCAGGGTTCAAATAAATCTGCCTTTTTCATGAGCTTTGTACTGCAGCTGAGTGTAGCGTAAAATATAAAAATAGCTGCTACTGAACTCTTCAATAAAAAGTGTGGCACACACCACAGATCAAGCCCCGACCTGGCGCTGATATTGTCCCCTGAGAGCCCCTCCCTGCCTTATTACAGTGACTCACTTCCCCTAAAAGGAAATAGCTCTCAGGCCTGCAGACTCGCTGCGTCTGAGAATGCATCAGACCACTCTAGAAGCCCCCCCTTTTGAGACGTTAGGGTGTGACTGACCATACGCCCGATTAAACCGTGAGGAAAAGTCGTCCTTTGTGTTTGGTAATAAAGGTAATGGCTGCATATGACGGCTGGCGGTGTGGACACATTCTGTGAACTTTGGAAACAATGTAACTCTAATGTAACTCTGTGTTTTCCTGCAGATTTGTTAGTCAAAGCAGCAGTGCATAATGTAGATGTCAGTGCAGACGTTTTCAAAGCTTGCAGCTTCACTCCAGTAAGACATGAACAGTCCTGTGACAGCTCACTTCATTTCCTCAATATCAACTCTTGGATATTTGCATGTTAAATTTGAGCCGTGGGAGTTTTTTAGTCATTGTGGGAGACTGGCCACCTGTTCAGGGTGTACCCTGCCTCTCGCCCCATGGCAGCTGGGACAGACTTCTGTGACAATGAATTGAAGTGATGGATGGAGTTCTTCAGTCCAAAAAGGCATTACTAATTTTTGAACTGAATTAATGTCAACATATTAATGGTGAAAAGAGATGATACCCTCATGTCTTTAAAACTAGCACAGCTCAGAAAAAAAAAAAGGACCAAATGCTGGGTGATTTGGCAGTGGCAGTGTCCGTCATCTATTTACAGTCTGCCTACTTTCATCTTTATACTTTTAGTTTTAGTAGTTAATATTGAAGTGGCGTGTGCAGTTTTATATTAGGAGCAGTAATACAACAGCACACTGCAGTTAAAGCACACAGGAAAGGAGCAGGAAAGGCTTAGATTATGAAATGCTGCTGTTACGTCTGCCCTGAACAAACCAGCGCTTTGTAGACTGGCAACTGCACTCTCCCCTGCATCATACAGACGCAGCATGAGGAGAAAAAGAAAAGAGGAAGGGAGAAGGGGGACAGACAAAAAAAAGCATTTTTCCAAGTAATTTTAGTCTCTGACGAAATACGTCCAGACCTTCAATAATAGCATTTTATATTCTGGTGATCTTGCATGGCCTGAAGTACTCCAGACAGCTGGCTGCAGCCCTGCATTAACACAATAAAACTTTAGGGAGTGAAAGTGGTGAAAAAGAAACACCCTCCAAAACCAGAGAAGGGCAGGTCAGGACAAGAACCCAGCGAAAAAACAAAGATTTACCACTACTCAGACTCAGGCCTTAGTGCTCTGTTTCCTTTTGGTGACAAAAATCTTTAGTGACTGGTGATCAGCTCATTGTGCAAGACCACTTACACTCTTCGCTCTCCACAGCAGCGTAGTTCCCCGATTCCTTGAAGCTGATATTTCCCAGGTGCAGGACTCCGGCTACAATCTGAAGCACCATGGAGCGGTCCTCTGGTGCAATGCCAATCACATCCATGGCTTTCTGGGGAAGTAAAAGGGGAAAAAAATAGCATGCTAAATCAGGACCACAGTGGGGGTTTACTCACTCCTGCGGTACCTAGCTCATGTTCTCTAATTACTCCTGTTGTGGTCTCGCTGGTAAACAAAAACAGAAGGAGATCATTGAAAAAAAAAAAGGAAAAAAGAAAACAAGAGAGGAGTGCTATTGAGAGACTGTGAGCCACATGAACACTGGTATGAGATTCACAGACAAACACAACACCACTGACTCCCAAGCAGACAGAAAGAGTCTGACCGTACCATTGTCTCCTGGAAGTCGCTCTTGTCGTTGATGTCGTCCACTTTGTAGGAGCCAGACTGATTGAGGTAACTGTAGTAATCCAGGCTTGTGATTCCCAGGCTATTCTTCTGCTCCGAGGTGGCTCCTTCTATCAACTGTTGAGCAGAAATTAAGTCTCTAACTGTGTGTACAAAATATATAACGCACAGTTTAAAGAAAGCTGTACTGGCTTCTGAAAACTAGACATGTCTATACATTGGAACGGATAACAGCCCAACTACAACAAAAAGGGCCAACCTTTGAGAAAAATTATAAAATATCTTGACAGGACACTAAAGCCTTAACACTGTTACATCTGTGTTTAGGTATGTAAGTATAGGTATGTATGTATATGTATATGTGTGTTTTTCCTTTTAAATTAAGTTTTCGAATTACCCTCACCATTATATACTGCAGATTTGGTCTCAGATCATGTTGTTGCTGTGAATTGCCTTGCTATTTTTGGCAATAAAAGTTCAAAAAAAGAAAAAAGAAAAAAAAGAAAGCTGTACTATCGAAAAATGAGAACCTCTGGCCATGCACGACAAAAACAGACTGCTTTTCTAACCCAAACTGTCCTGAAATCACCTCGCAGGCCCTTTTCTCAGGTCACATGTGTTCCTTTCCATATTACAAAAAAGAAAAAAGGCCTCACCTGGTAGAATATATGGAAACTCCTTTCTCCAGGATTCCTCATGACAACACGTGACTTTTCCAGAAGGAAGTTGGAGATTTTCCCGCCGTCTGGTTCACCGCCGGAGCTGAACTGGATCTCAAAGTATTTCCCCTGATGGATCAAAGCATTTTTTTTTGTATTGCAGCCAACTGTAATAAAGCTTAAAAGGCAGCGTATACGGTCTGAAAATACTGGCACCTAGCTGTTCTAAGGCTACTAGCAGTGTGTGTGTGCGTGCGTGTGTGTGTCAGCTTAAATAGAAATATGATCCAGCTTTTTGTCTTACTCTCAACTCCAGACTAGCCTGTATGCAATGTCTCATTATTCAAAGAAAGCACTTCAAATGTAGTGACCTTACACAATTAGTGCCAAACTATTTTTGCTCTTTTAAATTTGAAGCTAAGAATATCTTTTATGGCATCTGCTCTTTATGAATTTAACTAACAGACTCGGTTGAAAAATTTCGGGGGAGTTGCACTTTCTATGTGAAGCTTATTTTTCATTGGTTAAGTTTCTTAGTGAGCCTCAGCGCTTCTGCGTGTGTGTCTTTCTGTGCAGTGCGTCGTCGCAGCACTTCTGGTTAACCGGGACACACACGAGGTTTGATGCCTCATGAAATAAAACAGAAAACAGAAGGCAAGCTGTTACTGTAAATCTCAAAGGTCTCGAAGGTATGCCACGAAAAAAAAGTTGAGGACTCAGCTTGTTCCACGGCAGCTGCGTCCCTGTCTGTGACTACGAGTGGGAATTTCACTTTAAATTTGATTACACTGTATGTTAAAGGGGGGGAGAGAAGCAGCCTTACAAATCTGCTGGAGTTGTTGTTCCTCAAAGTTTTGGCGTTGCCGAAGGCCTCTAGCAGCGGGTTGGACTGCAGGATGATGTCTTTGACGTGCTGCGAGGAGACAGATTCAGTGAGCTGATGCTACATCACAAACAGATGAGGCAGCAGGTAGAGAAACCACACACTTCACACCCCGACTCTCTGAAAGTTTCCACTAAGATAGCAGCATGGCGCACACATGCACATCTACAGACAGACACACAAAATCTGGAGGGCATTATCCTCGCTATGAGCCATGTGTGTGTCAGAAACACATGAGTTTTAAATCAGTACAGCAGACAGAGATATTCCCCACTTCCAGTATTGTTCACAGAGGCTGAGTGGTATTTCTTGGAAATTTTCTTTTATCAGTCCTGTACTAAAGAAAAACATCCTTCGCTGACACACATTCTTATATGAGTTTAGCCTTTTAACTACGCTGAAGTTCTTCTTGCACTGATGTTTTATTCCAGCATGATCTCGAGATGTCCAAAAATCTGAATAAGTACAAGTACTATTAGATATAGGGCTGTGCGATATGACCAAAATCTCATATCCCGATATAAGAATTCTATCGTCCCGATAACGATATAAATCACAAAAATGTAACATTTTCTGTAAATTCTGTGAATCTCGGGCAGCTCGACTTGCGGGAAGTGTTTCCAGCTGCGCGTCATATAGCTGGAGTCCAGTGTTTTAACCGATGCATGAAACTATACATTTTTAGACATAAGTTGTAACAGCTGACGTTTTCTTTGTGAGTATTTATTACACGGCGTGCTGCGGGTAAAAACCTGTTCTAACGTTTGAGTCTAAGGTTTATTTTTTAGCACCTGGCGGCTCTTTTTTAATTCTCATCCATAAATAATCTGCTCTTTCACGTGATTCAGTTTATTTTGAAAAGTCTCAACAGGATCTTGAGCTTTATTGTGAAAGGTTTATGTGGAACATAAACAAGCGTTCACGCGATGGTGTTACCGTCGTTGTTGCTAACGACAACGCATAAAACGGGAGCTTGTCCGTCTGTAGTGTGGTTATATTAAATATAAGAGAAAGAGAGACCTTTAAGAAATTAATATAGCCACTACAGTGACCATCTAAACGATGAAAAAATATTGCTGTAAACAGTTTATTTTGCGACACCACGGAACAAATGATAGCTAAAATGAAACGATAGACGTTTTTATATCGTCATCCGATATATATCGTTATATCGAACAGCCCTAATTAGATATGTAGAAGCTTTGAGAAATGTATGTTGCTAAAACAGCTGAACTGACACAGTGATATTATCTTAAGGCATGAAGTACAGTTAACATTATCATAGTTATATAATAAAGCTGTCTTGGTTGATTTAGTGTAAGCAGTCTATCGTTGAATTTAAAGGTAGAAAAGCCAAATGGCTGCTCTCTGGGCCTAAGTGGTTAAGCCCGAAAATTATTTCTGATTGTTTTCTTGGTGGAAGCAGCTCTGAGTGGATTAATTATAAAACTCCCACTGCCATCACGGTGCAGGAATTTCCTCATCAAACTTCAGATCTTTATCGCACTTAGAAACTGGACATCTGCTGTTTTTTTTGTTTTTCTTTTTTTATTTGAGGGGGGTTGGGGGGTGCCAGATGGCACGAGGGGGCTGGTGTATAAGAGTCTGCTGACGGGCTCACAATAGGACACAAAGGATGAGGATGACAAGACAAAGACTGGAGCAAAGCGTGAAAGACAATGCAGGAATGAGACAGCAACAGGTGGTTTGACTGCACACGTGTGCAGTTAGTATCACAAATCATTCTGGTTTAACTTAGTTATCGTTCACATGTGCACTTAAGCATTTCAAATATGCATTCCTCATTTACAAACTGCCGAGAAGGACAAAAGGCATCTCCTCTCACCTGCACTCTAGGTCCACCGCCTGACACTCTGGAGATGTAGCCCATGATATATTTGGCTGCCACAGTCTTCCCTGCTCCGCTTTCGCCGCTGAAAAGCAGATAAAGACTTCATCACATGCTTTCTCAAACACAAGCCAAATTCAGATACACCTGATAGCCTGCGGCACACGCTCACTGAGACATTGTTTTCTGTCTCACACAAGCACAGTTTTTATTCACTCAGTGACTAAAAAACACCCGCCCCAAAACTGTTTTTTGGTTTTGATTTTTGTTCACCTATTATGGGTTTTAAATGAATTTTCCTTGTTCCCGTTTGTTCTGGTGGCTTATCAGTCTAAAGCTTATGTCATACCCCACCTGCATGTGATCTGATATTTAACAATAAGCCTGCTTAGGAACAGCTCGGCCTGTGCATTAAATAGTTTCCTGCATACGTCCCAGTGCAGACTTTTGTCTCTTCTCTAAGAATAAACACATATTTTACATCCATATTTGAAAACAGAATCTGGTACATGGTTTGTTTACATGTGTTTGTTTTGGTTGGACACACTACAATAAACAGGATAATTTGGACTACTAAACATGGTAAACTTTGTCCAGACAGCCGGTATTTGGACAGTTACAACATTTTTATCCTTTAGAGTTTCTATTTTAGCGGCATCAACCTGGAATACAAGATTCCAGATTGCAAGTTCAGTCCTCAGCTTTCATTTGGAGTACATTTAAATCAATATAGAAAAAAAAATCACTATGTAGCAAATGTACCCAGATTTAAACACATAGTACCCAAAGCTGAGGGGTAAAAAGCAATTGGACACAGTACTTTTGTCCCAAATGTAAACCTACTTAAATTAAAGAGACTTGCAACGTATCTTACTCTATGTTAAAGTGAATAAAGAGTCTGAAAAAAAAAAGTGTAACTGTTTAAACACGTGTCATTTGAATTGCACAAACTCTTCATTCAGACAAAAATCCAGATCAAAACTGGTTGAGAATATGTTTGTGTGTGTGTGAGACACGTTTCGTGCAAATTTCCACCTCAGAAAGTAAAACTGAATCTCTTAAATAAGCAGTCACAGCTAGACAGCTACATTTACCGCCTTGCACGTGCAGGCGGATGAACGCTGCAGTAATAACGACATTTATCCCGTTTTGTTTACATAGCTTTCCTTCGTATCTTTTCCCTCAGCCTACTCTTGTCTTTTTCCTCTCCTTGCCTTTCACTGTGCCGGGGTCATACTTATTTTGACCTATGTGGTTTGGCAGTGGATGATGGCTGGGTCTGTTTTTTCTTTCTGTGCCTTAAAGTAGAGTCAGGATGGTACAGCCGCTGTGAGAAACACAGCTGCAGACTGTTTGAGACTGCCAAAGGAAGTCATGGGAGCTGCTCTATTACACAGTCTCAGTATAGCTGCACACATCCTACTATATACACCTCCCAGCCTGTACCAGATGCTAAAGTTTTGCCTGGACTTCCTCGCTGTGCAGTTTGGAATCAAGTAGGAAACTGATCGTTTAGTTATATGCATCTGAGAGCATAGTTTCTCCTCCTGCAATCGACCCTCTAAAGAGGTATTTCCAGCACAAGCTGCAGTGAGACTTTGAGGCCCATTTAAACCCCCAAAGGGGCAGGTCTCATTGTTGTGGCGTTTCAATGCTGAAGACATTTCTGACTTCTGCAGCGATTTATTACCCAAACAAGGACATGAGTTACACAATGCAGTGCAGAGGGAGGGAGCGTTAAGCATTATCTTTCATAAATTATTACTGACTTGAGCTATGTGAAGGATGTTCAGTCAACAGTCTAGTTTTGGCAGTTTTGAATCCAACAAGGTGTTCGCTGCATTCCCACAGAACTCGCTGAGACACATGTACAGTCTGTTTGACAAGATTTTCCTGTGATAATGTCAGTGCATTGTTTTTTTGTATGTTTTTACATTGTTTGTATACATCACCTCCTATGACTTTTGCCTGCATACTAAACATCTGTTTTAGTTACTGATACTAAGGAGTAGGAGGGCAGAGGGACCGTTGCTACTTTAAGACCCACGTTCTCTTCAAGTCATAGCTCACAGGACCCCTGTTTCAGTCGCTGACCTCTACTTTAAGATATTTGGTGAAATTAAGCAAATTTTTAAAATTTTACATTTTAATTAGCGTGTCTTTATCTTTGTTGTATAGGCTACCCTAAAGTTTTTCCTATGACACCATGTTCTTTGTAAGAAAGTGCAGGAAATATACCGCTAGAATTTGACTACCTGAGACTTTGAGCGATCACACGAGGACATTCATTTTCATGCGTCTCCACATACAGCTGCAGAAATATCTAAAAGCCTAACATAAATGCATTTTCACAGTGCAGGCCACACCCAATGACTACGTGCATATTTTAAGCATTAAAATGATCCCGACAATCTCTCACCACACATTGTCCTTCTCAAACTGATCTAATTATAACAGCAACCTGCTCTGTTGACACCGATGAAAAGACACAATCATGCGTGGAAAGGATCCCACGCACAATCATTAAAAAAAGAAAGAGCAGATTCCTGGTAAAAAGCCAGCCGAGCAATGAATACGCCTGCTTTCTCTCAGACTGGGTTTAAGAAGCTGTTGTTCACTCGTCATGTGACTGAAATTTAAGATGGCTTCAAAGAACAAAATCAAGCAAAACTGCCTAGAAATTGTGAAATCGTGTATTTCTGAAATATCTGTATATCTGTATTTAGAGCACATGTAAAGGAACTGGTCCTCGATAAAAAACAAAAAGTATCATAAAAGAGAAATAAACACTTTGTTAAATCCAAATCGTCACATATTCAAATGCTGTTACAATATCAGAGAAATAAAAGAAATGCTCAGCCGCTCTTTTTCTGCATTAACCTCATTTCTGATTCTTAATATAATATTTTTTTAAAAACTGCTAACACAGGTGGGTGCTGACCACGCTGCACGGTTAGCAGTTCACAGCAGCCTTTGTTTGCTGAGACCTGGTTCATCATAAAACCACTTCCATGCTTTTGTTTGCTGATTTAGTCAATCACAAAATCCACCTCGGTGCCTTTATGTGGAAAACTGAACGAGCAACTGCTGGCTGTCCAAACAACAGCCGAAAGTGCTGAAGCAGGGCTCATTCATCATGAGGTAAGCACTATAGCAACCACGCTGCTCAGATGAGTGGGCCATAGCATAAAAACCCCCTAATGACACCACATTTTTCTCAGCTTTGTAGGTCAGAAACATTCATCGGGAAACTCAAACAGGCTGCGAAAGCATCTAAAATCCTCTAAATCTAGGGACCGTGCAGGTGTCCTCTTTTCTTTTTTTAAAAACAGGAAGCTTTTCAAAAATAGCTGCTATAGCGGCTGCTTTGTTTCCATCTCACATCCTGAGGATTTAGCAGCCAGATCAAGCTGTAAAATCATTGTTTTCCTATTTGAGGACTGGCACATTTTATTATTTTCTCTTTAATTTGTAATTCACTGAAGCTGAAAACAGTATGATGGAAAAACACCACACAAACACTGACTCAGCTCTACTGAATGATGTGGTCAGACCTGTTAGGTCTGTCCTCTCGCCCGTCTATTATCATGACCTGCAGAGCAGTTCAGTGTTGTGATCTCACAGATCACATTGCACAGATTATCGTCTCCAGCTTTTGTCTCATTTTGTCACATCCTGGACATTTGACACGCTAATATAAAGTGCTGAAGGTTACAAAAATATCAGTTGAAACCAATAAACTGGGCAACTATAGTATCTTAATAAGATATGGATAAGGTCATATTTTGGTTGATTTATGATCTTTTTAATTATTTTAGATTAAAGCAAATCTACTGTTTTTTTTTAAAGCACCGAGATCAGTCCCCAATGTACAGTACAGTTTATCAGGCTCTATTTTGAATGGATAATTTAAATAAAAATGCAGCTTTTCTGGTTCTGAAAATAATTTCCTTGTCACATGCCGTTAACTAATGATCACTATAGAAGGCAGAGAAAGAATGGCCGGAATTTCAAAGTCTTACCTAATGATGACACACTGGTTCTCACGGTCTATCATCATGTTTCTGTACATGTTATCTGCCAGAGCGTAGATGTGAGGAGGATTCTCATACTGAGCCTGAGAGAGGATAAAAGATTAAATTAGTGGTTAGACAAGTGAATATACATTTAAATACAACGAGGGTTTCTGTAGACAAAAACATGGATGCCATGGGCTCCCCAGTGTCACCCATTGTAGCCAACCTTTACATGGAGGAAGTGGAAAGTAAAGCTCTTGCCTCTTTCAAAGGGACAGCACCTAGCCACTGGTACAGATACGTAGATGACATCTGGTTCAAAATCAAAAGCTGAGAAGTAGAAGCTTTCACTGCTCACATCAACTCAGAGGACAGAAACATAAAGTTTACCAGGGAAGACCCAAAGGACAACAGTTTGCCATTTCGGACTGTGCTGTGCACATTGGGGAAAATGGAAAACTCAGCATTGAAGTTTACCAGAAGCCCCCACCAGAGATGGGCAGTAACGCGTTACTTGTAACGCGTTACTGTAATCTGATTACTTTTTTCGAGTAACGAGTAAAGTAAGGGATTACTATTGCCAAAACGGTAATTAGATTACTGTTACTTTCCCGTAGGAACGCTGCGTTACTGCGTTACTAAAACCGTGATTTTTTGCAAGAATGTCTCATGACAGTGACGTAAGCGAGTGCGCCGTTAGTGACAACAGCTGTGTGCAGATCAACAATGGATCATATATCGAGTGCAGAGAGAGTATGAGCGTGCAGCGTGGAAGTACTTACCTTACTTTGATTCCATAAAAAGTGACAAAAACATTAGCGTCCATTGTGCGTGGGAAGAAAACTTCTTTTTACAGCGAAAAAAACCCCTAAACTTCCAAGCAAGCACCGAGAGCGCAACGATGTAATGGGAAACTCACAGAGACACTGCCATATCCTTCCACTGACCGCTGCACACCTGCACCAGGGTAAACCTCCGCCTACCGCAGTCCTGCTTTACAGGTGAAAATAGAGCAACAGGACCGCTGAGTCTTTGACTTTATTTATTTTCTGCTGTGTTTTACTTGCATCTATTTGAAAGAGTGAGTGTAAACAAAAAAAATATTTTATTTTATGTGCTGGAATGTGCAGAAAATAGGTTTAAATGTTAAACTCATTTATTCAACTCAGAGAATGTTGCATATAATTAAATTTTTGCTTGATGCATAAAGTTAAAAGATTAAAACTGATAAAACAAGTTTAAAAAAGAGACTTTTCCATTTGATTACATTTTGTATGATGGATTATGTAGAAAAAGTAGAATTGGGCTGAGAGATATATCACTTTATCACCTCTTCAGGTTGTAAATCGTGTTTTTAAAAAGTAACTAAGTAATTAATTACTTTTGAAAATAAGTAATCAGTAAAGTAACGGGATTACTTTTTGGGGGAAGTAATCAGTAATTAGTTACTGATTACTTTTTTCAAGTAACTTGACCAACACTGGCCCCCACACACAGACCAGTACCTACTCCTTGACTCCCGCCACAAACGTGGAGTGATCAGGACCCTGCAACACCGGGCAGAAAACATTCCCTCTAAGTAATAAGGGAAAGAAAAGGAACACACACATGTAAAAAAAAACAAAACAAAAACTTTTAATACATGTGATTATCCCAGTTGGGCTTTCATCAAATCAGCACAGTAAAGAAGGTCAGACGCCAACTAGCGAGAAACAGACGGACAAACAGAACAACATCATCATCCCTTATGGATCAGGTTCATCAGAGAAACTCCCAGTTTCCATCCCAGTGCACTTCAGAGCCAGTCACACACACAGACAAAAACACGGACACAACTCCCAAACGCAAACTAGACAATGTAGTGCATGCTGTGCTGTTCACCAAGGAGTGCTAAGACCTCCACGTTGGAAAAACCAAACAGTCACTTCAAAAACTGATGGCACCAACTGTCTGCCATCTTTAATCCAGTTTTGAGATCCCTTCCCAGGTGTCTTAACGCCCACTCACATCTTGCATCAATTAACCTCAATAAGTTTCAATAAGGTCACTCAAGCTCCTTAGATCACTTTATGAATCACTAAGTAACACTTTTAACATCCATAGACTGTATATAAAAGATGAATACAACCTCTGTGACATCACCTATTAGGAAAGCCAATTATGAAGCTGTTGCCATCTTGGTGCTTTGAAACTGGATGTGACAAACTTGACCCTGACAGAGGCAGTTATTTATGAAATAAACATTATGTTGGATTCAGTATTACTGGGTGATATATTCTTTCAATTTTAAAAATGGGAAGTGTAAATTCTGACAAAATGCACACAGTATCGTGTTGCTGTACATGTTCAGTAGATCAGTGGTTCTCCACCACAGCTACAAATACTCCAAATTAGCTCAACTATTCTAAAGAAACGTGCAGAAAATTTAAAGACAAATGATTTCAACAGACACATAAGCAATAAATAAATAAAAAAAATATATAAAAAAAATATACAAATAAATAAAATATGGAGACAGCTGAAATAGCCTGTATAAAATTATGCAGTCATGACTTGTTTAAGTAAAATTTTAGCTCGCAGTCAAACAGTCAAAACTCTTCCAACTGTATGCTAAAGATATGAACAGTAAAGAAGAGCTGCTAGCTGAGAATAATAATAAATGATGAAATTTTTGGCAAAAATATCAGAAAAAAAAAAAGATGCAAAATCTACCTGGAACGTTAATAATAAATTACACGAATAGTGTAGTTAGCAGTTAAAGTGGAAGTTACTAACATGGCTCCATAATTGTTTTTAGTGCAATAAACAGCTGAACCTGTTAGCAAAATAATCGGGTCAAAATATCATGAAATGAATGGATCTAATCAAAAAAAAAAAAAAAAAAAAAAGAGTAGTAGCAAAAATTAGGACATAAATACTTTAATACTGAGCTGAAGGGATGTCAGATAAAAAAGTTTGGACACCACTGCTCAGGGGTAGGCTTACTCATTTTATATTTTATGATTTTGTTATATTTCATATTCATTTTATTAATATAAAAAGTATTAAACAGTTAATTCACCATTAACTCGTAGTATAGTAACATCTGCTGAGAACTACAGTGCCCTGACGGTTAAGGAAACCTAGTGAAATTTTAAACGAACTTTTATGCATAATAAAGTTATTATGTAATCAGAGACAGGCTGACCTATAAAATCCACAAAAACCATAAAAAAAAAAAATTACTATAATACAATTACACACTGCTGTCATTTTTGTCTGTGATGCTAGAACAAAATAGCGACCTTTTGCCAAGACAGTTGCACTTGGTCCCTTTTTGTGATTATTTCAAACAACTTGTGAACAAATATGAACTTTTCCCCGATAATTTGAGCTGGCTAACCGTGCAAATATAAACCCCGTGCACTTGTGTGCAAATGTGATCTGAATTTGGCATGTGTGATGCTTTCACAGTCTGTTAGAATTTTTAAAGCTTTTCAGTGTGCTCCTGGCTCGAGAATTCGAGTTCGCTGTCAACGGGCTGGCCAAGAGAGAGGAGGCAGACTCGAACAGGATGTTCTGTGATGGTGCTGCCAAGCTGCTCCAGCGGTTGAGTCAAGTTTGTGACAGCAGCATCTGCTCGCTGGAAAGTTTTCACAGCATCTAACCCAGTACATTTAAAACCTTTGTCTTTCAGACCGTTACCAGCCTAAACCAGCCTGACACTTCAATAACATCAGAGACCCAGAAAAAAAGCTTATTTCCTTAAGATGATGCTGGATCTACTTACTGCGCCTTGATACATCTCAATTTCTTTATCCCCAAAATATGGCATCTGCTTGAAGGGGTTGACAGATATGAGCACGGGACCGATGTACGTCTGGTGAGATCGTGAGTTAAAGAGATTAAAGAGTGGGAGCAAAACAGTGGTACCAAATTACAATTACCTCTCACAAAGAGAAAACTGTGTCGAAAAGAAAGCACTTAATCTCCAATTGCCATGACGTCAACAGAGATGGCAACAGTGCAGCAGTGTGGCGTATTTGGCGATCAGGCCTGAGCCTAAATAAGTATGCAGTGCTTACAAATGACAGAGAATAGACCGACCATGTAACACTGTGAGGTTTTATGCCTTGAAGCCAAAATGCAGCTCAAGGCAAATAAAGCAGCTATTGTGGGTGGCCCATAGTGACCCACAGCCTTGGCAGGGAGACCTCACAGTTACAGATATTTACTGAGCAAAATCAAAGGAGAGACTCAGAGCTGTCGAACCTGAAACTGCCTGCATTTGGTAAACTTGGTAATGCCGAGCGCTGGCCGAGCGACAGTGAGGGTTTATGTTTATGTAATGAGCCATTAGGAGCGGCCTTTCAAGGCACTCATTCATTCATCTCGTTTCACGTCGTGAATACGCGCGCGTGTGTGTGGCCACAGCTGCACTTTAAACTTAAACCCAGCATTTGTGTGATGCAGTGTATGAAAATGATAGCTCTCAAGAAGATCATTTTAAATCCGTAACACAATCAAATTCAGCTGTTTAAAAGATAGCAGCTATGCTCTCACCACCACCACCCCCTCACAGTGAAAGGCCTGGTGAAAGAGCAGGAGTTAGAGATACAAAGACGCCCTTTCCTCCCCGCTCACCTTCCAACACTGACCTATTACTCATTGCTAATATGTCACAGCGAATGACCAGTCAGCTATTCTGGGTATAGCAGGAAAGAGAAGGGCTCCGCTATTCCTCACTGGGGTGTGAACTGTGAGCGTGAGCAAAGGATACAAAGATGTAGTCATCCATGTATCTCTTCTTGAGGTTGTCCACGATGGCGTCCTCATTGATCTTGCTGAGCAGCACCATGTCATCCACGCCGCTGTGTTTGACATTGTGGCTCTGCCAGTGGTACCGGTAGTGCCCCCGGCTCCCCTGAAACAAAACACACACAATGTCCAACTGTTAGGTCACTGAAAAAGACAGAATGAGATCATGCATAGAGTCTGACGTCACGGATGCGCAGACACACTGCTACTTTTCAACACACTCGTCATAACCACACCACTCAGGCAATCAAACGAAAGTGGAACACGGTCATTATCACTCAAATAAAAAACACAGAAAAATAAATATTACACACATTTCCTGACCTGAGAAACATGTTTACATGAAAACAGTGCGAGGTCAGATTCCCAAGAGCGCTTGTTGCCAAAGATGCTCTAAACATTTATCCAGCATCCTAAAACTCTGGCTTCTCTCTACATCCCTGTTTTTCTTTTTAGTCGAGTGAGTCTCCGGAGAACTGAGGTCATTCATCATGTGCTATGAGTCAGTATTGTCTGGCTACTGTGGACGAGGGTCACAATGTGCTGTGAGGGGTGAGTCTCTTTCTCCTGGATGGAGAACCACTCAAAGACACGGACAGCATCCAGAACATTAGTCAACACACAAGTTAACTCTTGACTTCCTCTCTCTTTAGGGAGGAAATGTGGGGAGAGGAAGCAGAAGAGCAAGGCTTCAAACAATACTGCCAAGAGAAAGAAATCATTAGGGGCTTTTGGACCACGGGAGCTTTTTTGGTAATTTTAGAATGTGGCGGCAGAACCACGCCGATCATCTTTTTTAGCTTGTAGAATAGAAACTTTCTCCTAGAGCTGTGTGTGGTGTGGTGTAGATGCATAGCATGACACACTGATTGGTCAAATGCAGCTTTGGTGCTCATCACTAAAATAAAAAGCAGCTGTGTGAACATCAGCTCTTAAAGTTAGTCTTAAAGAAAGGAAGCAGCAGTGAAGTCCAGGCTTTACTGAGTCTACATGCGATGGAAGAAATCGAACACAATTTCGACTCATTGGAGCGAGATATTATTTAGGCTACTTGTCGCCAGTCGATTTCATCTTCCTGTTAGACATCTAGCACACAAAAAGTCATGGAAAATAAAGATGCTGGAGATGAGAGAAGATTAGAAAGTAATCAACTACAAAACTGGTGGAGAATGGTGCAAACAAAACCAGACTGCATGACTTCGTTTTGTCTTTGTCCCCTCACTTCAGTTCTGGTGAGTCAAATTCAGCAGTTAGTCTTTTATCTTTGTACTATTTTGCAGATATTTGCACAGTCTAAGTAATCCTTATCACGTTTGTCGATAACGGTGAACTCCATTCTAGCCATTAGCAGCCAAAATGCTAACGCTTAGTCCTCAAAATACAGAATTCAAAACGAGTGGTTTCAGCCTGTGGTTTCAGAGAGTCTTCAGATAGTGCACGCTAACAGACACTTACTAAAGGACACACATATTAATCCCAGTTCTTTTATTCTTTCGGTGATGATACTTTCTGTGTCAGAAGTGTATGGTTGATTTGTTGTCTTGAGTACATAATATGCCTCTATATTTTCCGTGGATAAGTGAGGTTCGATTAAAGGCAGTCTTATTGTGGCATATTGTTAAAAATAAGTGAAGCAACAACAACAAAACTATGAATACAATAACTGTTGCTCAACTGTGGTTTCCAAGGACAAAGATGAAGTTTAGCAAGGCCGTCAATTATTTTCTCAACTCTGTACCAGCATCAGGGCTGAACTTTAAACCTCAACTTCATTCTGGTTTCTTGGGTTTAGAGGTCGCGGAGTCCTGCTTATTCCAGTGTTATACAACACGTTAAAACTGTAAGCCTGGATTTCCACCGAATGCTATAATCTTTCCTGCACATAGAGACTCTAGTACACGCTAGATGTGAATAAAAGTCAAGCACTAAAGTTGCTTTTACAGCAGGAAAAGGGAAAGAAACAAAAACAGCAAAGGGAAAAAGCCACAACGTAACACTACAGTACAAAATTAACCGTGGAAAGTCATTGTGCTTTCACTTATTAACTCTAAATTACCATGTCCAAGGAAGAGGAGAGCCAGAAGCATTTAATATCCTCCACAGTCTCTTTACAGCAGCGAGATTAAAACCACTTTACAGACTCAGTCATAGCATGGGAGATGGTGAGGAATGTTTACGGCTTTTCAGCTTAATTCAGCGGGTATTTTGCATTAGGTGGGAAGCAGCAAATTGCTGTTTGATTACTTCTCGACATCATACGGATTAACAGGCCTCACAACTTTTAGGTGTGGCTGAGAGAGATGCCGACTTCTTTCATTGTCAGCAGTGTCAGGATGATGCCACTCTCAGCGGCAAAAACACCTCTTTTGGTGAAGTGAATTTGCTTCTCTATCTGTAAATTACAAAACTGTACAAAAAGAAATATTTAAAATGTATATCTGGAAAAACCACCTAAAGGGAAAAATCTTCCATTTTCTGGATGAGCAGCCTTTTAAAAGGTGTTGTTTACACACACAAAAAATGTCAGAGGAAGGGTGTAGAATTGCAATATAAATAGGAGAACAGCAGTATTACTGTGTACAGTAAAATGACAGCATATAACAGTGAGGCTGATCCTTCTAAATGCATTGTGTTCATCTCGAGGTTCCTTTGTCCTTAATAGACCTCAGTAAAGACACAAAGTGTTATTCGTTATTGTTGATGGATGAACTCGGATGATCTTCTTATTTCAGGAAATTACCATCGCACACTCTGACATTCTTATTTAGGTTAGCACCTTTTGTCCATCAGGAAAGCCAATGTTAAGAGACAGCGCTGGCTCAACTGCAAAGAGAAAATAAGTGAACATGATATCTTTTATTTCTCTCTGCTATGTGTGGAATGAAAGTCTGCCGACTCAAGAAGGGAGAGGTAATAAGCTGGAAACGTAGGAGGCAAGAGTCACATATTCTTGGGTCTTGTCTAATGAGGGAAGCATACTAAGTAAATATTCATACTCGCAGCAGCGACTGAGGGAGTAGCTGCACACGTACAGACATCAGGGAGACGCCTGAAAGAATCACACTCTTCTGCTGCTGAGCAGCTCCGGAGCAGCTGACTGTGCCGACTGTAACAGCGATGATTGGCTGGAGCGTGACTTTGAACCAAAAACGCTTATTTTATACTTTTAATTAAAGACACTTTTCCACTAATTTAAATCCAGACACTTAAAAGTTATGAAGCAGATGTTTCTCTACAGTTAGTGTAGTGTTGCACGCAGCCGCTAGTTTTATTAAATTGAGTCCCTGCACATGAACCAGACTGTAAACAAACAAACAAAAAAAAAAAAAAAACCTTTTGCAGGTTGCTAAGTGCAGCACCTTAAATGAGGAGGCTGTTTAGCATTTACTGTATTTCAGACTGGAGCTCCCAGAGGAAACCTGGGAGCTCTTGGAGAACATGCGAACTCCACACAGTTGACTGGGTTTGAATCCAGGACTGTCTTGCTAATAGGCAAAGGTGTTAACCACTGAGCCACTCTGCTGCCATCCTGTTAATAAGGTGAAGAGCACAATAAATAAGAGAACAGTGTAACAGTAAATAACTGTGACTCAGGACCTAATTACATGAATTGTGGATACATGACCTTTTATTTGTTCCACAACAAAGCTGTCCATCTCAAAGCACTAATTACTCAACTAATTTAATTTAATATGAGGCCACAGCACCATTAATGTCTAATCAATTACCTTTTATGGTAAATAATATTGAGCATACTTTCTCAGGTTTTACAGGTTTTATGGTATGAAATCGCTTTGGCTCAGTTTACAGGAAATCTTACTACTGTTACCGTAGTCTGTGGTGATGGAGTAAGACATACACACACACACACACACAGGGGACATCTGGCATAATGTGGAGTCTATAGTGGCCATAACGACATCATCACCATGCAACCGGAGACTTCCCTCTGAGCACAGCTATACACAGAAGGAGCTCACACATGGCAAGATCTATATAAATGCAAATATATATAATATATAATATTGTGACAACAACTTCCCCTAAAAAATATTAATGGGCAGAAAAGACAGTGGATTCCTTTTCTCTCGTCAAATCTGAAAACAGAACCAGACCTTTTCCCAGAAGTTACTACAAAGGAATTTCAACACCGCTCCTGATCCATAAGCCCAGGCTTTCCCTCCATGCAAATACCATCACCATATATGGAAAGTGTGTGAGCAGCTCTGACTCGGGATACAGGAAATGGCTGGGTTTGATTCACTATCATAAGCGGCACTTTCCCTCTTATTTCTCCCTTCTATGCCATTTTCCCCCTTCTTCCACATCAGAGTCTGAAACAGTGAGTCCACCGTGTGTTAGGGCTAGGTTTCTCCTCTGCCCTCTGAGACAGATCTGGATAAAAGCCATGAGAATGAATTCCTCGCTTCTAAAATAAGAAGCAGCTAAAGCCATTGAACACTGAGCAGCAAAAGTCTGGAGAAATCACACAACTTTCATAGAAGCACATGGCTGAGGAATCCTCTGTGAAGCTGATCGCTAGCAGTACGAGTACAGAGAAAAGGTCTCGATACAGGACAACATCCTGTTTCGCATCATGAAAAACTGAAGGATATTTTAGCTAAAGCTGCTGTAATTAAATTTATCCTAAGAACAGCAGTACAAGACAAGCTAATACTGGTCACGTACTAAAGGAGACTGCAAGAAAGCATTTCAGTTGATATGACTTAAGACTTTTGGCCTGGATCAGACCGTCTGAAGCGAGACCCTACATCTGATAAGCCCTCAGATATCAGATTAGTTGTGCTGCCATTCCAAGTCGGAGCTTTGTTTAAATATATTGTTCCTAGCGCTGATTTCATGAAGTCTATTTTAAGAAATTACACACACGCAGCAATTAACTTACAACATCACATATTTGGGTCGATGACATAAAAACTAAATGGAGCCTGTGAGTTAGATCAGCCGGGCAACTCGAGCCGCACTGCATCACACACACGTAACACGACCCACTCTCCTCACGTCGCACAGCAAACACAACCTCCTAATTTGTTTATTTTTCTATTTAAGCAGCAAAATTTCCCATCTTTCCCTCTGACGTGTCGATGATTCGCTACCTGCAGTTTCAGCCCCCTCCACAACCACAGCCTCCACCTGTTAGTGCCTGGGAGATGTTTAGTCATTACTCCCCAGTTTAGATTTGGGGGTGTGATAAGATAAACTCTATCTGATGGTTACTTCAGGACTATCAGGACTGGTCAGTTGTGTAAATCAGACAAATGACATAAAACCAAGAACAAAGACCTAAATAATTACACAACGTAAACACACAAATTGACAATAATGCTGGACAAATCCAAACAGATTTAAAAGGTTGGCCCCTGCCAGTACATGAGCTTTAACCTCCAGCCTTCAGCTTCCCTAAATAAGTTTTTTTTTTTTTTTTCATTGCTTACTGAAATTACATAAAGTTACTAAAGCTGTCTGGAAAACAGGTCCTCGTTCTCATCTTTATCACCCTGGTTTCGCTCTTCCAAACAGAGCCATATGGTAGCCATTGCAGCAAAAGGCATGTCACTGTTTGCTGTTAACGATCTCAAGGAAGTCTGATCTCTCTGCAGGTGAGCTGTAAAGAATATTGCTTGCCCTGACCAAAAAGTAAACACAGGATATTTAGTCACTCTTTTCCTCTAGTACTACTTCAGCTAAGCTGCTACAATCACCGTCTCCTCAGTAACGTCAAAGCAAGTCAGGGAATCGCTCCAACACACATTTATGTTAGTGGGTTGATTTTGACCGATTTTCTTTTTTCCCCCTCTTGAACGCTTGTTGTGATCCAAAACATTTCAAACAGTGCTTAAGGGGTTACCACTCTCTAAGCTGAATTCCCACCTGGTCTCTGCTGCTTACGCTTGTACTTTGTGTGAGATTAGTCACTGCATGTAATTGGGCCAGATGCAGACGAAACCGCTGACTAAGATAGCTGGCCTTTCCATGGTGGAGGAAAAAGATAAACAATGATGAGAGATGGAGGAGGAGCTCAGCAGAAGAAGCAAAGAGAGTGGAGTCAGAGGAGCAGTGACCCAGTCTGAGCTTCTCAGCGAGGGGATGCTCATTCAGGTCTAAGTAAGCTCTGTACACACACATGCAAACACACAGAAGCAATGCTGAAAACTACAGTTAAAAGCTGGAGTCTGATTAAAGAGCTCATTCACAGTTTAACACACAGAGGAGGTCTTCCTCTAAACTAAAGCAGTTAAAGTTAAAACTGGTCTAAAAATTAGTTTTTTTGTTTGCACTGGGAAACACAGACAAGCCTTTTTTTAAACACAGTTTTCAGATAATAGATCAGATTTAAGTTGCACGTCAGGTTTTTGAGATGTTTTGATGTTTACACACTTTAAAAAAAAAGAAAAAAAAAAAAAAGAAGCTTTTTCCCACCAAAATATTTTCATACATTTATTCTGAAAACTAACCAGAAGACAGTGGTCAAAAATGTTTGAGCTCTTGCTGGCTTGTACCGCACATCCGTGTCTCTTTGCTTGGACCAGCAGTAGTCGCCCATCATGTATGGAAATTTTCCCTGATAACAGTTTTCCATCACTTGTATATCTCGATGAAATCTTTCTCCATGATCATCGCAAACACCGCCCAGACAAGATGGAAGAAAGTCAAGACGGGAATGTAAAAAATGCATCTTCAGTGACATTCTGGCACGCATTAGCTGATATGCTTTCAGCATGTTATCCACAAGCTCAGCAATATTCTTTGCTCCGTGACTGCCAAGGACAACCTGCACGAATGCTTCCCGTGCTGCTGATTCAGACAGGCTTCAGTTTACTTTCAAGCTCACTGTCGAGCATCACTTCACAGATTTCAGGATCAACAAAAACACCTTCCTTCACATTTTTCATGACCATTATTACTTAAAAACAACAAACAAACAAAAGGGGACGTGCTAGATCCCAGTAGCGAAATGCTTGCTGACCAGTTTAACCTCCTAAAAATATATTTTTATAACTATGAAGGTAAAATTCAATCTTGCATCACTGCAAAACCACATATTGTAGCACTGCAACAACATGCAGTCACATTTGGCTCGACACAAAAAAGGATGACGAAAGGAGGCAATCTGTCACAACACCTGCATACAGACCGAGAGGAAATATGACTTCTGATCATACTGAGAAATATATAGCCTCCAAACTCACATATTTAACACCAGCAGCAGACAGCGATCTTTAACTTTAACGTCTTTTTCCAGCCAGGTATTTCCAGTAAAATGTAAATCAGAAATGTACTAAAAATAGCACAACAAATACTAAATATAAATATTAGGATACTAAAAATAGAGTCGTGCAGAGTGTGTAGGAACAGCTTCTTGTGAATATAGGTGTATTGTACTGGGAATGACATGCTTTTCCATCTGACAGTCATGGATCACAGACTGGATTTGACTGTTCCTCACCTGGAAAGGAGGAAAGGAAAACACCAGTTTCCACTCTACACCTGCTGAAACCAGCTGCTCCACATATTAGCAGCTCCATATTTTTGTCTGTAGAAGATTGTTGAGCAGAGACTGTGGGTTCTCTTGACATCTTTCCACTTCACAACTTCAAGGATGACAGCGGTCACTTGGATGTAACTGGGACACCATCATAAATAATGCAAACAACAAGCCTGCCCGGAGTTTCCATGCTTAGACTTCTCACACTGTTGTTATGGATCTGAGCTTCTACAAAGGAATAATAAAAGGAATCTATTCTTCGGTGAGGATTTGGAAACATGAGCACCGACTGGCTGCGATGACGTTAATATGCTATGCCTGCAGGGCTGGGCTGAATGCTGCCCCTCCCATATAAAGACGGTATAATGATCATGAGTGAATGGATACTTTAAACATTAGTCTCCTAAACGGATGACAATAGCAATAAGGTTGCTAATAAAAACACAACATCAAAGACAATGTGGTTCAGGGTGGAAGTCTGCTGAAGAGGCATGTCACTAAGTGCTGCGTTTTCCTTTTTAAAGCAGTTTCAGTTAAACATAAACAAACTATCTGCAGTGGAAACCAATTCATAGCCATGCCAGTGCCACAATAGGGCCTCAAATCAGTGAAATCCAAACTACAGTCAAGCTAAACTGAGCACACAAAAATACATGTTAAAACCCATCCCAGCTTTCCGCGTTACCTTCTGCTCCAACTAATTATTCAAAGCTGTCTCCTCTTCTTAGAAGGTAAGAGTCAGTCTGGCATTGAGGGAAGAAACCTTAAAGTTGTTTGTTACGGTAATTTGCCAAAAATGGCTTTGTTTTTGATTACATAATAATAATAATAATAATAATAATAACAACGAATCCAGCGTTTCATAGTGCACTGTGAACAGAAAAATCCTTTAAGAAGCTACAGTTGCAACTGACATTATCAAACGACTGCCAGGAAAGAAGGAAATTAGTAAAGCCAAGGTCACTGAGATCAGTTCCAGATGAATCAGAGCAGTTGGACTTTAGAGGTACTGCTTCTGCTTTTTTGTGTCTATTAAAAATCTGAACTTGAAATAGACTTCAGCTGCTGGAAAACTTAAGTTGTAAAAAACAAACAAAAACAAACAAAACAAACAAAACAAAAAAAAACAAAAAACACTAAACCAACCAAACACAGCATTACCTTAATTAATTTACTGCAGCCCAAAACTGTACTTGATACAGTGTTGCAATAAAATGAGTAGCTGGACTATTTGAAGCAACTCTGCATTAGGAAAGAATAAGATTTAAAATTAATTAATTAATCATCCCTGTGCTTTCATGCTGAAATAAACACGATTTGTCTCCTACAGTTTCGGAAGTGTCATGCATGTAAATTATGAATGTGATTTTAATGATGCTGACTCCATAAAAGTGAACTCATGGAGAAGACAACTAATGACTCGTAGGTTTAACTCAGGCTTGTTTAGTTCAGAAAGTTACTGCGCTGCTTCCCAGTTTATGATTAACAGAACGCTGGACTGCAGTGGTTCGTAATACCTGCTGCGTTTGACTAAATTTTGCTGCTGACTGAAACAAGGTATAAGGAAGTCTGGACCCTAGTAAATTGCCTTTTCAAAATAAAACACTAAAAACTGCCATGACTGGGTTGTGTTTGGGGGGTTAGATTGATGCACGACTCATGAGAAATGACAGCTGATTGGTTTATGGTACGACAACAGAAAAGGATGTGCAGCAGGGCCAGAGGGACCGAGTAAATAACTTTTCCTCTTGTGCCATTTCAATTTGAGGCAAAGCTTTGCAAGCTACTTTGCAGCCCACCTTCAATCCAGTCCCACCGTTTCCTGCTGTATCCAACTTCCATTTCTGTTCTCATTTATGTTTTGTTTTTGTTTGTTTGTTTGTTTGTTTTTGCACAGGGTGGGGGTTCTTCTGCTTTTCTTCGTGTGATTAATGGACAGGAGCATCTCTGACCAGAGCAACTCCAACAAATGTAAATGACTGCATGCGGAAATGCTTCTTTCGATTATAACAGCCCTGACTGAACTAGTGTTTATAAATGATCATCAAGTTCAATACTATAGTGTTTGGACACTTAAGTCAGTGGGTGATTCCACAGTGACTCAGGCCTGCCACAGGATATGTGCCAGAAAAGACAGCTAATTCAAACCAGCTAATTCTGACTTTGTTTCCAGTCAGTTTGTTTATGTCTATTATAGAAAAGCTGACAAGCCTTGTATTAAAAGCTTGTACTAAGTTCTTGTTCCTCCTTGATCACTGTCTACAGCTGTGTGATTTTTTTCCCATATATCTTAATCCACAAATAGAGAACCTGCTCCATCTTACCCAGTGCACTTTTCCTATCAGCTGTTCAAAGATGAATGAAAGATTATGACAGCGGACGAGAGGTGGGGTTGCCAGTCGATTGCAGGGCTAAGACATACCCACACCTACCGATCAAGCATTTCTTTGGACTGATAGGAAACCAAAGGAAGGTTACAAGGTCCCCTTTTAATTAACTGTGTGGGTTTCTTTAACTTTTTTTTTCAAATCAATCGATTAATAAATGCAGAAATTTCAGGTTGTGTCTGGTTTCGACTCACGTCCGTATTCCTTGTTGTTATTAGCTTAACTATTAGCCAGCAGCAACAAAAGCAAACTCACTAACAATAACTAATGTGTCAGAGGGAGTATCAAGCTTCTTGAAAAACACAAAAACACATACATTTTCATTTTCTGTGCCAGCACAGTTTCATTGTGAGCAAATCGGGCTAAACAGTAACTAACAAGCCAAATTTCCTACA
Source organism: Diplotaxodon limnothrissa (assembly GCF_057381915.1). NCBI lineage: Eukaryota > Metazoa > Chordata > Actinopteri > Cichliformes > Cichlidae > Diplotaxodon > Diplotaxodon limnothrissa. Next base: position 19,837,440 of record NC_140596.1, read on the forward strand.
GCAGCATCAAGACAAATGAAGGGTGGAGTTAAAGGCGATTTGGTGGCTGAGTGCTGGCTGGCATGGGATGATGGGAGGTTAAGAGCACTTGCATGAGTCTGACCTTGTTCCTGGTTTGCGATGAGGTAAGCCATACATGCAAATAGGCAGGTATAATAGGACACTGCTTCGTTCAGGGTAAAAGAACAAGGAGAATAAACAAACATCTAGCACGAAGCATGCCTACAGGATAATGCTGACACAGTAAGAGCATTTATAAGGAAGTTAATTTATCCTTTACTCTATGAACAGATTACCTGCAAAATGGAAGAGAGGCTGGTTGTGTTACTGAGCTGGAAAGAAGGATCTAAGCCAGATAAACTACAGCTTTTCCATTGGACACCAAAGACAACTGATACATGAGAAAGCCATTGCTTCCATTTGAAACTCAAACTGAAATAAACAGCTAAGCTTACAAGTTCAGAATTCATGACAAATGCCCTGTGAGGCTTATTGCACACAGCGCTGCAGCGAGCTAAATCCTTAGGCCTAACATTGTCAAAATGCTGATCGATGCAGGTGCAGTTTGTTAGTTAAGTTTGTTAATATGCTAACATCTGCTAAATAAAAAAAGTCTTTAGTTAGAGCTGAATATCATTGTTTATGAAATGTATGATCCATCAGACACATTTGACCTAAAAGTAATTGAGAGATTTTTAAAAAGTCATCAAATTATTCCTGATATTTCAGTCTGGTATAAAGTGATTGGCCAGCCCAATGACACTGACCGACAAGCTCCACTGACATGAGCTAATAAAAATGCAATGATAATATGTGATGACTCAATAAAAATATTTCAGCTGTTTAATTACAAGTCACACTGAAAAGAGTTACTATCAATCTCAGAGAAACTGTGCCACTGAACGCTCGCTCTGGGGCATGACCTTTGGCGATCAGCTGAAGCAGCTGAATCCTCTCTGCATCACTGAAAGCACTGTGGCTGAGGACTGAAGCCGAACTACAGCAGAGCAGGCAGAGATTTAAGTGTTTTAAAAACCAGGCCAGAGCCAAATTGTGCAGTTACTGGGGAATTTCGGGTGAAGGGAACACAATAAATAAACACAGAGACAAAAAAAAAAAACACTGCTTAACTGTTCCCCACCTAACCACTTCCACTGAATCATGCTTCATAGTTACAAAAATACCCAATGTCCCATCACTATATCACTTACTATGAAGTCACGACTATTAAAATATGCTTCTTTTGTGAAAGGTCACTCATCAAACCTTTTCTGTGGAAATAATTCTCAGCCTCCACTCGTGTTGTGTGGACGTCTGAAGTCCCTCCTTTTTCCCCCTAAATCAAAACCAAAAGTCTCATCCTGCCTTTGTTGTGTGTCCTAAACATTTTTTATAGCATCCATACTGCAATAAAGAAATAAAGATTATTATAACAGCCAAGGTCCCAGTGATCCAGCCACATTCTGTGCAGGAAGTCCAGCAATTTCATGTTTGGGAAATCATCTTCATTTGACTCCAACTTTAGCTTTAGTAAAGATATTTTGTCCAAATGAGAAGATGTAATAAAATATCATATCATCACAGAATGTGTTCACGACCAACAAATCCAAAGAAAGGGATAAAAAATAGTCCATCTGATTGCAATCATTTATAATAATAAACAGTAGCAGTAATGGAAATGCTTAATTTCTTATCAAAAAAAGAGACTCTGCAGTTGCAGAGTGAAGTAAAACCAGATTTGACACTTGGGCAAAATAGAAGAAAGCTCAAAAACTTTTTGGTAGTTGACAACTTGTGTTTACAATGTGTTTGACACATTTATAAGCGATTTATAAGCTTCTCGTGTCCTCACTGATTTACAGCAAGTGCAACAGTAGAATGAGTCAGCACTCATGGGGTCCATCAGGCCAAACAGCAAAGTGGGGAAAACTTGGCTCCGTAACAAAGACGTATGGAACCGATTGAGGAGTGTGTGTGCACACTGCACTGCAGCGACAAGACTAACGAGTTCCCCAGGTCCACAGAACGGGTGTTCATCCTGTTTTCAGGGACAGGGCTTGAATTCCAGAGCAAGTCTCTAAAGCAGTGATGGGTTTGAAAATGGAGCACCAGCTCTGAGATGAAGTATGCACCTCCCTGCTGGAGAGACTAATGCAAACCAGCTGCTCTCATGCCGACTTGCTATTCAGCATCTGGCAGAGAAGGAACCACTGAGCGATGCTGGTGTCTGCTATTCTAGACAGATACAGTGACAGACTATTTTCTCTGCACGAACTGATACTCTTCTTAACCTCTTGTAAAAAGCTTTAGCAAGAGTGTGTGAGTGTCAACAATGTCTACAAAAGCTGAGTTAAATGCTGCAGGATTACATATGTTGTGCTGACTGGATATTATCTCAACCAAACCGACAGGTTTTAATGCATCACCTAGGAATCGAAGAATGCAAACAGCTTTCAGGTCTACCTGTTTTAAATGGACAAAGCATGTTTACAGTCTGAGGTACTGTACAGACACGTGGAAGAGGTTCCTAAGTTGAATGGTGGGTACGTTTTTCAGTTGCCTTTCAGGATATTTCTATATACAAGCCACAAAAAAAATATTGCAACCCCCCTTCATATAAACATTATGTCTCCAACATCAATGATGCAGCCATATCATTAAGTGGAAATGTGCTAAAAGTCTGTATCAGCTGTTTTATTAAGAGGACAGGGTTGAGGAAATGTTTCCAATATGCAAAACATACAATATCTCCCATAACTTCTCTTTAGGTGTGTTTTCTGCCGACCTGGCATTTAGAAACCAGGAAAAACCTGCCTCTCTGTGATGCAGCGATACAAAGTAAGGTGCACACAGTACACACTCCACTCCACCTGACACATTGTCCTCCAAGGCTAACCGGTTTTCTAACAAAAGAGACTGAACCTAATTTATCAGTGCTTTCTGACTACTTTCACCACAGGCAGTAAAAACTATAAGTCTGCCTGAAACAGCCAAGGTTGCCGCTTCTTATCATAGGATATGTTACACTCGTCAGGGATCAAAGATTAATAAAGCAGCGATTGTGGTTTAAAAGATTTTTCTGTTAAAAGCCTCCAGTGAAGCAATCTGTGAGCTATATTTATGGACATGTGAGTTATCAGTTCGAATTTCGTTAATATTACTTAAGAAAACTTTCAATTAATATTTAAAATAAACACGTTTAACACCCGAGACAACTTTTATAAGCAGACTAGAAAAAGGAAACGCCGCTCCGTGGCAAATATTTGGATTATGATGACTATATTAAACAAATAGTGCCCTACTATCTCAGCCAGTGTAAACACCGCTTACCATCCTCTGTCCTCACAACAGTCGCAGTCTTCGATGTCGTATTCCCTGCGATCCAGTGTCTGAGCGAACCTCGGGGAAGTTCACGCTGTTTAAAACAAGGTCTGACTTGTTTAACCTAAAACCAAGCGACCAAATCCAAAATATACACAAGTTATTCCCGGTAAACTCCAGACAGCATGGATGCGGCTCCTTAGCGGTGCCCTCCGTCCATTGTTGTTCAGTCAGATGTGAGTCCTCCACTGACAGAAGCACAGCAGTCCTCAGACAACGAGCCGGATGGTCAATTTACGGAGGAGCAGTGCCCAAACAGCCCGACTCTAAACACAACACGGGAAACTCGGTCCAATCAAAGCGCGAGTGTTGTTAAATATTCATTAGCTCCTGGAGGGAGGGCAACTGGGCATGCGCAAGTTTGTCGTTCCCTAACAACAGACTCAAACATAAGAGGACGACTAATAAACATGAGCTGTCTTCAAAGAGAGAGCCAACAGCAAGGCAGATGGTACTATGATCCAGCGCAGGGGCGTAGCTTATAATGTCAGTGGGGTCTTAGCTTTTAGGAAAAGTGGCAAAGGAAAACTCATACAGGCTAAAGGTCGTGTTTTCAGATTACAGTACTCACTGAATGTTATAATACACTATTTCACGATCATTTCTACAAGTCTGCAGCTAGTAGAGACCTTATTCTAAACATTTTATATCCTGCATAGATGCAACAGGGTCTTGTGTGTGTGTGTTCCTGTCTAGCTATCTTTGTGAGGACCGAAATCTGCATTCTACTATACTTATGAGAACCAACAGGACCTTTGTCTGTGTCCTCACAAGTTTGAAGGCCTTTTTGAGGCTCAAAATGTGGTTTTAGGGTCAGGGTTATAATTAGGTTGTGGTTAGGGTTAGGGTAAGGGGCTGGGGAAACCATTATGTCAATGAAGGTCCTCACTAAGATAGCTGAACGGGGTTTTGTGTGTGTGTGTGTGTGTGTGTGTGTGTGTGTGTGTGTGTGTTTTAACCCATTACAATAGATTACCTACATGACCAAAGTATTGCTGCAGAGCAAATCTATAAATGACCTCAAAACTGAAATACTTAACTACACTGAATAACCTGACAAGTGTCTAAACATCATGTTATGTACAGAGGTTTGTAATGTAACACCATGAAACATGCAGAAGCTGGTATAAGTTAAAGAGCAACATTAAAACACTCTTTCTCTGTGTATTGCATGTGAAATAATAGTTTGAACTTCACACACAAATTTGGGGATGTCGGTCACACCATCTTCATAATGTTTGGACGCATGAGACTGTAAACTAAGAGATACAAACACTTTAACATTATGTAAAGAGCACAACTTACGGATTTCAACATATGAAGTTTTCATTTATTAAAAATCTTATCAGTGTTTGATTCAAATTACCAAATACAAATGTATAAACCAGGTGATAAGAACATCTATCTTAGTTATTTTAACGGGACAGTAATATTAATTCTTAAACCTAATCGTGAGTAATTGTCTAACATGCTGATGAAGAAAAATACTGTCAGCTTTATTCAGCAACTTTTAAGATCCACTACCAAATTAGGTATAGAGTCAGTGTGTAGGCCAGTAATTTAAAACATAGTTACAAAGACATGGTGTCACAGTCTAACAGCATGATGCAGAAAGGACCTCTAATCTATTGATTTGCATTTATGACAGCATATAAATCCTTTTCAAAAAGCATGGAGGGGAAGAGATGGATCAAAAGTCCAAAATGACAAGAGTTTTAAGCTTGCTGGTTTTCACTAAATAAAGGATTCCATTTTGACATTTTAATGGGGCAGTGTGTCCTGGGAAATACAAGTTTCAGTCTGCGTTCAATCTAGTAAATACAAAACATAAAAAATACTTAGTAATCAGTCTAAATGACATAAACAGTAACATTAACTTATTTTTAGAAACTCATTTCCACTTCTGCCTGTTTACCCTTTTTTTTTTTTAATTTGGTTGCTCCCAAATTTAGTTCTGTTTTATCAGCAGACAAATAAAAATGCAGCTCAAAGGCCTTTTGGAAAATCCCTGTTAAGATTTTTGGGTGGCACTGGTATCCAGTTCTCACAACCAGTCTCCAGTCAGACTGAGGCTTGCCTTGGAATAATGTTGGGCGGTCAGGCAAGCCTCTGGGTGTAACCAGTGTAGCAGGGTGCCTCTGTATGCATAGACATATACTGTGTGTGTGTTTGTGTGTGTGTGTGTGTGCTTATTTGAATGGAACAAAATAAATAAATAAATAAATAAATAAGAGATAAATTATTACAAAACGAAAAAGAAAAAAGGTTTCTACCATCTCTGATTCTTGCGATGCATTAAAAGATGAATCACATCATGATTTGAGTCAGTCTTGGTGTTTTATCACCACCGTGTGGTCACTTAGGGAGATGGCAGCAATTATTACAGAAACAGAACAAACTCAAAACCTTTTTATTCTCAGGAGCTTACAATTAACTACTGTTTGTAGTAGTAGTAAAAGTAGTAGTAGTAGTAGTTGTTGGTGTGTGTGTGTGTGTGTGTGTGTGTGTGTGTGAGAGAAAACCCAATTCATTGTGAACAGTTTCATGGCTTCATCACCTGTAGTTGTGGGTTTTTAATTACGAACTTATTTCAACGAGAAAACATTTCTGGATCTTATTCAATGTACAGCTCTTTTTTTGTTTTGCTTTTTGAGTTTAAAGACATTTAGTTTGGGAAGTGGTAGTATACAATACAGTACAAAACAATAACTTCTTTATTAATAATCTAAATGACATAATAAAAGTGCTATGAATGCATTTCTGTTATAAGCTTTGAGTATCATGCTAAATAAAGTTAAGCAGTTGCGTTGAAAAAAACAAAAACAAAGAGGAAAAACTAGGGCACGGTCGGTCGCCTAAGTTCTCTCTGTGTCTCATGGGAGTTGTAGTCCATAAGTGGTGCACTTGATGAACGCAAAAATAATTGTTGTTTAAAACTTTAACATGACAGGTTTATACGTGTTTACTATCGCACACAGTAGCAAATATCCATTTAGCAGAGGATAAAGCCAGAGTACCTTCCTGTCGCCTTCCAGCTTTTCGGAAACTTTAATGAAAGACGATCTCGGAGTGGAGTGGAGCCCGGAAGCAGGGCGGGACCTCTGCTCTGTATAAACATGGCCGTTAAATCCTTTACAGCGTCAGGTACTGCGTTTGGCTGAATTAGTTAGACTTTGAGGAAGTCGGTAAGGTTAACTAAAACTGTAACAGGTGTAAAGAAAATGTAGACACGCAGCCAGTGCGTCTTATCTTTTTTTTCCCTTAGTTTTTTTTTCTGTGCATGGGAGCGATATTTATAAACTTGATATAGTACTTTAAGCTAGCTAGCTAACACCGAGCTAACGCCGACGTCTCAGCGTCAACTTCTGTCAACTTTGTTCTGCCAGCCAGCCTCATCTGCTACTTGACTACTTCACAAAATGAAGGACTGCCGTCGCTTGCCCACAGTGTCTCAATGAATGTTTTACACACGGATATCTTGGATTTGCTCAGCTAAGGGCTGACCTAGAAACTTTCTCCAAGATTTTCCCTTGGATAGTTTTTATTATATTATTTTTTAATATTACTGGCAGCAGGATATCGTTTGCCAGGCGTCCGTTTGGGAACGTAAATTACATAAACAATGTTTCCTGCCAAAGTCACGAAACCGACCTTCAAGTGTTATCTCCCTCCTGCTCAGGTATGTACGGGCTCATGATCGATAATGGTACAGCATATTTTGGTTAGCGCAGTAATTGCCTGGGTTGATTAACACTTTGTTAACTTGCTGTTCTACGTGTTTGCGCATTGTCAGATAAGTAACACATGAATTGCACATTAAGCATCCATGCCAGCGGAGGTATCTTCTTTCTGCAGCACCATCGTACCATAAAATAGGGAAGCACTTCACCACATTGCTTTTGCTTTACGGTTATATATGTCAAGTGAAAAGTCACAAGGTGGCACAAGCAAAGGAAAAAAAAGCCCCCCACCCATTTCTCGTATAAATTCGAGAAATGAAACCTTTAACAAACATACAGCTAATGTGCCACCATTTTGAAAAAGAGAAATAATTACCCAGCGGTTGGGCGTCTCATGTTTTGCCTACAGGTGTATGCAGCTCTAGACAGAGGGTAAGTGTTTGCTTACAGTCGCTGGCGGAGCAAACCAAATAAAACCAGTGCTTGTGTGAGAAAGGCCAACACAAACATTGTACAAGGGTTTTAAAGTGTTTTGTATCTGTGTGACTTAAAAAAAAGTCGCTGTTTTCAAGTACATAATAAGGATGGCTGTGCTCTTTTGATTACCGAGCTGGTGATGATAGTGTTTTTGTGTATCTTGATTATTTAAAACTGGGCATTTCACATTTTGGGTGAGGCTAGAAGTGATGCACTTAACAATAAAACTTCAGCAGGATGGCAGTTCTTCATCAAGTTGTACTGAGTTGTTGTTGTTGTGGGGTGTGTGTTTTTTTTTGTTTGTTTGTTTGTTTTTTAAAGTAAGGTTTTGATCATTTAAAAAAAAAAAAACTTTTTTAATTTTGCTTTGTCAAGCATTTAAGCGCAGGGATCACCAAATGTTAGTTTTAAAATAAAACCATAACTGTGTATAATATGAGTATAAGCAGTAACATGTAGAAATTTTAGCCCAACGTGTAAAAGTAATTCCTGCAGCTGAAACTTAGTGTTTTAACCTCACATCCATTTACTCAATCTCAAAGAGTAGAGTTTTACTTTAAGCACACAGCCGTCCCGATACTAACAGACTGTCACAGCATCACAGGAAAGTTTTTAATAAGCATTTGCTGACAGCTGTACATGCTTGGTACCTAATTTTGTAAGCAGCAAAAATTAGGCAATGGTATTGTTACCTGGGGCATGTTGATGGTGTTTATGCAACAGTAATTTGCCAAAACAGCAACAGGATGTTCAGCTTGAATGCTAGGAGAGCACAGATTAATTTAAACTATGATTTGCGGGGTTCGGACATTGTAATAACACATTTGAACGGCAGGTTTTACTCTCTTACAGTGTAAAGATGCATAATTTTAATTGTTTATTAACTAATTAACTGTAGAGCTGGTAAATGACTAACTAAGATGTGGTGTATGTGTGTGTCTGCCTCCAGACTGATGTGAAGAATACAGTTGAAAAACCTCTTAAAAAGTTGGAGGCAAAGTTGCTTTCAGGTAAGTTTTTTTTTTTTCTGCATTAGAATAGTTGTCACTAAAATTTGTTTGATCACAGAGAAGTTAGTTTTCATGTTTACACGGTGTCTCATATTTTGCATTCATGAGTTGTGTGCTGTGTATAATCTGTGAATGAGCAGTTTTTCATTAACTAAAACGTTTTGTGCTTGGTTACAGAGGTTTACTGCTTTAAGCAGAGAGCAGGCAGAATTATCTAATAGTTATGCCTGATTATTTTTCTTAGTGACTTCAGAAATGTGAAATAGTTGGTCCAAAATGAATGAAAAATGAATGGTTTTGTTTCAATAGATGCAGATGAAAGAGACATTTTATCAAAAGCAGCTATTCTATTTCAGTTCACAGTACAAATTTGATACCTTGGGTGTCTGTGAGAACTGAGCATAAGGTTCATGAAATGGAGAACTAGAATGAATGTTTCTGCTTTTTATTTTTTGTTTTATTCTAGTAAACTATTTGCAACACAGGGTCGGTGGTGCATTTCCTTAGACGGCTATCTAGTGTCAAAGTCTCAATACTTGACTATTAAAGTTTGTACAATGCCCACCGCAGACTGACTTACTGGTAATGGCTCCAGGCAGTTTTTTTTTGCACATAGACTGTATATAAAAGACTGCCCCTCTTCTGGGTCTGAAAAGGGAAGGCGTTGTAGAAATGTCCTAAACTTGCAACCTGGTTGCTAGGAAACAAGATGACATACTACATGTGCAATGAAAGTTTTAATGAAGTCTTACTGTGCTTGTTCTTGTTTTTATCACAAGTGGGTCATTTTAGCCTTTTGGCACGTGGTTGATAGGCGATACGATTGTATCATAACATCTAGTCAACTGCACTGCAGCAGGTGCTCTGGCAGAAATTCCTCTTCATAACTATTTATAAACGTCACCCGAATGGTGTTTTGTCCTATGTCAACATTTTTTTGTTAACAGGAAACAACAGCCTTTAAACTTAGAAGCTAAAGTGGATTCAGCTTAGGAATCTCAACCGTTCAAGATGTGCCTACTGATGCAAATATTATCATTACAATGGCAGACTGTAGTTGTATCATTAACTGAAACAGCAGGAAAGCCTTTAGTTTAGTAGTTTCAGTATTATCTGGGAGCTTGTGAGCCTTGTGGAAATGGCTTGTCATGCTCTTTGTATAATATACTGTAAACTGAGCCTAATTTTGGTTGCAAGTTTTACTGTTTTGTTTTTTTTAATGAAGTTCTTCAGAGCTACTGTTTTTCATTTTCAGTCATGTGACATGTAAAATTGTAGTTTAATAAAGTGTAGGCTAATTTAGGTCACAAGTAAGATGACAGATTTAACTAACCTGATGTACTAGTTAGGAGGTAAGTGTGGTATTGCCTGAAGGCTGTTGGTTATTTCCCTTTTTGAATTGTGAGCAAGACAGACTAACAGGTTACATGATTAGCTTCCCTATTTTTAACTGTGCAGTCTCAGTTGACTCCTCTGAGGCAGGGCTTTGAATTCGCCTCTAAAGAACTCCACCCTCTGTAACAGTTCTCATCTTTTTAAAATTTGCAGACCAACCTTTTATAGCCGGATTCACGTGAAGGTACAAAGTCTGCATTGCTCATGTAAATGGTGTATGAAAAACGCTGACCCATTTAGATATGGGAGAACTGAGGGTTACCGTCTCACTTGTTTTTTGCAGACATTTAGGTGGAGAGAATTGGCTTTTAGCGCCAGCTTTTTAAATTGTTTAGTGTTTGCTTTAGAAGCACATCCTTTTGCAGTCATACATGAGAAACGTGATCAGATATGCAAGAGTGATCTCAGTATCTTGTTGGCTCAACTAATGTACTTTCTAAGGAAAGTACCCCAATGCTTGCTGTGTTTTTTGTTTTTTTTTAATCATCGTTTGTAAAAACGTAAAGAAAATTGAAACGATGGAGACATCCTTTTGAGTATGAAGACATTTGCCCCTCCAAAATCCAGCGGTGGAGGGCCTGAGTTAACTCGAGTTCCATCAGTCATTGGGTCTAACCCTGATCTAAAACGTTAGTTTCTCATAAAGCATAATAATGTTAAGTATTTCTTTCTTGTACTCTTCCTTCCAGTATTATGAAGTACAATTAACCTTGTTAGACTGGGTGGACTTGCTTTTTAAATCTGATGTGACATCATTGTTAAAGCATGCAAAGACTTGTAAAAACGCAGATACTTTATTAAAGTCTTTACTTAGTAAGAAGTTAATAGCATTATTATAGCATTACTGCTGTCTACTTATTAGTTTGCGGTAAAGTTTGTGGGATTATTTTTAATTGATGTGTATCAGCATGCATTGGTGTACTTTGCAAGCTGTGACTATTTTCCTTCTGCACTGTCAGCAAAACCCAGATCTGAGCTACTGCTTCACCATCCATCTTAACATATCAAGTAGCAGTAGATGGGGAAAGTAGCTGCAAGAAATTGTAATGATTTTTATTTACACAAGAGCTATCATGCACGCACAGGCAAAAGAAAATGCACTCTCTGGATATTGTTTATAATTTACAATATATCACATGAGTACGGCTGTGAATAGAGTTTTCAGGTACTCGTCTTGATTAAAGTCCATGTTTTTATGACTCACCTGTGTCTGCGTATACTTCAAAGTCAGCATTGTTTGACTTGTGATATGATTGTTTCATTTTCCCTCTTCTCTAATTTATCTAGGTCAGCTTAAGTATTCAGGCTTCTTTGCTTTCCTTTGTCCTCCTCTGATGGCCATTCATAATTTAACTTAAAGGTTGTGTGGAAATTTTTTTGCAGTGTTAATCTTTCCCAGTATAAGAAGCATAGAAAATGATTGTGTAATTAAAATTTTAAGCAAGGTCTGCATGTATAATTATAAGTTCAAGAGATGGTATATGCAATTATGGAGTATGCATTTTGTCCAGAAAAGTATTCTGTCAGAATTTACTGTTTATGAATGTATGTAAATATAAAGCATAAATAAAACAGTTTGATGCTGTATTGCAACATGATACCTTTCTAAATTGATGTCAGTATAGTGGAAATACACAAGCTGTTTTTTGGACTTCCTTTGAGTTTCCAATTTTTGTTTTCTACTTGTTTCTTTGAATTGCAGCAATAACCTTTGGATTTACACTGGTCTTTTTGCTCATTTATTTGTCACTAGGTGAGATAGTAGTTAATGAGGTGAACTTTGTGAGGAAATGTATCAGCACTGAAAACAACCAAGAAGGCCTTTGGGGGAAGCTGATATGTACCAACTTTAAGGTGTCCTTCATTCCTCAGGACACTTCACCAAAGCAGGTATTTGAGTGGATTTCTTAGTAGCAGTTAAGCTATTTAGAGGAAAAATAGTGTGAAAATTCATTTTTGAGGTTCTTAAGAGTACCTAATGTTCGTTTGTCTTTTGTTTGTTTGTTTTTTAAGGGGGGGGGCAAATTTCAATTATATATTTAGATGTGATATATGTTAGTATCGCCAGCACCATGCTGCAGAATAGATTGAATACTGTTACTTTACAGCCTTCTTTCAAAGAGGAAGGAAAACTCGTGTACTTTCCTGCTCTACATTGTCAGTGATATCGCACAAGAAGTGAGAGAACAGACGTCATTTCCACCTATGTGGCAGATTGGCGACTTGATAAGAAAATGGAACTGGATCATTGCTTAGTCTGGGAAAGTTAACTCAATATATCAAACAGCCTTTTAAGACCGTTTTCAGTTAGTTTTGGGGGCTAATACATTTTCTGCAACACATCAAACCTACTTTTTTGTTTTTCTCCTTTCACTACAGAAGTCCACGTTGTCCCACCTGCTGCTCGGAGAGCATGACATCCCCCTGACCTGTCTGGAGCAAGTAGTAACAGGTATCTCATTACAATTCCAAATTTTAGGGAAAGAATTTTAAGGAAAAGCTTTGATATTCTTTTTTTTCTTTTCTTTTTTTTTTTCATTTCTTAATGTTTGTGAGGAAAATATTCTTGGAATTCCTTGAGCCCAAATGAAATGTCTTGAAATCCCATTAGAGCACAGAATGTGAAATTTATTAATGATGTTAGGCCATCATTTTGTGCATTTGGCAACTGTGTGGTCACAAACACAGAAGCTTTGCCCACTCATTGTATAGGAGCACCTAGTGTCATTCCCTTTTTCCTGGTCAGTGATCTGATAGCAAATGATCTCATGGCTAATGCAGTGTTTAGCAACAATGCTACCCAGCTTAGGATTAGCTTTGTTTATATATCTCACTGCAGTCCATTGCTGACACTGTGAGGGTGTCTGTCCAGAACAAGGTTTATTGTGTTATGAGGGTTTGTTTTACCCAGCTTGTTTTTGAGCTGTATGACCTCGGCATCTAAGGACACTATCACTGTGGGACAAGAGCAAATATAAGGGCATCGGGAATAAAATAAGACCTTAATGCTGGTTCACTTATAAAATCAAATACTGGTATAAAATTAACTGCAGACATGCACTGTGATAGATGTGACAAAATGCTGTCAGCAGCACCGATGGTACAACAACACAGCGTCCCAGCACTACCCACAGGGCAGCCAAATAAAAATATCTGAATAAAATACAAATCTGAGCAGTTAAAAAGAAAGAGATGCATATATTTAATGAAATCTGGTCTTTTGTCATTATTTAATCTGAATATTGTGTCAAATCATTGTGATTTGCTCGACCCTGTTCCTCTTGTCATTATGCCATCAGTGTCATCATGCGGCAATATAAAGTAGTGACTTTAATAAGTTAGGTTGCTGAGGAAAGTAGTTCAAACGGCTTACATGGTGCTGTTGTATTATAGGAGAATGAGTACTATTAGAATCCAACTAAAGTTAGCATGCCCAGCTAATCAGGCTAAATTGTTTTAACCATGTTTGTTAGGTTCTTCATAAGAATCTAGTGAAATAAGCACAGTAGAACTCCATAACAATTAATTAAATCAAAGAGGCAGCAACAGAGACAGGAGAGAATGGGGCCAAAGTTTACCAAGTATCAAGTGGTGTCCTTCATTAGCAGTACACTCCACAGAATAGTAAATTTTTGGAAATTCAGTCATCAAAAATTTGTTTTCTTTTTAAGTTTTGTGTTTATTCCTTTCAGTGAATGATACAAAGGGAAAGAAGAAAGTATTGGGCTCCAACCAGAAGCTGAAGTTCAACCCCACTGAGCTCATACTGTACTGCAAAGACTTGCGCATGATACGGTTCTGTTTTGAAGAAGCTGGACCTGAAAGTGCCAGAAAGGTCAGTGAAACAGAAACATCTGCATGCTTTGAGTCAGAATGCCCATTTAAGCTGTTTAGGAGACTTTACTGGGTACATAATGCTAGTTTAGACCCCACACTGACATGTGACCCAAAAGTTTGATATAGTGGATTGAGGTCTGGGGACTACGTGGGCCTTTTGTCTGCAGAAAGGGCATGTTTTATTGTGGGTACATCGTGGTCAACATTAGGACTTGGCTAGGATGTGGCATCTAAATGAAGCTTGGTTGATGCTGTGGGGCCTGAATGGTGTCAAGAGAAATGTCTCCCTCATCATTACACCCCTACCCTCAACTGGGATTGTTCATACAATGCAGGGTTGAATCACACATATTAAAAAAAAAAAAAATAATAATAATTCTGATTGTACTATCTGTCACAGAGACTCATTGGATTGTACCAGGTTTTGTTTGAAAGGATTTTAGACCCCCCCCCCCCCCCCCCAGTATTATTTTCATGAAGAGTGATGGACATGGGGATCTTGGGAATTTTGGCAATTGTAACATGGTTAAACATTTAAAGAGTTAATAAGCATTTGAACAGGGTACCTAATGAGACACTCTTAGTATTTATTTTCTCAGAGCAAACAGGAAATTGTGGGTGGATATTTGAAGTGCTAATAAATTATATACAGTAACCAAACAGGATATTGAAACTACTATTAAACTATGATAATACTGAACAACTGTGCATCATATCAGTGATATGTTGGTAGTGACGGTAGCAGCATTAAGAAAATGAGCAATGGCTACCTCATTTCCCACATTCACCATTTTCACCAAAGTTTACTGCAAGTAAAACTTTGACTTGTCACATTAATGTAGGTGTCAGATTTAAACAGTTGTTCTTTAATCATAGCCTTTAATCTTTAATCATAGTTCTTTAATCATTCTTTAATCAAGCCTATAAATGTATGCCTTGTATCTGAATAACTATTTAGAAATAACCTTTTGGTTTTCTAGTCTTCGATTTAAACGTTGGTTATTGTTGACCAAACGTTTTCTTTCCCATACTGACTACATACCCACATTGAGTTTCAAGTTATGACCACATCCTCTGTGACAGCAATATTTATATTAGACCAGGTTTTCTGTGTTTCTTTGTCAGCCTCCGTTAGAATAGGAACTTCTCAATTAGCATATTTGCTGAAGGTACAATACGAAAGGACCCTGAGAACAATACTCAGTCAAAGCAGAGGAAGCAGAATTTGATCCTGATTGTAGGAACGACTGGCAGTGTAACTCTGACTCATCTCCTGCACAGAGAACAGATGGTTCATTATTGATGCCCAGCTCATTTAGTAGAGCTACAGTTTGGTAGGCACCAAGTAGGCCCAGAAGCACAGTTGTGGAAATATACATGTTCTGTTTAAGGTTGATTATGTATAGAGCACTAAAATTAAAAATGTCTCCCCTCCTGCACTCCTTGTGAGCTTATTTATGGACACCATGTATGTAATTACAGCGTAAAACAGGACTCGGTTCTTTTTCTGACATATGGAATTATGCCAGCCTATAATGGCCCATTTTGCCATAGGAAATTACAGAGTGTGGAGCAGCCTTTGTATCCGCACACACACACACACGAGGACAGACGCACGCACTTGTTCTGTGCCCTCTAGTATCATTCACAGCTTTAGCTCTGAATGACTTGCTTTGTATGACTAAAGTTGAGCCTCACAGAGATTCAGCTCTGAACTCAGAGCACTAGAATGTGTGTTAGACATTTTCTACCCCAGGGTTGACTGCTTGTGTTGCTATTATTTAAAAAAACATGCCTCTGAGTTAATGTTAGCACTTGGATAAACCTGGACTGGGAAGTTATGATGAAACCTAATCTGCCTTGACAATATTTATTATACCTCTCACTTCTACTTCTTTTGTACTGCATATCCCATAGTACTTAGTAGTTCTCTTTTTTAATTATAGGTTTGCCTGGCTATTGCCCACTACTCTCATCCAGCTGATCTTCAACTGCTGTTTGGCTTTGAGTATCAAGGACGGCGATACCATGAATCTAAAGGTAACGCCTGTGGATTGCTATAGTTCTTTCACTGTTTGTAAAAGACCTGCCATATTATTTGAAAGTGATAAATGTTTTAATTCCATGTATAAATAAGTGTATATGTTTTTTGTTTTGTTTTTCTCTCAGAGGAACGAGTCAATGGTTCCACCCCGAGAGGATTACAGACCCCCATTTTTGACCGTTCCTCTGATTGGGATCGGGAAATCAAGAGAACGAATGCTTCAGAGTGGAGAGTGTGCTCCATCAACCAGAGTTATACTGTCTCATCAAGGTTTTTATTTCATGCATTCAGTCCTACTTGTTACAAACTTCTTTTAAAATCATTTTTTTGATGACATGTGACATAATGTGCCTTTTCCACACTATATTGAGGTACCTGACAAGAAAAACAAAAACTAACATGTCAGTCTGGTTTTGACAAAACAGTCTATTCATCTCAGTTCAGCAGCATTATCGCCAGAGATGGTTTCAAAGCATAGACAGTATATGGTCGTAGCCAGAGTGATATTGCCCTTTAGTAAGCCTGGAGAAGAGCGTCTTCACTGTTGTCATCTTGGTAGTTTTGTAATAGGACATGACGACAAAGGAGTGGCTCTGACTTGCACTGGCTAAAAACTTAGTTTACATGTCCTGAGACTGGAAAATCCTCCCTTTTGACTCTGTGATTTTTCAAAATGAACTTCATGTTTTATTCAGTATAACTGGAGACTAGCCATTGAGTTGTCAAGAAAGTTTTCAAGATCACAGAGGAAGGGAGCCAAATTCTGTTTTCAGTCAACTATTATAAAATCTAGTCTTTTAACCAAAGGAGTCGCCCCCTGGTGTTCATTACAGAGGATCAATTATTCACCAAGACAAACACACAACATGGGCCTGAAATAATCCAAAGCGATAGCAAAACAGTTCCAGTCCTTACAAGCTTTCACATTTATACTATACTACTTGAGAAATTTAATAGACCACCTGTCATAAAACCAAGAAAAATAATTTATTTAAAAGTAAGAATGACATTGTTGTTTATTTGGCAATTGACAGACTGAAGTCCCATTTTTATACCCAGATTTAAGCCAGCACGCTGGACTTCTCTGCAGAGTCATCAAGTGTAATATTCAACCACTAAAACTAATTTTTCTTTTCAGAAATATGGGTAAATAATTGTAATTTGTCATCTAAAAAGTGCTTCACCTTTTTCTGCTTCTTTATAAAACTGTAAATGACATAATTCAAGTATATAACAATAATTGTAGTTTAACATTAAAAATGTGATTTTAATAAAAGGGCTTGCACATATCGGTTGATTAGAAACATAAACAAATATTTTGAGATGTTGTTTTTTTCCAATACTATTAATTTAGGGCATCTGTGCCATATACCTTTATTAGATGGTGGTCTAATAAATTTGTTAACCACTTATACCTTTTATTATTATTTTTTTTTTCACTCTGTTTTGGGTTAGTGTCTTAGTTGTTATTTACTTAATCCGCTTTAAATGAAGTCTTGTGTTTGTTTCATGTGTTAACACCAGTCTCTCTCTCTCTCTCTCTTTTTTTTTTTTCTTTTTTCTTTTCTAGTCTTCCAGAGCACATTGTAGTCCCGTCATCTCTGACAGATCAAGATCTGATGCAGTATGCATCATCATTCACTGATCGTCGCATCCCTGTGAGCATCTACACTCTAACAGAGCGCACGTTTATCGGAAGTCTCCAATAAACGTTATGCTTCCAAATATAATTTCCATTTAGGTCATTATTTAACCTGCAGTGTTTTTTTTCAGACAAAGCGCAGGCCCACCAATGGAGTTATCCCACTTATTGTTTAATTTAACTGATCAGAGCCTCACTATTACTTTGTTGCTGATCAGTGACTGTTTAATTAATGTCTGTTTTTTGCAGATGTGGTGCTGGAGTCACTCCAATGGGAGTGCTCTTGTCCGGATGGCCAGCTTAACTGATCCATTACAGCTAAAGAAGACTGAGCAGAAGTAAGACTATTCAGATTCAGAACCTAAATTGAAAATGATTTTTTTTTTTTTTTTTTTTTAATAACTCTAGCAGATTTTCAGCTCTCAGTCCATTAAGAAAGTGCTACTTTAGGAGAAGGAAATACAAGTCTGAACATTCAGTTTCTGCTCAGGTTTTTGATATTTAAATTGTTTACATTAGTCAAGTGTGCATCTTGTCATCACTGTCTGTGGTGTTGTGTTGTAGAATCTTTGCCGCTATCACAAAAAGCCACCCACAGCGCAATGAACCGTTTAGATCGGATCTGGACAAGAGTCTGCCTTCTATCCTGGACATCCAGAGCGCATTTGTTAAACTGAGGCAGATATGTATCCTAGGTGAGCTCCACTGCAGCTTATACAGTGGGGCAAAAAAGTATTTAGTCAGCCACCGATTGTGCAAGTTCCCCCACCTAAAATGATGACAGAGGTCAGTAATTTGCACCAGAGGTACACTTCAACTGTGAGAGACAGAATGTGAAAAAAAAATCCATGAATCCACATGGTAGGATTTGTAAAGAATTTATTCGTAAATCAGGGTGGAAAATAAGTATTTGGTCACCTCAAACAAGGAAAATCTCCGGCTCTCACAGACCTGTAACGTCTTCTGTAAGAAGCTTTTCTGTCCCCCACTCGTTACCTGTATGAATGGCACCTGTTTGAACTCATCATCTGTGTAAAAGACACCTGTCCACAGCCTCAAACAGTCAGACTCCAAACTCCGCCATGGCCAAGACCAAAGAGCTTTCGAAGGACACCAGGAAAAGTATTGTAGACCTGCACCAGACTGGGAAGAGTGAATCTACAATAGGCAAGCAGCTTGGTGTGAACAAATCAACTGTGGGAGCAATCATCAGAAAATGAAAGACATACAAGACCACTGATAATCTCCCTCGATCTGGGGCTCCACGCAAGATCTCATCCCGTGGGGTCAAAATGATCATGAGAACGGTGAGCAAAGATCCCAGAACCACACGGGGGGACCTGGTGAATGACCTGCAGAGAGCTGGGACCAAAGTAACAAAGGTCGCCATCAGTAACACACTACAACGGCAGGGAATCAAATCCCGCAGTGCCAGACGTGTTCCGCTGCTGAAGCCAGTGCATGTCCAGGCCCGTCTGAAGTTTGCCAGAGAGCACATGGATGATACAGCAGAGGATTGGGAGAATGTCATGTGGTCAGATGAAACCAAAGTAGAACTTTTTGGTATAAACTCAACTCGTCGTGTTTGGAGGAAGAAGAATACTGAGTTGCATCCCAAGAACACCATACCTACTGTAAAGCATGGGGGTGGAAACATCATGCTATGGGGCTGTTTTTCTGCCAAGGGGACAGGACGACTGATCCGTGTTAAGGACAGAATGAATGGGGCCATGTATCGTGAGATTTTGAGCCAAAACCTCCTTCCATCAGTGAGAACTTTGAAGATGAAACGAGGCTGGGTCTTCCAACATGACAATGATCCAAAACACACCGCCCGGGCAACAAAGGAGTGGCTCTGTAAGAAGCATTTGAAAGTCCTGGAGTGGCCTAGCCAGTCTCCAGACCTCAACCCCATAGAAAATCTGTGGCGGGAGTTGAAAGTCCGTGTTGCTCGGCGACAGCCCCAAAACATCACTGCTCTCGAGAAGATCTGCATGGAGGAATGGGCCAAAATACCAGCTACTGTGTGTGCAAACCTGGTAAAGACCTATAGTAAACGTTTGACCTCTGTTATTGCCAACAAAGGTTATGTTACAAAGTATTGAGTTGTATTTTTGTTATTGACCAAATACTTATTTTCCACCCTGATTTACCAATAAATTCTTTACAAATCCTACCATGTGGATTCATGGATTTTTTTTTTTCACATTCTGTCTCTCACAGTTGAAGTGTACCTCTGGTGCAAATTACTGACCTCTGTCATCATTTTAGGTGGGGGAACTTGCACAATCGGTGGCTGACTAAATACTTTTTTGCCCCACTGTAAAAGCAGTGTAATTCAATGCTCTGCTGAAAAAATGCAGGAGACTTAATGGCATTGGCGTGTACAGTTTTATACATATAAACGTACTAATGTTTTTTATTGTGCAGATCCGTTTGAGGAGTCTGAGGAGAGGTGGCTTTCAACCATTGAAAACTCTCGATGGCTTGAATATGTCAGGTATGTAAACAAGCTGACAGTGCATGACTGTGCATTGTAAACTCAAGAGGGTCATATAAAATTTTAAAGGGACAAATTTAAAGTGCGCCATAAGGCTGCATGTTTGTAGAGTCACAGTTAAATCTAGAATATAGGATTAAAAGGTGCTTTTTAAAATGATTTCTTTACACTTTCATGTTTGCACAGGATTATTTAGATGCAGAAAAGACTAAAGGTATGATAACGGTTGACAATAAATATCAATGCAGTTAACATGTTTGTTTCTTTTGTGACCAAAGGGCCTTTTTAAAACACTCTGCTGAGATGGTCTATCACTTAGAGGGAGGGAATTCCTCTGTCATTCTTCAAGGTAAACTCTTTTTGAGCCTTATTTTGTAGCCTTCACTCCTGCATGTGGAGTTATGTTTTTCGATCATTTATTATATTACAGCTAAGTTTTTCTTAAAATGTACAATAATATGCATTTAATGTATCAGTGCCACATAAGAGTCTGTGACTTATTACTCCTTTGTTCTGCACCTGCACAGAAGAGGAAGACCGAGACCTAAACTGTGTAGTATCCGCATTGATGCAGCTCATGTTGGACCCTCGCTATCGCAGCCTCATTGGCTTTCAGAGTTTGGTGCAGAAGGAGTGGGTGATGGCTGGCCATCGCTTCTTGGACAGATGCAACCACTTGAAGAAAAATGACAAAGAGGAGGTACTTGATTAATGTAATTTAAATTAATCCAACTATTCAAGAGATGTGACTTGACACCCCTGCTTCCTGCATCTGTTTTTTTTTTTTTTTTTTTGTTTGTTTGTTTTATGGGTAAAGTCCCCACTGTTCCTGTTGTTCCTGGACTGCGTGTGGCAGATTATGAACCAGTACCCAGCAGCATTTGAGTTCACAGAGACCTATCTGACAGTACTGAGTGACAGCATGTGGATCCCACTGTTCAGTACTTTCCTGTTCAGTTCATCCAAGCAGCGTGCCCAGCACTTGATGGTGAGGGATAGATTAATGTTTATGTATGCACTTGATCTGGATAAATGTAATCATCAGTGGAAATGCCATAATGAGCAGTAAATGCAACTGTGTGTATGTTTGTGAGAGAGGTCTGTCTGTGGAAAAAATAAATAAATGAAGAGGAATAATGAATTGGAAATGAATAGAAAAGAAGGAAAGCATAACTTGAGGATGTGTCACTGAATGCTTCAGACTGTAATTTCCTTCTGTGCGTGCCAGATAATTGACAGGAAAGAGTACAACAAAAAGAGAGGATAACATTTAACTTGTGGTCAAGACAAAAGCAAGTTGTGGACCTTTCTTTTCTTTTTTCTCCTTCTTACTTTCATGTATTGAAACTGTTCCGCTTTGGAAGCTGCTTTTTATAGAGTATAGTAGTTCTTATTACGTACAGAGTCACAGGGTAACATTGTCTTTACTCTGCAGGACTTTGCCAAGCACAAAGCCATCCCTCAAGGAGAAGACCAGGTTGTGTATTTCCCTCCAGTTTGGGAGTGGTCACAGCAGTTCTCAACTAAAGATCAAACCCTCTTTAACAACCCCATGTATGTAGGCAAAGGAGCTGCCTGTGTTCAGAACGGTGAAGTGAAAACCTTCAAACGCAAGGTACGCAAAGCACTGAGGTTCACCAGTTTTCAGGATTCGAATTAGCACATTTACATGTGCATGCTCTCTCTCTCTCTCTCTCTCTCTCTCTCTCTCTCTTTATTTTTATTTTTTTTAAACTGTCGTTTTTAAAGTGGCAATTTTCTGACAGTCAGATTGTAATTACAGAATTCCTGTCATTTGAAGGGAAAGTTTCACAGAACTCAAAGAATGCAAATACAGTAGTCTCTCTTCCACTTATCTCTTATTTATAGAAGTCAAAGGACATGTAGGTAAATTTGTATCGAGTCACCTTTGTCCTCTGAAATATCTGTAGTAAATGTACAGAAGGTGGATTATTAAACAGAAAATATACATTTTAAATTGTCATTTTTAGAGTCTTTGCAGTACAGCCTGTCACAGAGAGAGTCAAAATAGTCTAATTCTCAGTGTTTCCTCTTTTTGTAGCAGAAAGCCTACAGTTCCACATTACGAGGGACGCCCACAAATCTGCGTAATGGGGTAAAGGGTGGGGAGGAGTCCCTGACCCGACGAAGCTCTCTAGCTAACGAGTTGAAGTCTGAGCTGACACCAGTGAAAGACTTAAGTCCATCTGAGCGCTTCTTCAAGGACTGGTTCTCTCGACCCGCTGACCTGCAGGGCCTGCTGATTCCCTTGCTCATGCCCTCTCATATGGCTTTTTGGAAGCTCTTCTTTCTCCGTTGGGTTCCTGAAGCCTGCATCTCCAAAGGAGGCCCAGTCACCACCTACCACAAGCTCTCCCAGCTGGTTGATGAAATTGAGATACTGCAGAGCCAACTCAGGCAATATAAGGGAACCAGTCCAGGCAACACACCACTCACCAGCTCAGGTGGAAACCCTACAGACCAACGGAGGATGTATTTTCAAGCCAGTTCTCCTGATGACCCCTCTACACCTCCAGAATGCCTTACATCTTCCTTTCCTTTCACCCCAACGGGCAACCTTTCCCGCCGCACTGTCCAAGGGACTCCCATTAGCAAATTTCTGAATGGTGCAAGGATCTGGCTCTCAACAGAGACTCTTGCTAATGACACCGTCTGAGGACGTAGGACTCACTTTTTTGAGCCTAGTACAGGTTTTTCTAACAACTAATCATCTTATTTTCTCTTACCTCTTTCTTAAATACCAAGAACTAAACTTAGAATTAGAAATATATGCCATTTTGGACTTATACTGAATTATTTATAAGCTAGAACTTGCGCCATTGATGCTGCATCCAAATCTGAGGTAATTTCTAGAGTAATGTCTGTAGCACTGAAAAATACAGTTGAGGAATTCAGTCTTGTAAGCACATCATTATTGGCCTTACCATGAGCTCTTGTATGACTGTGAAAGATCATAACTTTTAAGATGGATGTATTTTTATTTTTTGTCATCCATCTACTTAAAGAGTGCTTTTTAATACACCTTTTCTGACATTTACCTCTGATTTACTGTATGTTTTAAAGCAATAATGGAATGAGGTATATTTGTGATAGTGCTATGAGTTAAATTGTTATTTCTTTGAATTCTTATTGGTCAATAAGACGTCTCACTGAAATGGAGTAATGTTATATGAACTTTAAAGAAAAATTGCCCATTTAGTGTTGCAGCAGCAATGATGCTTTTCACTGAACACTGACTTCCAAGTAGTCAAGTTGCTTGTGCCTTCATGGAGATTTAATTGAAGATTATTTTTTTTAATTTATATTTCAGAAAGAGGAACAGAAAATAATACTGCTAACATGTATTATGCGTCAAAAAAAGATCTGCCTTGGTTGAATGTAATGGTTTTTTTGTTTTGTTTTTCCTCTTGCACAAACTTACTGCTGTTTGCTACAAGTGCCCATATTTTAAGGGTTGTTTTTGTTTTCGGGTTTTTGCGATTGGTAGCAAATGGTGTGATTTCAGGGTCTAACTGTAGATTAACTCTATTTTTTTTTTTTTTTGAAGCAGCAATAAGGACCTGTATTTTTAGTCTGCGGGGAAATGGAGCTGTGAGGACTTCAATCTGTGGTAGATATTTCCTCTTTTCTTACGAAGCAGCTTTATTAAACTTAGAGGCCTTCTGGTAAGGCACCAAGGAGAAATTCTTCAGAATAATAGTAGCTGAATGGTAATTTTTTTTTTCTTTCTTCAAAGTAAAGGGATGGACAGATGCTATGACTCAATCCAGTCCCTAGTTTGGTAAATGATGAATCAGATATCAGGCACGGAGTCCAAGCATTCAGAGAGCATGACACAGTTTCAGGGCAGCACATTAGCAAGAAGTCATCTGGTTACTGCAAAGCCTCATAAATGCATGTGCCTGTAATTTTGACTTTGCAGGGTTCAGTTGTAGAGAATGAAAAGTTTAAAAGCATGAACTGCACACACTGTTCAGCATACTGTATCCTTCCTCATTTCTCTTGATACATTTACTCTGCAGAGACTAATGGCAGCATTCGAAAACAAGAACTGAAGATGTAGTGCTAAACATGCCCCGCTGTTCTTTGTGCAACTGTGTGCTGTCTTGGCAAGTTTGGGGAAAATGTCATCATCAATGGCATCAGTAAAAGATCACTGTGTAATTCCTCTTTAAAATGTTAAAATGCCGTTTATTGTCAAACCCTTTGTCATTCGCAGTGGTCCTGCGATGCTGGATTGATCAGTTTCCAGTGATATGAGGGTTTTATTCTGCAATAACTAGTTCAGGTGTTTCTGTAGTGTATAATGTGAGTGCAAAACTGCTCTCCCAACTGCTATTAATTGCACAGTTTACTCAGTATATAGGATAGATTTGTTAAATATAATTTTTGGCAAATATTATAAATATTGTATATGCTTGAAAATTTCCAATTAATATTTTTGATTAATGGTACTAAATAACTTTTATCCTTGATTTAGTCTCTATATTTTATGAAGAGATATTTATATGCTGTGTTATTTTTCCACTAATTCACAATGTTGCACTCTGCTGTAAGTGTATGATGACCGTGCTTCTTCTGTGGCACCGTTTGATATCGATTAACAGCAGATGTATTTATTCAGATATGCAAATGTTCTCTAAGAGGGATGGAGCAGCTGCTGGACGTCCTCTGTGCCTTTTGTTTGTTTGTTTGTTGGGAAGATTGACCATTTTTGTAACTTTGTTCTAAATCTGTCGGCTTATCTTAGTTTTCTAAAACCTGTTGATTTGTACCAATTGTGTAAATTTAGTTAAATTTGGAGGTACTGCACTGAAGCTTTTTTTTTTTTTTTCATAACAGAAAATACAGCTCAAATATGTACTAGTAACCAATCATTACATAAGTTTGCAAATGAAACTGTGTTCTGGCTTTTCTATGACATGTTCATGACAATAATGTCTTTATCACAGCTAATTTGAAAGTATTTGTTGTGGCATGAAAATTACCAAGTTGATATTCATGGGGAAAAAATCCATTAATGCAAAATGAGGAAAACAAACCATTCCCCCCCCCCCCCCCCCCCCCCCCCCCCAACAAACACCTGCTGGTTACCAATGGACACAAAAACTTTGAGTCCTCAAGTAGAATAAAAAAGAGCTGCCTAAGAGCCAGCGCATTTACCATCCTCGGTATGGTGTCATTAGTTATACATGGATTTTAAAGACTATCTTAGTAGGATACATTCATAGATTTGTTATAAACCCTTTTAACATTATTTTTTTATTTTTTTATTTATTTATTTAGGACAGTGCATGTTAATGAACATAAATGTAAAAAAAAAAAAATTACATGAATGTAAACATACCAGATTATAGCCAAGGGCTAATTTCCATCTGTTGTCCTTAAGCATAAAAATAGACATAATTCATAAAAATTCATCATTCATTCATAATACATTGTTGATCAACTGTTGATCAACAGATAGCAGAGGTCAAACACATTAGGTTGTCAAATAACATTATTTTATGTAGCACTAATTACACTACACTTAATAGCATGTTGACATGGAGGCATTACATTTTTGTGTATTTCCATAACAATGAAACTAGTGTGTGAAATGGCACAGCTGGAATACAAAAGGAGAAACTATATCTGAGATTGAGACCAAGCCTTTTAAGGAGGCTGCACTTCAGCTTAAGTGTCTCTCTTTAATCTTGGCTGAGGTTTTCCTGCAAGAGTATAACTCTGATTACCCAGAGTGCCCTTTGACAGTGGCTCAGAATAAAATTGCTGATTACAACAGGTGAGGTGCAGTAGTGGTTAGTTTAGTGTCACTAATGCTGCTGTTACGCAGCTCCAGAACTTTTCTCAGATGGGTTTTTTTGTTCAGTAATGTTGTCTGGACCCGGAGTTGTGGTAGGAGATAGTCAGAGAACTTATAATCATCATGGAATTTCTTAAAGAATATCTGCAAAACCAAACTTGTTGATAGAAGTATAACCTGGCGAATAGCTGGTTTGACTGATGATTCTGAGCCTTATTTTTTTTATCTAAAGGAGACCACTGAAGTTAATTTGGAAAAAGCTTGGAAAACAAATCCCAAATGCATGCCTTGGAACCTTTTAGATGATTGCAGAGTAATGAGAATTGCTTTTAGATGGACATCAGTCAACCACACTACAAAACCAAAACAATGGATAACCAATGGATCTTATGAGATACCCTCATTGACTACTAAAAAAACAAAATTTGCAGGATAAGAAGCAAAAAAAAGTCAACATTGTTGTCAGTTTTGCATGATGTGCAGGATCAAAGGGGCCCTGAAGTAGCACTGTTGTTACTGATTTCATTGTTACAGGCTGTCGGCTGATTGTTGAAACATTACACAAACTTCTAAGATGAGCTTAGGCTAGTGTGTTACAAAGTTTCTTTTTTTGAAAATACAAATTTGCTTGCTTTTATAGAGCATACATTCTTTCAGTTCATAGAAGTAAAAACACTGGTATAACTACCAGCATCAACAAGAGTTCTGCTCCACTGTATCATCTCACTGACAGATGCCACGGTAAGTCAGCTGTGTGCAATGTAAGGGAACTGGAAATATCACCGCTTGCGTGTGAGCTTTACCTTTGAAGAAATGTCTGAAAAACATATTTCTTCTTAGAGTCTGTAAAGGCCTTGTGCTGGGGCTGGCACCTTTCAGATGTTTCCAGCCAATGTGGACACACCTGCATATTTTTACTCTACAGTCACATGCCTTTTGTTTAACTCAAAGGTGGATTATCAACAAGGCAACACTTTCTGGTTTTCAGAACCTCCATGTTCGCTGTTTGTCAGTTCAGAGAATTTGCTCTTTTCATGTAAAAGCAAAGCCTTTGTTCATATTTTTTTTTCAGTCAAATCAGCATCTGCAGAGGAGATGACACAAAAAAAACCCTGCAGATCGTCATTTCAGGACAACAGGATTATGTACTGCTACTGTTTTTGAAATGAAACGGCTATTTTACTGCATCAAATGATTAAAGGTACCAAAACAAACGTATGAAGCATAAGCATTTAACTATTAATATACATAGGCTATAAAAATGACTAAAATTAATGGAGGGTTTCTGATGCTACAGAAAATATGAAGTTACTACCCAATTGTAAATTCTATTTGGTGCATGTCTTCAGCTCCCCCTGCTGTGTGACACTTCGTATTGTACATTTAATTAATTTATACCGAGGTTATTAGAGTTCACAACACCCAAATTAAATAGTAAGTGGGTATGAAAAAAACTGAAAATCCCAAAAACTAGACGTTACAAAAACATGTATTTATATAAATGACTGAAATAAGACACACCAGCATGCAGGAAATGTATTTAGTTTTTCTCAATTTGATCACATCTGTGAAAAATGGCTGGAATTGATTCACATGTTTACTGAGATTGGGATGTCTATATGACTGTAGATAAAATAGTATATTGTATACTATACCTGTTTTGACCCTGTCATATTGTACCCCTTATAATATAACAATATAACTTCAGTCATATCTCTGTAAAAACTAAAGCTAAGGCAGACACTGATCAAAACAAAGCAATAGCAAACAAAATGAAATGAAAATAACTGATACTAATATCTATATGTGCAATAAAGTGAATGAACGCCATGTTTTTTGGCTTTGATGTGTTGTGTTATTGCTGTTATTTTGAAAAAACTGGAAAAAATCTGCCAGAAAAGCAATTGTGAGTATCTGTTCGCGCAGCATTAAAAGTAATATTATATTTTTCATGTGCAAGTAGGATAAAAACTTCGTTCTGCTGGTAGTAGTGCACGCCTAATCTAAGGGAGTAAACGTAGTGACGTCATTGTTGAGCGCCTCTGCTGGCCTTCGAAATGGGCTCGACTCCTGAGCCTTGATTACTTCAATTGTCCCCTCCGAATATCAACTTTTTAATAAAGAAACTCCTGTTCGCGATGACATTTGGAGGTATGTGTGCAGGTCGAGACGAAGCACGGGCGTTTATTAGAGGCTCCCCGCGCGCTGCCATCGTAGTTATGAGCTGATGTGAGTCGAGCAGGGCTGGAGTCAGTTCATTTAGCTTTAGCCGTGGGGCTAACTAGCCTGAACCTCTGGGCTGATGCACAGTGATAAATTATAGCGATAGGCGTCGTGGCCTCGTATAACATTAGCTACCATTTAAACTCGTCGGCTACGCTTGGTGTTGCACTGCGAAGTGTCACACTGTCACTTCTTTCTCCTTAAAAGTAGGAATTCTAGTAGCTAGCTAACTTTAGCTAAGTCAGCTAACGGTAAACAAATTTCCCTGGAGTGTAGCGATAACAGGAAGAAAACTCTTGACTTGTTACAGCATTAGTTGAAGAGATGTTTCTAGATGAAAATTCACATTGTTTCCCGTATAGTCATGCTGAAAGAAGTCTGGATTCTGGACTTTGATTTATTTATTTATTTTTAAATATAAGCTTTTTCAAATTAAGTGTGTGCTAAATTAGCAAATGTGCCTTTTAGGAGCTGTCCAAAAAAATCTGTCAGCATGTTTTAATCTCTTTAGAATGGGGTTGTGTTTGTATAGTAAACAAGCTGATATGCATTGCAACAGTTATATTTCCAACTTTATTACTACTCAAGTAGACATGGAACAGCTTGAATGTTTACTGGAGGGGGGCAGGGAGTGTGTGAATTGGATGTATTGCACTTAATTGCAGTGGTTTTATTGTATTAAAATGTGACTGTAAAAAGTAGTTAATATAAAAAAATGCTAAATTTTTGAAAATGGGGCATTAAATTACATTTTGTCTGTGTGTAATAAACAGTAATGAGTATTCATGTATTAGTACTATGTATGTATATATATGTCAAGCAGCTTAAGGGTTTGTTTTCCCAGTCAAATGGTTTATTTTTGCTTCTACAGATAGACATGATCAAAGATGATTAACAAAATTCTGCTCTTAGATCAGCATAGCTGTACCTTTCAAAGTGGACTAATTTTTGCCCATTTCTAGCTCCATATTTTCTTTTACGATTCTACTACAGTAACTTTGAATAATTCAAAGTTATGCTAACTGAACTTGTCAAACAGAGATAAGAGCAGAAAAATCTGTTTGAAATCAAGAGTTTTGGGTAGTCTGAAGCCTGAGATTTTTTTTGGTTGTACTCAAACTGATCCTTTTCTTTCACCTGAGATCAAGTACAATTACGCATACATTCAAAAACAGGTTCAAAAACTTTTTATTCAGACATTGTTTTATCATATTTTGCCGTTTTTACTTCCTGAATGCATTGCAAACCTGTACTGGGATTTTATTTATTTATTTTTTGTCTTCTGTGTTGAGCACATTGAGTTTGCATATAATAAATGTGCTATATAAATAAAATTGCCATTGCCACAGCAAATACCCTAACCTGGTTGTGTTTAATATGCACATTGTGACTTTACTAGTATATATGAATGACCAAAAAAAGGAAACCATAAGAGGTTTGCTTTAGTGCTTTCTTTCTGTGGTTGAGGGTAAACTAACACAACTTGTGGCCGACCATAAAGCCTAAAAATCAAAGTTTTAAGCACTGATGCAATGAGACAGTATTATGTGTCTTATTTTATTGTATTTTTCTTTTCAGGTAGTTTGGTAGATGAGGTGAACCAGGTGATTTCAGAACTGGTTCCTGTGCGGGCTGACTGGCTTGCAAGTTTCAGTTCCTGTGCAGTACAATAAAGCTACTGGCTTTGTCTGAGGATAGCAATGAAACCAGCTCAGGAGCGTAATCAGGAGTGCCTGCCTCCTAAGAAAAGGGATCTCCCAATAAGTAACAGCAGCAGTGGAGCTGGAGGGACAGTGGGAGGTGGGGTTCCAGTCGGAGGGGCTAACAGCGGAGCTGGCAGTGCTGCTGGTGGTATTGCAGAAGAGGAAGTGGTTTCCATCCAGAATTGTGGAGCCAGCAGTGAAACTCAGGGAGGGACCCCCTCTGGAGAGTGGCTGCGAGCTCAGCCAGGGCTTCATTATGGAGTGGATAATTCTGACAGCATACCGGCAGTGCCCGTTGACCAGTACAGTATGCTCTACAAAGTGGCCCTTCCATCTGCTACCTACTCACCTACCAGTTTACACCCAGTGTTAAGCCACATTTCTCCAGCCTATACTGTACACTCTCCCCTCCTGCAGCATCATCCTGGCATTCCCTATTCCCCTCTTGGTTATGCACAGATCCCTCATTCTTCTCTCCAGTTTGTCAGTTCCCCTTATGCAGCAGTACCTTACGCGCTCCCCCCTGGTTTTGTCCCAGGATCATTAATCTCTCCCTCAGGGACCATCCCGCAGCCCCATGCTGTGTCCCACCTTGTTCCCTACCCATCTGTCATACAAGAAGGTGTTGTTTCTCCACCTCCTCAGGCCCAGGTGGCTGCTCATACCTTTGCCAAAGTTGCAGCTTCCAGTGGTGTCCCACTGATGCTGCCCTCAGAGCAAGCTGCCCAGCAGCACCTTGGTACTGTTGGAGTCCTGCCTGCAACAGAGCTTAGCTCCCGAGGGATGGCCATCTTCTGCCACCCTCAGGGAGCAAGGGGTGCCACTGCTGTCAGAGACTACCACAGTTCCCAGCAGGAGAATGAATTGGAGGTGAATGGAGGGGACAAAGAGCAGGGAGCCAGAGAGGTTGTACCAGACTCGGTCTACACTGCCAGAAATGCACGTCTACCACAGGTTGCATCCAGCTCAGCATCACAGGAGCACAGCCAAGACAAAGTCCTGCAGAACCGAAGACTGGAAGAGAGAAGTTCTCCTGGTCAGCGCAGCACTCCGGACAGTGACCTGGAGGTGAGACACACTGATGGCTTTCTAACGTACCCTCTAACAGTGAAATGGTGATTTAATGCCTCTTTACAAGTTAATGCACAAAGAATAAACCAAAGTTAACAGTTAAATAAGAAGAGCCAGGAGTGATATAAGACGGTGTGTGACATTGTTCCATGTTACAGCTTAAGTTTTGTGTTTTACATGTACACTGAAGGGAAGCGTCACCTGATGCAAAGAAAATCTCACATTTGAACATGGCAAGCAGAGCATGACCAATAGAGAACACTTGAAGGGTCTAGAAATGATGTCCATGCAGATCAAACCATTTTACAGCCTTTCTGTAAAAGAAGTCAGAGGGAGCTCTATGGTGTCTGTCTTTTCTGACATCAGTTAAAAAATAATAATTTTGTGGTTGTTGTCTGGCCTGAAATCTCTTGTTGGAGAGGTTGAAGATTTAGGAACTCAATAATTAAAAGCCACTCATATTTTACACATTTGGTTTCTTCAGGCTGCTGTGAGGAAGCGTACCAAAAGCCATTTTTAAGTTGTTCTGTGAAATTAAGTTGTTCAAATAACTACTCATTTATTTATTCAACTCTCAGGTGCAGCAGGTGGTTGGGCGTTTGGTTTCCTCTAACCAAAGTGGTATCGGAGCACGGAAAGAGGTCTCCTTTGCTCCCTTGAACCTCTCTCAGGGTGGCCACAGAGCCAGAGATGTCCACGGAGAGAGTCCAGGTGTAATTTCCAGCCGAACGGCGTATACGGCGCAGAACGCGAGTTACAGTGATCACAGAGTCACCGCCCTCCAGCAGCAAGCAGGACAGCCAGGCCACGCTGTCATGCTTGCCAATGGGCAACCGGTACTTATTCCCTTGGAGTGTCATCCGCATCAGCAACCACAGCAACACTACCCGGGACAGGCTAATGATGCCTCAGCCAGCCATGCCTCTACCACACTGGCCTCCCCTAGCCCAAGCTTTAAAGCCTCTGATTCTTCAGCCAGAGTGTGCCTCTCTGAAAGGGTGGAGCCAATCACAGCTCAGCAGCAGCCTCTCCCGCAGCCTCCAGTCCAGCCTACAGCAGATGCGACTCAGGCCTTAACTTCAAGCCTTGCTCCCGCACCGGCTTCTTGCAACCCATCGCACTTCATGAAGGGGGCAATTATTCAGCTGGCTACTGGGGAGCTGAAGCGTGTGGAGGACCTGCAGACTCAGGATTTTGTGCGTAGCGCCGAAGTGAGCGGAGGGCTTAAAATCGACTCAAGCTTGGTGATGGACATCCGCGCCAGCCAGCAGAGACCCGGCCTGGTTTCACTTCATTTTACTGTGGGGGAGCAGCAGAGCAAAGTGACCATCGACGTGCCCCCGGAGCACCCCTTCTTTGTCTTTGGCCAGGGATGGTCATCTTGCAGCCCCGAACGCACGGCCCAGCTCTACGGCTTGGCCTGCCATCATCTACAAGTTGGTGACATGTGTGTGTCCATCACCCTGCAGCAGCAGCAGCAGCCACCGCTTCCTCCACAACAACAGAAGCAACCACAGCACCATCATTCACAAACGCAACAACAACAGAACCTGTCCAGGACTATAAGCAAAGCCAATGCTATATCAGGACCTGGTCACCAGCTAATGGGGCCTCCAGCCCCTCAGCAGTCACGGCCACCATCTCATTTCAGGTTGGACCGCATTCACAGAGAAAGACAGAAGGATGGAGAGAAAGATTTGGCCGATAAAGAGGAAGCCACACAGCTCGGGGCTGTAGGCCGCACTGAGTCGCCCATCAGACCAAGTAGGACCTCAGGAGAGCATCCAAGGAGCCAGAGCAGTTACCACTTGCACACAGAAGGCTCTGCTTTTGCAGAGGCAGGGATGGGAGCAATGCAGGCTGCAGTAGGTGCCTCACAGAGACGCTGGTCCTCGCCTGGCCTCCGAAGATACAGTATGAAGGGAGACGAAGGGCCACGCCCTCAGATAATCAGCTCCAGCCACACAAGGCCTTCTTTCATCCCACAGGAGGTCAAACTGTCCATTGAGGGGCGCTCTAATGCAGGGAAGTAGCATCACATTTGGTAGCAACTATAGATGAGACTGCCACAAGTAAGAATGAGTCTGACAAGGAGAGAAAGAGGGAAAAAAAGAGTGTGAATGTATCCTCAGAATGTTTGAGATTTTGCACACCTAAAATATACAAAAAAATGACCAGATCCTTGTCTGTCTGGTGAGAAGTTTGATTTTGTTCGAATGCCACTCAGCCAAAAGATGCAGACCTTTCGGTCTCTAGCCAGCTGAGTTCATGGCGACGGGGCGGGGGGGGGCATGAAAAGTGGAGCAGAAAGTATGTAGCTGAAGAAATGCCTACCATAGAGTCCTTATACGCTGCATTTCTCTTCCTCCCTCCCTCCTCCGTCTCCACTTCCTCTTAACCATACTTGGAGGTTTCCATTGCATTCAAATCACTCTAGCTTCCTTTTTGACCAGACCGTCTCTTCAGAAGAACACAGACTACAGAAAAATAATATACGTGTATCGCAGTGAAACTACCAACCCTGCAAGTCGTGATCTATTAAAAAGATCACCGCCAGGGATCTTTAATCTGCTTCACTGCTAAGATCCTATTTCTATGAAAAGCACCCCCCCCCCCCCCCCCCCCCCCCCAAAAAAAAAAAAAAAAAAATAGAGTAGAATTGCAGACATCAGCAGCTCCTTTGGTGATGTTGGCACTGTTGATGCTTTCATCAGTGTATGTTACATTATGCTTCTCCTGCAGGAGTCTGAAACCTCTGCTGTCAGCAGAGATACTCTCTCCCCTCTCTCGTTTCTGCAAAGATCTCGTCTCAGGCCAAGTGTGGCATGTCCCACTTGTCTTACACTGAAATAGCGATAAATCAATCAGCTTGTTTGTTCAGCAATCAATTTCTCCTTCTCCAAAAGCCATTCACCATCATACTCTCAGATTTAGGTTGATGGCCCCAACGTAGATTTACAGAAATAATAAGCGATGTCACGCATTCCACTATTAACTTTCCCCCATGTAGGGAATCATTTTACTTCTCTCCTCACTTCCTCATCACCCAAACTGGTCGAGACAGATGGCCACGCCCCTCAGCTGGGTATTGTCAGGCTTCTTCTCGCTACTGTCACCAAGTCCTTGCTCATAGGAATTTGTTGCATGACCTTTTACATTAGTTAAATGATTTAATTTCCCTTCCAAAGTCATGGCCTCCTCTCCTCACTTTACCTCAGAGCTTTCACAACCAGACTGGGGAATTTAGTTTTCTCTTGTGAACTTTGTAATTAAGGAGGAGGCACCGCCTGGTCATCACTAAAGCCACCTGTGGGAATGAGCCAGCAAGTTGTTTCTCTTTTTGCTTCGCTGGCTGCACTGCCACCTACAGCCCAGGAGTCCGGAGTTGGAGGGTGTAGTAGTTTTTTGTGTATATGAGTGGGGCCGTGATGTTCTAAACTTGACTTGCTCAGTAACCAGATTAAAGCAATAGTTATTTTTATGCTATGTGGCTTTACTGATCCGTATTGCCCTCTCCCAGGAACTTCTTGTGGGGTGTGGTAAATCTCGATAAATGTGCAGTGTGAGATCTCACCCTCTCATCCCTTGACTCTTAAAGGCGATGCACTCTTTTTAATGCTCATTTTCATTAATTTAGCAATCCTGCACAAACAAAGCCTTTGGAAACTTTCTCAAGAAGTCATTGTCCAAACATGGATTTTTCACTTCACTGATATTTTTTAATTTTTTTTTAATGGATTTACTGAAGTGCACATCCAAGAGATGCCCGGCTCTAATGAAATCACAATCATCATCAACTTCTTTTTTTTACCTTTTAAAGTGTACGTTTTGCATTGATACTAGGCTGTCTTTATTCCAGTGGTTCCTAAGATTGTCTTGTGTTGCACATAGCAGATGTCACATTTATTTCATACTGACCTTTAAATAGGAATCACAGTACAGTAGTTTATTTTTTTAATGAAGGGAATAGGTTTAAAGTATTGTTGTTGGGGTTTTGTGGCGAGAGGAAAAAAAACTGACTTGCGTTTCTAAATCTGTTTACAAATTAGCCGACATAAATGCTGCAGTTTCTTCCTTTTGTCTTTCTTACAGGAGAAAAAAAAAAGAATCAAAAAAGGGTGTAATTACAAATAAGTGCAATTAGACCATACATAAAATCGTAGTCAGACGACATTCCTCATTCAGACATTCCCATCAAAAAGTACTTCT
Organism: Diplotaxodon limnothrissa; assembly: GCF_057381915.1. Classification (NCBI taxonomy): domain Eukaryota; kingdom Metazoa; phylum Chordata; class Actinopteri; order Cichliformes; family Cichlidae; genus Diplotaxodon; species Diplotaxodon limnothrissa. The sequence continues at coordinate 19,872,439 of NC_140596.1, forward strand.
TTTGCCATAGATATCTGGACTTACCTTTGGCAAGTTACTTAGGAATATTTCATGTATCTTTTAAATTCGACGTGCTCAGACAGCAGCATCAGTTGTGTGGTTGTTATTGTCATGTGTGCTGTTACGGACTAGTTTGTTTGTGAGGTCCAGACACTGTTGTGTGTTTCCCTTATATCCTCGTGATTCACTGAACTTCTATCAGCAGATAGAAGGGGTCATGAGATTGAGCCTGAGCAGTTTTAAAGGATGGGTTCACATTTTTCTTTCTCTCACGCACACATATTACTTATTCCTCCTATCCATTCTTGCTTGTATAAAGATTCCCTCTCAAAGCTACAGCGGTCTTTCAATGCAGTGTTGTGGAATAGTAATATTGGGCTTCAGGAGTCATATGGCAAAGTCGCACATTAAAATAACTTTTAGACGTTTAAAATGTAACAGTCGTGCCATATCTATAAAAATAATACTTTAGTTTATTGCGTGTGCAGTTTCTTTCCAAAAAGTATTAACAATTGTAGGGATGTGGAAAACAAAATCTGTAACTATAACTGTTAGACAGTTATTTGATATTTTCAAGTGTGTATTAATAATATGTCAGTATTTCTTTTCTTTCTTTAAAAAAAAAAAATCATGGTTATCCTAACACCCGCATATCATGCTTGTTGGAGATACACATTGTGATTTGTGAAAGTCAGACTCCTGAAGACGCCAAGTTGTGGAGAATGATGAAAGAGTGAGACTGTGGGTGCACGCGGTAGAGATGAGCGTCTTCTAAAGAGTGCTGGGGCTCAGCCTTTAGAGACAGGGTGAGGAGTTTGGTTTTTTAGAAAGGGCACAGAGTAGAGCTGCTACTCATCGACGCTGAAAGGACGAAGTTCAGGTTGTTCGGACATGTGGTCAAGATGTCTCCTGCATTCTTGGTAAGGTCCAGGTGTGTCCTACTCGGAAAACCCTTACTGTCCTTCCAGAAGAGCTGGCCATGGAGAGCCAAGTCTGGATGTCTCTGTTTCGCCTGCTGCCCTCACATCCCACTTAAATGTCAGTGTAGGCCTGAAATGAACCTTTTTACAGCCGGTGTGGACAGGAGGAAAGATTTCAACTAATAACTGTCAAACTTGATATGGACAGGTTAGTCAAACTAGCAAACATGTGAACCCAGACTTTTTTTTTTTTTTTTTATATCTGATCATCTGATTGGAGTTTTTCATCCTGTAAGCAATATACACAATACCTGAAAACATTTCACGTAGTCTTCTCTATGCAGTAACCTCAGTATTGTACCCTTCATTGTCTTAACTCTGAAGCAGCGGGGCAGGTCGGCGGATGCAGTCGTTCCACGCTGATTTTTGCTTTAAATTACTCTTCTAATAGGAATCTAAGCAGTGTTTTGCTTTACCACTTTGTATTTTATGCTCAGTGATTCTCATCGATGTTTATTGTCCTGCGACGCCACACACTTTGCCAAATAGCAATGCATTCGTCCTGCATTACCATGGCGCGATTGCTGCTTCTGCATTATGTGTAAGGTCAGGATTCAATTGACGACATTTAAATGGTGCGAGCAGTGCCACCTGTGACTTTTTTCTTTTCCCCCTCTGCTTTTGGGAAGTATCCACTCAAATAAAGATGTCTAATGATCCACATCACTGATCGTCTGTTGCTGTAAGTAATTGCACTAAATGTCCTCCTTTACAGTGTTTGAAATCTGTTGGTAGTTTGAAGAGTTTCAAAATGTAAAGCACACAAAAAAATCACGGAGAAATCACAGGTTGTGCGTTTCTGTAGATAGCTGTATTTTTTGTATAGATAGCTTCGATGATGCTTGTCGTTAATGCCTTAAATTCTGCTTTGTACAATATGTGAAATTGAAACGATGCTCCAGGTAGGCTCAGCGTCCCAGTTTCAGGTTGAATAAGAGTGAATCAGAAATGACAAACATTCATATTTCGATGTCTCAAAGGTTGACTGTGGGCTTTCTTTGGGACATGAACTCTGCAACGTTTTGGTTTGGTTTCATTTTTCTTTTTAAACACATTTCTTATTCCGTTTTTAATAGATTCTTTAGGCTCATATTTAACATTCAGATCCTTTATTTTTTTTTTCCAGTATGTGGGAATGGAAAGGAGGCTTTTCTCTGCACTTTTTTTGTACACAAGACAGCAAAAGGAGGGCAATCTATTAATTCCTCACATGCATAGACAGATGCACAGTTGTTTTTATTGTTGTTGCACAGAATTTGTAGGGTTTTTTTTTTTTCTTTCCTCCTTAGAAATTAATGGGTGGTGTTTGGTGTTTTGTGCTCTGACAGTCTGAACAGCAGAGGCGGGTTTGGATAAGTGAGAAAGGCTGCATAAAGCCAAAACTTTTCTATCGGTGGTAATGTGACTATTTTTTTTTCTCTTCAATGTTTTGTGGCGTTGCTCGATGGGATTTCTATGTGAACTACTTCCTGTTGATCCAGTATTGCAAAGGTGAATTTAGGACGGTTTTGGTGCCGCTGATGTCGAATTAAATCAGGAGAAATGAGAACGGTTAAAAGTTTTAAAAAGTCTGTGTATTTTCAGATATGACTTTGTACTATTTTTTTTTCCTTCTGCACACGGTGACACTGCTTTTTATGTGACGCATAACTAAAAACAAAACAAAAAACAGCATCTTTTTAAATGCCTAAATCTGCAAAAATATATGCAATTATGTAAATGTAACATTCAATCCTCAAGTATAATCCAGGTTGTATGAACTTTGTATAGTGAGTTTTAATATCGTATGGCCGTACCAATATGTATTGATCTTAATCAGAAGCCTTAGAGTTGTCGACCCAAAGTGCTCCCTTAGAATATCCTACACCTACCTGACTTTAACAAAGCATTACTATCTCTATTTTGTTGCGTTTTTATTTGTATCCTTTTTGAATAAAATAGATTTGTACTGTATATTTGTACCTCTCTGTGAACTACTTAGAGCGGTTTTTTTGTTTGTTTGTTTTGATTTGTTTTGCTGTTTTAATTCTATGTACTTTAAGGACACAAAGATATTGTATTTTTATTGTTACAGCTAACTTGGAGACATTGCATTTATCATGTTTGTTAAGTAAACACAATATAATATATATATATAAATATATATACAAATATAAATATAAACAATTATCCAACTTGTGTGCTGTGATTCTTAGTCCTGTTGTGCATTTATTATTTTAGAGAAACTGGTGGCTTCAGTTTCTTTATTGTAGGTTCTATACACCTACAATAGTATATAAAAGATCTTCTCAGGATTATACGGTATATAATATATATATATATAGTCCTTTTGGTGAAAAAATGCTTTTAATTATAGTTGTGGTCAGAGGTTTACACGCACTCATCCCATCATGGCCATGAATGTTATGGTAACTCGTGGCTTTTTTTTTTTTAAACTGTTCTTTTTTCAGAGCATACAGCTTTCATGACCAGCTTTAAGAAGTGGGTGCACACTGGTTCTACACAAGCTACACCCACTTTAGAGGGAGGTTATTTTATCTACTTTATATTTTGCTGCTTGTGAATAACCCATTTTACAAGTTGATTGTCACATCTTGACCTGTAATGTATAGCTGGTAAATATAGTAGTATACAATAAGAGCTGCTGAACAAAAGTGCTCATGTCACATTGTTACACAGTGTTAGTGTAACCCGTTCATGCGTTACGCCTGTTGTTCTGCGTTGTGTTCTGGCGTGAAAGTAAGAGGCAGGAGACAGTACTGAGTCTTTGGCTCTTTACTGCACATCTGCAACACAGAAATATGCGTTCGATCTGTGTGTGTCATGCGACTGCCAGTACACCTCTCCTCCGGCCATGCTGAAAGGAGCTGAGCCTGCAGCTTCATTAATGTACATTAATGTAATGAATCAAATACAACAAATTGTTTTAAAACATTAACTTAAGCTCTCAAAAACAAAAAGCACAAAATAAATAATATGTCACTGAAAAAACATCAAAACAACTTATAAGAACAATAAATGAAAGACTACATCTCCAAAACATAAGAACATCTCCATACCTGCAACACAGAAATATGCGTTCGATCTGTGTGTGTCATGCGACTGCCAGTACACCTCTCCTCCGGCCATGCTGAAAGGAGCTGTGACCGGGGCACACATGCACGCGCCTACGTCACCACGCAGCGCACACATGCACATGAACGCACACAGACTCGGATCACACAGGTAGGAGAGTGAGATGCAAAAATGACATATTTAATCCAAAAAAAGAAAGTGTTTTGGGTGAAATTCACAAGTATTTAACACATATGTTACATTAGCTTAGTTTTATATGTGTTATAAGCCAAATTGTATAAAATGTATCAATTTACTTTCAGTAAATGGAAACATTCAGAAGATACACGTCTGTACACAGCTGTCCAAAGTAAAATGCACACAGGTAACCCTATTATGTAATCTAGTTATTTGGGATTTGAGCGCATTTGGTACTTGCACTGGTTACCTCACATAGTATATCACAATAGGTCCTGAAATTTGTTTCTCCTTTTATTATGTCTGTTATTTTGCAGGACATTTCTTGTTTGTGTTTCATCATTTCCTGATGGTCTTGGGGAGTATATCATAGCTGGCTATTTTGATGTCGGTGTCAACTACTACCCTGTCCACCATAATGTTTATGAATTTCAGTCTAAGCGTGCATGGTGCCCACTAAAGTCCTGAGTTGTTATGAGGATACGTGCGTAGACCTACATTTTTTTAAGTTTGGCACTCAGTGATGATCTCACTCTGTGCTTAAAGTTTAAGCTATTAACCTTTACAACTATTAGCACTTGCAGACAATTTAGAATTGCCAATTAACCCAGTGTATCTAAAAATAGGGGTCAGGTTCTCCTGGGAGGACAAAGCCACTTCAGCTAAAACAATGAATGACCAGGGTGGTAATGCAGCGAGTTTAAGTTGAACTAATGATTCATGTATAAACACAATTTGCAGGTGAGATTGTGCTTTTACTTTAGTTTGATTCTTGAAACCTAAATGCTTCCCCTTGTTAATGATTAATGAAGACAATGGGCTGCAGGGGCTCAAGGTTTGGAAACAACAGAACTGATCTTATGCAGTGCTTTGTAGGAAAAAAAAAAACAATGCAAAAAATGTAAACAATGCTGCAAACCAACATTATAATAAATTCAATGTTTATTTCCACATTCTTATCCAGGTTTCGTCACGGTCTGTACATCTGTTATTCCAGTAACAGAGGATGGCGTCCCCCAAAGTGCCATCCAGTCAGAATGCATTGATATCACAACTAGCATGTTGTCATTAGCAGTTTAGCTCATTCATTTGGCCTTGATCAGAAAGACTTCTTTTGTAAACATGGACATTGAGAGAAAATCCTGATAGAATATAGAAAGGCCAACATCTTGAAACATTTTTCGATTAAACTGTAAAAAACAGGCAGGCATAAACAAACAGAACACAAGCTCATGTTGAACCATTCTAGGACGAGTGCAGTTTCAGGACATGCAGTGTTTTTACCTAATCCACACTGAGAGAGCGCTGCTGCCAAAGAACAGCGCCACGTCAGAGTCCACAGAACTTCCTTTCAACTAGTAAGTGAAGTTGTAGGACAAACAGGGTCACAGCAATTTCAAAGAGCAACCTCTGAGAATACCCAGTATTCATATTCTGAGAGAAAGAGACGACACCTGAAGCCTTTGTTGAGAACACTGATCTGCCCTTGGTAGAGTGTATAATGAGAAGGATGGCAGTGAAACCCTGTTGCTTTTTGTGCTGAACTAGGAAGAGGAAACATCTCTCAAAAAAAGACAAAAATGTCTCTACTAAAAGTCCCAAAACTGCCTAAAACTGTTCTGTTTGCATGACAGGTCTACAAATGATTCTTATGGGCTGGGGTGCCGTATCCAGGCCCTGAGCCCTCTGAGTTAAACTGCCTGAGTAGCTGAACTGTTTGCTTTGAAGTCTGTTTAAAATTGAGGTCGCATTCTGCATAGTTTCAGTGAAAAGTGAATTAATTTCCTTTAATAAATAACATCTGTTGCATAGAGGTTTGATGCACTCCTAGAAAAAAGCCTCTGAGGATAAAACCAAAACTCCCTTTAATTTTTTTGTCTTTTGTTTTTTCTTCATTAAACCTGCTGGAACTAACAGCCAGGTGGGTTGCGGCTTGTCTAGGAGTGACTCAAACAGAACCGCTGCTCGTTCTTCTTTAAAGAGTACTTCTGAAACTGCTCATTTGACACTGTTAAATGTTTCCATCTGGATAAGCAAAGACAAGAAGTGGAGGTAACAGGCAGGAAATTAAACAAGGGTTATCCAACCATGGCCTCTAATTTTAACATTTTGTAAATCAACAAAACACCTCAAAACACTTTTACAAGAAAAAAAAAACAGATATATATATATATATATTCACATCATATTGCATAAATATGTGCTGGAATGAGGTTAATGAATCTCCTGGTATGGGCTGTATGTGCCGTGAAGTTAGCCCCAGTGCTCAGTAACAGATGAAGGAAACAAACAAAAAAAGTGTTTAGAACAATTTCCACTTGTCATGTGACTCCATAAAAGTGACTTGCAGATATAAAACATAATTTAAGTGGTACTGTTTACACATCTTGAAGGTACTGCAGCCTTACAATACATGTGGATGCTACACAAATTGCACAAAGCAGAGGTTGCATTATCTATGTACGATTTCCCGTATGACGGTAAAAACCCACCATGTCGGAACCCGCTCATGAGGAAAACAAATGCATCTTTTAGGGCAGAATTCAAGTAATGCGACAAATTCTGAGGTCAACGGGTAACATGTTGTGTACTGTTTCTTTGCAACCACTTACAGGAATAGAATATTCCTCAATGCAATGAGCCCAAACATATAAGAGGTAACTAATGTATTTTACAGTACAATAACAGCAGCACAGACTTTATGACTTTACTTTTTTGTTGTTTTTTAAGAGCCAGAGAAAACCTCTGTAAAAGAAAGTCAAAATATAAATGACATTGGCAAAAATGTTCGGAGCGTAAAGACGCGAGAGTCGTATCTTGGCAAAGAGAATGTACAAAGGTGGACTGCATTGAGATGTAAAACTCAGAAATAAGAGGAATGTAGCTCAACACTGAACACGTTCAATAGGACATTCATTCAAACTTTATGCCAGAATCTATAACGCCTCTTGTTTTTAAAATCACTTGTGAATGTGTGTGTCCTATTAAAGTGCCTGAATGATCAATACAAACATAACAATGTAAAGAAAACAAACAAAAATGACCTGCATCCTCGGTAGTAGTGTACAGTACATATAGAGCTTTGGAAGCTTGGAGTTGGAACGCAGTAAGCCACAGGACAGAGGGCGCATCCACGGCGCCAGCTGAGGTAGTAGTTTGACTGAACACGAACTTCCCAGGGACCCATGGTAGCAGCTTGAAGAGAGGTGTAGCTACCTGGAAATCAGAGTCACTGGGCTGGCGGAGTGGACCAGAAAGGAGAGGGGACTGTGGCTACAAAGTCCCCTCTCCTGTCACTGAAGGTCCATGTGCAAATGATTTTTTTTTGTCCCCTCAAAGGAAGTGTAACTGCTCCTATGAGTATGAACTGTGTTAAATCTGCTAGTCCACTGACGCAACAGATAAAATCTCTTTACAACATGCTCTTATGTCATCATCCATACAATAAGAAACATTCTCATCCCTGTTCCCAAGGTTTTCTAGGCTGTTTAAAAAAAGACGTTGAAGAAGTTTTTGTTGTATTTAACAAAGCAGCTTGTGTGCGAAGCTGTTCGACGCAGATCGAGCTGAGAGGAAACCAGCTAGGAATGGTTCTCTGTGAACAGGCAGCCTGATGGCGCAGTGCAGAGGTTAATGATGCTGCGAGAAGCCAACTGGATTCTGCCCTCACCCGATTGGCCTGGACCCACTAGGGCAGCTTCATGAATAGACCATTATCAATGGAGGGGACAGGCATAGGGCAGGGAAACTGGAAGAGACTCATGTCTGCTGTGAGGGCAGCCATGGCTGCAGGATCGTGCTCTATCTGTGTCCTCAGAGCAGGGTCAATCTTGTCCAGCCGTCGCTTGATCCTCTTTGCCTCCCTCTCGCGGATCAGCCTGGCCTGCCTCTTCTCTGGTGTCTCGTTGGCCCTCTTTAATCGCATGGCCTCCCTGTCCCTCTGCAGCCTGCGTGCCCGCTGCTCCTCCGTTTCCTGCATCCTCTGCATGCGCTTGGCCTCGCGGTCCCGCAGCCGCCTCAGCTCCCTCTCTTCTTCTGTCTCACACGCCCGCTTGTTCTTCTTTGCCGTGCGCTCACGCTCCAGACGCTGCAGTCGGGCCTCCAAGGGCTCGTTCTTCCGACGCAGAGCCCATTTTCGCATCGGTGACTGGGCCGCCACTAGCTGCTGATAAGCCACGCAGCTGTTGCACACCAGCAGCACTCCGGCAGGATACACTGGCATAGGGCTCAGGATATCAGGGATAGGAGGAAGGCCTGAAGAGGAGGAGTTGAGTGCATCAGGGATTGAGGCGAGGGATGGCCCTTCAGAGAGGAGACTATCGGGCAGTGAGGGAAATGCGGGTCCCTGGTCTGTGCACGGTCCTGATCCTGGCCCAGGGCCATGACATGGTCTGGGGCCTTGACACTGGCTTGAGATATGACCCTGCCCTTGGCAGGAACGTTGGGCTTGACATAGGTTGGGATTGGGGTTAGTTGCTTGACACGGGCAAGGACCCTGACACGAACTGGGACTAGGGCCCAGTCCATGGCAAGAGTCAGTGCAGGGGCCCGGGCTGCTCATGGGGCTGCTCGAGAGGGACTGGGACATGGAACTGGTGTCCCTTCCCCCAGTAAAATCCATCCTAGTTGTGTCGAGGACTTCTTTAAGCTTCTCCCTACGACAGGAAACATGAATCAGGTAAACATCCTTTTTTTTTTTTTTTTTTTTTAAGTGGTCTGGACTCTTCCAGGGAAGCATTAGATCCCTGATAGAAAGCTTGCTCCTGTCTAAATCTTTAATGTGGGGATCATAGAGCCTTTCACTTGAGGTCTCCTAGACGAGATTTGTTTCCTGTTAAAAATAAACGTATTCATTTTATACTGCGTCTAAGTAAAATGCTTTTAGCTCTCTCACCGTCACTATAAACTAACTTTCATCTGAGTTTTGAACAGCTGGTGGGGTTTCTGTGCACACAGCCACAGCGTGCCTGAGATCACGATATCTGTGATATACTCTCTCGCTTACGTTACACAGAGACAAGAGCAGGAGGAAAAAAAAACACTAAACTATCTGAAACTAAGTGTTCAGAGCAGTCTGAAATCCGAGATTTCACCCCGCAGGGATTTTTTTCCACCAGCCTGCAACAAAGGCTTCATACATCAGACTGACAGGCATTGTTTTTGCCTTGAATTTTTGTTAGCCTGGCTCGTATGGTCACATATTTTAGGCAACAGTAAAATTTAGCTTCTGTCAAGCTGCGATGAGTTACATGACTTGAAACCACTTTGCTGCAATGGGAAGAGATGACTGATTCCATGTTAGTCGTTTCGCAAACTTTTTTGCTTCAGAGAGGAATAAGGGCCATGCGTCAAATGAACTCTGGCTAGCTCTCTGGAGAGAAGTTTAACAGGCTGTTAACAGCCTCAGAGGAGGTGACTGTTCAGAAAACACTGGTTGCCAGATGCTGGTTATGTTACTTTATTGTAGCTGGCTGGAACAACATGAAACAGCTTTTCCACGTACATCTAAGATACACCTTTTTTTGTCTCTCTTTAGAATAACAAGTATTTATGTTTTATTTTTCCAAACTTAGCAGCAAATGCTTCTGCCAACTGTAATGCTTCATGACTTTTCTCTTCTCTCCTTTTCATCACTTCACACTGCTTCTCCTTCTACAATGCGTCCTGACCTTGTCAGTGCTGTTTAAATTAGAAATGTAATGGTAGTTGCTAAGCAACACGCAAGTTTATTTCCATTAAATCTGTCATTGCAGTACTAATTTTATTCATCCCTCATGCTCTGCATTCTGTCTAATCCCACACTTGGAAAACCATTGCTCTTTCTCATTCTATTATAATGTATTAAAGAGAAAATGTGACTTCTTTTTACTCAATTTATATTTTCAAAGGTTCGACAAAAGAAAAGGTTTGTCTTTAAAAAAAGAAAAAGAAAAAAAGTAGCATGCAGTTTTTTATGTTTCTACATTACACTCCTGCCAGAATCAATTTTTAGATACTAGAAAAATTAAAAGGCCTCATTTTAAATAGCTCATCCTTCTGAATCAGTGGTGTCTTTTCACCTTGTCATAAAGGGACCACATATGAGATATTGTTTTAAAATTTTTTAAGATAAATGACATAATTAAATAATAAGCACTAAATAAACACAGAAACTTCAGGACCCGGTTAGTATAATTTTATCACAACATCTATATTCAATCTGCATTTAAGACCTGAGATGAGAGCTACAGCAGAGATGAGCTCAACCTGTTAAAGTTGTTGGTGTCTGTGAAGCGTGCACCACAGACAGCGCAGTTGGAGAGGCGGTCCTCGGAGTGGATGAGAAGATGGCGTCCAAGTGAGCCGGGCGAACTCAGGGCTCGCCCACACACTGGGCACACATAGCTCTTGGTGTTGCTCATCATAGTCGTGTGCTGTTACAAGACAGCAAACAGAGATGAGAAAAGCAGCAAACTTAAAAGATATAATAACTTTGTATTGCAGGCGATTATCAGTTTGCAATATGTTTGCAAAAGAAAAAAATAACAAAGGAAATATACATTTAAAATATTATGAACTTGAAAAGTAAAATTATAATATTTAAATTCATGTCTGCAACAGTTATAATTGATGCTGTGGTTGTTATGCATGGTAGTATAAATGCAAACAGCATACAGAGTTTAAAAAACAAAACTATGCAGCTATATGACAAAGTAGACAGATTGCAGAGCAGATAGGCTGCTGCCACACGGCTTTGAAAATTGCATTTCTTTTTTTGGTTCTGTACTAGATCGGGGCAGGTGAGACGATGTTATTCTCACCTGGTAGACATGGGAGATGAGCTTATCTGGGCTGCTGAAATCCAGCGGGCAGAGAGGACAAACAAAGTTGTTGCTGTGCTCTCCCCCTTCCTCGCTCTCCTGAGGAAAGTCAAGAACCATTTAAACTCGTTTCAGAAGCACATTAACACTACATTCAAATGATTTTACACCTACATCTTACAGTTGTAAATCACAAATCTGAATTCTGAGTTATTTATTAAATTAAGATTTCCAATTTGTATGATGGCAGTTAAAACGTAAAAGAGGCCTTGTTTTGGTCTGAAGCATTTTCACAAGTGGATGAAGATGTGTTGAGTGCATGACTGAGCAAAATTCCCACAAGTCCCGGTGACTCACTGACAGTGACATCACACTGTGTGCTGAGACAGATGTGACTCACAGAACATTTTCAAACAGAAGGTGCAGGCAGAAAACATATTGGTTGGACCTGGGGGTGTCTAATAACTCAAAGGGCACTTTTGAATAAAAATATTGGGCCAGACCTCTTCATCTTTGAATCCAGGTGTTCTCGAACCATTGCACAGGTCTAAAAAAATCAAACAGCCATATGGTCTGCCTTTACAAACATTTGTGAAAAAATGGTTTGCTATCTGAATTCATGTGTGTTGCTGTAAAATGACGCCAGCGTTGCGAGGACAAGTCCGTTCATGAAATTTCTTCCCTCACAAACAGTCACGATCAGCTGTAAGCTGTATTATTGCAAAGTGGAAGCTTTTAGGAACCACAGCAACTCATCTGTGAATGTGACAGATCATGTAAAGTTACAGAGCAGTGCATAAAATTCACCAACGCTCTGCTGATTCAGTAACTGCATGTGGTTTCATGGCATGGGTTTCCATGGCTCCTGTAGATGTACTAAGTAGGTAGCCCACTACTCCCCCCACACTTTTACTATATTAGTGATGTCTTTTAACTGATTATTTATCATTTTCACTTTTATCTTTTCAAAGTAATAAAACAAAAATGTCAAAAGTTTATTATGTTAATTGTTATTTTGCATACAAATAGAAAGATTTTGGTGAAATATCACTACTTCCTTTCCGGTTATCTCAGGAGAAATATCTGCAATATTCTCTAGCACAGCACATTAGCTTTAAATTCACAGATGCATGAACCTAATTAAACATCATAAAACTGGAGCAGATGACAGGGTGGGCATCTAGATGCAAATTACGGTTCACATTGACTTGTTTTTCATGCACGACTGATGGATGAGAGTTGATAAATTCTTTTCACGCCTACCAACTCGTTTATAAACCACATATTTCATAATCAAACAGATGCAGGGCAGATACTTGTCTTCATTTTTTTTTTAAATCTCTGTCGTGTTTTGTTTGTGTGTTTATTCCACACCACAACGTTACCAGTATGGTCTCTTCTAGTGTAATGCATAAGTTGTGTTCAAACTAATTGATGATGTGCCAAGAAGTTGTTTTCAAAGACGTACACAGTGAGAAATAGATAAAATTATTTTTCCAGTTATGAGAACCTTACCACAACCTTTGTGCGTGTTCCTTTTTTGTATTTGTTAGAATGAAATAAACATTATTGCCATTCAAAGCACCATCATAACAAACACTGGAGTGAAGGTGTCTAAATTAGCAGCCCTCTCACCTCTTTGACTCCTGCTCCTTGTAGGAGACACTGCGTTCTCTTGGTGGTCATGTGGTCGTCAGCAGAGGTGTTGGAGGACGAGTCTTCGCCGTGGTTTTCTGGGTCACTATCGCTGTCTTCTATGGAGGCAAACACAGCCCTATCAATATGGACAGACAACAAAACACAGGGCAGGGCTTATTCTCACTAACACCCCTCATTCCAAGGACATTCCTACAGAGTCCAACAGTCCTTCCCTGACCCTTCCCTCCATCCTGTACCTGAGAAGCTATCCTGCCCTTGGACTTCCTGGGAGTTGTTGCTGCAGCATTCACTGTCCTCTGTGAATTCGTCTCTGCCATCCATGTTAATAGTGTGCTGGAGTCCTGTGATGGTTGAAGTGTGGAATGGCCCTGGAGATAGAAAGACAGTAGAAGGACCGTCGGTAAGATTCTTGAAAAGTTGACTTTCTCACTTGTGGTACATGTAGAAAAAGCCAACAAGCTCTTTCAAACTAGGCTTCAAGACAAGACTGGAGTTGACCTTCTCATAGTCTTGAGACACAACCATAAGACCCGTCATGCCAGTATTAACAACATGTTGGAAATGGACACCAACAGAAACTGTACTACAGGCTAAATCAGCACTCCATCCTTCTAAGATTGGGAGCTACATTCAGCAAAGGAGAGTAGGAGTGGGCCTGTTTCCAGATAGACCCTTGTGGAACAAAGGAAAATGGCGAAAGCTGGTAGTTTTAGAACTCCAGTGGCAGGAGGCGGCTGCAAGATTTGCTAATCTTAGAAGCCCAACAGCAAAAGTGGATGAAGTGGGAAATATTGAATAAAGGGACAATCAACTGGAAACGCACTCAGGCACATCATGACTTTAATTAAAGTGAGCCTTTGTCAAGGCAGGTATACTTAGAGACACAACCAGGTGCTGAAGTCTCTGTCTATCAATGCCAAAAGAGCAGCACCACTGCCACTTTAAGAACAATGACAAAAATACCCTCCATCACTGACCAGGAAGACTTTTGAAGGAGGTTGTTACTAGAAAATGTTCTTTGATACAGGTCAACAGCTTATAATCCCATCAGAAATAGTTGCTTCTGCCCAAAGACCAGATCTGGTACTTTGGTCCACCACTCTCTGTATTGTCTACTTTATAGAACTAAAAGTACCATGGGAAAAAGCTGTGACACACTCAGCTGAAATCAGATGCAGAGCATTGAGGCTGGATAGCAACAGTTTAGCATTCCACAGTTAAACTTATTAAACACTTGGAGATGCACAGCCAAACCCTATGCCACCACCTTCAAGGTGATTCCAGGGATTGCTTAGCGCTGCAGTCAATGGCTGTGGATGAGGAGGAAAGACCCCAGCTGTGCGCCAAGATGTTAGGGACAAACACCCAGATCTGATTCGCCTGTGGTGGACCTGCCCCGGTACAGGGTGTACAGGGAGTGCAGAATTATTAGGCAAATGAGTATTTTGTCCACATCATCCTCTTCATGCATGTTGTCTTACTCCAAGCTGTATAGGCTCGAAAGCCTACTGCCAATTAAGCATATTAGGTGATGTGCATCTCTGTAATGAGAAGGGGTGTGGTCTAATGACATCAACACCCTATATCAGGTGTGCATAATTATTAGGCAACGTCCTTTCCTTTGGCAAAATGGGTCAAAAGAAGGACTTGACAGGCTCAGAAAAGTCAAAAATGGTGAGATATCTTGCAGAGGGATGCAGCAGTCTCAAAATTGCAAAGCTTCTGAAGCATGATCATCGAACAATCAAGCGTTTCATTCAAAATAGTCAACAGGGTCGCAAGAAGCGTGTGGAAAAACCAAGGCGCAAAATAACTGCCCATGAACTGAGAAAAGTCAAGCGTGCAGCTGCCAAGATGCCACTTGCCACCAGTTTGGCCATATTTCAGAGCTGCAACATCACTGGAGTGCCCAAAAGCACAAGGTGTGCAATACTCAGAGACATGGCCAAGGTAAGAAAGGCTGAAAGACGACCACCACTGAACAAGACACACAAGCTGAAACGTCAAGACTGGGCCAAGAAATATGTCAAGACTGGTTTTTCTAAGGTTTTATGGACTGATGAAATGAGAGTGAGTCTTGATGGGCCCGTGGCTGGATTGGTAAAGGGCAGAGAGCTCCAGTCCGACTCAGATGCCAGCAAGGTGGAGGTGGAGTACTGATTTGGGCTGGTATCATCAAAGATGAGCTTGTGGGGCCTTTTCGGGTTGAGGATGGAGTCAAGCTCAACTCCCAGTCCTACTGCCAGTTCCTGGAAGACACCTTCTTCAAGCAGTGGTACAGGAAGAAGTCTGCATCCTTCAAGAAAAACATGATTTTCATGCAGGACAATGCTCCATCACACGCGTCCAAGTACTCCACAGCGTGGCTGGCAAGAAAGGGTATAAAAGAAGAAAAACTAATGACATGGCCTCCTTGTTCACCTGATCTGAACCCCATTGAGAACCTGTGGTCCATCATCAAATATGAGATTTACAAGGAGGGAAAACAGTACACCTCTCTGAACAGTGTGTGGGAGGCTGTGGTTGCTGCTGCACGCAATGTTGATGGTGAACAGATCAAAACACTGACAGAATCCATGGATGGCAGGCTTTTGAGTGTCCTTGCAAAGAAAGGTGGCTATATTGGTCGCTAATTTGTTTTTGTTCTGTTTTTGAATGTCAGAAATGTATATTTGTGAATGTGGAGATGTTATATTGGTTTCACTGGTAAAAATAAATAATTGAAATGGGTATATATTTGTTTTTTGTTAAGTTGCCTAATAATTATGCACAGTAATAGTCACCTGCACACACAGATATCCCCCTAAAATAGCTAAAACTAAAAACAAACTAAAAACTACTTCCAAAAACATTCAGCTTTGATATTAATGAGTTTTTTGGGTTCATTGAGAACATGGTTGTTGTTCAATAATAAAATTATTCCTCAAAAATACAACTTGCCTAATAATTCTGCACTCCCTGTATTGTAAGCAAAAAGTCACAACACCTAAAGATGCTGAGAAATACAAATGAGGATGTGTCCCTAACATATCCTGGACATTGATAGAACAATAATCTTATACAGAGGACAACTACTACCATCTGGTTCTATGCGTCAAAATCTTGGGCCATAATAGTGTGCCTTAATAGTACTGCAGGTATACTTTTTGTGCAGTTAAATATTAAAAAGCCATGACTGACAGTCACTGGCCTTCAGCCTGACTGCAGCTGTTGTTGGAAGGAGTTAAAAATGCCAACATGTTGCCAAGGAAGCTAAAGAGGCACCTGGAATCCTGACATAACTTCAGAGAGAAATCTCCACTTCAGCAGATGCTGGATCAGAACCAGGGACAACAAGACTGCCTGTTGGATTGTGTATGACAGAATCTGATGAGTTTAGTGCAGCCTATAGTGAAGCACAAAAAGAACTGAAGGCTTTTTGCTCAAAAATATCTTCATCTGACTGCACAATCAGAAGAACTGATGATATTCCAAATGAGGCTTCTTTTATAGGTATACCTTGAAATTTTGTCCTGCCTTGGGCACAAAAAGAAAACGATTCTGAGCAACTGTCTCTACCCATACATTGTACCCGGCATATGAAAGCTTTATCTCCATAGCAACTTCATTACAGCATCCGCTACTGTAGTGTATCACAAGAAGGTATAAATCTTTAAATCTTTTAATAGAAGTGGTTTCACCTATTGCTGAAGTTCCATGGTTTGATCACACTTAATGTGGATCACGCCATCCAATTACAATTAAAAAATCTTGAGATTATTGCAGAAATATAACACGCTAATGAAAACAAAACCTATAATCAGAGCAAAACTGATAGAAAGCTGTCCCAGAGAGTAAATTATTGAAACCATTCTACCTTTTTCTTAGCACTCTGGGGGCGCGATCAGCTTGAGAAGAACTTCTTAGCAGATTCATCTGGTTTTATATGACCTATACAACAAGCAGCAGGATTCATACAAAAGCAGCGAGACAAGCCCAGTTGCATATATGCATGCACATTTACTTCATTTGCATCCCAACCCCCACTATTTTTACACACATATACAATCACAGATACATGCTAGCTGTTCCGACAGCCATGCTGCAGTCCCACGGGGGTAGCAGCCTGCACTGTTATCCTGCAGCTAACTGCCTAGCTGCTCCGTTTCTCTCTCTCTCCTTCAGTACCACCCACACACTGAACAGCCTGGCTCGCCCTCTGTCCTCCCAGCTTATATATGGAGCTCTGTCTACTTCTATATCTTTACCATCAGCTCCGAGGGGGAGGATAAAGCTTTGCACCATGACAGCCCATATGTAGCTCATTTCACTTGCCGCGATGCCACACTTTATTGTACACAGCGGCTCTTTTTGGCTGCAGGATGCGATGCAATCCCTTCACTTTTCTTCTTATTACACTGGACTCCGCAAATGCTCATTCAACTGCCAGCACTGCTCCTTTGGATGCAGTCTTGGTGAAAACTCCTCTGGCATTCACACATAGGAACATCACCACTTGAGATAGCGAAAATTAATGATAGCTTAAAATCCAATTTTCTTCCCTTGTGTGCTCCCTCTCCATTTACACAGATCAGAAGATGGGAGAGAGAGATCCTGACTTCAGTTACCTGAGACTGGCAGAAGTAATTACAGCATTCATCACAATCCTGAGGTACTGTGCACGGTGCACAGACACACACTTTCTCTTTTATTGTGTGTGTGAGCAAGACAGAAGTATAATCTTAAAGCTAGTCATTTGGCTACTTGTGAGAAGTTGGTATGTGAACACAGTTTGGGCACTTTTCCCACAGAAATCCAAGCATTCGTTAGAGTGGGTCCGAGTATTGAACTGTGAACTACTACAACAGGCTGGCTTCTCGGCACATAGCCAATGATTGATGTGTGAGAGATACCCATCCCCCCACCGCTACGGTTCTGTCTGTACATCTGTCTCTCCTTGCTCCCCCCCGCCGCCACCATCACCACTACCCACCCTCCTCGCTCCCTCAGTCTCTAGCACTGCGATGTTATCTCTGAGTCTGTGTGTCTGTAGGCAGGAGGTGACGCAGTGTCTGACTGAATCCAGACAAAGAGACAAACTCATCAGCCAAGAGACACACACAAGAGGGAGAGGGCTGGTTGGGGGGGGGGGGGGCAGGCCGGGGGTGGTAGGGTGACGGAGGGGTAGTGCGCAAAACAAAACAGACAAAAGACAGAATGCCAAAACTCTACTCAAACACAGAGCAATGGGGGTCCTGTTGAATTCAAAGGCCCCTCCTTCTCCTTTTCAGCAGCCATCCCCTCCAAAAATGCACACATGCAGACACACAACACTGTCTGAATCTGCAGAAGTACTGGGGCCCCCCCCTCTTACGTCCACAGACTTTCTGGAGAACAAGGACGGTGGGCCAGACATCGGATCAGTTCTCACCACGAATAACCTACATGTTTAGATTAGGATTTTGCTTCAACTACAAGACTGACAAACACCTTGTAGCCACACGAGACTCAAAGTTGGATTCATAACAGCCCCCCCACCTGAGAACTCAATTTCATAGTTGGATCAACAATACATATATAATGTGAAATATTCTGAAATAACACCTTATTTGTTATAATTAATACTAATAAAGGTTTTCAGAACTTCTACATTTAGGTACAGAAAAATTATGAAACCAAAGCCTCACATATACTGTTACACAAATATACTGTACTTCCCTGACAGGCATCCACTTGACACCACGAGGGTATGCACCACCACCTCCAAACAAAATACTTTTATGTAATGCATAAAAATCTTGAGTATTGTTGTACATCAAACTTAACAGCTAGACAGACACCGCTGTTGTATCATTGTCTGGAATTCCCTGTGTGTGTGTTTGTGTGTGTGTGTGTGCCTACTACTGAGTGTGTGCATTTGTGTGTGTGTGTGAGCATGTGCATGTGTGTCAGCCCGCCTGCCTGTCAGACTGTCTCCCTGCCTGTCTGGTCTGTCAGTCTGTCTGGTCTGACCCACTCAAAGGGGACAGCTCTTTGAATGCAATTCATACCTCACAAGAAAAGACAGGTAAAACAAATCATGGTGAGGAAGAATGAAAGTTGGTGTGCAAAAGGTGTCCTTCTGCACTCACAAGAATTTAAAAAACAAACAACATATTATACAACAGTCTTGGGGCCTCCTGAGGCCTTTCGCTCACTCTCAAAGGTGTTTCAGAGCAACAAATGAGCTCATTAGCTCACAGGGATGACTGCGGTCTGCAGCAAGTGTGAGATGCATTTCTCCAGAAGTTTAAACAAACTCTTTAGAAAGGAGGGTCGCAGCATACTTCAGTAGATTACACTGGGCAATCCCCTTCAGTGGACAAAAACTAGCTTAAGATAAGAGGTCAGCAGGGTAAGCACTGACAAGAGCATCCTGGTAGAAGATGAGTCACCAACAAAATATCTACATTAGAGGGTCTCCCAAGAGCTCCTGAGATCTGCTTCAATAAATTTATCTGTGCTTTATAAAAATATGACACTATTTTAAAATAGAATTTGGTCAACAAATGTCAGTAATCCAGTCAGTATGCATTACACTGTAAGCGACCAGTAAGCCCAAGGTCCCTTCTTTAAATGGAAGAAATTACTATTTAGCTAAAAAATTATTTAACAGATGAGCAGCAAACCATCACATATAAACAACAGAAACCAGATGTTTGTTTATTCAGATGACTGCTTACCATTAAAATAAAATCTTAATTAAAATCTGGGATGGAAAACTAAGATGTTGAACAGAATTAGAAAGTAAGCATGAAAAGTGTTTGTGTAGTAGAAAAATATTAGACGTATCATTCAATAAGGGAAGAAAGGGGAAATAACAGAAACACTCTTGCATACAACACAAGGGAAGTCTTTCTGCTTGTGTGCTCAGTAATGCTCTCCTGCAATCTTGTCCTAAATCTGAGCTGTCAGAGAAAACTGAATCAAGTGCACGCATAGCTACTGTTTGTACAAGCTGAAACCTCTGTCCCTTCTGTTCATGGTTTAGTCATAGGTGGGGGGTTTTTTGTTTTGTTTTTTTAAATGCCTCATACTTTTTTTTTTTTTTTTAAAAAGAGCAGATAACTGACAAAAATAACATCTCAAAACTGAAACCAGAAACATGGTTAGCCACAAGCCTTGATACCTAAATTAACTGAAAGATTCTTTCACACAACATTTCTAGTCAATATAAGCTTGTCGGCCTTAAAGGAGAGATATTTATAAAAAATATTTTAAGCCTGTAATCAGCACCAACAAGTAATAAGCTCCACTATTAAAATACAAGTGATAGTGGCTACTTAAATTATTTTTAAAAATGTACCAGGAGTGTGCTCTTTCACATATTATGTAACACATTCAGTTATTTGTCATTACATGCTGCAATAGTGTAGCTTGCATTGTTATAAGCTTGTGTACCTGTATGTGTGTGAGTACTTTGGCAGGTGTTTGTCTGTCTGTGGGTAGCTTGTTGTTGTGATTTGGCACTGTATAAATAAAATTGAACTGAAGTGAAAGACAGTGCCAACAACAGTACTAATCACACACACACAAAACTTTACAGATGAGATCTAAATGAGGCCGAGTTTGAGATTGTGTGTGGTGCGGCGAGTATTTGCATTAAAGTGTAGTAATGCCTTCTGATCACCAGACAAGGTTTTTCCTGGCTCAAAATTGGCCTTTTGGGGATGACGCCACATACAGGTAAGGTGAGAGTATTGGGTATCTTACATATCTTAGTTATTTTTAAACAACTGATAAATGAAAAAGCGAGTCGGGTTAAAGACTAAATTTAACCCTACATAAAAACTGACTGATAGTTTTATCACTGTGCGAGTGGTTTTTCTGTGGTGTGGTAAACACTAAAATTATGCTGGAAAAACCTTGCAAGATGGTCACTATTGATTTTCTAGTCTGTTGAGTGCATCTGACCTGAGCTTGCTCTCACTGCATTTATTGCCCATTTTATGCCCGTTTCTTTTGTTTTCATATACCTGTAAATAATAACTGTGGTCAAGTGGGACCGCACTAAGATTGGATCAAAGTGGCTGCATCACCCGTCAACACGCTGGCATTAAGTATGCATGGTTATTACTGCATTATTACCAAGCATGATAGAGTAGCTATTATTGGTTTCTACTTGTGATTCTGTGTGTGTCATCATGGTAAAATGTACCATAGAGATACCTCAAACTGAATTTCGAAAATGCTGACAGTTGTTTGTATATGTGTCTGTGGGCAAATTTTTCCAGTGCAGTAATGTCACAAAAGCTGTAAGGCGCTGACACAAAACATTACATATCTGTATTCTTCAGCGAAATAACGGTTAAGTCAGAAGATGGGTGTGGTCCAACTCATGAGTGCTGAATACTTAGTACTAATGAGTCTAAATGTCAGTATTCTGGCATGTGTCACAACTTGTGTGATCCCACTGCAAGATGGTCTCTAGTTATAGGGCTCATGGGCTGGATCACACAAGTTTACCAGCTTGGCATCAACTACAAACCTGCCACATTTCATGGCTTTATCTGTTATTTTGGCAAAACCTGTTCCCAAATATACACATTTTGGCACATTCCAAAAAGGTTTTTACCTTCAATACAAAGAAAAGTCACCAGGACTGTAATATTTAAAAAACCCCAAAAAAACCCAGTAGTCTTGGTAAATGGGGGTTGATTTACTCAAACTTAAAATACATGTTTGTTTATCAAATAATCAAAGAATTCTGATAAGGAAGTTACCACTCTTTGCATTGGCTCTATGTGGACCAATCACACTTACAGCCACCTCACAAAATCCAACTTCCACCCATGAAAAAACAAACAAACCCAAAACTCAATGCATGCACAAAAGCACCTGCCAAAATACTCAAAACTAATTCTGTGGTAGTTCCTGCAACAGTAGGTGTCCTGGGACTGCATTTTAAAACTATGATACACATGCATATCTTTTTGGACAATCTTCATAGAGTTAAAATACTCCCTAACCCCTTACCCTCACATTAACCATCACAATTAAAGTGCTAACCCTAACCTACCTCTACCTCAAAAAATAAATAAATAAAAACAAAAAACAACTTTTGAACCCCAAACTGCCTTTTGCCTAATTCCTGGTTCTTTAAAAGCTGTCTGGCAACACAAATATCATTAGTTACGATGTTTATATCCTACAAATATAGATAAAACAAACAAACAAACACACACGGAGAGAGAGAAAACTCACAATGCTTGCCTCGCAGCGTGATCATGTCAACCGACCCAAGTATACACGGATAGCGCAAGTGTCATCAATAAAACTCGTGAAATAGTAAGAGAGACAATACCTGAAATACCTACAGTTAACTTTGAAGGGGTTGGTCTGTTTTCGCCTGGACATATTACTGCCCAAACCGGTTGGAAAAATTGAAAAAAAGAAAAGAAAAAAAGAATATCCTAACCCCGGACGGTCCAAGTATGTTCAGAGGGAGCAGATGATGAAGAAAATAATAATATAAAAAAATCAAATCGTTTAGATCAGAAACTGGGTCGTTTTCGGAGATTAAAAAATAAAAAAACGGGCACATTTAAGAGTCACATTCTTGCGGTCTTTTTTGTTGTTGTCTTTTTTAAAAGCCCCTTCTTCAGCCGATTATCGGGTTAAGACGATGTCCAAGCCCGGACAGAGAGACTCCGAGCAGCTCCGAGCTGCTCCGATCCCGATCCGCTGGCACCCGCGCACAACTGCAGCGCAGCACGAGCTCAGCTGATATCTAAACGTAAAAGGAATGAAGCTAACGTCGAACAGCATTGTGGGATGTGTAGGGACGCAGGGGAGTTCAAGTGAAAGATACTATGCTGCATTCAGGTCGTGTGGGAGAAAAAAACCCGACCATGTTCAAATATCAATTTAAAGTAAGTAAATTTCTGTGGGCGGTTTTGACGAAGCAATGATTCCTATTTAACTTCATAAGCTCTGTAACTATAACCTGACAATGACACCTCAACTAATAACTAATAAATATCCATCCAAGGACTACTCAGCACATCACATCCCCAATAAACACTATCATAAGAACTCACCTACGCATCTGAAATCTACCGAAAATAAATGAATAAATAGATAGATAAATAAAACATAAAAACAAACCCATAATCTGAAAGGACCTTGAAGGATTAATGTGTCAAATCATATTCTTAGGTTAAATTATTGTTCTAATCATATTCTTGTATTATGAATATTGTTATTAAATAGAAAGGGGAAATTAATGTTCAAGCAATTATTTTGCACTTACACAGTTGATAAGTCAGTTACACTTTTGAGTTCATGTTGCCATTAGACAAAGAGTACAAACACAACATACAACGGGATGCTGCATCCTGTCACAGTGACAAAGTAAACTTTTTTTCCTGCTGTATGGCCAAATGAAGAAACTGACAACATACAGAAGCCTTCTAGAGTGATTCTGGACAACCAAATTTAAAAAAGAAAAGTACAGTATGCAACAAATAAATAGCACATCTTTAGATTTACAACAAACAAAAAACTAAACTGAAAACTGCAACGACTCAGTTCTGTTTAGTACAGATATACACTCAGTATTTCTGTAACTTACATTATACAATATAAGTCTTTTGTTTTACACAATGAAATTATGTGAGAGCGGCAGTCCAGGGAGTGTGCTAGGGCCTCATAGGAGAATTTTTACAATAAATACACACATAAAAAAATACATTCAATTTGGCATTTTTCGATTAACAGGGATATATTTTTAAGATTACCACTAAAGTGTATAGATAAACCTATAGGATAGAGGTACTTTTATAGGCTAAATAAAATGATCATCCAGTCCTTCACTTTCCTTGAGTGAAGTGTGTGTGTGTGTGTGTGTGTGGGGGGGGGGGGGGGGGGGGGGGGCAGTTGTAGCCTATCCCAGTCAGAGTCAGGGTATACCATGGACAAGCTGCCAATCTATTGCAGGGCTAACCCATAGAGACAACTATTCAAACTCATATTCACACTTGAAGCTAATTTAGGATCACCAGTTAATCTAACCCCATGCATGTCTTTGACCTGTGGGAGGAAGTTAAGAGTTTTCGGAGAGTGAACCCACCATACAGATGTGGAAAGAACATCCAGAAAGGCCTCAGACTGAATTTAAACCAAGAAGCTTCTTGCTGTGAGGCGACAGTGCTATTTCAAATAATTAAAAAAAATACATGAACATTTACTTTTTATTATGCATATATTTTTTATTCTAAAATGCACAGAGATGCCTCCACTGATTGGACACTGACAAAGCTGAGAGTATTTTTCTGTTACAAAAGCCTTACTATTTCTGAGCCTCTCGCACAGTTTGTGATACCTTTGTGCTCCCTTTAGCCATAATAGGAAGAAAAAGTAGTGCTACAATTGATCATGACACTTGTAATTTCATTTTCAACTCTCTTTCTAACTGCATATCCTACAGTCAACACTAGATGTCGCTACAAACCGTTGGACTGTCAATGTCATAACATTGCATGTAGTCGTCATCACTGACTGCCACGAGTAAACTGACCGCAGCACCACATTGACCGGGTGAAAATGTACTCTTCCGCACGCTCGAGCAAAAATATGCCATCTCAACAAAATAATCTCGTCAGGTCATGAAATCGCCTTTGTGAGGCAAGTGGCAGATGACACACATTCAGACGCAAACGGCACGTCACGTTATGCACTGTTATTTAGATATCCAGTCAGTGAGTACAACGGGATAACATCAGCTAGCTGGCTAATGATAACAAGCCTAACGTTAGCCCATTATAGTTACTGTGAGAACGATGGAAGCGAACAAGCCACACAGCAATTAGTAAATGATAAGAAAGGGTTGAGTACAGTCACCTACCTACATCTCCCATCATAATGAAGACATAATTCAACTATTACCCATGTTGTCCAGTGAACATATGAGGCAGGAGTCTCGAGTAAGGGGCACAGACTGTGATTAAGTCCTCCCGTACAGCTAACGTTACTGTACGCTGATGATAAACATGAGCTCTTCTTTCGCGAACCCCTTGCGATCTGTCAGTGTAACCCTCCGCCTGCGGTAGATGTGCTGAGGCTGGAGTAGCCACCATTTTGCATGTCTAGTGTGTTCCTCCCTCCATTGCTAATAGAGACGATTCCAGTCATTTTCTGGCATCATTACGGCTAGTAAGTACATCCTAGCAACAATATGTCGGCATAAATTTGGGAAAATGGCTTTGCCTGTGAGTAGTTGTCCGCGGTTTGACTGTATTTACGTTGACAACTGTCACTGTGGCGCTGCATAGGAAGTCGCAGCCCTTAGTGCACCGGGGCTGTGCTAAGTTAGCTAGCATGTTTAGCATAGTTATAGTCTTGCTGCACTAGGGATGTGTAGCTCAGCAGTATGCTGTGTCCACTAAATCAAAGTCATCAAGGCAACGCGCAGTGACAATGTATTATTTCCTGTCTTTCTAACTAGCGGGCACAAGTTGCATTTAATTCAGAGAGTATTCGGTTAAGGTAATGAAGAAGCAAGCTAATGGTCAGGTGGCTACGTTAGCTTGATAATCCAAATGCCTCAAGAAGGCCTAAACTGCATTATGTCCTGATCAATCGGCGATCAGAGCCAGGTGTAATGGCCTGCCTCTGATTGTATATAGCTGATGATGTAAACTTTAATGTAATACAGCGCCAGCTAAGATGAAGCTACTCCTGTAGTGTCATCATGATATCTTGCCCTTTTAAGATGCTACTAAATTAGCTAGTTGTTAGCTGGCTCTTCAGAGGTGTGATTTGCGTTTTCTAAGTCATATTAAACATGTGACACTTCACGGCGTGGTTATTAATACAGTTAGACTTTCCTAATATGTAACCAACTGTAAGCGTTTAATCCATAAGTTAGCGTTTAATTGAAATACCAAGGAAGCTAACGATAGCTAGCTTGGTGTTCTGAGGACGTGGACTTGGGTTTTTGTCCAGTTTCGTGAGATGGTTAATTAGTGTTGACAAGCTGTTAAATGAGAAGGAAATACCTAGACACGCGCTTTTTTGTTTTTATAACTGCGTTATCAACGTCCGAGTTTAATTCATTTTCCAGGATCACTTTACATGTAAGTGTTAAGGAAGTCAGGTGCAAGTAGGAAGTGAGCAAATGAGGTGACGTACAGTATGGGTGATTTCTCTACGGGTTTTGACAGGAGCTGTAAATTACGCCTCCACAAGCTTAGGTCGAAGTAAGCTCTTCAGGTCCACTGTTTGTGGCACCGACACACAAAACCAGTCTTGATAAACTACAAGCCAAGTGTATTGCAACGCCTTTGACGCGCAGTTTACTTTATCTGTATGCTTGACGTGGGCTTTCGAGGGATTCCGGACCAACTGTACTGATACGTTTGAAGGCCTAATGAAAATCAACCTGTTAAATGTATAATTTTACTTTCCTCACAGTCAAGTCACACGCAGTACTGTAGATTCCAGCCATATTCAGTTCCTACTGGCTTCACTTTATAAAACTAAATATGCAGTATGTTGTCCTGCATTACCTTTTCTGTTCACATGTATTGTCTGTTATATGGGGTAGATTATTATTATTGTTATTAGCTGTAGTTAGGTGAGAGTTAATGATAAAAAGTCATATTTAGTTGTAGCAAAGGAATAGCCAGGATGCATTATTATAGAACGGCGCATAATGTTGTGCTTGAAACATGCAGTTATGACCTTAATTAAAAACATTTAACCTTTACCTCTAATGGCAGTGATGCCATGCATAAAATGCACTCGAGCAGGTGCATTATAAGCAGGGTTAGCGTGCATTAATCACACAGCACTGAAACAACTTAACATGATCACTGTGTCTGCATATCAGTGCCCCACACAATGTGAAATCAGATAGCTCCAGGCTTTGCCTCAGGGCTATTTAAGATCTTTTGGTTTGGTTTCCAGTTTAGGATTCATTTTGACTCCACATCAATGTCATTTGGCCAACCTAAGTACTGAGTGAGTTAGCACTGTCTCTGTATCTTGTTTGGACAGAAACTGATTAGTCTTTATGGTTTTACCCTAAGTAAATAGCCGCACAAACTTAGTGATAAATAAGGTACTGTAAATGCCATTTGTTATTTTGTCTTTTTTCCTCCTCATTTTAGCATTGGGGTTGTTGCACATTTTGCCTCTGATTAGTTTTGAGCAGGAAAAGCTTACCAAAGACCCGTTCTAAGCAGGGCTAGTTTCCAGCAGGCTTTGTCAATTTGCAGGCTGACAAAGCTAAATTAAGAAGTGCTTAGCTTAACTGACTCCAACTGATGGTGAAGGCACACACAGACCTTTGTAGATCTCCTGTGTACCTTCAGAGTCTCTGAACTTAAAGTTGATCTCATTATTGGCTCTTTGATGGCTCTTTTGATCCTCAGTCAAAAAAAAGCAATTTCTCTATTTTCAGTGTTGTCTTCAGCAGGTTAAGATTTTTTAAGTGGTAGAAGAAAGGCGTGGTAGCTGCAACAGTAAAATGACTATTTGCAGTTGCACATAGATGTAGAAATCGGCAGGCTTTTTGATCTGTCTGATCTCTGCATGTTTGCTAAGAGAGGAAAACAAAATCTGGAAAACCATAAAGGTCTGGAGTGAGTACATGTAAAACACCCGACAGAATATTTTGACTATTACGAGTGCTTCTTCCCCATACACAAGTACGGTACTCAACATTTGAATGTGCACATAGGAACCAAGGTGTAAATGTAATCCATGTCAAAGCTGATACTCACGTTTGAACTTCAGTGTTTAGTTATTTGTAGCTCTGTAAAGCCGAGCATCTATAGTTGGTTATAAAAGAAGCAGTAGAATAGTCTGTGTTGGTATTATTTAATTTAGAACGTCTTGATGTCTAGCTGAATGGTGAGAGGAAGAAAAAAAACAAAAACCCTATGCAGTCTGCCAAAGTTTGCCAGTCACAGCTCTGTATATGGTTCTTTTTGGAGCTGTCTGACCTTTTTGTCTACTTTAAATGTGCAGTTCTTTAAAAAAGGGAAAAAAGACAGCATAAATGGATGTTACATCATGCTTTCTATTTCTACCCATACAGTGCTTGTGGCATTTAGGAATATAATCTAAAACCACAAAAAAAAAAAAAAAAAGTGGTTCTTTGTGTCTCGACAGGGTGACTGCTCCCTGTGGTAAATGGGAAGTGTTACGTGCTTTTTAACCTGTTGCTGGTTGTCAGGCTCTTTGAAAACAGATTTGGGTTAGCTCTTCTATGAATGTTTCAGTGTATGCAAAACATGTCAGCAGATGCATGCGATAACTCATAGTGTTAGGCTTTTATATGGTCTGAGGAGTGTAAAAATGTCCAAAGCAATCTGGATGCAGTATAACAGCTGTTCTTCTTGTATATAAATATTATCAGGGTTTATCCTAGCTCGAAATGGGCCTTTGAGGGGTTGTTGCCTTACAAAATAGAAGTTGCTCCATTTTCTTGTTATTTCTGGTTATTTGGTAAAGGAAAAAACAAAGTGTTGTTTAGTGAATTAAGCCTCCCGAAACTCATTTAAGGCCAAAAACCTTTGATAAGAACAGAAACAATTTTACAAAATTTGGTCTTTGTAGTGAGGAACAATAAAGTGAACTAAAAGCTGTCGCTCGACAAGTGTTGAACAAGCTTGCTTCCCCACCGCAGTTTCACATTCATCTGTGGATGAGAAGGCAAACTACACTGTTCATCTGAAGGCAATGTCAGTAATTTGCAATTAAAATTGATATTTTGTTTGTAGAAGAATGTGCTGCTGTTTTGCAACTGCAAGAATGTGAAACTGTAATTTAATCAGCTCTCAGCAGTGGCTGGATTTACGTTCTTTAATGTGTACACATTTGATTATGAGCACAGCAAGAGTCGGGGAGCCATGATTAATGGAGCCCAACACTGGGTCCATTCAGTGCAGGTAATTTAAACGGTGTTAAGATGAACAGTAAGTCTCTGGCTTTATTAAAGTGTGGCCTTGCCTGACCACCCTTCCTATTCTTCTTTGATCAAAGTGAATTCTTAGATTGTCCACAAGCCACCACCTTACTCAGCAAAGGATGTTCTCATTCCTCGTGTGTGTGTGTGTGTGTGTGTGTGTGTGTGTGTGTGTGTGTGTGTGTGTGTGTCCTTATTTCCTTCAGACTGGCATAATTTCAGAGGATTTCCTTTGATCCCACAAGTGTTAGCGTTAATAACGAAATGTTAAGGAGTTTTTTCCGCCCCTCTTTATTCATTCAGATGAAAAAAATCTAGCTTCTGCTGAATACTGGCCAATGTAATCAGGTATATTGTAGACAGATGTAAAGTTTGTATTTGGTTACATAAAAGCCTGTTCTAAACAGTCAGAGATTGTACATTTCTTGTTACACTGACAACATATGATTTCCATAAGACATGACAGAGCTGTTGTGGATAAATCAGAGGCTTGATTTCATTATGTGTTCGTGTAATGATTTAATAGAGCCACACGGTTGATCTGTTTTTCTTGTTTCATACAGTGTCACTTATGGTTCATTAAGATGTTTGAGGAGGACAAAAGTCAAAAACTCAAAAGCAAATATTTATCGTGACAGCAGTAATTGCCTCTGAGGGATAAATTCTCTCTTGACTACAAAATGAATAAAAAAATATGTTAAATTACTGTGTGTCACTGTTTTATAAAACTTCTTTTTTTCCTGCTAGTATGAGATTGTTTATGAAACAAAAATATAATCATTTTTGTTTTGTGAATGTTATTAAAATCCTTGTGCTTATCAAGATCGGCTATTTCCAAAGTCAAGAGTGCTGTGGCCCACTTAAAAACCAGCCGATCTCAAATCTTCAAAAACAAGCGAAAGGGTGTTGGCTGTAAATTGGTAATGCTAACCAGTCATATGCAGGCCAATGTGTGACAAACCTACCACTTGGACACAAACTTAAGTGCAACTTAAATTAATTCACTTACTTATACTGCAGTCCACCTGCAGTGCCTTCACAGCCTAGCAGCGGTCCCTGGTCCACACTTTGGGAATCGCTGATCTAGACAATAAAACCAAGGAAAGCCTGTGACTTCTAACCATCTTTTTACTGTATGCTACTCGGTTAAGGTCGTAGACATTATTTTATAAAGCACTAATCGATGCAGTCGCACATTTAGAGGACTGACAGGCTCATTAAACTTGCTGTTCTCACCTTCTGCAACAGCGGTGCACACCAAAAGTGACGTCATCTGCTGGCGCGAACCGTCCTTTTGTGTTTTGGCCGGTCATGCACCTCTGTTTCTGTAGCTTCAGGGTTGAAAACACGAATTTACGATCATGTGGGTTTTTTGTTTGTTTGTTTGTTTGTTTTTTTTAGTATAATATTGTATCTGTACAGAAGTTTGTTTACAGATTATACTGAGGGAAATGTTGTATCAGTTTGAATGAGGCTTTCAAAGAGACCGTGAGGAAAATGAGTTTGTCTTGAAAAAAACTTTGGAGCAAAAGAAGGAAAAACTCAGATTTCTTTTTTCCAGATTTTGACAACTTCTCCTGAACCAGTGCTGATGTGAAGGTTATGTCTGAAAAACAGGAGTGGTGCCTCAGTGCATGCCTCTGGCAACACGTATTGTATGTGGAATATTGCATTACTCATGCCCTCAGTGCTGGTATAAATTGTATGGAACTGTGGCGAAGTCACTGTTTGTGTGCAACACAACCAATACGTGAGATTGTTCCTGAAAAATGTTGTGGATCTGCTAGGCCATCAGCTCTTTGCTCTGGTTCATATGTCAGAGTGCATTATGTTCCCACTTCAGCACTGCATAGCTGGAGTTGGATAGAGTTATGGCTTTGCTCATCAAGTAATTACCATAATTTCTGTTGCAGTAGCAGCTTAATTATGTCCTGCATCCTACTACATAAAAGCTTTCCATTAGATGGGAGACAAAATGTACCTATTGCTCAGTAAAACACCACAATTAATAACTTTCCAGTTTATTTGACAGTTAAAATTAAGGTGGATGTTAGAAATGTGTGGTCATTAGTTAAATTACCTGAATAAACCTAGTTAAAAACTTGGTTTTTAACTTAAATATTCTCTAAAATGTTATTGTGTTAAATTCAATTTGGCTGAGCATATTTTGCAAGCCTCCCGTCTGCTCCAACAACCTGACATTTGCTGGGCTGCATATTAAATAAATTTAACTGACTTTGCTCTCAGTCTCTGTGCTGTAGTAATCATTAAACCCCGGTCATTTAAGATAATTTACTCACTGGTACAGACCGGAATAGCTCTCTCCTAACATGTTAAAAAAATCTCAGACCCTGCCAACGAAACGGTGTTCTGTGCTTGTATAAAATGAAAGTAGACTTGATAAAGTATGGATAATATCCGGGTGAGTTTCCTCTAGAGGATGGCAAAAGCTTCCCCGAGGTTTGTTGCATTGGCTCACAGCTTTCTTGTAATATTCATATTAGTGCTAGATTTGCCTCATCGAAGAGTTCATTTAACATGCAGTTTGCAATTCATGTTTTCATCTTTGTAGCTCTTGGATCTGTTTTGGTAAAGTGTAGTTTCGGGTAATTGGTAGATGCAAACACATAAAAGTTGATTTTCAAGCAAGCATGTGCCTTCATAAATATTTAAACATCTTTCTGTAGCTTGTGTTTGCTTAGAAGCTTCTGTGTGCAAGGATTGAATTTCACCATTTCTTCTTTGCCTTTGCACTTTTATTTTTTTTAAAAGATCTAAACAAAAGAGACAGTTTCCACCTAAAGTCAAATCTTACACAACATGGATTTTTTTTAATTAGTCTGTTTTACTGGAAAACTGACAAATACTTTTTATTCCTAAAAACATAAAATCCTTTTGTTATTCTTGCTACCCAAGTAAAATTTATGATTGTAGTTTCAGCGAACATTTTAGGAAGTGAAGTCTAGACTGTTGATTGGTACCTGTAAAACCTACATTTCTGCCTACATGCACAGCAGCTAAAACCCTTTCTTGGTTTCTAGTATACGTTGTCATATTTTAGGTAAAAAAAGTGACATACCATGCTGCAGACTGGAGAGTTCTATATTTGTCTTAAATTTCAGAATTGTAGCTTTTCTCCATTAGTGAAGTCTGTCCTGATGCCAACTGGTTTCCTTTCTTTGTGTTTTCCAGAGAATGCCAGCTCCGATCAGACTGCGGGAGCTGATCCGGACTATCCGGACAGCACGGACCCAGGCAGAGGAGCGTGAGATGATCCAGAAAGAGTGTGCTGCTATCCGCTCGTCCTTTAGAGAGGAAGACAATACGTACCGTTGCAGAAATGTCGCAAAGTTGCTTTATATGCACATGTTGGGCTACCCAGCGCACTTTGGACAGGTATGTTTGGTTATGTTGGGGGGGGGGGGGCAGTATGTATACAAAGGAGTTTTAAGTTTGCACCTCTGAATAGTTTGATGATGCGGTTTTTTTCCTTTTAGTTGGAGTGTCTGAAGCTGATTGCATCCCAGAAGTTCACTGACAAACGAATAGGTTATTTGGGAGCTATGCTGCTTTTGGACGAGAGGCAGGATGTCCATCTCCTAATGACAAATTGCATTAAGAAGTAAGTGGAGGCTACACTGGGTTAAGACATGCACACTTAAATTTAAAAAAAAAAAAAATTTTTAGTCCAGTACTTAAAATATGAGTTTATGGTCCCCTGAACACAGTTGAAAACCTTCTTCATCGACTTCTTCATAGTCTTCATAAGATTGTGAAGTATTCATATGCTCCTCTCTGGTATAGCATATAAAGTGACTCTTTGTTTCCGTGACTTATTTGACTCTCTTCTCCCACACCAGTGATTTGAATCACAGCACACAGTATGTCCAGGGCCTGGCGTTGTGTACTTTAGGCTGCATGGGTTCTTCAGAAATGTGTCGTGACCTGGCAGGAGAGGTCGAGAAGCTGCTTAAAACGTCCAACTCCTACTTAAGGAAAAAGGTGAGCTTTACTCTTGTCATGTTTTAATTATCTACTACTACTACTTTAATAATGTGTTGGGGGTGAAAGGTAGGTATGTGTGCTGAGCACTTAACACCACACCCAACACTTAAAAAAAAAAGGAGAGATTGTGTGAACGGCTTCAGCATATCTTATTTAAATATTTGTATATTTGTCTACAGGCGGCATTGTGCGCCGTACATGTCATCAGGAAGGTCCCAGAACTCATGGAAATGTTCCTTCCAGCAACAAAAAACCTGCTGAGCGAGAAGAACCACGGTAAGTGTAAATGGTTTGTCAGGATGCAGTTGCTGGCTCATGGGGAAATGCGGTTGTCCTGCACAAAAACGGAGTGTGTCCTCTTTCCTGCCACTCATATTGGTCTGTTCATAACAGCTGGGCAGCTGATGCCCTTTCTCTGTCGTCCTTTGCAGAGGGTGGTGGAATTAATGAGTCTGTCAGATACTCCAGGGGCTTGTGTGTTATAGCATACAGAGGATATATCAAAGGAAAAGTTGTTTTGGCTTTTTTTGTTGTTGTTGTTGTTTTTCTAACCCTTGTGTTGTCCTCGGGTCAAAAATGACCCGTAGGTGTATGGCAAACAAGTGTATGGGAATCCCGAGGACAGATAAAATAAGTTGTTATTAACATTTTGTGGCAGTGCAGTAATGTTTGCTTCTCATTATGCAGTTGTATTTTTATTTTATAAGTTACTGCTCTGTATTGCAAGATAGATTTCTACATACACAAAGCAATGTCAGGTATTGGTACTGTGGACTTTCCTATGCAACCACAATCATGCATATCGTTAACAGACCATGTGTCTGAATGTTGCCAGCACCCAGTCAAATCGATAATGTGACCAAGTTTCTAACTTTCAACATTTATTTTTATAATGTGACATATTTACAACTGTGTGGCTTGAAAACACAGCTGCCACTGCTTTCCACTGATGTCCTTAAGATTAGTTTTCAGCCTTGTAGCAATAATATAAGGTCACAAGGGAATGATTAGCCTGTTGGATATATTCAAGTCAGAGGCATGGTGCTGTCACCTGTTACAGTTACCATATATGGCATATTTTTCTGACTTGAGTCTCTGTGTGACTGCTCACTGTCCATCAAAGTGTTTAAATACTGATTTGTTTTGTTTTTTGTAGTAACAAATGGGTGATTCATAGAGCAAAACAACTCACGCTAGCATTTTCCTTGAAAGTGGTGTCATCCTGTCATCGTTTGGTCCCCCAGGTGTTCTCCATACATCAGTTGTCCTCCTCACTGAGATGTGTGAAAGAAGTCCTGACATGCTGGCCCACTTCAGAAAGGTACAGATTATTTTTTAAAGGACCTTAAAGAAGTTACTTATGCACTTGTCTTAAGGCCTACGTCACATTTCATTCTTCCTTTGCCTACACTTTTTCTTTTGTTGTAGCTAAGCTAGATAAGCATTTTAACTGTTTGAGAGGTTTCCTCGACATTCAGAGTATGTCTTAGTCTTTTTATCTCCTACCACTGTCTTTTCCTCTTGTATTTCAACTGCTACCAACTGTACCTTTCCCTCTCTAGGTGTAACAAAACTATGCCAGAGACCTCACTCCTCATGCTCATGATCTGAACATTATTTTTAAGCTCTCTGAAAGTGAATGATTTCCAGTTTTCCCCTCCCTAACATCTACCTCATATTTTTTCTGTCATTTGTCTTTGTTACAATTCCTGCATTGTGTTAGAATGAGAAGGTAAGAGTACATTCTGATCTCATAGCTGGTGCATGCTGTAAATAGTAATCACTCCTCACAGTCACCTCAAATGTAATCAGATTTGTGTTCAGTAATGTCATGTTGTGTTTTAATTTAGAAATCTTTTAATTTCTTTAACTTGTACGGTGATCATTACTGTCGGTGTTTTTGAATCTTATAAAGAGTTCTTGGTCCATTTGTCAGATACATTTCTCACTATTGTTTTGAATGTTTTTGAATTTTTTTTCCAAATAAGCCACTCATTTGATCAGTGTCTATTTAGAGGCAGTCAGGTTGGTGTGTTTCCACGTAATTGCCACGGGTGTTGTCACCAGTGAACAATGTTTTCACTAAATATCACTGTGAAAAGGCTTGGAAGCTTATTTTGTGACATCAGTAACTTTCTTAGCTATTTTTGACTTTTGAGAAAGAGTTTGGCAAAAGTTGCACTGGGATGTCATGTTAAGGACAAACTCAGTCTTCTATTTAAAATTTCCTTTTAATATCCTACTCTGATTTGGATTTGCTTTTTTCTTGTCGTACCTTCTGCAAAAAAAGATCTTGTCAAGTGAAATGGCCTGGAAAGCTTGATGTAGCAAAGCAGCATGAAAATAAAATTGGAAAGCAAAAAGTTCTTCTGTCATCTCAGAACTGTTAACTGTTATTTACATGCTGCAAGCTTCTCACCTTAATTTTTAAGAATATACAACAACTGGGCTTGCATGCACTGTACTGCTAAACAAATTTTTGTCTATATAACTTCTGTTCCTTAAAGGATACGAATGAGGTAAAACACACAAAGTATGGGATATCACACCGCCACATGTCCTGGCTGAAGATACCTTTATTCACGGCAGATCAGTGATACCAAACTGTCATCACAGTCAGCCCTCAGTTCTTATGCTCTTCACCTTACTAAGAACACCAAGTCAGGAGAGCCAGCTACTGCTAGTTAACTTTGCTGTCTGCCGACTTGAAGTTGGCTTAACCGCCTCTGTTGGTTTTGGCTATCACTGTACAGTTGGTGTTGTAAGCTGCCCGTGTAGTGCTAATTTCGAGTTTCCCTGTGAAGCAGTTTTTTGCCTCTTGCACAAATTTTAGTTCTTCCTGCACATCAATTTAAGTTCTGGCTTCCCTCCAGTGAAACACAAAAGTAAATGTATCCCATCCCTATTACACTAATAGGCATGGTTGAAAATGGTACCCAGTTTTCTGATTTAGTGCTGTGTAAGATGCCAAACTATTTCCCAAACTGTCATGCTTTGATGGCCAGTTGTTTTTTGTTTGTTTTTAAAGCCCTGAAAAACTGAAACTATGTAGGATAGATGATATTAATGTGATGGGAAGTTTCCTGCTTTAATGCACTTTATGTTAGAATTAATTTAAACTAGTGCTACTACTCTTTGCTTAGCCATGCTCAAAATCATAGCAGTGTGTATGCAGAGTTTCTTTTTCTCTCGAAGCCAGATGTTCTAACCCAATACATTTGTACAGTCAAGTTTTTGATTTCACAATCTCAATTAGTCACACACGTTTTAACCATATTGCTCTGCATCAATAAACAAGAATCCCAACCCCTTTTGCATTGCATAAGAACTTGCTGCTTTAACTGAGAAATCGTTAACTTCAAACATTAATAGTAGTGTTACACACATTAATGATTGAAAGAATCATATTTCAGAGAGTTTAACAAAATATTGTGACACCTCTTCTCGTTTTTGTTTTTTGTAGCTTGTTCCACAGTTGGTGAGAATCCTGAAGAACCTAATAATGTCTGGATACTCTCCTGAGCATGATGTGTCAGGCATAAGTGACCCTTTCCTGCAGGTAAATCTCACTTTTTTCATTATACAATTACCCGGTACAACAGTTAACCATCATTAGAATTTAGACTCACTGCACTCTTTATTAGGTACACCTGGCTAGTATCAGGTTGGAGCTCTTTTGACTTCAGAACTGTCTTAATTCTTCATTGGACATATTCAACAACGTGAGTGTGGTCATAAAGGGATGGGCGTGGCCAGCAAAAATGAGGGAATCCTGTTAGGATTCCCTCCCCTGGTGTTTTTTTTTTGTGTTTGTTTTTGTTTTTTTGTTTGTCTTTGTCTTGCTTCTGTAGCCCATCTGCTTCAAGGTTTGACATATTCAGAGGTCATTGGTGTACTTGGTATCTGAAACAAGTGGTTATTTGAATTACTGTTGCCTGACATGTCTGGCCATTCTCCTCTGAACTCTGGTATCAGCAAGACGTTTTTACCTAGAGAATTGTAGCTCACTGGATTTTCAGTTTTAAAAAAATCTTTCTCTGTAAATCCTTGGGAAGTTTGTGTGGGGAAATCTGAGTAGAGCAGTTGCTAAAATACTCTGCCTGGCTGGCACCAGCAAGCAGGTTTATAGTTATTTCTTCCTCATTCTCACACTTGGTATGAATTTCAGCAGGTTGTCTTGACCACAGATGCATTGAGTTGCTGCCAATGATTGGCTGTTGAGAGCAAATGGCAGCAAGCAAGGAGCGGCTTGTGAGTAACAATAAAGTAAATCACATTTGACAGGACTGCTGCTTCTTCTTTTTCTTAGGTGCGGATATTGAGACTACTGCGAATTTTAGGCAAGGGTGATGACGACTCCAGTGAAGCAATGAATGACATTCTTGCGCAGGTTGGAATTGGAAAAAATATTGCTTAGATTTAAGTCCTCACATATTAAGTGTTGTTCTGACAAATCCACGGTCTGTATACTTGCAGGTTGCTACAAACACAGAGACGAGTAAAAATGTAGGCAATGCAATCCTGTACGAGACTGTACTGACTATAATGGACATCAAGTCTGAAAGTGGACTGAGGGTGAGTTCATTTTAGGAAAAGGTTATGAGAATCTTTTTGAAAATTTTAACTCATCTGAATGCTTGTTTCTTTCTTACAGGTCTTGGCCATTAACATATTAGGTCGCTTCCTTCTTAACAATGACAAAAATATAAGGTAAATAAATTGCCTGGAGTATTTCACCTTGAAGCCATCGATTTTATCTAAAGTTTGATTAAAACCTGTCGACATTTCTTTAATCAACTTCAGATATGTGGCATTGACATCTCTACTAAAGACCGTACAAACGGACCACAATGCAGTGCAGAGACATCGGAGCACCATTGTGGATTGTTTAAAAGACCTGGACGTGTCCATCAAGAGGTGATTCACGGTGCTACACATAACTTAACATGTCATGCTGTTTTGGGGGTTTTTTGCCTTTTTTTTTTCTGACCCTCGTCTGTTTTTCATTACTGTGTAGACGTGCAATGGAACTGAGCTTTGCGCTTGTGAACGGCAACAACATTAGAGGCATGATGAAAGAGCTGCTCTACTTCCTGGACTCCTGTGACCCTGAATTCAAAGCAGACTGTGCATCAGGAGTGTTTCTAGCTGCTGAGAAGTATGACACTGATACAGACTTCACCACACTTTACAAGTTTAGCCACTGCTACTTTGTTGAAGTGTAAAACACATGCTGGCTGACCTTGTCATGTTCAAGGTTGTTAAAGTTTTCTGGGTTTCACTTTCTCTTTTTTTGTGTGTGTTTTCTGTACTTTAAGCATGAAAGGTTCTGGTTTGGTACTACTTGGTACAAGTT
Source organism: Diplotaxodon limnothrissa (assembly GCF_057381915.1). NCBI lineage: Eukaryota > Metazoa > Chordata > Actinopteri > Cichliformes > Cichlidae > Diplotaxodon > Diplotaxodon limnothrissa. Next base: position 19,910,422 of record NC_140596.1, read on the forward strand.
AAATGTATCTATATGAATTAGAAAATCTAGTATATATCTTTCTTTTTATGGCCAGCACAGAAATGCTGTATGATGATACAATGAGTGATCCATCGTCTGACAGACTTTGTTGACACCTTTATTCTCTGACAGCATTTATCTCCTAGCAGTCGACGCTCTTCTGAATTTAATACATTTACATTTTTAGTCCATTGCTGGGCCTAATGGGTGTATTGTTTATCTTACAGATATGCTCCTTCAAAAAGATGGCACATAGACACCATTATGAGAGTCCTGACAACCGTAAGTAAAATACACAAAACTCTAATCCCTAAAAAGTCCTTTGATTGTTGTTTAGTTCACTAGTAGTTTGTTCGCGTTTCTCATTGATGTTTCTGCTCATCCTTCCAGGCAGGGAGCTACGTGCGAGACGACTCCGTTCCTAACCTCATCCAGCTCATCACAAACAGCGTGGAGATGCACGCCTACACAGTACAGAGACTTTACAAAGCTCTGCTGGATGACATCTCACAGGTTCGTCTCCGTGTTTGTAGCAACCTGCAAGTTCTCGCAGCATTTCTTGTTTGGGTCATGCTTAGATTTGTGATGTCTCCATATTTTTTATTTATTAATTTTTTGTAGCATACATTAATAGAATGTATTACATAACAAAACTTTGGTATTTCAAACTAGTGTGAGAGGGTGATTTCTATTTCTGTGTTGTGTAGCAACCTCTAGTGCAGGTAGCATCCTGGTGCATAGGAGAGTATGGGGACCTGCTTGTGTCTGGGCAGTGTGAAGAGGAGGAGCCAATCCAGGTACACAAACATCTCAAGAGCATATACAAAAACAAGATTTAAGATGATATAACCTGCTCATGAGATTTTCTGTTTTCCTCTTTTCTTTTTGAACAAAGGTGACTGAGGATGAGGTTCTGGACGTGCTGGAAGGCCTCCTGGTGTCCAACCTGTCCACACCTGTGACCCGGGGTTACGCCCTTACAGCTATCATGAAGCTGTCTACTCGCTTCACTAGTGTAAAGTGAGTAATGGCTTTTTAAACTTACAGTGGCTAAGTCTTTCTTTTGACTTACTGTCACATGATCTTAAGATGGTTACATGTGTTATTCAGTGCAGCATTTCCTTTGAGACAGTTTGAAGGGGTTTTCAGTGGGCCCTAAATATATGAGTGTTTATTATTGGTAATAAGAAATAACAAGACATAGCGTCATAATACATAAAGCACTTGTGTCTCACTTTTTAAGCTCGAGTGTGTTTGAAAAACAATCCATGTTTTGAAAATAATAATAAAATGAAGTAAGAAATAAAGTTTGTGTAATAACCAGCTCTACCTTCACTTTTTGTTTCAGTCGAATCAAGAAGGTGGTCTCGATATATGGCAGTAGCATCGATGTGGAGCTTCAGCAGAGAGCTGTGGAGTACAATGCGCTTTTCAAGAAATACGACCATATGAGGTGAAACTACTTTACTAGGAAATTACTCATATCTGTGACGGGCACATTGTAGCACTGAGTAGATTTAAGGGCGGGGAAAGAAAAGGGAAAAAAAAAAAGCTCAAGTGGTTGAGTTTGGTCTGTCTTTTGTCCTTGTTTGTTCCCTGACAATAGGCCAGCTCTCTTAGAGCGAATGCCCATTATGGAGAAAACTGCTTCTAATGGCCCCACAGAGATTGTACAGACTAATGGGGAGGCTGAGCCGTCTGTTGTGGAAGCAAAACATCCACCACCCGTCACCCAGCCAACCAACCAGGTAAGAACTGTTTTCAGCCTTTATATTATCACGAAAAACACACGTCTGTAGTCAAATGAACAATTAACAGGATAGATCTATTTGTCTTAAGTTTCTTTAAGAAACCATATTTTTATTGAATTTAGAACCAGCTTCATTTAAGTCTGTTGATGAGTATTTTATTTTTGTAGTATCATTAAAAATGGTATACATGTACTTATCATGTTAATGTCTTGTCCCCATTCCACAGGCTAATGATTTATTAGACTTGCTGGGTGGTAACGATGTGGTGCCGGTAATTCAGACCACGGTGCCCACTAAGCCAGCTTCAGCAGGAGGAGAGCTGCTTGATCTACTGGGTGACCTCTCACTTAGTGGTAGAGTACTCTGTTTACACATTTATTACACCTTTTATTTATTTATTTTTTTAAGAGCCTGCTATAAAACTTGAGTTTGACTTTTTGTTTAATGAACTAGAAATTGCACTTGCAGTGATTACAGCAGTACTTGAAAAGTAAAGCAGATACCCAAAATGTTGGACCATGTATATCAGCATTCTCACTTGCCACTTTTATTCCAGCTATGTTTCTAAAGTTATGATTTTTCTGTGATTGTGTGACTGGATAATAATAATAATCATGTTAATTCTGAACACAACACATGCTCAGTAATGCTGCAATGCCCCCTTAAACCCCTTGAAAATGACACATCAGTAATCTCTGCATATCATCATTCTGTGTCCATGTCCTCTTAAACCCTCGTATGTTGCTTCCTCCTTCCCAGGCGGTCCAGCCCCTGCTCCTGCAACCTCAGTGCCCTCTTCCCAACCCGCTTTCCTCTTGGATGGCCTCACCTCACCGCCCCTCTTTAATGACATTGCAGCTGCAGGTGAGAGTATGTTTCTCACCTTGACCATCCACTGCCACATATACACAATTTTATGACACAATCCTTACATAATACAGCACTTGGTCATTTTTTTTTTTCTGGACTTACCCAACCTGTGAAGCGTTAGTACTGTAACATCTACATTTTTTAATCATCTGCTCCTCTCTGTATAGGTATCCCTCCTATGACGGCGTACAACAAGAATGGCCTGAAAATAGACTTTACATTTGAGAGAGCTAACCCCAACCCCAACATCGCGGTTATCACTATCCACGCATCCAACTCGACAGAAGCAGACATGACCGATTTTGTTTTTCAGGCTGCAGTACCAAAGGTGAGCAGCCCAACACGGGTATTATGTGACGAAAGTGTAGTTAATTCCTAATCACGACAGTGTTCGTTTTCATTTAGCTCCATTATGTAAATGGGTTTCCACTGACATTAGGCTTATTCAGTAACTCACAGTGCCAATAATGTGCTTGTTCTGTAGGCTGAACCTGCATGAATGTTGTAAATATTGGATCTGTAAGCTGGAAACACTGAGCAGTCAGTGCTAGTGGGAATTAATTATTAATAGACTTGCAGTGTCTTTGGTATGCTGTTTTTCTCTGTTATCCGCAGTACTCTCAACTAGTTGTGTTTAATTATTATTTAATGCAGGAATGCTTATTTTTTTCAGATCACATGACACATTGCTGTTAGTACTTTAATTAATATTTATGTTGTGGTAACTGTTGCTGTTACTGGATCTTTAGTAACTGCCCTGTGGTCTCTTGTTTACCTGATTTATCTTCAAACTTCTCAACTCTTCAAATAGTATTTTTCCATAGTAATGGGCTTTTAAAACAATACTGTTAGTTTCATGGGGAAATGTACAGTTTTTATATTCTAATGTTGACGTTCCTATGAGTGTAATTTAAGTGAAGTCTCACTATGCGCTCTTGTTTTTGTAGTCTTAAAGTAATATCCGGTTATGTTGATTTAAATAAAACCAGGGTTTCTGCCCGCATACTGCAAAGGGGGGGCCTAGTGGGTGTAAGTTGACCACCCACCTTGCATATGTGCCATGGAATATTTTACAGTCATTTTATCTAATGAATAAATTTGATAAAGTGGTGATGAGTGGCTTCGAGTGACCATCGATCAGTTGCTGTCTAGTGTCCGTATTTTAAGCTGCTCTTATGACCCCAATTCTTCTGTGGTATCATTAAATTTTCATCTAACTCGCCGTCCCCTCTCTGTTTGTCAGACATTCCAGCTGCAGCTCCTTTCCCCTAGCAGTAATGTCGTCCCAACACTTAACCAGGGAACTGTCACACAGGTCATCAGAGTACTCAACCCACAGAAGGTGAGTTTCTTTTTCTCAGATTGTAATGAATACATATTTGTTTTTGTTTTTTCTTTTTGTCCTCATGAGGAGTTTCCTTTTTTATAAATCCATCCACCCCTCCCAAATTTCAGCAACAACTACGAATGAGGATCAAGCTGACGTACACCCACAAAGGCTCGGCTGTGCAAGACCTGGCTGAGGTTAATAACTTCCCCCCTCAGTCCTGGCAGTGATGAGCTGCTCCTGTTGCTCTCAAAAGCCCCAAGCAAGGGAACTATGAAAACGATTTTCCTTTCACCTCCCACCTTTCTTCCAACGGCCCCCCGTGACATCAGTGCAGACAGCTGCCCTCAAGTTGCATGGGGAGCAGCAAAGCATTGAATACAGGAGAAAAATGCAGATGTTACGAAGACCCTATTGACTATTGACATCACACGAATAATTGGGTAAACATATCAATCAATGAACTTTTCTTATTTGTTTTTCTTAATTGGTTTCCTGATCTCTTTGATTAGTATGTTTCTCTCACACACACCCTTTGCCTGGCACCGACATCACCCACAAAAGCACACACGCACACCATTCACTGTGGTACACTTTACTTCTCTAGTCACTGTAGAAGAAAAGTGTTGCCCACTAATAAGCACTGCAGTAACCATAGTTTTATTTGGACTTGCAGGTGGAAACCCTGCTCCCTTGATACTTATGATTGGCTTTGCATTTGGGTGTTTTACCTATGAACCTTCAATCCTACAAAGGCAGCAGGAAAAAAAAAAGCTTTGAAAGGTCTATTCAGTGCAGTCACACACTTGTTGGGTAACCTCGTTTTTGATCCGCCACATCATGAGTGATATAACTTGTCAGAGTTGTATTCATTTTGAATTACATTAATTTGCTTAAAGCATGTTTGAGCATCGTTAGGATCACAATCACACCTGGACTTCGTCTTTTCCGACTCTGACTGTAGGCCTCTTTATCCTATGTTTCTATAGGGAATCGTCTGCGTTAGTTTGTCACATTAAGAACAAACAGATCCAAGATGCTCACTTTGATCACCTGTGGCTAATTTCATAGAACCTACTCAGCTCTTATCTCATCTGTAGTAAAGCAGCAGCTTTTAGATCAACGTAAAACATTCAACTGTTCATTGCTTTGCTTCGTCTGAGGGTGTTCATTCGTTAGAGTGGATATAATCCAGGCCTAAAAATTGATCTGATAATAAGTTTGTGTTTTTAAACTCTTCCTGCATCTGTGTCCCGAGTCTAGATGAGTTACATTTCAGATTTATTTACCCTGGTTGAACGTGGTCACCATGCACATACATGTAAATTAAGCTTGTTATGAATGTAGTTACATGCACTGAATGCTTTTATTTCCCCTTAATTCTTTTTTTTCATGTCTTCTTTGATGGGGATGCTCATCTTACTGGCACTATTTGTGTGAAAGTCTGTTTATCTCTGCAGTAATTTGACTTAATTTATGCCTGATATCAAAGTGATGTGCCTTTCTGACTTAGCTAGATAAAAGCCCCTGAATTTATTGAGTTCTGTATGAGCTTTGTTTGTAAGTCTGCTTGTGTGATGGTCCTGTTTTCAATCTGAGGGGGTAAATGGTCCCGGTGGATTAGAATGGGTATGTCACTTGATTTGATTTAGCCTTTTCACTGCTTAGTCTAATGACGAGTTAAAAATCAGTCACCCCCAAATCAGTCTCATGAGCTCACGAGGATGTCAGCAGTAATGTTTTTCTAGTTTTGACACATATGTATTTTAATCTTCTTGGTTGTTTCTTTACAGTGTGGCAGATTCCCCCCCCCCCCCCCCCCCCCCCATTAAAATACCTGATGGATGATGATGACTAAACAAACAAAAACAAAGATAATGGCAGCTAATAGATGTAAACTTTTCTTAAGCTGGCATCGAGGTTTCAGGTGTTTTTTGCAAACTATTAATGTACAAATATCACTACAACGCCCCCTTTTAAGTCAACAAAAATTAAAATGTGACTTTGAATCACATACTGGGACAGGTTCTTCTTTGGTGACTGTTTGTTTGATGATTGGAGTATGATTTCTTTGCTCTCGTCCTCTCCAAATCAGAATTCTGACCATGCTGTTGGGGACGGTAACCTTAATACCTCACAATGCTCTTTCTTTCTGTTAACCTTCAGTGGCAGTAGATTGACATCTTGCTTAGTCACGAGTTAGAATCCAGGGGGAGCATCTGCATGAGAGAAACTAACAGTAGTTTGTGCATCTCATTACTTAACCTTAGCAGCCCTGTGACGATGCTGTGCTGATATCTTCATCAGGCTGTGTAATTATTTTCACTATGCTTCACTGTCTTCTAACTTCTGTGACCAAATCAGAGAGACTATTAGCTTTGGAAATATTTTTGAGCTATGATATGTGTATATGGAGAAAATAATTTCAGTTTAACTTTTTTTCTTCTTTTCTGTTGTTGACAAATGCTATATTGGCTTTTTTTCTGTACATATTGAGGGCTTTTACAATTTTTGTCTCTTGTACTATCTTTCATCCTTTTTTTTAGATGCCATTTTCTAAAAGAAAATTCCAATTATTCACAATGTATATTGTCTAAATAGATCTAGTCAACATTAGTCTATTAAGACTTCCCTGTATCATCACTCATTCATTGTAAAAGGTATTTGATCTGCTGCCTGTACATTGTATATAGTTGTAAAACGAACGCTGATCAGATTAAATAAAACCCACATGAAGACTTAAAAAGATTAGCTAGAAAGTATAATTGTATGCATATATGTACAAAAAGAATCTTAAGAAGGATGCAATTGACATGCTGATGATTTACTATTTGTCATGCTTCATTCATGATGTCGTCTTTTCTTTTACGATGATACTTTGAGTCATTGGGCCACATGATGGGGTTCCTTTTTTTTTTTTTTGGATGTTGGGGGAAAAAAGGGTTAAATCTGTCCTAACAGATGTTGTATGGGTGATGTACTACTGAGAAAACTAAGCACAGTGCTGCACAGAGGCAGCAGCAGAAATGGCACCCTGCTCCATCTGCTTCTCTGCCCCTCAAACACCTCATGTACCCGTGGCTTCCTGTGGAAGAGCAGCGGCTTATTTACCAAGAAGCTGCTCTTCCTTCTGGCCTTATGTGCACTCTTTGACAATTCACCTCTATTAAACGCTTTTCAATCTGCAAATTGTTTTGTGAAATGAAGCCCCCCCCCTCTTTCTTCATTATTCTGGTGTGTGATCTCTCTTAGCTGCCTGGTTGTCTTTTTGTTTTTGCATCTTCCCAAACAGTCAAGGCCCTTATCAGTGCCACACAAAGGGGTTTTTCAGCTCACCACGATGGATATTTTGTGCGCTCGCTGTATTCAGAACAACACAGTGCTTTCTTTTGGGTCCTTTTTTTAGTCCATTATAGCATGGCACAACTTTCAGTAAACGCTTTGTGATCTCCAATATACCAGTTAAAGAGAAAACGATCTGGGTCCTTGCTATTCTAAACCAGACTTTAAGTGGCTGTAAATCAAGGCAGGACATGATGAACAGCAGTGGGTGGATTCTTTTTGTCTGAGTCTTTATAATTTTGTTTTTAATCCATTTCTGCTGTTGAAGAACTAAAACAAAACTGGGGCAGAGGGGAAAAAGCCTGTGTAGCTGGCTAATAACCACAAGGGGGAGCTGTGCAAAATGGAAGGCTGAAGGGATGGGAAAGGAAGTTTGATACTCCTACTGTTCCTGAATGTTTTTGTGTTGTTTGTATTGTCTTACTCAACCAGTATGTACCCTTGTCCGTCACATTAGATGGTTTATTTTGATGATTCAGTCATTCATGCTGTTTAAAACCTACAAATGGAAATGAACCCAACATAAGTGCTTTGGACACTGTAACTGTAAAAGGAAGAGAAGAAATGGAATCAAGTACTCATCAGAGGTGTGTGTGTGTGTGTGTGTGTGTGTGTGTGTGTGTGTGTGTGTGTGTGTGTGTGTGTGTGTGTGTGTGTGTGTGTGTGAGAGAGAGAGAAAGAAAGAGTCATGCCCGAGAGGATGTGATGGTGTGCGACATGTCTTCTGTCTACATAGGACATGATTTGTGGCTGCAATTGCTTTCAGCTTCTGAGCTGCATGTGAAAACCAGTGTAAATAACACCATTTCTACTCTCGATCTAAGACTCTTTTTGAAGTGCTAGAAAAGTTCCAATTATACAAATCTGTCACACCACCTTCATGGGTCAGTACTAACATGTACAATAAGGAGTTGTTGAAATAGTGCTCACATTGCTCTCGATGTTTTTAAAGCATCTGTTATTTGGTTTATTGATTATTGCTTTTTTTGTTCGTTTTGTTTTTTGGATTTTTTTTTTTTTTGTTGTTGTTGGGGTGAATTCAGTGTGCAAAGGGCTTGGGAAAGCGTCTGAATTGCCACCACGTTCATGAACTTCCCCTGTTGAATTAAAAAAAAAAAAAAAAAAAAAAATGCATCTGCTGTATTTTGAAAACCAAATCTGTACACGCACACACCCGAACTCCTGACCTGCCCTGACTGAAAACAAAACTGTATCTGATTAGTGGGGGGAGGGTGAAGGCATGAGGTTCACTTTTGACTCGTATGAACTGTTATCACAGTTCTGTGGCTTCAAGGTGAGTGTGAATGTCAGACTGAAAATATAAAAGGATGACTAAAGATGAAGAGTTGTAAACTATTAAATGGGATATTTTCAATTTATGCTGTGTATTGTCTTTGGGTTGGAGAAAATGATCAAGCGAATAAAAAGTCAAAAATCTACACGAGCTACGGTAGTTTTCTTTTGTGCTTTGGGGTCTTGTGTGTAAGAGTCTACTGAAAAGAAATGCTGGGCTTAAATTATTCATTTAATATTTATACCAAGGATGGATCATTTCTAATTGTTTTATGTCCTGTTTATCAAATGTTGAAAACTGGGATAATGAGATATAAATAGAAATGAGTTTATTGCTATTATAATCACCTAGATTTTAAAAATGTTTTGTGCTGTTAATATCGACTCAAAGTATGAGTGGATCTGTGAGTGCTATGTATCTGTTTTTAATCGGCATTTAATAACCATGACTGGACCTGGGATAAAATTAAACTGACCTTTATGATATAGAGGGGAGATTTAAGAAAGCGCCAAAAGGTATGTTTCTAATGTTTCAGGATCCTGGCATTTGTGCCTTATTGTGAGGGAGTTCTACAAAATGAAAAGTAAATTGTAAGGCATTCAGAATTGAAGTTCTAGATTAGTCAGCATATAACACTTGGATTTGTGGCCCCTTGAGTAAATTGCTTACTCAAACCCTCTGGCCAAAATGAAGCGTCTACTGCACAGTTTCTAAATGATTGCAATCAAGTGAAATGATCATAAAGGTGTCAAAGAGCAATCTAAAAAGGTATGGGAGTCATTTATCTATCATCATTTCTTAGGTTCATATAGTAAGACAAGAAGATCAGGTTATTTGCTTTAGAAATGACTTTAACTGTAAAAAAAATAATAAAAATGTGTCTGAAGAGAAGCCTTGTTTTGTTTCCGGTTTTCAGAAATTTTCTCCTTGTTGACTGGGTACTTTTCACTCACGATTTAGTCACGTGAAAGGGTTTTCACAGGACTCCAGGCTGCCTAATGAAAATCTAAATGCACAGTTACTCCCTCCATAGGAATTAAGAGTGTAAGTAGCAGGCAGGTGCTGCTAGCATTTGATCAGTGTGATCTGGAACATTCAGGTGTGTGACGATGCTACAGTCTTGCCAGGAATGTGTATCACTTCAAATTCACTCGAAAGTCAGACTCTGTGATGCTCAGGGAAATTGTAAAACAAAAACAAACAAAAAAAAACCCAAGACCAGCATCTCAGACTCTACCTGCCTCAGTCAGCATGATAAATGATGAAGTCCAGGACAGTAGTTCATCACAGAAGAGAAAGCCTCTTCTCTTTAAGGAGGGCATGACGCCACACTTTAGATTTGCAAAGTTGCATCTGAACAAAAGTGTGTGGTTATAATGCACAGTGCAGTGTTTGGTGAAAAACAGATGCAACATATCAGCACAAACACCTCTCATCAAATATCAAGCACGGCGGTGGAGGGATGATGATCCGGGCATGTTCTGTAGTTGCAGGACCCGGGTAACCTGCTGACAGAGATTTAGTCAATTCCTCTCAATGCCACAGTATTCTAGAGTCAACTACAAGGCTATCGGTCTGGCGGCCAAAGCTTTGCTAAAACTGGGTCATGCAACATGGCAGCACAGCAGTGAATGTACAGCAGAAGGGCTGAAAAAGAAAAGAATCAAGGTGTTGCAATGATCCAGTAAAGTTCAGACCTCAGTAAGATTAAAATGCTGTGACTGGAGCTTAACGCTGTGCAAAAATGAATGCCAGCAAACGTTAACGATGTGCTGTGGATATTCAGGAAACCTCAATAGCTATGTGTGATAAGGTTCAATCTAAACCCACCCATCCATCAAATCAACCTTTTCCACTTACCCAATTCAGGGTCGCGGGGGAGATGCAGGATATCCCAGCAGTCACAGAGCGACAGGCCGGTCACACCCAAAGTCACGCGCAAAAACCGTAATGTTTGTGACACAGCTCAGAACAACTGCTTTTAAACACAGACTGTAAACCCATCACGAGACACTACAAAAACATGAACCCATGTCTGACACACCCAACAGATAAATGCATTTTTAAACATTTTCTCCCTATTTACTTAACGATAATGAAAAAAAAAGTTTTATCCACAGACTAATAAGAGCCTTTCTTTCTCCCCTCTCATTGAATAGGTGCAGCAGAGGGTTAACGCTTAATGACACGCCCTGCAAACACCTCTCGTGTTTTTATGACTGCATCAAGTGGGAAAACTTGCCTCATCATTATTATGAAGCATCCCCTTCAGAAAGGCCTATTGGCTGCTGAATAATAAATACCCTGAGCCCGCCCATTTCATGTTTATTGATCAGCTCTCCGGGGCCTATCTGACAGCAGTCAGATGAGTCGGATATGGCGTCGCTGCACCGACACAGGATGAATTTTCACCTCTCCGTGGGAATTTACAAGTCGCGCGCCGGGACATCGCTTGCTTTTTGTCGCCGTTAAAAGGGATCACACATGGCGATGGAGGACGAGGACAATAACGCGGAGGTCGCTGCGACCAACGTCCGAACGGGCATCAAGAGAGGAGGTGATGTCGGAGATAACGGGGCTTGCATAGACAGGCAGCCGGACACGGTGGTCCACCAGGCGGGGCTGAACCAGACTGCGGGTCGCGGCAGCCGCAGTGGTCCCGGAGCTCACGCTGCGACGGGGATCCGAGTGCTAAAGGCAGGTCATAACCAGAGGGAGCAGCCGGGGGGGATTTAAAGTGATCGACAACTGTCATGTCAAGGTGGTTACATCGCAGTAGGTGCTCGGAACAGGGCAAAGTGCATCCACGGATACGCGCGCATCCTTCCCAGCAGTGTTATGTAAATGCTGTGATATCGCGTCTAATTGATAATTGATCCGAGGCAGTCAGGAATGCACCGGAGCCGGTAACAGCGGCAGACCACACACTACAGGCACTCATAGCTCGCATATACCCAGGCCCGCTGCTGAACAGTTTTCTTAGAAATTTTTAGGGGAAGACATGATGAGTAATGACACGCAAGTCCCCAAAGCAAGAGACACGCGCGTACATACAGAGAACCTCAGCTCTGGTATTTCATTTAGACTGTGAGTATTAAACGTTTATTATATTTAAAAGAGGTATTTGAGGATTTGCAATGAAATAGGTAATAAGTATTAAACACCTTGATGTTTGCACCCAGAGCATTAGTTTCTACCTGCCTGTCAGCATCAATACAGAAAGGTGAGTAAGTGAATTCTTTTCACAGTTATAGGTCTCAGATATAGATTAAAGTAGAGGTACTTCCTTCTGAGTCCGGACAGCTTGTTCAGTCACATTCCCACAGTGACACACATCCATACTGGGGAGGTGCCCAGGACATCTGTAGTCCAGTGGGGTGATTCCACAGCTTCATCAGACACACCTTCACAGCTGCGGACAAAGAAGACATCTGCACTTTACTTTCTCTGTGACCTCTTCGTTTAAATCAACCGTTCGCCTGATCACAGCCTTAGCTCTCTAACCTCTGGAGCAATGCTGCTCCAGGTATGATCCATTGTGTGGATGTTTATTCTTGACCTTGAGAATAGAGGCTTATATAGGATGCGACTTTGTTACCGTAAAGAAAGAGTCTAAGAAAAGAAACAAATTAAGCCGTCTGTTGGGCATTAAATGAGAGGATTTGCCAAGTAATTCATCAGATTAATCAAGATAAAATTACCGTTATTTTAACAGGAAATCAGTCATTAAATCAGTTATTGAGTAACAGTACCAAATACTGAGAAACTGTGGCCAATGCTGTTCAAAAACCCAACCAAAAACGATCAGTTATCACACTTTTTACTCTCAGGCTTATCGAACATGGAAGCCAGTGCAGGCTGAAGATGACATCATTTAAAAACAACAGCAATGATACCTGTTTGTCACCAGAACGGATGCTCTCCAGACCTTTGATATGTTTCTTTGTACTGATTAGATCTAAATGCATCCCACGTGATAAACTCCAGCCTCACCAAGAACTGCTGTTACTGATATTTTATCGTTCAGGAGAGGATTATTCTTCATTGATGTCTGTTTAAGAGTAACATTAGGCTACTCCACATCCGGCTAATGTCATCACGGGCGATTAGTGAAAATAATGGTGCTGTGGTTTCTCTTCAGCAGTCACACCGTCCACCCTCAATGCGAACGAATAAACTTTAATGGTTGACTTTAGTTTAGGGAAGAGCGAACATTTCTATGAAGATTATCCAATTGGTAACTACCAGTGCAAATTGATTTGTGGCTGGATTAAACCCCCAGCACGTCTGGGAGAGTGTGTAGTTCATCTTGAACCACTCTCTGTTTCCTCAGATGCCCTTTGGCTTTCATGCTATGTTTTTGATTACAATCTGTGTGTGAGAAAGACTAATATTCTGTGTTTTTCTGTGTTAGCAGCGCAACATGAAGCGGAACGGGAGTCGAAGCTGCGTGACGAGAAAAACCAGGTTTGGATCACGAGAGCGGGACTGGCTGAAAGGGGACACCCAGCGGGGCTGTGTGTGTCTGTATGGGGGAACAGTAGACCCTCAGCCACCTGCCTCTGGCACACAGGCCTCCTCCACCCCTCAGACAGACCTGCAGTTGGTGCTCTGCTCCACCAGTACCACAGTGGAGGAGCTGTGCGCTCAGAAGAAAGGACACGCACTTTACGTTCAACTGCACGGAGACCTAGTGAGGTAAATTTACATCATGTCGAATCATGGTGACAAAGTTGCATTCAGCAACTGCAGAGTAAAGAGAGTTCAGTCCACATCAGCTACTCAAGATGGGGCCAACACATGCATCAGGCATCCAACAGCTTCATTAAATAAATACCAATTAATCATGTTAAGAAAATAAGAGACAAATCAAAGCACAAGAAGAATTATGCAAATATAAGCACGTGAAATGGGAGCTTGCTAAAAATGTATAATACAATCTCATCCTCAGTTAATGCAAAGAAGGTAAACACACCACTGAGCACTTGCTGCAGTTGCCCTATCATCCCGCACTCCCACAGCTCCCCACCAAGGATACGCTCAGGGAACATGTCTCTACGCCTCTCACCACTGTACAAGACATGCGTAGACCGAAATAGTAATTGATGATCTGTGAAAGGATGAAAAGCTGGTTCACTAGTCCGTGACCAGGAAGAATTCAGTTCCTTGTTTGCTTCCCTTGGAAAACCTACGTGAAGACATAAAGGAGCCTAAAACGAGAGCTCAGCTGTACAGCTTAAGCCTGAATGAGTTATGGCTCATTCTGTCTGAGCGCTTCTGTCTGTTCAATTTTTTTAAATGAATAAGAAAGAGCAAAATCTTATAAAAAATGTGGGGAACCAGCAAAGTGCCAACAGATGCATTTAGAGCAAAGAGTTGTGAATGATTGTGTTAGTAAGCAATAACTGGTGGGAGATGGTGCCACAGATGTGCTGCAGAGATTATGCTGGAAACATGACTGGAGGTCGGAAATCACCTCACATGCTGTTAGCCAATAGTAGCATATGAAACAATGTCTTTATATCTTTGCTGACTGAGAGCTGCAGGCACTGGAGACGGATGCAGAGTGGTAATAAATGAAAGGCTTTTGGTAAGCCTGTGGATGGGCCCTGTTGGTTCAGTTTATACTCCAGCAGTAAAGCAGTCTGGTCTGCCAGTGAGTATGACTGAGTGGATTTAAATGTAATATTAAAGTCTTCAACTTCCAAAAAGAAAAGAAAAGAAAAACAGGATAATGGCGAGTTAGGAGAACTGCATAAATAATTTAAAAAAACATAAATTGTACAAACTGGCAGCACATACGGTAAAGACAAGTTAAATGTATTATGTGCATATGAACTCCAGTAATGTTTGTCCTCAAACGGTCCTTTAGTAATATATTTTCTCATCCCTATTTTATGACCTTTTGGATGAACCTTCTGTGCATAAAAAGGCTTCATTACTTTGATAATAGATGCATTCGTTCTATAAATGGTTATGTGAAGCATACGACGCAGCTGTGAGCTATGCGGCTTTTCCTGTTGATTTTCTTTTTAGAGCATGTAGTTACGTGCTGCTTACAGGAAGGCACGTTCGGGGCTCTTTCCTGCTTGCATTTTCAGTTCAACAAACTCCCTTTACAGATAAATTTACTGAGGCAGTAGAGTTGATGGAGGACTTTCATCCTGTTGTTCATCCCCTTTTGGACCACTTATGTCTGTCAGTGTCACAGTGCAAACAGGGTGAGCGAAGCAGTCTAGTGTTCTTTTTCCCAGCAAGAGGCTTTTCCATCCATGAGAGTTTCCAGGACAGATGGGATATGCAATCCCTTCAACATGTTCTGGGTATAACCGGAGTTTCCAGAACATTTCCAAAGAGATGATCCCACACATCTTAACTGGCTTATTTCCAGTAAGTTAGTAGCTGCATACCAAAGACCTCCTTTATCAGTGAGCTCACTCAGAAATGTAAAATAAGCTGGATCTAGTAGCTCAACTCAGTCCTGAGGATAAGTGATACAGGGCCATTATCTTGAAGTTAAAATCTTGATTAATCGAAAGGCTTCCTGATCAAGGGAAATGGTAAAAACTGTCCTAATCTAGCAGCAGAAGAAGGCAGAAGGAAATTTTTGGTAATACTGCCCTGCAATAGCTAAACAGCCCTTTGGTGGAGTGGTTAGCACTGTTGCCACACAGCCAGAAGGTTTTCTGTCACTCTCTGTAAGGTCTGTGGTGGTCTTGCAACCGGTCTATTGTGTAAATGGACTGGTTCTTATCTTGCACTCTTCTACTCGAGCACTCAATATGTCTCACCCATTCATACAAGCACTTTCTTCTACCTAAGTTCTTTCTATCTAACATTCAAGTTGACACATTTGACTGATTTTCATTTCAAACAAAACACAGTTCAAGAATAGCAACTAATTAATATGTTTGCACATTTCGGTTTATTCCTTTTTGTGCTAACGACTAATTTTTTGTTGCTGGTGTTTATAGTTAAAACTGAAGGCTTGATCAGTTATTTTAGTTATATTTTTAGGCAGCCACATAAACGTACATGAAAAAAGATACCAACTTATAATGTAAAATATCGAAAGATGAAGCAATACAAGGCTTTTTTTAGTTTTTAAAAACGCACGTGTATCCGTACCATTGTGTTTTTAGGAGGCCCAGTTAACTTCTCATATATCTATGAAATACTGGGTATGTCTGCACTAAATCAAGAACCCACCATGATAGTTGGCTGCATAACTTTCCACGAGGACAGATGAACCCGCTGGGCACCATTTGACAGAGATTCAGCTTCTTGCTGCACTGGCCAAAGTGGGAAGATTTGTGAATAAATGAGGCATATCAGTGTGAAGTGTGAATGGTCAATAGGGACTGCCACTCATCATCACTCTGCCTGCTGGAAGCTGCCTAAATCCTGCTTTTAGATGTTGATGTCACAGCTGTCTAAAATCAACCAAGATGATTCTGCAAATCTTCCAGACGGAGTGAGGTAAAGTCATGTCCTCAGGCATGGGTACTGTGCTCTAGCTGTTGTTAAGAATCTTTTGAAATTCAAGCACTTTTCTGTCTCGTTTATTCTAAATGTTAGTATTTAATCACATTTCTTCCCCCCTGTAAGTCTTCCTGTTGACAGATACTGAAAAAGATCTGTGTTTAGCTCTTTATGAGCTGGCAGATTGACCCGTCTTAAAAAAATAAAACAGTTTTCAGAAGTGAGAGACTAAGTGATCATAAATTAACTCTAAGCTTTTGTTTTAGATTGAAAGTGAAAGCTGGATTTGCAGCTGCTATTGTGCTTTCGGGGCTTCCTTCACTCAGCTCGACAGTGGGCATTTATGTGAAAGGTTGCTTCTATTAGTATTCATCCTGTTAGGCTTCAGTGACTAACAGAGAGCTGAGAGATTTACAGATGAATTCAAACTCATGGTTTAAGAGTGAAATATCTAATATCATTTTCATTCATTTCAACAAACTTACCGTAATGTCGAAATAAAAACCCCTAATGGCTATGTTTTAATGATAAGAAAGATACTAAAGGTGCCTCTTCTCGGAAATTCATTTTTAAATATTTGTGCAGACCTAAAGCATTGCTGCAGCAGATGGTGTACCCATGACACTGCGTGATTTTGCAAGAATGCATCTTCTTTTTTAGTTTGTGTTAAAACAAGAAACAAAATCCTAACTGTGGTGCTGACTCTGGCAGGAGTGCTTTTTTAGCTTGGTCTGGTGCCCCGTTTAACCCGGATCGTGGCATTTGTTGGCGGGAAGCTTTTACTTTTATAATCTGTTTCATCTGAGATTCTGTGAGGTGTATTTTATAATTGTTGCTGTCGCTGTCACACCTCTTCATCTTCTTGCCTTCGGTCCCGCAGGAGGCTGGATCCCTCTGAGCGTCCGCTCCAGATGGTGTATGACTACTTGGCGTCAATGGGCTATGCAGACCCTGTACGAGTGCAGCAAGAAGCCGCCAACTCAGACCTCAGCTGTTTGATCCGTTTCTACAGTGGTGAGTACTCATCAGCGGCGGCAATCAGCCCTTGGTTTCACTTTCTGCTGCTGCTGACTGGAATCTGGCATGTGCTTCGAGTTTTCCTCTGCACACAGACCTGAGGGCACAGAAACATTCTTAGAATGCTCCAAAATGGTTTCGCCACATCCTCTGGCGAGTGTGTATGATTGGATTAAGTGAGAGAGGTTGTTTTAGGGCTCTCTGAGTTTGTTGCTTCTGAAGCTGCCTCCAGTCTTCAGTACAGTCTAAGATAAACACGTCAGTCATGGCCTCATGATGGATTACTGACCATCATTCATCCTGTGGTGTTGTATGCTTCATTGACCTGAGGTCTGGAGTGACTAAGTGTCCCTGTGTCTTTGTGATTAATGCGGCACCAGAATGGATGCGACTCTGGAGAAACCAGTGACGAATTTGTGAACGCATCTAAGCGCTGCTCACCTAAAACCTCTCTCAGTCTTCCCGTTTGAAGGCTGCTCTATTAATACTCATACAGTAGTTGCAGTTAGGGATTTTCCTTTTAGCATAAATGGTGATTGGCAGGGGTGTCACTAGGTTATAAGGACAGGGGGGGCTTAGCCCCCAAGAGATGCACACGACATGAACGAACGTAGTGAATGAGCACAAAATTTCACAAACAGAAAACAAAGACTGAGAAATTGTTTTCCTACTTTTTTGGACAGATTAAACATCCTAGGCCACCAATAGATCTATTGTTTTATTTCAGTCTGCTTTATAATACAGTACAACAAAAAAACAGAGGAAATGTGTTTGCTGCATCAATAACAAGAAAAAAACTGAAAATAAAAAAGTACATTTTTCTGGCTGCAATCACCAGTTACTTGGTGGGTGGAAGCATCAAAGAATGACGTCTGTTTTTAAGAGTGGCAAATCGGTCAATCACTCTGTTGTGACTCAGATGCTGAAGCGTGTCTTTTTCAATAGACATGACTGCAAGACTGTGAAGTCTTTTCTGACCCATTGTTTGACGCAGCCAGGAGTGCAGCCGACGCAGTGCACTAAAGGACCGTTCGCACGAGCAGCTGCTGACAGGCACTGTTAGGGCAACTTGGATGGTTGCCTTCAGAGAGGGAAACATGTCTGAATCAAGGAGGTTGTACACAGACAACATATTTTTGGGTGGACATCCAGCCTCTGTTTTCCGGGTAAGAAAGTTTCTGGCCACCAGAACCTCCTCTTTTTTCAGGTCAAGTCTGTAGTGCTTTGCAAGTTCATTCAAGTGTGGTTCACTCAAGAAGTTCTCAGATTTAGGACTGCATGCCTGGACGCCTTTTAGCAGCCCTGCATCTACACTGCAAAATCTTTGATCAAGCTCGCCAACCATCCGATCCACACAAGGGAAAAGTAACTCTCTTTTCAATGTGTCTGAGTTGTTCAATTCAGTGCGTGAACCCACAGTTGCCTCCAGGACAAAATCCTCCATTTTCCTCTGTTTGTGCCTTGTCTTGGCACCTGGTTCAGGGATACTGTGGGTGTTACACAGGGCCTTGGTTTTCTCATACAGCTCTGTAGCAAATGCATCTGAGTGTTTGCCCTTAAGTGTGTCACACACAGCTTGTTTGCAGATAAAAGCTTCTGCCAGGTCTAAAGTCTCTTTCTGCAGGAATTTGTGGAGTCCTTTGGTTACAGACAGAATCGACTGAAACATCAGTAGTGCATAGACTGCTGAGAACTTGTAGAGCTTTGCTCTGAGACCAACAGCTATGGGGGATCCAATTGCAGATAGGCACTCCAAAATGGCAGGCAATGTCTCAAGAACTGCACTGATTGATCGCAACTGACATGCCCAGCGAGTGTTTGAAAGTTGCACAAGCTCAGTTTTTGTCAATCCAAGCTTTGCCTGAGTCTCCATGAACTTATGATGATTGACTAGGGAGGTGCTGAAGAAAGAATACACACACTCCAACAAGCTGAAAAGCTCCACAGCCTCTGGGACAGCCTTGCAAGTATTGCACAAAACCAGGTTGAGTTGATGAGCATAACAATGCACATAGATAGCCTCAGGATGGAGCCTTCTAAAATGTGCTTGTACACCTCCAGTGGAGCCACTCATAACGGCTGCACCATCATATGTTTGTGCTACACACTTAAGCTCTGCAAGACCATAGTTTTGGATCTGCTGCTGAATCTCATTTGCAATGGACTGGGCATCAAATGATTTTATCTCTGCAAGTGCAAGGAAACGCTCCTTCACTGCCCCCTCTGACACGTACCTGACACAAACAGCTAACTGCTCTGCCTTTTTATCCCTTGCCTCATCCACCATGATGGAATAGACTTTAGACTTTGTCATTTCAGATACAATGACACTAGTAACTTCCTGGGCACAACAGTCAATCATGTCATTCTGGGATGTTGGTGAGATATACTGTGCATTTGATGGGGGATTATGTTTTTGAAGAAAAGCATCAAACTCCTTCAAAAGCTCCATGCACGCAAGAAAATTCCCTCTGTTTGGGCTGTCTTCACCTTCATCATGACCACGAAAAGGGAGTCCCTGTCTCCCTAACATAGAGGTGACTGCAACAATTCGTCTGAGATACTCTCTTCTTTCGACTATCTCACTCACATTTGCAGTTGCTATCATCTGTGCAACGTTTCCCTGTTTGCTAGTTCCCTGGTAGCTTTTCCATGTAACAACACTGTCCTTATGTGTTTGTGCCATCTCATGCTTGCCAAAGATGACTAAAGCTTTCTTCCAGTTCTTGCAACCGTTACTGACCAAACTATCATGTTTGATGTTTTTGCCAAACACTCTACATGGGAAGCAGAAAGCTGCATTCTGGTTGACTGAATATTCTAACCAGTTGTGCTTTTCAAACCAGCTGTGGTTAAATGCTCGCTTCTGTGTACCAAACGTATCATGTGGATAGCTCTTCAGCTTCACCTGTCTGGGCCCTGTGTCTTTGTCACCTAAATCAAACCCTGTAGTAGAATGAGTTGCTGCAGCTGCTTCATCATTTTCCCTCTCTTGGCCTGTTTGCTCTCCTCTCTCTGTAATAACTTGATCTTCCTCTGCCTCTCGATCTATTTGCTGCAGCTCCTCTGTCTCTCCTTGCTCTCTCTGACTTGAACTTGCCTGTTGACCTTTTTCTCCCTCAGCCACTCCTTCTGCCTCACCCTTCAAGATACATTAAAACATACTGAATTGTAATGTAAATTGCTAATATCATGACTTCTGCTCCCGCTCCACAGTAATTTGTTGCTCCCAAATATTTTGAAGTTACAAACATTATATTTTGAGCACGCATGTGACTAAAATGGTTGCAATTTAAAGCCCTGAAAAATATTACTAAATTACTTGAATTGAAGTAATATTAAAATAGAACCCTCAAAAATATGTGAGTCAGGCTAATTTGACTTATATACATATCTCTCTCTTTGCTCTCTCCACTTTCTAACCTTGACTCTCCTAAATAAAAGCTCAAGTTAAACAGGTCTTATATGTTGTACCGTGACTGAAATGTTTCATATTTCATATCCATATTGAGTCCCATAAAATTCTAATCAGACTGTCTCCATCACAAATGACTCCATCCTTTGACTCACCTCTCCAGCAGACGTCTCTCCCCTCTGCCTCTCTGTGCTCCTCTGCCCTGACTCCTACAGGTTAATGGGGATGGAGTGATTATTATTATTTCCACTGATGATAACCATACCTGAATGAGCTCAGCTGGATTTTTCAGAGCTAAAACGAGTGACAGAAATTAACATTATGCTAACAATTTAACTTAGTGCGCTAGCCAGGTTTTTATTTACAAAATGGGGAGCACCTGGTTCATTATTTACATGGGACTCTCTGCTGTTAGCTGGAGCTAACTAATTGTTACTACCAGCCAGTGATGAAAACTTACTTTCTTGAAAAACTTGCGTATATCCATGATTTCTTGCCGTTTGCCACATGCACGCTAGTGTTTCTGCAGGTGTATACGAGCGGAGTGTAAAGTAGCAGTGAAAACGAGGACTGGATTTTCAGTCATGTGGATGTCCCCTGTGAACAACTGGAAGGGATTGGATAACGAAGCACTGACGCTACCTTAACAATGTAAAGCGAAAGGGACCAACCGAGTTATGATCATATTTGTGTGAATAGCGACAGGTTTATATTATTATTTCTTTAAACTCATATTCCTGCATCTTTATATTGAATTTGTCTGCAAGTTCTGTAAAAAAAAAAATCGAATAAGTTAAAAAAAAAAAAAAACAAAAAAAAACCCACCAAATTATTTAGGGGGGCTTAAGAATATTTTAGGGAGGCTTCAGCACCCCTAAAATAGGCCTAACGACGCCACTGGTGATTGGTGTGCTATAATGAGTTTCAACCAGCGGATGTTCCCGCTGAGTCAGTGGACCTTAAGCTTGGGCTTTGAACTGCTCACGTATCCAGAGAAAGAGCAAGACTGGGTAAACCACAGTGTCTAAAGGGTTCACATGCACTTCCTCCCACATCAGGCACATAGCTCTCCTCAGAGTGAAGTGCAGGACTGCTGTAGTGACTGAAATACACTCTACAGACAAACGTAATCTGCTCTGTATGGAAGTTCTGCGGTTGATGAGTGACAGATGAGGAAAGTTAAACAAATCAAACTCACCATGAAGTCTTAGCAACAGATATAATTAGTTTGTGATGCATGTGAAACAGAACGGTGACGCCCAGTTTTCTTTTATCCTAAAAATGTTTAGAACACCATTAATAATTATTGTGATGCTTTTAACGGTTTCGATGCCCCGTGGAAAAAAATCGATATTTTGAGTCCTAGACCTTTTATTGTATATAGTTTCAGTTTGATAATCAGCCCTCAGATCAGGATATTTAAGCTGTACATTTTTTTTCTTTTGCTAGCTTCTTTTTAAATGATGTTGGGTTTTTTTTAGCTGACGGATCTTAAGATCACTCTGGCCTGAGTCTTATTGGTAGTCCTCATGTGTCCAGAGGCCCACTGTTGTTTTCTTCTTGTCAACATGAGAACTGGTCAGATCTTGGCTACTATCAGCAATCAGGCCACACTGGGTAGAGTCTAGCCAGGCCCCTTGGAGACTTCCTGCCTCCTTTTGTCGACTCATGGGAAAAGAGAACCAGGGACAAGACATGACTGGTTTTCAGGCTCGTTTAATGCCCAGTACAGGCCAAGAGGACAACTTGATTTGGCCGTGAAATACCTGCTAAACTGCTAAAGTGACAGCTGGTAATAAAGCTTTGAGTTTGTTGTGGGGACACAAATGATGTCAGCAAATGACAGATATCTATAAAATGGGCAAGTCACCTCTTGTGTTCACGTACAGGTTTCTTATGAAGAATTAAAATAACTTAAGTAGCAAGCTTTACCGTTGCATTTAATTCTTTGGCTGGTAACAGAGAACCCTGTCTTTTTATTTTAACTCACAGCACAGGTGCAGAGATTTAATCAGACCAACTCATCTTTTCTAATTTACGTAATTTAAAATTAACCACTTTTTTCACCAATTTTTCAACTAGCTAAAAAGTCAGCTTTTTAAAATGTTAAACTTTTAAGTAACTTTTTGTTTTAGTGCTGTAGCATTTTTATTGTGAAGCGCTTTGTGATCTAGAAAAGTGTAAATAAAATGTTTTTCTTTTTTACTTTAAATTCTTTTAACTTCAGGAAACTCCACTGCAGTTAAGTGAGTGAACACATGAAATTTCACTCAATTCATTAGAGTTTTGTTCTAAAAGGCAAAACTTGCATACTTCCCATGATGCATTGCTAGAAAGTTCAAACTCTTCAGGGATTCTGCCTTTTTTTGTAAGAAAGACATGATGGAAAGTTGCCGTGTACCTTTTAATATGTTCACATTATGTTACAGTCACACTAGGGAAAACATTGGTTGGAGCAAACGGTTACTTCGAAGGCGAGACCAGTCACAGTTGCTGTGACTTTGCTGTGTCAAGATGGCAATAAAGACAAGCGACAAGGCAATCAGACAGGAATGATGACGTGTCTGAGTTGTACTCATTGATTGGCTCAGACTGTTGCAATGTGTTGCGAGTAGGTCTGCATTTATGAAGTACACAGCAATTATTTGCCAGCCTTTGCCAGTCAAGGCAGTCAGTCTGAGTCAGACCATGTCTGTCTGGAGATTGGTTGCCTCTCTCAGCTGTCTTGCAATCGAAAGGGGTTGTGCAAAGGTTGAGTGTGCTACGCCCTCAAGCATTGGGCAACCCCTTTTGAATACCTGGTGTTTGCAACTACTTGTCATCCAGCAAATGCTTAAAAGATTAATGCAGCTATGATTTTTAGCTACTTGCACAGAGGGTGCTATCTTGTTTATCCTCTAGTGCGACGAGAGTAAAAATTATTTTTGTCCATTGTGAAAGCGGTTCTGTCTGTTACGGGGTTTAGGATTGAAATGCATTGAATTCAGCCCCCATCCCCATAGACTTGGCTTATACAGCAGTTTATGTAACTGTCACTGGGAGCAGCGTCACTGGTCGTCTCTGTACTGACTCTGCAGGTTTAAACTGAGAAAAGTAAATCAAGTCTGGAACAGTGTGCAGGTTCAATTCAATGGCTTAATGTAACTTAACTTAATAATTTCTTCTTTTTTTCTTTTTCTTCTTCTTTTGGCTGCTCCGTTAAGGGCTCACTACAGCAGATCACCTGCCTCCATCTCACCCAATGCCAAGCATCCTCCTCTGTGACACCAGCCGTCTGCATGTCCTTCCTAACCACACCCATGAATCTATGTGCTCTTCTTCTTTTTCCTTCTGCATGGCAGCTCCATTTTCAGCATCCTTCATCCAGTATATCCACTATCCCTTATTTGCACATGTCCAATCAATCTCAGACTTTGCCTCTCTGACTTTGTCTCCAAGCTGCTCGACCTGATCTGTTCCTCTGACCTACTCATTTCTAATCTTGTCCATTTTGCTCACTCCAAATTAAAAATCTTAACACTCACTACGGCCTTGTAAAACATCTCTTTCAACCTTGCTGCTATCCTTCTGTCAAAAATCACCCCTGATGCTTATCTCCACCCACACCACCCTGCCATGACTCCCCCAACGTGCACTGTCTGTTGCTTTGAATGGTTGACCGCATTTATATTTCTCATTTCTCCTTGCATCCTTACTGTAACTAGCTTTGCAATGTCTCAACTCATGAGGACTTTAACTTATCAAATCAAGCCGAGAGCAACTTACTCACATTTTTAAGGCAGTATGCACAAAACTCAAGTTAAGACAAAAAGTAAAAAAACCCTCAAACAAACCAAACAACAACAAAAAAAAAAGTTACAGCGTCGATGGCCTTGTGTGTCTTCCTCCAGGTGTCTGTTTGCCTAACAACCGTTGTTGTGGTAACGATCTGACTAAGCAGATGAGTGAAACTGTGATCCATCAGTAAAGACTACAGCTGCTACAAGACCACCTAATGTGGTACACTGAGCGTGCCAGCTGTACGCTCTGCACAGTCTGCATTACTGGACCTTACTGGCTCTGAATCTGAGAGCGTTTGTAATGGAAACTCCCCCAAAACCACGTTTATTAAAGATTGTCTCACCATGCAGATCGCTTTGGTTTTATGAGCCCAGGATCATCATCACAAACCAGGGGAGGTGGGCTTTTGTTTATAATGTTCACGGTATTAAAATGGCACAGTAAAGACCTCAGCAGCACATCTTTCCACAGAAGCCTCGAATAATCCACATATGACCTTCTTAATGATTCCTGAAAACTGATAAAAGAAAAGATGCTCTGTTAAGTTTCGCTGAACTGCCCTTGTAAAATTGTTTCTATGAGCTTGCTCTTTTTTTGATATTAGTTATGTCTTCAGGCTTGTTCAGATCATTCAAAAGAATCTGTGGGACAGTGTGAGAAGTATTCATCTCAGACTGTCTCACAGGCATACAAACGGTGGATCATGGTTACGAGAATGCCGACTTTCTATAATAAGACAGTGGTGCGAATACATGTGCGTTTCTACCTACGCACTGCCACGTGAGTTTCATTTCTAACCACAGGGCTTTACAGCCTGATTTTCTTTTTTCTCAAGCCACCAAAGAGGTTCAAAGTGCAATGCAGCAGGTAATTTATTAAACTTTACTCTCCTCTTATATGTTCAGGAAACTCATCTGGGACCTTCTTTCTCCACACCCACTGTACACACACACACACACACACATACACGCACACCCTTCAGCTGTGTTGCATGGATGAAATTAAAACAAACATGGACAGGGGAGTAAACTTTTCTAAATACTGACTTAATAAAAAACACTTCTAGTGAAAACAACCGCAGAGACCTGAGGGCCAGCGGATCTTTGTGTCAGCCTGTGCAGCTGCAGCGCAGATGAAGCTGGCTGTAAGCTCTGGCGTTCATGCCCCGGGCTGTGTTCCACCTCTGTCTGCGTGATCTTTTACGTCTTTGAGAAAGGCGGCTTGTAGCTGCTGTCCACAGTTCACGTAAGGCCCGCTGTCAGGATCAGACCTGAGGGAAATAAATCTGCTTCACAGGGAAATTAATCAGAGTCAGCTCACCTTATAAGTTGTTGGTTTGACTAATGCTGACTTTCTGATGGAATTTAAACCCAAATTAAGTTTGTGGACATCCTGAACTGGTGTGTGAAGGTTTGAGACATTTTGCGGTGTGAAAGAAGGGAATAAATTGTTTGCCCTGACAAAAATAAGAGAAACAGTCGGACTGAGGCTTAAGAAAAAATTAAATTCTGTTCAGATCCAAGTTTGCACAGACTTGCCCCGAGCGACAAAGCTCTTGCCAGCTCCTCATAAACATGCTGTTTCTGAGATTAAGTTCTGGTCCTCCCAAGATTTTCTCTTTCCCATTTTAAACCTGCAGACGTCCGTCATCCTAGACTCATGGCGAGTTTTTAAGAGAGACGGCTTACTGAGGGAGAAACACCAGTTTAATCTTCTGTTTTAAAGTCATCTGTATTCAAAGGCGGCATTCAGCTGCGTGTCTTCCACTGGTTTTCTGCACAGTTGCTCTATTTGATGTCAGGAGTTAAACTCTTGCTCAAAGTTTAACGAACAGTTATTTTAAATTGAGATAAACACAGACCACCTAGAGGAGGTATCTGTGTGGTGGGCTGAATTAGAATTTTCTGCCAAAAAGAGCTTGCTGTTCTGAGTCAAATCAGACCGTGTTTCCGCCTCCACTGACCCCCTACTGCATGCTAATGCAATCTATGCGATCTTGAGCAAGACAAAAAAGCTCTGGGATACAGGGAGTATTGTATTCGGCGGTTGCCTTGAAATGATCCAACATGTGGACAAAAACTGATTTTAAAACAATAGAAAGAACCAAGATGAGGAACCTACACACTAAAACTCCTGGTAGAGTTTTTCTCCTTGGAAAGAACAGACACTTTTGCCTGGTTTGGACCCTTGTCCTTTCTTCAGTGATGAATCATCTACAGGCTACTTTGTTCTTTAATCATTAGGCCTACAAAACATTAGAGAACAGTATAAATGTTCATCAGTTTCCTAGAACCAATAATAATACCAGCTCATAAGTATGTAGATATTCCAGTTTTATTCTCTTTTAAGGATCTGCACTCTGTGTGTTTCCAATCGTCTGCTGTCCAGTTTTGTTGAGCCTGTGTGAACTGAGAACTGCTGCTTCCTGGATATTTTCTGTTGTTCAGACCATTCTCTGTAAAAGAGATGGTTGTGTGGGAAAATCCAAGTAGATTAGCAGTTTCTGAAATACTCAGAGCAGCGCGTCTGGCACCAACAACCATGCCATGTTCAAAGTTACTTAAATTACCTTTCTTCCCCATTCTGATGCTAAGTTTGGACTTCACAGGTCGTGTTGATCATGTCTGCAGGTGTAAATCCACTGCATTGCTGTTTAGAGATTTTTAATGAGCAGTTGAAAAGGTGTACCTAATTAAGTGGCTTGTAAGTGCATACTGGCTTCAGTTTTCCCCAAATAGCTCTCTGGATCTTTCTAGACTTCCTCCCTTGTTTCCATATATATTCTTTTAATAATCAAATCACCTTCTATATTATACATTCGTGTCTCTCACTTCCCCTTTTGTTCCTTTCTGTTTGTCACCTCATTCCTTTGTTTATCTATCCATTTTTATTTTTCAGTGGAAAATTAATTTGACTCTTTACTCATCGGGCTTGGCATACTGTGATATAAACGTATTCCTTAAAGAATTTAGAGTTAGTGTTAATGTTGTGCGTATTGGCAACTTTTCTATATTGGATCTGAAGTGAGATATCACTAAATTTGCTGTGCGAAGGTCTCAGCCACACTTCTGAGAAATCACACATTCCACTCTCTGGTCTGTCACTTGTCCCTGAGGTTTGGCAGCCTCCCACCCGGAGGACGTTTGACACCGGTTGATGATTAGTTTGAAGGCAGCTGTCTGCAGCCCTGCTCCTTGAGAAAACAGTGTTGCGCAACATGTTACGACCGTGTCATCCACCCCCTCTGGAGCCACGGGGAAACGGTCAGCATTTTTGTCGTGAGAGGGATGGGATTGATTTGGAGGGAGACATCATAAGGGCTTACATACTCACACTTTGATTTTGAACAACCTGTTTCCTTAGCAACTGATCGCCCCGCAGACCTTTGGGGATAGCATGTGTGTTTCTTTTATTTTAGAAGTTGGCTCTTTATGGCTAGGAGATGTTTTATATTGCGTTTGGACAGTGCCGTGACTTTGTATGCCTGGACACCTGCACGTTCGCACCATGAATGCACACATTTGTATTCATTGATAACTCCCACAGTTAACTAATTTAATCAAGGCACTTTGATTTTCCTTTGTAAGCCCAATGTGCTCTTGCAGCGAGCAAGCACGATGATTCTCACACAGATCCACAGATAATTATAATTCTTTCTCAGATGATTAGTGTTACTGAGAAAAATTTGATTTGGGAAAAAAATGTGATGATACACAAGAAAATGGTGAGGGGGTGACAATATTATCAGGGATGAAACCACATTTTCCTGGTTTTAGGGCTGTTTTGGAATTCTGTCTTTTACTAGAGACGGGCGTATGTGTTACCATCCTGCATGCGGTGCTCTTATAAAGGTTTGCCATGAAATTACCACAAATGGGCCTTAACAAAGCCGGATATAGAGCGTGGTTGTTTCTGGTGATGTGCTGCGAAGGCTGTGAGGGCATCCTGTCGGTCTGTGTCAGTTTGTATCGAGCTGATTTGTGCACTGCAGAGGGATGATGTTTTTCTTAATTGCGAGTTTTAATCTGAAGCTCTGGGAACACAGAGTAACTAAAGCAGAGCGTGACGCGACAGTTTCCTGCCACAGGCGGCAAGAAAGAGCACTTATCTACAGTCCAGCTGTTTTTCCCCCTTTTAGATACCTCCATTGTACCTGTCATCGACCCCGTGAGGTTTTTGTGTCTCTAATTTTCTCTCTGAGTGAGGGACACCCAAGGATCAGGAGCTGCTATTGATCTGCCAGCAAGCACTTGGCTTGTTCATTATCAGTTTTCCTTGGCGAAGAAAAACATGAGGGGGCTCTCATTTCGTTTAGATGCCCTTGTGAAGCGGAAGGGGAGGTGGAGAATGAAAACAAGTTAGACGTGAAGCGAGAGCGAGAGAGAGCGAAAGCAGATTGCCAACGAGAGCCTCCGAGTGGGAGGCAGCATAAGTTGGTTCGAGGAAAATTTAACAACAGAGGACAGGAGGCTGAGGCAGTGTCTCCTCTGTGCTTGTTTGACCTGCTATTAACCTGAGTGTACTTGGCAGAGACGGCAGCACTGCTGTCTGATGTATCCTTCAGCAATGGCCAGCTAAGACTACCTGTAGTGCAACTTGGCATAATTAAACTGAGCAGAGTGGAGTTAAATGTGACAAAACCCTGACTCATTCATCAATATGACTGATGCCTCTTATATGTTGGGTTGGCAGCAGGGAGTAGAGAGAAACCTTTCCAACTGAGCTGAACAGAAGAGCTCTAATATGGCTTTAATTTAATAGATGCTTAATAATGGAGTTTAAAGTTTAAACTCTCTTCTGATTAGTGGAAGAACAAATGAATTATTTTTCAGTAAGCACAGTCCTAAGCACTGATGTAAGACCATTTCTTGGAATAGCTATACTGTGGAGCTGACTAACGGACAGGTGATATCATAATGACCTTCGAGTACTTATGTGACTTCATTTTCTGGAACCTTTGTCTAATGCGTAACTGCAAAACATTTGCAATTAATTAGCTCAATTTGCTTATCTCAGCAGTGGCTTTGGGTTTATTTGCATTAGATCGATTGCTGCAGATTTGCACTAACATCTGTGCGTGGGCTTTCTCTCCCAGAGCGTCCAGTGAATGCGGACCAGCAGGAGCGGACCTTGCTGAAAGGCGTGTTCAGCGTCAGGAAGGGCAAGACTCAGCTGCACAAGTGGGCCGAGCGGCAGGTCATTCTCTGTGGCACCTGTTTGATCGTGGCCTCTGTGAAAGACAGCCTCACCGGGAAGATGCACATCCTGCCCCTGGTGGGGGGAAAGGTGAGAGTTCAGGGTTTAGAGCTTTGACAGCCTGAAAGGGTGGTAAGCTTTCACTTTCTCCAGGGTGGAGGACATGCTCCAAGCTGTGCCATAACACTCTTCAACAACACAGCTGGGTTGGTCGTCTGGATAAAGTTAAAAAGATGACATGCCTGCAGAACCGTGTCATGAAAAGTTCTCAGCCAACAGAGAATGCAAGATCCTCTTACTCAAAGATTAGCAAAGCTGCACACTAAAGCGCAAAATACATAAAAAATCGGTGTGTTTGTGTTTGAGCTGATAAAACTTCAGTGGCACACTCTGTATCTCCACGTGAAACCATAGACTGTATATAAAAGATGGAAATCATCGGTTGGCAGCTTGGTGGTTTGAAACTGCAAATGTAGAGCGAGTGGTGGCTCGGCTCGAAAAACCGAAGGACACTGCACACTTTTCAGTCACACACCTGCTACTGTGTATTCCTTCTGAACTTTTAATAATGTCTTTGTTACGGACGCTAAGACCCTAAACTCACCAGAAAAAAAAAGTTTTTCCTGAGGTTGGCATCAAGTGAGCAAAAAAGGGTCATTTTCCTATAAGCCTCTACACAACCAGGCATAATTTGGAAATCTTAGTATCTCCCCCTGTTGGCCATTAGAAGGAATGCAGGATTTAAAGGACTTCCACATTGGCAAGTTTTAGATCTTGAATGAATTCTCTACTAGCATAGCAGAATCAGTGTTGCTCTTGGAGTTGCATTGTGGCTAATGTGTATCCCAGGTTTTCTTTTTATTTTCTTTTTCCAGTTGTGCTGAATGAGTCCACTAGTGTCACAGAAATACAGAGTTAAATGCTTTTGCGCTATCGCTGCAGTCTTTGTGGCCTCCAGCTAATGTTTTATCCAAGTTGACCAGATTTAAACATGTTATCTAAGGTTTTTTTTGGAAATGTCAAAATCAGAATCACTGAATGTAGCAGACAAAAACACACTAGAAGAAACAAACACAAAATCACCACAAATTAAATATGTCTGTTCAGTGTTCCTGATCTCATCTCTGTGTTGTCTTTGTGTCGAGGTGGAGGAGGTGAAGCGGAGGCAGCACTGTCTGATGTTCAGCTCAGCCGGGTCTCAGGCCCAGACATACTTTGTCAACTTTGACACACTTGCAGACTATCAGCGATGGCACCGGCAGGCGTCAAAGGTAAGTCAAAGGCGAGCGCGTCTCACTATCTGTACATTAAACATTCACTAGCTGGGACCACATCCTCACTTTAGGTTTGACGGCATTTCTAGTAGGTAATGGCAGATGGCGTGAACATGAATTGAGGCTGCGGTTTGGGGAAGACCTCAGATGGGACTGGCGGGCCTTGCAGAGGAGAGGGAGGGTGGGAAAATGAGAACAAATGGGGAAAGGGGGGGTCATATGTAGATATATAGAACCAGAAGGGGCATGTGTGTAGGTGGTCCCACTCTTGAAATACAGATTAATTATCTCCTGTGTTTTTTTTAAACTTAAATCAGAATGTCTGTGAGTCAGATGATGTGAAATGAATGTATTTTTGTATTTGTGTGATATACAATAAATCTATGGGCCTTTCAGAGACTTCTAAGAGCTCTTCAAAAAGAAAATCATTGTCTCTGCACTGCGCAGATTGCTTTGCCTCTAATATCCTAATTAATGTCTGTTGTGCTGCGGCTCCTTCTTGGAGCTGAACAGCCTCTGTGAGAGCCTCCACAGAGGCTGAGCCAACATACAATTAGCCATGGAAGGAGAAAGCCAACAGAAATAAAGAAAATCCAATTAGCTGCAGATTCATGCTAAGTCCAAGATCTCTTTCTTTCACGGTGGTATGGATTACTGGGTTAGACGAGCCTGTTAGCGAACTGTATTTTAGCTGAGTATTAGACTAGAGGTTTCTATGGAGACTGCAGTTGATGGCCGATGAAGGTTTTTGGTGGATTTGGGCCGACGTTTATCCTACATCGCTTAAATCAGAAGCCTGTGTACGAGGCTAACGGTCAGGGAGTGCATTTTTGCTTTCTTAATTAGCACTTCTGGATATCTTGGAAGTCAGACTGTAAAAAAAAAGCATTTGCATTTTACAACAATCACATTAACAATGAAAATTCAGTGTTTGTCAGATGTTAATTGCTGCAAAAGAAACTCACATCATCTTAGGCACTTCGATTGTTGAGCGTTTAGCTATTTGAAGAACATTTCTTTATATTTTGGTTCCAAAGAGACAGACTTTCTTCTAATTTTTTACAAATCGTCTTAAGCAATAGCCCTCCAGGCTTTATGTATGTATGTATATATATCAAATAAAATATCAAAACTGATAACATAGCAGCTAAAATGCAGTTTTAGTCACTCAAAAGTAATGTCCAAGTCTGTGGAGATTTTAATCAAGTCCAGCCTGACTGGACTAGATATTTCTCAAGAAATGGCTTTTACTTTTATAGATGCCATTAACACATTTTACAGAATCTCAATGAAATATTAAACTGTGATGTTGTAACTCAAGCTGTGATCGGCTGTGCTAGTGGCCCAAGTGCTCCAGTTTCTCAGCTTTGCAGGAAACTTTGTGTCACGTTGATTAAGGACTGAACTACCCATCATACCTAAACTGACATATCTTTGCTGTGTTTCATCATTTCAGTGTTGAATTACAAAGCAAATAATTCAAAACAGCAAAATCTGTCCCGACCTTCCAATTCGATCTCAGAGTGTCGCATCACTGATTTATTTTTTTTTTTGAAGGAACAGAGGGCATCTGTCCTGTGAGTTGTTTTGTGGGAGAAGAGCAGTTTCGTCTTTATCAGCCAGTGACGTGATGCCATGCTTGACTGAGCAGCCATCCCATTTTCTGCGTAGCTGCACAGTGTGCAGCTCTGGAGCTAATGGGGGAGATGATTGTCAGAGTAGACTGACTTAGCACTGCTACATAGCCTGGACTGATGGCCAGCATGTAAACTATAGTCTCCCAGGTCTGTGAGGGGAAAAAAAAATCCAGTGACAAACAGCAGTAAAATCCCAACTCTAGATGCAATCACACCCTCCCTGGTGCTTAAAATTTATGTGGAAAAAGTTTCACAACAGCACTGCAAACTGGACAGGATCACAAGGCGTCAGCAACTCTATAAAATCACTGTCATGTGAGCAGGTAGAATGTAGGAGTCAGCAAATGGAACTAAACTCAAAATCAGAGCTTCGTTGCAAAAAAGGCAAATACAAAACTAAACAATAACAGGACATAATGAGAACTGACAGGCAGAAGATTTCACCTACAATGAGGGAGAAGCAAACAATGTGTACAGAGGAGGGTGATTCAGAGAAGTGGACGCACATGGGAACATAGCTGAACTGAATCATAACTAACGAGACAGGGAAGGCAAACCTGAACCGTCTCTCACGCAGGACTGGTGACTATCAAAATAAAACAGGAAGAAACACACACTAAGACTCAGACTAGGACACATAATCAGACATTAACAGTAAGGGATAAACACGGGGACAGGACAAGTATTAATTAGACAAGACAGGGAATGCAGACAAAACGCAGTGAGATCAGACAGACACGGGAATGTGACCGGGGAGACAGAAAGGATAACAAAACACAGAGACATGACTGGGACAGACAGGGCATGAAAGGGGCACTCACATAATGAAGAAATAGAAATAACAAACTCGGATGCACTAGAGAATGAAAATTTCAGGGCTAACTATTACAAAACTTGAATATAAACAATTCATAAATTTAAAGGAACGGGTAAAGAATCAAGAACAAACTCAAACCTCACACACACACGCATGACGATCAGTTTCCTGAAAAAAAGAAAAGAAAAGAAAGACAACCATGATGATGGTAAGCTTAAAGACAGGGCTGTTATATAGACAGCATAAGCCAGAGGTGTCAATTGTAAGGCCTTGGCACCAGTATCTGAATTGCTTTGGAAAATGTCTCCCAGACCTCCCCCATGGACATTTATATTACACCAACTAAGTAAGAGATAAGTAATGGAAAAGATTTAAATGACAGAAAAGTTGTTGTTTTTTTCTCTTTTTTAAATTTGTTTGTTTTTATTACAGTGTGTCCAAAGTTAGAAAGAAAAAAACAGAAACTGACATTTTTTGCTAAGTTTTATAGAACCTACAGGACAGTCTCGGCATCGAGCTCCCAGAACTTTTCTGTAATTATTCACAATTATTTCTTATAGTTAAAGCCCAAACAGTCATGCTGACAGATTACTTTCTTCATTTACTAGCGCAGTGTCTTCCTATTGTGTAGAAAAACGACATGCTGTTGTAATTACGTGACTTTTTTAATACTAAGATAACCCTAGGATTAAATTTGCAGTTAAACATCTGTACAGTGACAGAACGGGGAGTTTCACTGGTCTGTGGGCTGTGTTTGCCCCGTGATATAAAGACATTTTGACATCCAATGCATAAGCTGTACCTAACATACTGCAAATCATCATGCTTTTGGTTAATAAGATCAGACTTTAACTGGTTATTCTGTTACTGTTTTAACTGTTGCTTTCCTAGAAACTTCTTGTACTGGAATGTGGGAAACTATCTGAGTTAATTCTTGATGAGGCAGCTCGGTAGTGCCGATACGGAAGTCAGTGGAACTCAGTTTTTGTCATATATCATAAAGCTGAGCACAACTCACTACTTGACCCTTGACTTTTAAATAGACGACAAACACGTAGCTAATATGTTGTTCTAAAATGAATCATCAGATGTGAGCTCGTAGCTCTCATTTTTAGAAATGTTGCCTGACAGTTGTAGCTGTGGTTG
Source organism: Diplotaxodon limnothrissa (assembly GCF_057381915.1). Taxonomy (NCBI): domain Eukaryota; kingdom Metazoa; phylum Chordata; class Actinopteri; order Cichliformes; family Cichlidae; genus Diplotaxodon; species Diplotaxodon limnothrissa. Next base: position 19,944,770 of record NC_140596.1, read on the forward strand.
CACCATGTCATGCTTATTTTAATGTAAAAATATTCGACATAGCCAAGTTTGCATGTAAGAGTGATGCTTTAGGTACATGAATTGTAACTCGGTGTTAACTCAGTCTGCTTGTGTCTGCATGCGTGTTTAGGTGGTGTCTCAGACGGTAAGCCTAGTGGACTTGTCCTGCTACAGTCTGGAAGCAGTGCCTGAATATCTGTTTTACAGTCAGGACATTACCCATCTCAACTTGCGACACAACTTCATGAGCCTGCAGGGACCTGGAGGCCTGCTCAACCTCCCCAGGTAACCACATGAAATCAAATGAAACATCTTTGCAAGAAAGAGATGGTATTACATCGTCCTGTGGCTGGAGAGCACGCTATCATATCCGTATGGTGCTAAGTATCTGTCTCGCTGAACTATGCCTTGGCCACTGCATTGAATCCCCAGTGCTTGTTATTTTGATGGCCGGGGCTTTGGAAAGCTTTTATCAGTAAAACCTTTTAAACTTGACAGTCGCCGTCCCTTCGTTACTTTTTAGGATGGAAATTAGTTATTTAATAATATCACAAAATATTTTGTTGTTTGTTCACTAATTATGTGCTTTATTAGATAGTCTCTTTAAAATTTTAATAATAATTCATTGATTACTATGTTTTTCACTCTAGTTATTTTCCAGTTAGTCTGCTGTTTCAGTGTTACTGTGAGCATATGTTGCACATCTCTTTGTTATCACACATTTAATGATCCCCACTCATTTATGTCATATCTGTGGCTCCGTATGTGTGGCTTTCATTACATAGGGCATGAATTTAGGTGTATGTCCTTGCTCCTTGGAGCTGAGCCTGTTTAAACAAGCTGAGGTCATTAGCACATTGCTATAAATTGTGACTCAACCCGCTTTAGTTTCTGTTGAATGCCTGGTTGAATGGGTGTTAGTGTACTGAATGCATGCTGTTATAAAAAGATTCTTTTCTGCAGCTTATTAAGAAGACTGGTTTCTCTTTCACTGCTCTTCTTGATGTTGTCTTTAGAATAAAGTTGGTGAGCAATTGTGGTGGACAGGCTGACAGATGAGGTCAGGCAGGAGTCTCTGAGGACTATGATGTTCGCAGACGTAACTACAGAGAGCAGGTGGAAGAGAGCCCGGAGAGGTGGAGTTAAGCTCTGAAGAGAAGAGGAATGAAAGTCAATAGACACAAGACAGAATACATGTGTGAGAGAGATGGGGTCAAAGATCCAAAGCTATGGACAGTACAGAAGAGAGGAAAAGAAGTAACTGCAGGCAGGGTGGAGTGGGTGGAGACGAGCGTCAGATGTGATTAGTGACAGAAGGATAGTAGCAAGAGTGAAAAGGATGATGTACAACGCCGTAGTGACACCTGCTGTGATATACAGTTTAGAAGCTGTTGCACAGATGGAGGTGGAGTTGAAGATGGCAGAGATTGGAAACGAATTAATCAGAGGGAAAGCTTAGGTTGAAAAGTTTCAAGATGGAGTTAAAGAGTCAATCCTGAGATTGTTTGGACATGTGCAGAGGATGGATAGTGGATACACTGGACAAAGGAAACTGAAGATGGAGCTGCCAGGCAGGAGGAAAAGCAGAAGAGCACAGAGGAAGTTCATGAATGTAGTGAAGAAGGACATTCAGAGGGTTGGTGTGATAGGAGAGGACGCTAGGGATAAGGTGAGATAGCGCTAGACGATCTGCTGTAGCAAGCCTTAAAGGCGGCAGCCGAAAGAAGAAGGAGAAGAATATTACATGTGAATAATGTTGTGACTCATGACAACACTCCCAGCATCTGGGGTGCAAAATGGGAGGTGAAAATTAGTAATCAAGATAGAATTTCTAGTTGTGACCACAGGGTGTGATTATATGTTTTAATCAACAAATGCACATGAAGAGAGAAATGAAAATCACATTTATGTGTTGTATGCAAAGCAGGCCTGGCCACTCTAAACTGAGATATCAACTGTTAATATCAGGGAAGTGATAGGAGCGATTTAAATACATATATGTGTGTGTGTGTATTTAAATCACTCCTATCAGTTATGAATACTGTTCTTTGTTGCCTGAAACAGGCATAACATGGTGAAGCCTGAAGCAGCATTACAAAATATTACAGAACTCCTACCGTGCAGCACACGTCCAACAATGTTCACCAGACTATTGAGAAGTGCTGTTCAGCCTCTGCTGGAGGGTGGACAACATGGATTTAAACTATTTTTACTGCTCTTTCACCACAGTGTGCTGAACCAGTCATCCACTGAAGGCAACAACGATGACAAAAGCAGAACCACAAATAAACATTTACCTCTCGTACTTTAACTTGCATGATTTGATCGCTGTTTTGTTCCAGACATAAAGCCCATCTGTGTTCTTTTTTATATCGACCAGTTTAAACTTTTTTGAGAGCAGTATGTCTGTGATACATGACAGTGGTGAATTCAAACACAGTTTGATGGCCTTGATGGTGTTCATTCCTGATATACTTTTTTTTTTTTTTTGCAAATGCAGATAATGTAAATCGTAAACAAAGTGAGCCCGTAGACTTCACATTCAGTTTTTTCTTTTGTCAGGTTTTCTCAGCTGAAGAGCCTGAACTTATCTCATAACCGTCTGGGTGTGTTCCCCGAGTGTGTGTGCGAGATCCTCACCCTAACTGAACTCAACCTCTCCTGTAACAGTCTCCACGCCATCCCTCTACAGATAGGCAACCTTCAAAGGTTTGGCACACGTCAATTGCACACAGTGCGTACATTGCATAGGTACACTTTGTTGAGATATCAGTTGATAGCAGCACAGACAAAAGATGTTAGAAATGTCAGTTAGATGCCAGAGTTGCAAAATAAATAAAAGGCGCATTAAATTATATTTTTCGAAAAGGATGCAATAATTATTTTTTGCCAGTCGCCATTGTGGTTTGTACTTTTAATCCACTATACACATAATGAGGGAATAAGGGAGTTGAAAAGGACAGAACATTTTGTTATGCACTCTGATAAAATAAAGCTAAATCATGCAGCATTTCCTAGGTCGCTGTGCAATAGATAATGGCTACAAATACAAATTGTTGTGAGCAGATATTTTGTCCGCTCTCTAAAGTAAAAGAAAGCAAAGGACTGTTTTGTCCCTTTCTTTCTCTTAGCCTGCAGACGCTGTCTTTGGATGGAAACCACCTCAGCTCCCTGCCTGATGAGATGGGTGGCCTGTTTCAGCTCAACAGCCTGGGGCTTTCCTTTAACAGCTTCTCTCACGTCCCTGCTGTGCTGGAGAGATTGAGTGTAGTTGACAAGCTGGCTATGGCTGGGAACAGAGTGGAGAGTCTGGATTTGTGCACTCTGGTCAGAATGAGCCACCTGAAAAACATTGACCTCCGGTAAGAGGCCAGTGAGGAACAAACAGCTCTCAGCATCTGCGCTTCCCTTTGACTCATTCCACTCTGTCATATCCTTCTCTGCTTGGTCTTCTGCTCAGCCATATGTTATTGAATAGAATAATGCTGGATCAGGATATAATATTTAAAAGGATCCTACTAATGACTGTCATTCTTTCAGTGCCTACAAAGAGAGGTGGCAGGTGGAGAATAATTCTGTGCTGCCAATTAGCTACAAGTTCCTCTTTTGTCTCTTTCTCCATTAAATGTCCTGAACTTCAGCCAGGGCTGCATTCACCTAAGCCTTACCTATTTCTTTAACAAATGTTCATAGATGGCACATTTCCTCTGAATAAATGCAGTGTCCAATTTAACACCAGGGAGCTGTCCAGAATTGTACTTTTCACTGCACTGCAGCACTAAACGTTTTTAGACGTGCAGTGCCCTGAAGAAAATATTTGCTCCCTCCCTGATTTCTTAGTTGTTTTGCATACGTGTCATATTTCATTAATACACAAATTAACCTGAGTAAATGCAAAATGTAGTTTTTAAATTAAGATTTTCGTTATTAGGGGAAACAAGCCAAACAAACCTACTCGACCTTATGTCAAACATTAATTGCCCCCTAAACCTAATAACTGGTTGTGCCACTCTTGGCAGCAAGAACTGCAGCCAAGCATTTGCAGTAGGTGGCAATTAATCTTTCATATTGCTGTACAGGAATTTTGGTCCGCTCTTCTTTGCAGAATTGTTTTAATTCAGCCACACTGAAGGCTTTTTGATCACAGCCGGCCTTTTTACGGTCCTGTAAAAGCATCTCAATCACATTTAAATGATCTCAAACAGACTTTGACTAGACCACTCCACCAATCCTTGATTTTCTTTCTTTTTTTGAGTCATTCAGAGTTAGAGTTGCAACCACCACCATGTTTCACTGTTGGTATGATGTTCTTTTTTATAAAATGCTGTTGTGGCATGGTGGTTAATCTAGTAGGGTAGATAGGATAGAGGAGGACAAACACACAGATTAGAGTACCTGTAACTGTTGCAGAACATGATCAAAGCTGCCTGGGTTATCGCAAAAAAATTCCCTGGTGCCTGATATCACGCTCAGAGAAAAGGCAAAGGAGCAACCTGGATCGGCAGGGAGAGAGAGGGAGAGAGACAGAGAGTGTTGGAGCAGGGAGAGTAACCCATCTGGTTACACTGTGAGAAGTTTTATGCCAAATGTAACGGGACTCAAACCTTCCAAAAAGTTCCACTTTTCTCTCATTAGTCCACAGAATATTTTTCCAACGTCTTGGGGATCATCAAGATGTTTTTTGACAAATGTGAGACCAAAGACCGAATCTTTGTGTAGTTTTTAGGTGGCAGTTTTGCCCAGTCCCTTTCTTATTGTTTAAGCGTGGACTCTGACCTTAACCGAAGCAAGTGCCACCTGCAGTTCTGTAGATGGCTCTTTCGTGACCACCTGGATGGGTCGTCGATATGCAAATTTTGGTAGGCCGGCCACTCCTGAAAAGGTTTATCTCTCTTTCAAGTTTTCTCTATTTGTGGATAATCGCTCTTACTGTGGTTCACTGGAATCCCAAACCCTTAAAAATGGCTTTAAAGCACATTCCAGACTGATAAATGTCACTGACTTGTATCTAAGCTGTATTTTTACATCATGGTATGATATGTTGCTTTTTAAGGTGTTTTAGGCTACTACTTCTCAGACAGGAAGTCTGAAATCAAGAAATCACTCTATTGAAGAAAAATCTTTTGAAAAAATCATGTTAATCACACTTAATTCATGATTCAGTGCTTGTTAGTTTTCACAGAGGGTGAGGTAGGTTTGGATAGTTTTTTCCCCTTAATATCTGAAATCTTAATTCAAAAACTGCACTTTGTATTTACTTGCGTTATGTTTATCTGATATTACAATTTGTTTGATGATCTGAAACATGTAGGTGTGGCAAATATTAAAAAACTAAGCAATAAGGAAGGGGGGGGGGGGGGTACTTTTCATGACACTGTACCTGTACTGTGAATGTGAGAACGCAAATCATCAACATAGTTGGATCTGACATTAAGTGGCCTTTAACCTGCCAGCTCCCTATCACATGGCTGACTGAGCCTGCGCGAGGCTAGCACAGGAAATTGTCCAATAAATTTAAGCGAGTGAGTGGGTGTCATGTGTCCTACCTCCTGCGTGCTCTATCCTGGAAGCGCAGTTCATTTCCAGCAGGATGCATTTGAAGTAAACTATCTCCTGCTGTGTGATATACTGTAGTATGTGAGTAAGGGAAAATATGTCTGTGAAGGTTCTCAGTCATCCAGGTCATCGTAGTCTTTGCAAGCTCTTTTGACTGAGTAAGGGAAACTTCTGACAGTGTCCTGAATTGATTATCCTGACATTGTTCCACTCTGTATATGCCAGCCTCTAAGCAGTTCACAAATAAACAATATGTCATATGGAGGGACGGCAAAGAGAGGACCTGACTGCAAGATGCAGAGCCTGACGAGGCAGAAAACAAAATGAGCCTTTATTGACCAAAATCAAAAACATGAAAACACAAAGTCCAGAGGAATAAAAAAATAAATAAAAAGAATATGGAAAGATATAAGGCACAAGAGACTGACAAAGGGCAAAGAGAAAAACACAACTATATGAAAACAGAGGGATGATTATACAAGGCAGCACAGTGAGAAAGAACTCTGCACCGTACAAGTAGTGGGGTGTCTTGCTCAAGGGGACCTCCATGGCTGGTAAACTGGGATAAAAAAACATGCTAATTTTTCTTGTGGTGCGAAGATTAAGCTGGCAACCATTCCTCCAACCACAGCAAGATAATTTCTCAACCTTGTGAGTTAAGTTGTGGTGTGCAGGCTATATTTATAAGGACCAAGGTGCAGCTGTGGTGAATTTATGCTGGCAGCTCTCATGAAAGATGGATGAGCTACTAAAGAGCATGTATCTGAGTACAGTGATGTACCGTGCACTCCTGAAATCAGAATGTATTTCCTTTTCGTTTCACTATGTGAGGAAGGTGTTTTTAAACGTATTACCGGCATCAAAGGTTGTGATATGATATTTTAAAAGATAAACTGATTTGGGACAGCCCTAAAAATCATGCCGCTTGCATACAAAATCCTTTTTTCTGTGCTCTGTTCTCTCTGTTAAATATAGGCTGAATGGATTGCGGTGGGTGAAAAGTGAGAATCTAGAGGTAGTGAGCCAGGTGACCCAGCTGGACCTGCGGGACAACTGCTTAGAATCGCTAGACCTCGGCTCTGTGTGCAACCTGGAGACTCTGCACTGCCAACGCAACCAGCTGGGGACACTCACACTCAGCGGTTTCACACTGCGCATGCTTCATGCCAGCAGCAACCGTGAGTCAAATAGAGCGTCAAGTAGCTGCTATTAATGCATCACTGGCTATTTGTCTGTATGTTCCTGCCCTTCCCTCCACTGTTACATGCATCATGTAAGTGCACGTAGGAATGGTCCAGATGTTTGGTTGATGATTGCTGCCTTTATCTGCCTACAGGCCTTACAACAGTCAACATCTATCCAGTCCCTAACCAGCTGACGCACATGGACCTATCACAGTGAGTTCTGGCTGGGAATAAGAAGTGGCTACAGAGACGCTGATGTCTAAAAATAGTATCTTTGTCTTTGTGCTCATTAATCTAGTTCTGCTCAGTGTTTATGTGGTTGTAAATCAACATGAATACTGAAATAGATCATTATCACCCAACAACCTCCAAACATATTCTGTGTACTTATATAACTGTTAAAGGATTTGGAGTTACAATATTTATGGAAAATTTATGGGACTTGGAGGAATTGTAATCATCGCTTTGGTTTATTTTTTATCATGTCGGCAAAGGCAGCTGAAGCCCCTTTGCAGCATATTCTCATCCTTTCAGCTGTTAGAGTCACTTTGCCTGTAGGGATTAAATAATAGCTGGACAGATAAATGAGTAAAAGATGCGCAAATCTGAGAAATCTCTTTTAAGGTCACGAACCTTTCAAACTTTGAAATAGGCCAGTGGTTAAATAAGCTGTCTTGTGTTTTTGCCAGTGTGAGAAACATCTGCACAATTTCTTTCTACCAAACATCTATCCCCAACTGCACGCGCTAATTGTTTTTGTTAAAGTACAGATCATTTGCAGGGCTAAATAGCCCTGGAGAATATCGGTTTGGCCTGACCAACTGCTCAGTTCGTGTGTGTGTTTCTGTGTGTGTGTGTGTTGAGACAGGAACCTCTTGGAGTATCTTCCAGACTGGGTGTGTGACTGCAGAAAAATTGAGATGCTGGACATTACACGTAACCTCCTGTCGGAGCTTCCTTCCAGGTTATGAACCTTTTTTAAACATTTTTGCACAAATTGAATTTATTCCGCCTGTCGTTTAATAAACAGCTGCCTAAAATCCTTAATAATGAGATATGATTTTAAACATTCTTTCTAACTACTCGCATGAATGCCAGCTGGTGCAGATAAAGACCATTTTTTACAGTAGTGAAAATGTGGTGTGAGGTTTTCTTGTGTCTGTGTGTTTTGGCTGCAACATTAAAACGTGGCCATCTTATAGTGCCTGGCTCAGAGTACCCTCATTCACTGCCAGGCTCTAGTATTTGTATCAGACAACAGTGAATGAATCAGAAAAGACTTTTGAAAACTGGATGCTGCTCCCCTGTCTTTTGTACGCACTCATAACTTTGTTGCTGGTATCTGGGGGAAAAGCGATTGTGCTAGTTTGTATGGGCAGGTAAACTGTAGGTCAGTAGGTCACTGATAGATTGGTGAGGGCTACCCACCACCCGCAAAGTTTCATAAGTGCTTTTTCTTGTCCTGATCTTGCTCTGTGATGTGTCTTCTGGCCTCCAGCAGACTGCTTAACAGCTTGAGTTTGAGGAAGCTGCTGACGGGATACAATCGCTTGCAAAGAGTGCCTGAACTCCTTGACCATGTCCCTCTGGAAGCCCTGGACCTCCAGCACAACATGCTAGCTGAGCTTCCAGAGAGTCTGTTTCTGAAGGCCTTAAAGTAAGTCTGAATCGCTGTACTCTCTCCTTCTTTTTTCAGTGGCCTTTTTGACTTTTTCGTGTTATCATTTGTGTCCTTTATCAGCTGGCTCGCCTGCTTCGAAACTTTTATTGGCAGTGACTTCCCTGTTGTGTTGCAGTGGACAGTCATTGTACTACAGCTCATTGTTTTGGGAATGAAGTGGAGATTATAGGAAGAGATTGTGGTCAAGATCAGTGGAGCATTCCACACCATAACTGGAGATTCATTTTCTCTCCTGTTTCCTGTGTGGTAAATCTTTTAACACCCATTAGCAGTTCAAATGGTCTAATGCACTTTACTGTCTCTATTGCCGAGATGTAATGGGAGTGACTACTTTGTGCATTATGTGTTTCCTGAGAGCGATGTTAGGAGGGTTATTTTTATTCCAAATAAAATAGGTTACAGAATACTAGCTACCCATCTGAAAAATGCAATGTAATGTAACCGTTTATTCAAAACATGTACTGTAATGTAACTTGTTAAATTTAATGATCTTTTTTTATTACTTAGCTACTTACTTATTACTTACTTAATTTTTGATACCATGGTGTAGTGGCTAACATATTTGACTTACACAAAAAAGATCCCTGTTATGGGACCAGAGCCTCAGGGGATCACAAACTACTGGACTCCTGGTACTGGTCCCAAGCCTGGATTAATGGGAGGGGTGTGTTTTGAAGGGCATCCAGTGTAAAATCTGTAACAGATCAAACTGACGATCTGCTGTGGCCGTCCCTTGGGAAATAAAGGAGAAGATGGCCTAATCTTTCTTTATTGCTTTATTAAATGTTATGAACTGGGCAATAAAGAAATTACTCTGTAGGCTGTAGGTGTTTCTTCAGGTTTGGTAGAATGATAGAAATTTGATTGCTGGTAAACAAACTTTAGCGTATAAAGTTATGTTTTTATCCCTTAGCCATAAATGACCGATGGGGTATTGTCACCACCCTCCCGGGCAGGCGGTGCGGACACCCAAGTTTGTCCATGCCATAACTCGAGAACGAGGCGACTTAGAATTTTGAAATTCATAGGTGTGTCTGCTTAAAATGTCACACAAGTTCAGGTAAACTTTCTGAAATTACCAAGGATTTTCTAATTTATAGCATAATAATCTACTAGGAGGCTGACAGGTAGCACTGGCAGCCTCCAGTATTTTATTTTTGTAAAAGTTCAGAATGAAAGCAGCACTGAAAATCGATAACAAAGTAACAGAGGTGGCCCAAATGTATAGAACAACTCCTTGTAAGCCATCGTACCTTTTATGGGTTTTTTCTCCAGCTACTTAGTGACCCAGAATATCCAGAAATACGCAACCAGGTCAAAAAGAGTCACATTTTAGCTTATCCATCCCATTTGTTGTACTCTGAGCACGTGCTCATTAAGAAGGTAAAGGGTTTTGATGCAGTAGTCTCCAGATCCAAGACGATTTTCTCCTATGGAGACAACCTTAACCTCACGGATGTTACTCATTTGTAATTAAAAGCATTTTAAACAGTGTATATAGTTTAATTAGGTTTCTCAGTAACTAACTGAACACAACTCCATTTAATTTTTTATTTAACTATGTTAAACATAAAAAAAGCCAGACCTCCAAATAAGCTGTAAACTTTATCGTGGTGTGTATGAGCTGGAGAGCTGTCAGTGCACGCCAGTAATGTCTGAGGCTGGTTTATAACAACAGCGTGATGAGATTCACTCCTCACTGGGTCAGAGGGACAAGTTTTATTACTTTACAGTACATGATAAACACAGAAAATGACTTGACACCAATTACATAACAACCACTGGAGCTCATATTACTGGCCCACTTTAATGCGCAGGGTCAATGAAATGCAAATCAATGCTCCACCCGCAAGAATAAATTAGAAGAAGGCTTTTTATGTTAGAAAATATGGAAGCTCCTAAAATCTCTATAATTCTTTAAATGCAGATTTCAGACGCCTCAGTCGTCTTCATTTCGCTGCAGAAGCTGAGGCCACCTGGAATATTATTTAATTTGCAGTTAAACATGTTTCATCGCAAACAGGGTGAAAATGTGTCGTAATCAAATTCAATTTGCACCCGGCCTCCCAAACACCAGCAGACTGAGCTCGCTTCACTTTCACTGAAATATACCCTGTCAAGTATATTCAATATGAGAATCATGCGATGTTACTGATACCGTTTATCAGCCATCAACAGTCTTCAAAACCTTTTAGCTTGAACATCAGCTGCGGTAAACGGGATTTGAATGGGTGGGTGCGTTCCTCAGATGCACTGCTGATTACTTGAGCTGTTGTGTTAATTGTTTTTCTGCTTGTCTTCTCTTACAGCCTGAAATACTTAAACGTGTCAGCCAATGCCTTGGAAAGCATTCCGCCGAGCAGCCAATCAGAGGAGAGCCTCAGCACACTCCAGGAGCTCTACCTGACGGAGAACAACCTGAGCGAGAATTGTGGCGCTCTGCTGATCGGACACCAGAACCTGCGGATCCTCCACATTGCCTACAACCAGTTACTCTCATTCCCTGCCAGGTGAGTTCTCCTGCCTTCTGTGTGTCTTAACTATTAGTTTAAACCAAGGTGCAAATTGAACCCTTTTAAGCACCCACAAAATACTTTATGAGGATCAACAAAATGTGTGGTGCTTCTTTAGGGTTACTGTGCAGTTAAAGAAGTTATTATTAAGAATAATTACTGAAGCATTACTTGCATTATAAATTCAATGTAAGTTTTTCCCGTTTCAGCCCAGCTGTTATTGTTTCATGTTTGTGTCTTTAGTAAGCTAAGTAAGCTGGAACTGCTGGAGGAGCTAAATTTAAGCGGCAACAATCTAAAAACAATACCCTCCACTGTGTCCAGCTGTAAGAGACTGCACACCCTCATAGCACACTCGAACCACATCAGCGTCTTTCCAGAGATCCTCAACCTCCCTGAGATCAAGGTCAGGCCCGTTGCAGTTTTCTTTGTGTCACATGATCAACTTTAAGCGTGTTTCGGCTCACCTGGTTTTGCATCTCTTTAGCTTGTCGATCTAAGCTGCAATGAGCTCACTGAGATCCAGCTGCCCGATTCCCTGCCTGCCACTTTACAAGAGCTGGACCTGACAGGCAACAGCAGCCTGATGCTGGAACACAAAACCCTCAATCTCTTCAGGTGAGGCGCAGCACCCAATACTGAACTTCTTGTCACATAGGGGCACACAATAAAGGTGTACAGTGCACTCTAGTGTATTTCTTTTTTTTCTCTTTTATTTTTAGCCACATCACCACCCTGAAATTAGACCAGAAATCTACCACAACAGCAGGAGACTCTCTGAGCGCCTCCAGTCCTTGGAAGCATGGCTACTCTGAAATGAGCGGGCAAAGGAACAAGTGTGTACAGATCTTCTCTGTTTTGTGTTTTTCTTCTATAACTGTGTTATAGGGTTGTCTTTTTTTTTAATATCAATTTTATCATTACCTGTTGCTGGAATCATTTATTTTTAACAATAATTCATATAGTGTTGGCTTATAATTTATTTACCTTTCATACAGTGAAACTATAACACTGTTGCCTCAGCCCATCTTAAGAGTTTGGGCCCAGCCAAGCAACAGCACAGTTTCTTGATCTTAAAATATGCACATCTGTTTCTTTCCACTGTTGAGTTTCACATTGTTTTTGTGTGGATGCAGTTTTCATCGATTCCTTGTTTTCACTGCACTGCCATAAGCCCACGCAGTGCAATTTTCTAATGCAGTGGCAACTGAAGGCCGCTGGTTAATTTCTCAGTCTCTACATTGAACATAATGTCTTCTCATTTAAATGCACAGTTTAAATATTTTACACTTTGTTTTTATTCTCAGTACTTGATCATTTCTTAGACCGCCTGTCATATTTAAGAAACACATAGTGACAGATTAACTTTTACAGAAACAATAAATAATGTTGGTAATTACAAACACTGTTCATTCATTGCCATAGATTTATCAGTGGTGTTGTGATAAATATGCTGAGCGCTGTACATTTTACACAGCGTGGCGAAGTTTTGTGGATGGATGTGCTAAATCTATTATTGTGCGTCTTTTGTTGGGGACAGGTTGTGTGTGTCTGTGCTGGCTGTAGACCACTTCAGAGACAGCGTGGAAGCATGCTATGGTATCTTTGACGGAGACCGCAACGAGGAAGTGCCTCGCCTGTTGCAGTGCACTATGGGAGACGTGCTGTGCGAGGAGCTGCAGCACTCTAGTGTTGACAGTGTGTATATGTGCAACACTTTCCTCACCTCACACAGGTAACATGTTGTTCTGTGTAACTGTTTTTCATTATCAATACCTGGCTTTTACTTGCATTCACTGACTGTAAGAGTTTGTTTTTGTCGTTTGCCGATTGGTGGGGGCGCAGGAAACTTGGTATGGCCGGTCAGAAGCTGGGTGCATCTGGCCTGCTGTGTTACATCCACCATGAGACTTCAGATCCAGGAGCATCCTTTAGCCTTACTGTGGCCAATGTGGGTACCTGCCAAGCCGTGCTGTGCCGAAATGGACAACCTGTACCTCTCTCTAAGGTTTACAGTTTGGAGAACTGCACTGAGGAAATGGAGCGGGTTAAAGTCAGTAAAGCCATTATTACAGAGGTAATGCCTATGTTGGTTTTCAGCTGTTAAATGGGAGCAATTGCACATAGCCTCTAATCTAGTGTTAATATGCTCTGTCATATTCCACTGTGTAAACATTATGAGGCTATACGCTCTGCTGCAGTTCTAATGGCGCTTCTGTTTTGTAGGATAACAAAGTGAGTGGAGTGACATGCTGCTCTCGCCTGTTGGGCTGCTCTTATCTGTCTCCCTGGGTGCTTCCAAAGCCCTGGGTGCACACTGAGCCGCTTTGTTCCCAGGATGAGTTCTTGATCCTGGGGAATCGAGCCCTGTTTGAGCGAGTTTCCTACCAGGAGGCTGTTTGCACCGTGCAGGCTGTCCGGGATCCCCGTGCTGCTGCTAAGAAGTTGTGTTCACTTGCCCAAAGTTACGGTTGCAAGGACAACATCGGCGCTGTCGTGGTGTCCCTGCACATTGGTGAGGACAGCTGCACATGTGAGCCGCCGGTCACCACCACCGAGCCACGGGGCCCTGCTCCTGCTCCTGTTCCTGCGCCTGTGATCCCGGGCCCTAGCGACCCAGCCACCAACCTCTCCTCCAGCAGTGGCATTGTCACTGAGTTCAGCAGTGAGACATCAGCTTCAGAGATCGGCAGCGAAGCGGGGTCCACCGCTTCAGATGAACACCCGTCCTCTGGCACTGTGACCCGCCCAGAGAGACGCTGTAGCCTACACCCCGCTACCACACTGTGCGGCATCATGGTGCCAGGCTCAGGTGGGACCGGACCCCACCCAGGTCTATTCCAGCAGCAGCCGTCCAGCACCACATTCTCAAGTAACCAGTCGGACAATGGCTTGGACAGTGATGATGAAGCTCCACTCGAGGGTGTCATCTCCAATGGCAGCAAATTAGAAGTGGAAGTAGACATTCACTGTTGTGCTTTTCAGCTGCGGTCGGGGCCCCATGAGAGCTCCAAAGACTTGGACTTTGAAAAACGAGGCTTTGACCATCCCGGTGGTAAAATGCGCAGACAGAACAGCGTGGTGGTTTCTGCTACAAACGGCTGCTTGCTTGCTGTATGTGGGAGAGAGATTGCTGACCTTAAGAAATCTCCCTCCACATCCAGCCTGTTTGGGAAGAAGTTGTCCAATGGTTCTGTGGTAGCCCCTGAAGACAGTCACAACCTAATTGAGGTTGCCCTAGAGGCTCCCAAGAAAAAGTCCGGCTATTTCACAGCTCCAGCACAGCAGGACCCAGAGGACCAGCTGATTGTGCCTCCTAGTCTGGAGCAGGAAGTCAGGGAGCAGCTACGAGGCCAGAGCCCTCTAGTCTCAGGCCCCTCTGCACCAACCACACCCTCCTCCTTAAAAGATCCGGTGTGGGATCATCCACACCCCCCAGCATTTCCACCCAGCCTGGTTCCAGGTCCAGGCCCGACTCCTATCCTACAACAGGAGGTTTATGATACCGCCCTCTAAGGGGGAGGATTTCTGTGATTGTGCCATTCTGGGACAGAAGAGTTTTCTCATACACGAGGGAAAGTCCAGTGAAAGTTGCCATTCAGATACTTTGTGAGAACGAGACAAACCTGTGGCATCTTAATGGTCACTAAATAATGCCTTTTAACGTGAGGTCAAAAAAAGTGTACGGTCTGAGTATCTGAGAGAACAAAGGCAAAAAAAAAAAGATTTCAGTTTGTAACAGAACATTGTGAAACAGAAAGCTGGCTGTATTAGACAAAGAACAAGCCTGACCTGAAATTGGATACCTCGAGTGTTTGAACTCGTCAGCAGCATTTCCCTTTACTTGGAAAGCAAAGCAATCTGGAGGGTGTGCAAGAGATCATGTCAGATCTTTTCTCCAGGAGCTCCGTTGTCTCTCAGATCCTGGAGGGAAGTACTATGACGGAAACATGAAAAAGTGCCTACTACAGAAGACACAGCCTAGAGCTCCCTACATCCTGGCTGTGTTTCAGAGACGTGAGTTTGATAGTTGAATTTGCAGGATGGATAGTGTCTCTAAGAGACCGGGACTGGCACAGCTTCGGCTCTCCTCCTCCTCCTCCACCTGTGGCTTACGAAGGAAATCAGAGAGTCTAAATGCTTATAATACACACAGATCTGAAAACAACACAACTGCATTTTCATTGTGTCTGTTTTTTATCGTTAGCATTTCCACACCATATATAAAGAATTGTCTATCACTCCTACATAGTAAAGTACAAACTCACATCTAGCGGGTGGCCGATGTGATGTGCTTACACTGCTGACATTAAGACTGAATATTTTTTCTATGTAGAGCAATGCAATATCAAAGTCATTTAGTTCTAAAGCAAGAGGCAATTAGTAGAGGTTAACAACTGTTACTGCAGTATATTCTGTGACAATGCATTATAGAATGAGCTCCTTAAAACATTCATAGGAAGATAAAAGATTCATTTGAATTTAGTCAGTTTTATGGTCACTGGATAGTGGACTGGACAAATGAGCTAAGACACAAAACTGAAGTATTACATATTGTAAGGCCAAGAGATATAAAATCAGGATTTGTACTGCATGTGTGAAAATATCCCCTCTGGTACTTACATTTTAGTATATCTGAATTTTGGAGGCTGCTTCTGCTTCTGCTTTTTAAAATTTGACACCATCAGTCCATCCTGTCCCTTGAGGCAGATTTCATTATTGATGTTTTTACTTTGCAAAATGTTTTAAATCTTACCTCTATAATGCACTACACATACATCCAGGTGAGGTTTGGCGTGTGGTGTTTAGACCCTTAAGAGAACTGAAACCCTATTCTCTTGCATTTTTTTCAGTCATCTATTATACACCATAGATATGTGTGCAACTGACAAAAACAAAATGCAGGAAGGACTGCCTTATCACTGTGTTATCTGAAAAACTACATTAAAAGCATTGGCATATCATTTAATTAGCTTTCTCGGTAGAATAAATTGACTTGGTGAAGGAACAAGTTACAGCACCTGTATGTTTTACTAAAAACATAAAAACATTGAGATTTGCTGCCTGTGTATTGATGACATATCACAAAAGGAAGAGCTTGATGTAGCTTTTTACTTGGGCACATTTATGTCCACACGCCTTTGTAATCATATGGCTACTTTAGTTGCGGCTACACACAGTTAATGTACAAATATTATGAGTGTCGCAGCAGTAAAAGGTGCCCAAATAAGAATGCACTATTTCAGTCCCTTCCATTAAGAATAAGTACAACCACTGGACACTTTGTTAGGTACACCTATTCAGCTGTTCATTAACAAAAATATCTAACTAGCCAATCACATGGCAGCAACTCAAAGCATTTAGATGTGTAGACCTCATCAAGACGACCTGCTTAAGTTTAAAGCGAGCATCAGAATCGGGGAAGAAAGGTCATTTCAGTGACTTTAAATGCAGTGTTGCTGTTGGTGCCAGACGGGATGGTACGAATATTCCAGAAACTGCTGATTTGAGATTTTCCCAGACAGCCACCTTTAAAATTTATAGAGAATGGTCTGAAAAAGAGAAAATATCCAGTGAGTGGCAGTTCTTTGTGGAAAAATTCCTTGTTGATGTCAGAGGTTAGGCGAGAATGGGCAGACTTCTTTGAGCTTATAGGTAAACAGCAGTACCCCAAATAACCACAGATTACAACCAACATATGAAGAAGAGCACCTCTGACTGCATGACACATTGAACCTTTAAGAAGATCCACCTTGGGTGACATTACTGTGAGCTAAGAACAAGTTGTGTTAGCTCCCCAAACATGCACAACAAAAGAAGGGAAAACGTTGCCTTGTTTGATGAGTCTTGATTTCTGTGGCAACATTCAAGTGGGAGTGTCAGAATTTGATGTAAATGGCATGAAAGGATGGGTTCATCCTACCTCGCATAAACAGTTAAGTCTACTGCTGGTGGTGTAAGGGTGTGGGAGGTATTATTTCTTCATAGTTAATACCCATGGAGATTTGTTTAAACACCACAGTCTACCTGAGTCTTGTTGCTGACCATGTCCAACCCTTTATGAGTACATTGTACGAATCTTCTGATGGCTGCTTTCAGAAAGATAACGTCAATTCCTTCAAACTGGTTTCTTGAACATGTCAATGAGTTACTTTACTCAAATGGCCTCCACAGTCACCAGATCTCAATCTAATGGAGCAGCTTTGGGATGTGGTGAACAGGAGGTTCACATCATGTGCGCTTGACAAATCTGCAGCTACTGTATGATGCTATCATGCTAACGTGGAGCAAGATCTCTGAGGAATGTTTCAAGCACCTTGCTGAGTCTATGCTATGAAGAATTAAGGCAGTTCTGAATGCAAAAGGGGGTCTAACTCAATGCTTCAGCAGTGCACATCATTCATGTTTTTTAAATATATAGTCAACTCTATTGTCATATATATGACAGAAAAAATACATTATTGTTTAAACTGTCAGTTATATGTTCTGCAGCCTTGGAAACCTCACATTGTCCAGTCCTGAACCTCCCCGCATTGTGCCAAAAGAGGAAGCAACTCTGCAGAGCTGCTGTGGCTAAGAGAAGGCCAAAGTTGGGTAATTGCTCTTGTCAGTGATTACTACAATAGATTTTTATTTTTTCTGGTTGCCACTACATGTTGGAAGGAACTACACAGCCGTTGTACATTCAGACCTTTCAGTGTTCTCTTTTAGCCTTAATGTAACACTACTCAGTATTTTGAAGCGAGGAGCTTTTTGTTTCTTTCCGTTGATGTTCTGTCTGTGAATGAGGTCTTTGGCTCCATGTGAACGAGTGAGAAGTCAGTGATGATGCCTTAAATGCTGTGTGGGTATGAATTCCTCCTTGTTTTATCTCCTGAAAAGAATATACACTGTCAAAAGCACCTTGTACATAGAATATAATAGTAATATCCAGAGTTATGTATATTTAATTTTATTATATAATTTTTTTTTAGCATAGTGTTCTAAGGTTATTGTGGCTTCCCTCAGCCAAGTGCATCATCTTTTGTCTATGACGACACTGACAATAAAGTTAATTTACAATATTTTTAAGTCTTATTAACATCACAAAGATATTTTTTTCATTCAAAGTATTTTTGTTTGTCACCACTTAGAGTTTTGTTACTATCTTAACTTATATTTAAATATTTTAAATTAACACCACAAAACTACATAAACTAACACTATCTTCCTGCATTGCTTTTACTCTGTGTAAATATAAGTTAATGAAAATCAGGACATACAGTTATTATCCACATGTAGGAGTCTGAGATCATATTTAGATGCATCGGTACTGTCCGTATTCTGCTTTTTCAGAATTCAAGAACTAATTTTAACTCCCAAATGCTTTTTTTTTAAATATCTAAAATTACAAATAGCAAATCCAGTTTTGTGATAAAGATAATCATTTTATTCCTGTCACTTTATTGATCAGTCCTTGCTGGGTCTGACATGCCAAACACATTGGACTCTGTGGTTCTGTCTGTGCCTAGACCTCCACAATTGGAGCCCACACATAGTGCCACACATCTGGATTACTGGCAGTGGAACACTGACGGGCACTGCAGGTGTAAATGCCACGTGGAGAGCTAAGCTAGCCTATGATTGTGAATGTTACTGATACATATCTGAAATGTTAATGAAGTCTGGAGAGGAGAAACTGAACTTTCTATAAGGTTTCATATCCCACAGTGGTAAAATCCCTTGTAAAATATGCAAAGTGTACATATATACATGTATATCAGAGCGTCAATTTCCCATCACCTTTAACTATACGACTCATGTTTCAATATGTCTGATAATGAATATTGGCTGGTGTGTGTGTATAATGTTTGTGGAGGTTGTGTTTGTAATTTGCATTGTGTTGCTTTTTTTTATGTCCCTTTGGCACTTTGGCAGTGTGGTTTTATGAGTTTGCCCCCAGCTGCCATGTCAGGCTGGGACTGTACTGCATTGCTATATTTAGTGCTCTTTAAACTAACTGGCTCCTTTTGCTTTATAACATTTGTACCGTTGTTGTACATTCATGCGTTCAGTCTGTCTTTTGGTTGATACCATGTATTCACCCTCTGTCCGGTATAATATACTCACAAAATAGAAGTACATTTGGATAATGATCCATCGGTAATCAGTGTGCATGTACATAAGCAGATTGTATGCACAGAGGGAAGATGGAGGGGTACATTGCATTGGCTTAAAATATTCCCTTTAATTCTTTAGTGGAAGGGGCTCGCGAGCTCAATACTCATGCAGTTAAATGCATTTGTACACAAAGTAGAGGGTAAGTGCATTTGTTAGGCTGCAATTTCAGTGTTTTTATTTTAACCTTCTTTTGTTAACTATTTGGTATAATTTCTCTTTGCACATCATAACAAGCTCCCTGTGCATCTGTGTTGCAAAATGTCTGTGTTTGTGTGTAGATAAAAGCTTTAGCGCACACGTGCTGTAAGTGTATGCATGTCTGTGTGAAACAATGGATCGACTGTAATTCTGTGTGAATATGGTGAATGAAACCGATCAGAGATGCTCCATTTGTTTAAAATGTGACCAAAGTAGCCATTGTTTAATCTCACTATTCCTTTATGCATATTGTTTTCAAGAAATGCTTGAATATTTCTTTTCCTGAATGCCAAGAAAGTGATGTTTATTTTTGTACTTTTTTTTTCATGCAAATTAATATTTCCCTTTTTTGCTACAGAATTTAAAGTCATTGGGCTTATAAAGAAATCTGTCACCCATTATGGTACTATTGATGGTACTATAACTGTATTTATTGTTGAAAGCATGCTCTAAATATAAGGCTACAGGGAAAAAAACATAGAATACATACAAAATGTGATTTATTTGTACAAAAGGGAGCATATCCGATATTTTTAGGTTTTTATTCGAGCATGCAGATTACTGCTACAAATTTAGTTTTTTTTAAGAATCGTTAAGAAGATTAATTATTTAGGAAAAGAACTAACAATGGGCACTTTTGTGGTTTGTCAGAAAGAATTGTATGTTCTTGAACACTGAGAGTGGAAGGTGGTTATTTTATTTTAAATGCTGCTATCATTAGTTTTCAGCAGACAGGCTGGTTTTTGTTTTGTTTTTAACTTTAAGCCAAGTAGCAATAAAACTTTTTACTGTGAATTTTTTTGTTTTTGTCCAGTGTCAACTTTACTTATCATTATTAACGGTTATATCAACCCATCCATCCATCGTCTTCCACGTATC
Source organism: Diplotaxodon limnothrissa (assembly GCF_057381915.1). NCBI lineage: Eukaryota > Metazoa > Chordata > Actinopteri > Cichliformes > Cichlidae > Diplotaxodon > Diplotaxodon limnothrissa. The sequence continues at coordinate 19,964,941 of NC_140596.1, forward strand.
CAGTTCAGGGTGTTTATTTCAACCCAATAAAAAACAAAATCACTTTAAAATTTCTTACATTCTTAGAATTATTAGCATCCTTGCATTTTTTATATGTAATCTCACCCCTTAATCCATGCCCAAAAGGGCAGGTTATGCGGTTATCGCTGATGTGTTGTCCTGTTCAATACTCAGATCAAGAAAATAAATGAGAAGAAACAGTGACCGCTGCTGTGGAATTATATGTAATGTTTTAACTTTGTAAATTCCTAATCACAGTAGATCCCATCTGTTGGTGAAGCTCAGAGTTATGAGTTATCCTAAGCTCAGGTAAAGTGGTTGACAAATTCTGAGAATAAATTTTAATTAAAAATAAGTATATCTCTTGTGAGTGCTATAAGAAGAACAGAGTGTGTGTCTTTCTCAGACTTATGTGTGTGTGTGTGTGTGTTTTAAATCAACACATTAAGTTAAAAGAAAAGGGAAAAAAAACCCCCAAAGCCATCAGAAAAGCTTTAAAACTATAACAAGAAACCATGTGACACTCAACTCCATTTCCTTTTAAAATGTCAAAGACATTTGTTTTCAGGAAGTCAGTTCAGCCTGTTTCAGCCATCTCTTTCACAGATAAATGCAATGACAGATGACCATGTAATATTATACTATTTTGGTAGTTTATTATAACTACAACATCATAGAAAATATGAAAGATGTGGTAAACAGGTATAAAGAATAAAAAAGATTAGGTGTGTATAAAACACTATCAAGGCATAAAAATGTATAAAACAGCTTATATACAAGTAACACCTAATGAGAGTGACAAGAAAAAAAAGTCCTGTCAAAGTGATTTTTTTTTCTCACTCCTACTTTTGTTCACTTGTGAATAAAAAAAGGAAAGGCAGCTTAAAAATTATCATCCTGGTTTGTTCTTTGCTTTTTCAGCTCCCGCACTGACCTGAAAGCTCTGATAGCTAACACTGCACCAAAGATGAAAACAACCACCCCCAAGACCCCAAACAGTCCCTCTGCAATGTCTGCACCATTATACTTGCAATCAAACCCTTGGTGCCCTTTGCTCTTGTACATCTGCTCCCTCTCCTTACAGATGGGGTTGTCATAGGTTTCCTTCAGCTTGATAAAATAGATGGCAATTCCTGGGATGTACCCCAGACCGATCAGGAAACTCAGCACAGCCTCAACCAGCAGCACAGGAGGACACCGGAAAGGGACTCTGAAAATCCCCAGGCCCAGCATGGCAAAAGCGTAGATCATTAAAATTCCACCAGCCGCCATGGTGAAGATGTACGGAGGCCGCTTAAGCTCATGGAAGAGCCGGTCTAGCTCCTGCACTCTCTTTGCATCGGCTCCAGTGAAGGCACTGGCACCACCGTAGTAATAAGTGAATAATCCACCGAGGCTGGCCAGGTCACGGTAACCCCCATTGTTGCTGTAAGGCACCCCGGCACAGATTATGATAAGCAGGTTCACAAACACCTCTGCAAGCTGGCAGATACCTGGAGACAAAGATTTATGGCTTTTTAAGAAAAAGATATTTTCAAATTGGGGATTTTGACTTTTGCCTTAAAATAATTGTTTAAAGAAACTTATTTTCACATTACATTAAACAACAGAATAAATAAATAAATACTAACTGTTCCAATGCAGCATTTAAAAATAATTTACTATTGTGCTATATTTTCAAATTTTTGCACTATCCTCTCGTTATCATATAATTTACATCCCTGAATGCATTTTAGGGATATTTCAAAAAAAATTGTAGCTTGCATGTAATGTTTCACAGAAGAAATTAAAACCAAATATACTTGCCTCTGCTGGTTAATATGTATCTGAAATTGTAAAGCGCTGGCTTCGGTTGTGGTTCGTAATACTCCATCTCAGAGAGATCCCCTGAAGTCTCTCTGGGCCTGTAAGGAAAGTAAAATGTTTTTAAATAATTTATTTTGCTACAGGTTTATGTAATTTTAGGTCAAAACAATGCAGAGTTAAATATGATCTTCGGGCTTTATGAAGGTTTAGTGAATGCAGACCATGTTTAGAACTACATTTACCGTCTTGAGGTTCCTTCATGTCTGTGAGAGGCAGTTGTCATATCCCTCTGTCTGTTTTCTCCGGCCCTCCTGTCACCTGCAGTGCCCCTCTCCTCGGCGTCATACCCAGAGTAGTCTCGATTGTGCGTGTAGCGCTTATCCCCGCTTTTGCCGTCACCACTCTGATCGCGTCTTCCCCTCTCTGGCATCTTCCTGTGCCAACATAATACAATTATAGACCTGTATCTTGTTTATTTTACAGCCTGTCATAAACAAAGTGGGTAGTTGGCTTTTATCCACGACGCACTGCAAGCAATAAAGCAGCATGGGGGATAACTTAAAAAAATGTCTCGATGAGGTAGAAGTTTCTTCATTAATGAAGCAGCTTATCAAAAGCTGGTGATAACTTGAGGCACTGTAAACGTCTGTGAATTATGATTTTTATCCGTTTCATGATATCTTATCTCAACATGAGAAAACAGAGCGTTCTTCCAAGTTGCTCATTCGCAACGTCCTCCCTGTTGTAAAGTTCGTCCCTGTTGCAAATTCACGTTAGCTTAATTAGTTGCGCGTTTGTGAATGATACAAATATATAATGCCTGTGTTTCATACCTTCAGATACTGTTCTTTGTACGGTCTTGTTTTCTGTTATGGCCAGAAGATCATTCACCTGTCACGGCTTCCTGTTTGAGATTACCTTCTTCCCTCACCTGTATTGTGCCACGCCCACTAGTTTGGGTATTGTCCTGCACTGTCGAAGGCATTACTCATTTAAAAGGCACATGGGGTTGATTGCATGTAGTTGCTGCTGTTTATTTCACTGTTTTGACTGTATTTATGCAGCTTAAATCACCAAGGTTCATAAAAAACAACAAAAATGTGCTTAAAATAAAACGTTTATTTTTATTTAACTTTCAAAAAGAAAAAGAAAAAAAAATTGCGATTCACGTCCAACCTGAAGTGAGAACACACACCGCGCATGCGCTCATACTTGTAAGTTCATAACATTATTTTTAGCATTTCCGCCGAGGCATTCACAGATTTCAGAATAAATGCCTCGAGTTCTTAACTTGCTCTGCAATCTGTAATTATAGGTAACATATTCTTCCGTGCATTTCTTTAAGACATGACCACGAGACAATTGGAGAATTTTCATGTAATTAAAAGCTGAATATTTAGTGCTGTTAAATGGAATTTAGGTTTATTTATTTAGCACCAATTCAATATGATAGTTGTTTCAAAGCAGTTTGTACTGTAACGTAAAGACCTTACAGTATTCTAGAAATAAACCCCAACAATTGAACAACCTAATATGAACAAGCACTTTGCGATGGTAGGAAAGAAAAACTCCTTTTTAACTGAAAGAAACCTCCAGCAGAACCAGGCTCAGTGAGGTTCAACCATCCACCATGACCAGTAGTGGGGGATTGAAAAGATAAAGGAAGAAAGATAAAAGAAAAGAGAGCATAGAGAGACAAGAAAAAACACAGACTAGAGGAGGGAAGACGTGATTGGAGAAGAAGTCCTCAGTACACCACAGTGTATTACTTGAAGTTTTACAGCAGTCTGAGCATATTGCAGCATGAATAAGTGATGGATCAGAGTCATCTTATCCAGGCCTTTTCCTTATCATCTATAAGCTTTGTTGAAACAAATGTTTTGAGTCTAATATTAAAACTGCAGAGACTCTCTAGAACCTCTAGAAACCACAAATAATCCTGTAGTCTTAGAGGGTGGTGTGATGTTGGGATAATATGGTACTATGCGGTCATTAAGATCTGATATGATATGATATGATATAGCTGTGATGAACACAAGCAAGATAACCTATCAGTGAGCGTAAACCATCAGCAATCATAATATCACTTACAAACTGAAGCTACACTGAATGTGATTTTTTTCACAATACCTTGAAACCTTTGCAGGATCTTGGAGTGCAATTTTATATTCTATTATATTTTATTTAGTGTTTATTTATTTTTCAGTTGAGTTTAATTTTGGTTACTATCCACACTGGGTTTTGTTCTTTCGGTTCATTTACTGTCTAAATGCTGAAACTTTGTAAATATAAAGGCAATCATCTGCACCCCGTAATTTATTTCTATTAAATTTTCGAGTATTGTTAATATTAATATTGTTATCATTGCAAGTAGTAGTATTAGTACTAAAAGTATTAATGAAGCCTTTTTATTATGAAATCTTAGAATCAGCACTCACCGGAAGTATTTGGCGTTACTCCCTGAGCTCACGCTGCCGTTACAACCGACCGCGCGCTGCTCTGGCTAGCAAGCAAGGAAGATGCTAGACAGAAATGGCGGTGACGGCAAGGCGAACAGCATGAAGTGCTGATGCATTACATAGATCAAAACGTTCGACTGGCAGGACACCGTTGGGCAAATGACAATGACGTCGAAATAGACCACCTTTTGTAGCTGTCAGTAGAAACCTACAACACCTTTCCGGGGGATTCTTCATCTGGTCAGCGGAGGACAGAAAACCTCACCGGGAGCATGGCTTCTTACAGCAACCAGGTAGCTAGCTAGCTAGCTGGCTATCATTAGCCTCCAAAACAACTCGTGCAGTCTCTTATTTTTGGACTTCAGATCGCTCTTTGATTCTGCACCATTTTGACCAAAGCTAACGCCACACAATAATTAAATTTTGGTCAGTTGTGTGTTGTTATTTTAAACATTTGGCCTGTCGTGTCATTGAACTGCTGAAGTACTAAAAAGTGCTTGCTAATGCCCCCCCTAAGCCTCATTGGAATACCACCAGCATGGTAACGTGAGCTAACAGGCCCCAGGTCCTTCCATTCAAATGAACCAGCAGTACTTTCCGTCGCAGTTCTTGGGGCGATGACAACCGCTTTTAATTAAACGACACGAAAACTTGCTCAAACAAATGTTCGTGATACTTCGAAGTTATATTCCACAAATGTCATGTAATATTTCTTAGAGAAAAGTGACCGAAAACTGCTGCGTGTATGCATGGCCCACCTGCTCAGTGCTGCCACAGGCCTGCTGCCATATCTTATTTTTATAACTACCAGTAAGTTATTGGTTTTCTCGGGGTAGTCAGAAAGCATAATAACGGTCTAGTGGAATATTTTGCATGCGATCACTTGGCGTTTATAAGTGTTTCTGGAGCGGTGTAACGTTTTCGTGCTGCTCGTTTAGCTTCTAGTATGCTAACTGTTTTGCACAGGTGGTGTGCTTAGACTTTGCGGTCTGTCCGCTAGCTAGTTAGCTAAATACACATTCGACAGTGTGGGCCTTCGTTGATAGCGAAGAGTTACTTGATATGGAAACAATGAGGATCAGGGTTGAGCGTGCACGCTGCTTACAGAGCCACCGTCCACGTGACTGAGCTTGGATTGGAGGTAACCTAACAAGTTTGGTGTTATTTCTGGAAAAGCTAGCTGTCATGTTGGAAGGCCCATTTTGAGGTCTAGTTTTACATGAAGAAACATGCCAGGTCTCTAGTCTACTAGTAAGAGACTCAATTAAAGTTTAGAGAAGAAAAAGCTCATATAGTAAAAATTAATCAGAAATGGAGTCAAGTGAAGTGTTCAGTTCTAACTTTTTTTCAGGAAACGGAACCTGGCTAACCACTGTAGTAAGGGAAATCTGCTGTACTAAAGTAATTCTGCATGCTTTCAACTTTCTTCCTGGCTTCCAAATTGAGCGTTTCTATTGGTTCACTCTTTATTAAAGTGAAAGTTTCAGGGGAAAGCCGGCTGAACATCCCCCCCCCCCCTTTTTTTTTTAATTTACATGTCAATATTTGGTGAAATAAATTCTCATAACTGAACTGACTGATACAGAGTTGCATAGTATTTTTTTGGTTTTTGTTAGTATGAATAGCATAGAGTGAATAGTAATGCATGGAAGCTTTCACAAACACTCTAAATTAGTGTTTTCCAGACTGTGCTCCACAGCAACGGTAACCCAGCAGATCTGGAGCATCATCAACTATTTCATTGGGTCTGCTTTCCTCTGTTTGTCACCACTTTTACTCTGTTACAAAACCCCTCATTTTAATAGCCATCCCTCTGTAAAGTAGTCACAGAAGGCAGGCGACTGAAAGGTTTGCTGTTGATTTATTGCTGAGTAAAAATACTAACACTGGGGCTAAAATTGGTCGATAAACAGCTGAGGCAGTAAAAGACATATGAGCACCAGAAGGGACATCGGTCTTCTGAGTAGAAGTTTAGCAAACAGGTAATTCTGGAAATGCTTATCAATTCTTCTGCACTGGGAGATAAAGGCAGATAGTGTTCTGCTTGTGGTAAGTCATCTTGTTAATGCATAATCTACCAAATGTGACACTTCAAATTAACATACCATTATTGCTCCTTTATTGTAGCTTATTGGCAAAGTTGAACCCTAGTTTGAAAACTAGTTAAAGTATTTCAGTGATTATATTTTATTTTTTGGGGTGGTAATTTTATTTGGGATTGTATTGGTTTTTGGTTTAGTTTAATAACCTCTAAGATTTAAAAAAGAGACATTTAAATTACATGAATATTTAAACCTTTTATTCTGATAGTCCTGTTATGATAGTCTGTCAAAAAAGTGTATTTTACCACTGTCAATGTAGACATCTGAGTCAAGGTTTTCTAAAGTTGTCTTGACCACAAAAAGCCTTACATCTCTGCTGAAATACCATCATTAACCTTAAGCTGTAGTTCAGGGGTATAGGCACGGTAGCATTTATTGCTTGTGTAAGTACGACATGTTATAACACCATAAAGATCTTTACACAGTGATGGCTATTTTTCATTTCTGAACACGGGAGCTGTATTTATCTCCTCTCCTTGTATCAGCAAGGCTGTGTAACCAATGGGCTTCCCTTTAGATCTTACTCATTGACTGTTAGAGATTAAAAAAAGCTGTAAAGAAGTTTAAGTATAAACCACATCAGCTTTGTTACTGAGGGATTCTAGTAGTTTGATCCCTGTTTTGAAATTGGCATGTGTCCCATTATAGATGTGAAAACTGAAAACACAAAGAAACACAAAGAAATCCATGATTGGGAAACAGGAAATTGTAAATTAATCCAATTTAAAGAAAAACAAAAAGAAAATGCCAGCTGTGAAGATTAGTTATCAGAGTAACTTTACTTTTATCAACAACTATTGGCCGATCTGACATAGTGATAGCAGAGGGCCATTTATCAGCAAATTATTTAGTCCACTGTTATTAGTTCAATTGAGACTAAAGATTAGAAACTCTTCTCAATGTGACACATTAAAAATGTAGCAGCATCAAACTTTAAGCATCCTAAAAATGAATGTAAAAATAAATCTGCACCTTAAAAACATTTATCACTCAGTGAGTTTAGCTGCCATTAATCTGGAACTTGTCCTTGGGATGATTAATATCGGGGGCCCACAGGATTAAATTGTTCTTCTAGTATCATTGTTTCATCTTCCAATGGGAATCAGAATGTTCAAATAAGTCCTCATATTAATTAAAAGGGAATATGTGCCTGTGTTATGGCTTAGTCTGCTGAATCAATTTTCTGATACAGCAAAATTGAAAGTGTTCGCACATTTATGAGCAGTTGCTTTTGGCTGAGAGCAGACGAAATGGAAATGATTGTAACGCCGTTATTTGTCCCAATTTTTAATAATTTTAATGGTTTGTAATTGTTGCCACCCTTTTACTACATCACACTACCAGGCAGGCACAGGCATGCTCGGCAAACTCATTGAAAAACTAGTCTGACCTTATTTGTACTGGCACTGCAGCATTTTTATGTTCAGCCAAGTTGCCCATTAATAACTCCGCAGATCAGTTTAGGTAAACAAGCCTGTGCTTAGAATAAAACAAGATTGTTTGCGCGACATCAGTTTTAGAATTGTCGTAGTACATATCTGTATATTTCACAGCACTGACATAATTTTAAATTTGTGAACCACACTATCGCTAATAGTCAGTCACCAATAGTGAAACTCACTAAAGTCTATAAATCACCTTATCTTTCTAGTCTTATTCTTACTTATGACTACTTATTCTTCTTACTTCTTATTCTTGGCTCTTTCTTGTTTGTGTGATGTCGTCATTAAATTGTGCTAAAATCATACAGATGGCTAATTTGTTGTAATCCGCAGTCCAAACGATCAGCAAGGGAAGCTTAGTGTGGTACGTGTGGCATGCCTGCAGAAAGGAGCAAAGGGACATTCTTTCTGTTGTGATTGTATTAGCCATCCTGAGGCCGCTGGATCATTGCTGGCTGTTTGTCGCTTGTAGTGCCATTTCAGCAATGTGGGCCCTCGCGTGGGGCCTCGTTTGCAAAAAGTTATATATGCTTGAGCTGCAGTTTCTTTTCTCTGTGACTACCCTTTCACGTTCCACTGTTTATTGCACCGAAAAGATTAACAGCATGGCTAGTGAGTCCATTTTACCTTTTTTAAGTTGTGCATGTGGGCCCTTCAGTGGCTCAGTGTTTTTTTTGGGGGTTTTTTTTTTTTCCTCTCAAGGTATAACGCACAATTATAGTTGATGTCGTGGTGATTCTGTGGAAAATTAATTAATAACACTGTAAGCAACATCAGAAAACAGCAGTGTAGTAAAAACATGACAAATAATGTCGGTTTTTATACAGTCTGCCTAAACGTCATCAGAGGGTGCATGACGAAGCGCTGCGTGAAGATTTTTAAGCGTTCTAATTCATTTTGCCTGCATCCACTACACATAATATGAACCCCTACTACCATAGACCTGGCTTCATTTGAAGCTGGTTGTAGTGTGTGCAATGAGTAATATTGTAGTTTGATTGTTTTTGGCTAATCTAATAAAACGAGTTAACTTTGAAGTCTTAATTTCAAGTTCATATATGCAGCTTTCCATAAGTGCTGGTCTGCTGGCTGAGCAGCTGACTACTCATTTAAGTCTAGCTGGTTGCTTTATTAAAATTTCAAAATAATAAACTTCTAACAGTTTTAATTTTGCAATGCATATATACATTTTTTGATACCTGAAATATCAACTTCAAAAACAATTCGAAGATGATCATAGATTTTATGTTAGTGCCACCTCCTCGTGTCCTGTGTGTGTGCGCTTGACTGATGAATGTTTAATGGCATGTAGCGTCTTGAACTGATGGAACCTACCTCACTACAAGTGTTAATTTGGTAAACACGGGTGACACAAGTTGTTGATTATAACAAGGTCTGTCGGTCAGTCTGAGAGGTAGGGATGGGAATCAAGAACCAGTTTTTGTAGAAAACTGGTTCCCAGCAGTCAATTTCCTTGAAATTGTTAGTCTGCTTGCCTATCAATAGTGCTTATCCATTCTTGCACTCGCACTACAATCGGCTGATTTCAGTTTGTGTGTTATAGATGCAAAATAGCGATGGTAGTGACTTTCAAAATGGAGCCGGTGAAAATGGAATGACAATTGATAAATGAATCGATTGATAAGTGATATTGATAACGGAATCGGAATGGCTAAATTCTCATCAGTTCATATGCCGTCAGTGATGGATTCTTTCCTCTGCTCTCTGTTTCACCATGTCTGTGTGTGTCAAAGCAGAAGCAACTAACTCAGCTACACTAATAAGTAAAGTGAAGATACCATTATATAAGGGGAGTGGGTGGTATAGGTGGAAAAGTAGGTAAAATATGTTTAATTCAAATCCCAGTAATCTTGTGTCACCTCAAAGCTACACATGTGTTAAAAGCAGTCCGTGAAGTTACATCAGAGGCCTGCTTTGGCTTGGTTTAAGTACAACAATGCTTTTTATGATGCCTAACGGTTAACACAAAGCATTCTTTTGAATGCTTTGTGTTAACCTTTAACAAACTGACAAACTTACTTCACCTAGATAAAACAGGTCTAGATTCAGAGCTGTTTGTGCTCATGGTTTATGTATAACACTGCATGACTCATCAGTTTGCACAGGTTAGCATTGTAAATTGAATGAGTGATGAAGGACTGCTGTATGTGTCCCAATACCTAGATTCTGAAATGACGGCACCTTATGATTGCATTCCAGTTATGAGGTTGAATGACCTGTCTACAGTGAACACTGCTTAAAAATGTTCCCCATGATTTTATATTTTATACTAATGAATAATCTGAAAGTTCTTGATTGTTTTTAACTTTTTATTTTATTTTATAGTGTATTTTATTCCATTGTCTTTCCTTTTCAGTTAATGGTTGTATTAATTTTGTTCCCACAGTACATCTTTGGGGAATTCAGCCCTGATGAGATCAATCAGTTTTTTGTGACTCCACGATGTTATGTTGAGGTAAGCAGATTGGTCCAGAAAAAGCAGTAGCGGTCATTATTCCATTAATAAGTCATTATTAAATTAAAGAGAAAGAATTAAATTTATTTTTTGAGTAGTCGTGTTGGCCTCGTCAGGATATCCTCTCAATGGAAACAGCAAGGTTCCTGGAGAAATATAATTCAAATAAATTTGCTTATCAGCCCTAATAGTCCAAAATCAGGGCTTCAGGATTACTGAAATTGACCATTGAGCCAAAATATATATATCTGGTAAATGGTAATTCTACACTTGACAATGGTCTTAAGATATCAGTCATGTCTATTTTAAGTATTACTTTTGTGGTTACCTGCTGGGTCTTTATCACAACTTATATTTTCTCTCTCTTTGCAGCTTCCTCCGTTCAATGACAAAGTCCAGTGTGTCACTCAGTCTTCTGGTATGTACTTCTTACATAAGCTAATTTCCTATATTTTATTTTTTTAATTATTCAAAATACATCAAAATACTCTAAAGTAGACATGGGCTGACTGTTCTCCTGCTCTTAGTTGGCATCAAGTTGTTTTTCAGAGCAGGACTAAATGTATGGCTGAAGCCCAGGTATAGCTGATCTGGCTGGCCTTGCAGGAAGATGCTTTTCCTGTCATTTATTTGTATTTTTTTTATACATTTGTGCAATATTGTTTGAAACGGTTTATAAATTCCACTAAATCTTGACCCTCCCCACCACCTTTTTTTTCTTTTTCTTTTTTTTGCCCACCAAAATCAAAAATGTTAGAGCAGCCACCTTTCTTTCAAATAGTACCTATATGCACATGACAATTGCCTTACCTTGATTTGTATTGATTATTTAGGATCTTACTGCACTCCTGCTGTACCTTTTATTATGGAGTCTATGGGACTGCAGGTTTGCGGTGAGTTGAGGAGTCTGATACCCTCTTGTACGTTTGCTGTAAAACTGAAAATCCAGGTTTCAAAAACTGGTGGCTTTCTAAACTTTTTGCCTGTATTCTTTCTCTTGCCTGTTGGTAAAACCTATATAGCTTTGCATGCTTAAGGTACTGCGAAGTATCTTATCTTTTCTTGCATATAATACATTTTCACTACTGTAGGTCTCCGTTACAATAAAATTGAATTGCATTTTAATGACTTACCAATCACGGCTTATTTACTAAGGGCATAGAGATGATTTTATGCGGTTGCTAACATGTGTGTACATGTTTATTCTTAAGTTGAGGTTTCACTGCTGAATGCATTTTACAGTAATGAAGTGCAATTTCAGTAACACTAACACTAACAGATTCCTCTCATCTCAGTAGAGGGAGTACCTTGTGTTTCAGTGCCCTCTTACCTTCTGCAGGGGATCAGAGATTACATTTGGTTGGCCAATCAGCTGTGTCATGATGACTTGGATGATTTTTTTCTTTCATATTTGCACTTGCTAATGTTTCACCTTTGCACTTTGCACCTCTCGCTGCATAATAACTTACAGTTCAAACTGCTGTGTGACACATTTTGTCCAAAAATTAACTTATAAAAACTGATGTATTTGTTTTACATTGTTCTGTATTGCTGAAGTTTCCAACACTTAAAAATGCTGTTAAAAATATTCAGGAAGTAAGGATTATTGATGCGTGTCTGCAGTCAGTTAAGCCAGACTTCCTTTCTATTGACTACCTTTGGTTATCAACCGTATTGTATCCCTTTGTAATCTTTTTTTAATGTGATTTTAGACACTTGTTAAATCGCATGTCATTGCCTAAATAAAAAACAAACAAACAAAAACATTTTAATTAAATCTTCAAGAATGATTGAGAAAAATGGTATCTCAAATTGTCAGCAAAATAAACTTGGCTTATAATAAACCATTAGTTAAAACTATTGATTGTCAACTTGACATTGAATGTTTTTTTTGTAGCAGTTTAACTTGAATAGTTTCAACAGAATATTGATAACATCTGGCCACTGACCACACAGGATTGTGCCAAAAATGTTTTTTATTTATTTATTTTTAGTTTATTGGGGGTTTTTTCCCCCTTCAAATCAGAATCATAAGTAAGTGAAAGAAGTTTTATCCATAAGACTATATTGTCCTTCCCAGACCCAATTTTAAGTGTTGAATCACCCCACTTCTGGAATTTATGTGAGACCAGAAGGAATTTGGTTTGGATTGGACAGCAGTAGTTGTCAAAAATAGGTCTAGAAGAATTTCTTTTTGTTGGTATCTTTGATCCTGTCAGAGCTCCCACGACCCCTTGAGTAACAGTTTGCTTGTTCAGGAAAAAGGATTTTATGTGACGTTCTGCAGCAAAGTCAGATACCACAGCCTGGTTTTAATATGTAGGAATTAATCTAAACAGTGCTCTGTATTTCTAATTGACTGAAATATTATCTGCAGGAGAAGACTATCAGCACATTGAGTTTGGTGTTGACGAGGTGATGGATTCCAAGGCTGTTGGGGGCAACGATCCTTTATACAAGGTGTCGAGTACCCTAAACCCACAGGCTCCTGAGTTCATCCTGGGCTGCCAGCCGGCCCAGAAAGCTCAACAGACGGCTTCTCCAGCAGCTGATGTCCCTGACGGGGCACACTTCAACTCACTGGACGGACCTGACTCGGAGGCCTCAGCCCTGGACAATCACCAGCCGTGCCCGGACATGGACGGACTCCCTGGCAGCCTGGGACAGAGAGAGCGAAAGAAAAAGAAAAAACGACCGCCTGGGTACTACAATTACCTGGAACCGTCAACTGGCAGCAACAGCAGCAGCACCAGTACAGCGGATGGGACACCTGTGACAGCACTGGTGAACGGACATGCACTCAGTGGCCCACACCACAGTACTGAGGATGTGGACAGTAAGGCATTGTCAGGGGCTGAACTTTCCACCCCGGGACCCGCCTCCACAGCAACACCAACAGCTGCTGTGGCAGCAGCCAAGTGTGCCCCCACATCCACTGCCAATCAGAGGACTAGTGATAGCCCTGATGACTCTTCTTTGGACTTAGCAAGTGGAGCTGCCTCTTTATCAGATGGCAACAATGCCACTTCCCCCTGTTCATCCTCCTCTCAAAGCAGAGGGATGACAGAGGGACCAAGGACTGCAGATCAGCAGCCAGATCATTTGGCTCCACAGAGCCCTGAACTTTCAGATACTCCACATAGCCCCCTCTCCAAATCACCTCTTCCTACTTCAGCTGCTGTCATCTCTGTCATCACTTCCATTACGACTACTGAACTAGAGGGAGGAGAGATGGCAGACAATGGGGTGGCAAATGGGCTAGCAGAGTCTACCACTCCTGTCAGTGTAGATGGACACAAAGAGGACATTGAGAGTGGGGACCAGGTTCAGCAGGTCATCCCAGAGTCAGCTGCCCAGTCAGTAGTGACAGAGCAGGCACATTCACCTGCCACTCCAGCTGCACCTACTGCTAATCTTCCGAAATCCTGGGCTAGCCTCTTTCACAATTCCAAGCCTCTACCTGGTGGCCCTCAGGCATTTGTGGAGGTAAAGAATGTTGTGGAAGCAGTATCTCCCTCTGTCGCTGTGCCAGAGCAGCCTGAGAAAGTTGGGGAAGTAAAAGAAGGCCCTGTCCATGTATCTGAGGATCCTATGGCCCCTAAACTTGCAGGTATTTTATAAAGAAGCTGATAATTTACCTTCTAAAAACATTCCACCATTACTACTTTTTAATTTGGTGTAAGTTTATAACTTATTTTTTTGCAAAAAGTATATTCTGCGAAATTCAATCCATCCCACTTGGTGGCAGTGTTGAGGTGATTGTACTGTTCATACTTGCATATCTAACAGAATAAGCTTTTAAAATTGGGATCACTGGAAAGAGTAGGGTATATTTTAAAAAAGAGATACATTTTTGCAGCTCATTATACTGATGGTATGGTAAGTTTGAGATGCACAGATTTCTCACTGACAGCTTACTTTAAAGAGAAGTTAAGGGACTGTTGCATTCATTTTCAAGAAATGACCGCTAGATGGTGGTGCTACATGCAGGATGGCTATCCGATTTTATTTATTGTTTAAATCATTCCAGTTATTCCTATCAGAGCTGCAGTATGGGTATAAATGATCAACTGCAAGGAGCTGAGATGTGACACCTCATGAATACTTTGTTTTTTTACTTAAGGAAATGAGATAATGATTCAAGATGAGTCACAGCCTCAGATTTCACACAGTGAAACAGCATCTTGAAATGTGTTATTGATCGGAACAATCTGATTTTACAAGCTGGTAGACAGAATGAAAAATGCAAAATATTGTGTTGTTTCTTGTCCTCAAATCGTATTCAGTGTTTTGCTCTTAACAGTGGTGTGCTGATTGTTTTCTGGGGAGATGAACCTAATTACACTACATTTTGTGGTTGTTGTCACAGAAGGTTACGGGAACTTACCAGGCTTAATTAGTTTGTCCTCTCTGACACTGGTTTGAGGTAGAATTTAAACACAATCCTGTGAAAGTTCACATATTCAACACACTGTCTCTCTTCTAAGGTACCCTTCAGATATTATGTCTCCCTTCAGATAAAACTTTCTCATTTCGCGTAGCGTGACAGCGATCAATCTTTGCCATTTTTTTAGGGAGTAGTTATTCTAGAAGTGTGCAGAAGTACACACAATGCAAGTATGGCACATCATAGCAAAGAAGGTAGGCTATAATTTTTAATGCATTTACTGTAAGATGGAAATGTATACTCGCTGTTGAGTAGCGGGCATGTTGGTTTCTAAGCACGTTAATTTAAATGTGTTTATTTGATGGTGTTTAGTCTTGAACTTAAACAACCAGACTAGCTTGAAATACACCAGTTTGGAGCCACAGACTAGCTGTTTGTATATATAAAAGTGATTGATTGAAATGGACCAAAAAGAAAAAATAATCTATCAATGTATATATATTCTTTAGCACTGCAGCAAACTATCTTTTTTTTCTGCCTTTTCTTTATATGCAAGTTTCTTGGATACTTCACACTTGTGTGCATATCACTGTTCAAAAGTAGTTAGAGGTTGGTAAAATCAGAAAAGTAGACCATAATCAGACATGAAACAGTGTCCATTTCTACACTGTAAATATGTATATATTGGAAAAATATAATACCCATAGGAAAAAGCTGTTAAAGGGTTGCTGTCTGTGACTGACATGATAAATGAGATGCGATTAACTGACATTTAGTTTTAATTGTAACTTAAAAGTGAGCTCAGTGGTTTGACTTGTTATGAAAATGGAGACAATACCAATTTGTAAAGAAGTAACAATGATTGTACTTATGATTTATTTGTTCTGTCTAAATGTGCATTTGCCTCTGTTCCTTTAGTCTCAGCCAAATTGATGTTTTTTGTTCTTATTTGTGTGAAACTATGAAACTATTCCCACGTTACCATGGAAGCTGTCTTTTTGAATGACAGTCTTCCTTCCTAGGCGTGGTACAGCAAGACCTTGGTCTTATTCATTCAGTCTCTTATGCTGTTGCCATTTGAGGCAGGAATAGACGAAGAAACAATTGTTTTGATGTATCGCTATGACACATACTTTTTTCATTGTCACAGCTGTGCGAAGCTACCTGTTTAAGAATATTGTGTTTTCTTTGAATCCCCAGAACTTATTGAGAATGTGAAGTTGATACATAAACCAGTGTCTTTGCAGCCGAGAGGATTGATCAACAAGGGAAACTGGTGCTATATCAACGCTGTATCCTTTTCATGCTTCATATTTTATTGTTCTTTTGATTTTAACTACTTGGTTGTTAGTTTCTTGATGTTACATTGTTATTAAGCCAAATGGCCCAAGTCTCAGGGCACGTGTGCCACTGTAAAAATATTACTTGGTTGTAACGTTGTTTCAAAACCTTTATAGGGCCTGCTCGTTTGATGGCATTTAGATTGCTAACAACTTAGTTATTTTGAGGTATATCTGGTTCATTTGATATCTTAACATCAGTCGCGTGTAAATGTGATAAGATATTGCTGACAACAATGCTGTGATTTTGGTGTCTGTTTCTTTGTTTAGTGTTGGGATTTTTTTTTCTCTCAAACTGGTGGAAAATTTGAGACTTTTCCCACGTGTATTTTAACTAATTGAATGCAAAAGACGTCTCAATTTTAAGACTTTTAAAGACCACCGGGGATTTCCTCAGTTTAAAACTTAATCACACATTTGCATCAAATGCAGATATCTTTAAGTAGCTTGTCATAATACCTTTCCTACACATCATTTTTCATCTTGACTCTGAACACACAGACTCTACAGGCCCTGATTGCCTGCCCTCCCATGTATCACCTGATGAAGTCCATTCCTCTGCACAATGAAACGCAGAGACCATGCACCTCCACACCCATGATAGACAACTTGTAAGTAGCATTTCTACAAGTTTATATCTTTTTATTAAAAAGCATCAGCCATACAGACATCGCAGTTGTTTGTGTCTCTCAGTGTAAGACTGGTGAACGAGTTCAACAATATGCCCGTGCCATCTAAAGCCAAACAGCAGGGTAAGATATTAACACAGCATGCCCAAAGATATTTGCGTCATTTCCTGTTGGCGTCACTGATGATTTAAGATTCCTAACTGTGTTTACAGCTGTTGGAGATAAGGTCACAAAAGACATCCGACCTGGTGCACCTTTTGAACCAACTTACATTTACAAACTCCTCACTCTCATCAAATCAAGTCTTTCTGAGAAGGTAAACCACGGTGTCAGCTTTATATAAACACTGCAAATCAGCATGTAAGGGTGTTTTTGTTTTTAAATAACAGTTTAAATGTACTTCTTGTGGGACAGACAGTGCCCACGGGAGGTTTTGTTGTATTTAAGAAACATTTTAGCAGGACATAACTTATTTCCTATTTAACATTCAACCTGCTGATTCAAGTCTGAATCGGTTTTAATTAAGAAAAGAACTCTGATGCACTGTAGGAGATGGTTATCTTCGATATTTAATGAGGCTTCCTTTCATCCTGCCTCTTACTGTGTGCATGCTTTCTTTCTGTTTACCTCAGTGAATGAGTTTGCTTTTTTTTTTTTTTTTTTTTTAATGTCTGCAAGATTTTTATTTGACTTTAGGCATTCTTTGAAGAGTTAATGTGGCTGATGTCCTTATGCTTTAATCTCAGGGTCGACAAGAGGACGCGGAGGAGTATCTTGGGTTCACGCTCAATGGATTGCATGAGGAGATGCTAGCATTGAAGAAACTAATCTCGCCTCAGGAAGAGAGTAAGTAACTTGTCTATGAATAGCATATGCCAGGTTAAGTCTAAGCATGCTTTGCCCTTTTTTGCTTATGTTATCTTTAGAGTAACTTTCCTAGTGTTGGCCTAAATTAATTCTAAATAGAAACAAAAAGCTAGTATTGCAGCATATTAAATCATTTCCCTCTTTTCCTTTTTCTATTTTTTTTTTATTATAAGCTGAAATCATTTTAATTGACTCTTGCCAAAATGGAAAAATGGCTCAGAGGGAAACTTCACATCCAGCTTGGTCTGGGCAGAGCTGCTGCTACTGAGAGCCTGAAGTGCCTGAGTGAAGCTGTGGACATATTCTCATGCCTTCATCATTAGACCAAACATTATAACAATTCTGATAACTTTACAACCAAAGGCCAAAGGACTGCTAGCTAAGCTTTGACATGGAAATTGTTCCAGAGTTTACAGTAAACCCTTTTGGCCGTTTTTACAAAACGCAGCCAAAGCAAAGGCTTATTTAATGTGTTGTTAGTTTGCTGGCAGCCACCCATATGCGGGGGTGTTTTTCACAGGTATTGTGGAGCTCTTCCCATCACAGAATGAATTAATGACTGTTGATATAGCACTTTTATTTATTTTTATTTTGAAAGGAGCACTGGCAATTGTCCAGCAAATGAGAATCTACTCAAATGAGAGCCAATCAATCCAAAACTTATAGCCCTGTAGTTCAGAATGGAAGATATTTGTACTTATCTCAGTTAAGACGGCTCAGTTTTAGAAGAGATTTTGCTTTCATGCACTTTAAAGATCAAATAGCTGTTCTTCAGAGTGGTTTACATTTATTTATGTTTTTTTTAACAGAAGCTCTCACACCTAATGGGCCAGAGTCCGAGCCAGGTGTGGAGGAGGATGGTGCTGATAAGGAGGAGGAAGGTAGTGAGGATGAGTGGGAGCAAGTGGGTCCCCGAAACAAGACTTCAATCACTCGCCAAGCTGACTTTGTCCGCACACCCATAACTGATATCTTTGGTGGACACATCAGGTACATGCCAGATTGCTGTGAAACCCTCTGTATAGGAAGAAGTTCTGATTAAACTTAATAATGTTGCATTGTCTTGCTTCCTGTTATACACCAATCAAAAATTTGTATCGGCTCCATCTGCGAGTCCTCAGCTGGTTACTGGGTTAAAGATTTTGACCTCATTTCATGGTGACATCACAAATTAGTCATCCACCCCCAGTTTTTTCCAGCTCTTCTCCAGCACGCACCACAGCACTTCAGAATGGCAGCCCATGTGGGTCAGTGCGGTCAAAAGTCTCGACAGCATGACGTGGGGCAACCATCCACAAACAAAGGTCTTAACTTTCAGACAAATTGCAAAGTTAAGAATCTGCGGCTGTTGCCTGACTAAATAATATGTTCTGCGAGGTTCTGGTCTGGCACGGTGATGGTGTACGCTGGTTGCACAGTGTTTTAAATGTCCTTAAGGATTTTTTTCTCCGAAATGGTTGTGAGAGAAACTGAATATAGGCATGTGTTTACAGAGTGGTGGGTATGCCCACAGAGCTTGGCTATAACCCATCTACTCCTTTTAAACCGCTGTTCAGAGAAATTGGTTTGACTTGGGGAATTACAGCAGTAATCATTAGTAGATTATCATCTTTCTTGAATTTAAAGGTTTAATTAAATGACTTGCATGATTATAGTGAAAGCTGTAAACTGCAAAACAAACTGAATCCCTCTGAGTAGTTTTAACAGGAATTTCAGAAAGTGGTTAGAAAGTGCATCATAATGTATTTGAGCTGATTGTGTTATGTTGTATGTTTTGACTACTGAGAGGTAATATTATTAAAAATCTTGCTGGTATTGGTTTACAGTTCTAACAACTGGCTGTTTTGCTTCTTTCTTAGATCGGTGGTGTATCAGCAAAACTCTAAAGAGTCGGCCACTCTGCAGCCATTCTTTACCCTGCAGCTGGACATCCAGTCAGACAAGATCCGCACTGTCCAGGAAGCTCTCGAAACCTTGGTGGCTCGAGAGTCAGTCCAGGGCTACACTTCTAAAACCAAGCAAGAGGTATTAGAAAAGTAAACTTTGATGACATGTTTCAGTTCAGATCGGTGTTGCGTTGCAGTTTTGTGATCTCGAATTCCATTTTTTTCCCCTTTCTTTTTTTTCTTAATGTTTTTTCTGACTTTAACAGATCACACAAAATAACGTGATTTTGTGTAGTAATTTATTTTTGGAATTGATGTTTAGATGAAGAGTGATGTTGGGTACACACTGTAGAACACAACATCACTGATTTCATCACACATATTGTAATCATTGCCTTGAACCATGGTATAGACCCAACAACAACTAAAGGAGGAGGAAAACTTCAGGGATCGGTGCAACAGTGCTGTGTTAGAACATCAGGCTAGAAGAACTGGTGCAGGAACATCTGCTCCACAGCTGTATAATAAGCATTTTTTTTGGGGGGGGGGGGGATCTTACGTTGGTCTTTTTGTCCTGAAATGTTACTTTGGTACTTCTAAAAGCCAGAGAATATAAAAACACTAGTTGCTGCTTTGAACGTCTTAGCTGATTTTATTTCCAGCAAAATGTTAAAGCCTTGCTTTGTGTTCACTTTTTTTGACAAATTTTATTTCTACAGTTAGTTTTGTAACTGTGAAACTGTATTATTTAATGTGCATGGTAAATTCTGCGACTGCTCACTGTTCTCGCTGTTGCTTTCAGATTGAGATAAGCCGAAGGGTTACTCTAGAAGAGCTGCCCCCTGTGCTGGTGCTCCATCTCAAGAGATTTGTTTTTGAAAAGTCTGGAGGCTGCCAGAAACTGACAAAGAATATTGATTACCCCGTTGACTTGGAAATCAGCAAAGGTATGGCTCGATCAACACTCCACTGAGGTGTCAGTGTCATTGCAAGGCCTTTAATTCGATTTACCTAGTCTATATATGTGTCAGTGTTATACTTGGTTCATGAACAGCCCACAGTGCCTTTAAGAGTTGATCCAGATAATTGGTGTGCACCATAACAAAGCAGACTGGCAAAAGTTGAGAAGTGTATATTGTTTTTGTTTTTTGTTTCAAGCTTTTCGAATTAATGTTTAAAAAATGTGGTTTTTAAAGTGATATTGAGTTTAATACTGTGCTGTAGTCAAATATGCCACAAGTGAATGTGATAAAATTGAGCTTACAGCTGCAGTTTATACCATCAAATTATGACATTTCAACTTCTTGATTTGACAGAAATTGTGCAAACTCAGATGTGTTTCCAAGTGACTCTTCAGACCTCACTGCTTGTTAATTACAGCAACATCAGCATGATTTTCATTAAAGGCTGTCAAATTTCACATTGCAACAGTAAAACATGGTGCAGAACGTTCTGTGTTTTTTAGTCCTGGTTTAAGCAGTCATTAAAAACATCATGGTCTAATTAGTGGATTTTCTTTCAGATCTTTTGTCCTCTGGAGTGCGAAGCAAAGTTGTGAAAGGCCAAAGAACTTACAGGCTCTTTGCAGGTTTGTGTTTTGTTAATTTGGGCCATATTGTTTTTATATCTGCTGCATAATGTTGTAATTAAGCTTTATTTTATACTCTGTTGTCACTCTGGGAGTTAGTAATTCGTTGTGATGCGATTCCACTGACCACAAAATAACAATGCTGCCAAGGGTGAAAAAAGATTGCTGTTCTGTCTTGTTGAACCTCAGCTGGTTCTTTCATTTCACGCCAGGAAATTATTTTGGATAGTAATACAAAAAACACAAACATCACCCAGCTCAAGCAAAAGCCACATTAAACATCCTGTTTTATTTTCAAGTGTTGAGCAATATACAAAATATGAAAAATGCACAAACAACTGTCAATAACAAGCTCGAGCTTGAAATGGTTTGAGTTCTGCTTTATCCCTAATATGTCAGAGAAATAGATTTAGTGATTAGGATATCAGGAACATAGTCATGTTAAAAAAATTCAAAGGTCATATCAGGGAACAAAGTCATCTTCCTTAGCGGGTTTTAAAATTGGGTAAATACAGCCTCAACAACATAATTTCACACAGTGTCATTTTTTTAGTTAATTAAAGTCAAGCCAAAAATGCAGGAGTGAAGCTTAAATACATCTTTACTGCTTTCAAAGGAATTAAGAGGGTAAATAGCAGCCAGGTGCAACTGATCATTGGCAACACCTCAGTAAAAGCAGACATTTTGGCAGTTTGCTGGTCTGCAGCATTCAGGCGCGTGTTTGTAAAATACCACAATCTTGGGAGTGGGTGTTCCAACGAATTCACCCCAAGGCCTGGCTGGGTATTTCTCAGAAACTGCAGGTTACCCAAGAGTTAAATCATTTGTAGTTAGCATGTTAAAACTGAACAAGTATGACTGGTTTGGAAGGTTTGCCAACAGAACGCCTCTTCTCTCTATAAAGAGCGTGGCAGAACAGCTTAGGTTTGCAAAGTTGCATCTGAACAAACCACAACACCTCTGGAACAATGTCCTTTGGACAGATGAGACCAAATTAGAGATGTTTGACCACAATGCACGGCACCACGTCACTGAGTGGACCAAGAACTGATTCCTGTGTCTTCCAAAGTATTCTAGAATCAAATGTTAGGCCATCTGACAACCAGAGGACTCCTAGATTAGGCGATGCAACAGGATAATGTTCCCAACCACAGCAGCAAATCTACAATAATGACTGAAAAATAAGAGAATCGGTGTTCTAGTGTTCCAGTCAAAGAACAGGCCTGAACCCCATTGAAATGTTGTGTGATGTGACCTTGAGAGCTGTGCATAAATGAATGCCCGCAAACCTAAATGAACCAAAGCAAACACAATTCCCAACCATGTGAGAGAATGAAGCTGACACATAAAGCTGCTTATGCATTTTTGGTTTATTTATTCTTAAATATATGAGGAGACATTGTAATATGTACTGTAGGTATAGTGTATTCTTTACGCTACACCAATGTGCTGATCACCTGATCTTTACTGGCTTGCTTTTACTTAAGAATTGCTGGCACTACAGTGCCCAACATTGAGGTCATGGATGAGTAATACCTTAAATAAAATTTTCCACTTTTCTCCAACTTCACCAGTTGTGTATCACCATGGAAACAGTGCGACAGGCGGTCATTACACCACGGATGTCTTCCACATCGGTCTTAACGGCTGGCTGCGCATTGACGACCAGACAGTGAAGGTCATCAACCAGTACCAGGTGGTGAAGCAGACTGCAGAGCGCACCGCCTACCTGCTGTACTACCGTCGCGTCGACCTGCTGTAGACACACACGCACATCCCAACGTACATGCAAGATACCCTGAATATATTCACAAACACACACAGAACATGCATCCTCAATGCACTCGTTGACAGTACATCTACACACGACACAGACACACAAAACTAATGAACAGGAACACTGCCTAACTTGTTCTCTTGCAAGATTTTCCTCTTCTTCCCTCCTGTCCCCGCTTTCCTGAGAACCAGCTTTTCCAACACCTTTTTCCTCGTCTCCTTTTTTTCTTCTCCTTTTCTTAAGAAGAGAGGCAAGCTGCATTCACAAAGATTTCCCTGTGACTGCTCTCTTCTCTGTGCACCACTGCTGTGTTTTGAGTTCCTCTTTTTTTTGATTTATTTTTAAAGCAGCAAGGAAGGACTGTTGAATAGGCAGATTGGGGTTGCAGGTTAGGACCTGAGACTCACCTCTGACTGAGCCCACAGCTCGGCTCAAACAGTGGACTCGCTCATGCAAGAAAAACTATCCACCACGGGCTGCAAATGGACTATCAGTGTTTGCCTTTTTAGTTAAGGGGGAACTGTCGGCCTAGTGAATTTGCAGCAGTTTAAAAGCCTGTTAATTGCCCTCGTGCATTGAAAAGGCCCAGCACCAGCATTATCACAAGTCTCTCCTCCCAAGGCCAGGTTTCTTCTTTGCCACCACCACAACCACCACCAACTCCTTCTCCTCCGTTTTGTCACTTTTATGATGCTTTTTAAGTCTACTGGAGCCATCAAAAACATCGGGGGGCGGGAAGTGAGTTGGGAATGGGAACTGAACGTTTTTGTTGTTTTTGAGGTCCTTCTTATGTTATTCGGGTTTAGATTTAGGGGGTAAAAGAAAAAATATCTACAAAATATTAATGAGCTTTAGAACTTAATAAGCTTCTGTGCACAAAATATAAACTGATTGATTACAAGTACAGTAAAATGCATAATTTACCAATATTTAGATTCAAATGTAAAGGAAAAAAGTCTAAGGTCTAGCTGACTGAATGCCTGTTTGGGTTCTGAAGGAATGTGCCTGTTTTTTTTTGTTTTTTTTTGTTTTTGTTTTGTTTTGTTCTTTTAAGACTCAGTTCTTACACTGGAGAAGTGGCAGCCAGTTAAGACAGATCCCACTGCAAACCCCACCCTTGTACATTTTCTTCTCCTATCATGATTTTTAATTGTTTGTCTTTTCTTATGTAAAGGTTCCATCTGTGTACTGGTGGCTTATCAGTGTAGTTTTGAGCCACACCATCTTCCTTAACCCCCAACTCAGCAGAAAGCAGGGGGGCTGCCTTAGGTTCATTGTGTGACGTTTTTCCACTCAGTGTACGAGTCTAACCCTAATCAGGCAGCGACTGCAAGTCTAATGTAGGTGGAGAGTAAAGGGAATGTACCTGACACCTGTGTATTTACTCTTTTGTGGCTCCGTGGCTCCTCACAGTGGAGGGAGGAAAACTGAGTGTTGCGGGGAAGTTGGACAACATCTGTGCTAAGCTCTGCATAAAGACCCCAGGCATGCACATAAAAGGAGCTAGTGTTTGCTTTTGTTGAAGATGATTTTATTTTCTGTTGATGATTTCACTTATTGTGATGATTTTTGTTTATGTCACTAAAAAAAATGTTAGGTTTATTTCTTTTCTGTTTTTCTTCGTCATTGATCATTTATCGGATGTCCTAATGCTCTTGCTCCCTTCAGAACAATATGCTTGCATTTAAGTTGGTTTGAAAAGAAATTACAGCGGCTAAAGCACAACAAATAAAATTGAACTAGTTCTTTGCTTGAATTTTATTTCAATTTATGTCATGGGTGTTTTTTTTTGTTTGTTTGTTTTACTCAAGGCCCATTTTATTCCAACCACCATTGTCAGTATCTCAGTATTAACACAGCAGCACAAGTATTTTCACATGATTTTATACAATAAGAACTGGGGACATAGGCGAGATAGTGGTTAACCATTTCCCTGCCTCTGATCAAAGAAAAGCTGCAGTGTAATGACATTTATTTTCTTTTATTTTAAGAGCTTTGTGTGAATTTAATAAGTCTCTTGAAATGGGAATCAATGAGAAAGTTGGTTCCTATCTTTAAATTAAAGTTTAGTAACATAGTAACATTTTTCAAAATTACACACTAGATTTAAAGTATTTTAGCATCGTTACGTGGTGAAAATATTGATTAAAGTTCCTTGTAGGTTTTCAAATCAGAAGCCTTCCCCACGTGAAACCAAAGGTCAACATTATATATAGGCCCTACAGCCTACCATTCACTTTATATCCTACCATTTTTCATTCAGTCTCGTTGCCATTTGTCATCACAGTCCGCTGATCGTCACACACAGGGAATGGCATGCTGCTTAGATAGTCAGTACATCCTAAAATCTGGTTCAGTCTTGCCGCTGGCTTCGTAGTCATTTCTGCACACATTGTGACATTGTTGATTTGCATTCTTTCTTTTCCCTTTTTAAAGAATGTTTGGATGATGGGACTTTAGAACAGATGGCTTATGCTTTCAGTTGTATAGTTTTTATCTCGGTCTCAGATGGCTGGTCAGGAAATGTGCTGGTGAAATGCTTCAATGATGTCTTTCTTTCAGTATGTGCTCCTAACTCTAATGTCTGCTGGGAACTGTTGGGATATTATTGACATAAAAAAAATCTATACTGTCTTTTAATTTCAAGCCTCCAGCATCTATTTTGTTTATTGTTCAAATAAAGGATTGTGCAAAAAGCAGTTTGCTAATCAAGTGTAGTCTAAAGACTACCTGGCTTCATTATCCGCTGAAAACCTTTGCAGCCTCTACTCCGCGGCCTGGCTTACAGAAACATGTGCACAATAAACTGAAACAACAAACAAACCCAAAATGATCCACAGAGTCTTGGTCTACCACACATGCTTTAATTGGTCTCTTGTTTCTGTATGTCAACATGTACTATGTGTAGTATTTGTAGTATGTTATATCTCCCCCTCCTGTGGTCTCACTGGCAGCCTCAGTGCTCTTTAAGGCCATGGCTGCTCTCGCCTCCGTTTGGTTTAATGGGAAGCAGACCTATCATTGAAAAATTTGCAGTGTAAGGGTTTTCTGCCCTTTAGTGTTCTTTACTATTTATTCCTTTCTTACTATAGCTCACTCCTCTACTGCAATGTGGCTTTACTGTGAAATTTACAGTGGAGTGTAGTATTTTTCTTGTTAACGTTAGAAGGCTACTTTAAGATCTTCCCTATTATAGCCTGAAAAGAAAATGTCACGTTGGAACATCTACAGACAGACCACCTTTACTAACAAAGAGGCTCTCTCAACTGTTTCAGGAATGATGTCGTGGCCTGCTCCTACCTATGGTTTGTTTTTGATTTTAAAACTAGGGCCTATTTTTCAACAGCAAGTATTGCACCATTCACTACCAGATCTTAAGTGCAAGAATGCATGGAACTGGTTCAGCACCACATGTTATTTTCTGTAATGTGAGAATATTGTTGGGCCAAGGTGACGGAAGCAACAGGAATTAGTGATTATTCTGAGTCTCTTTAGGCAACAAAGTCAAACCACATGTAGTGGAGCAGTTGAGTTTTACCACACAAACAACTAAACTGTTAACTACAGCGAGGCACATGTTTTGGTAGACAGAAGAACCATTTAAACACTTCAAGCTGCAAACACTACAGGACACGTGGTACTACTGCTACTTTCAGCTACTCCCTTTTAAGGGTTATCACAGCAGATCATCTGCCTCCATCCTGCACTACAACCATGAACCTTCTCTTAAGTCTTCCTCTTTAACTGCTGCCTGGCAGCTCCATCTTCAACATGCTTAGTTCAATATATCCCCACTCTGCACACACCCAGACCAACTTAACCTTGCTTTTTTGTCCCTAAATATCTCATCTTGAGCTGTCCCTCTGATGTACTCATTTGTAATCTGGTCTGTCTTCATTTCAGCCACCTTCCCCTCTGAACTGTATGTCATAGCAGGTCCTTTGTAAGTCTCCCCATTCTCTCTTGCCATCTTTCTGTCACAAGTCACCCTTGACACTTTTCTCCACCTGCTGCACAATAGCTGTACTGCTTTCCTCACCTCTCTGCCCTTTGGTTCGGATAGTTGACCCCGGGTATGTAAACTCATGCGCTATCACTCCCTACATTCCTACCTCTACATTGAACCCTTCTGTCACTGCTACTGCACACCTTACCATTGTCTGTTTCTTGTACATGCACCACCATCGCATACTCTGTCACTCCTGACTCCCTCATGCAGCACCACAGTTCGTCTCTTGGCACCTTATCACATGCTTTCTTTAGATCCAGAGAGATGGTGCAACTCCTGACCCACCTCTATGCTTCTGCATTAATGCGGGCGATCGTGGCTCAAGAGTTGGGCTCTTGTAATCGGAAGGTTGCCGGTTCGACCCCCGGCTCCGACAGTCTCGGTCGTTGTGTCCTTGGGCAAGACACTTCACCCGTTGCCTACTGGTGGTGGTCAGAGGGCCCGGTGGCCTCGCCTCTGTCAGTGCGCCCCAGGGTGGCTGTAGCTACACTGTAGCTTGCCATCATCAGTGTGTGAATGGGTGGATGATTGTGTATAGTGTAAAGCGCTATACAAATACAGACCATTTACCATAATGCTCTCAAAGCAAACGTTACATCTGTAGTGCTCTTTCTCAGCATAAAGTCATAGTGCTGCTTGCTGATCGTCACCTCTTCTTAACCCATCTTCAACAACTTTCCTGTCTTCATGTTATAACTCAAACGCTATCCATCTGTAGTTACTAAAGCCCTGCACATCACTCTTGTTCTTGAAAATCGATTCCACTAAAGGTCTTGCCTCGGGTGTCAGGTCACGTTCCAAGATTGTATTAAATATTATGGTAAAAAACAGTACTCTGCCCTCTCTGCTGGACATCTCTGTGTATCTGCAGGTACAGTGATCATGGCCATGAATGTCATGGTAATTTTGGGCTTTTAATTAATTAATTTTTTAATGACTCTTTTTCCACTTTTGATCGATTATATAGCATAAATCTTTAACTACATAAAAAAAAGGCTTTAATCTATTTTGATTCTTATATACATTGTGGTAAAACGATTCAAATCCACCTCTAAACCTCCTGGCATTGCTTCCCTTCCACCTGGTCTCCTGCTCATGCAGTATATCTATCTTCCAGTCATAGTTCCTCTTAAAGTTCCCACTCTCACCTCCACACTCCTGCTTTTCCTTCTTTCTAGCTGCCTCTGAATACACCTTCTGCCTCTCCTCTTCTATTGACTTTGGCAAACAATAGCACAGTTTTGAGTGGCACCCTGTTGGCCAACAGCACTGGGTTATTAACCCAGGCCCAGACCGATCACATTTTTGATGATTCCCGTGTTTGATTTGGCAAGGATTTTATGCTAGATGCCCTCCCTGATGCAACCCTTCCCATTCACCCGGAGCAGCACTAAGAGTATACTGGCTTGTGGCCCCCTGTGGCTGGGTTTATATAAAAGTTAACAAGGATCATAATAATACACTTAAAGGTCCAGCTGCCATTTCTCAAATGCCTTGGGTGCAAGCTGCAATTTGCAATGCAAGATTAGTTTCTTACTGTTCAGAATGTGCACTTAAGGATATCCATGACTTCAAAATGTAAGAGCACAATGCTCTGTGACTCCATTATTAAAAGCCCCGCCGAGGGTCACACTGGGCTCTTCAAGGAGACTCTGACTTTTTCCCTTTAATATTTACCTCCAGACTGTCGCTTATCTACTTTTCTGATATGATTAAATCTGTTGTCAAGAATCAAAAATCTCTTTAAAAGCTTCAAATTGGCCAGTTTGTATTTCCTGATAGACTCTCACAGGTCAGTTTGTTAGTTAGCTGCACGTGTAGAATCAGTCAATAACATGACAGCAGCTCACTGCATTTAGACATCTAGACAAGGTCAAGATGACCTACTGAAGTTCAGTGGATTTATGTCTGCATTAAATCAATGCCATAGATTGTAACTGCACCCTTCTAAAACCCTGTACTATAACCTATGCTATAACCTTATGTGTGCCTCCATCCAGTTGGTGGTTGGTTTCCTGTCTTGTATTAACATTTCAGGCTAGTTGTGGTGGTGTCATAGCGTGGCACAGTTTGGCTCCTTCAGTATCAAATGAGCATCATTCTGATACCATACCCAATCTGAGTATGCTGGCCCTATAGTGCATCCATCTTTTGATGCCTACTTCCAGCAGGATACTGTGCCATATAACAAAGCTTGAATCATGGTAAATGGTAAACGGCCTGTATTTGTATATTGCTTTACTAGTCCCTAAGGACCCCAAAGCGCTATAGGCATCTCACACTTCCTGAATATCCTATTCAAATGACCTCCACTGTTACCAGCTCTTAGTCCAGTAGAGCACCTTTGTGATGTGGTGGAATGGGAGATTGACATCATGTCATATGATTTTATTCCACAAAGAAGAAATGCAGTTCTGGAGGCAGAAAAGACTACAACCTGGTAGTCGGAAAGTGTAACTAATGACCTGCCAAGTGAGTGTATAGTACACATTTGGGACACAGGTAAAAACAACACTGTGCTTCTGCTCTTACTCTAATGTTTATTTGAAATTTAGTAACCTTGAACGAGGTACATGGCATCCTTCAATAAAGATGTTACAAACCTCTAAAGCTTCAGTAAAAAGGCTTCTCCGCACCTAATTCCTGTGTTAGTGCTTACAGTTTACTAATCTTTCCCTCAGTACTTGTGATTTTATGCATTTCCTGTTCCATTACAATCCACCCACTGGCTAGTTTTTATAATCGGCCCCGTGTACCATATGGTTTCTTCATTCACTCTCCCCCAGTTTTTCCTCCTCTTTTACTGCTTCGTGTTTAGAGGTTCACTTGCTCTCAGTTCCCTTCTCAGGAAGGTAAACAACATGGCAACCAGAATTTCAAGGATGTCTGTCCAAACAAACTGTCCTGTCACAGTTGTATGTCACGGCTGGTGGTTCCTCCTTGATCTTTACAAAAAGGAAACTTGTTTTCCACCCGCTAATGCTTATATACTACCCAAGTAAACAAGAAGGGGATGTTTGAGTTGTGCAATCCTTCTGTTGTCTTCAACTGAGACTAATGCAGAGTTGAGAGTTTCCAGTTTCCATTTGGCCCGGAATGAATAATATATATCAAGGTTAATGGACCCGTGTAATGAATAACATTTCTGAGAAGTAAGTTATTGTACCTCAACATCTGTAACAAGTCATCAAGGATGGGTTATCTATATCATTACTCTGTCAACAAGTGGCTACAGCACACAACATAGATAAATCTCAAAGGAGTCCCGCTGACTAAATGTAAAACAGAAAAGTACAAATCTGTTAAGCCATTAGGTTTATCTGAAGTATCTGTGCATAAAGAGTTCAAGGAGAGTGACGGTGGCACCATAAAGACAAAAGAAGGGGAGCAGTTTTAAAACAATCTGAAATATACAAATCACAAAGCTCTTGTCCTAAATATTTTAGCCATTAATGTATTCAATGCCTCTGCTCTGCAACGGCACACAAAACAAGTGTTACAAAGCCAGATGGCATTATCCTTACTCCTATCACACGGGCATACAGCTGTGTTATTAGTTTAAAGTCTGGAGTAGTAAGCAGCAAAATATTTGTTAAATAAAACACTCGAATGTATCAGAGATCACACAACCAGAAACTGCTCATCCTCATCTGCTGAGATAAGTATATTTGACACATTAAAGGGGAAACACTTGCCTGTTCTTAGATAATAAGAAATCTGGATACTATTAAATGTTACCTCATATTTACACCGATTGTGATCAAAACCACAATAAGATTCAAATCCGGAATACCAACGATGATAATATCATGAAATCTTATGCAACATGATCGAATATTCACGCTTATTCCCGGCACATGGATGGATTTATGTTTGACTAATCAGTCCGTAACGATTAGTCAGCAAGGTCAAGAACTGAATGAGGTCAGAGCTATTGTGTCATTTTACTGACCTTATCTGCTCGATGCAGCTTGTATTTATATAATTCTATTTTATAGTTCCTTAAAAATGAATAAATGTATTTATTTTCAAAATCTGGATCACAATTCTCTCGAAGCAAGATTTTCCTCATTGAAAACTGGTCTGACGTCCTGTGTAAATATGAAACGTCTCTTACATTTTGTCAGAGAATACTTTATTAGTAATGAAGCTCATCAAGCATGAGCATCACTAAAAGCATCTCTGCAGGGTATGATGGCCAGACTTCCTGTTAAACATGTATTTAAGAAAACAAAAGAAAGCAATAATAAGAAGAAGTTCAGAGCCTGTGCTGGCAGAGACCGTGTGGGAAGAGAATTTGTCTGGGGATTTAGTTTGCTGGCATGCCCTCTGAGTTCCACGCTCTTGTACGTATCTGGTATATTTCAGAATAAAAATCAAGTATACGATGGAATAAAATCTAAACTATTTGGGTCATAACACAGCTAGAACACTGCAGGGTCAGTAAGGCGATATGGCAGCATCATACCATGAAGCCGCTTTTCAGGGCAGACGATTCGTGTTTTCTCATGCAAGCTCACAAAGCCTCCTTCCTTCCTCTTCATTCTCATCCAAATGACGCAAATTATAGGAAGTGCTTTTTTACAGATAAAACCTTCTTAAAAGCTCTACCCTTTGATGTGGCTGCAATTCAGATGAAGCTGATATGTTTCCTACAATTGGCATTCAGGCCTCCATCTGATCTGGCTGAGATGGTTTTACATGTTCATGTTAAACTGACAATCCAAGACGATGCCATTCAGATTTTACAATCACAAGAAATTACAGATCCTAAATGGGTTGTAAATAATTTATTTTTAAATTATGAGTCCCCACATGTAAGTGCAAGTCAGGATGTAGGACGGCATTCATACTTGCACTTGATAGCCATTGTTAGTTATAAACAGTTTGACCTAAAATAGTGTTTTTTCACCAACAAGGTGATTTCCAGATACATGTTAGCTGAAAATCTGGCATATCCTTGGCGTTCTGTGCCATGAAAAAAATGAGGAAACTGTCAAGTAGAGGACACAAGAAGGGTCTAAAGATTTATCTGGCTCGTCATGATTTGGTGCTCTGTTTTTGCCAATATTGCTCGGGATCTTGTCAAAACTGATGTAATTATAAACACAGAAAAGTAACATAAGATTTTGTTCAACATGTAAAACCATCTGGATTGTATCTGATTGACAGTGGTTTAATTTTTGAGTATGGCAATGATCCCAAGAACACTGCCACTGCAGTAAAAACATAGATGGATAGAAAAACACACATGGATCACTAGGAGCCATGGATTGGCCTCCCCAGAGCCCGGACCTCAGCATTACTGAAGTAGTGTAGGATCATCTTGACAAAGAACAAAAGGCAGCCAAGAAAAAGAATCCAAGAAGAACTTTGAGTGTCCTTCAAGAAGCCTGGAGAACTCTTCCTGAAGACTACTTAAAGAAATTACAAGAAAGCTAGCCTGAGAGCGTCCAGGCTGTGCCGAAAGGTGGCCACACCAAAGATTGACATTCAAGCACTTACGAAACGCACATGCGTCTTATATACTTTATTTCCATGGTTGTTTACACGTTTTTCAGCAAATCGCTTCACCGATTTC
Organism: Diplotaxodon limnothrissa; assembly: GCF_057381915.1. NCBI lineage: Eukaryota > Metazoa > Chordata > Actinopteri > Cichliformes > Cichlidae > Diplotaxodon > Diplotaxodon limnothrissa. The sequence continues at coordinate 19,997,290 of NC_140596.1, forward strand.
CAATTTTCCTTTCAAAATATAACAAAATCGAGAGTGGCTCAAGATTTTTGCGCAGAGCTGTAAGTCATGAGATAAATTATCCTCACAATGACCTGATGGCTCTTTTAAATGGTAGCAGCACTATTTGTTTTGTCTTTTAATAACAGTGAATTACCGGCATTTATATGCAAATTATGACCGAACAGAAAATACTTCCAGCCAATGGACAGTGGTGGATGAACTAATCCAGAAAGCGTCGGCAAATTATTTATTAACCATCACAAATCCAATAATTACAACTTATCGATCCTCGTGTGTGGTCTCGAGTTATAATAATGACCCTGGAATTGGCGTCGGCATAAAAAGTTTGTCCTTTAATTTCGTCATGTTTGTTATAACTGCTGATGGTCCACTTATGCGCTTGTTTCTTCTGAAGCGTTTTTTCTTATCTAAGCCAAACGTAAATGACTCATTATAATCCCACCGCCTGCCGCTGGCTGTTTTGACAGACCGCTGATTTACAATATTTGTAAATGTCCTCCTGACATTAGTCTGCGCACTGTGCGCTCTGTGTGCCAAGAACATAGTCTGCTTAAGGGAAGCTGGCGAGTGGGGAGAGACACTAATTTTTTCCTCTGGTCCTAAGGGGTCTCCTTCTCTATATAAGGCTCTCAGAGTTCTCAGGAGTTACACAGTCTCTATGTTCCCCGGGAACACCACCAATAGCAGCAGCCTGCTCCTCTCATAAGAGAATTAACAGCTTTCCGGCGCTCAGAGGAAGCTGCACCGAAAATACTCAATCTACTGGATACTAACAAAGAAACAGAGAGGTGAGCACGCTTTCTTTCTTTCTTTCTTTCTTTCTTTCTTTCTTTCTTTCTTTCTTTCTTTCTTTCTTTCTCCGAAACAACCCGTACTTTATAATGCACATTCTCTGCAACAGCAGGAAAGGCAGAACTGCCCACCTGGTGAGATTTGCTGCAGATTTATTCATGCACTCACATCGCGATATAAACTTCTGACACATTGTAACTCTGATGTTAGCAAGACACCGGTCTTCAGTGTCTGCAGCCCGGAAAGTGCCGTAGCATGATGGAAACCCTATGTGCAGGAAGTAACCTTATGAGCAAAGCATTTTAAGTGTATTTGGAGGTTATCGATATGATCAAAAGATTATATTTCATTTATGGAAGCCTATATTTTAGAGTTCTGGGACCAGGATATAACAGAAGAAATAACTTACTTAATGATGACCTTTAAGGTTTCTGAAGAAGAAGAAGAAGAAAAAAAAAAAAGCCCAAACCCCCAAAACAATAAAATGAAATTTAAAAAAGTAATTGCAAATTACAAAAATTTCAAGTAACTGCAAAAAGTTATATAAATGATAGAATCTACATTATGGCATGTGTTTTTGTTTACATTCAGCCTCGTGGTGAGCTGGAGATGAGGTCAGTCCGTCTTTGGATCAGATAGGAGCTCCAGAAGTTGAAAAAGGAGTCAAGTTTACATAGACGAGATGTCGATACGTACGTGCGTTCAGGTTTTCTCCTCTGTCTGTCACTCTGGTATCGAATTCATGAGAGCCTTGAGAAGGGCCCAGACAGAGAAGCTGGTAGAGGTTCAGTGTGAAGACGGGGCACAGGGAAAGAAGAAGGGTGTGGCGGCTGGGCTGCCTGTTGGCTCACAGTTCCCTGAGCTGGCACAGCATGTTGACACAGAGCCGATGCCAGACCTCAGGCTGCATCTCCAGCCAAAGGGAAAGAGGTGAAGGGATTCAAGGATAAGAGCAACCAGTGCAAGCTGGTTTATTTTTCATTTCTTCTCTGATCACCCTGACTGACTGCTCTTCTCTCTTTCTAGAAGTTTATGACTTAGGGATATTTGGTTTAGCTTTAGTTTTGGACGTCTTGCCTCCACCTTGTTGCCTTTCGGAGCGAGGTCAGGTAAAGAGTCAGTTACACAATATTATGAACCTTCCTAATATGTGTGAGGAATGCAGTGTTTTGCCTAATGAGAGCTGAGTGAGAAGTTGTCAGCTTGAACTCAGGTCCCCCTCAGCAGATCTCACTGTGCTGCTTGGCTTGGCTAAAATAACTGGAGTGATACAGGATGGATGTTGTATATAATTAAGGTGCACTAGGTCCAGGTGGGTTATGTACACAGACTTTTTCATACATTTTTAGTCATGAATATAAAACTAATTTATTAGGGACACTTTATGTCATATTAATGTTTATGGTCAAATAATTGAGGTTGTTATGAATAAGACAGATCCTTGTACATTAAGACTGAGGCCACTAAAAATGATCATTTAAGCATTTAATGTCACAATATGTTACAAGCTGATCATGTACACTTCACAGTGTCTGAAAAGGAAACAAAATGCCTCAAATAATCAGCAATTTATCAGATAAATCTAATGGAAGTTTATGATTATAATTTTGTTCATGCTATATGAGAGTGGTTGATTGAACTCTGTGGCCAATATCTGTTTCATACACCTTTCAGTATATTTTATGGCACTGCAAATAAACAAAAACACCTTCATAACCTCAAAAAAATGAACATTGAAGTATTTCTTTTATGCTTTGGCCTAAATAAAACCAAGCATTCAGAAGCTTCTCAAAGAAATGTTGTTATTGCAGGGCAGTTATTTTGGATTGCATCAGAGTCTATTGGCCCAAATAGTAAAACAGTCATAAGATGGCCAAAAGCCGAACTTACACAAAGCAGAACTGCAGAGAAAAAAAAGTCCACCTTTGAGTTAGGAAATTTTATTTTACTGCTCCTCCCCATCACCAAACACTCTTCATCAGTAGGAGTTATAACACATAGCAATGCAAAGGGAATATTGAAGAGTTATCAACTAAAAACAACCTGAAGGAGAGACAGATATTAAAGAAGAGTCTTGCTGTGCAGTCGTTTCTAGGTGTGTGCATTTATTTTGCAACTTTATTAGAAGAAGTGCCTCCTATATTAGTTAAGTGTGGGAAGTGTGTGTGCCCATATTTTGTAATCTGGTCATTTTCTTGAATCACAGAGGAAGGAAACCATCATTGAATCGTCATTTCCACCCTGCAGATTTTATCTGGAACTGTGAAAGGAGCCTCTCTATATCCACAAGCTGCTGTCTAGTCCTAAAGTATAAACTACGCAGCTCAAGTGTCAGGATGACCTGCGCTACAGTGACCTGGCCCCTTGTCCTCGTCCTCGTGCTGTTGTGCATCAGAGACTCGGCTTCCCTCTTCCTGCCAGACTCCAGTGAGCTCAGGAAGCTACTGAGCCGCTATGAGGAGGAAGCAGAGCAGAAAGGCACCAGCAACACAGCTGGTAACAGGACCCGCCGAGCCATCCTCTGGTCAGACCGTGAGGAGATCCTGCAGCTGCACAACAAGCTGAGGGGTGGGGTTTACCCCACCGCTTCAAACATGGAATACATGGTAAGATTATTGACCTATTTCAGTATTATCATGCAGATAAAGCTAACCTTTTACTTTACCCTGGAAAAAAACTGTTATACTTATTTCTTGCACTTGATTTTTTTATTTGCTTTACTTGAGTGGTTTTGCAGAATTCACAGTTCAGTCTTACATTTATTTACCTTATATTGAACCTTCTTCAGCTCATCAGTTTAATCACTGTGTGAAACAAGCTTCTCTTTATGCCAACCTTCATGTTTTTGGCTTTACCTTGCAAACACAGGAGTTGAACAGTAGGTGGGCGGGGCTTCTGTGCTCACAGTCAGGTTGTGCCTGAGATCACGATATAAGGAATATCTCCTCTAAGTGACATCACAAAGAGCCATAGTAAGAGAAGCAGATCTTTTACCATGTATCATCATATATATGATATATATACTCAAATGATATGAACACAGGATTATATATAATATATATAATGATATATAAACATAGCAGCTTCTCAGGTAATTTTCATCTGTCAGCAGCACCAATGAGGTTGGTAATCAGGGTTTTAGTTGACGTACAAAAAGTGGTGTTGCCGTAATAAAAACAATCGTTTCTCTCTGCTGGAAACATGTAGTCAAGATGTTGAACTACTGCCAGCCTGCTGTGCCACGCTTTTATGGGGAGGATAATAATGCTGACTCTGTCCTACCTGCAAACAGCTCAGCACATGCGGCTTGGTTAAAAGAGGAAGGAGAATAAGGCTGGAAAAGGGAAACTTAAGGGACCGCATGGCACATTAATACATAAAGTAGGAGAGGGATTATTGTGGAGACAAAAATAAGCTTATTGAAAACCACGTGCTCCATAAAGTTGAGAGAAGCAGTGGTGGCCTGTGTGTCTCTGGAGTGTGGTTACACTGTGAAGGAAAATGTCTGCAGACTGTCTTTGCTCTCTCAAATTCCAGCGAACAGGCAGTGGATGTGTTTGTGTTAGTGTAAGGGTGTTTGGAGTTACAGTGCTGTCTGTGTGTGCATGTGTTAGCGACCACCAAAAGGCTGGAAATTTACTGAAGGGATGTACTTTGAGGGGCCATGGTGTATGGAGTGTTCAGTCACTTCACAGTGCCCCCTCCAAAGTGGGAGTCAGGTATCTTCTCTGTTTTCCACCCTCTTGTCCACTGCTATAATAAATCCCACTGAGGAAATTTGGATAATTCAGCTGTGATTGCTGGAGATTTGTAGTGGACCAAGGCCAGGCGCTAGGAGCTCCGCTCAAATGTCACCATCTAAGGATATTGTTGTACTTGTGTGCGGCTTAGTTTCAGCTTAATGGGAGAGAAGGAAGTGCAAGAGCAGAAGAGCAGGTTGAGGGAAGGAAAGCATAGTGTGGATTGCACTTGATACAGCAGGTGATGAATGATTGTTTTCTTATATGCATGCAGATTTGGGATGATGAGTTGGAGCGATCTGCCACTCAGTGGGCAGAGGAGTGTCAGTGGGACCATGGACCTCAGGACCTGCTCATGTCTATTGGACAAAACCTGGCAGTTCACTGGGGCAGGTGAGACACATTCTTATTAAATATGAATATTTTATTGCTTTATTTTGGAAAATGACTTTTTTTCAAAATCTGAGAAAAAAAATCATTGGACCTTATCCTCTTCTGTACTTTGTAGATTATTTGTTAGACATTTGTAGGAATGCGACCACCTTTGATGTTGAATAACCATCTAACTGATGTCATGGATGTTTTTTTTATGTCCATTTGAGATGTGTGGACGTCCTTGTTAGAATTTCTGGCAAGAGAAAGTTCATCTAAATGTGTATATAATGTATATATTAAACAAAATAAGGTAAGTTCACTACACAACAAATAAACTGGAATTTAGATGTAAAAACTGTAAATGGCTAAAAAAAAATTTTTTTAGTGATGCTAGACATCTGTTGACAACCATGTACTGACCACATTGCATTGCTGTTCAAAAAACAAAACAAAGCAATGAATTCCTTCTTTGCAATAGTCAAAACTTTATTTCTCACTTTGTAAGAGCGTGAGGAGGCTTGTGTTCTACATGCGTTCATTCACCTTATTGTGACCAGTTTTGATGAAGGGGATAACACCTGGTTTTCAGCCATGTTTGCTGGGTAATTTGTATTAAGCAAAATACAGATAAAAGACTTTAATCAGTGGACGTAAGGCTGTTAATCAACATGGCCATGCCCCCTAATATTAAGTCCCAAACAAGTGAGTTATAATCCCACTCCTCCTCTCAACTGTGCAGTTTTCGTTTTAAGTTAAACCAAAAAGGGCTTGTATGAGTTTGTAAGAATTCAAATTTCATAGCTAAAGTTGGGTCTCAGCCCTTTAAGGTGGCTGCTTGATCAACAGGAGTTTTAAACATGCTCTAGGACTAGCACGGTGGAATTGTTAGTCAGTCAGTCCACCATTTTTAGCCCAGAATAAAAAATCTGAGCAGCTACTATATGGATTAAGAGCAACTTTATTTCCACTGCTCCTTTAAGCAGATTTGCAATCATTTTTCTGAAGGCTATAAATCTGAACTTTAACTGAGTGGCAGTTTTCTTGTAGCTTTTTTGTACCAAGTGACTCCTAAACGTCCTTATAAGAGATTATCATCAACTCTAAGCAAAAGTGATGAATGTTGTACTTGAGCTACTTAAACTATAACAAAAGTGTCAGTGCATGAACCATAGGTATTGCTAGTCCTTGTTCATATGGAGTCTGATATGAATGAGGTTGTGTGTGTGTGTCCAAGTGGACATCAGACAGTAGGCCTCTGTGTTTAATAGTGTATGGCTATCGCAGCAGGTGCCCTTCCAGGAATCTGCCCTCATTCTCACAAACCCATTCCCCCTTCCTACTCCCTTCTTTTCTTCCTGTGCCAAAAAACCCTGATGCGGAGTCATTTTTTCACTCCCCTCTGCTCTCCATTTATAAGCTCTGCACGTTTCAACACCGTAAAAAGAGATGTTTATAATAGGAGCTAGAATTGATTTGTTAAACTGGGAAGCTGTGTTTAGCTTTGCTCTAATTCTTTTTGTTGTTGTCTTTTAGCTTGATTTGATTCCCTCTGTTATGGAGGGAACAGACTGCTGTTCCGTGTGCCAGGTTATATTCAGACTCATCATTTGAGGACAAAAGGGTTAGAGCAAGGGTAGAGCAAGGCAGGTTCATGTAGTTTCTCAAGTCTAGCCAAAGCACCTGGCAGATACCCCAGATGTTTCCCTTTTGCCCCTGGTACCCTGTGACTGAGCCTACTGTCTGTTTGTGTGTGTGTGTGTGTGTGTGTGTGTGTGTGTGTGTGTATCCTACAGATACCGTTCACCTTCCTCCCACGTCCAATCCTGGTACGATGAAGTGAAGGACTACACCTACCCCTACCCTCATGAGTGCAATCCCTGGTGTCCAGAACGTTGCTCTGGGCCAATGTGCACTCATTACACCCAGGTGAGACAAATACAAGAAAAAGGTTTGTCATCTTTGTTTGAAGCCCACAATTAACTCTGCATAGCATAACACAACTGAATCTCTGACTTAAGTGTTGGTGGTCAAGTCAGAATGTGGGTAATGTTGGCACCATATTTGGACAAGTAAAAAGAATACATGAAATTTCCACTGCACCATCTGCTGCATTGGGAGTCTGACAGTTTAAATTTAAGCTGGTGGACTGCTCTTTTAAGAAATCCCTGAGCAGTAACTTATAAACCTGCTCTTAACTTGATCAATTACTACAAGAACCTGCAAAGTTTGATAACTTGATGCAAATAATTCAAGAGAAGGGACAGAAAAAAGTTTGTTTTTTTTAAAAAAAAGAAAAAAAAAAGAAAGAAAGACGCTCAAAAGAAACAGGAATGAATGAGCCTGCCTCATCCTTCCCCAGACATTACTTTGTGGATGTTGGGATGAGTTTACAGAAACATTTAGACTCCTCCCTGAAACCTGATTGCTGCCATCTGGTAGTCATTTTCATCCCACCAGACATGCCACACCGTTTGACCTGGATTCTTTTGAAGATGCTGCAGAGTGGGCAATGCCAAGTCTGAGCATCACCACCTTTTCTCTGTAAGTGCCGATACACGTGCAGTCCAGGCAGTCAAACCACATTTTAATCGCACTGTCCTGGATTACCAGCACTCACCAGCTGACTCACTGCTTCCACTGAACATTCCTGAAGGGGGAGAGTGCACGTTTGGGAGGAAAGCTTGGAGACGCTTTCGAATATGATGTCTTGTATTCCCTGTCAAATGGCACATCATTCATCTGCAACACCACTGCAGGAGCTTTCCGTTTCGTGAGCTGCGTTATTTTACTGTGGACAGTTCTGGGGCTTGGAGAATTTCTTTCCAAGTTAAGATATTAAAAACTGACATTTCCTCCTTCTAACTGGATGATGAAAATACTCCCGGTTGTGTCACAGAGGGCAAACTGGGTTCACGTGATGACCACGTGACTGAAGAAGAATAACAGAACAGGCAGTCTTGGAAATCCCAAAGGCCTCATTAGTTATAACTGCCTAAATAGGTGCTTCCTCTGGAATGATGGTGGACCTATTGGTTGTGAGGAAAGAGAGGCAACAAATCTAGGTTACGAGATCGACTGTTTACTTTTCTGTGTGTCCTTTCGGAAATTGTACGTGCTAATGTTTGCCATTTACTTTCCCCTCCCCTTTTACAGCTGGTGTGGGCAACTACTAACCGAGTGGGCTGCGCTGTGCACGTGTGCCCAAGGATGAACGTGTGGGGAGAAATATGGGAGAATTCTGTTTACCTTGTGTGCAACTATTCCCCAAAGTAAGATCAGTATTCCTCCATGCTGTACTGATCGTTAACACCTCTGGTCTCCAGGCTCTTGTTTACATACCTTCTCCTTACAGGGCTCACAAAAGCTGCATTTTGAGTTGTTAATATAGTTGTACTGTAGATAAGAAACACTAGCTGTCCAAAGCATTCATATGACATATTGTTGCCATTAAAATTCCTCCAGAAGTCAGAGTAAAAATAGTAATTATGAGGTACGGGGAAAGAAAATAAGAGCAGAGTAGGAGTTTGTTTTCCAGACAGCCTATGAGATGTAATTGCCTTAGAGACAAAGAGGAGTGTTTTTGCTACAAGGTCACGAACCCAGTGACGTTGACTCATGGTTAATTTCCACCTTACTCAAGACGCCCATTGTTCAAAATTTCTGCAGGGGCAACTGGATCGGAGAGGCTCCATACCAGCATGGCCGACCTTGTTCCCAGTGCCCTCCAAGCTATGGAGGAGGATGCAGAAATAACCTTTGCTACAAAGGTGAGCGAACCCACGCGATTTTCCCTCAGTCATTTTAACATTAAACTGGTTACCAAGCTGAACCCTATCTGTCCTTTTACAGACTCTCAGCAGCCAGAGATTGAAGACATGAATGAGGTGGAGAAGCCTCAGGTCCCACTGCCACCTCGTACCACTGCCAGACCTAAAACTATTGCTCCAAAGAAACCTGTGTCCAGACCCTCCAGTCCCAAGAACACTAATCCCAGGACAACGCCTTCAAAAGCTCCCAGCAGCACTTTTCTTGGTAGCTATAGCAACTGTATACCTATCAAAATCATCATGAATTTTAATATTTTACACTTTTTAATATGTTTTTTTCCCTTGCAGCTCACAATATTAAGTGTGAGACAAGACTGCGAGATAAATGCCGTGGCTCAACCTGCAGCAGGTGAGGTTATTTCAGTGTGTTTTAACGTAAAATTAGTTTAAGATTTGCAAATAAGATAACACAGTTTGCAGTATCCATGCACTGTGGTGGCCAACTTGCTTTCTGACTCTGCAGATACAACTGTCCTGCTAACTGTGTGCAAAAGAAAGGAAAAGTTTGGGGAACTGTCACTTATGATGTGGTGAGTCTGTCCTGTATGAAGCAAACTTACTGCATCATGCAGCAGTTTATAATGGGACCGTAAACGTGGTTTAGTCTGGTTTCACACTGGACGACAACATATAAGGCACTAAATAATATCTCATATGTATCCTGTATGTAAAATAAGCTTCAGGACATCCAAGTATTAGGTTTTTCCTAAAATTCCGGTTTTATCATTTATCCTAATCTAATGAGTGTTGTTTTCACATTTTTTAAATTCTTTTCTCGCATTATGGAACTGTTTTGATTTGGTATTTGATTTGTAAATAAGAGCTTTGCTATTTTTACAGGATTTTCACCCAGCGTTTGTTTTTCATTGTTTCAGCAATCAAGTATTTGCCGAGCTGCTATCCATCATGGTGTGATTGACAACAACGGAGGACTAATCGATATCTCCAGAATGGATAAGTTACCATTCTTTGTCAGATCTACAAAGAATGGCATTGAGTCTCTCAGGTAGATATATGTACTCTGAAGGGAACATATAGGAAACAAATGTGCCTGCTTCTGTGACTAACACAATGAAATAATTTGGTTTCGGAAGACTTTACAGGTTTCTAAATTTGATGTGTTTTACAGTAAATATAAAGCTGGAAATGCCTTCACAGTGGCCAGAGTGAAAGGTAAGTGAAGCATTTCTTTTGTTCGGAGGAGCTTTGAGTCACGATTGTGTGCTGATTTGCATTATTTTCAGATATATATTAGAGTTTTAAGTGATTTTCTTTTCTCTCTCTCTGTGACAGAAATGACAGCTGATTGTTACACCACAGTGGCTGAAATCTGCCCTTACAAAGAACCAAACTCACACTGTCCAAGGTGTCACCACACATCCAACATTTGATTACTCAAAAACAGCTTTTTACTACAACAGTAGATGACATATTTAATGCTTGTCCTCTCAGATAAAAAGTAAATTAAAGTAAATGGACACTTGGTGTTTGTATTAGTTTTTACATTATTGTACAAAGGTTCTGAGACACCCCACATTTCTTTATATTTTGCTAGGAAAATGGGAAATAGTTTCTTGAAACTTGTGCAAACATACATAGAAACATGGTGTAAAGGGCTAAAATAGAGTTTGTACAATTCTGATGAGCTGCAAAATCAAAATTTGGTACGAGCACCTTCATTCATCAGCATACATTAATAGTTTAACAAACAATAAATATATCCCCCTGAAGATTGTCGGGTAAAAGGACATAACTGAAAATCAAGAACAAGAACAAACAAGTCTGGCTCCTTGGAAGCGAAATATGAAGAAGGGTGGGAGGGGTGGCCCAAGACTTTTGCACAGCACTGTATGCATAGCAAATAAATAGTTTCGAATTTAATATAATGCAGTTGAAAATAAAATGTAAATGTTTGTCTTTTTGCCAACTACATCCGTTAACTGAGAATATAGGAATGCTAAATGAAAGTGCTAAAATATTACCACTTATTGAAGAAACCCTCCCATAGCAAAACATCTTTCTATGACTCTTGTCTGTCAGATTTATACTCAAGTGCAATTTGTTTCTCAGAGTCTTCTGTCCAGAGAACTGCAAGGCTCAGCCCTCATACTGGTCGCCTGTTATTGGAAACAAGATTTACACAGATGTAAGTAACACTAGCTTCCAATCTGTATCTTCTGAATTAAGGGGCAATAAACCACAATCAAGTAAACGTATGTGTTTCAGTTTGTGCAACTAATACACAACCTACCTGCTGGTGTGTACTTTTATGTGCTTTTAAAGTGTATGTTTTATTCCAATAATGCTAGGATGGTAGGAATAAAAAATAAATAAAAAAAATTAGCTGATTGTTTATTATAACTTGTTGGCCTCCTCAGCAAAAACGGGGAGATGTCTGAATGATTATGTCTGCGTGATTATGTTGCATGGCCATGAACAACAGCTGAATCATAGGATCATGGAGAATTGGAGTAATGAAATGACAAACCGGAGAATGTCTTTGACTCTATAGGGCTTTACCACTCAAGCATTATCTCAAACTAAGTGCCTCTTTTTCACTGAAGAAGACACAGAAAGAAATACTCCTAGGAAGACTGGTTTAGAATATCTCTCTGAAGTGACTTAAAAAGATGTTTACAGTGGAGAGGACACTGTAAAGTGCCCTTCAGACTAAACATATCAGATGTAAAATGTAAAAGCTTTTATGTTACTTTCGAAGTTTATTTTAGAGCTGCTAATCTGTGAATTCACATGAGGTCAATGCTGGGTTTAAAGAGCTTAACCACTGATGAAACTGACTCTTAACCAGATCACAGGTCCTCTGAGGTCCTGAAACAAGCACACTTGACTCATAACAAATGCCCAGCACCCAGGAATGCTTTGCAATCTGAGGCACCCACATCTGTTTCCACAGTGGTGTATAAGCTGAATGTTGGTTAAACATGAGGCATAAACTGTCTGGTTACAATCTCTGGTAGGGTGTATGGACAGTCTGATCTATGTTTGGAGTAGAAATGATTGATTGTACTCCAAACTGTTGATAAGAGCTCATGGTCTGTTTTGCTGGAGCCATGCTTCTGGCTCAAACTCTACTCCTTGAGTGTGTGTGTGTGTGTGTGTGTGTGTGTGTGTGTGTGTGTGTGTGTGTGTGTGTGTGTGTGTGGTTGCTGACGTCTTTCTGTAAAATATATTTCATGCTGTATTAAACAATTATTAAACTGAAGTAATGTTTGCACAGTGAAAAAGTGGTTTTCCATCTTTTTAAATCCTCTCTCAAGTTCACCATATCTTCTCTTCACAGAACTCCAGCATTTGCAAAGCGGCCATCCATGCAGGCGTAATCAAACCCAATGGCGGTTTTGTTGATGTTTTGCCTCTGGACAAGAGAAAGAGCTACACAGGAGTTCTGAAAAATGGCATCCAATCTGAAAGGTACTGCTCCACAGGGATTTTGGAGATTACTATTATTCCTGACAACTATGTTTAAAATGTAGCCCTTTAAACAAGCAATTGCCAACAGTGAGGAGTAAAAACTCCTTTTAACAGGAAGAACGCTTCGGCAGATCCAGGCTCTGTTAGGGGCAGCCATCTGCCACTACTAGTTGGAGGTCAGGGGGGAAGTTAGGATAGCAAAAAGGCACACCGTGGGAGAGAGAGGCAGAGTTTAGTTATTAAACGAAATATAGCAATGGTGTATAAACACATAGAGAGGGAAAACACATGAGTAAAGAAGAAAAGGTCAGTGGATCAAGGGAAGCCCCAGCAGCATCAGTAACTCAAGGGAGGATTCAGAGACACCTGTTCCATCTCAAACTATATGCTTTATCAAAAAGGGACATTTTATTTCTCTTTTAGGAGGAGTTAATTTAATAAAAATCAAATTAAAGTTAATCGAAGGTGGAGTTTTATATCAAATTTTGTATAAAGTGTAGTCACCAAAAAGTCAAATGCAACTGAAATAAAAACCAGAAGCTTGCTGAAATTTAGACAAGTAAACTGTCCAAGAGAGTCTGAAATAGAACAAGGCACTTTTAGCTGCTCCCTTATTTCGAATGGATGGACACTGGATGCTTTTCCTGATACAACTCTTTCATTTCTCCAGGTTTAGGACCAGACCTGAGATTACATTAGCTCGTGACCCCTTGAGACTGGGTTTGTGTCTCCTCCCAGTCTCAAACTGGGGATCTGTCGTGTTTAAGGTGAATGTGTTAACCATTACACCTTGGAGCTGTAAAAGAGACTATAAAATATGCCAGAGAAAAGTGCTTTTATTCACTATACCCTATCTTGACTTATGTGCACTGTAATACTGCAAGTAGTGGGTTCCCTTCATGCACACTATGCTTCTCAAATCAGTCTCACATCTGTGGCCGGCTCCAGTGGACTAAGCTCAGGCAAAGAAGCCCTTGTGGCCAGTTCTAGTGGCATATGGGGTTGTAAGAGTAATGGTGTGGTTTGGTGTGTGGACGGCCCACACATGGGACCTTTGCTTACTTTACTCAGGCATTTCAATTGAGTGTGCAAAGTGCTGAATGGTCAAAAGCATGCCAAGTCTTATTCTCTGAAATCTAATGCAGAGCTGTGAAGGTTTCACTCGGGGCATTCGGATAGGAGGTCAGTAGATGGCTGAGAGAAAGTCTGTGCCATGTGCCAACATCATGGCAGGGTGGGCAGCTTGGATTACTGGGGAAGTAATCACATCCTATCCAATTACTCGAGGCTGGAAATGCTGTCAGCCACTTAGAGTGCTTTCCTATATGGACAATTATTTGTGATTAGATACCAGTTGCACTGGCCTATCATGATTATGTAGCATGGCAAGACTTTGAGATATTTCCGCTAATGAACAAATTACAGCCGTCCAGTTCAACACATGAGGTAATTGGAAGATTCAGTCACAGAAATATAAATACAATGAGTGATTCTGCAAATGTGTCCTTTCCTCCTAAATGTATCATGTGCACCATGACTGTGTGCTTTTGATGGCTCTGATTGGTTGAGGAACTGGAGGGGTCTCATTTGACTTAAAGGAGCACACAAACTCACGGGAAAGCAAGATTATTCCACATTTGCTCCTTCACCTTTGATCAGGCTTCTGAAATTTGCTTCTCAGAATTTTGAAAGAACATACTTTTTCATGGTGTAGTGATAAAATTAACACTTTTTTGTCATGTCCATTTGCAGCAGAAGCAACATGGAGGGAGGATCCTTCCGAGTCTTTACTGTGAGGCAGTGAGACTTAAGTTCAGTAACCTGAAGACCAACAGAGTCACCTCAGCTGCTCTCGAAGAGAAGAAAGTGCCCATAGCTTTGATGCCATGGCTGTTTGTCTGTCCCATCTGACTGACAGAAACTTTCCCCACTCAGTTAACAAACAGTAGTCATACAGTAAAATTCATCCACTCATCCAACACATTGATAGTCCTTCATGTTCCTTCATCTTTTCTTAGATTACATAATCTGTGAATACAGAATTTTTTTTTAAATTATATTATATAAAATGCATTGAACAGCTGGTGCTGGAAGTTTTGAGTTAGACTTGTGTTACAAAAAGCAATATGTTTACATTGGTGTTCTTATTACAAGTGTTATTTGTTTTTCATACACAGGAATGTATCCAAATCACACTGTATTTAATCATTGTGTACAGAATATATTATATTTTGTTTTTTTTAAAGAAATAATAACATGTTTAAGTTCTAGCCATTTAAAAATATATAGCCCTCTTCTTCATCATTGCTTTTCTAATTCTTAGCAGCGAAGTCCAAGTTTAGTGTGAGCAAAGATGTTTTGCTGGGTTTTTTTGACCAGAAATTTTGAAGCACAAATATTCTGCGAAATGAATGTGTATAAAGGCAGCAGGCACTGCTGGAGAGAAGTAATATTTTCCTTAAGAAGACTAGTGTTGCTTCAGTGCCTGCCATGTGGATGGAGAGCCGGTGTAGGTGAGACAGTTTGTGCACTTATAATAATAAGTAGTAACATCCCAATTTATATTTATTAACTGCTCAGTGCTTTCTTCTTTTCTTTGTTTCTAATAAATACATTTCATGAAAATGCAAAATGCTCCCCCCCTTCCCACGTGAGACCGTTGAATGTGTTGCATGTTTCAGGTACAAAGAGTGCTTTTTGTTCAGAGACTGGACCACGTTGTGAAGGTTTGACACTAACACTGTGCAGAACACACAGGAGACAAGTGTAATATCTCTCACCATAGTGGATTAAAGCACGGTTGTGTTTGGTCAGGTCTGATTAATAGTTTTGCTCTTCATTTAGCTCTGTGATATAATTTTACATGCACAGACATGAGGGAATGATACTCAGTAGAAACGAATGAAATAAATGTAAAGTCCATTTTGTGTAGAAGTGCTGCCCTCCAGCAAAACACACCCAACATCATAGTCCCATTTAGCCCGTTTAACCTACCTGCTGGTTTTCTTCTTTTCCAACTTCCTGTCTCTTTATCCTACCTCAGTCCTATCGCTGTGCTTAGTATTTAGATCTTTTCTATGTGGGAATTTTGTGGAAAACGCTAAAGGTTTTGTAAAGTTGTGGGATCTGTAAATACTAAGATTTTTGTTTTTGAATCATCTTTATACAGTAAGATTAAAATTAAGTAATTGTGTGAATTTGTTTCAATTGTCTTGGATGTATTGCGTTTATACAGGTTTAGGGTGCCTTCTATACTTTTTGCACAGTTTGAAAATCGAGTGTCTTACAAATCCCAGTGTACACAATTCTTTTTTTCTTTTAAATTAAAAAGTCTTGTCAAATATGATATTTTAGAAATCATTACGCATCATGGGTGTTATTTTGTGATTTTTTTTTGTGTGTTTGTGAGCAATAATATTTGAAGAATGAGCCGCTTTACTAAGTAAAGGATAATATCCATATCCAGAAAAGTGAAGCAACCCTTAGCTTACTCTTAGCTACATAAGGTCCTGACTTCATGACCATGAAATGTTACAAGTCTGGCTTTAACTGGTGTCCACAGTAACGTGGTTGAAACCAATGCCTGTGCAGATTGCAAAAAAATGTATTTTAATAAGATCTTGTAACTGTATTAAATGTACTTTGGCCTCAATGTTGGACTAAAATCTGTGTGACATGAATTATGAATGAAATTTAGATCCAGGCCACCCAGGATTTGTCCATTATCTTTGGAAAAATATAACTGACCATGTTCACAACCTGGCTCTGCTTCTTGTGGGCACAAGCATAATGGGCGGAGCTGAGCAACACAAATAGGGATCACTTCTCACGGACTTACACATAATCTGCCAATAGGGTCTTAATAATACAGGAAAGAAGAAAGAAAGAAAGAAGTCTGTCTGCATGACTATAATATCATCATCCTGTAATTCCAATTAAAAAATCAAGGCCAAAGGTCATGTGTTATTTATGATTGGGGTAAAGGTGGCTGAATGGAGAAAGAGGGAAAAAACAATCTTGTAAGCAATAATAACTCCTCATAAGCCCAGGGGTTATATGAGAGGCAGATGTTCAGTTTCAGTTAAGCCCTCGTTGGACAGGACCCTGACTATCCTACTGATAAACAGCTGCAACTGGCTTGTGTGATGACTGTTTTACTCCCATTGTCAATGGAGATAAAGATTTGTACTCACCCAGTAAATCCCCTGTCTGCTAAGGAAAAAAGATTCCTGGTTTCAGACCAACTTTATGTTTTCTTGTGCTCAAGAAGTACTTTGCAAACAGGCTGTTTTGTTGCATCACAAAGGATTCCTAGGGTAAAAGCAGAAGAATCTCATTTGTTTGTTGCCGCAGACATTAAGACCCCTGAAGGGTTAAAACTCACAAATACACTCTATTTTCCTCGTACAGATGTACAAACAGTGCACATTACTTTCTGCCTCTACTGGCATCTTCTCTTGTGTTGCGATTTTGTAACTAACCGACTCTAGTAAACTTTATCAGCATCAGTATCATCATTTTAAGCTCCAGTTTAAATCTTGAGTCTTCCATAAGACAAGAAGTGGGGTACACCCTGGATAGGTCGCCAATCTGTCACAGGGTCAAGACAAAGAGACAGACCACCTTTCACAGCTAGGGGCAATTTAAAGTCACCAGTTAACCTAACCCACTAACTGCATGTCTTTGGACTGTGGAAGGAAGCCAGAGTTCCCAGAGAGAAGTCACGCAGACATGGGGAGAACATGCAAACTCTACACAGAAAGTGTAGAGAGTAAATAGAGTGGACCACTGAAAGAAAGAAAACAAACAAAAAAAAAAACAGAGTTTCGACTATCTCCTTAGAAATAAGCTACGTCTTTGGGCTACATGTGACACAGCAGCAATAATATTATTTTCCCAACTGGTGAAACATCTAAATTCTTCAGACACTTAAAAAAAGAGGTCAAGGTCTATAAATCCAAGAGTTTTTAAAAAGCTTTTAAGAGTGTTTTGAAAAAAGAGGGCCAAAATAGCCGGCGACAGTGAGCATCTGCCTCACTCGTGTAAAACAGTGTTTCAAGTTTTACATTAGAGACATGTAACCTATGCAGAACTTTACACTGATTTATCAATTTACTGACACTGTAAACATTTTCGTGGCTCAAGAGTTGGGAGTTCGCCTTGTAATCGGAAGGTTGCTGGTTCGAGCCCCGGCTTGGACAGTCTCGGTCGTTGTGTCCTTGGGCAAGACACTTCACCTGTTGCCTACTGGTGGTGGTCAGAGGGCCCGGTGGCGCCAGTGTCCGGCAGCCTCGCCTCTGTCAGTGCGCCCCAGGGTGGCTGTGGCTACAATGTAGCTTGCCATCACCTGTGTGTGAATGGGTGGATGACTGGATATGTAAAGCGCTTTGGGGTCCTTAGGGACTAGTAAAGCGCTATATAAATACAGGCCATTTACCATTTTTGATTGAGACTGCTACGTTTATCGATGCCTATAAAATGAATTCTGCTGACACAGATAATCCTTTTTCCCTTTTTCTGAAGCAGCAGCATTTGTGCTTTTGGGATTGTTACTGTTTAAATGTCATGGATGCGCTGTCACAACGACAGACATTCATGATTGTTTATTAATTCTGATGATTTTTAAATCATACAGTAAGCTGACTTTTGTGTTTTTGACAAAGCTTTGACTCAGCTTTGCATGAAATGCTGTCTGACATGTAGCACTCATACAGTAGGTGCTGCTGAAGTCTGAAACACAGAGAGAACTGCTTTGTGCTTTCATTTGCAATTTTAGATGATTACAGTGTAACAACTTTGTGTGTGGCCATGCTAACCAAATATTGACAATTTTATTATTGGGGTTTTGGAAGGAAAGACGAGAGCTTATTCCAAGTATAGTCTGTATATACCGCAAAGGACCTCCCAGCAGTATTTTGATCGTTGGAGAAAAATTTGTTGTACAACTCAAATTATGTGATTGTGATGTTAGGTTTCTGGTCAAAACAAGTGCCAAAAGAGACAAAGCTGAGTTTATGCTTATTAATCACAAGATTGCTCTGAGATTTGTAGAAACAAATGGAGGAAGATACACAAGTGCACCTGCGCCTCCCACAGCCAACAAAACGACATCTATAAGGACCCATGAAGGTCCACTTTGTTCTGGCTGTCTGGAGATCCTGATGAATGGCAACGCTAGCTGCTCCACTAGTTTGACACCAAGGTTTGGTTTTTTTTTCATGTTGGAGAGACTTTCATCCTTTTACCTCATCAATGATTGGTCCAAATTTTCATAAAGCCTATTCATTCATTAATATTCCTCATCTGGTAACAGTCACGGTTACCAGATGATGAATAGTAATAGTTTTAGCTATCATCTGTCCTTTCCTCTAAAAACAGGTGGACAGTTGCGGTCGTCAGTTAATTATCTTGACAATTTCTGCTTGGATTGCTGAGATATTTATGCAGACATTAATCTTCTTCACATGATGAACTGAAATTCCTCTGGAAACTCACTCGGTACCAATCTCAAAAGCCACAGCTTGAATTTTGGTTAGGTTTGGTTTTTGACCAAATCCTTTTCTATTTGACATCAGCTTTAGCTAATATGTGTTAGCATTCTAATACCATAAAGGAAAACATCATAGTTGTAGTCCATCAGAATTACATTTAACAAAATATTAGGCACGCACAAAGTGATAGCAGAGAATCTGCTCAGACGTGGACTCTCTGTTATGGTTATGGTAAGAAAACCATTTGAGTTAGACAAGCAGGGATTCACTACAGCTGAAGAATAAAGTTAAAGCTTGGTGCTTGGGCTTTGAGCTTATTGCTCTCTGCAGACATAGATACAAAAACTGCAGAGTGATAAGTAAACAGTTGCTCGTTAACCTGTGGTTATGGAGGTGTTGAAGCAACACTGACATATCTGATGGAGTCATGAGAAGTTTGGAGCTGAAACTGATGGCTGAAAAAAGGGAGTGTTTGGTATTACGTGAGATGAGCGATGTGTGATATATGGGCATGATGCATGCGGATCGAGTTGTCTGTCTGAAGCAGTCTGAAGGCGTTGCTCCATTTACTCTGTCAGATAGGACGAATAGTCTGATGTTTAAGTGACATCCAGCACAGATGCAGCCAAACCACACACGGAAATTCATGTGATGACGCGCTGCTAAGTAATGTATCCCCCTTGCTGTTTTTTTTGGTTGGGCTCTCTTTGTTTTTTCTCGGCATGAGAGCCAGCGTAGTGAATCCCTGGCTGGGTTCCCCAGGGAACCAGTTTGAATTCTAGTCCAGAAGGAGGCAAACCCAGGCCCGAGAACAAAGGCTGTTTGTCAGCGAGATGATGATAAGTCTGTGGTGATGGTGTGTAGTCAACCAATGTGGACTGGAACAGTTAAAGCTTCACGCCATGGGTAGCTCTATAAGCCCCATGTATTGGGCTGAAATGACAGGACCTCAGTGATGTCTGTGTTGACAGACACATAGACAGTTTTTCTTTCTCACTCGTGACGCACTTTTACTCTTGGAAGAGTGCGCCGAAGATTTAGAGCCCACTGATCAAACAATGTTGTGCGCACATGCTTATGCCTCATTCAGCAGTATGGGTTTTGTGGTGTAGACCATAATCAGTGCTGTTTTGAAAGAACACTTTAGTCCATCTCAAAGTATTGATACAGGGAGTGCAGAATTATTAGGCAAATGAGTATTTTGTCCACATCATCCTCTTCATGCATGTTGTCTTACTCCAAGCTGTATAGGCTCGAAAGCCTACTACCAATTAAGCATATTAGGTGATGTGCATCTCTGTAATGAGAAGGGGTGTGGTCTAATGACATCAACACCCTATATCAGGTGTGCATAATTATTAGGCAACGTCCTTTCCTTTGGCAAAATGGGTCAAAAGAAGGACTTGACAGGCTCAGAAAAGTCAAAAATAGTGAGATATCTTGCAGCGGGATGCAGCAGTCTCAAAATTGCAAAGCTTCTGAAGCGTGATCATCGAACAATCAAGCGTTTCATTCAAAATAGTCAACAGGGTCGCAAGAAGCGTGTGGAAAAACCAAGGCGCAAAATAACTGCCCATGAACTGAGAAAAGTCAAGCGTGCAGCTGCCAAGATGCCACTTGCCACCAGTTTGGCCATATTTCAGAGCTGCAACATCACTGGAGTGCCCAAAAGCACAAGGTGTGCAATACTCAGAGACATGGCCAAGGTAAGAAAGGCTGAAAGACGACCACCACTGAACAAGATACACAAGCTGAAACGTCAAGACTGGGCCAAGAAATATCTCAAGACTGGTTTTTCTAAGGTTTTATGGACTGATGAAATGAGAGTGAGTCTTGATGGGCCAGATGGATGGGCCCGTGGCTGGATTGGTAAAGGGCAGAGAGCTCCAGTCCGACTCAGACGCCAGCAAGGTGGAGGTGGAGTACTGGTTTGGGCTGGTATCATCAAAGATGAGCTTGTGGGGCCTTTTCGGGTTGAGGATGGAGTCAAGCTCAACTCCCAGTCCTACTGCCAGTTCCTGGAAGACACCTTCTTCAAGCAGTGGTACAGGAAGAAGTCTGCATCCTTCAAGAAAAACATGATTTTCATGCAGGACAATGCTCCATCACACGCGTCCAAGTACTCCACAGCGTGGCTGGCAAGAAAGGGTATAAATGAAGAAAAACTAATGACATGGCCTCCTTGTTCACCTGATCTGAACCCCATTGAGAACCTGTGGTCCATCATCAAATGTGAGATTTACAAGGAGGGAAAACAGTACACCTCTCTGAACAGTGTCTGGGAGGCTGTGGTTGCTGCTGCACGCAATGTTGATGGTGAACAGATCAAAACACTGACAGAATCCATGGATGGCAGGCTTTTGAGTGTCCTTGCAAAGAAAGGTGGCTATATTGGTCGCTGATTTGTTTTTGTTTTGTTTTTGAATGTCAGAAATGTATATTTGTGAATGTGGAGATGTTATATTGGTTTCACTGGTAAAAATAAATAATTGAAATGGGTATATATTTGTTTTTTGTTAAGTTGCCTAATAATTATGCACAGTAATAGTCACCTGCACACACAGATATCCCCCTAAAATAGCTAAAACTAAAAACAAATTAAAAACTACTTCCAAAAACATTCAGCTTTGATATTAATGAGTTTTTTGGGTTCATTGAGAACATGGATGTTGTTCAATAATAAAATTATTCCTCAAAAATACAACTTGCCTAATAATTCTGCACTCCCTGTATATGCAAATGTGCAATGACTAAGAAAAAGATGATCTTGAAGTTGTCTTGCTCAAACTCCTCTCCAGCAGACTGGTCAACCAACGTTTGGGCACACAGAATAACAACCTTCAAAACACAATGCCGCTCAGTGATTCTGTCTCCCAGGAAGAGTTCAAAGCTCTGATAAAAAAAAAAAATAGTGTAACTGTAGAGTTCAAATGCAACCCCTAAACCAGATCATTTATAAATTATTAATACGTTGTTTATTTTGGTGTGTTAATTTTTACCCCATGTATGCAGTTATCATAGCTGATTTTAAGATTTTAAGTATACATAACAAAACTTAAAGATAAAGGCAATAATACATTCTAGCCTTCTGAAAACTGAGAATTTGGCCCAAAATCATCCTTTACATCATAAAATTCATAAACATAATACTGAAAACAAGGACCCAAGTAGTTCTAAATGTTGAAGTTTAATAAAAGACCTTCTCTGCACATCACCACTCAAAACAATTCCCATTATTCCAATATTGGTCCAATAAAATGCTGTGAAAGTATTACACAATCCTGCTGTTAGTAAAACAGTGTAAAGACAGTGTTTTATAGATTTCATCACAAAAGGATATTTTGAGCCTCAGAGTCAGGTTTTGTTTACCAGCATCACACAGTGGACACATAATCACATGCTACTAATGGACCCCTGCTCCTTTTGTAACTCTTCCCCTTGCTGTTATCCAGCCAGTTTGGTGAACATATGAATTCAATGAGTGCGTTGGCACTTTCTTCTGAGAGGAGCAGCGAGACAAGTGGAAAGTTACTCAGAAGTAAACAAGACTTGAGGCCAGTGTTATTATCTGTTTAAACAGCTCTATCCTCAGTAAGTGTGCAAAAGAACACAACCAGTGTTTCACAGAAGAGCAGGAAGGAATCGGTCAACCTCTGGTTTGCTCAAGTGTTCTTTGAGAGGCTCCGAGAGTTTGGATGAAACTGACCTTCGCCTTCTGTGTTCTCCTAGTCTGTCCAGTCATTGGCAGCAATGATAAAAGAACACATAAACACTTCCCCCGCTGTAAATACAGAAGCGAAACTGGGTGTAGGGTGAGCTGAAAGCAATTATTTATTTTGTGAAAATTAAATGGAAACAAAATTCTAAATACGCTGGATATGTTATTTACACAACTGCAGTTGCACATCACTGGTAAGGGATCTAATGAGCTTCCTGTAGTGCAGCAAGTATGAGAAAAACTTCCACCGCCAGATGAATTTAAGTCACAAAATTGTAATTGCAACATATTAGGAGCAGCGCACGCTTAAATATCACTACCTTAAGCTGAATATGTGATCTTAGGGTTACTTTCAGTTCAATATTATTTTATTTTATGCAACTCCACTGCTGCCCAGCTATGTGAAGGAACGTACAGGTGGTGATAAATCTCCACTCTAGCACCTCTTGCATTTGTCAGGCTCTTTTTACGAGTGGAAGACAAAAGGACTTTGATGAGCTAGAGTAGCTCTTACTCCACCGGAAAAGGAAAAGTATCCCCACAATCATTTGACCTTTTACGATTCAGAGAAAAATGAATCTCCTACCTCTAACTAACCTCAGCCTAGTGCAGAGGCCATACTTATAGGGCGCTCAGTAAAGTACACAATGCAGATGTAATGGATCCATCACACTTGACAGCAGGACTCCAAGCAGATTAAATAACAGATGTGCTGTGCATTGCATTAATATACATTCTTGGTGTTGGCACATGGATACCCTTGTTCTTTATGTACTTGATAAAATCAGATCAAGTTTCCACTCCAGATATGGCACATTGAGAACAAACTGCTCAGACCTCCACCGCACAAGTTGATAGCAACATACAGAGACACTATTTACACACATATTTGATTTGGCAGTTATTTATTTATTTTTAAGGATTTGTGTCTTATCCTGGCCTCAAACCCTGGATCTTTTGTTTAATCAGGCTAATGTGCAAAACACTACACTATCCTTTGTTTTCTATGCTATATACAGCACGAGTTTTACCTCTAACTAGGCCTAACACTACGAGAGTCAGTCACTTATGATGCATGTAAATCCTCCAGTGGTGCAACATTGTAAATAACTCTAATGCCAGTCCTGCTTCATTAATAGTGCTTTGGACAGAGCGGAATCAACAGAATCTCAGAGAAAGCCCTGAGGCCACGTTTCCCATGTAACTGATGTCAGCAGGCAGTTTGCGCTAATGTTGGCAGTGTCTATTCATGCCAAGACAAATGTCAGCTGAGGCCTCACTGTCCAGGTCCCAGCTTGTGGTAGTGAGTTTATTATATTAGACTCTGAAAATCCCTTCTAAGCTGCCTCGTGCCCAGTGGAACTGTATGGGGCTCTGGGAAAGGTTGGGTTCCCAGACAGAAAAGGCCGTGTTGCTCATTGGTGGCCTTTTCCATGATTGTAGGGCGCTGCCAAGAAATTATTATTTTTTTGTTGGTAGTGTATTTAAGAGTTATCTCATTTTGTTATAGACTGTAAAATTCTCCTGTTCTTGTTTGGGAGTCACCAGGAAATGTTTTTGGTATGTTTTCTATTTTTAGCTTATACTTTAGTATTACACATTAGCTTCAGACAGCTTGATTAATGTATGTTGGATTTGCTTTGCTTTGTGTAATTATGCACGATTTTGTTTGAACAGTTTTCACTCTATAGGAATGTTTTCTCTAGTTGTATCTGGACTTTACTTAACATGCACGTGAGTCCTCCATTATGTTATCATGGTATAAAACACAAACCAGAAATGTTTTTTTTTCCGTTCTGTATTTTATGGTCACAAATTATTATAGTAGGTTCATTGCTCTGTTTGCAAGTGAACTACGTATGGGTGTTGAGACAACCATACGTAGGGAGATAGTGGGGTTTTGGGAATGAACTTACTAAAAAATTCCAAAGCCAGGAGTTGTAATTTGGGACTGTTGGTCAAAGTGGAACAGTACTGTTTGGAGTGAGTGAAAAGCATTAAAAGGAGAAAAATCTGTTGATGAAAATGCAACACAATCCTGACAATGCACATCAGCTTCATTGATTTGATAAGTGTGAGCTGAGGTGCTTTGCTGGAACTCATGACTTGCATCTTTGGGGAGGTTTATGCTGCATATTTTGTTTCTCAACACACAAAATTCACCTAAGTCTATGTCTATGTGAATTAATTATAACTAACAAACAAACAAAAACATTAAGCTGAATGCATAACAACCACTGGTTCTATTTCTTATATGGAAAATATTTCAGGGTTGAGGTTATGATGATTCCTCTATGTGCAGTTTTTGCTTTCTAGATTCAGTGAGTCATGTAGGAAAAGTAGTTCTCCTGATTCTGGGGGTAGACGAGAACTTTAGGGCAGTGATGGCGTAAATTAAAAAATACAAACACACGAAAACAATAATTAAAAAATTGAAAAAGTTGAGAAATCTGAAATAATTAATCCCCAGCTGCAGAGTATGTTTGTTGCACTTGGACACCACTGCCCAGAAGAAAGTGGGTATGTCCTTAAAGATGATGACCAGAAGCCTCACGAGACTGTAGTCACAGTGATAAGAGTTTATAAACAATGTGGAAATATAGGCCATGCTTGCTGTTCTTCATCTAATTTTCAAACACTGTCAGATACATTTCTTTCTGTTTTTAGTATGGCTGATATTGTCCCATAATTTATCCGCTCCTGTTCTTTGAGCCTCTCCTCTTTAAGTTACATGTTTTCAAGCTTCTATAAGCCATCTCCTCATTTTTGTTCTACCACCATCAATGCCCCGACTCTGGAGGAAGTCCAGTCTCTGCCTCTTGCAATTCACTACTATAATTTACTGGACAACATAGAATGTTTTGTAATTTTCCCTCTGTACTTTGAATCACTTGAATTAAAGACTTTCAGCTTTAATTCAAATGATTTTATAAAAATTCTGCATGAACTGTTTAGAAATTACAGACATTTTTACACACAGTCTCCTATTTTCAGAGGCACAGCCCTGTACACTTCCCAGTTCATCCTGCTGCTTCCATAAAGACTAGTTATGATGTTCCACTGCCAACCAAACATGCGCATGTTTGACATGAGGCATACTTCAGATCATGAGCTCGTTCTGTACTTCTCCATACTTTCCTCCTCCCATCATTCTGGTACAAGTTAATATTGCTTCCATCTGTCCAAAGAACCGTGCAGGCTCTTAGATGTTTTCTGGCAAAGTCTAATTTGGCCTTGTTTTCGAGTGTTTTGCACCTTCATGTAAACCCTCTGTATTTACAGTAATGAAAGCTTCCTGTGATGGTAGACTTTGTTATGCCGACCTCCTTGTGATTGTTTAAATGTTGTGAAATTGTTTTTCTTAACCATGCAGTACTACTTATGGCGTTGTATAAGTAATACTGAATTGAATTGAAACAAATACTTTTATCTAGGATGTCACTCTCACAGCAAATCCAGCATGTCCAAATTAACACTGTCGGATTTGATTTCAACACTATTAAAGTGTCTATATGGGTCCACACCAGAGAGTGTTAATTTAACTCTTTTTGGAGAGTTGGTACGTTAACTCTGATTTAGTGTTAAACACCAAATCTGTCTGGAGTTGATAATTTAACACTTGGTGTTAAGAGTTTATATATTAACTCTCAAAGAGTATTTTAGTTTAACTACGTAAGAGTTATCTTCTAATTCATTCTAAAAAGCGGGAATTTTACTGTTCTGAACTTCTAGAAATTTCTTTTGGAAATAAACATTTACTAAAAAGATGCAATGGTTTTTGAAAAACATTTATTCTGAACTGTGCACCACAATTTCAAAACATTTTCTGAAAGATGTAACAGTATACATGTTCTCACTTTCATTAGAATTTTGTTTATCAAAAGGTCTGACATGGTAAATGCAAATAACAGCATTCTCATCACTTATTTCTTCAATACAATATGCATGTCCTTCATTCATCCCTTTGTGGAACTTCAACGCACTTCTGCTCTCCCCCATATTCCATCTTCACAAGCATATCCTGTGCGGAGATTGAATAAAAATTAGTTGACACTAATTAATGGCACAAATAATCCAGTAAACAATTGCAGCACAGTAAAAAAAAAAAAAAGGAATCCTCTTTGAGCCATTACTTGTGTAAAGTATTTTCCCAAAAGACAAGGACACAGGCAACAGGTAATACTGAACTAAATGTAAAACCTCAACCTTTTTCATTTTTACCTAAACCGTGTGCACAAAACTCTGGAGGGATCTAAATGCTAACGTAGAACCCAGTCAGGACGTCAGCTACTGCTGTTTGCTCGTTGTTGTTTTTTTATGGGCGATCGTTTTCAGGCTTCAAGTAGCACCATTACACCAACATTTCACATTCTAGACATTGTTTTAGGTGTATTTGACCAAAAGTTTGACTGAAAATTCACATGCAAGCTTTTTTTCAAGGCTGTGGTATTTGCCCGCAAACAATACCTTTCAGCTAGCTAAAACAGAATATTATGCTATCAGCGAGCAACATGGCTAATGCCTTTCACACAGCTTTGTCTCAACTTCAAAGAGCCACAGAAGTAAAAGCTAATAACAATTGAAACAATCTTTGAAAAAAATGACTTACCAAGCATGGCAAACAACTCAAATATGTAGAGCAAAATGTTCTGAAACGGCTTCACTTCAGCTTCGATTGGAGCCGTGCTGGGGGCGGAGTCTGTGAATTTACTCTGTTGGTGTCATAGCCCCTCTAGGAGTTCAGAGTTAAGAGGTCAAGAGTTAATGTTTCCATTTTAACACCTCCAGATTTGACAGAGAAACACTCATTTTTAACACTCGATTTTAACTACTATCATTTTACACCTCAGAGTTACATTAAAAGAATGTGACTCTGCTTAGAGTAAAATTAACTCTACTTTTGCAAGGAGACTATTAACACCAAAAAATTTAACACTTTTGAATTTGCTGTGTAGGATGCTGCTTCCTGCTGGAGCATACTGGTCACTATATTTTGCACTATATTTTGCTCCGAATTCCAAAGGATTTCTCCAGATTTCAACTATTGTCCAAAATGGCCTTGGACAAATATAAAGGTAGAAAAGAGTCATGTCATCTGGGAGCTCAAAAAGTTTTCTTTTTCAACTTGTTTAATCTCAAATCCTCTTAGGTAACCATTACGCTGGATGCTAGTTTGAAAAAGGAAACAAACCTTTTGGGTACTTCTAATTTATAGCACACCTCTGTTTCTGAGTAACGTGTGCTTAATTTTCTGCACACTTTTACTAACTAGACTGTCTGCAAACAGGTTTTTAGCTTTGTCTTGTTATTATATCAACCCTTGGCACTAAATGTACCAGAGATAAATAGTTAAAACTGTGGAAAACTAATAAAAAACAAGCATTTTAGCCACACACATGCTAATTTGAGACACAGATGACAAACACGTTTTTCTGCTTACGTTGTCCCACTTTGTCTGTGTTATTCAGTGTTTCTCATCGTCTTCGTGCATTTTCCTTTCCATTGCCACACAGCTGTACTTAATTCCAGGAAAACGCACATAGCTTTTATTTACAGCTAGCAACTCTTGTGCAGTTGTAGATGTGTTGTATCGCAGTCCAACCCCCACCCACCCTTTCTCCTAAGTGTATTATGTAAAGTAGACAATAAAAACGGTTTCATAACAGGTTGCTTTTTTGCCTCCTCAGTGCTTAATTATGAATTTCTGCTTAAAATACTATAATAATTTTACGCTGTATGCTTTTAGATGACTTAATTTGAATAGTAAAAGACTACCAATGCTGCTTCTGTTTTATTTTGAAGTCCCTTTTGTAGCACGGGCGCTACTGCCTTTTCAAAAAAATATAAAAACAAATTGTTCTGAAAGTCAGTCGAAACACTGGCCTGAATTCAAAACAAAATGAAAACGCAATAATAATATACGCCCAATCTAAGCAGAGCGGTCGTTAAACAAATATGATTTCACCGTACGACAATAAAATGTGTTCGAACAGAAGACACGGATGATGACTCTTCTGACAGTTTAAGCTGTTGGATGGTCCCCAGCTTGAGAGCCACATGGAAACATACATCTTACAAAACACTTGGTTTTGTGGAAATTCCACACAAGACAAAATGTCCTTTTCTTCCTTATGTGGTACATTATGTACCAAAAAGTGCACTTTCCCCATTTGTAATGTTAATATTTACCAGGTTACTGAATCTTAAAATATTAACACTTTCACAAAAGTAGTGCAAACAGATAAATCTCGAGTTGACCTCATTTTGTATTATTTATATCGCTAGAAAACCTGCTGTCTTTTAAAAGGTCAGAGACGTGGTTCCAGGTTTGAGCCAGATGTTGCTCTGAGTTCAGAAAAAGTGCTAGAGAAGACTGAGACGAAGTGAGCTGCAGTTTATAAAGTCTTGCTTTTCTGCTATTTTCCTTGTTATGTGTCCAAAAATCATTGGTAAATCTCAGGCTGGCTTCAAACTGAAAGGAGGCAGGTCGTGGAATCAAGTTTTACACTGTGCATATTTGTTTAGGGAAAGAGGTATCAGAGGTGAACTAGATTTAAAGGTTATTGCAGGATATTTGCTACAGGAAGGCAAAGAAACTTTCACAGAAACTTTAATCATTTGCCTTAATTTATTACTACCCAACATTTTAACTGTATAAACGAACGCATTTCTGAAGATCTGTCTTTTAGTACTTATTGTAATGTCTTTCAGAATGTGCATTAGCTCCAGCAAATGAGTGTATCATGTAAATTTATGTCTTGGATTAAGAAGGCTTCTAATCTGGTCACTGGCAGTGGTGTCTTGAAAGTCAGTTATGACAGAGAGAGGATTAAAGTCATCAGGCATACAGATGGAGAACAGACATCATGCAGGCAAACAAGCCGTGAAGTTGCTGGATCCTGTATGTGAATTGCATCATATAAAGCATCATAAAGTCTAGACGCATAAATAACACATGAATGACTCACTAATAGATCCTAGCAGGGTAATTCCATCTCAAATCAACCAATTTTCAGAACACTTCCTGCTCAGCTATCTCCATTTTTGTTACAATGTTTATAGCACAGTGTTTGAACATATATAATACGTGCTGTGAAATTTTAGCTTCATATATCAACTACTTTTCAAGATATATTTTTTTGAAAAACTGTCACTTTTTGCAGCAATGTTTGAACATTAATATATCACAGAATATTAGGATAAAAGCCTGAAATCTTCACCAGTTGTTCTTACCATCAAAATTAATCAGGATCTGTAGTTTGGGACAGAAGCATCAAAAATTGCCGGACTATTGGATTGTTAAGAAATGAAGATGAATAAAAGTCCAGCATTTCAGCACCAGTGTTGGTCAAGTTACTTGAAAAAAGTAATCAGTAACTAATTACTGATTACTTCCCCCCAAAAGTAATCCCGTTACTTTACTGATTACTTATTTTCAAAAGTAATTAATTACTTAGTTACTTTTTAAAAACACGATTTACAACCTGAAGAGGTGATAAAGTGATCTCTCAGCCCAATTCTACTTTTTCTACATAATCCATCATACAAAATGTAATCAAATGGAAAAGTCTCTTTTTTTAACTTGTTTTATCAGTTTTAATCTTTTAACTTTATGCATCAAGCAAAAATTTATGCAACATTCTCTGAGTTGAATAAATGAGTTTAACATTTAAACCTATTTTCTGCACATTCCAGCACATAAAATAAAATATTTTTTTTGTTTACACTCACTCTTTCAAATAGATGCAAGTAAAACACAGCAGAAAATAAATAAAGTCAAAGACTCAGCGGTCCTGTTGCTCTATTTTCACCTGTAAAGCAGGACTGCGGTAGGCGGAGGTTTACCCTGGTGCAGGTGTGCAGCGGTCAGTGGAAGGATATGGCAGTGTCTCTGTGAGTTTCCCATTACATCGTTGCGCTCTCGGTGCTTGCTTGGAAGTTTAGGGGTTTTTTTCGCTGTAAAAAGAAGTTTTCTTCCCACGCACAATGGACGCTAATGTTTTTGTCACTTTTTATGGAATCAAACTCAAAGTAAGGTCAGTACTTCCACGCTGCACGCTCATACTCTCTCTGCACTCGATATATGATCCATTGTTGATCTGCACACAGCTGTTGTCACTAACGGCGCACTCGCTTACGTCACTGTCATGAGACATTCTCGCAAAAAATCACGGTTTTAGTAACGCAGTAACGCAGCGTTCCTACGGGAAAGTAACAGTAATCTAATTACCGTTTTTGCAATAGTAATCCCTTACTTTACTCGTTACTCGAAAAAGTAATCAGATTACAGTAACGCGTTACTGCCCATCTCTGTTCAGCACACAGTAATAAAAAAACAAACAAACATTAAATTGCAAAAGCCAGTTAGGTCTGATTTATCTGAGACACAATGACCCAGTAGTAAGACACACACACACACACACACACACACTTTGCAATTGTTTTATTAATTCTTTTCACATGTTGCACTTGCTTCTTTGCACTTGAAAAACCCAGCCTGCGAGGGGTTACTAAATGCATCACAAATGCGCAAGTCTGTTGCACAACTTTAGTGCTCTCCCACTGTCTCTCTATCTCTCTCTCGCTGTAGTGCTCTGGTATGAAGACAAGAAAACCAAAACATGGCTGTGCTTTCTTCCCGAGAACACAGCTGTTCTTGAGTTGGTACATAACCATAAAATTTTTAATTCTCGATGTCTCACATCTGACTTTCAAGACGTCACCTGTCAATTACCAGATTCTTAAACCAAGATATAAGTACATGTACATGATACACTGATTACTGGAAACTATTGCACACCATGGAAGACATTACTCAACAAAGAACACGTGGACGATTAGACCTGTGCTTCTGTGTCCTTCTTCACAGTGGAAAAACCCAAATTATGAGCCTATGTGGCAGTTTTGGTTCTTACTGTGTAAGCAGGGGATTTCAAGGATTGCCTGCATCACAGTGGCCAACAGCCAGTCGTGTTGCTTCTCACTCAACTTTCAACTTTTCATTTTTTTTACTCAATCGCAAGTCTTTCTCTTTGTATTTTTGTGTGTACTATGTGGATTGCCCTAATTTGGATGTGCATTTTATTCAAGTGGCCAAACTTCAGCATTGTGGAGCTCTTGGGAGGTACACAGAGGAGAAACCAAACACATGTCTCTGCCTTGTCCTAGCAAACACAGCTGTTACTGCGTCCCCACGTCACCCCTCGCCGTCTGAACTCGTTTGCCCAGAATTCCCCTGGCCAAACAAACCAAGCAGGTCAACACAGAAGTAGCAGCCAGTTTATACTGAAAATGTGCTAAACAAGCATTCATTCAGGACTCAAAGGCAACACAAGTAAGTGCTGCCTTCTGCAAGTACTGTGCCTCATAAGTTTTAACAGGAATATCAATGTAATATGTTGTAATTAACTGGGTATAAACACAACAGAGTTCACCTTTTATTTCTGCAGTTTGTCGTGTATTCATGATAGAATTAATAATTCCCTGTAAGGGTTTACACATGGCTATTTATGAGGTCTGTAGTTGTTGTTCTACATTTTAGGTATATAGTATGTTCACATTTTATTTAGGTAAGGTTAGGTCATTAGACAGACTGGGTATGTTTATAGCACCTATTTCAAAGCAAGTATTTTACAATCGGTATAAAAGGGTGTTTTACACGCACTGTTTCACATGAGAAAACTAGATAAAAGTGCTATAACAATCTTGTAAGTGGGAAAGGCCAATGTTATTGGTTTGTCTTTTTGTGCATTGGCCTCTGATGATCTATATTGTCTAATAAACAGCAGACACACTGAGTTTTTGTATAACGCCTTTGTGTAGATGAATGATTTTCTCAGTTGCTCAGGACTATGAGACTTCCATCTGTGTGGCTGTTTTCAAGTTTTTAGCCTGGAGGGGAAATCTAGAAGACTGTGGATCTGGGCCTTTGCTGTGAGTGGTTATTTAAAGTGACCTTTTCTCGGGTTATCAAAACTACATAAATCATCAATCTTTCAGAGAAAGCATGCCGTGGCCTGTGTTCCATAACTTCTACAGAACAAACACGTTTTTTGGGCAATCTTTAAATCCATTGTACTGTGGTGTCAGCAGTCATGTTTCCTTCCTTTCTATTATTGTGAATTTTGGACCAGTAAGCCTTCTTCGTCATTTTTAAGAACCTTGTGAAAATTATACATTCAACACAGAGCCGTGACTCAAAATGATATCGATAAGGTGGATTTGAGGACATTTTTCTTTTCCAAAATACACTAAGCAGAGACCTTGTGCAGCATTAGGAAGAATCCATTCTATTTATAGTTGTACTTAAACAACTGATCAAAGACTGGCACACTATTAAACTCTGGATTTATGGTGACACTGCAATTTTTGTCTGTCTCCGTTAGTTAAATAATCTAAAGTTTACTGGGCAGTAGAGTACAGTTATATAACTTTGTAAGAGTATTAAAAACAGACCAGATCCTTTTTTTTTCTTCCTCGGTTATCTATACAAGCCTGAAAACAATAAGTGCTACATTCCAGGGATGGATGAACCTTTGTTCTGTTTGGATTTAATTTCAAGAAAGAAGGGTTAAAAAACAAAACAAATGAAAAAAAAATACAACATTTTCCCTTCAAGAAGGACGCAGCAGGAATCACTTTTACTTCAAAGCAAGAGTGTTTTGTTTTTTTGTTTGGTTGTTGTTGTTTTTTTAACAACAGAATAATTTAAGTGAACATTCAGTTCTACCTGTTCCTTCAGGATCCCTGATTGAAATTAAAGCAAGAGCAGCTGTCTGTACAGCTATATTTAGGTTGAACAGCTTCAAACACATAATACAAAGAAGTCTGCTGTCTGTTCATCCTACCTGAGGGGGGCAGAAAAAACATCTGGGCGGTGGACCCACTGGTCTGGATAGAAAGACACATGCAGCTTTGCCTTAATGGGAAACAGACGTGTTTATTTTTGGATGTATACGTAGAAATTCTCCCACCTGTGATGCAAAAGCAATACTATTGGTAGCAAAAAGGACTATCTGTTATCCATGATGGTAGTATATAATAATGGCAAATGACTAGAAATAGTGGCAAAGGCACACTTCAGTACAAGACAGAAATAGAAATGTAAGGCAACGATAGTGTAGGTTTTATTTAAGTTAAGGTGATTTTTTTTTAGTTGTTTGAAGTTAGTAAGATGGAGAGTATGGGAGCTAAATGGAAAATCACACAAGCGATCTTCAGGGTATAAGCGGCAGCAGGTCTGAAACTCACTGGTCAACAGATCAAACCAACAGTCACCTTAGTGTAATGGACGTACTTTACAGTGTTTGGGAGAAAATCCCAACAATTAAATTATGAGCAAGCACTTTACTACGATGGGAAGGAAAAACTTCCTTTTAACAGAAGGAAACACTCCAGTAGGACCTGGATCAGGGCAAGGCAACCATCTGCCATGACCAGCTGAGGGGTGTGGGGAAAAGAGAAAAGAAGAAAGACACAAGGAAAGAAAGAGCACAGACAGTCAACATTCTGCAGAGCTATGTAAACATGTAGGGAGTGAAAGGAGGTGAGTGGAGGAGAAGTGCGCAGTGCATCACAGTATATTACATGAAATCTTGCAGCACTTAGAGACTAGTGCAGCAATATTAAGGGTTTGTTCAGGGTCAACTGATCTAGTCTTAACTATAAGCTTTATCAAAAAAGTGTTGCTACCTGCAATTGATAAGTATGTACTTAGTGTTTTAAGTAATACAGTGGCTGATCCACTATTTCTGTTTCGTCTCTTTTATGTTTTCTTGGTCTCTTGGCTATAGAACCCAAAACTGTTACGTAGACCAACATTTAGCAACTTTACAAGATTGAGTAAAACAAAGTCTTTCAGTTGCAGCTTTTTTTTTTTCCACCATGAGCTGTTCTTGTCATTGACTAAGCAAAATATAACTCTTGTAATACAGAAATGAGTATATCTTAAAATAAGATGAATGCCATATTTTCAGATGTTTTTTATTTTTTATTTTTAAAAAGATGCATAGTATCCACATCAAATTTTAATGGTTTCTTCTTTTGCACATACCACTCGGACATTATGCAGAGTTCCTCCAGAAAATCAATGCTACTTTAGTACTGTTTTTCTCGAAGGATGTCAACCATGAGGTGGAGATTTAGCATCAATCTGTGGAGTTTGAAACTTTTTTAGAATACTAACAATCTGTAATCATGTGTTTGTCTTTAAACTATGGGGTTTACCACAAGAGTTTCTCAGTCTTTCTTTTATTCTTTTCACAAATCCGAGTTTAACTTACTTTAACTTACTTAACTCTGTGTACTATTCTTTTGTTCCAAATGGTACAGGTCATCAAATTTTGGAAATTCGTGTGGTTTCAATAAAAACTTTAGAACTTGAATGGCTGAAGGTATGATCGTTAACATGTCTTGGTTTGCTGATATTATCGTTTCCCTTCTTTTTTCTGAATTCCTGGCACAACCAAATATTACTGTGTCATAATCAAGCCCTTTATGCCCTTTAAGAGGGCGATTCAACACAGGACAATATTTGTACAGCAGAAATCCAAGAAGCTCCAACAAATTTGTGACTCTCCTACATGAAAAGCAGACAGCTGATCTTTGATGTAGAAACTAAAGAGGTTAAATATTGTTTTTAAAAGAACATTTAGCAGAGACAAAAAAAAGCCCTGCCTCTGGACTCCCTCCACTGTGAATGTAAGGGATGACACTGACAACTGAGAGCAAGTATTCAGCTTTTAACACTTCAGCATCACTTCGCTCTCTGCTGAGCTTGACAGATCAATAGACTGCCTCACAGCAGGCCCTTGGGAAGTAAAAAGACATCACAGCAGTGTCACTGCTTACCTTTTTACAGTGACAATGAAACCCGAGTATGACAAGGACCCCAATTTGGCAGCTATCTTGTGTTCCCGTTTAAAAGCCTAATTAACTGTTTGATTGGCTGTGAGAGTCAGTGCTGGGCGAGTATGTGAAAAATGAACAATCAGGTTCTAATTATTTGTCAGTTCAAATAGATATGATTGCGTAATTACAGTCCCTAACCTGAACCCTTCAAAGATGAACGCTGTGACAGAGTCTGTTTGGGAAACTCAAGTTTATTTAGCCTATATTCAGTGAAGCAGTCCTGCTGGCACCGTATATTATTAAAAGTACCTGAGTCTGACTTAAGAGTTGTGTTGCTGCACAGAAAGCTTTTCAGAAAAAATGCCCATTTGAAGATTTTTCCACTCGTCTTTTTGTTTCCAAATATCCTCCCATACATGATAAAACTGTTTCTCAATTCTCCCACACGTGCTGATTGGTGAATGTAGGTCAACACAGATAAATTTGAAACCTCAGATTTTGTAATCACTTCATGTTGTTTACATTTATTCTTTTTTTTAACTTCAGGAAAAGTTTGTGGAAAGTTGCTGGACAATCATTTTGTTTGTTGTTTTTTTCAGGGCAATAGAGAAAGAGTCAACTACACTATCTATTGATTCAGCCATCAAAAAAGGTCTTTCTTTAGACAGAACGTTTTTGTTTTTTTTTCACAAAAAAACCCTTTCTTTAACTTTCCTTTAATTTTCTGTGCTCTACCATTAAAATAAACAAGCAGGAAAATGTATTTATTTAAGTTAGAAAAGTTAGAAAAAGGACTTTTTTTTAAATCGTAAATTTACAGTTCTTTTAGTGTATTTATTCTTTTTCTTCTGCGTCAAACATGTGGTTGGGGCATACTTTCTGTGCCAAACACTGTTCTGCATTTGCTGTAAAGGAAATAGAAACTTCCAGAAAATTTCCAGGGTCTTTGCTGAAGAAGCAATTCTTTTTCTCGAATTACACCAAACCACATTAAAGTTACATATTGTTTTATATACTTCTTCCAAAACTGATGATTCTTAGTTAAGAATAGGCTAATATGTCACCGACCTGATGTTGTCTTAAAAGACAACATCTAAGTATTTAGTTTTATAGGAAAGCACATGTGGTAGATATTCAGGACAATGGACCTAACAGTCAATACTATGTTTAGATTATACATACTGCTGTGAGTATTGCTGTCCATGCCTCCATGGTAGAGGAGAGGATGGATTTCTTTGTGGGGATGAAGGTAACAAAACAATGAGGGTAGCAAGAAAGAAGAAACGGGTTGCAGACCATAATTTTGCCACTGAGTTTTACTGCTGAGCCTCTAAGCTTCAGTGCTGTTGAGCCCTCATTACTCATCACATCAAACCTTTCTAATAACAACCTTCACTGCTCATCTAAGTGAATTCTTTCAGGAACAGGTACAACAGGTATCTGGTTGATGGTGATAACTGTTTTTATTTAAAATATTCTTTTTTTTCCCTTTAGGCAATATTCTGTTACGTTTGCGCTCCTTGCAGTGATTTGACAGTGGGGATTACACTCCTTTAATTATTTCCGCTGCAAATTGTTGACACCATTAGTCAAGGCTTTCATTTGGGATAAAACAATAGCCCCACAGCTCCAACTAATATGTTCAAGCACTGGCTTTTTGTGCCCTCTGCTGACAGATGATGGATTTTGCATTTCAGCTTTCTACGTATTATGCTATAATTTGTTAGCAATTAGTTAACCATACTTACTGTAGTGTGTGCCTTAGCTTTCTTTTGCACTCATCATTACAAAGTGTTGCATGTCATTATTCCAATTTTTCACGAGTTCCTGTATAAAATATAAACTTTATATTTTTTGTTGTTTCTCAGATAACAATAACATTATTTTCTCAGTAGTCATTCATAATTGCATGTGTGTAGCTTATGTATGTATGCAGCTGAGTGTGAGTATTAGTATGTTTGCTGGTTCGAACTTGTAAAATTTCCCGGTTTCTTCAGTTAAGTTGTTTTTCAAGGGGTTTCTTGGTGTGGACAGGTGCCTTCGGTATGTTGTGGGCACGCTGGCAGACTTTCCATGTCTGTACACCTCAGTGCCAGTCTATGTGGGCAGCAAGGAAGCCACTTGTAGGAGCTGTGTGAGATACAAAAATTTAATGGCACACGAGGATTCAGTGCATATCAGTTATTTTCCGTTTCAGCTTCAGGTGTTACCCATTAAATGCTGATTTAAATACGCTTCTTTTTCTGATGTCGTAAAACCGCTAAAAGTAGGAAGATCTGCTACGTCGTTACTAAAAAGCTATAGCTTCCAAATCAAAGTTTCTCAAATAAGCTGTTACATTAGCAGTGATGGTTTGATCAGTCAATACTCACCCATTGAAGCATGACAGATCACAGATGGGAAGGTTGCAGGTGAAGCATTCAGGTCATTCTGCTGGTCTTGAGTAGGGTCATTTCCTGCAGGCACAGGACAAACTGAAGCACACAGTAAGAGTGACAGAAAATAAACACTGAAAATACAAAATTGCAAAGTTAGTGTAAATATATACTGCTGCGTATTGGAAATGACTCAGCTTCAAGTTTGATGTCAGTTGAAGCTCACTTTAGACTTCTTGTACATTTCCTTTAACTAAACACAGCAGCAGATTGTTGTACCTGTACAGACTCCTTGTCCCGTTTCAGTTCCCTCCCCTAGTAACATTTCCTGCAGCAGGCTGTCCATTTTGGCCTCGCCAAGCAGCTGTGCTAAGTGAAGAGTCTCAACCATCTGCCAGGCCACACTCTGCAGGGGAGGCAGGATCAGCAGGAGTTCCCCAAACCTTCCTCGCTGCTCACATGTTGCTTCTTCTAAGAGAAGATGGGCCTGGAAACGGAGATGTCGAACCACCTGAGGACTCTTCAGTCCCGAACAGTCTGCATTACATAAGGTAAGAAAGTCTTATGTAAATATAATATTGTATAAGGGAACCACTTAAATAAATGCACTTTGGTCAAATTTAATCTAAGCATGGGTAACCATAAGTTTAAAATGTAAATGAAAGAAGAAAAGAAACAATAAGACAATGATAAAAATAATATCAACAATCCTCACAGAATGAAATGCACTGAATAAGAACTGACCAACTGATCATCATGAAGACAAACCAGAATCCTGTTAGAACAATGTTTTGTAGATAGATTATGTGAAATATGATTTTTTAGTCTAAATAAGAACTATTCTGTTTGAAGCATGAAAAAACAGACATTGTTGATTAGGCCTGCCTTTCAGTGTCTGGGCCAGCACAGCTCTCCTTAATTAATGCAGCAATGAATTCTGAGTTATGCAATCACTATTTTACAGAAGATATCTATCTGTGGACTGAATCTACACGCACAGTAGGTGGTGCAGAAAGACAACAAACGTCAGGATGGTGTTCAAGTGCTGAAACCCAATAGAAGTTGAAGCTAGTTGGACTTGTGTGAGAGTCTGTTGACGTTTTACGGTAATAATTATCCAGAAATATAGCAAATTCACAAACTTTTTCTCCAGTTGAATGTTATCTATTTGACAGGTGTGATTACTTATACAAGGCTAATTTTGTATAATTAGGGGAAAGGCGTGATGGGAGTGTTTCAAGTGCAAATGAAAAAATAGGGCTGAATGAACTATATGTGGATAATTGAAATCAAACCTAGAATATGACTGATTATATTCATCTCTGTCTTGGACAGAGATGAATATGTTTGCCAGTTCAGACCGTTTGGACCTCCGGTCTATCCCTACCACAACAGGTAAATGGGGAATGAAGTTAAGCAGGCAGCCTCTCTGCCTGACTGCCAAGAATGCCACCACATCCTGATATTAGAAAATCTCTCTGAAACGTACTGAACTCAGACCGCTCAGACTAAACTATAGCTGAAATTGGCAAGAACAATAAACCAAGAGAGAACATAAAAAAATCAGCCTTTTTTCAGTGCAATAGAAAAGGGCAAACAG
This sequence comes from Diplotaxodon limnothrissa, assembly GCF_057381915.1. NCBI lineage: Eukaryota > Metazoa > Chordata > Actinopteri > Cichliformes > Cichlidae > Diplotaxodon > Diplotaxodon limnothrissa. The sequence continues at coordinate 20,036,510 of NC_140596.1, forward strand.
AAATCAACCTCATTCACCTTCTCACATGCTGACTGAACTAACCTGGGGCAAAGAAGACAATCGTCCGGAGGCAAGCAAACTCTTTGTCTGTGATGACCAGCTCTCTGAGAGGTTTGACCAGCTCCTCTTGAATTCTGAATGCCACTCTGGATATCTCTACTTCTGCACCTCTCGGTGGAATCACAAAGTCATTACCTAGTCAATTAAGAAAAAGATAGTCATTCACGTCCAAGAAGTTTAAGTGTGAAGTTCAGGCTACAATGCACAAAATACTACAGAGAACACATCTGTCCTACCAAGAAGAATGACATTATTGTAAGGCAGTGAGCGTCTTGCTACCCCTAAGATAAGATGTTCTGCAGAGTGGGTTCGTAGAAGGGTTACCTGCAAGCACACATACACGGGTTTCACATAATATAAAGAGTCAAACTTGGCATGGACAGATATATCTTAGCTGTTTAGTATAAAAGGTTCATTCCTCTTTGTACCCTGTCATCTATTGGAAGGCTACAAAACTCTGGGATGTGTTTAGCCCATTCCACCAGCAGGAGGAGTTGCTGCTTCATGGACTCGAACACCTCTCCCACACCTGCTGTCTTCTTGGTGGTGATGTCATGGCTCCTAGGAGAGAGAAATGCTGGGAACTGAAAGAAACAAAGTATAATCTGAATTCACAGTAAACAGGTACCATGGATGTAAACCTTAGTGTATGTGCGCGATTAAGGAGATAAACCACAAACATTCTTTTTTTTTAAATGGATCAGTTGGACCACATAACAATCCATTTCAGAATTCCTGCATTGCTGTAATTAGTGTACCAACCGTCTCTCTATGCTGCAGTAAACCCTGATAACAAACACTTGCAGTCTTACATGGTGTCCTACTGAGTTTCTTATTATACTATGTAAAAGCAGACAATGCCAAGTCCTATTTTCTTACATGTACAACAAGAGAAATCACTCTAAGAGACACTGTCTGACGTGACATTGTGCTACTTAAAACTTGCTTGAAGACTGCCTGATAACAAATGCTAAAGCACACCAACTCTTATGCTTTGTAACATCACATTACTTCTTCATATTAGCCATTGTGTCAACACAGTTTGTTACATAGCACTTAACAAATTACAGGTATAAGAAGTGTTATCGACTACACCCTTTTTTGCACACTTCATCCAATTTGGATATTAGTCTCCATTTAAAGTGTAACAATTATAACAGACTTTTAAAAAATGAATTTAGATAACTGCTGTTTTAAAAACAGCACATCGGCTCAAATATCATGCAAATGCACATGAGTGGGCCGCCTGTGGCTCAAGTGTTAGTGGCTGCCCTCTAATCATGAGATGCACCCAAACGGTCCTTCAAATAAATGCTTTCTGTAACTGCTGTAAGGTTAAAAGACGGCTCATAAGTGCAGGGCAGTTAAGAAGAATCACTTTGTTCAGTAGCTGTGTGCTCTAACATCTTTTTGCGGTCTTGCATTTATTTGACTTCAGATTAATCTTTAATACTTAAGGATCAAAACTATTTTCCTTTTCTGTTAAATTCAGTTAACTTTTTGGCTTACTGCGAACCAAAATGAATTCATTAAAATCATGTAACCTTAGAATTTTTCATCTCTTAGCTTTATTTAAATCATTTCTAAAATGATTTAAAAAAAGTGGTATACACATTAAAAAAGGATTAATTTCTGCCAAAGAACATAACATCTAAGACCAGTAGTGTGTTACCTGCTGAACAGTGGTCTCTGCCTGCAGCAGCACACTGATGGACAAAGTGCCCACTGTCTGCTCCTTGGCTCTCTGACTGTTGATGCAGTCTCTCTCATTCTGAACAGCTGGACATTAAAGAGAGGAAAGAACCATCAGGCAAGCTTCTTGGCATCTCCGCACATTAGTCCTGCACTTGACTGTTTTTTTTACTCGCCTCCTCAGCAAATACATCCCGAAAGAAATGCCCTACTCTTCATCTCAACAGAGTCCCTCTATCCCCCGTGACACTGAAGCTGCTGTTTATGGCTATATTAGCCACGCCAAATGCTGCATACTCGGGAAATGTGGCACAAATTGGATAAAAATAAAATTCTCCGGGAGCCTCTTTAAGTTTCCTTCTGTTTGCATATTTAAGTGTCTCTATTCCAGGATTTAAAGGAGTATCGAGTGAGTAAATGTTACATTCCTTAATATGAAATAACTGAGAGGATGATGAAATGTGATATGAATGGGTGCACAATTATGTTTCATATAATGCTGGCAACATCCTACTCAAGGTTTATCACTGGTAAGTATAAAGTTGCAGAAGAGGAAGTATGGGGAACCAATAAGAAGTATGTAGTACATCTAAATGTAAACCTGGTGACGTTAATATTTTAATCCAGCCGTGTAGACTTTCTTCGGTTTGATGTGCTTTAATGTGACATTTTGTTTTTGACAGCTTCTTACATTTGCTACTGACAGTAACAGTTGATGTGGAGGCTTGGGCGCTCGCTGATTAAGATTATATTTTGAAGGGAAGATGTCATCACATGTTGTTGACCCATCCGCAAGTGTCATTAGAAACACGGCAATCTGGATGGCCTCAGACTAATTCTAAAATGGCTCTACAAAGTCAGACAACACAACCAAGTGTCAGAGTAATCAGTCATCAGAGGTGTCCTCTCAGCAACCAATCTGGAGCACATTAATCAAACTAAAGGAGGAAAAGGAGCAGCAGCAGCACCAGCAGGGTCCCTCTGTACTTCACTGACATGGTGCTGCATGACAATGTCACAAATGAGCCTTCTGTGGAACATAAATTAAGTTTAGTTTTGGAGTAAACAGTTACACGGCTTACTTGGAGGTCGAGTACAAAATAACACGATACTGGAGACTTGTTCAATATTTTTACTCATCTGTTCCCACAACAGCTGTACTTGAAAGTGTTATTAGAACATGTTATGCAAATCAGGCAAATTAATGAAATACACGTTTAAAAGCACACCGCTGGCCGTGACTTCAAAGGGTTGTGAGCAACTGCTGTCCAGAAAAATGGAGAGCAAATATTTGGCCGTGCTCAGCTGTGTTAATTATTCATGTGAAACGAGGCTCCTTTGATTGCATCGCTTTCTCCTTGCTTCTCAGTAGGAGTCGATAAAAGATAAAGCCAACGATAGACACGGTCCACGTAAACACACCTGGAAATTGACACTGACACGTTCACTGTTTCTCAAGAAAGATTTTTTTTTCCGCTTTCTTTGATGAAGTGATATTGATTGTTTTATTTTTCACTGAAGTAGACAGGTTTAAATGTAAAAGTACAGAGCAAAATGTGAGGTCCTGGATATTCTCAATAAGGTACAGCTGAACCTTTTTAGGTAGGTTGTTATAGCTAAGTGCATTTTTTTTTTCAAATTAAAGACTAAAAGAAAGTTTTATTACACAAAAAAGAAAATCTTAACTCTAACCTTCCTTTCTCATTCCGGCCTTGAAACACTTTCGTAGTCTGCAATAGCGGCACTGGTTCCTCTTGTCTTTGTCCACAATGCATTGCCTATCGAACCTGAAACGAATGCGTCGTATTGCATAAGAACTTCATCTCAAGCACAAACAGTTCAGTCTTGAACTGTTTCAGAGAATTTACGCCGCTAACGTTGCACTGAATGGTTAATCTGCAGGTTTAAAGTGAGCAGCAGAGGTCAAGTAAGGCTCCATTATTCATTTTTTTAAAATTTGCTAGTTATGTACTTTCTGAATATAAATGTTATAGCTCAAAGTATGTTAAACCATTGAACCAAAGACTTCATTTTAATATTTTGGTGATTTGTTTTAGGTATAGAAAAATTGTTATGCTTTGTACAGCAATCAGCTGGCCCTATGATAGTACTCACCTACAGCTGTAAGTGTGGTTGTTGCGAATGCTCCTCCTGAAGAAGCCCTTGCAGCCATCGCAACTGGGTGCACCGTAATGTTTACCTGTGGCTCTGTCTGCACATATGAAGCATTGCGTCTTTGCGCCATCGGCCCCTGACAGGGATGAGGAGGATGCTGACACTACTGAACCTATGGGACAGCAGAAAATATTCAGATAATATGCCTGCGAGGAAAGGTTTGACTAGCCGTCCACTGTAAGAAAGTGGGATTCTCTATGAACCTTTTTAGCTGGTCACAAACGAATAAGTAAATATCTCTGAGCTGCTTCTAAACAACACAAACAGAAAGATGGCCATACTCCAAAGAACCTCCACTTTGATAGGAACAAACTTGTGATGTGATACAGAGGATCTTTTATGATCTTGTTTTCAGTGGTGGGTTACAACTAAAATGTTTTCACCTGAATCTAAATGTTCCAGCTTAAAGCATGTTAAACCACTTATTACTGCATTACATTATTGTTGCATGTAAATCTGTGAATGAAAGCTACATTCAAAAAATGATGTTACCTAAACTAAACACCGATCAAGTGAGTTACCGATAGAGATGTTTTACTTGGAAAGAAAGAAAACACAATTTTGCCTTGACCTTTCTTCCCCCCCCATTACATTAGAGTGAAAACTACACTGAAAACCACCTTGTGTCTACCACACTGTTATGTTGCATTTCACCTCCATGTCTGTCCAGACCTTACCTTTGACCTCTTGGAGATAAATTGTGCAAGAGTCAGGATTGCAGAATGTACCTTTAAGGCATTTTTTGAGAAGCAGTGTTATAAGTTGGAGAGGCTTTTCCTGTCTCTGAGCTTCTGTTTCCATTTGCGTTTTAACTCAAATTGTGACTGAGGGCAGGCTACATGTGATAAAACAGTCACCATCCAACTGGCTGGTGTAAGGTGAGTAAGTGTGTAATAAACAAGAAGCAGTCTGGAAAACAAGCATTAGTGTGGTTGTGCGTTTCTGGCTATCATCTTATGTTACAAATATCACCATTTCATTATCTTTTCATATTAGACATGTATGTGATATTTTTGTCACAATTAGCTAACCAAGTCTTGAATTCTGCCAAAAAGTATTTTATGAGGTCACGTAGAATATTTTGACCAACTCCGATCAGCTCATCCTTGATTCATTTTAGGATTGTAGCTTCTGATTACCATCTATTTAAGTTGTAACTGTACTCTGCTTTCTAATTATGTTACACTTCCATCTAACCCATTAACAGAAACACGTAATGAATCATATTTCACCTCCGTGAAAATAATACCTTTGTACACAGAGATGAATTTGCAGAAAGGTGCTGATTATGCACTTTTGAACCCCTCAGAATCATCTTCGCACTGCTTCATAGCTGGAACAGTGTGAGGATAATAAAAGCAGGGTTATAGGTAATGATATCAGCTGTATATGAATGGCATGGACCCCTAAGGAACACTGTACCCATGAGTAAAAGGTAATTCCCCATTTAATTAAAGCAGTTTAGAAGCCAGTTAAGAACCAAAGTCCACTACTCTCCTCTGGCTAATTTTACACTGGGCACTCAGCCTCCCACCGTGTTGCTCTAAACTGCATCTTACCCCTCTTGTTGCAGGACTGTCTCGCTTTAAAAGCACTGACCATCAAATATGCCATCTTGGTGTAATATTCCTGCACTAATGCACATATTTTACATGCCCCCAGCTATAATGTCTGTAAATTGCACACTTAGTTTAGGCAGATGAAGCAGCTAGGGATTTTCAATTTAACAAGGAAATGCTTTCTGTGGCCAAAGATCAGCTAGATTGAATTAAGAGATTAGAATACATTTGCCTCGCAGTTATCTGGATTTAAAGAGCAGCCTAGTAGTGAAGCTTCTTCATTTAAATTGGCAAGGAAAGGGGCTGATTCAGCTCAACAGAGTCCTAATTAGAATGACAATAGATCAGAATGTAAACTGATGTAGACCTATGGAAAAAGTAATCTGCAACTATTTTGATAATTTATGCCTTATACATAAACATTTTTATGCAACAATGCCCGATATGGACTATGGACTTGGACCTTGGACCCTGTGAAACTGTGGCATTTCACACTTGGACGTAATTTCAAGTATTAAAATAAGGTTAGCTGGACTAATTAATCAAAAACAAAAACAAAAACTAGATCCCCAAAGTGATGCATTTTCAAAGCAGATCTCTTTTTAATATTCAGTTATGCAGTTTCAGTATCTTTTGGTGTGACAGTGGACAACACTCTGAAGATCGTTACTTGTAATCAAGAGCAATTTAGGTGAAAGCTCATCATACCTGTTTTATTTGCTCGTAGAGGAACCAGCATCATGTTGTTTAACAGTTTAGTCTCTGTGCTGCCATGAGTGCACTCCAGTTTAAGGATAGTCCCAGTAAGCTTCATGGTCTCTGGACTCTGTGAAGGGTTTCTGAGATATGCAAAGCTCCAGCAGTGTCAATTTTAACTTCCAGGTCATGCATTCGGCTTAGTTCTCATCCCTCACAAGTTTCCCGTGTGTGGCTCCAATTCTTTTCGTTCCCACTATTGTTTGAAAGCTTTTGTCTTTGTGCTCTTGAGCCACTCTACAGGTATTAATCTTCTTTAAAATGTCACTTGTAACATTCTTGTGGTGTGCTGAAAAGCTTGCACCATGACGGTCCTCTCAAGTAACCTGTCATTGACTCAAATTGGGTCGTTGTCCGTTTGCTTTTTTTCTTATCTGTATCTGCAAAGCATATCGAGGGGAAAGTTCAGAGACAAACTTGGCTCACTGTGACGAGCACAAATAGATAAGACCAGTGTTAGTTAGATGTTAAAAATATAAATGTCTTGCTCTTTTTCTTCTTTTTATTATTTATTTATCTAGCTTTATTAGGAAGATAAATGTGATCAAATAAAGACAAAGAAATCCAAAGACTACATGCTGGGATGTCTTTCATTGATTTTAGGAAAGGTATTCTCTTAGCTTGGACAATCAATATGCCACTGAAGAGTGATGTAGCATAAACAAACAGAATGGGAGACTGTTGAGAAGAGTACGGGCCATGCCTGATTAACCTTTTGTTTTAATTTTTGAGGTAAGTAATACAAGACGGTGCCACATTGCAGGGGGCACAAGTGACATTTATTTACGGAGGATCGCTGTTTTTGTCTCCCTTCTACTGATAGAAGGTATTTTATTTGCTTGATAGAGACAGACATCCCTCTTTTGTTCACCTTTTCACATAAGCAGACTATTGTATATTTGGTCTTATTGATCAGTGCTGAAATCCTCAGGTTATCTGTACAAAAGTGCAAAATCCGAGGTTGTCTCTTCATTCACTGCGGTTGCTTCAGAAAATGCCATTACAGCTCAGGGAAAAAAAACAAAACGCAAAAAGCAAACCGTAGCTTGATGTATACTTCATGTATGCTTGATGTATACTTGCTACTTTTAAAAGCAAGATAACTGACCTGTTTGAAAAAAAAAACTGATGTTGATTTTGGCTCTTTTTGTTGCTTCTGAAAATATAGCTCCGATTAAAAATCAGAGATGCTCTGTTTGTTGTAAGATTCAAAAGGATGGAAGTATACCTGTGGTGTAAGACTTTAGGATAGACATTCACAGTCTAAACTCTGTATGATCTGAGATACAAAGAGAGCACATATACCACGATGTGTGATTTTAGACTTCAGGTATTCAAGTCAGGGTGTGTTAAGGGACAGAATTCTAAAAATGTGAAAGACAGGGAGAAAGGTGAGCATCGTCACACAATTTTTTACAAATTATAACAAATTATATGTCAGACCACATATGAGCTTCCCCAGTACCGATATCCATCATACTTTGGTGTAATGGGATTTCCTGGGTGAGTAGCACTCCCTCCTTCAATGTCATGCTAGGCCGTGGGTCAGACCTCCCCTGGCAGTGGCACACACTCAAGCTTTGCTTAGGTGATTGATTGATCATAAAACCCCCAAAGCCATAAGTGGACTACAGAATGGGTTTCTATGGCTTGTGGGTTTCTAACATAGAAGGGTTAAAAATGAGTTGTGAATATTGATTGTCTACCCTTTCCATCACTGATAAGCAGGATAGTGAAAATTATGTGCAAAATATGTGCAAAATACTTTTGATCAGCTCTTGGTCATTAAATGTTTAATAAATTAAATTTTTTTAATTTTCTTCCTCCTATCTGTGTAGGCCATGTTATTCCCCTAAGATTGGAAAGTTTGTCACTCAGAAGAAAAGACGGTTTTTCTAAGCCCACTAGGGGGAGACAGAGTACACTACATCTGGCCAGAGCTTTGCTTTGCAGGAGCCAAAGCTTGGAAAAGGACAAGATCAAAATGTTTGTTGCACATCTACTCAAGATTTACTTTCTTTGATCCTAAACACCAACAAGCGTCATCATGCACACGACTAACATTCCAGCTGTAACATCAGCTGGTGCATTACAATATAAGACTATTTGACCAGTTATACAAAGTAGAAAAGAAAGACGATTTATACACTTCAATCATTACCACAGTTTTGATGCTTCAGTTACAGAAGACAACCTAAATTTATTCTATGGTGTCTCAGCTCTTATTGATATAAACACTACAGAAAACCCTGGCAGAAAACTTGCAGAAAGCTCTAACTATAAAACTTTAATATGAAGTAGATACAGGAAGGCTAAGACCTTGTTAAGGATTACTATTTCTATTATATTGACACAACAATCTAAAATAACATTAGATTTTTATACAGCTTTATGTTTTGCAAAATTAAATAAATATATCAAAGCTTGCAATGTGTTTTGGGGTTTCATAACAGAAAACAGATTTAAAGACAGAAGCAAGCCTATAAGGACTTGGACAGGCATAAACTCAGAGCAATCTCAATTGTCCAGCCTTTTTTCAGGCTCTATGTCCTGACCCTGGCCCATCTCATCTCTGGGCTACTACCAACTCCAAGTTCGAACCTAATTCATTTCAATAATTTATACATTTCCAGAATTACAGCAAAAATAAAATAAAGAAGTGCTGTACAACACCACGCAGGGAAACCTTTAATAAAAACATAAAATATTCTACAAATAGATGCTCTTTAGATAAGAGCATCTCTCCGTGGAGCATTACTCGGGTCCAAACAAGGTCTGACACATTTGTCTCAGTGAATTTGATTAATAAAGCTAGATCTCCAATCTCAACATGAATACCAATTCAATAATAAGCCCTCAGCCTTTGGAGTTTCATTCAAAACTAGAGGAAAGTAAAACAAAGCAGCAAAAATTGGTCATAAAAACATGGTAAGCCCATGATTTAGTGGGGCGATAAAGAGTGGAAAGGTGGTCATTCATCATGGAGGCTAGCTCACCAGGAGAGAGCCTGTCAGAGACACCACTAGGTCTGGGAGGCATTTTGAGAGAGAAAGAGCCTCCGGTTGGCCCTTCAACCTGTTTGTTTCAATGTCTTTTCCAGACAGACACATACAGACTTTACACGGGTGACGAGCGCTTTGTCTTTGCAGCTCCATTGTCACAGTATTCCTGAGGGATGGGTGTTGTTAGCTGAAAAGGAGGGTGAAACTTTAGAAGGCTTACAGCTGCAGGACCCTTTGATGGGAACAGGAAAAGCTTTATTGGACTTTTTATTGTAACAATGTCAGGGGTTATGATGTTTCAGTGAATTGCAAAAGGCTCTGAATAAAGCTTGTGCCATGAGACCCTTATGGCCAATTGAATAACACAAGTTAAAAATAAGTAATTTTTAACATAACTTTTAGTTTTAAGGTTAAAAACCTACCCAAAATAGCCATCTATTTATGAAACACAGACGTTGTTTGACATGGAAACTTAAAGTGGTGTCCAATGCAATAGATGCATATAAAACGTTTCATGAAACTGTGGTAAGTTGTTCATATTCTTGTTAGCTGAAGCGATTTGGCTAATAAGTTTGTTTATAGTTAAATTATAATTTGTTGTACATTTTTGCCCTGATGAGTAAAGTAACTTGTTTTTTGTGTACTTGTTTCTTGTAAAGAATAAGTCTTGTTTCAGGAGAATCGTCACTTCCGGCTGTCGCCTGTAGTTTTTTGCTCGGAAAGGAATGAAAAAAGTGGACGGAGAAGGTTTTCAGTCATTAAGATGCCAGAACGATGTCCTCAAAACACAAGTACGTTGTCCTAATGTTAAAGAGACTACGGAAATGTTAAGAGTTGGGCTTTAAGTCAGGGAAAAGGATGCTAAAAGTCAGCTATGACAGTATGCCCGTTACTGGAGTGTGAAAACCACCGACCTACTAAATCATTGTTAACCATTAAATGTCTGCAAAAGCCAGAAAAATGGTACACCTTAGCCAACACTGAAGTATTTAAGTTAAAAACAAGTAGAATTTAAGATTAAAGCGCTTAAGATAGCTAGATAGTCGCAGGGCTGCAACTGTTAATGTTACACATAACTAGCTTCCAACTTCCGGTAGTTTGTCTAAATTATCTCCATAACTGACACTGTATTGTTTTCTCTTACCCTGACCCTACAGTATCACCTAGCATTCAAAGTAGGGTTAGAAAATAAAGCTAACATATAAAGTGCAGCAGTATCCCATGTTTGTTTTGAAAAAGCAAATCGGCACCATTTACATGATGACTACCTAGCCATGTAAATAATATTTTGTGAGTAAAAATATGTAAAAAGGGTCAGTAATTATATTTATTTATTTTTTGTAATCATACTTCATAGGCATTAATTAATGAAGGCACTGTGTCCTGCTTCATATGTGGCCTAGCAGTAATGCTAAATGCTTCATGAAACTTTGAGCATGAAGCTGCATATCGAGACATCTTTAGTTCATTGTTTTAGTGAATTTGTGTCATAGAAAAAAACAGTAATCACTAAATAGGACTGTAACTGTGCAACACCATTAACTGATTTATAGCTGTTGATAGGTAAAAACTAAGTAGCCTGCCACCCCTGCTTAAAAAAGAAAGAAAGAATTAAATAAATCACAAAACACATTATACACCAGTCAGACACAGCATTAAAACTAATATTGTATAGGTCCATCTTCTGCTGGCACAACAGCCTTGCTCCCCGTAGGCTTACTAGCCACATAGTTCAGGGGGACTCTTCCAGACCTCTGAACAAAGTGTTGTATCAGCCACCAATGCATTAGCAGTAGATCCTTTATCAGGTCCTTTTAGGTAGTGAGGTGGGGCTTCATGGATCAGACTTGTTTTTCCTGCACATCCTATAGATGTTTTATTGGGCTGAAATTTGGGGGATTTGGAGTCTAAGTCAACAACTTTTACTCTTTGTCATGTTTCTCAACCCATTCCTGAACTATTTTGCAGTGTGTCAGTGTCCATTACCCTGCTGAAAGAGGCCAGCGCCATCAGGGAATACCTCTGCCATGAACAGGAGTGCAACAGTGTTTATGTGGTTGGTATGTATCAAAGTGCATGTATTTGTAGCAGAGCACATCACACTGACTCGCTTCATTCCAGCAGTGCGTCCAACTTCCATATGTAATGATCAAACCACGTGACAAAAAAAAGGCCACCATCCTCCGCTGCTGGTCTAATTCTGACACTGTTTCCCCCTTTGTAGACCTTCTGGACCATGATTAGGCTCAAGACGGGATCAGACCCGTTTGATCCGCTCTGTATTCTGTATCGATCATACCAGCATGAAGATTTTCGCTGAGTACAGTAGCTCTCCTGTGGGAGTGGGACACACATGTGTGTGAAGTGCACAAACACCCAAATGTTACTCTTACTAATGACTGATATAATAACGGTCTCATTCCAAAGCCATGTGCATTAACATGGTGGTGGTGCATCCACAAAGTTGGCCATATAATATGTTATAGGTGGAAATTTGGCAGGTGCACAGATTTCAAAGCCATTCAAAACAATTTTGATTCTGACCTTTATGAATAAAATTGACTTGACTTATTCTCTACTGTTGGCTTATGAAAGCCAGTTGAAGCTGCTCAGACGGGTCTTTCTTGGTGTCTTCATCAGAACAATATTTACAGTTTACAACTTTTTCAAGTAAATAAATTACATCAATATTAAATATTTGTTTAAGCAGCCATTCTTTTGGAAATCATTTTAATGCCCCCACTGTCTAAAGTACATGAACTCTCCATCCATCCATCCATTTTCTGCTGCTTGTCTGGGTCTGGGTTGTGGGGCAGCCATCTAAACAAAGAAGCTGAGACCTCCTTCTCCCCAGCCACTTCCTCCAGCTTAACCAGTGAGGCACTGAGGGATATAATATCTCCAGCCTTTCCTGGGTCTGCTCCCTGCTTCCTTCCAGGTAGAATATGTCTGGAACGTCTCATTCATTTTGCATCCTACTGAGATGCCCAAACCACCTCGACTGGTTCAGTTTGATGTGGAGTTCTGCTCTTGAGTCCCTCCCAAAAGCCCAAACTCCTCATCCTGTCTGTAAGAGAGAGTCCAGACACCCTTCGGAGGAAGCTCATTTCTGCTGTATCTGCAGTTACATTTTTTCAGTTACTAACCACAGCTCATAGCCATAGATGAGGGCAGGAATGTCGATGCTTCAGCAGCAGCTTGAGTGAGAGCAGCTATGTGTTCTTTTCATGCTTCTGATGCGAGTTCAGCCGACAGTAACCAGTTAGCATAATCGGTAGAACATCCCAAGCACCAGCAGATAACTTCTTGTAAAACAAGAATACAGATGTAGCTACATCGCACATCTGAGTTGTATCTATCCTTTTAAACTAACCTTGGCAAGAAGTCAGATGGCTATATATCCTAAAGTGTTTTAAAAATCTCCATCTCGGGGAATAGTCATGGCACTCAACCACTTTTCAAAACTTTTGCTTTCAAGTCAACCCCTTTTAATTTTTTTGTGAGTGTTATAGAATCAAATTAGCACTTTATGCACACTTTATGCACATGAATCACAACCATGGCACGATTATTACCGGCTTATGTTTCGTTTTTAGAGCTGCTAGCAGCAGTGAAGTGAGTTTTGACATCAAAGCCAAGTGTTTCAGTCTGCTAGCTCTTAAATCAGTGTTGTTATAGTGAATGCGTCCTTATGTGATATTCTTCAAAGGTCATGATGTCACTATGACCTTGAGATTTTGAAAGTCTTGAAGTGCTGTTGATTAAGTAACGTAAGATGTGGGTTGAACAGACTACTGTTAACAGGAGTTCAAGAATGGCTTAAGTGGAGAGCCTCTTTTCTTGTCAGAATTAATAAAGCAAGTCTTTGTGTGTATTCCTTTAGAGCCACTTTTCTGTGCCACCCATCTGTTTTAAGGTCCTTCCTTGTTTTGTTAAAAGAAAATCCAGAATTTTAAAAAAGTGTTAGTGCTCAGTGTATCAGGTTTAAGAACAGTTTGAAGCAGTGCCTCTACGTTTTTGCCATTTCTAAAGCGTCAGTGGAGAAAATGCCATTTATTTACTTGACTTTACTTAACTTTGGAGATTTTTTCTGAAAATAGTCTTTCTTTGTTTTAAGATCTGAGAACTGCAAGAATAATAAAAACATAAAGAGTGCTGTGAAAAATGTTTAAAAACCTCCCCTTTTTCCAAGCTCCTCTGTGAGCCAGCATTTTAATTAAAAGCACTTGTTCCTAAACCTGTGCTTAATATTTCCCATTAGTCACATTTGAGGGATTACAGACGGCACCAATGCAAATCAAAGATTAGATGGAAAATGCAGATGTGTGAACAGTGCGGCTCATTTTATAGCTATCATAGCTCTTTAGTCATTTCAAAAAAAAAATTAACTGGCAGTGACAAGGTTCCCTTTTCACTTACAAATAAAGATGACAATCTTCTGAAAGAGAAATGTCTGGAAGAGATTTCTTGGTTGGTCAGCAGGGGAGGTCCTCAAGGAAGCCATGAGATTTCACTGAAAACATATCCTTTTCAATCATATTATAAGCACTATGCAATAAATCCTCAAAGGATTTTATATTAACTTCATTAGAATGGAAGATGACATGATCTTCTTTTGTGACTATGGCTCTTTTTTTTCCACAGAGACATTTTCATTTCTTTACTGTGGACATGTCACAGTGGAAAAATCATAGATGTAAAAAAAAAAGCAATTTACTGCAGCAACAGAACAAAGCCATTGTTATTATTATCAGAAACACCCAGGTTTTTGTTATTGTGATGAGTCAAAGTATCTGCTGGGAAAAAGACTCATTATGTTGAATCTAAATGTACCTAATTACATGACACTGCATATAAAGGGTTATTTTGATTGGACAGTAAAAAAGTGTGGTGAGCAGCGCTTTGATTATCCATCTGGTTGGTGTGCAACTTTCCCATGGATCACAAACGCTGTAACATTTGCCCTGCACGTTTTGTATTCTTTAGCTTGTCTTTATGCATTGTAAATCGTTTGTGACCGCTGATACAAGGTTAGCACCCCTGTCAATCAACCCTTGCTTAGCGTCTTCATCAGATTGTGCAGAAATGTCTCAGGACAGAAAAAAAGTGCAAGACTGGATAGCCTCTGCCCTCTTCTTCATTTCCTGCTGCCCTCTGCTCAAATATCATATCCACACGTGGATATGGGTTAGTGTTTTTGAAAAGCATACTTTAATTAGGTGCCGCTTGTGCCTTGGGTTTATATATATATGTAAAAATGTGCTCTGTGTTTGATCTGTTAGAGAAATGTAGCTTTTAATCCTGCCTCCTACAGTGGTGTATCAGCAGTGTGTTTCAGCATTTAAAATGCACTGATGACTATTATTCAGAGCAGATAACCCCCTTTTTTTTGCTTGGGTTCTTTTTGAGAGACTAGGGAAGAAGTGACGGATGGACAGATGCACTGCATGTCTAGAGGAAGGGAAAGCAATGATCAGCAAGGAGTTTGGCCGATGCCCAATGCGACTATTAAGAATTGTCACCGATAACAACAAACACTGCATGAATTATATCGTTGCACTGGCATTTACAATCACATCTTTGCTTTTGCCCTTTCTTTCTGTTTGTGAATTAGCACCCTGTCAGCTCTCCAGCACATTTCCAGAGTGGGAAGAGTAAGGGAAGGGAGAGAGAAAAGGAGAAATGACTGTGCAAGCATTTTAAAAACAGGTATAAAAGTGATTTTTTTTTCCTTTTTTGCTGTTCGAGGTTTTTGGCATATTTATGGAGTGTTACTGTAGAAGCGGCCCATTTAAGGCTATTTGCAGAAAGCGCACATTGTTCACATCAAGCTCAGAAAAGCTGAAGGCACAGCCATGTGATCGTGACCTCGCCGCTGAGAGCCAAATTGCACGAGGCAGATGGGATTCAACATTTGTGAGAGCTCTCTACAATTAATAAAAGAATCACGTTAGGAAAATAAATTTAAAAATGTAGGAGCGTTATTTCTCTTAAAGCTTTGTGTTAAGGAGCCTAAGGCGTGCGCGCGCACACACACACATACACACACACAATTCTGAACTGGAGAGGCATGCTATCATGCCATTGCTTAATCTGTCAAAACATCCACCTCAGTAAGACGGAAGAGAGAGAGAATAGATGTTAAAAAGTTGTGTGTGTACGAATGATCAAATATTTTACTCTTATCCCTGCTGGGCTCCCTAACGATTTTTAGGGATGATTGTGAATGTGTAATAGTGCCTTCATCATCGTATTATCTTGAATCACATTACCTTCAGTACACAGTGTTCAATAGCATTTCTCTTTTTCTTCCTGAAAGATAAAACACTCCACCACAAGCGTTTTATTGTGAAAACAATACTGAGGAACCAACATTTGACGTACCTTCTGGGAAAAACACTTGTTTTTCTTTTTATATTTAAAGGTATAATTAAAAAGAAAAGCTTCATACAAAAATAAAACAAACATAGTTACCCATTGATTCCAAAGTGATATCTTCTGTGCAGTATCTGTGGGATTGTTACAATGGAAAGCTAGAGGCCTGTATTGTCCTGACTTCAGAAATGTAACCACTGACTCTTGGGGCTGAGTCAGACGAAAATGTGGTGTGCTTTTACTCTGCTCAGCCAAATGTGAAATAAATAAAAAGAAAGGAAAATGGCTGCTCTCTTGGCTGTACCCTTGGTCCCTTGCTCTTTGTTAAAACCATATCTCTGCTGCTCCATTGCCCCCAGCTACATTAAATCCCATTAAATTCACCTTCATTAAAGCAGTCCTCTCTACTCCTTGCAGCAGCCCTGGTGCGGGCCTCTCAAGGACAGAGCAGTAATGAGGGTGGACTGGATTTAACCTTGAAGAGTACAGGTTTTCATTTCCAAATCAATAACTTATGGTTCAAAACTGCCACTAGATCCAGGCTATAATTTTCTAGCATTAATTGTGTGGATTATGTTTCTTCAGCAGCGAGAAGGTATTTAGCTTTAAGCTGCAGTGTAGAGATTGCATTTATCATTACTTTCCCCCCCTTTTTTTTAACAGTAGGAACTGACAGCTTGCACATTTTCTATATCACTGAGTTCGTGTGCATATACACTTTGGTGCACAGATGGGATGACTTAAGGAGTTTGTATTTCAAAGAGTCTGTATGAGTGTTAGTAATTAGACTCTTGGTATTTTTTTTGTTTTGTTTTTTTACAGTAAGACCAAGCAGAGGGCAGAAGGCTGGAATTTTTCTCCTGCCTCAATCCGGGATTGCAGTTAATGTGTCATCATTCGCTGGAAAGAGGTCGAAGTATAAGAAATCTCCTTTACAGCCATGTAAGACAAGTTTTGACAGTCACCTGCTGTCAGAAGAAGCAGGAAAGTGTGAATTATGGATGAAAAAATTAACAGTTAGATGATAGGCAGGCAGCAGGGATATGGAGAAAAAAAACGTCTGACCTACTGTAAAAGAATTGAAATTGTTTCAGCCCCTGTCATTCTCTGCGTTTTAGTGGGGCATTCTCTGTAGTGGAGTTTCCTGTCATTGTCATACGACTGTATGGAAAGCATTAACTTGTCCTGCGGTGATAATTTCTGCCCGACATGTTCTTAATATGAAATATCAGATCTTTTCATAAAATAGGGAGGGCTGAGGCTGTGGTGATCACTGGAGCTTAATTTTTTAATCAACTTCTCTTTTAAATGAAGCTTTATTAAATTACAAACTCAAACAGTGGGAGTAGGACACCGGCTGAGATGGACCAGTGTTAAAAAAAAAAGATAATGTGTGATAATTAAATAATGTTAATAAAAACCCTTTGCTATCATAGACTGAGAAGAATGAGAAGGGGACAATACCCGGTAGCTATTTCATGGTTCTCTTTTCTTTCGTTCGTTCTCATTATGGTCTCAGGAAATTTACCATGTAAAATTATGAAAAGAAGAAAGGGATGCAATGTCTGTGAGATATTGACAGATGGCAAATGGAGACACAATTGCATTCATTTTTTCTTGCGCTTATATTCCAGCTGTATACACAGAAATTAAAGGTACTCATTGTTGCTGCTCAGCCAAAGAAAATGGGATTTGACTGCATTTTGTTTGAGCTTTGACAGCTTAAAGGTCAGAAAAGTCAAAATACGCTGCATTTTGGTATCACAAAATGAGTAAAACACCAATTATCTTGAATAATTTTGCAATGTAAAATTGTGTTTTTTGTGGATCAGTTCACACCATGTAGCGTTAACTGATGACACCCTAGTCCTGACCCTTGCTGTCACCCTAACTGCTTAAAAAAATAACCTGAAAATGAGTTGACATGACACGAGAACCAGAAGAATTACAAAGACAAATGAAAAAAAGAAAGTATGAATATGAGAAAATATGGCCATTTTTTGTTCCAAGATGACATAACACTTCATGTAGCGTGATATATTTCATGTTTAAAATGTTTTGTGATTGGCACAAACACCGTCTGTCACTATGCACAGGTACATCTTCATCTGCAGACTTCGGTATCAGAGAGAAATTCTTTGCTAAGCTTGGTGGGGCATCATTACTCCATTTTGATAATAGGATTACTAAAAAAATACACTTCTTCAAAGAGACAACAGTACCATTGTGAGGATCCTGAATGCTGACATCAAATGTACTAGCATTAAGTAACATTTGATGTTGGAATCTAGTTATAAATATTTTGAGGAATGCCAAGAATATGGTTTTTTAGTTGTATTAAATGAGTTAATGAGACAGTTGATGAGACACATATTCAAGTAAAGTCAGCAGAAGAGGTAGTCAACAAACCTACTAAATGTACTTCCTCATTAAAGTTTTATTTCCTGTTGAGCAAATTGAAAATGTTAATGGGGTTTTATCATATTGAAGTAGAATTGATTATATCGTCTAGTAATATCTACTGGACAGCAGCGATGAAACACAGAGCTACAGTTCCTTTAGTGGCCACTTGAGGCAGGCTCTGTAAACTTAATCTACAAAGACTTCCATGTTAAAATGCACAACTGTACAGCATTAAAAAGCATGTTTATAGCATGCTACACAACAGTCTTACCCTATATGGTTAGTTTCCTCCTAAATGATGATTCTGCTGGGCGTCATTCTTTTTTTATCCATCCAGGTAAAGTTAGAGCAGTGGCCACTCTTATGTATGACACGGGTAGCTGTACTTTCTTGGTGTCTGCTAGGCCTCACAGGAAGTAATTGGACTCACTGAACTAGACCTTTCCACTGTGTTTGTGCTGTTGATGCATTTTGGAGCATTTTTAATGGATCGCCAGACAAATAATAGTTTTCTGGGCAGCACGGCCTTTGTAAGTAGTTTGTTTTTCAGTTTTGGTGAGTGAAATTCTAGTATTTTCTTTTAGTCCATTTAGTCTTTTACTTATCAGTGATAATTAGGTATATGTGTCTGTGCCTCGGCCTATTAGTGTGGCTTGCTAATCAACTTTGCTGCCATTATCTGATAACTAGCACTCCGGCCTTTTGTACAAATGTGGTATCTTCTCTTTCCATAAAAACAACACAGCAGTAGGTTTCAAAGTAAATCTTTGACGTCACTCTATGTCCGTCTTTTCTAGAATTTGAGGCAGCAATTCATAATGTGAGCTGTTTGCTCCACATCATAATGCTCCTCTTTTCACTTTTTTTAATGGGAAAATTATACTTGAAGATTGAACCGGCTCTTGAGGAAGCCCACGGCCCCAGTGGGTGTCGATCAGACCAGTCAGTGAAGAAAAGATGTGCATTGTTTTCAGCTGGTAACACTAATTTAAAGAATCTGGTTACTGCAGATTTCTTTTTCTTCCAATTCTCCCCAGCCAGCATAAAGAACTTATATATGCTGCAACTTTAAACTCTCTTCTGCTGCATCTTCTTTTCTGCCTCCCCTCACACATTGTTAACTGATTATTTTAGTCTTTAAACACCATGAACTTAAGGGTTCGGGATCAAGAAAATAGTGTTTGGGGCTAAAAAAACAAACAAAAACAGGCCAGATCAGCAAGGTTGTTATTGAAAATGAACAGTTACTGTTTGTGGATCTAATTAAAGAACTGATTTGTTCTTAATGTGTGGATAATTGCTGGGGTCACACTTGTCTTCTTTTGCAAAATATGAGATAGCTGCTTCCTCTTTGTTTGACAGCTTTTGTCTCATGCTTCCTGATAAGTAGGATTTACTATATCCTGCTCTGTGAAGTTGTGTGTTTTAGTCTCTACACAAAATGTCTTTGGCCTGCTTGCTTTGTTTGACTATTGGCTTTAACATTTTGCACAGCTGTCGCTGACATTTTGGAGGGCCTTATGATTATTTATAGTCTCTTAACAGGTCCCACATTGTGCTGTGGGTTATTTCTATAATATATTGTCTCAGTTACAGTTCTGTGTTTTTACTTAGTCTCAGAGTCGCAGAAATTGAACTGATGAGGAGTTTGTGGGAGAAATACATTTTCTCTCCTGTTTAAATATTCTTTTAAAGTGGTTTATTTTTTGGTAAAATTCCTAAAGGTAGAGTTTACTTCTATTCTTTTGAATTCTCGTTTTTCAGCCGCATATAAGTTATTATATGTGCTGTTTTGTTGGTAGGTTTGGTGGCTTTAGTAATGCTTGAGATTTTGTTTCTCCAGCCTTAACACTGGGTATCACTTGTGGGACAAGACAGGTATAGGAATACTGTAGGTGGGTGTAGCATGGTATGCTGAGCCCAAACCTGGAATTTTCACTGTCACAAAGTAAGTGTTTTTTAACTAAAGTAAAGACGCTTTAGCCATGAACTCTCTAGTAGTAGCCAGGCCTTCTTTCCTAATCGGCCCAAAAAAACCCCTAAAATCCCAATCAGATGGTATCAAATGTTCTTTTTTTATTCTAGTCTTTTTCCATTGGGGTGTGTGCACACTGCCATTCTCATAGAGCGCACTGGATTAACAAAATGTGAACATCTCTGAAAAAAACAGAAGCTTTGGACGTTTTCTTAGGGGTAAAACATCAGCAGTGATCTTAGAGAAACAAGTATTGCAGCCGTCATCAATATGGGGGAGTTATAAGTCCATTTCCAAACAATTTGAAGTCCATCATTCTACAGTGAAAAAGATTATTCACAAGTGGAAAACATTCAAGACAGCTGCCAGTCTTCCCATCAGTAACCGTCCCAGCAAATTTATCCCAAGGTCAGACCATGCTGTGCTCAGAGAAACTGCATAAAACCCAAGAGCTACATCTCAAGAGTCCACAGTCCTTAAATATTAAATATTAAATTTAATGTGAAACATTAAAGTTCATGACAGCACAGTTAGAAGAACTGTGATCAAGTAGGGCTTGTTTGGAAGGGCTAGTAGAAAATCTCTTCTACCCAAACAGAACATGGCAGCACAGCTTAGGTTTGAAAAGTTGTGTTTGGAACAGCGTGCTTTGAAGAGACAAGACAAAATGGGCCATAAAGCACATCTCCACATTTGTCAAAAACCAGACACAGCATATTGGCACTAACACCTGATATCACCTGTCAACCACAGCGGTGGAGGCGTGATGATCTGGGCTGGTTTTGCAGCCACGTGACCTGGGCATCATGTAGTCACTATACCAAAGTATTCTAGAGTCAAATATGAGGCCATCTAAAGGTTGGGTCATGCCAGAGGACAATGTTTCCAAGCACAGCAGCAGATCTACAACACAACGGCTAAAAAGAAAAGAATCAAGGTGTTGCAATGGCCAAGACAAAGTCTAGAAATACTGTTGTGAGACCTAAACGTGGCTGCGCATAAACGAATGCCCACAAACCTCAGTGAATTGAAGCAAAGTTATAACGAAGAGTGGGCCAGAATTCCTCCACATTGATACGAGAGACTAATAAAGACATACAGAAAACGCTTACTTCAACGTCTTTACTACGAAGGTAATAAAGGTAGCTTCTGTATCATGGGGTGTCCTTAGTGTTTCACGCTCTGCTTTTTACACTTTTTAGAACATGGTCAGTACTAGATGATTTTTTTTGTCATATTCTGATACATAAAAACTCAGAACTGATAGAAAATATGCTTTATTTTCCACGTTTTTGCATCTCCGCACTGATTTAAAGACTGACAAGAAAAATCCTACAATTTGCATGTTTTTAGTTCAAATGTTTACATAAAAAAGGTGTCTTACACAGAGACATCTACTTTGATGCAAACAAAAACATCTTCGGTACTGCACATGTGTGATCATCAGCGCGTCTCTAAACTGAACCCGAAACATTTGTCTAGTTTTTTTTTTGTCGTCATGAAAGTGTCATGTTGTACAGTCCTCAAGCAGTTTTCTGTCGGCCCCCAGTTTTGACTCAGTTAAGTCAAAGTTGGCAAGTCACCAGGAAACCTTATACTTTTTCATGCCCATAAAGAAAATAAAAACAGGTTTGGTGGACATAGAGCAACCGGTTCACTCATTCTTTGGAAGCATGACATCTAACGTCAGTCTCAAAATCTTTGGATGGACTTCAAAGCTGAAAATATGGGAAATCTTATTTCAGCACCTAATATTGTGCTTATAGTCACCACAGAGCGTGTAGTTGGACTAATTCAGTTAGCCCAAACCTCTTCCAGCCAAGGCTCTTGAAGTTTTACACTTGTACGCAGTATGTTGTGAAATTGGAAACACTTTTATGTCAGTCTGTCTATCAAACTTTATAATGCTCTGATTTCTAACCCACTGGCAGTGTCTTTTAATTAGATTATACCGGAGGAATAACCAGAGTTCAAAATGCCAATTTATGTCCCAGACTGTGTAAAATTTGTTGTTACACTGCCGCCAAACAGAGCAGGTAAGAGCTGACAAGGTCCTCAGGCAAGGAGCAGCTGACTGTTCCTTAAGAGTTTCTCTCTCTCTTTCTCTCTTTTTACTTCCCTCTTCCCTTTTTGCAGTCAGACATTAGAGGCATGGGGGATAAATAAACATGTTATTCAAGAGCCCGACAATCAAAGTAAAATACAGACATTTTTGTGCAGATGATGCCTCCAGGGTAGTGTTTTCTATAGAGAACGTTGATGTTGGCAAGCAGTGAAAGCATGTCTAGTGCACTGCTGCATATTGAAAGTAACAGCGTGTGAGTTCACTGAGACATTAATGCTGATTTGTGACTTAGCAAGAGGTCATCCAAGAGTCTACGGCGAGGTAGAAAAAAATATTTTTTAACAGATCTGCGTTAATTGTGATTGTAAAAAAGTTCAAAGTTCATATGAAAATACTAAAACACTTTATTTTAGATGCAGTGTGTTATACATTTATACCTTATAATGGAAATACTAAGCCTGTGCTTCAAAAATATAGCCATGGAAGCAGCAAAGTCAGCATCTGTAAGTAATTAGAGCTGGCCCAGAAATGGCCTGGGATTCAAAGTAAACATGGATGGTTTCCACAATCAACAACATTTACAAATGCAGAAGAAGGAAGCTACTGAATTTGTGAAGAATGTGCACTGGGAATGGAAAGCATAGAAGCATGAAGCCAGCAGATGTTGAAAATTAAATACATGTGGCATGTGGCTAACAGGACTGTGAGCTTACTCTTCTGATGGTGGAGCTCAGAGTTCCTGAGGGCTAGAGGACAGCTGCTCTGTGTTAATACTTACAGGTTTACATCCAGCCAGCCATAGCTAACATTTTTTGAGTCCATTGCTGTTAGGAGAGGCGGACTTTGTGCATATATATATGTATATATATATACATATACACCCTGCTACTGTTGTTAGTAGTCATACATAAATCAGGTTTAATTCCCTAGAATTGGTCAGGAGTCTGATTTGATTGACTTTAATGGTTGGATAATACCAAACTCTTATAGACTTAAAGTCACAGAGAGCTCTGATTCTTTTGGGCAGTGCTTCACTGTAGAAAGACCAACTGGTGCTACTTTAGATTGCTGAATTATATATAATTGAAAAAAAGAATTTGATACTTGTTGGTGTCCTGAGTTAGGCGGTACTACGAGGGAAATAATGAGGTAGACACATTCTTTGAAGTGTAAAGCATTATATTGCATATTTGTGGCTTACATACAAAGGAGGATCTTTATTGTGTGTTCTATGGAGATGTTTAAAGACTAATTTGAAAAATTCTTTGTATATATTTTTTTCTTTACAGCCTTAACTTCCTTAAAATAAAACATATTGTCATATATTTATATTCAAGGGCTTTTAAATATAAACTGGTTGGGACTCAAACCGTGGAATACATGGTGCTAAGTCTGCCTTTGTGTGGCATTCCTTAACTAAATATTAGGTCACAGGCTGGCAAGAGTGAGTGTGGTTCTTTCTTCACCTGTTTTTAATGAAACTGTACAGTGTTTATTGGAAATAGCATCAGACTCTGACTTTCTTGGCTGTTTGGCTGTTGCAGTGGAAACATGTCACTGGTGTTTAAAATAGTCGTGTCATAAATTATTTGCACTAATCTGTTCAGGTATTCGTTCTGACTCATGAAGAAGTCAGTAATTCTCAGCTGGAATGGGCAGACTTTGCTTTCCACAGCAACGCCAGCAGGAACAGCTTCAAGGAAATTAAGTTTAACGTGTGCCTTTATGTTTGCCCCATTGCATGTAAGAAGTAAGTGTTGCTTTCGCTGGAAAAGAAAGTGCTTAATTTTAAAAAAACAACAAAAAACGAAAACATAATGTGCCCTTTCATTTCACTTTTTTAAAACAGCCCTGTTATTCTTTAAAGTCGTGGTTCAGTTTTTCTGTTTGTACTGTATGAAATTTTCTTGGAATGCCTCAAAGAATGAAGTCTTTACATATTAGTAGAATCTGGTATTGTTATATGTTGATGATAGAAAAACACACATGAATAGACCACTTACTGATAGAGGGAAGAAGAAGTTTCATATATATACTGGATGTTTTTCTTTCTTTCTTTAGGTATACGGGATAATTCTCAGCACTTTTATGTTGAAATGACCAATAACAACTAAAGGAATGTTAGTTCATTTTTGCCTTGTGTACAGTCTCTGATTAAAAGTACTTCATCTCAACACTTCATATTGGAGGGTAAAAACCCTCAGTGCTACTGAATGAACTTAAACTTAAATGCAATGCAAACTGTAATGTTAAAAATCTCAACATATTGTAATGTTGTTTTTAGTATAATTGTTTTTTAGTTCTATTAAAATATTCACATGAAACATATTTTGTAGGCAACGGACATGATTATTGGCAGATTATTTGTATCCCACTTTTGCCACTTTTGTGCTATTGACCAATCACGTCTTAGCAGGATTTGGTAAACATTGGTATTCAGGTAAACAATCCATGCAGAGATGAAAAAAGGATAACTATAGAATACAGTCAGCTTCCATCTGACAACAGTTAATTTTTTTAAAACTTATGAATGAACAGAAACAAAAATCCCTGAAAAATTGGCAAGGCTAAGTTATCAGACTAATGGATTGTTTCCTTATTGTTTTGACCGTAGATAACAGTGTTTGGCTAACCCCAAGATTGAATTTTCCAGCTAATGTTCTACATGTAAGGATAAGGTAACAATTAACATTACATGGTCTAACTTTACTGAAACTTAAATACATTGAGAAAAACTCCCACAATGCTCTGCTACTTCAAAAATGTTGTTTTTGTTTTTAAACGAGAGACCCCTAGTGGCAGAAATGTCATACTCCGCATTTAAGTCGCAATTGTTGTCATCTCTAAATAAACCCCTGACATCGTACTGTTATTGTTGGTAGTTTGCTTTTTGTGCTTTGTATGAGGTGTTCACTGAACAGAGAAAAGCTTTTCCCTTAAAAATTCAAAAGTTCTAAATTATAGTGATGATACTGGAAAATAAAATTTAAAAATGATTAAAAATATTCCCTTTAAGGCTTCTGTTAACAGATATTAGGTTAAACTTGAATGACTGCCCGTAACACTTAAGTTGCAGTTTAATTCATGTCTGTTCAGACCCATAATACATCTAGTGAAGAGTTTAATGGAATTTAATAGGTGGGCACCAAAAATGTGCACCATTAACTCAGTATCCCATCAAATGTGAAATATAGTCACAATTCCCCCTTCTGTTCATGAGTTACAGCACTGAATAATCTCCAGAAAAATGTCTCTGCAGAACGATGTGAATTTGATCTTTGCCCTTGATATGAAAATCCATCATTTCATAATTTTTTCCTGCTGGGAATTTGAGTGAAATTTTGCCGTAACTAAACATCTGAATTCATGACTTTGTTTTATTAGGTCACAGCGACCTTCGCCCTTGATCATCAAAATATGATTTTTTCCTCCAAGTCCAGGTGAATGCTTGGGCCATTTTTTTCAGATATTTCCTCCTAGCATTCAAGAAATGTTGCATTCATAACATAAGCACAAAAGGGTAGTCTCACTCTCTCCAAGGCCCAGGGCCGTAACAGAAGAATGAGACGGATGTCCGTACAGACAAATGGACAGAAAACATAATGCTTCCTGCCACAGCTGTTGCTGGCACGGAGGCATAAAAAACCACCTCGTCGCTTCTCTCACCCCTGATATCTCTGCCCTGTATAACCAGGTGCGCCTGTTCAGTCAACCCACTCACAGGCACAGTTTGGAGAGTTTGTTATTACTTAATTACTGCTGTCAGCCCCCATCATGGTTTAACGTGAAAGTTTGCAGCTGTTTTCCTTCTCTCCATATTTCTTTGTTTTTCTGGCCATACCTTTTCCCCCCACTCTGTACAGTGGCCTTGTGCTGGTGAAGCTACTTCAGTGTTGAGTACTTTACTGTCGTGTTGATCCAGACTTGGACCAACCACGGGTTTTTTAATATTTCTTTGAAGATGCAGTCAAAAAGTCCCACACTCTACAATACACTAAAGGGAGAAAGTTCTGAAGTGTCTCATTTTGTAGGCTTCTATTGTAGATTTTTATTTTATTTAAAGATGTGGCTAGATGTGATGGATAAGAAGGGGCATATTCACCCCATCTATCCCCCTGTGGATTTAGTGATAGGAAGATATACATTATGTATTTCCTGTTAAATCACTTTTAAATGCAGTGGTAGTAGGGTTGGGCAAATGGTCAAATCTCCATTTAAAGGAGTGATGTTTTTTTGTGGCCAAGGGGATGTTGGACAAAGTTGAAGCCCTCCTTTTCCCTGGAGGTGGGCTAAGATCATTAGTTTTAGTTTTTGAAGTGTTTGGCCTTTTGATGTTCCTATGTTCTCTTTAGGCACCCTGGCCTGAAGGATATTTAATATCACTCCTACAAATTTCCAGTTAGGAATAATTTGAACTGAGCATCTGTCAAAGAAACAGCCATTTAAATACATTGGTCATGGTTAAAGAGGCATAAAATGAAGCCAGATTAGACAGAGCACCTTTCTCTGAAGGTTGGATCTGTGTGAGTGTGGGCCAAACTGGGGCACAGGGACCCAGCAAAACTGCCCATGCTTCCAGTTCATTAAATATAACTATCAAACACCGGTGGGATTTATACTCTCCCCTGGCTGCCCTCCTCGTGATCAGCCATGCTTGTTTCTTCTGCCACTCTGGCATGATGGGGATTGTCTTAGGGTCTCAGTTACTTGATATTTTATTTATAAATGTTCAGGGGAGTTGGGACTAGATTATATTTCTCTCTGTCTTTGATGCTCTGAATAACAGGGGACTGGCGTATTTCTTCACTTCAAACATTCGCCTTACGTTTCCACTAGGGTGTGCAGGAGAACCTTTATCAGTGGAGGGAATCTTAGATTATGTGTTATCGCCAAGAGAATCATGAAAGAGCATGCATTATGTCCTTCGAAAGAAACTGTCTGTACTTATGACAACCCACTGCCCCCCAAAATATCCTTTTCCCCCTTTAAAGTAAGACAGAAGCATTGTCACTCTGTTTAGATGATAATTTACAAAAAAACTCATAAAGGTGTTTTAATTGATGCCAATTTAATTATTTTGATACAGTGTGTAGACCTGTTGAAGCATTTTGTAACGGTTTTAAATGATATGTTGTGCTTATAGCTACTTTTGCTATTTTCAGTAGCATTGTTTTATTGACAGTAGAATAATTACAATGCTTAAAAATGTGCTTCCAGTAAATGCGCTTTTAATATGCTTACATAAACAATACCAAAACTGGAGAGAAAGTTTGTCAGATTTGTGGGAAACCTTTTAAAATCCATAGCGCATGCTCCATATACCCAGTTCTCCCATTACTCTTTGGTCTAGGTGTCTGGAAAGAAAGACAAGTTGCTTATGTTTTAAGGGGAAAAAAACACATTAGTTCCACATTTATTTAAAAAAGAAACAGCAAAAAAAGGGAAAAGGTTAAAGAAAGTCTGCTGCACGAGGGACTCTGGGGAGTGTTAGAGGGGCACCCGTCTCTTTCTTCTTGCCTTTCAAAGTTTTTAGTGCTCTTTTGCCATAATGTGTTGATTAACTGCATTATCTGACCCTCCTCTCTTTTTGCATACGCTATATTCATACAGGCTTCTCTTTTCAATTTATAAGCACTAAATAAATAAATAATAAAAACAAAATACATTTTTGTAATCTAGCCTTTGGCTTTGACACCCACTATGATTTTTCCTATAAAGCATATATGAGATATGCCATACTTGGACCTAATCTGGACATGAAGAAAAAAACATTTTGACATTACATTTTTATGAGGACACAGTGGGCAATCCATAATCTGTCTCCTCTTTACAGCCCGCTAAGCAGTGTACAACTTCAAGACTTTTCCTCCTCCTTGACATGGTTGCCCTTATTCTATCACGCAACAGCTCGACGCAATTAACCCTAAGAAGGTTCATTTAAAAATTAGGTAAGCTCCAAGTGTTAATTGTCTAAAAATAGTTATCTCCATTGTAAATAGATCACCTAAGGTCTTAACTAATCACTAATGAATAGTGTGTGAAAATTCTAATCTTGTACCAAAATGACATTAATCATATGTCAAATGATGTTTTTAATCAGTTTAATCTCCTGCTGGTGGGTTTTTTAATGCCTAAACTTGGGAAACTTTCTAGAACAGATTTAAAAAAAAAAAGGTTGTTTTTTTCTTTTTCAGTCTGTGTGCAGATTTTCAAAACTATTTTCTACTTTTATGCCATCCTTAATAAGAATTATTTAATATGAATCAGTGAACTCATAAGTGTTTTTTTTTCAAGTCTGGATAAAACACAAATTCTCTCCACTATATGAGGTAATGCATCAACTCTGCAGGAAAGAAGTTAAAGCAGGTGGTAGTTAAAAAAACCCACCCTTACAGATCTGGTGGCAAGTGGCCATTGCAAAGTTAATTGTGGGTTGCTGAGATCTGGAGTGACCAAAATGACAATAAAGCTTAGTAAATCTACTATTTGGGTTGAGCAGGACTCAGTTATTTGTGCAGAAGGGGAGAATTTTCAGTGTACTTGATGTGAGAGGGGCTGTGCTGCCACTGCACACTTTAGGGTTTGATTGGGTGTTAAATAACTAGATAACAGGCAGTAGTTAAACGATGTGAAGTTGTAACTTTATCCTCTTTACCTTGGTTTGTCCTGATGGTGGGAGGAGACAGTGTTGGAGGTGAATGTGCTGTAAGTGTGGGACTGCTGTGGAATAGGCTGTCAGGCTTCATTAGCCCAAGCCATCTCTATCTCAGGAGGAATGTGGCCAGTGGTTTAAAACCAATTTCCATTACCTGCCTTCATTTTATTAACTTCCGTACCATTACCAGAGAGCTTCCCTTTGACACTTGTTCCTCCTCACTGTCTTGTACTTCTAAGAGGTCCCTATGGGAGCAAGGTTGTGAAGCCTCACTTATCCTGTACTCTGTGTTCCCTTTAATCGCCAAGAACGGCGTCTCCACCCTCTGCAGGCTTGTGCCAGTGTGTCATGTGTATCGCCGGTTCAGATGATAGGGCACCTAGATGAACCTACATGTACAGTGATTCAAGCATCCAACCCCAAATCCCGTAGCCCCCGAGGCTCGGGCAGTAAGGTCCAAACAAGTCTGAACCTACTTTCAATTCTCACTAATTCCTGAATTTTGAGTGAGGCTGTAAAGAAATAATTCTGTGCGCGCATGTGGTGTGTGGCAAATAGTAACTGTGATATATCTAGTGCATGACAACAGCCCACCAGCACTGATTAGATCTGCTGGGAGTGTTTGTCCATGAATAAGACAGGCTGCACCCTAAGTGAAGAAGAGGAGTATGAGGCTTGTAAGACACCCTTCTTCATGACTGCCACTTGGGAGCACAGGGAAATGGAGGAGGAGGTGAAAGGCCAGGTGTCTGCCACAGAATTTAATTAGAAAGACTGGATGCTTTGTCCTCTGTTAAGTTGCTTCAGGCATTCTTTAATTGCCCCATTCCCAATTTCTTCCAGCAGTCCCTTTTCTAAAGTTCATTAGTATTCATCTTGCAGGAGCATTTGAATGTTGATTTCAAGGATTTTTTTTTTACCTCACTCTATTTTAAATTCTTTTTTTAAAACTTGTGTACATTGAAATATATTTGCAATAGCTCCTTTCCAAAACTTGTTCTCTATTAGATTCTCCACTTGAAGCCACTTTAACTTACGTGATGAGATCAGTAATTGGCTGGTATGATTAATTTCCTTCTTATTAAAAGCTCATAGCTAATGTTTTGGAAAGTAACCAGATAGATTAAGACATGGGGGAAAAGAACAGGCACTCAGAGAGTCCTAGACCTGAGAAGCTCGATGAGAAGGTTCTGCTAATTGAACAAATGAAAGCATTTTTGTGATTTTTCTCCTTTCTTAAATTATTAGAATTAAGTGTGTCTGATGGATAACTCAACCACAGGGTTACTCTGATGGATATGTAATTAATTGCATGATGCCACTTTAGAAGCACCACATTTCTGCTTTTTTTCCTGAGCTTGATGTTCTGAGGATGAATAGTAATAGCAAGTGAATGGAAATTATCAAGATGCATTTTTTTGTGAACTCAAGAGAATGTTTGGTATGAGAAACATATGTCTTCTTCCATACCTGTTTTTTAACAGCTGCAGTAAGCCTGATTTTACTTAAAGAAAGATTTTATGATCAATCAGAGTTTGATTTAGCATTTAATAAGCAGTTGTCAACTTGTATTACTCATATTATATATTTATAATGTAAAAATGCTTATAAGAGAAAATATTTCTCTGCCCCTGAGTTTTATCTGAACTGTTTTACGCAGCATTTGAGAGGAGAAAGGTGATATGAACACGAGCCATAACACTGACCATCATTAATTAAAACTGTAATCAGGAAAATGAGACTTACAGGGATTTTTCCTCAAAGGAAAGGAAATAAATGAGGACTTCTGTGTCCTGAAACAAGGTTTAATGAACAAAAATCTAGTTCAGCTGCTTTTAAACTACAGTAAAGCGCAAAATCCTCCCTGGCAAGTTACCGACCTCTCCACGTACCTCACGGCATTTTCAGAGGTTATGCCTCCTCCAGCATACGCATATCTTACCTGCACTGCAAACTGCATACGCACATATACCGAGACAGTCTGCCCTGCAATATAATATCCGGTTTATCTAGTTGCTGGGAATAGTTAAATCCTTCATGGGGGAAGCACTCTGTTGGTAGGATTACCTCAGTATTCGTCCACCTTTTCTCTCCTTATTATCACTTTTTTCCCCCCCAACAGGCAAGTTTAAGGCCAGTGTTTTAATGTTCAGCTCTATTCAATCCCCAGCTTTTCCACTGGATATAATATTTATTTTTTGGTTAATCACTTAAGTATCACGCTGAGCTCAGTATCTTCAGTAGTTGGTAGCAGCATTATATGTATGATGGGTGAATGTCAGGGCATAAACATACTTTTTATGTACACGGCATAAAAAAAGTTTTCAAAGTAAATTTTCCTTTTCAAACATTCTTGGCGGATGGCTGCAGTCTGTCAGTTTCAGCTGGTCTGGCTGGCACATGTTGAATGCCTCTTTTGTACTTGGAGTTGGAACAAGCATCTTACTGAATATGAAAATTGTGTCAGAAAATACAAAAATGGGGAATAATGAAATATAAAATCTGTGCTGTGGCTGTTTTCTTCTTCTCTCTTTTTTGTGTGCTTATATTTTTTTTATTAGCTTTTTCCACAGCTTTGGTCCCCCCTGCGTGCTTCACTTAAGAGTGGACTCTGTACCTGCTGTTTTAAAGGTTCATTTTGAACTTACAACTAAGGCGGACACCGGAGGAACCCTGCCTTTGATTGATTGTTGAGACCATTGATCTAATTTTGAAACCTTTGAATTTCTCCTCTACATCCATTCATTTTTTGTAAGGAGTGGAATAAAACTAATTTCCTTGTGCCTCATGCAGTGCTTCACTCTCCAAAGTGGGGAAACAGAGCGAATAAATAAATAAATAAACCTAAGAAACAGGTCCTTCACAGTGGCACAGAGATTTTTATAGACTGGATCAATTAAATTTGTCGTGTTTGGAACGATGGGACTCCGTAACTCAATAAGAAGTAATGTGGTTGAAAATGCCTCTCACTGTGTGGCCATTAGGTGAGAGAATGTTACCATATGAGTTTTAATATGCGAGTATTACTGAGGTATAAGACTGGTCTGAGCCAATTAGAATCAAGAGCAGCCTAGAAAACGGAGATGTGGGTGGGCATCCTGGGCTACCAAGTCCTGCTGCGACGGCGAGAGAGACAGACATAGAGAGAGAGAGAGAGAAAGGGAGAGATGGAGGACTTCACAGCCAGGGCTTGATGGAAACCAGTAGTGCTTCAAAAAGTAGAGCAGAGACACTGGCTTTTACTTTTTGCACAACAGAACAAGCCATGAGTAACTGGCACACTTAATGCACTCAGTCTTTTAATAATACCCCCAGCTATGAAATGTTTTTTCCCTCCTGATAAGCATTTATATTACAAAAAACCCCATTTCTTTGTGAGTAGATACATTTAATCTTACCTAAATGAGTATACACTGCATAAAACGCTTGCAGTTTATAATCAGTTTGAAGATAATATGCATTTTTCAGCAGTATGTTGTTTTATGAAACAATTTTACTAATGATGAACAAATAAGAAGTAATAGTAAATGTGTAAATATTGTCCTTGTTATAAATAGTGCAGTTTTTTTTTTAATTTTTGATGTGCTCTTTTAAGAGCTTTATTATATTCTGAGTGTGTGCAAACTGTATCAAACAGTGCTGAGTTGAGAGGTGGCTGTATAAAGGCTCAATTCACAGTGGTGGGAAAACAGAACTAATGACTTGTTCTGTGTTTTCTTCCACTAATTACAAATGTATTTCTTGCTCAAGGACGCTTTGAGATGTGGACAGACCGAACTGGGGATCTAGCTACCGACTGTGACATGTCAATGCTCCCATCATTGCGTACCTCACTGGCTGTGTGAGCTGGTATATGCACATATTTGCATATATATTACTGCCTTTCTTTTATTTTGCAGAATTATTTTATAGTTTGAGCAGGATTACATTTCTACTGCCTTTTGCCAGTCGGCACTTACATTAAGCTGGCCGAACCATCAGTTACTTCCTAAGAAGTGATGTTCCCCAAAGACTTTAGGAAAAGTATTCTGTGGTTTGATGAGACAAAAGGTGTTTATTCTTGTTTGAGTCCTGTTACATCTGCATAAAACTAAAACAGCATTTCATAGTAAAAAACATCACACCAAACATGGTGGTGATAGTGTGGTGGTCTGGGGCTGCTTAGCTGCTTCAGGACCTAGAGACTGGCTGAAATTGCTGGAAACAGAAAATCCTGAAGGAAAATGCCCAGCCATCAATTTGTGCCCTGAAGCTCAAGTGTATTTGGGTTATGCAGCAGGACAATGGTCCGAAACATAAGCAAGTCCACTTCTGAATGGCTCAAAAAAAAAAAAAAGGTTTTATGGTGGCATAGTCAAAGTCTTAAAGACCTAAATCAGATTGAAATGCATTGACAGGCCGTTCATGCTCAAAAACCCTCCGCTGTTGCTGAATTAAAACAATTCTGCAAAGCAGAGGGGTTAAAATTACTCCACAGCGTGAAAGACTCATTGCCAAATAAAACAAACGACTGACTGCATTTCTCTCTGCCAATGGTGGCACAACCAGTAACTAGGTTTGAAAAGCTTTTCTCCTGTAACAAATGAAATCATCATTTAAAAACAGCATTTTATATTAACTCAGGTTGTGTTTGACTAAAATTCAAATTTGTTTGATGATCTGAAACACGTAAGTGTGAAAAAACGTAAGAAATCCGGGAGGGGGCAAATGCTTTTTCATGGCACTGTAAGTGAGACTGTCTTCATTTTCATATATTGGTTTCTAAACTACTCTACCAAAAACTGTAAAAGTGTAGCTGCTTAAAATCCTCCTTTCAATGATCTTCTTTTTTCCTGACAGTCAAGCAGTCATTCCTTTTGCGTGTGTTAGTGCGTGTGCGTGAGTGTGTGAGAAAAAAACATTCCCTATCAGTGAACTCAGATGTGTCACTTTCTATGTCGGGGAAGGATGGAAACACAGAGTGCCTCAGGACATTGTAACAAACTCCCTTGTGCCACCAGCCCCCCCGACACAATTACCCACTCATGTCTAATTGGCATTTGAGGCTTCTCTGCTTGATCGACCATGGCCACATCAGCATGAAGTGGCAGGGCAGCGCTTGCCAAACTGTGACTTAACTGGTATCACGCTTTGTTACTCTTGAAGCTACTTACATAATTTGTTGATGTAAATTTACTCTGCCTAATTAACATCGTCAGCCTCTCATTTAATGCGAACAGACGTGAGATGCAGCCAGTCCCTGGTGTTACTGTCCGTTTTGCTGATTTCTGAGGAGTAGCGCATAGGCCTGTCTGCGGGCTGTTGTGCAGGAATCTATGTGACTTGGGTGATCTCAGTCTTTTGCTCAGTATATGCGTAACTTACCCCTGGTGTGCGCACTTGAGAGATAGGAGTGAGCAGGAATCAAACTTTCCAAGAGTGTTTTGGATTAAAAAATTAACTTCATCCCAGTTGTTGGCTGATCGAAACTGAACACTTAACTTCAGAGGGGCTTAGACGGTGGTATAAGGATACGTCTCTGGCTGACAAGGCTAGCTTTGTGATATTTAATCTTTTTTTTTTTAATATTGGCCTAACCTCATAGTGGTGCCATCCAGTGAAGATCGGAAAGTTATTTAAAAGTTACCAATCGAGGGAAAATGCAGACTGTATACAGATTGCGTTTGTCCAGTTGTGAGCGAAATTACTTTTACTGTTATTTCAGGCATCAACATCTAGAAGTTACAACAGTAGTTTTTGTACTGTTGTGTGGTGGATGGCTGATGATTGGCTTTCATGGAGTGGTTGATATTTAAGCAAGAGCTGCGGCTGGGCAGAACTAGACTGATATGTACCAATCCACCCGCTCGTTCAGTCAGTCAGGTTATTAGATCAGACTGGTGTTTTGTGATGGTGGCAGGGTCAGTGAGCATCTCATTCGCATACCTCCCACCTCACCCTGCTCCCTCCGCTCCCGCTCATGCATTTGCTTCTCTACCGCACTGCAGGGTAATCAGGACAGCGACACTTTATGAGAGAGGGGACGACAAAAGGATTTACACACAAAGCCTGACAGAGGAATAGATCTCATTTGCCTCCAGTGTTTGAAGCTGACTGCATAGGAACTAAAGTTAAAAGAAATAAAGTTTGAGAACCTTAAGTTTAGTATAATTGTTTAAATGCATTTATTTCATGCAATTTAAATTTCATCTCTAGGAAAAGCTGTAGAGAAATACAATGACCATTATAACAACATACTTGAAAAAATCTATAATTAATTTCAGATAATAGCAATGTTTTGTTTTTCAATTGCCTTACGTTGCGTCTTATGAGTCACATGAATGTAACTCTATTTGGTTTAATCCCAAAGTTCAGTGTTTCCAGCTCCAAGGTTGCGTGTGTGCAATCAGCATATTGCCAAGTAAAGGTTAAGAATACGTGTTGGGACACTGGTGGCAGTCTGAAAAAGTAAGTCTCGAATTAGAGGGGCGAGTATTAAAATATTGATAACACCTCTCTGTGTCCATTGCTAGCCCATTTATTATTCATTCTACCTTGAAGGTAGCATGCAAGATGACCCCTTTTCATTCAGTCCTCTGCTTGCTAACTCCTGGTTTCATAAAAAGCGATTTGTGGATTATTCTTTTATGGTACTCCAAGCAGTTTTTAATTGAAATGCACTTAATCTTGATCTAAGTTCACAAATATATGGCTATTTGTTTTTTAGCAGATTCACTTGTCACATTGATTATTTGGATTCCTCTTAAGGTAAAATCCACAAGACTATATCAGGGATCCAAGTTGACTTTGTCTGTACTCACAGAATTATTTCAGATTGCCAGCAACTCTCCCAAATGATTCATATTTCATAGGGAGCATATTTACCAGAGCTTTCTTGAAGATCTCTGCAGGGCTTCTTCACAGACTTTGGTCAGTAATAAACAGGAATCCCCCCCGAGGGTAAAGCTTATAGGTGCTGTTTATGTTGACCAATGGAGCCACAGCCTGGAAACCGGAGGGGTAGCGCTGTTAGGATTGAAGCAGGTGGGTTCTGTGCTTCAAAGACCAAAAGATAATCTTGTGAAAAAATCTAAAGCCAGGCTCCAAAATGTGCTGAACATCTACGAGCGTCTGCTCACAAAGACACAAGGCTCATCGTGTGGTTTGAGCCAGCCCAGGAATGCTTTGATGCCACTGATCTCCTAACTTTTGTTAGTTTATTTGACCAAGTTTTTATGTATAATATGTATTCCAAATGCCAGCTCTTCTTTAAAGAACTTAAAGGAAATCCTGAAGAAATAACCTTGGAGTTGAGGGCTTGTGCTAAAGCATCAGTTGATTCAAAGGCTCTGCTGTAAAGTCGTCCACAACACAGAGGGAAAAGTACCAGGTCAATCGCTCGATAAATTGTAGCAAAAACCAATACCACATAAGCACCTGGGATATTTTTTAATCAGGTTTATTTTTTATATTTAATTTTTCTGAGCAGAATGATAATGTACAGGTATTGGCAGGCATGTTATCTTACATTTTAAAGTGATTTCAAATCATATGCTACAAATAGTAAACACTGTAATAAAGATGTGATTCATTATTTTAGATTAAGTTAGCGCAGGTAAGTGAAGCACATTGTTTGCTTTTGCTGCTACAACAAAGAAAGTCATGTGTCTACAGTATTCAATATTTATCACAGACCTTTACTTAGCAAATGTGGTGCTATATGTGTTTTGGGACTGGTAATAGTATTTCTTTTTAATTTAGTGATATGCAGCTGATAATTTGATAATAATTTGTTGTGCTTTGATGATATATGGTCCTGAATCTGTGACCCAATCATTTGATAATCGTGTCTGTATAGAGATTAAAGTCACTAAAAGGCTCTCTTGTCACTTATATTGACCTGAAAAACTCAAAATCGAATGATGTGAGGTTTGGTGTGGTGTGTTTGCTGATATTCTTTCACCATTTTGAACTTTCTCGCTTTACTCTCTGCATTTATCAAACTTATTTGAACCGAAACAGAAGACATTCAATTTTTTTATCAGCTATAAGGTGAAGATTCAGAACAGGCCTGAACATGCAGTACATTTATGCTTAGTTTATGTAAATGCACATCTATCTGCAATTCCAGCAGTATAAAAACTTCAGCAATTTCAGTTTTGGACCGTTGTCTGTCTGTGACCCATTAAATCTTAGCTGGTGGAATACACAGTTCAGTCTTTATGGCAAGGTGATTTCCACTGGAGATGGCTCTGTTTACATAATTATAAGAGCAGAATGGATAGGCTGGACGAGGGAGCGGAGGAAACAAGTTGATTTTATTTTTCAATTTGGTGTTCATCAACATTTTCAATTAAACCTACATTTTATCACAATCTTTGTGGGATGAGGCTCGCTGCATGCATGTACTTCGTGTGATGTACATGTATACTCTTTGGCAATATGAATCATGGGCTCTCTTCTGCTTGTTGAAGCAACACGTCTCTTTGTTTTAAAGTGTTCTCTCTGAAGTGGTCTTCAAATAGGAACACAATAACACAAAATAGATGTAAAGTAATAAAGGAAATGGCCTCCAAGGTTCCATCTTAGTTCATAAAGCATTTTCTTTTTGTGGACAGTGATTGTGTTCTTTTTGCCTGCAGAGGGGGATGTTGTTCTGGTCATGAGCTCATGTCCTGTGTTTTAGGCAGCAATCTGCTTGCTCACTAGCTGCTCTGTTTTTATTCCAGTGTGCATGCTTATTTTTTGATTTCACTTCT
Source organism: Diplotaxodon limnothrissa (assembly GCF_057381915.1). NCBI lineage: Eukaryota > Metazoa > Chordata > Actinopteri > Cichliformes > Cichlidae > Diplotaxodon > Diplotaxodon limnothrissa. The sequence continues at coordinate 20,073,965 of NC_140596.1, forward strand.
GAAGCACGCTGTGAAAACATGCGATTCTCTGGGTGTTTTGGTGCCGTTTTCCCTTTTCAGCTGCTCTTTCTGCAAGTTCTCACATTCATCGGCATACCAACATGTTGCGGATCTATTACATCTGTTTACAGAACTTAACTGCATTGTTCCTGATGCATTATGCACGGGATCTACACAGAAGTTTTTCTCCGCAGCCGCAAGGACACTATTTTGTCTAAAGTTAAAAGTAGGTTATTTTAATTATGAAAAGACTCATTTGAAAAAATAAGGAAATGAGGATTTAATTGATTAATTCAATCTTGTAAATCCGTGTAGGTAAAAAAGCCACTCAGCAGAGTGGTGCATGAAACGAGTCCATAAATATGAGAAATAGTTGAGGTTGAAGAATAGGCTACAGAGGTGGGAGATGAGATAGCGGTGGTTCAGATGCCCCCCCCCCCCCCCCCCCCCCCCCACACACACACACACACACACTCGGTGCCGGTTGTCAGAAGGAGCGAAGTAGCCATTTTGTGGCGAGTGCGGTGGTGCGGTAGAGATGAGATGGTTAACACCCTTCTGCAGTATACCCACCCTCCACTCTCTCTCTCCCTCTAATTTTCTGTCTCCCCCTCTTTCGTTTCCCTGCTCTTCGCTCAGTCGACTATGAAGACACTTCATCTTTCCTGACAGTATGACCACTGCTGCATGTTCTGATGCGTTCAGCATACCTTCATTCCATCATAAATAAATCAAAGAAATGACTTTTTCTTTCTCTTTCTCTCACATGTTCCTTTATCTCTCCCTTCACTGTGCCTGCTATCTCGAGGAGTCGCTGGAAAACGGGAAATGGTGTACCGGTGGATTTCCTGTGCGCCTTCTCTCTTTCACCGCTCCCACTGCACGTGCAGGATCATCACCCTCCAATCCCCTTTTACATTATCTCAAAGGAAAGGAATTATTTTTACTCCACGATGATACTCAGTTCTTCTGACATTATCTGCTTTAATTTTAATTTAAATGTCATGGATGTGATGGGTTTTCTTAATTAATGTGCGCACATATGCTAAATACAAACTTGCATAATAGAAACAAAGTAGGCCTAGGCAATTTTTTCTCTATTTGGAGGGGGCTTGTGGTAATGTTGTGACATAGGGACTATACAAATAGACTCGACCTTTTTCGTTATTCATTGGAGCGCTCAAAAAAACACACACACACCAGCCAACAAGCACATGTGTACATTTGTGGGGCTGCAGATTACATGAACAGGAGGGGTAAGGATGGATGGATGAAGGAGAAGGGGGGAGGGGGGGGGGGGGGTAGAAAAAGCTTGTCAAGAACCCCCACCCCCCCCACTGACTACCAGTTACCCAGTCCCTCCACCCCTTCCTGTAATCTCCACTCCTCCACGGGTAGTCTCAAACCTTGTGTTCGTCCACCACCAACCAATTACCTGGCAACCCTGCCCTTATCCCCAGCACAGGCGTGATGCTGCTGCATGATGGGGTTTTTGTATATTGAATTCCATCTCCTGGTGAGATAAAGGGTGTAGGAACAGGGCTCTGCCGCTGTGCTAGATAAGTGTTTCTCACAAACCGTTCCTCACTGCTTCTTCTGACACTGATTGTGCAGAAAAGAGACATTGGGGATGGCAGGGGGGAAAAGGGGTGTGGGTGGAGGGAGGTTGCAGCGAGATGGGACCCAATTTCAGTATGATTTTCCTCTTGTTTTTAATTTGTTATAAAGGAGCTCACAGAGTGAAGTTGGATTCAGCTCCTAAATACCTTCCTGTTTCATTCTTGGAAAGTCTGTGTGTTTCTATTGAGATCAATATTCAAATAGCAAGAGAATTTTTTTCTCTGGCAACTCTTCTTCTCATTGTAGACTTACCAAACACCAGATATTACTCTGTGGATCGATAGTTTATCTTCATTTGGGATGGCTATTCAATCTGCAGAGGTGACAGTTATGGGTTGAACAGCTCTGTGGAGTATCAGCTTTTATTCAGCTTCATCCCTTCTCTCTCAGTCCTATTTGTAAGCTGTCCTGAGAAGTGTCCCTTGGTGCCCATGGCCTGAGCCAGGCCCATGTATCTGTCTTTGTCTGTCCCACTGCAGGGAACCACACACTCATTGGTTGTCCTGGGGAACAATGTAAGTGATGGACCACCATTCATACATCAAACCTGCAAGGCGTTTGACAGTGCAGGACAGAAACATTGAAAATAATGACCAGAGCAATATGTATCACAGGTTAAAAATAGAGTGCTGCAGGGAAGTGCTGGCAAAGTTGAAGCTGGGCTCTCTTCTGTGTGACCCGCCCAACCCTGACCCTCCCACTGTTTTAGAGGTTAATGGAAGCTGCCTTGAGCGCTGAAGAAAAGATGTTTCCAGTTAGCTAGAATGAGTGATATTCAACTACTTGGACACTAATATGCTTCAATTGAATTTCTCCCTTTGTCAGAGGGGAGTCTGTCCTGCCGTGGACCCTCCCTCACAGCTGTGCCCTTGCCTCTCTCAGCTCAACCAGCACTATGCAAGCCCCAAAGGTCAAGTGTGTGGGGTCAAGTTTAACCTGAAACCAGACAGAGTAAGGGGGAGCAGCCAAGGGCTGAGGTCACTACTGTGCAGCATATTGCTCAGTACCAGTCTGCATGTTTGTATTTATCTATTTATCTGTCATCTTTTGCAGGCGATGTTTTGTGTGGATGTATGTCTGTCTTATGTGAACCAGGTGGTATTGCAGTAACAGCTCATTGAGGACTAACTGCACAATGTATCTTCAGATAATTTACCAATGCTAAATAACCCTGGCCGTGTTTTAAAAACCGTGCTCACACACCGCGGCCCTCTTTTGTAGCTGTGTGGCATTATTTTCTAGTCTGTCGCTGATGAAATCAAATCGCAGCCATGCAGGAAGCAAAATCTAATCACATGGGTTAACTGAAATGTCTTTGAGATACATTCCGATGCTACGTGTGAACTTCAATCTGTCTCAGCTGTGTGTAGACACATTGTCTGGATACAAAGTACTGGGCCTGAGCAGTGCCTGTGTACAAGGCTATCCTATTGCTTTCACATGCTTGGGGACTTAAATGAGTTTGTATTGCTCTCCTGTTTTAGTTTTGTAAGTTTCTTGTGGATCTCTGAATCTGTTCATGTACATAAACATCTGCATCTCTCTCTCACTCACTTTCTCTCTCTCACACACACACAGCATGAGTCAGCCCACACCTGGAACAGATAAAGGGTCTTTGATGTTTGCAGGGCTATCCTGAGGTCAGTGAGTGCTGCTGTTGAGAGCTAGTTTTACTAGGAGAAAGTGGAGCTGGAGAAGAAATGAAAAGAAACCATATATATCCAGGTGTTGCAGAGTTTTGGAGCTTTTATTAGTTGCAATTCCTTCCTTGATTCCTTATTCCACCACTGTAGCGGTAATCGCTTAGCATTATATCTTGCCTATCTGTTGCATAGTTGTCTTTTGTGCAAGAAGATGGAAAGCGGTCTTGGTGCTTTTTGAAGTATGAACAGCTTGGTGTGGTAAATTAATGTCTGTTTTTTATCCAGTTTAATGTTTCGGTCTTGTGGCAGACATCTTTTATAAGATAGCCTTTGCTTGTATTTTTTAGCATTTGTTACAGGTATTAAGCCTACCTATAATAACCTTTATCCTCAAGGCAAAATTCCATGCCTGTCAATCTTGACATTGCTGAACACCGGAAACGTAATAAACAAAGCATAAACACAAACAGGCATATAGTTTACAAAGTAGCACCTACAGCTCCGACGTCATCTGATCCAGAACACATCTGGAAGTTTAACTACTGTATCCTATGTTCTAATACAAGAAAACTGTACTTTTAAAGAGTTTGAATAACATTTGTATTTAATCATGTGGAACCTAAGCAGTTACTTTTGCTTTCTGGCACTGTCATGCCTATGCATGATAGATTTTTTTTTTGTTGCATTGGAGCTTAACTTAATTTTAGCTGATGTTTAAAATGAAAACATTTCTGAAGGAGTTGCAGACTAGAACTGTGATTTCTTTGTATGAAACCCAGGGAATCATGTGTGCATCATCCCTTATTTTACAGTTATAGTGTTTATATAGGGAAAGTAATACGCCTTCTAAATAAACTTAGAAATGTTTTTCTTACATGCTTGTTTGAATTTGAATGCCATAGCTGTAGGTATACATTCCTTTTGTGCTGGGGAAACCGCCGTTAATATAGTTGTTTGCGTGCACGCTTTAATGTGTGTGAATAAAATGGTTGAACTGAGCTCTCCATGTCCAGTTTCAGAAGAGAGAGCAAGAGTGGGCCGTGACACCCGTGTCCCTGTAAAGTTTCCGGTGCAGGTGTAATTCCCTGTAAAACGCCCTATAATTTACTGCCCTTTGGGAGCACGCTGTCTCAGGGTGTGAAAATCAATAGGATGGCGGAGAGGGATTGGGCACGGTGTCTATGCTCAGCCACACTATGGCAGCAGTTAGGGTAATTCTGTAATGGCAGGGGATGAGGTTCAACCTATCTAACGGTCTATCTGAAGCAGATAAATGTTTTACAACACCATCGTTTAACCCTTCCTACCCACTGCACCCTGCCCCCAACTTCTCCCATTGCGCTACCCAGGGAGCACCCTTAGAGCTGAGGTGCAGAGTGTGGTGATGGTGTTAGTGTTCGAGCGTATGCATTTGTGCGTACGAGGTTCACCCCCTTGTCTCCCTGGGTGTGCATTCCAACTCTTAATGCTCTATAACCTTGTAAAGATAGCCTGAGGCATTTTAGCATATAGCCTATCTTCATAACCCCCCAGTTGTTTCAGAGGTAAGCCATGTGGAAAACATGCATTGAATCTTACAAGATGCTGCATGTATAATGTAGCGTGGAGCAGGTCATGTAAGCCAATCTAATCCTAATTTTATGCACCTTGAAATCGCAGAGTGGGTAATTTTTATATCTTATATATTAACAAATGTCATCACAGAAGACTTGAGCTAATGAAGAAGGAGTGGGATCATGGAGGACAGCTCTAGATAAGAATGTATAAGAATGTAGCACTATTGACGAAGCTTTCTTCCCAGTAAAAGAAAAAGCGAGACCTTGATGTGAATGAGATGGTAGAGAAATGGCTGAAGAGGGAGATCCCACGCAGACCTACAGCCCAGTCTGCATGACGCGTCTCAGCTTCAGCAGGGACACGCAATTCACTCTGTCAGAGCAGAGCGGAGAGATCTCATTGTGCCTGCCTGGATTGGCACCAGCAGCAATCACTTGTTTCTGATTTATTAGATAGCCAAGGAAATTAATTTTGTTCCAAAATGCATGGTCGGAAATTAGATGGTGAAATTGTGTGAAAGAATCAGTGATTGTTTCCCCCCTCCCTGCTATCCCTCCAGAGGTACTGATAACTGCTGATCCCTGTGACACCATTAATGAAAAACTTATTCAGATTCAGGGGAAAAAAGCCTATCTTCAGCGATGTTGTAATTAACTTGGCTATCTCTACAGCCTTTAATGTGATTTGAACCAGCCATTAACTTTCCCCCAAAAAGCTGTCCGCTCGCGCTCAGGTCATGGCTGGCTATGGACCTTAGGAAGTTCTGCCCTCCATTCTACTTCCTGTTCACATGTCCGGTGCTTCATAGAGGAAAAAGTGATACGCACACCAGCATTAGCTATCTGGAGTGGTTCAATATATCATTCATGCTATCACATCACTGCCACTCTTTAAAAAAAACCAAAAAACTCTTTTGGTCGATGCTATCAACGATTAGCCGTGCCTTAAAAAGTAGGTGATGTTTCAGTAAGTAATACAGGGGATTCATGTTTGATTGTGCCTTTTTATTGCATTCTAGTAATAGTTTCACATTGTTTGGCCTTGTGGTCACACTTAATCGCACCATGTCCATAGATGGTCACATTCATTATCTGCCACAGTGCGTATCAGTAGCTTATTGCTAATGCAATCTCAGTGTGATATGATTGACTGTGGAGAATGCTGTGCAAAATAAGCCATGTTTACACTAAAGTTAAAATTGAAAGGAATTACTTTATGATGATGCTGTTTGTGTTTAGTTCTTTTCGAGGGCTGTATCTTGAAGATCTGTATGCATACTCAAATGATGGCCACAATTTCCTTTAAAGGGTTTGCACAATAAATGAGTACGTATTATAACCGGGCTCTAACGGTATATTAGCTTAATGTCTATCACAGTTTCTTTTTGATTCAAAAGGTTTGTGTACATTTTTCCCTACTCATTATCGTAAAAGCAGCAAGAAATGCAGAAAAAAAGCTGCTATATCCTCCTTACCTTTTTCTTGCCATCAGCTAGCTAAAAATGCCAGTATATTCACATTATCACCTCTCTCTTTAGTGCTTAGGAAGCTTTTGTGGCTGAATACAAATACATATAAAAGGCCAGTCAAGCTTTTTTATTTGGACCACTTAGCTGTGAAAACAGTGACAGACAGCCACGAGCACTTGAAGCCATAGAAAACTTCCAGCATCGTGCAACTACGGTGTAAATTCGCACTAATTCCAGCTGGATGTTTGATAATTCACTCTTATTTCCCTGTGCGTTTCTCTCTGCTACACTATCCTCACCATTTCCCCCTCCACCAAGTCTCTTCCTACATTTTCTTAGGATTGAATGTAAATTGGTAAAACACTGATCAGAACTTATTACAAAATGGAGCCTTGCTTAGAGAAAGAAATGGTGCATCACTATGAGTGTGTAGATGGGAGGGGCTGGGGGAGCCTGAATGTGGGCCGGAATTGATGGTGGGTGGGGCTGCTCGGGGTGTACATGCATGTGTGTGTGTGTGTGTGTACGCGTCTGGAGGGGGGATTCTATAACAGTGATGGGAAAATTAGATTTTTTTTTTCATGCGGTGAAGAGAAGGAGGATGGAGGGCAGTTACGGGGTTCAGTAATGGCACCTCACCATATTTTATGTATGTACAGATGGAAGAAAATGAAAATGTTTTCTCAATAGGTTTGTGCCATGCAATTTCTTTCAGCTGTTATGTGAGTGCCTGTGTGTGTTTGTGTGTATGTGTACCCCCCTGTCTGCATTTAACCCCCCCTCCACCCCCTTTTATCTTTTACTTTTTGTTTCTGGCACATCCCCAAGGTTATATCATGTCTGGACATCTAGTCGGGCCAAGTCTTAATGCTGAATATGTTGTGCCCCTCATCCCCAAACATCACACTATTTATTCTTCACCTGCAATTACATATTCAAGTCTTTGTCCAGTGTCTACTGCACACCCTGCTGTGATAAATGAACGTGACCTTGGGAAATAGATAAAGGTTGAAAACAATGATCCCACTTTTTATGAAATCATTTTCTCCCGCGTTTCCCGTTTTCAGCGGGTAACGTGCATCACTCTCCCGCCCGTTTCTAATAAAGGTTTGCATTTAAACATTTCAGCTACATTGAAGTGAAACTGAGGCGCAGGCTACAGATGTGAGTCATTATGGGTAATTTGGGCAGTTAAGTCTCTTGTCCCTTGACCTAAAGGTATTATTTCTGGAGCTTGTCAATAATAATAAAAAAGGACAAGCTCCCTTCTCGCCGTTGCCTCTTTGGTTTTCTGAATGATTTGATTTTCAGTCATTTTGCATGCATGCATCTGTATGTCTGTTTGTGGCTGCTCTGACAAACTGCTTTGGATGCAACATAATAGATTCTTCTGGCAGATTTGGCAACCGCCATGGCAAATGAAGTCATTTGAATCTGTCAGAGCTCAGCATTGTAATATTTCAGTAAATATGGGCAGTTTCAGAGTGAAAGCAGTTCTAACAATAGACAGAGACTCTGTTTTTGACCTTTTGTTGATGGGAGTGCTCTCTTCTCAACCTCTTCACTCAAAGCAGACAGCAGTACTCGTGCCTAGCCAGTAGATGGTGTGCCTCGTTTAGGTTTTCTCAGTTCTCACTCACTGAACCTTGCTTGCTCACCCGTGACTTGTGAAAGCGCTCTGGGGTAGGCCTCCCTAACCTATCATCCAGCACCCCCTCAACACCCCTCTGAGCACCCCTTCCATTTCTGCCATCTCCCCCCTCTCTCTCCATCCAGGGGGCAGAGTCACTGAGGTGGCAGTTCTAACAAGCTGCCGGGGACCGCACTGCTCAAATGAGCCAAATCAAAGAGAAAAGGGGGAGTGGGATAGGTAGCGCCATGAACCCCCTGCAGAGAACAACCATTCTGATGAATATGAAATGAATTTGTATTGCTTGACATGATAAGCCCAAGGATAACCCTATGCTCAGTTGACATCTTTACCATGACATTAAAAGATGCACAAGAAAACATCAACAACAACAACAACAAAAATTACGATAGCAACAACTGGACAACTAGCCGTGAACTGTTTGCAGGCTGATTTTCGAACAGCATCACTGGAGAATCGGTGAATTGCAAATTAACAGGATGCAGACGTCTCTTTTGTTGCAGACAAGTTGAAGTGTCTAACCTTCCAGTGCGTGTTTATGTCCTTTCTGAAAAGGACACAGAACAGGTGGATGACGTAGATATTACAAAACCACTAAGCTTTTTTAGATTCATTGACTGGTGGACTGGCATTAATAAGAGAGCACTGCTGTATCATTTTCTGTTTCTCTGTCAAGTTGCCGTCCTCTCTTCCCCTCCTGTCTTCATTCTTCATTCTCTCTGCACCTCCCTGACTTCTCATTTCATTTTGTGGTGCAGTTGCCATCCTTCTGCATCTTGCATCTCTCCTGGGATGTCTTCTTGGGGCCTGTGTTGTCGGTGATGAAATGGCGTCTGGTCAGTCCACAAAAAAAAAAAGAGGAAAAAAAAAAAACAGGCTCATGGAAGAAAAAATACCACATTGTGTCCTCCCCCATCATGCAGCTTTAGTCTGTCACTTCCTCAGCATGTTATTCAAACATGTGTGAGTGACCATGCACACGCGCACACACACATGCGCGCACACTCATGCGGATGCTGCACACTTCATTTAACACATACAGTACAGACAGAGGACTTTATGGTTTTCTTAAAGCTAGAAAACAAGGAAGTGCACAGAAATCGTAAAAGCCCGTGTTATCATTTATGTTCACAAATGCTTCTGGCATGGAAGAGGAACCATTGAAATTGCTCATCCAAGAGAAGGGAATAGGAAACGTGTATAATAATGTGAATGGTAATGCTTTAGTTTTATGCCCCTATTTCGGCTGTATGCGAGCCCAGAACCTAGATTTGACAGTGATTTCACAATTTCTAAAATGAAATGCGTACAGAAATAACAATTTCAGAAATATTTTCTCTTATTTTTCCCTTTTGGTGTTTTTGTCTTTTTTTCTAGACTTTTTTGGGGTTTAAAGAATTACACACTGAATACTGCTTCACCTGCAGTACTCGGCTTTTTATCCGCTGCAAGATTTTATTTTAGTAGATTCCTATCACAAAAAAGCCTGCGTAGTTGTCTAAAAGTAATGGAACCTGCTTGTGTATGCAGCGCCTGCTGAAAGTCAGTAGGATGCTCGATAATGCTAGGACTTAAGTGTTTCTTGGTGCCATTAGTGTTATTCAGATGTGTAAATGTTGGATTTAAGGGGTTTCAAAAGAATAAAGATATGGATGGCAATTATTTATGGAATATATATATATGTATATATATGTACTAGAGAGAGAGAGACCATCAACACTCTTTATTCATAAATACAATAACATTTTAATAGGAAAATCCAGAGCAGTGTTATGTAATAGTTTTTCTCCTCTTCTTGTTTACAGACTGATGTCATGTAGTAGAAGAATGATGGATGCATGTACCTCTCTGTAACTTACACCTTGGCTTATTACCTCTGCCAAAGAGGTGGAGCCTTGATTTCTCTGTCTGTCAGCATTGCATTCAAATCAACAGGAAGGTTTTAGCAAGGAAACCTGTTGGAGAGGTTGCGCATTAATGAAAACTGTTGGTCTGGAGATCTCTTCTAGTTCAAATTGTGGGCCTGAGAATATGAATGAGTTGCTGTTGGTTTCACGGGGGACACGAGAGTCACTGCACTGTGGCTAAAGTTTAGCATCCACATCAGAATAACGAGCTCGTGCTTTGTATAGGCGTCCATTTCTACTCTGTCAGATTTACATTTGTCATCTCACTTATACTTCAGAATCGTTGAGAAATTTTTGTTATAAGACAGGAAGTTTTCCTTGAAGGAGCAACATGTGGTGAGGTACTCGATCATTAACAGTAAGCTGTCATTCAGAGCAGCGGAGCAGAAGTACAGCACATTGTTGATGCTCTGGTCCTGGCTTGTATGTCATTTCCTCGGTGCTTTTGTGAGCATTGTCTTCAGACTAAACGCTGGGGGTATTTTTGCTTTTACTTTTCCTGAGTGGACACAATAAAAGCAATTTCTCTATAAAGTCACTCAAACATGGAGTAAACGGACAAAAGGGATTGAAGAAATCTGGGCCACAGCAGAATCCAGCCTGCCCCTCTGCTAACCTCCTCTCAAACAAACACAGCAGCCATTTCCTCCTTCTGTCCCTGGAGCCCCTCGCTTCTTGCTGCACCACCAATTTGGGCGGCTGCAGCACAGGTGTTGTGACGTGTGCCATTTTTACCCTGTTTCATAACGTAGGAAAACATGCTGTTTTCTCAAGTGTTTCAAATGGTTTATATAATACTGTGTATGCAGTTTTTCTAAATTTGCTTTCTGAAGTGACTGATTGAAGAATTTAGGTAAAGAAAGCAGGTATTCAGAGTTTACAATTTATTTTATTTTTTTATTATTTTGTAATAGATTATATTTCAAATCAAATATGTAAAAGCATATTACAAATGAAAATCAAAGCAGTAAAATATTTATATTCATATATTCAAAATGTACTTAAAGAATAAAAAAAAATGTTTATACAATTTAAAAACCCATAATCCTTCACATCCTTGCTGTCTGCTTTTGTATTTTGCTTTACAGTTTATTTAAACCTTTCTGTGGAGCTTCCCGTTGCTCGGTCTGATGTTGTATTTTATGTGGAGATGCATCTGGTAGGAATCAGTTGACCCCGCTGAGGGAGCTGAAAGTGAAAGAGGCTGTTATGCTTTAGTACTGGCCGAACTGCAAAAGTCACAGCCCGATCAGGCTAAATCCCTGGCGTGTCTGCAAAGTCAAGCATGATGGAATCGTTGCCGTGCTGTACCGAACAGAGAAAGCCCTCGCCGAAGTAAAAACATATTTCTGTGTTGTCTAATTTTGGTTAGTTTAAACAATTTCCAAAATGTCACAAATGTTCGTTACCGTAATTCTTTTTTACATTTCTTGATATGCTGAAATATATTTTTCACAGTTTTATTTTCATGCAGATATTACCTGTGGATTATTTTTTATATCATTTTCTTAGTGTATCCTTATTTATTTTGGTTTTCTCCATAATTTTACCAAAAAATACAAAATGAAACAGAAATAAAACTAAATGTTAAATTTTTAAAATATAATTTAACTAAGTAATTTAAACGCATTTAATTAAATTAAATATAATTTAATTCTATTTTATAAATTGCATGAGTACAGTGCAGAACAGGTAGTTTTAATAAATAATTAATTTTAATAAAAAACATATTTCTTTCAATGCTCTAAGTGTAAAGTATAATGTTTTGTGTGTGTTTCGCCCTGATATGGCTGAGGTATTTAAGTTTTAGGGACAAAAGGGACAGGGAGGTGTGTTTATTTATTCTTTATTCTCCTCTCTTTCCATCTCCTGACATATCTGTATGGCTCATCTTCCCGTCTCTTCTTTGAATAGAAGTAAAAGAAAAAAGAGAGAGAAAGGTTCATTTTTTTTGAATCCGCCTCTCGCCTTACCATTTTCATCAGCTGCTCTGATAGCCATGAATCTTGTCACTCATGTTTTTCATCAACTCATGTTCACGGAGCGTGTGGCGACTCCTGGAGATGGCCGCTGAAGCGAATGCAATGGTCAGAGAGTCACAAACCAAGCTTGTGAATAACACAAACGCACACATCGACAGTATCCCCGGCTCCCCGTGATGATGCTTTGGATGTGTACTAACATACAAAAAGCAACGGCAGAAACAGAAATAAAACATGGCAGGAAAACGTCTACGTGTCTGTGAATTACACGTACATCTCTTTGAGGTGAATCCGAACAGACAACAAACTGGAACACTGTGTACAGTTGACAAAAACACGTCTTTGCGTGGACTTTGGTTTTTCACTGGCGAAATGTTTTGTAAGACATGCAGGATTTTGGTAGGAGGAAAACCATGTTTTCTTGTGAATGCCGGTAAAGAGAGCAGAAAACAAGAGAGCAGAGTGCACACTGTAATGTTTCCTGGTGGTTCGATTCTCAGATGGCAGGAGCCAGTTACTATCACTGGGTTTTCCCCTCTGCATCTGGGCTCTGCTGCTTATCAGCTCAGCTGTAGTTGTTTTCATATGTGAGCCATGTTTCTTTTGGTGCATTTTTTTCTGCCTTCTAGATTCTTTGTTCTTTCAACCTGAACTTGACATTGTTTTCCCTGCTTATGTTCAAGGCTGGAATGATTGGCTATGACAAAAGGGGTATCTTCCTCCATCCTCAAAAAAGAGTGATGGCCTCTCAGACAGCTGTCATTTACCATTAGCCATGCACTGTTCACCTCAACTAATTTTTATTCCTTATAGTTTTTCCCTTTGCTTGTAATGTTTTCCTTTAAAGGTAACATAAAGCACATCTTATGTTCTTTCCCCTAAACCCACAAATGACTCTATGAATTAAAAAATCACTTGTTCTCATGGCGTTAATTGTGATTTAATTGCCCTAATTACTTCATTATCTCCTTCATGATTAAGATAATTAGCTTGGTGTTAAGTACAGTGACTTTTATCTGTAAGACAGGAAGAATTCCCCTTGATTAGTTAATGAGATTAATTAAATGAAGTGATACACCAGGTATAATAATTGTGCAAATTCCCACCTGCAATTCCACTTTCACGCCATTAATGAAAAATCACTGTAAATGAAGACATGCATGTGTTTCCATCTGGTAATTAATTAGAAATGACGGCCCTCACAGTTTAAATGTGAAATGTGGATAATTTTATGTGTTCTTTAAGTCTTTTTAACTGAAACAGATGCCACTGTGTCATATATATATATATATTTTTTTATTACATAAAATGTTCTTTCAGAATAAGGTCAATCAATGATAACATTTCTCTGGCTTTGGATTTGATACAGAGAAAGATTTTTTTAAATCTTTTTTTTTTTCAACTTCATACATTTTATAGATGTCTTTGCTCGCTTTTGACTTTGCATCTCTTAAATTGTAATTACTTGTTAAGCGTGGGATGGAGTTTGAAAAGTGACCTAATATCAGTCTCCCTGATGAGTTTGGAATAGATATTAGGCCTGTTTCACAGAAACTGTAGCTTGAATAAGGTCAGCATGCGTTGAATAAAGCTGAATCAATCAGCCTGGTTAGTCTTTAATGGAATTTAACCATTGAGAACATAACAGCCGAAGTTTAATACGGGATGCAGCTGGAAAATCTAACAGTGTGCTGAAAATCAGAAGATGTCTGGCAGCCTCGTCGGTCTATGTCTGTGTTCCCATATCTTTACTTTCTCCATCCTCTGTGTCTTTCTCTCTCTGTGTCTGCAGTCAGAGGGTAGAGTCAGTTTTACTGTCACTACCTGTGAAATTGTATTCCACGAAGATGGATGCTTTCTCTTATATTCATGACATCCAGCAAAGCACAGTCACCTCCAAAACTGTTTAATATGGATGCCGTGGAGGCGGACACATATACACATACACACGCAAACACAACACATGCATGCACGCACAAACGCATGGACATAGTGCTCCTGTGCGCTTGCACCCTCGCACACACACACACACACACACACACACACACACACACACACACACACACACACACACACACACACACACACTTTTTGCCCCAAAGACAATGCATGGCTGGTGTTTTGCTCCTGCTGATGATGAAGAGTGGTAGTGACAGTGCTGCTCTCAGTAGGGTTGATGCATTACAACACAGTGCTGCCATGTTGCGTAAATTCTCTGTCTCTCCTCATTGAGAACATGGAGGCTTCTCATCTAGCCTGGTACACCAGTGCACTTTAGCTTCTCTACTCCCCTATTGTTCCATCGCTGGAGTTTCATAAGGACCGTCACTCTGTGTAGGCTAGTCATTCACTTCGCCTATTGTCTTTTGTGTGGGTATTTTTTTCCCCTGGCTGAGTGGCAGTCCAACATTGTACTTAACTCACCTGTACCCACCTCCCTTCACTCTTAGGGGAGAAACCATGCAGAGTAATCAGCGCGGTGGGGGAGGAGGGGTGCGGTCTGTGGGTCAAGAGGCCAGAGGAGACTCACAGTTGAGGGTTTTGCGGGCTGCAGCTGCAGAAATACACAAGATTAATAAAACAACACTGTGCACAGGATAGGAGTCTGAGGCTACCAACAGACCCTCTCTCCCCTCCCTTTTCACTTTAACCCTCCCTTCACTCTTACAGCCCTGCCTTAATATAACCAAGACATGGAACCCCATGAGTACTGGGGGTGGGGTGGGGGGCATCGTTATATTTCTTTTGGGCTTTGTTTTCCCTCTCAGCGCAGTAGTACAGTAGTGAGCCAGCACCCTTCCCCTGCCTGCTTGAGGCCAGCGGGGTCTTCCAAGGTTCCTCCTCACTATGTTCTCTGCGCCGTCTGAACCCTCTAGTATTTTCTTTTGACACCCTGATATAACAGGACAATGAGACGCAGCTCTTTGCATGTACAGGGATACAAAAATACACAACGCAGTGCACTCTTTTAGGAATATCTCCACAGAGAGGCTCCTTGAACAGTCAGTGTTGTTGCATTTCATTCTCTGCGAGCCTGTTTGGTTGAGCTGTGTTGTAGAACTAAACTTAGGCACCATGCAATAGCTGCAGGTTGTATGGAGTTTCTACACCTCGTTCTTTGGTGTGGGGGAGGAGAGGAATCACAGGCTCTGTAGAAATGGGGGTTCTGCTCAGAGGTTCAGAGGAGAGGTTTTGTGTAATCCTATGCTAAATTCAGCATCAGATCTTTTGGGGAGCTGTGTAAAACCAGTATGTTTTTCTTGTCTTTACTTTCCCTGCACACCTAAAAAATGATGATAGCACATGGCTTTTCAGCTATCTCACCCTGAAGGCAAAATGTACAAGGCTGCTAGGCGGCGTTACCTCTTCCTCTTCCTAGAGACAGCTAACCCCCTCAAAGGATGCTGATGTCTGGAGAGGGAATGCCTATGAGCAGAAATTGGGAAGAAGGAAGGAGGTTTTGGTGTAGGGTGGGGGTAAAATGGGGTTTTGGGGGTGGGGGTGAATAAAAGGGAAAGGAGGGAGGGAATATGTGTTTGATTCACAGCAAAAAAAAAAAAAAGAAGTCAATTCAGTCCCCCTGTTCTTTGTAGAACATTTAGCTTTGACCCTCCCTTGCTTTCTCTACTCCCTCCCACCACCACCACCCCCCCAACTTATGCACACACAGACACACAGGGTCCAGCAGATCTGCGGGATATTACACCAGCGAGCCTTTTCTATCTTCTGCACAGAGATGCATGCTTCTTAATATATATCTTCACCGTATAGTGTGTATATGTCCACACTGTTGCAACAGGCAGACACTGAGGGAGGAGAGAGGGAAATAGGGAGAGAGAGTGACAGGAAGAGAGTGAGGGAGGAAGAGAGAGAGGTAGGGTGAAAATCAGACTGAAATAGGAAAAGGGAGGGGGAGAGCTTTATATGTTGGTTTCATGTTTATGATGCAGAGAAATATATCAATTTACTTTTTTTGAGAAAGAAAAATAAGGGTAAAGGATAGAATCAGAATATTTCTCATATTTCTGGTGAACTAGTCAGCATAACTGCATCCAAAGCCCTGACCAGATCTCTACTTGTGCTGAGCAGACTGGAGGCGACCCGGGGTAAGTTATGGGCTTTTTTCTTTCTCTCCCTCTCTGCGCTGCTGATTACGATGCTGCTGATTGATTGGTTAGAGGCTGTGGATTATCACGGGCCGCTCGTCACCAGGTACCTGATGATGAGAGAAGAGAGAGACGAGAGGAGAGGAGGAGAAGGGGAGGGGGGGGGGGGAGAGAGGAAGGAGGGGTGGAAATTAGATGAGCACGGCCAATGCTCACATCACCAGATCTCACTAACTCTCCTTCTGATTTCTGTTTACTCTGCCGTTGCACATTTGTATACAGCATGTGCAAAAATTGATTTTGTGCATTTGTGTGTATTTGTGTATCATCTGGATGTGCATGTGTGGTCTCAGCCAACACACGTTTGCAGCCCGGCTGCCTTTCCTTAGTCAAGCCGGCGTGTGCTGATGAGGCCGTGGGGAGGGGTTTTGCTGATGAGGGAAAGCCAGAGGGGCTTTTTTTTTTGTGAATATGCAGATGAGGGGCATGTGTAAATGGGAGGAGGCTCGACGTAAGTGTGTGCCACACGCTTTACTGTTTATATGTTCTCCATAGGGAGCCTGATCCTCAACAGATTGCCAGCGTTTGGTGTGATCTCGCTGCTGCTTTGTTTGGGGCATTCACTGACAAAGATATAGAAAAGAAAAGAGAGGAGCCGGTGAGGGGGAAACGAGAGGGGGGAAAAAATGGATAGAAAAATACAGTTAAAGAGAAAGAGGGAAAAAAATGGTGGAGCAGCTTCGGGGCATATTTTCACCCCATTGACAAGACGTGATGATTGCTGTTTTGCCCCCCTCCCCCTCCCACCCCCTTTACCTCCCCAGACGTTTTTCTAATCCATTTGCATGTCAAAGCAGCGGAGGCCACTGTGCAGATTAGTATGAGATGACATAATGATGTAATGAATTAAATGCTCCTGTTTAAGCCCTGCACTTTGCTTTCGTGGGAGGCATGGACAGTGGGATAAGGAAACAAACAAGAAAGGAATAAGTAAGGCTAAGACGCTGGCAAGCACAGAGTTCACAGTTTATAAGTCATTTTACAAATGAATACTGAAATAGCATTTTATGCTTGATTTGACCTACAACCGCTCCTGTGTTTTCAGTGATTTTAATCATGATTGCATCAAATTAGATGCATGCATACCTTTGCCTTTTACCATCTGTACAAATCCAGTGTTTACCATTAACATAACAAATCAGATATTATATTATATTTATTTGTGGGGATTTTTATATAATATAATGTAACAAATTAATGTAAACTTAAGACATGTTTGTTTTAAAAATTATTTTTAAAGCCTATTGACCTATTAGTTTCCTTTTTGGATGCGGCTCAGTGTCTTTGAAAGTCTATGTTTGAAGAGTTGCGCAGAGATTGTGTGGGGGAAAAAAAGAAAAGAAAGATTCACATTTTTTCTTGAAAATTGTCGAGGATCTCATATTCTCCCCTCTCTACTCGGCTTATTTGTTCTTTTTTTCATGGTAAGTTTGCAGCATTTTAACGTTTACAATTTAGTTTAAAATATAAACTCTGAATGTGTGTGTGTGTGTTTTTATTTTTTTACCAAGTCTCGTTGTAAATTGTTATGGCCTTCAACACAGAGCACTAAAATAACTGTGTGTGGCAACAGCAAAGGCGTATGGAGTATATGATCGATTGAAGCGCTGGCTGAAGCAGTGTTTTTATGAAGCCGAAAAGATCTGAGACACGACACCTGGGTCTCTTAGGAGAAACACCTACTGTGTGACAGAAGCTGGAGTGTGTCACTCTTGTCATCTCCCACCACAGAAATGACTGGGACACCCCAGCACACACACACATGCACACACGTGGACACACACACACACACACACACCTCAGTCACCTGTAGCAATTTGGGATAGCTCTCTTATTGTGGGTAAGGTCAGTATGGGGGCTTGTTTAGGAGATAGATATGTCCCTCATCTCGACAAACTTTGTATTATTCACAGTACCTTACTTCTCTCCGCAGCTATCGATTTGCTACACAGATTCAGTTTTGCTTTACTTTTCTATTTGTTCATGATTTGGTTCTTCCCCCAGTGGAAGAATTGACTGGATTGACACCAGAATCCATACTTAATGAAGACATCATGATGGGTGGAATATTTATAGAATTTGTAGAGTTATTTACACATAATATAATTGATGGAATTATTGAAGCAATATTGATTTGGTGTAGATTTGAAATCATTTCTGGACAAAAAATTGTATTTGCGGCCGCTCGTAGGAAAAGCGAGAACCAATACACGTACTGTTGCACTTGGAAAGAGAAGAGAACATTTATAAATGTATTCTTTTCTAGTTTATGATTAGCAAACCCCAGAATGGCCCTGGAGCCGTGTCCAGGCGGGTGTGGCCGCGTGGAGTCAGCTGGCTGGTGTGGGAGGAGGGGGGGTAATGAGTATGCACTGTGACAGCTGGGATAAAGTGTATGGATGTGTTTGGTGGGAGTAATCAGCTGCCGACCATGGGGTGCAATAGGGTGATGTGAGGCTTTATGACTGCCGAGCTTGCACACACACACACACACACACACACACACACACACACACACACACACACACACACACACACACACACACACACGGATGGACGCAGAGGTCCGTTGGGACTGTATGCTTCACCTCACCCTTGTGCTGCTCAACATATCATGGGCTTCACAGCTAGCTTCTCCTTCAGTAAAAAATATATTTTCAATGTTGGCTTTCAAAGCTCGATGAAAATTAGATTTTTGGGGGAGTGGGGTGTTGTAAACATATTTTAATTTTGAGGAAAAAATATATCAAAAAATAATCATCAGAAAATAAATCACTTAATTCAGATAAATAAAGCTGTATTCTGTGAATTAGGAGTATTTGGTTGTTAAACAGCACGCCCAGGAAAATATTGAATATGTGGTATTTTAAACAAATGCTTTTCCAATATTGCAGAAGAAAATGAATAATGTGGCATCATATATTTCTTGTGGTGGTGTTGTATAATTGCATTACTGAACAGATTTGCTTTGTTACAAACCACATCTCGATTGAAGTTTTTGGAGCCTGTGGCTACAGTGCTTTACAAATAATTGATATAAAGTAGGCCCTCCTCGCCACTGAAATTGAACACACTAATAAATGCATAAAGAGAAAATAAATATTGATCACCCAGTACATGAGAATGGGATAGTTTTGATTTGATTCGTACAGTTTGCTGCATGTGAGTATTGGTGGTAGTGGGGAGCATAGACGTGTGTTTGTTTGACCATCTGGATGTTTGTGGTTGCCTCTCTACAAATGTGCAGCTGTAATTCTAAGCTGGATATGTCTGTGGTCTATAAATATTATGTCGGTCTTTGAGAAAGGTGAAAAGATGCCAGTGTTGGTCTCTGTTTTAGCTTTTGGCTTCACTTCTCTGTGTGTGTGTGTTTGTGTGTAAAGTGAAAGTTGGATTAAATGTGTGGGAGTTGGAGCCCTTGCCTTGAACTCCTGGCCCTGTCACTCTGGGCTGCAGTTTTCCACAGATCTTCCATGTTCTCTATAGTCAATGAGGAGGATAGGCGGGAAAGAGGATTATTGGTATTGATCTACCCAGGGGGATCATTAGGCATCACTATCAATTCACAGCTCCTAGCACACAGCACCGGCCTGCACAGACATTGCCAATTTGTCCCTATTAGAGAACCCAGTTTCTGGGTGTCTGCTGTGAAAGGCAGCTCAGGCCGCACTGGAGAACAGCCAGCTAGGGCCTGGTTTGGGCCTGACCATGGTGAGTTTGGCTGCACTTGATGATGAAACAATAGGCTGGCTGAGATATTTGAATATGCAATAGACACCTTTTCTCTCTCTTTCCCGTATTTTGCATTAAGATGTCTGTGACTAAAAATGTTTATTTAGGGAAACAAAAGAAAAAAGATTTTTTTAGACTCACACATTCTTTTTCTACATCCCCATATTATTTACCAAGAGGTAATTGGCACTGTAATAGAATACTTCAGTGAGGCTTATCCAGCCTGGCCCACTTATCTGTGTAAGCTGGCTGTTCTGGGGACTAAAGCTGCTAGATCCGTTGTCGCTGACTTTAACCCTCTCTGCTCAAGTCAGGTGTGCAGGGAGCTGCACTGCTGACTGCTACTGCATACCATGATGGGTGGTAGATGCCAGCAGGCAGCTCTCAGTTCACTTCAGTTTAAAGATACAGCCACTCCTCTCTTTCTCCCGCTCTCTCTCGTCTTTTACATTCAATTTATTGGGCACTAGGTTAGTTTACCACATGGCTTTACACCAGCAAAATTTTAACATTATTATTTAAAATGTAACACAATTTATTACAATAAGTGGAGAGAATTAAAAAAACAATAATTGGCTTTTCTTCACAACTGAAAAAGTACCTGACATTATATTTTGTGTTAATTTTATGTAAATAACTAGTCTGGTGTACATATAGTGTCGAAGAGTGTTCAGAAAGAAAGGGCTGTTTTTTTTAATATCCTAAAAATAAAGACACTAATTTGGATACATATTGGATTTTTTTTTTTTAAATTTCACTGTATTTATTTAATGTGTTTTAGTGTGTCTCAGCCTCACTCCCAAGGAGTGAGCCAGACAAACCTTGCAGTCAACCATGCGGGTCAGTGAACAGCAGGTGTTTTTTTTCTCACGCCCCTTGACTCCTTCCCCGGCCTCTGTAGCTGCAACTTAACAAAAACACACATGCAGAAAGCCATCGCTTCCCACATTAACTGCCCTCTCCCTGCAGTCGAATACAGCTTGGAGACACTATACTCATAGTATATTAAGGAATATGCTGTGACAGACAAATGTGTCTGACTTTGTAAACAGTGCCAGGGTTAGTAAAGACTGTTCCATTTCACATTGTGGTCTATTAGAGGGTGAGCTGGGTGTGAAGGACATCTTACAGATCTTTTAAGTGCTCTAATAAATCATCTTGAGGACATTCAAAATTCATCAGTGCTAGCTCTTTGCCCTCTGTCTTCCTGAAACGTTGGTCAGACAGCCTTTACGCATGAGCACACTCACTGCAAGCGGTTCTCCAGGGGAGCAACACATTGGTCCTAAACCTGACTTTTTGCATGTGGAAATCAAAGACTCGCTGGTAATGACTTCAGTCTGGGTAATGTGTGGGGGTCCTTTCGAGCTGCGATTCCCCAGGCGCAGCGGTCCTTTCACACTTCCTCATTCACAGGCGATTCATAGGACTCTGCAGCTCTATCATGCTGGGTCAACGACCACACAAATGTCATATGGAGCCAGCTCTGTTTTAACCAGCCCCATTCAGTCAGCCACACTTCATCAAATATAAAAGAAAAGGAAATATTTGTAAGATTAAATCATCAGGAAGTGATCATCATGAACCAGTGTGTGACAGAAAGTTTTTTTTAGTATTAGCATTAAATTGCATGAAGACCACAAAAGAAATAAAAGACTCAAACTGATGATCTAATTGCTGCTTTGTTAAGCTTCAGCAGCAGTGTCGTGGAGCCACCAAGAGAGGGCAGTATGGCCTGCCTAAGAGCATGGCTAGCAGCTGCAATTCATGGTTGGAACATTGTGATCACCTGACATTTGCTTGGTTTGTTATATGCCTAGATGACATGCAGACATCACCGTCCTTTTTTCTTTTTTCATGGTGGCGTGGAGAAACTCTCTGATCTTCTCTCCAGCATGCACGCCTTTGCTATAGGTTTTGGTTAATTTCCTCTCAGTTCACTTTTAAAGGGAGCGTTTCCTAGTAGAAGGAATATATTGTGCTTGAGAAGTCAACCCATTATTTGCTTCATCTTATAAATAATAATACTCTCTTAGAATGTTATTAGAAGCCAAAGCAGAGGGACATTTGTTAAATTAAACCGACTACATGGTCAAGCGCCATTTTGTTCCTATCCTTTGTGTTTTTATGAGGCACTGGAGGCAGACTGTCTGGGAGTAATCAGATAAAAACAGGAATCATTCATGATCCTTAAAAATGTACAAATGAAAAATAAACAGATTGCACAGAGGCAGTGGGAGTGACGTGTGCTTCCCTTTTTTTATGGTTTTTACCCAGAGGGCCAGTCATTGGTGGATCTCACTGGTAGAATTTCAGCATCACATCTCAATATGCATTTGTGTCGTCTTGTATGTTTTGTTATCTGAGGATGTAAGAATGTGTATGTGCATTTTCTGAGGGGTGATGGGAGAGGCTTAGTGTGTGCAAGCGAAGGAAGAAAAGGAGAGAAAAAGAACGGAGAGATGGATGAGGGCAGTTCGGGGGCCCTGGGTGTTTTAATTATCCACCACTCTGTCGTTGGGTCAGAGCTCGCTATCTCTTCCTGGCTTTATCCCTGTCTCATGATTTGAGCAGTACTTTTATCCCTAAGCCTTCAGCTCCTCTGGCCAAACAAAGAAAAAAGGGAGGGCAAAGAAGGGGTTTTACAGCAGTAACTATGCCACATTTACCATTAATATCCCTCAATCTCCTCTTTTTTTATGTAGTGCAGAGCAGAGTAACCTCAATAAAGTGACCCCAGTGAGGCCTGGTGGTGTATGAATATGGCTGTTGGGATAGAAGATCCTCTTGCATTAGGTCAGAGCCGGTCTAGCTCTTCTCAAAAGCTGAAGCTAAGTGCTGGCAGCCTCCTAAACAAGTGAGGTGAAGGAGCACATTTTTTTTTATCTCCTTTCTCCCTTCACTCTTTCATTCGGCCTTTTTTTTTTTTGCAAGAAGAGATCATCGAAATGCCAAGCGTTCCAGGAACGCTGTTCGTCTGATAACACTATTGGCTGAAGAATGGCTACTGTGGATGGACACAGTGGTCACATGACCTTGCTGTAGAATTTCCCCGAAGCGGAAGCATTTACACATCCACCAAAGAATCGGGGTCGATTACGCTGTCTTTGAGCGTACAGACAAACTCGCATCAACTGAATGCAGTTTTACTTTCAGTGAGAATTTTACTTTCTCATTTTAACTGTTGCATTATTTCCTGTAAATTTTGAACATGCTTCTTTTTAGCCACAAAGAAAAATGGTGTTCCTTTTGTTGGAAATTAACCGAACGTTTTCTAAAATTCTGTGGTAAAAAGAAAAACATGATAATTTGCTTTTTGTGTCGCAATTATTCTTGGTATTCTTTATAAATTTTGTCATTTTTAAAATCGTATTCACCAAAATATATTAAAGGAGGAGAGCGATTTAGTGTGGAAAAAAACATCACCAGACAGAAAGCCATTTTTTTCCCTTTTACTGTTCATATATTGTTTATCCAAAAAACAAACAACAAAGGCAGAAAGTAAATGTATTTCTTAGGACGCGCACAGAAGCTTGTGTGTGTATACTGTATATATCGCAGATGCTTATGTGTTAGTCTGTAATTTCTGGACTGTACTATATCTCCATGACAACATGGTTTTGATGTGGGTTCCCTTCCTGACATTTCCCTGTTTGGGAAGGCTTGTGAATTGCATTGCCTCTCCTTCAGTCAGCATGTCACATGAAAAAAAAAAAAAAAGGTGTTTGGGGGTGGTGGGTGAATGGGGTGGGGAGGGGTACATAGGGGGGGCAGTATGAGGAATCTAATGGGCGTCTGGTCTGATTGTCCTCAGCCGTGGCAGTAGAGACAAAGCAGATGAATTGTGCAATGGATTCGAAGAGATTGGAGACAAGTGCATGTCAGCAGCTCCTCCATCTCTCCTCCTTTCCTCCCCCCATCCTCCAGGATCCCTCCCTCTCCATCTCTCCTCTCTTTTTGTCTGACATCCTGAAAAAAACAGGCATGACAGCAGTGCTCCGCTTGAGCAAAACATTAAAAACAAAATGCAATCCTCACCCATTTTGCTTTTATATTAGATATTCAGGCAGACACTCAGTGTGTTGGGCCCATATTAATTGTGAAACTCTGCATGACGAATCTTCACAATATTAATCACTGAGCAAACATCAAGGACATTTTGATTCATGCTGTCTGAAGTGCTAGAAATAAATGACAGCATTTATACAAAACACATTTAAAGATAAAGGCACTTATCTAATCATCTTAAAAGAGGCACGCTGGGCTGGAATCTGATAGACTTTTTCCCTGAATGTTTTTGTCTCTCATTCTCCTGATTTCTGCCCCTTTTTTTCTTTTTCTTTTTTTTTGTTGCTAGGATGGAAGTGGGGGTAGGGATGCGGATTTGGTGGGGGACACTGTATCTTTCTCCATCTTGAGTAAATGTCTAGCCAGTGTGTCTGGCGAGTATCTATCTTTTCCACCGGACACTAACCTCCAGGAAAACGTTGCTCGTCAGCAGCCCCACTGCTTCCGTCCTGAAGCTGGTCACAGAGCAGCCATGCTTTGCATTTTCACTCGATCGTTTCTGAACCCTGGCAGGAAAAACAAAACAAAAGTGAGAAATCCACTGTCTTTTTCACACAAGTTTCTGGTCAGTGTCTTAGAGTCAGTGACTGATTTGTTTGCAGTACAGTCCGGGACTGTAAGTGTGAGGCTCCCCTATATTAAGCATGCTTATGTATTTTAAACAGCTGCTTTGAACTTCCAAAGAGGAAGGGATCTGCGAGGTATGGCATTTCTTTCTACAAAACAGGTGTAGTCATTTAGTGTCCTTTTATTTATTTATTATTTCTCTCTCTCTTATTTATAGCTATATATCTATATGTCTCTCTTTCTCTCTCTACATATATATACATATATATATAATATGTACGATAAAACAAAACACATTAAAGCAAAAGTAATCTCAGGAGTGGAGAAACTTTAATTTGTTTAATTTGTTATGTCTTAGAAAAAAATAACCCATTATTAAGATAAATGGACCCAATAAATTTTCATTTCTGTCAAGTGGCCACCTTGACAGTACTGGTCTGCCAGCTTTTGTTTTGTGTTGACTGCATTTATTATTCATCTTTACATCAGTCTGTATTTTAATATGAATAATGGAAGAGGTATCAGAGAAAGAAGAGGGATGTGAGAGAGGGGTGCCACACAGCATGTGTCCTTGGCTGTTCTCTGCTCCAGCACTCCTCAGAGTGGAGCAGGTGGGGGGTGGAGGGGCGGGGGGTTAGAGGAAGAGAAGGTTTGTTGGGCCCCGAGTCTTGCTGTGTCTGGTGCAGGGCCAGGATTCTGGGTCCTGCTCTCTTTGTCTTTCTCTCTCTCTCTCTGTCCCTCCTCTCCACCTCCTCCTGCCTGCTTACCTGGCTGGCTCTCTTGTCGGATTTAATAACAGTGTATAAATCAAAAGCCTCCTGTCAGCCACACAGCCTTCATTAAATTCAAATGGGGAACGGGTCTCTTTGGATCCAATTTTAATAAAACCAGGTAATCAAATATGGGTTTAAAATTGGGTCATCATTTCACAGCCGCACAGAAGTCTGATCGCCATTGGTTTCTTGTACACACATTTACCATTTCAGTGAAGAAGCCCTCACTTATACATATAGAGTATACAGTAAATATTTTCTCCAAGGGCAACTATATATTGTTTTCTTTTTATGCACACACAATGAAAACTTACTAACTTATTGCATTCTTTTCAGTCCAAGAACTTCATCATCAACGCGTTTTACGTTTCTTTGTGCAGTTTGTAATGACATTGTGATTTTTTTTTTAATATGAGCAAAATATACATCGGTGAAAGTAGTTTATCTTCCCTGAATGCAGTTAACAGAAAAAAAGAGATAAATCTCATCAAAGGTGTATTAAATTGTCATTGTTACTGAGCCTTTAGATAATTCACAGAAATTCAATTTGGCTCAAGATTTTCAGTTTTTATAGCTTTCTAATCAAAACATGCCTGACCACGTCACACATATGTATATGTACAGTGTGTTGCAGCTGGGCCAAAGATCAGTGTTCTTACTGTATAGAGTGATTATATCATCTATATGAGGTATCACGATTCACTGAAAGATAAATTAAGCTTTCAGGGTGATCCCCCCCCCCCCCCCCCCCCCCCCCCAAAAAAAATAAATAAATAAAAATAAATAAATAAAGTTTAATTGTGCCCAGTTACTTGTAAGAACTGCATGTGATGAATGCATCAGTGCTAGCTATCTCCTTTTTTAATGGTGGTGCCTTCAGACCTTGTCTACATGTTTTCGATATCTGATGTTTGATGTGTTGATGTTTATAGGTTTGCACATCAGCTTTTTTATTTTTTCATTATGACTATAAATAAGGATATAAATCATTGTGCATGTGCAGAAATGTAAGAAAAACGAAGGACTTCTGTCCTTTATCAGGTGCTTTGCACATGTGTTTTGATGATCAATAGTTGGGAAAACATGCATCATGCAGCTTGCGAGCAGAAGAGGGCACTATGAGTCGCTGCTGTGCATTCTCTGTCCCTCTCTTTCATTCTGTGTCCATCTCATCTCACTTTGTTTTGCCTCCCTCTGTTTTTTTGTAACAATTCACCATATATGTGTACTTCAAAGCCAAAAGCCACTTTATGTCTGAAAAAAAGGAGGGAATATGTAGGATCATAGTTAGAACACATTCTTTAAAACCACAGGTGGAAATTATGAAAAAGCTACAAATACCATTTTCTGCACAGACCACTGCTTCATCTGCTTTGTTTAACCTTATGCATGTAGTATAAGGTGCAATAGCACTCCCTTTAGTGAATGATATTAACATGTTTATAGTTTTACATACAAAGTTACAAAAAAATGCCCCAACAACTATATCTGTTGTTGTGCAATTTTATATTTTATGTAAATACTGATTTAAGTACATAATCACATTTTTTGTACTTAACAATACTGTAAGTGGCTATGCTTTCTATATTTCTTTTATGTCCAAGATCCCTCCCTTTAAGCGTTCCAGCCACACCTTTGTTAGAGGAAGACAATCACAGTCGGTCCCGGAATTATTTTTCCTCCTCAAAAGCCGTCATGGCCGCTCTACCTGAGCATTGTGTCCTCTACAGGCAGGTCAGAGGAGTTCCCATCGCCCCCTGGTGTGTTTCCCTCTTGCCTCTGTTCTTCCTGCCTCCCTTCCTGTTGCCATCGTGGCCTGCCATGTTAGTGCTGGCTCCCGCTGCTCAGCCCTCTCCTTCAATAAATCTTCATATGTGTTGGAGGGAAGGTGGAGGGTACAGACAACAATAAACACCGGTACTCTCCATCAAAGGGTTATCTGGCTTTCACAGGCGCACTGACAGACTGCTCTCTGACACGGAGCAGAGGCCAAGTGCCATGGCTCAGATGGGGAAGGGAGGCCAAGATTTGAAGAAAGGAAAGTGATTCATTTACACGCCTAAAAAAAAAAAATCTTCAAAAAGTTCAAGCATCAAGAGAAAAGAACTGATGTCAAAACAAAGTTTGAATGATTAAGTCGCCAAAGATTCATGAGTCCCCATAGTCTTCCATGCATAGCACCCCCTTTACTGCATTTCTTTCTCACTTTTGTCTATCTTAATATTAAAATAGTAAATCTGCAATTTGGCTCTGAGTATGAGTATGCTTATTCGTCTGATTTTAAACAAATAGACTCAATCTTCTTGCAGCGTTTCAGAAGAAACTGTGTTTTATGAACGGTATATATTTTTTTGTGTGTCGAGTTGCAGGGCCCTATTCTTCAGTGCCATATTAGTGTGTCAGCGAGGCCTGCATGTTATGAATTACCAGCCCCAAATTTTGCAACTTAAAAAGTGGGAATGAGAGTAAACCTTTTGTTTATGTCACCTATCATCTTGAAATATTTACCACTCTACGCCTCTCAGCTCCCTGTCTCCCTCCAGTGTGATAAAAGGTTGCTGGCTCCCAGTCTTAACCCCTTCTTGCTTCGTCCCATCTCCAGCTCCATCTGTGCTGAGAACAGACATCATATAAACCTCATCTTTCTGCTCAAACCTGCTGCCTCCATTTTTTTTTCTTTCTTTCTTTCCCGCAGGAAGTAGTTTATTCAGGCTGGTTCCTTTGGGAATCATATAAGCATTTGACCAGGTGTCTGTGACACTTTTCAGTATTTTATTTCAGAGCATGTTTGTGTGTTTAGTTGTGTATTTGAGTTATTATATGTTTGACTACTTAGTTCGAGGAGAAACAATACACGTTTGTACTTTTGCACTTTGTATGTATGTGTGGTAGGGTATGGGTGAAAAGACAGAGAGAGAGAAAGAAAAGGAAATGAAATTCAATGCTGAATGAATTATGGAGTATGTATCGTTACCTACTGCGTGTTGTTCTGAGCGTGCAAGAGAATGGAATTCATGTGCGGAAGGTGCAGAAATAAAAACAGAAAAGCTGCAGTGTGTTTTAGACGGAGTGCCATGTACTGTATGAATTGCCTGCGGTTGCCTTGCAGGACTGATACCTCTGAAATCCACTATTTCTCTCCATTCGCTTTCAACAAAAAACATGTCCCCCAGCTAAGGTGCACATTCACTGTTTTACCACCACTTTTTCAAGAGAAAACAAAACTGTGCGGAGTAACAGCCAGATACTGGTTTTGTAAAGATGTATCGCAGTGCTTTCTAAGGTAGATTGGCATTGTGCGAGAGTCCCCTTCCATGCACCGCTTTTCACTGTGAGGGGCTAGCTGGTGAGATCAGAATTACTGAAAATTACTGCTGTTGTGTTGCTTTGTTACGTAAAATGATTGTTTCATCAAACGCGGTACTTGTCGTTCTAGGAAATGCTAATCAAAAGACAAGTGAGCCTACAGTAGAAGAAGAAAAAGCATCCTCTATTTTTGATTTACTTTTTTTTTTGTTATTGACATGAATTCTAATAGGCTTAGCTACATGTGTTGCACAGGATAGATCTTACTGAGTTTGATCTTTTTATTAAATTATTTTTTTGTTTTCCAGTTTGAATAAATGGAAATCAGTGCTTACAGGAAAGTTTATAATAATAAAAACCTACTGTCAAATAAATGGAAATCTTTGGTGAGTAGTTCAAGATCCCTAGTTTTGTATTGCTCAATAATATGCATAATTCTAAAAGGCAATTCTTCCTGTTCTACACATTGCACTCACCTCTGTCCTTGTCTTTTACTTTGTCTTTGTCTTCTACCTCTTCTGTTTACTCCACTTTCACCTAATCTTTCTGTTTGGACATACCTCAAGTATTCTCAGTTGCATTGAACAGTGAAACGACTCTCCTCTCTGCCATCCTTGTTTTCAAGTCCCATCCAGATTTTTTTTCTTTTTACTATTGGATTGGGGGTGGGGGGTGGGGGGGGGGGGGGGGTGTAGGCCTGATGTGGGGGTTATGTTAGGAGGGGTGATCATAAATATTAGGAGCTGCATGGAGACAAAGAGGCTAAAATGGAAAGGCTTGGCTGGACGAGGGGACCTGGCCATGTCATGTACCCCAGTCATTTTTCTTGTGCGCTTAGAACTCAGTCAGGGGTTTAATTGGAATCCAGACTTCAAAGAAACCCTCGGCCCATCCAGCAGCACCCCATCCCACCTCCACCCCTGCACTAACTCCCCTGGCTGGATCCACTCACGTCCACAGCACATACACACAGACCGTGACCACTACAATATCAGAGAGAGCATCACCATGCACGACCCCGGCTGAAATTGACTTTGCTCATATTTTCACAAGATGTTTAGGTGTGGTGCATGGATTTGTGTGGTCCTTGGTTGTGCTCCTATTTGCACATACCCATTTTTGTTGTGCTTTATAAAAGTTGCATACACTTTATATATTTTGTTTGTTTGGCAATGATTAAACCCAGATATAATATATAAAATCAGAATAAACAGAAGTTGACATAATATATATGTATATATAATTTTCCTATTGCTGTGTAAAAGAAAAGAATCCGCTTGTGTGGAATATGAATGAAATATGAATGTCACCATATTTCAAGAAATCTACAATAGCAAAAATACATACTATGTATTGGTACTAAAAACTTAAAACATCTCAAATAGTTTAGAATTGTTAACAGGTAAATACATTTTGTTGTACAGTTTCCTCCACAAGCCATCGAACAAAACTTTTACTATGCTGAATGACTGTTTTTCATCTAGTGGGCACACACTGGTATGTTATTTTACTCTTTTAAATGATTGTCTATGTTATTTCTACACTGAATTGTCTGGCATTTATGCCATTATTACAGGAATTAAAAATATGCTGTATATGACTCAGAATTAAAGTGAGAGAAAGTTAACTTTGTAATAGGCAAAGCCAGAAAAAAATGGGTGAGATAAAATGTCTGTTGTATAGTAATTAATATTGGAGCAGCAGGGGTTGATGGGTAGTAATATTCACCTATGTAATTAAGACTTATGCATGGTCCTTTGAAGTTTCAGTAGGCCTTGTTAGCACTGTGTGGAAGACCTTTCTAAATCCTTACCTGTAAG
Organism: Diplotaxodon limnothrissa; assembly: GCF_057381915.1. NCBI lineage: Eukaryota > Metazoa > Chordata > Actinopteri > Cichliformes > Cichlidae > Diplotaxodon > Diplotaxodon limnothrissa. The sequence goes on from NC_140596.1 coordinate 20,104,225, forward strand.
ATAATATGTTTCAAAGCTGTAATTATGAGTAGGGAAAGAGGACCTATTTTCAGACCTCTAACAAATCACTTTTTCCGTTACACCTGGTTAAGGTGTTAATGACTCCTTGTCTTGTTAATTTTTTCCATTTGAATTATGAAACAACTTGGGTGAATGGGTGAAGTTTTAGTAGAATTGCATAGAAAAAACAAGTATTCAGTTTAAAAACTATTGTGGCTTTAATAAAGGTGAGGAGGAAAAGGTGCTTTTTCAAAAATGGATTAGCAAGTTCCAAAATAGGTAAATACAAGAAGTAAATGTGTGATTAGAAGCACAATTTGGATAATATTACTGAAATTGTGGATAGCTTTCATTATTTCATTTAAGGAAAATAAAAAATAAATTAATGGGCAAATATTGGTTTACGTTTTGTTACGCCTTCACAGCCTAATTTTTTATTAAACTACCTCATTTATACTTATTTTGTGAAATTGTGACATTTTAATGAGGTCATTTTACTTGCTGTAACATTTTCTTTCGAGGACTAGCTGTTCAGTTTTGACCTGCCATATCATAGTTTACAGTTGACTGTGTAAATGAATTCAGGCAGATCAGTTTAATGCAAGAGCCATACTAACAGCTGGTGGTAGTGATGATGATGACTGTGTTGTTTAAAAGAAAACAAAGAGGTCTTTTCTACTATCCAGCTGTCTTGCTCAAAAAAAAAGAAAGAAAAGAAATGTATGGCTGTCTTGAAGAGAAGCGTGGGCTCTGAATGACTAATAGAGCTGCTCATACAGAATGGTTTGTAATGGAGGTGTTAATGACCATGTTGCTTAAAGGTTACTTCTGAGTGCTGTTTTCTTTCTCCCTCACGTCAACACCTTTATGCTCCCACCAACGTGTTCACTTTGTTTCCTATTATCTTCCCCTTTTCCAGCGCAACCTCGAGTGTAACTGCAGCATCCAGAAGATCAAGGGATGACAGAATCTGAAAAGAATAAAGAAATATATATATAAAAAAAAGATAATGAGAGAGAAAGAGAGACACGAGACTATAAGGGGAGAAAAAGGTGCTAAATAACAGAGGTCTCCGCCCAGCGGGATTTTGACTTGAAGGGACTCGGACACCGGTCAGCGGTGCTGTTAGCGCAACTGACACCTATAGATGCATAGAACAAAACACACAGATTCCTGTTGCCTGTGGATTCCAAAGTGGGTGAAATTTGGGGGAAGAAGGGGTAGGAAAGAGAAAAGGGGAGGAATTTTTTGAGAAGTGTGGAGTCGGTGGTTATTTGGGGTGTACATAGAGAGGGGGTGCTAGTGAATGGGTGTGTATGTATGGGTGGCTAGGTGGAGGGGTGGTAGGTTTTTTTTGGTAATTGCATCTCAACATCCCATTGTCAGTGGGCTCAGTGGTAGGTCTAATTTGGGAGCAGAGGTTGTTGTGCTTTGCACCCTGGCAGACCAGACTATTGTCATATGTAGCGGAGCAGTGGGCTCTGCAGCACTTTCATGCTGGGTCTTTATCGAAGAAACAGGTGCACGTTTGGGTAAATAGACATCGTTTTCAAGAAGATGGCGAACATTTGCATAAACTGATGTCCTTACCTGAAAACAGGTGAATGACTGTTCATATATATGTCCTGGGTCCTGGTGGACTCGGCATGAGAGATCATACATGTACAGCTGTCATATAGGGTGTAAATTAAGGCAATTAAATGGTGATCGTTTCTTCTCATATGATCGCTATTGCACTTTTTATTCCGATTTTCATATTTGTTCAAATCCTAGTCAGTCTATAAATATTCTACCCACCTTCACGGTTACCTGATAAGGTTTCTTTGTATATTGTTAGTTGTTTACAAATTTACAAAAAACAATGAAGAATGAGCAAGTTGCAGACATGTCTGTTGCCCTTTTTATGTAGACACACTGGAAAACATTTCGTCTTTGACCCAGTAAAGAATATGAGTCTTAACAGATTTGAAACTAGTCATCTGAACTGCAGCGAAAAGAGCAAAAAAAATGGAACTCTTGGCAGCATTTTTAGCTAAACAATTGGTTTGGATAAAGAGCCTACCATTACAGCATGCTTCCAAAAAGGAGCATGTCATTACTGTGCACCATGTAGTAATATGCACTCAATGAATGGCGATGAAGACCTCAGTAGTTGGAAGAACAATTAGTGACAATTACCAGTGGGAGTCCTCATTTTAAGGTGCTCAACGACTCATGTACTATACTTTAGAAAGGTTTGTAGAACCTAGTTAGCCAAAGAGAGTCAAACACTGAGTCTGTCCACACAGTACATGGCTCAGCAATGTGGACCCTGTGGATAATTCTGATAATTTCGTACAAAAGTTCCAGTGGCAGAAAAAAAGCATACTATGCATATAAATGTTTTCCTCCGAAGTTGGTTTGAATACATGATTTGAGTCTATTAAGCATAAAGTGAAGCACTGTTTCCAACTTTTTGCAAACCTTTGCTGATTTGGAATGAAGGACTACACCCTACTATTAGGATGCTGTAATTTAAAGTCTAAAATAACACACACACACACACACACACACACACACACACACACACACACACACACACACACACACACACACACACACACACACACACACACACACACACACACACACCATTGTATCTCCCTACATCATCTGGGTTGATAACAGACCTTAGTGCAAAGAGAGAGGAGATAGAACATGACCACAGAGAGAGCAGCTTTGCTAAACAGCCCACTCCTTCTTCACCTGCATGTTACACCTGGTTCAAACATCATGCTTCCCTACTTCATCACTGTGGATAAAACTACAGTCTATATATATACTGACTGAGCTCATTTAAATGCTGTCTTTTATAAATGTCAAGGAGAATATTTCACAACTCAGAATCTTCAAACCATAAATCTGTCTCGATCACACCTATGGTGGTATTTAAATAAAACGAATAGCGTGGCTACCAGCATCACAGTGAAATTATATTTGTTTGGCCTTTTTCTAGGGTGTTTTAAAGGGTACGCTATTACAGCCGATGCAGAAAATTGAGTAGTGTATATATATATATTTAAATTTCAATGACATAAGTATAAGCACAATTAATATATGTCGCATTAAACAGCACCCTTGGAAATATGAAACAAAGCACGTATATCTACGAACTTTGGAATTCTAGGTAATAAAGCAAGACTTGGCTATAAATGTTACAATGATTTGCAAGACTTCAGAATAGAAAGGTGAACCTCCTGATCATTTGTGTAAGCGCAGGTAACAAAATGTTTGGTTGAAGTTTTGAAGGACTTGTCAAATATTAATAAAGCCACACCACAACTTGAAACATAAGTGCATATTTGTGAAAATGTACCTTAAAACAAGTTTAACAACCTTAAATTGTTCATCCCACACATATTGGTTGTTAAATACAATTTTCTTTCAGATCTGCACATATTTTTGCTCTTGCATCCTTAGACAAATGAAGCTGCTGTGAATGTTTCTATAGGTACAAATTTGTATACAAACTATGTTAAGAAAGAAAAATGCTGGACTATCATTCAACCAAAAGCATTAGTGATCATTAATGCCTAAACATGACTGCAAATATTTTAGCCGCTATCTGTGTTTATTGCATTACTAGAGGAAATACTAGAGGAAAAATATATGACGTTCACTGTCAAACAGTATTTTTGTATTGACACATATCTCAAAAATCATTGCATTGTATATATTCCATTGTACTGATAAAATCTGTTATTCAGACATTACACCAGCCTAAGTTTTATAGAGGACACAATAAGCAAAAAACATACCAACCGTTAAATTATCCTTTACTTTCTGCTTGGTTTTATATTTGCTGGTGGTGTTTCTTTTGTGAAACTCCACCCATCTTCAAGCGTACTTGAAAAGCAAAAGGTGGGAGGAGCGTGCCTGCCTGCTGGAAGGGTCAGGGGAAGAAGCAGGACGGTATCAATACAGAACAACCAATTCACTTACAGCAGCCTGTGTGGAGGTGGGTTGCAAAGCGGCCTGCAGAATGGCTGATGTCATGCACCCATGTTCTGTATGTTTGAAGATATGTCTTTTGCATGATCTAGTTACATTTCAAGTAGATGTTGAAAGTAAAACAAAAAGTGCAGACACAGTTATTCTATGTGCTTGTGTTGTGTGCTGAGGCATCCTTTGTGCACCCTCCTGAAACGCCAGGCTGAGCCCGTCAGACTGTGACACAGGAGGGCAATCTGCTCCTCCTGTGGTTTTGTGTGGTAACAACCTCCATGCTTCAGACTTCTACCAAGGGGATTAGGCCTACCAGTGGGGAGAAGCAGAGTGGAAGCCTGTGTTCCTAACATTGTAGTGATCCTCTCTGCTGGTGACTGTTGTGGGATACCTTTTTCACCCACTGAAGCTGCACTCCAAATTGTAGCCTCCAAACTACCTGTGCCTCGCAAGGAAATCTCTTACAAAGTACTTGTAGCTTTTATTCTCACTTTTATTGCGCCACAAAAGTGTCTCTGAAGTCTGTCGATCACTTTATATAAAGGGTTCGCTGTAGTTCACTTAAACCTCCTTGTCCTCTGTCTCTATCTTTACATTATTTTGTTCTGATCAATACCTGCATTTCTTTGCACCTTATTAGGAATGTGATTGTAAGTTTAGAATGAAAGTGTTTAAGTGCCGAATCCACAAACGCAGAGAGAGTAAAGAAATGCTGTGCCAGCCCTCCTGCAACAAAGGCTCCATGTTCTATAAAAACCTTAATTGGTCTGTTAAACATTAGACTGTAATCTCATGTGGTGAGCCTGGAGAGATCTGTAAACACCCTGTATGTGGTGTTTCTCTCCACCCTCTCCTCTGCTTCTTTTCCCCTTACACCACACCAAAACAGACCCATGTGTTGATTTCAAGGCCTGAAACTGGATTATGGAGTTTACTATCTTTTTTAGGTAGTAAAGATCTCAATAAAATAATGTTTGGAAATTTATTTATTTATTTATTTTAATTGGTCCTTCTGTTAGCCGTAGGACCCTAAAACAGAGGTGTTCTGCTCTTTATTTCAGAGCCAGTTAAAGGGTAGCAGACATCAGGTTGCATGTAATAGTCACCTTCCTAACATGTGGCACAAAAGTTAATTTTATTGGGCCAAAGCATGAAGATGTAGGTCAGTTGAAGGACAACATGGAGAAAGCAGAAAAACATCACCCGCATAATGTGAAAGCTGTCTGGTTTTAGGTCAATCAGTTTTCTTCGGTACACCCCCATTTCTCTGCTCATTCACTCACAGACTCAGTGGAGCCAATCATCACGGAGTGGGAACACAAAGGGGTCATTGTTTATTAACTTTTCAGCAATGTACTTTACAAAATAGTTAGCAACATACCGTGCTACGGTGAAAACACTGCTTGACTGCACCACTGTCTACACCTCTTTATACTTTGCTGCATGTCCTGTCGACAGTGTTAAGAATATCGTAAACAATGGTTTTATCAACATATCTAAATTATTCAAAGCAGTTTTCGTATCAGTGCATATTGAACAACACATACGCTAAAACTGATGTATAGATTAGTTCAAACAATAAATACATTTCAATTCAATTCCATATATATATAGTGCCAAATCACAATAACCGTTTGCCTCAAGGCGCTTTATATTCTAAGGTAAATACCCTATAATAATACAAATAAAACAGAGAAAACCCCAGCAATCATGTGACCATCCTATTAGCAAGCGTTTTGGTGACAGCGGGAAGGAAAAACTTCCTTTTAACAGGAAGTAAACCTCCAGCAGACTCAGGCTTAGGGAGAGGTGGCCATCTGTTGGTTTAGGGGAGAAAGATGGGACAAAGAAGGAAAATAGATTGCATTTTTTTTTTACCTGTATTGTAGTTAGCAGGAATCCGACATTGGTGAAATGGAAGCAAGATTTTCCATACTGTGCCATTAGATTTTTAGGGAGGGTAGCACTGCACTCAATATTAGTCCAAAATAGCATTTTTTTAATGAAACTGAAGTCGTAGGCATTAATTTTGCTGGTGAAACAAACAGCAGTCACTGGATGCTGGAGTGAGATCTTTCAGTTTAAATAATAGGTGGCATCCTATCTCACGGCTCCACCCTGCAGTCCTACCTAGTAGTGCACATGCAGACACACACGAAGTATCTGCATGTCTTCTGATACGTGCAGTATAGCTTTGTTGTTGTTGTTGTTTTTATTTGGCAAGGTGAACCCCCTTTGTGAATTTCACACTGCATAGAAAATGATTGCTGTGACACTTTCGTGAAAAATTTGTCATAATATGGAAAGAACATAATTGCCAAGCTGAAAACTGATGCACTTTTTTATTATTGCTCTTGAGGGTTTTCTTCTAAAGCCGGTGAGGTGGTGTCCTATTCTGTTATTACACCCAGAGAGCTGATAGCTAATGTAGATACATGCTGATAGAGGAGGTTTATCACAACACAGCACAGCCGCACTGATGGCTGCACTCTCCCAGAGGGTAGAGGTGCTTATTATGCATCCCATACTATACAACGGCACAGTGTTTGCTCATAAAAGCCCAGTCTGGATAACGATGCTTGAACACTCACTCTCATCTGATTTCATCTAAAGACTAATGATGAGTTTGCCTTCTAACTTCATTTCCTCTAGACATCACAGGGCAGCTGCATTTTTTTTTAGTGTTTTTAAGTGTTATAAAACATGTAGACGAAATGTCTGAGGTACATTGGTGAAATGAGGCAACACAAGTCCAGTTTTTCCAGTGGATGGAATTAATTCTTTAAATTAACACAGAGTAGCTGTGTCTTTTCCCCCCTTCCTCTTCTTATTCTTCCACTTCCTGTATTTAGAAGAGCCCATGCAAACATGTTACAGCTAGTTACAAAAAATCTCAACTAGTTAGTTGACATTTTGCTACCGTTAAATCAATTTTGTCCACTAAATGGTAAATTTATCTAATGAAAATGAAAAAAAAAATTCTGCATATTGGATTGGTAGAAATTGTTTAGATTTGCTCTCCATGTACCTATGAACTTCATTCTAAACAATTTAATCCAGCTCTATCTTTAAACTGTTGTAGCCTTAATAATGATTTATGACAAATGTGGCTAGAAATTAGTTAATTCATATACTTTTTTCTCTGTGACTTTGAAAGTCTTTTTCTGTTACGTTTCAAAAGGGACTAAATATTTTAACGTCTAACTACAAAGATACACTTTAAGACAGGCTTAAAGGGAAAAAATCCATCACTGCAAACCAATATAATGCTGTAGGCATGGCAGTTTTTAAATGCGATAGAGAGACAGAAAAGAAACTGCAGAATTCGAGTGACTACATGAGGAAAAGAGTGATGTGTGTTACACTAAATACTATGGTAAAACCAACAAGGTAAAGCCACAAGCCATGAAATCTGTGTTGATCACATGCTTTCCTGTAGTTGCTAAAGTGGAACAACTGTTTTCACTGCAGCCTGTATCCACCCATCCATAAACATTGACCTTATGCCTGAAAAATCAATTGCCTCTCTGAAATCCTACAGTTAACATCGCTGGACTGTTGTGGATGAATGGGGAGAAAATGAAACATGCTTATTTTTTTTTCACTTTACTTTACTAATAATAATGAAAATGAGCTACTCGTTTAGTGTTTGTAATATGTCATTTACAGCAAATATAATCAAAAATCTTAATCTGTATGTATATATACATGTGTGGATATATACATACATATGTATATGTATATATATGTATACAGGGCTGCTGGTCATTTGAAAAAGTAAACATGAGAAGACATGTGGTCCCTTCCCCCTCTTTGCAGCGTCCTTCCTCTGAGCCACTTTTGAATTTAATATTCCATGAAATAAGGCAGCCCATCAGGCTATTGTAATCACATCAGGTTAATAGAAGAAGCAAAATTACTCTTAGTATTTACTTCTCTCTCCTCTCTGCAACACTTTCTCAACTGTACCCTTTTTTTCCCTCAATCATGAGCACATTATAAGCCAAACTGCGCCATAGTATTTTATCCTTCCTTGAAATTCTTTATCCTTCCTGCCCAAGCGTTCTGATTATTATTAGCATTCTTCCTGAATGGCTGATGTAGAACCTTTTGAGAGTGAAACGACTGATTTTCCAGTCTTAATAGGATGTTCGTTTTTCTGGAAAATAAATTTGGACCCTCATTCCTCCTTCACTTATGCTGTTGTTGTTCATTCTCTACCTTGCAACCCACAGTTATATGCTCACACCCACATGTGCACACATACAAACATGGCTGAAGTCTGTGGGTGTCAGCCTGTCAGGGTTCTAGATGTCATGTAATTGTATGTATCACCTGCAGCATTCCTTCAGTGTAAAAGCATTCTCCTGCAGCACCAAGGCCTGCTGTTCCATAGTGATACAGCAATGCCATACATGTGACACCCCCGCATTGCTCCCTGTGGATCACTCTTTATTGCTCCCATCTCACCTCCATCAAGGCCTGGTCTGCTGCCATTATGACACCTGAGGAGAGAAGGAGGAAATGGAAGAGAAGGAGAACAGTCACACTTAGGGCAGTACGAGCCTGACAGACTGTCTTTTGGACAGGCTGGGGACAAAGAGTTTCCAGGCAGGTAGCTCCATAAGTATGATTTCCCCGTTTTTATAGCACTGTCACGGTCCTGGGTCTTATGGCCCAGTGTTTTGAGTTTTAGTTCATTTTGATGTTTATAGTATGTTTAAGCTCATGTCTCCTATGTTCATTTGCTTATTAGTTCCCTCTTGTGTATTTCAACCCCTGTGAAGTCTCCCTTGCCCTTCGTGTGTTTCATGTCTGTCTTATGTTGTCATGTCTGCCTCTCATGTTTCCAGTTTTATTTTGAAGAGATCTCGTGTTTTTATATTATGGATTATGTTTTGAGTCTTTTGTTGTACTGCTTCCTGTTTCCCTAGATTTCAGTTATGGTTACCATAGGTTTAGTTCTTTGGCTTTGTAATATGGCTTCCCTGTGTTCCATGTTATGTCTACTGTGATGTTTTTGTACCATGTTTCAGGTTCCTATGTTCTGTCTCCCCAGTTGCTGTTGAGTTTGCATGTTTAGATTTCAGTCAGTGAGTTTCCTGTTATACTTTGAAGGTCCATGCCTCATGTGAGTGTTTCTAGTTTTGCTTCCCTTGTCTCGTCCAGCCTGATTACTCCCAGCTGTGCTCTCCTTCTGTGTCTCATTCCCCCTCGTTATCCCTCAGTGTATTTAAGCCCCATGTTTCTCTTTGTCAGTGTTGCGTCCTCCCTCATAGCTGTGTGATTTTTCCCTGTGGCTCCTTGTGCTTTAGTTTTCCCAGTTTAGTTTATTTTGTGTTGTTTTTCGTGTCCCACTTCACGCCAGCAATAAAGCTGTGTTTTTTGAGTTTACCTTTTGACTCTGTGAGTTTGCGTTTGGGTCCTACTCTTGCCTGCACACGGCCGTATTGTGACAGAAGGACGCAACCAGACAATGGACCCAGCAACTCATAATCCCTCCGCTGAGCTCCGGGAGGACATGATCTATGCGGTGGAGTTTCTATGCCAGGAATGGTTTGCGCTGCCCTTTGAAGAATACCAGGAGGAGTTAGCCATCCGTCTGCAGAGGATGGTTTCTGGACTTCCCTGGCTATTTGGCGCGCTACACCCTCTCATCCAGGACTTCCTCGTTTCCACCGTACACGTCCGCCCGGATCGGCCTCTCCACTATGAAGACTCGGAGGAGGTTCAGCCCGGTCCGCTGGAGGATTCGCGGGCTGGCACGTCTCCTCCCCCTCCTTCCCGGAGAAAACGGCGTTCACGCCGCCATCGTTCCACAGCAGCTGAGCAGACCACTTTCACGGGTAAAAGTGACTGTTTGCCACATTCTGATTCCAATCCTTCTGCCATTTCATCCACGGTTAGTCATGCTGCTCCTATGAACACTTTAGTTTTTCAACCAGCTCCTCCGAACCTTCATGATTCCAATCCTGTATCTGAGATTCTACGTAATGCTCTGCCAGTATCTCAGGCAGTTATTTTTTCTGTGCCTCAGCTGGGAGGTGTAAATAGTAACAGAGTGCCTCCTACCATAGTTAAACTGGCTAGAAGACTTGGACTTGATGCCACTGAGCTCATGAATCAAGTTGAATTTTGTGTTCCACAGCCAGCCATGTTCAAACACACTCACCATGTTTTAGAGTCAGACCAAGTTCAACCTGCACCTCAAGTGACTGTTTTGGGTGTGGCTTCACCCCTGGACTTTGCTGCTCACCAGTCAGCTTATTCTGAGACTGCCTTTGCAAACCTACCTACTCCTGTGACCACTCCTGAGCTCCGCTCTCCACCACCTGTCCCGGCTCCCAGGGTGAGGCCAGCCAGGACACAGCCTACCTCCGCACCCGTACCTACTCCTCGGGTGGGAGTGGCTCGTGTCCGGCGGGTGCCTGCACCCATTCCTGTGTCCGCTGAAGGCTCAGGTGAGCCTATCCAGCCCCTGTCCTTGTGTTCTGTAGGCTCGGAGATATGTCAGCAACAACTACCACAATCACTACAACCTCTCATTTTTTCCATAGTTCAGTCTGTTGCTCAATTAGCTCAGTCATGTGGTCAGGCTTCAGTTTTGTCTCCAGGTCAGGCTTCAGTTTTGTCACCCATGCCGGTCCCCAGGGTGAGGTCAGCCAGGATACAGCCCGTCTCCGCACCCGTACCTACTCCTCGGGTGGGAGTGGCTAGTGTCCGGCATGTGCCTGCACCCATCCCTGTTTCTACTGAGGGCTCAGGAGAATTCAGTCTACAACCCACACCGCCATCACTACTGCATGCCTTTCAGTCTTTAGCTCAGTCATTAGCGCTGTTAGCCACCCAGTCCATAGTACACTTTCCCGTGCTTCCGTTAGCTCAGCCCTTAGCCCACTGTGCAGCTCAGCCAGCTCCCCATTGTTCAGCTCAGTCATCTGTTCCGTCACCCACTCAGCCTTCTGTTCAGCCGGTGGTCTCTGCACCTACTGGTCATGCCACGTCAGCTGGTGGTTCCGGAGAACCACACCAGCCTCATGCCTCGTCCGCTGGAGGGCCCGAGGAGCCCGTCCAGCCTCATGCCTCGTCCGCTGGAGGGCCCGAGGAGCCCGTCCAGCCTCATGCCTCGTCCGCTGGAGGGCCCGAGGAGCCCGTCCAGCCTCATGCCTCGTCCGCTGGAGGGCCCGAGGAGCCCGTCCAGCCTCATGCCTCGTCCGCTGGAGGGCCCGAGGAGCCCGTCCAGCCTCATGCCTCGTCCGCTGGAGGGCCCGAGGGGCCCGTCCAGCCTCATGTCTCCGCTGGAGGGTCCGAGGGGCCCGTCCAGCCTCACGCCTCGTCAGCTGGAGGGTCCGAGGGGCCCGTTCAGCCTCCTGTCTCCGCTGGAGGGTCCGAGGGGCCTGTTCAGCCTCACGCCGCATCAGCTGGAGGGCCCGAGGAGCCTGTCCAGCCGCCACCTGCGACCGCCTCGTCGTCGCCTGGTCCGGCTGCATCCGAGTCTTCGTCATCGCCTGGTCCGGCTGCATCCGCCTGTGCTTCTGCTACGCCTGGGCCAGCCTCTGCCTGTGCTTCTGCTACGCCTGGTCCTGCCTCTGCTTCAGCGTCGCCTGGTCCTGCCTCTGCTTCAGCGTCGCCTGGTCCTGCCTCTGCTTCAGCGTCGCCTGGTCCTGCCTCTGCTTCAGCGTCGCCTGGTCCTGTGCCCTCCAAGCCTCGGCCGGTACGTCTGACACTTGGGCGCCGCCGTCGCCTTCCGCACGGCCGGCCCCCTGATCGCCATCGCCTGAGTCGCCGCCGTCGCCTTCCGCACGGCCGGCCCCCTGAACTGTTTCCACGCCGTCGCCTTCCGCACGGCCGGCCCCCTGATCAAATGAACTATGGACTTCTGGACCGTCACCCTCCGGGTCGGCCCCCTGAGGAGTTGTGAACTGTTCCCTGCGCTCCTGTGATTTTGATGGACATTTGGTTTTTTTGGCCTTGTTTCTGGCCCTCCGTCCTGGACCCCCGCCGCCCGCCCTTGGTGGGTTGTTTTTGTTTTGTTTTTCGTGGTTTTTGGGCGTCTGGAATCCGCCCTTGAAGGGGGGGCTCTGTCACGGTCCTGGGTCTTATGGCCCAGTGTTTTGAGTTTTAGTTCATTTTGATGTTTATAGTATGTTTAAGCTCATGTCTCCTATGTTCATTTGCTTATTAGTTCCCTCTTGTGTATTTCAACCCCTGTGAAGTCTCCCTTGCCCTTCGTGTGTTTCATGTCTGTCTTATGTTGTCATGTCTGCCTCTCATGTTTCCAGTTTTATTTTGAAGAGATCTCGTGTTTTTATATTATGGATTATGTTTTGAGTCTTTTGTTGTACTGCTTCCTGTTTCCCTAGATTTCAGTTATGGTTACCATAGGTTTAGTTCTTTGGCTTTGTAATATGGCTTCCCTGTGTTCCATGTTATGTCTACTGTGATGTTTTTGTACCATGTTTCAGGTTCCTATGTTCTGTCTCCCCAGTTGCTGTTGAGTTTGCATGTTTAGATTTCAGTCAGTGAGTTTCCTGTTATACTTTGAAGGTCCATGCCTCATGTGAGTGTTTCTAGTTTTGCTTCCCTTGTCTCGTCCAGCCTGATTACTCCCAGCTGTGCTCTCCTTCTGTGTCTCATTCCCCCTCGTTATCCCTCAGTGTATTTAAGCCCCATGTTTCTCTTTGTCAGTGTTGCGTCCTCCCTCATAGCTGTGTGATTTTTTTTTTTTTTTTTTTTTTTTTTTTTTTTTTTTTTTTTTTTTTCCCTGTGGCTCCTTGTGCTTTAGTTTTCCCAGTTTAGTTTATTTTGTGTTGTTTTTCGTGTCCCACTTCACGCCAGCAATAAAGCTGTGTTTTTTGAGTTTACCTTTTGACTCTGAGTTTGCGTTTGGGTCCTACTCTTGCCTGCACACGGCCGTATTGTGACAAGCACACCTTTTCTCAAAAAGATTGGTGTCTCTAAGTTTGCTGACTTAAGTCAAACATAGGTGGGAAAAGTCAGAAAAGATGTGTCGGGAAAGCTAGTCACGTGCATGTGGAAGCTTTTGGTGTGCTTAAATTTGACTTTGACTTTTTTAGATATATGTTTAAAAAAGAAACCTCAGGCATTCAGATTTTTCCCAGAAATATAAGTTTTATTGGAACATTTGCCATTTGTAAGCAAAAACTGGCTAAAACAGTTTTCATTTCATTTATTTGTTTTATTTATTTGTGTTTTTTGTTGTTTGTTTTGTTTCCTCAAGCTAGCGTCATGTTAAATTAACCAAACCATGCTCATTTATGACTTTGGAGCGTGTAAATGGGTTAGGCGTGTTTTTTGACATTACTTGTGGTCAAAAATGATTCATAAACATCCGTGTTTTGGATATGATGAATAATAAATATGTGAAATGGGGTGAAACGTTTGGCTGATATTAATGATCCAAGGGCTGGTATGATGTAATAGTTTAATTTCATAGTATATATTTTAACATTTTAGATATTGTAAATTTACAGTGAAGTTACGTAAGCGTATCCACAACGTCAAGTACCTGAAACACATTGGGGTACACTGACAATTATTATTCCCAGGATACGATCTCTCTTTCTTGCTTCCTTAAAGCCTTTTCACTGGAGAAGGGTCTGTGTCATATTAAGAGAGGACAATTTAAAGCAGGACAAAGGGCAGAAAGAATCTTGACAGGACTACTGGCATTATGCCTGCTCTTAAACATAAACCTTGGTTTGTCTGTAATAAAAAGAAAAACATTATTTACCATTTATTAAAATCTGCATCTGTGATCTTCATCTACCATGTAGCTTAGTAAGGTATGCTGAGAGTTATGGGCTTTATCTTTTCAAGGTGGAACTTGTATCTGTGCACCAATTATATTTTATCAGTATTGTAGTGATTTCCATGAACTTCACTATTAGTGTTTTAGAGGAAATTAAACAACAATTTAAGACTCCAATCTCATTGTGATTATCAGTTTTCTAATATTTTTATAGCAGTCACGTCACTGCAGTATTTTCCTCTTAATGTTTTTGTTCATCTTGACACAGCATCACATTTAACAGTCTATTTATTATGCCATAGCTTAAGATTTATTAGTGAAGGAAGCTGCGAGCTGTAATGCATCTGGCACTCTGTTTGCTTTTGCAGATGCTAGATTAAATATATTCTGTTTAATTAAAGAGCATATTTACCTAATACCAGCTTAATTCATGTAATAAAATTAGGTTTAGTACCCATAGTTTTTGCTATTTCGTTATTTTATTTGGAAGCGTCTCATAAACTGACGCAGTTTTACAGTTTTAATGTAATCTTTAGTAATGGGGCGGGGTGGGTTTGGATGGGGGTATAAAGAACAGGGAGAGATGGGGTTAAGATGTTGTATGCTGATTTATAGCAAGGCCAGAGAGCAAAGCCCTGAAGCAGCAAATGCAGTGCCTCAAATAGAGATTGCTGGTGGCCTTTGGTGTGATCGGTGACCCAAGGTGAGGCACTTAGTGATTTATCTCACACATATCCCTTCATCTCTCTTGCTCTGCAACGGGGCCAGGGCAGGCTAAAACATGTAGCACCTCACTCGGAGCTCTGATCTTGGCCTTGACTCTGACTGGCTCTGGAACATAGCTTAGCCTGGGCTGGGAAGCATAGGACACAGAGCCCAAAACCTCTGACAGTTAGGGTTAGCAACACAAAAAAACGTGGGTCAGAGATGCAGGTCAAGCTGGCAGACCTCTTACCACCACTGAAGTGCACCCGCTGCAAATCTACTGTACTCTGATCTGATTGTTTTTGTTTTCTTCTACTTTTGAGAATCCGTCTGCCTCTTTCGTCTTTCCTTGCCTTCACTTTTTTTTACACACACACACACTAACACTCACTTTTACACTATGCTATGATCCTTGCTCTCTCACACGCACACATGCCTGCTGTGCACACCTTCATATATACAGTTATGAACACTCTCTGAGCCCCACAGCTGTCTAAAGCTGAGGTTGGCTAATGAGGAAATGTCTTCGCAGTTGAGTGGACTTGATGCCAGCAGGAAAACCTGCAGAATCAGCCCTACAGCTTCATCTGTCCTCTTTCTGTTAAATGTGTGTGTGTGTGTGTGTGTGTGTGTGTGTGTGTGTGTGTGTATGGGTCTCTGTGTATATGTGTATCTACTGTATGAACACACATGCACAAAATGCTCCCCGTTAGTGTGCAGTCGAATGTGGGCGAGTATGAGAAGTGTGTATTTGTGCATGGCAGACCGAAAGAGAGCTCGACTCCACTCTTAACATATTTCACTGCATGGGACTGAGGCTGACATCTCCCATGCCCTGGGATCCTTAAGGAGCATATTTAGAGTGATTTTCAGTGCAATTATACCTGCCAGCTTTGACTGGTAGACTTGCCCTCTTCTCGGATCATGTCTTCATGCTAGAGAGCAGCTCCTGTAGTGTTGAGGAGGCTAGTGCTGAGGCCCAGGGTCAAGAGCCAGATAAACTAGAGGATGCGCCCCTCCCTTGCTACGAGAAGAGAAGGGCTGCAACCAAAGTCCTCCACGGTGCCCAGGACAGGAAGCCATTCACAGCCAGCGGAAGGTGATAATGAGCTCCTGCGCTGAGTGTCAGTCGCCACTGTGTCCTGTCCTTGTAATGTGTGAGGGTGTGTGGGTGTATAGAGGTTTGAATTTTGGTGGCATAATTGGAGGGGCCATGTGCGGAGGTGCAAATGACAGCATTAGGCCTCAGTGGATGATTAGTGATCTCTGCACCTCTAAATAGCCTCTACTTATGTATTATGAGCTGGTAAAAGCATTTTTGACGCTGAATTGTTATATTACATCAAATGGATGTCGCAGATATTAAAAATGTGACATTTTTATCTATACTGTGCAAACATAATATTTTCAGTTATACAGATTATCGCTCAATGCAATCACCGCAGTGTAATGCGTGTGCATGTTTATGTGTGCGAGAGCAAGTGTATCGTTTTTCTGACCTGGACCCCGATGACCTCTGTCTGTATTCTGGTCTGGGGCCAGACTGCACTGTCTTCGACACCATATATTAGATTAGCCATAAAAACCTGTCCTGGCCCAATTCTGCCGCACACACTAGCAACTAATGAGAGATGAACTACCAGCTGCACAATGAAGCCACTCACCGCTACTAGTGAAGTAGCCTGGGTAATAAAGAGGGGAGGGGTGTTGAGGACAATTTGATCCCTTACAAGAAGTATATTACCACTTCAGCTGCCGTGTCCATGTGCCGTCCATTTTACCTGTATCAAGGTAGATGGTAAATGCACAGGCTCATTTTCCAGGTGAGAAGAGGCTCTGCGCAGAGACTCGAGCACTTCTCGCTAATTTCACAGATATTTCACAGAAGCTCAGAAGAACATTTTTGTGTTGTACTGGTGTTTCAGGAGATTAGGAGAGAAGAGTCTTTGCCTGGCTGTGGAGGAGCTTTTTCAGTGTGTGCAGGGAAGAAATGAGACTGAACTGAGGCAAGTCAGGGACAGGCAGATTAAACAAAGGTGCTGTGCGCATACACGTAACAGTAACACTGTTTGTGTGAATTTGTCAATGAACCCTTCCGTTATAGGGTGAAAAAGCTCAAGAGCAAGGGTCATTCTGAACACTAAACATGGAGCGAGTTAATGTGTTTGTAGTGTCACGTAATAAACCCAAACCACTGCTCATCCAGTTTGCTGCGAGCAGTTCTTGATAGATGCATATATAATTTGTATATCATTTTAAAAGTGGTGCCCATCCATTTGCCAGTGGCTACAGTTAAATGCACACATTTGTGGGTTGCACTGATTGAGAACAATGCAACATGCGTAAAAATGATGAATATGTCATGCATTTGTCTTTGTCAAAGGCAGTTTTCTCTCTTTGACACATG
Organism: Diplotaxodon limnothrissa; assembly: GCF_057381915.1. Lineage (NCBI taxonomy): Eukaryota > Metazoa > Chordata > Actinopteri > Cichliformes > Cichlidae > Diplotaxodon > Diplotaxodon limnothrissa. Next base: position 20,121,093 of record NC_140596.1, read on the forward strand.
CTTGATCAGCTGCCTGAAGATAAATGCCAATCATCTGTTTAGTGCAGTAGATTGTGTTATTGTATTGCTCTTAATTCTTTTATTCACTTAAAAAAAAAAAAAAACTTTACAAAAGATCATTTCTGGTAATAAGCAGCCGGAAGGAGTGGAAGGGTGTGTTGTTCCATATTTGTGTCATGATGCAAAGAATGAACAGAAAAAAATGTAAAGACAAAGTAGGGTTAAATTCTTCTTCTTATCAGTTTAAGGATGGGTTTATTCCACTCCTCTGAAACCAACTAAAAAGTTAGGTTTGGGCCTGTTTATATTGGCTGACCATTGCAAGGGTTTTTTTTTTCATTTGTTGTTTTGCTCTTAAACAAAGTCAAAAAAAAGAATGTTAGTTTCCCAGTAAGTGTATCAAGCAACAGTTTACTCAGAGGTTTGAGGGAAATAATCGATAGGGAATAGTGGGCAGATGAAAGCTAGACTGAATATGTTTTTTTAAACCAGAGACAGCGATTTCAGGATTACATCAGATATACTGTATATATGTTCAGATTAAGCATAATTTTATTTCTTTTATTTTCTGTTGTTTGTTTTTTATTTTTGGACATAAAGTAATGTGATAACAGATGCCACCAGAATCGATACATTTAATGCTTTTCAATATCTTTTGATAACAGAAATGAAAAATACAACAGTAATTTTTAATTTTTTTAATACCATAACTACTACAAAGGTAGCACTACCAATGGTATGGAGGCTTTATTTATACTCTGTTCTTTTGCTTATAACTGAGTGGTATCATAAATGGCCGGCATTTGTATAGTATGTATGTATATATTAAGGACCCTAAAGCGCTTTACACTACATTCAGTCATTCACCCATTCACACACTGGCGATAGCAAGCTACATTGTAGCCACAGCTGCCCTGGGGCTCACTGACAGAGGCGAGGCTGCCGGACACAGGCGCCACCGGGCCCTCTGACCACCACCAGTAGGCAAACATGGGGTTAGTATCTTGCCCAAGGATATTTGGCATGCAGCCAGGAGGCAGCCTGGGATCGAACCACCGACCTTTTGATTAGTTGCTGACCTGTTCTGCCACCTGAGCTACAGCCACCCAAGATACAGAAGAAGGGACACCCACAAGCACAGGAAAAGCAACTACAGATGGAAGATGGCGACTGGTGCAGCTGCCGCTGCTCCGCCACACCTCGTTGATAAGAAAAGGCAGTAAGAGTCAGCTGTGGAACTACTTTGCATTGTTATCCCAAAATGCACATTGCTTTTCTTCTTAGACTGCTTTCATTGTTGTCATGAAACCATCTTCCATAGGCTAAATGGAACAAAGATGGTTTTCTTTTACAGTGGTATGAAATTAGATATCAAGAATCATGTAAATCTACTTGTATTGGTACAACTACTATATTTTTGTAAAAGAGATGCTAAAATATTTCTTGCCGCTAAACTAAGATTTTAAACAAAGAGACACGTTTTGGTTCTGGTAGCTTAGGTTGCATTAGCAGAGATATAGAAAAATCTTAAATGTCCCTGTTTACAAAAGTTTGAAGTTGCCTTGCACTCTGGCTTTCTCCTGTCCAGAGATATGCATAGCAGGTTAAGTAGTGTGAACATGAATGGTTGTCTGTCCCCATGTGTTATCCCTGCAATAGACTGGTGACCTGTCCAGTGTCACGCTATGACAGCTGGGATGGGCTCCAACCCCCTGCGACCCTTATTGGATATGCAGTGGAGAATGGATTGATGGATGGATGTTTATGCTGTTATAGTGACTTAACTTGTGTAAAATCTCCATTCCACACATCTTGTCTGTACACAAACACACAGTGATTATGTATTGATGGGTGCCCCTCTTGTTCCTCTTGTTTGTTGCATGGTGCTGACTCTGAAAAAGCACCTGTGCACAGATAAATAATACAGCCAAAGTGGCTTTCTCGTGTTGTTCCACGGCATCAACTCCAGACGTCAAAGTTGACAACTCAGCTGTAAGGCGTCCATCATCTGTTGAAGAACAGGCTCTTCCTGTAGAGGACGCATGTGTTTAAGCACGAAATGGCGTCCCCGGGCCCTTATGTCAACTCACCTCTTCCTCTGCCCCTTACTGTTACAATCAAAGCAACACAAAGGCAGAGGGCATCTCTGCCTATTAATATCCTCCTCTGCTCAATGTCATGTTTATCCGTTAAGGTCATGATTGGGATGAACTGTGATCAAGTACGCTCTCGTGCACTCACAAATACTCGCACACACACCCTTACACTCTCCTTCTGTCACTCCTCTGAGTTGCGCTCGCAGTCAACAAAAGCATTCAACGGCAGAGTGTTTGATTCCCCTGCTCTCTGTCACTATTTATTCTAATATCCTTTGGCATTATAGCAGTAGCTCATAATGAGTTCTGATAAATTAAAGGTTGTATTGTTCAGCTGCCATGGCTGTCCTTGATCAGGATGCCAATTATGGAGGGTAATTTTTCCACTCTCCCCTTTTCTTCCATATGTTCGTAACAAAAGGAGGTTTCTGCAGGGTGGATCAAGTTGACACATGGTGACAAGTCTTTTTTCCCCAATAATATTTCAATGTTATGATGGAATTTTCCACATTTTATTAAATCCTACCCCCATTTTGTGTCCTTTCTTTAGGGGTAAAGTACAAAATACTGCTTCTTTGACTCAATTGAAAATGTCACCCAAGAATCTTTAACGTGAATAGAATAGTTTTGACTCTCCTTATGAAACATGACAGATGAGGACACAGTCTATCTTTATTTGTAAAGATGTAGTCAGACAAGTATGCCTGTGCCTAACTAGTGCATGTCTAAAAATAAGTAAATAAAACCTTTGCTGTTTTTTTCATAAACAATATATGAGGTGCTTTTTGCAAGTCAAATCCTTAAAGATTTACTCCTGGCTCCACTCTCGGTGCTTTTAAAAGGGCCAAATAGCTTGCATAGGAAATGGCGAAGCCTAGGGTGAGGTTGGTAAACAGGAAAAGATGCACTATATAATAGTTAATGGATCATATTTAACCTCAGCATGTCAATCCATCTCTCTATCCCCCTTTATTTACAGTCTACAGTATGGAGAGAGCTAAGATATGCTCACATGCCCAACTTCTTGTCTGTGCTTAAAACTGGGCTGCCAGCACAGTTTTACTCAGAATCTGTGTAGCATCTCCTCAGTCACGGAGTGACCAGTAATTAAGGCGCTCAGATTCCCACTGCATGTTATCGCTTTTATAGTCTCCAGGGTAAGATGCTTTTTGACTGCTGGTTGTGCAGTGACCTGTGCACATCAAGCTTTTCTCTGTTTATTGGGTTGTCTTCTTTCCACCCTAATGGCCATAGGGGTCTGAGTCCAGGCTTCACCTGACCACGGCTCACAAAGCTGGGTCTCTGGAACCGACAGGCGGAACAGAAATCACATTAACCCAACTCGAACCAAAAGGAAAGCCTGCATTCTCTTGCACCATATTCTAAACAAAACATGAGAGTCTTGCTATTTTTCCCCCTTCATCAGCAGCATGTGTCAGTTCAACTCATTGTTGTTTACTGGTGTTTCATGAAGGCCGTCTGCCACCCACACCTCCTTCCAGAGGGCAGTCGACAGGCACCTTGCAAGGACACTGCTGGGCTGAAGATATAAAACACCCTGTAGGTGATGCCGTGGTCTGACCTCTTTAGGCAGCAAAAACAAATTTTGTCAAAGGGAGAGTATAATTTGCTTGATTTTCTTCTAATTAAAGGTTCATTTCTCTAATTCAGTGCAGTTTTTCAAACAGGTCAAACAATCTGATGGCAGTTTCCATGACCATAACCAAACTAGGGCATTGCAATCTGGCATATCACATCCTGCCTTCAGGCATAAAGGGAAGGAATGGAAGGTGAATTAAAGCTAAATTAGTTATCATAGCACTGGCAAAAAAAATTTTCTTGTAAAGAGTGTGGTCGAGTTTTTTTAGGTGAGCCTCCATGTCTCTCATCTTTCATCTCTGTGCGGAGCTCTGTGTCCAGAAGGCATCTAGACTCATTTCTTTTCTCCCCTTTACATTGCACCTCATCATAAACTCCCCCCACACTGACAATGCTGTGGAGAATAAATCGACCATATTTCAGCACTGATGCTCCCTGCCCATTCCCAGTCCTTCAGAGGGGAGGGCAGTAGCACTGGCAGTTTGTTGTTTTTATTTAATGTGCTCCTACTTCTATGTCATATTTTTTCTCTTTAATTGATGCCCATGCCTGTGTAGTTGCCCATTGCACCATTGAGAGGATGCTTTCTCCAAACAGGCCCTTATCTTGCTCTAATAGGCCTGGCACTCCTCTGAGGCCTTCAGCTGTGTCAGGCCACTGCTGCCTTGCTGCGCCTCCGGTTTGAAGTGTTGCCGTGTTGCCCATTAGTTCTCTCTCCAGACCTCACTATTCCCTGTGCTCATTCCTCTGCCACCTCACCCCACCCCCACCCCCACAGCCTTCCCAGCCTTATCTTTCACCTCTGCCTCCTTTGCTCCCTGCTCTCCACTCCCCAATGTTTCATCAGCTATAATATGAGCATGCTTTCACAGTAAACATTTTTCTTCTCATTTTTCTCTGCAGTTCACTTCCGTGGGTCTGGTCGTGTCCAGGCTATATGTATTTCGGAGGTACTTAAGGCCATGTGCCACCACAAGCCCTCCCTCACGTAAGAGCTCTCATTGATCAAACCAGTGCGCGGGCTCTACGATTTTAGCCTTCATTTAATTGGCGTGACATTTGCATGTATGATGTTTTTTATTCATTCACTGTTGGGTTGGATCCAGTTCTTGGTAATCAAAATACCCCAACGTTGAGGCATGGTGCTAACAAATCACTTACCAAGCAAAGATCAGTGTTAAAACATGCAGGTACTGTAACATTAGAAGGCTTCTCATTTAGAGATGACACTAATTGACCCTTTTACTTTTTAAAATGACTAATGTCACTGCCAACTAGATTAAACCAGCTGGAACTAATTAATGTTAATGTTTTACCAGTTACACTGAAACCAGTTTTTTAATGTGCTCACTCTAAGCTGACTGTATCTGACAGACAGAATAGAACATTATATTATTAGTAATTATATAATAATTAATAACTATTATAATATATTATTATATATAATATAGTAGAATATAGATAGATGAATGAAAAGACATGCCAGTCTGTAACATAACTATGATTACCAGTGAACTGGTGCATCAGTGATAAAAGTAGTTTAGGCATCAAATCAGTATTTTGAGTTTATTAGATTACAGCAAGTAGTTTATGAGAAATCTGATGTAAAAGGCAGCTGTCATATCAGTGTATACAATACAGTCAATTAATTATCATTTCATATATTTTAATTGAAGCGAAAAGTTGGGGAAACCTTTTTTGGTCGGTGTAATTGATTTTAATTATGTCTTTGCTTGGGCTTGGTGATTTGGATCATAACCATAGCTTTTGTTTGGCAGATTAAGAAATACCCAATATGCAGTGCCAGAAATGATTATTTGATCCCCTGCTGAATTTGTAACTTTGCTCACTTACAAAGAAGTGAGCAGTCGCTTATTCTTCTGGCAGTTTCATTTTCCTGGAGAGAGATAGAATATCAACCAAAAATAAAACAAACAAACAAAAACATTACACAAAAGCCATAAATTGATTTACATGCAGCTGACTAAAGTAAGTATTTGATCCTCAAGGGAAACATTTCTCAGTATTTGGTGGAGAAACCTTTGTTGGCAAGCACAGCAGTAAGATGTTTCTTGTAGTTGGTCACCAGGTTTGAACACATATCAGCAGGAATTTTGACCCACTACTCTTTACAGAAATTCTCTAAAACCCTTTAGGTTTTTTAGCTTCTGCTTGGCAAATCAAAGCTTCAGCTTCCGCCACAGATGTTTGTTGGACTGAGGTCTGAAGACGAGCTAGGCCACTCCATGGCCTTAATGTGCTCCTTCCTTAGCCACTTCTTTGTTGGCTTGGTGGTATGTTTTGGATCATTGTCATGGTCCAAGACCAATCCAAGACCCATCATCAGTGTTCTGAATGGGGGAAGGAGGAGGTTTTTTGTGACCGCTCAGATGGTTTCTTTCCCTTTTTAAAAATGTACTGAAAAAATGTGTTGTCAGTCTCCACATTGTATGTGTTGCTAACATTAAGTGCCATCTCCTACTCTCGCCTCGGATATCCTGTAATTTAATACAGTAAAATCCCCAATAAGTGTTCTCAGTTATCTTTGTTTTCTGTTTCTGTTATTAAACAATGTCATTTTAACACATCCAGTTAAGACTGCACTGTTAACCAGATGTTGTTTCCCAACCGTTTGCTTCATCTAAAATCTGTATTTTTGTAACTGTTACAACTGATAATAAAATAAGGATAGATATCATTTAGACGTGATTTTGACGATATTTTACATATAAAACGATCACTAAGAGAGATGTGGAGTTCATTTACATTTATGTCAGCTGCCCTGCAATAAGCTGAATGTTGCTGTCACTTGTGAACAGAGATGGTTGCTTTTACAGACCTTGTGCTCTTGGGGCAGTACTGGCAACTCTTGTGTGGAAAGATTTGTCTAAAAAGTTGTTAGGTTTATTGCTGTTTTTTTAAATGGCTAAAGGGGTCTCCAAAGTCTATACATAGAATTAGCAAGAATGAGGACAACTAGAGAGTGAGCGGGGCCAAGTTTGCTTCCAGTTGGAGGAGGATTGTGGGGGCGGGGCTGTGCAGAAATTGAGAAATGTCTCAGGTGTTGTTTGATTTGTATTGATATAGCTTAAAAAGTTTATATTTTTTCTTTCCTTACAGATGGCAGTGAACTGAGTACTTGATGCAAATGATGAAAGCTAAACTTATTGATATTTGATAGAAAGGTGGATTTGACTCTGGATTTGGATCCAGTAACACTGTGTCCATAGTGTGCTTCTGTTTTTATGTAATCTAGTTTCTAAAGTTTGACAGTGAAATCTGTGACAGTAGACCAGTAGGCCATCTTAAAATCAGAGCCCCTGCACTGCATTGATAGATTGGCAAAGCAGTTTGTTCTACCAAATTTAACAATGATATATCATTATCACAACTTTCGGGGAAATCTATAAAATCAATAGGCCTGCCGGTGGAGCAGGATTAGTATTACTAACACGCTGAGAGAGTGTTAAAGTGCCCGAGTATGGATCTCAGTTGTGGCTTGGATCAATGGCATTTGTGGACACTAAGCTCAATAACAAGCCATCCAAGAACTGGTTAGAAGAAGAAAGAAATAGATGTGAAAAGCAAATTTGCTGGTAGAGAAGCTAATATCCTGTGTGCGCCTGGCTGAACATGAGCTGTGTAACTGCTGGCGGGTGAAGAGGGAGAAGAGGGCAAGAGAGGAATAGATCCTACTGCTGAAATGGTACAGATACAAATGTAGCTGTCATTATTGATATTCTTCCATCATTGATATTGACAGACAGGGATGAAGAATGTAAAATACATTGATCTCAAAGGGTGGGAAAGTGTATTGAGTGACACAGTTTGATTTAGCTATTGAGTGTTTTCAGAAACACAAGTGATGTTGAAGGGGTTATTGAGAAAACCGTAGAATGAATCTCTTTGAGTTTTTCCCTCTTTTTTTTAAGGAGTTGTTCGCCTTCAGATAAGAATAATCGCTGACATCCCTGTTTGAACGGGGCAGAGTGAGATGTAGTGCTCTGTTTGCATGGCTTGCTGCACGGTACAACATCGAAAGGTGAGGCAGAGCTGCTGTAATTGGATCGGTAAAAGTCAAATTTCCTGTTTAGTGCCCAAGTCTTGAAACGATCACACAGAGTGCTGTTTTTATGTCTGACCACAAGGACTGTGTTCTTTCATGAAAGCAATGGCAGACCCCATGAAAATACATATTTTCCTCAACACTGCACAAGAGTAAAAGATATCTCCAGTTAGCACTCACTTTACCGAGTACTCTGCCAGTACAGAAAAAGCCGACTACACTTGGAAGGTGTTGTAGCTTTCTGATTTAATCAAACTGCAGCGATTGTAACAGATAGTGGTGTTTCACTGAGCTGCATTATATTCGTTCTAATTTTTTGTCACTACCATTTACAAACATGAGATGAGCAGAATATTGTGATCACCTTTCTGTAATCTGAAAAACCTTCTTATGAAACAACTGTCCTGGATTACATTTGATTTTACAGGCGTACAGTATACAGTCACATGGGATGGACTTTATAGTTTAATGTAAACCAATGAAATCCTGCCATAAGTGATTATTATTTCCCACCTCAGTTGCTGTGTTTCTGATCATTTTAGCATTTTAAAGATCTGCATTGTTTTTAGCTCTTGAAGGCTTTTTAAATTCTGTTAATTACAGCTTATGCCAGTGTCTCCTTTTTTCATGTCTGTGTCTCTGTACTGAGCAACCCCATGTGATGCATTAACTCTCAAGTCGTGAAAACAGGAAATAGTAGAGTGCTGAGACTGTAGACTAGTAGTTCTCAAAGTTTTGATGATCAAGTGTCAGTTTAGATTGTCAAAATGTGACTGACGGCTGAATAATAAGTGCATAATACGTGAAACACAATAGTTTTTCTAATGCATCTGTTCAGACGATAGTTTTATGTGTATTTTGCTTTGTTTTTTTAAATCATTATTAAGGTGGATGTTCTGTTTCGCGACATGTGCTGATCAATGTTAAGAGGATTTAACGTGATTTAACTAGAGCAGAAGTTCTAGCTAAAGTGAACTGTGGATGCTTGGAATACAGTAATGTTTTTTTCCCACTTGTGGTTATATAAAATATTTCCAAGGGTCAACAAAGGTGACACCATGAGACATAATAATTAGAGGATGTTTATTGAGTAGGTTTATAGTGTGCCTGTGGTTCATTAAAAACTGCCTCTACACTCCACTTAACTTAGGAAACTGACACATGATGACATTATACTAGTAAACTTTTCTAAATATATTTTCATGTATGTGTGCTTTAAAAAAACATCGTCACACATATAGTTCTTATTTGCAGGCATATAGTCGGTTTTCTCCATCTACCAAGACACTTGAAGAGGCAAACAGGGCATTTTCTTTCTGCCACTGAATCTGATTGCTTATGGGCTGTTGCTCTGTGATTGTACATCCAATACTTGTCGGCTCTGGCTCCAAATGTAACTGCTGGGGAAAGGTAGCATGTGAGTTGTGGTCAAACAACATCACTTCCCTAAGAACACAAGTGGGTCATCTATACAAAGGGCCGGCGATAACAGCAAGACAACAACCCAACTTATTGGTTTGGAGGAAAATACAAAGGGGAGAATGATAGATTGAGCAGAAGGGAGGAAGAGGAGAGATTGTTCTCTGAGACGCAAAATAAGACCAGGTACAAAAGGGAAGGGACAAAGTAAAAGGGAGATTGTGCCAAGAGGATGATGTGTGACAAAAAGAGAAAACTAAAAAGCTGTGACGAGAGCCCGGACCACTTCTGATGGGGACAGTTTGTTTTTTGCCTCTATTTTGACAGAGATGATGGATAGGTGGAGAGAGACGCGAACAGGCCGTAATTAAACAGCCTAATGAGTTTGTGGCTCCTTTGAAGACTGTTTTTAAATGGAGCGCTGGTTTTGTGGTAGAAAATCTTCTCTTTCAGAGATGTCAAAGAAGTTTCTGACAGAGCAGTTATCACAGCATGTCAAATTGCTCCAGCTCAAGAAATAATTTGGAATTTTTTCTTTTCACAGAGTCCTGCGAAACAAAAGCACCCCCCACCCCCTCCCTAATTTGCCTTGGCAGGGTCCCTCTGGGTGGGGGGTCCGCATGGACAGAGAGGGCTTTGCCAGAGGATTATAGGATGAGAGGGGGTGAGATGAGAGAGTATGTATGTGTGTGCGTGTGTTAGAGGTGTGTATATCTGTGTGTGATGGGCATGGGGTGTGATGGTGGTGGTGGGGTTGCAAGCAATTTTACCCAAAATGCTGCAATTGTCCCCAAGATTGAACAGTGCAGAGTGGTAACGCTCATTTTCCAGTCTATTCATTATCTCCTCTGTATTTACTTATCTTTGTCTCACAAGTAAAAAAAAAAAACTGTTAAAAAGGGGCCCCTTTTATGTGAAGAGGGTTTTTAACAGGGCTTTATGCTCTGACATGGTTGAGTTAAACTAAACTGTAGATATGTTATGAAAGCAGTATGAATAGCAAATTAGTAGTTTCTGCTTTTCAGTGGTGTTATAAACTGTATTAGATCCCTGATTTCTGCAAATTACATTTCCCTGCAGTCTCGTATAATGCCTTCTTTTGGATGAAATTCTCAGTTTTGTGGTGTTAAATTAGTGCAAAGAAAATTACACCATTATTCTGGGACAGAAAAAAAATTATAGTGTTTTTTTACAACCTGTGCCATAGTAGTTTATGATTTTATTTCTCTTTGAAACTAAATCCCCTCATAAATGATTCATTTTTGGCGAGAGATCATCTGACAAGGAATAATAAACCAGTACTAGCTGAGCCATATTTACATTCAAATAAATGCAGACAAAGGAAGTTCATATGAAAAGATATTTCTTCTGTTCTCAACACAATAAACATAGTTGTCATTGCCCCTCTCAATGACTGTCAAAGCTGATTTACAGGTTTGTTTCTCTTTGCGTCTTATACCTTGACACAACATCACTAGTGACGATTTTTACAGCTATTACTTTTACTGTACACATTTTTCTTTGATCAAAAAAATGTGACAAAATATTGTATTTTGCTCTGTTTTAAGTCAATTTATCACAGAGCTGCTAATTACTGAGCTCACCTATTTTGTGACGACAGCGAATTATTAAAAGGTTATTTGTACAGCTGAAAAAAATTACATCCCTAGTTTGTTATTAAAATTTTAGATGATTAATTAAAGCTACTCTCACTCTTATGCAATAAAGAAACTACAAATGTGGCAGGTTCATTTTGAAATGAAAGACTTGTTAATAATTCTGTCTTAAAAAACAGAAATTGGGCTGTTGTGATGATAATACTAAATACAAATAACCCTTAAATAAATCCCCTTTGACCCCCAGATGTCTGTAGTTTCATCGATTATCACTTCCTGTGTTATCACATGGGGGTCGCAGCTGACTGGTAATGAACTGCAGTTTAAAAGGATGTTACATTGTGTTTAGAGTGCTGATAAAGTGACACTGCTGCAGATACAGTGAAGTCTGTGATAGAAATAGCTTGGAGAAACATCTCCTCGGGGCACACCTACAGCTTTCAGCCATCTCTTCGGGAGGAAAAAAAGTCCTATAAAGAACTCTCAAACAATAAGGTTTTTTTCTCTCCCTTCCAACTTAATTACAGATATTTCTCTGTAATAGGTGCCTGATTTGAGGTAGATAATTAGGTGGGATATTGAAGTGGGCCTCCAGAGGGCCCAGGTCTGGTAGATCAGGAGTACAAAGATGAGGGGAGACACCATCTTTTCAAATTATTCTGGGGGGCCAGTGCTCCCAAGCAGCTTATGCAGCTAAGGCTTGGTAATTAAATTATAATTTAACCTGCTGAGGGTGGAGTGGCAGGACTGGACCAGACTGGGGGTGGAATGGCACTGACAGGATTTACACTTAATGAAATAATAAAGCAACACCAACAAGGTAGCTGGCAGCGGAGAAACAGAAGCACTGCCACTTGGCTTTCTGTTTATCCACTCTTCTGCGTTGGAGGAAGGTTCAAAGCTAACGAGTGGTTTTCTCTCTCATTTTCCATTTCTCTTGTTGTTGAGTTCAGGTGAATATAGTGAGCTGCCATGTCTTTCTGTCAGTATAATGTTTTTATAGTTTTATTTTTGAGTTTATTGTATATATCTGTATGTGCGTTTTGTTAATCTTAAATGCTGGCTGTTTACAAACCTGTGAATGTAAAAAACACAGTGATTCTGACTGTGTTTCTTGGATTTGTGCTGAGGACTTTATTATTTTATATTTATCCTGCTGCATTTTGCTAAGGGTTTATGTTTGTTGTTGTGCCCGGTAATTCTCTGTTGATTAATTAAAAGCTCTCTGTGGGGACCCTTAAAGTGTATATAATTAAAAACTCTCAAAATACCCACAATATAGCTGATTCTCAAGCATAAAAAACTGCAAAAAGCAAAAGCTCACTTAAGAACAGTGTTAGTCCCACATAAATGAATGCTGACTGGCTGTTACTGTGTATAAATTGTAGTATTTTTTATATGATCCTTTTACTGTGAGTTGTTTTGTTTAGTTTTACAGTTTTTCAAGTGATTACATTTACTTGAACGTGTAGCCCAGTGTAATTCAAGAAATTCAAGTATATTTTATCTATGTCTCTGACGTTTTTTTCTGCAGCATCCTGATTGAGATCATACACTATCAGACAGCCAGATAATATATTAATGCAAACTAAATTCACAAAGAAGCTAGAAAATATATGAAAGAAGAAGAAAGTGAATGAGAGAGAAAAAGGCAGAGCAATTTCAAAACCAATGAGGTAGCAAGAAATATCGAATGCACCACATCTGTTTTGTGTCGCTGCATCTCTTCCTCTCATTCCCTTCTCTCTTCTTGCTCCGTCTCTGCAGCTGTTAAGATGGATGCCTCACAGCGGAGGGAAAAACCATGCAGTGTTCCTATAGCTCCGCATTGCCGCAAGCTCATTATAACCCTCCCCTCCAAAATCACTCCCACCCTTGTCTGCCCCACTCCCACCGTTCACCCAAGCCTAAATCTGCCCCCAGCCTCAGCCCAAGATCCAGCCCCAGCCAGCATGACAGACAGGCCCAGTTAACAGTCCCTGTAAGCGGGGTAAGAAAGCCAAGCATAGAGGTAAAATGACTGGACCGCAAATGACAGGTGTAGTTAAAATAGTGAGGCGCAGAAAGGCTTGAGGACAGAGAGCCGGGGCGGCACTGTAATAAGCAGGATGAAGGAGCTCAAGCATTGCCTAAGTTTTCCACTCTCTTCCACTAACATCCTTCCTGAGGCAAACAAAGGGAAAATAAGAGAAAGTTAACTTTTTCTTTTAGTCACTTCCTCTCTTCATTCACTTATTCCTCTCATGATAGTCCCATCTTCCGCTGCTTCTTTAAGGGACACTAATGACGCTTTATTGACATAATGCAAGATATTTCTAAAATTTAAGACTTTTAATAACACGCTGTGCAACAGGGTTACTTGAATTGTAAATGGGTGAGAAAAATCATTTTGCATGGTCCCCCATTGGATTCATGTAGATGGACACAGGAGGGATGTGCCTTCACTGCATAACTGCATCTGTTTTCTACGCCATTCATACATTTTCCATTTTGCCTGTTTTATCGCCACCTTTCAATCAGATCCCCTGCAGACTCATTTCTAAAATAAGTCTTTTTTTTTTAAGCATCTCCACGCGGGGCAGCTTGAGATGGGGCGGTGAGCAGTTAATAGATTGGATGTGTGTAAACACTAGTCAGCACATGCGGAGGACTTGGAATATGTAGAGCCGTTGACTGTTGTCGCTAACCTTGCATCTAAACAAAGCTCATTGTAATCGTTCTAAAAAATAGTGAAAATGATTAAGATTGGTTCAGTCATTAGTTTCTTTTTTTATTCTTCTTCCCCTCTCCACCAGCAGATGGCTGCTCCTTCCTGTGCCTAGTTCTGCCTGAGGCATCCTCCTGTTAAATGGGAGTTTTTCTTTCCCACTGTCGCCACGTGCTTGCTCATTGTGGTGTTTTTCTTGTGTGTTTTTGTTTGTTTAAGAGTTTATGGTCTGTAGCCTACAATATTAAAGCACTTTGAGGTGACAGTTGTTGGCGCTATAGAAATAAAATTGAATACAAAATAATGAAAAGAAACTGCAGTTTTAATCTCAGCGTGTTATCAGAGTTATTAAAATTCATATAGGCAGCCTCGTGGATATCTGTACCAAATTTCAATAACAAAAACAACAAACCTCCCCAAACAACAGTAATAAAGACATCTCCATCTTAAACAGAAATGCCAACTTCATAGTAGCACTAAGGGAAAAGTCAAGCTTCATTCATGTCATTTGAATTCCTTGTTTGGGAGTCGTGTCAGTCTGGACTAGATTTAATGGCAATCAATCAAAAAGCTGTAAAGAAGTTATAACTAACAACCACAAATGTCAACCTACAGGAATATTCAGAGGCTTTATCCTTTAGGGACCATGAATGTCTGTGCAATATTTGATAGCAGTTCAACCAACTTGATGTAGTGACAAACTGACATCGCCTACACGAGTAAATCAGTAAATAAAAAATACAGTGAGGACAGTGGATGACAGCCAGTTGTTACACACTAAGCCGCAAGTAAATATAGCATTTGTGTGATTTGGTGGATTTTCTTTTTACGTTATTTTCCCTGATTTCTCTGAGTAAATTTGTTTTGCTGTTTAAATTGGATTGTGCTCTTGCTTCTCTCCTACTGCTTCCTTCTCCTCCTTGCCCTCTTCAACTCTGATTCCTCACCCTATCTGATTTGTATTAACAGGATTATCAATGCCGCTGCCATAATTAGAAGTAATGCACTGCAATTACTGATATAGATCAGGGGGGATTAAACTTCATAATGTTGAGCTTGCTTCCAGGCAATAAATCTAATGCGTTTTGATCATATGGACTTTGTTGATATCTTCATGTCAGTATTTATAAAACACTCTGCCACTATTTCCACAAGACTTGAAGTAGCCAATAATTATTGGCTCTCAACCCACCTTAACTCTGGCAGATACTGTACAAGTGAGTAAATTAGTTTTCTTTCATGGTGGGAGCTGATTTCAGGTTGAGTTGATGCCATGGTCTTTATTGGAGTATGTTTTTTTAGGAGTTTATTGAGCTGTATATTTAGAGTGAAGTGACAGAACAGATGAAAGAAATAGTGTGGTTAGTATTTGACATCAGCTCATAATGTCACAGCAGACCTTATAGACCAAAGTCCGCCCAGCTATAGAATGCTAAGATCATATCCTGCTGTAATATACGACCATGTATTGCATGTCTCTTCAGACTATATAAATCTGAACCAAAACGGCGCCTTAGAAATAGATTGGGTACAGAGTATCACCATCTGGGGGCTAAATTTAACAGGTCCTTGTACAGAAGATGAACATCTGTCATTAGGGGTGGTTAACTCAGTACAGGAAACTCAGCACATGTAATTCATGCAATATTTAGATGAGAGGGTCAGAGTGCTCCTGTGGGGATGGAGGCAGGCTCTGTTGCGCTGACTGCATGATTGACCTGTGCCTCATCTGTGGAGAGGTGCCAGCTCTGATCTCTTTAAAGGACAAGACGGCACGCAGGAATGTCATGCTGGAACTCCTCCATCTGCAGAAGTTGCGCTTTTGGCGGATAAAGCAATAACATGACTGCATATTACACACGAGAAGCTAAAGGATGCATGCATTAATGGGTATAGCTGGGATAAGGATTAACTGGGATTTTGATAGTGGAACTCATAGCCAACTGGTAGAAAGTAAAACTACTTTAAATTACATTCGTATTTGTAACCAAATACGATGTGGTACTGGTATTTTACAAGAAAGTTTAAAGATTCCATTCCATACTTTCATAGTGTGTGAAAACCTGCTTAAAGCATTGAAAAAGAGAAAAATAGCATATGAATAGTTGGTTAACTGCAGCACAAATGTGTGATAATGCTGAAGAGAAAGGTCAAAGAAGTTCGCTGAAGTCTGACAAGTATGTTGTATAGATTTCTTTTAGATGCATCCATACCTTTAAATGGAATATCTGTATTGTAAATGGTCTTTCAGCGCTTTTCTATTTTAATTGAACACTCAACTTGCTTGTTACTAAAGACGCTGTAGTAAAAATAGTGCAAAGCGCACATTCATAGAGCACTTTTTGTATTGACAAAAAGTGCTCTATGAATGTGCGCTATCCACACGCTTACACTTCAATGAAGCCATCGGGGCATCTCAGGGTTTGGTATCTTACTAGAGGAGCCAGGGATTGAACCACCAACCTTCCAGATAGTAGAAAACCCACTCAAGCCACAGCTGCCCAGCTAGCATATATATTAGGTGAACAATGGTTTTTATGTAAAGGCTTTAGTCCTGGTCACGAGGACTGCAAAAATAATATAACTGTGAATCAAATCTTGCCAAACATATTTACAATATTTGAAAAAATCATACTTTCAAACCTCAACGAGGGACTTTGTGTTATTCTATTTTTTATAAGTTCATTTAGCATGTGCAGCTGTTCCTGGAGAAGACCCTCTTCTCACACTGAGATGGTCTTCACTAAGTATTTCTTGGCAACAGACCTGTCTTATCTTAGGGGTGTCATGCTGTAGCGTCGGTCCTATGATTGCTCTGTTCAGACCAGCAGAAGCAGAGAGAGGAGAGCTAAACAGAGCCGAAGTTCTCCCAGTCCTCCTCCTACACATATTATCAGGCTGGAATACACAGAATTACTGACATGGATTCAGCCAAGACAGATAGATCGTAAAGCTGCAAATCCAATGGGTCACCTGCGTCTCTGGCTGCCCGTCTCTCTGTTGCACAATGAAAAGCAGATACAGAGTAAGAAGTACTTCAGTATTCTAAAAGTACATAAATATTTGTAATGATGATTAATCTGAGTAGTGAGAACTTATTTGATATTTTTTTTATAATTCTGACCTACCTTGTCTACCTTTCAGTCCACAGATGATCCACACATGACGATGGAAGCTTATAACAAGCTGATAAGCACATAGTTGAAACTGTTCCAATAAGCTCCCACAGAGGAGAGAAATTCCATCTTATCAAATCAGTCATCCACCCACAGATGCGCAGTGATGATACTTGAATAATAACTTTAAACAAAAAGAACAATCTCATTCATGAGATGAGCTGGCCGTTTTTGTTCCCTTCCTGCTAAGTGATCTGCCATTGTGCAACAGCAGCGCAATCAAAATATGCACAGCAAAATCTCCAGTGTTAAATTAACACTGGAGAGTGTCTATATGGGTCCACACCTCTGAGTGTTAAATACAACACTGTTGAGTGTTAAATTAACACTTTTGACAGTGTTATATGCTTAAAAGTAACCTAGTCAGTTTTGAAGATTAACAAAGACTAACACTGAGCAGTGCTGATTTTCTAACACTGGAATATTTCTAACATTTTGAGTTATTTTCCAGTGTTAGAAAATTAAGCACTGCTCAGTGTTAGCCATTGTTAATCTTCAAAACTGACTAGGTTACTTTTAAACATATAACACTGTCAAAAGTGTTAATTTAACACTCAACAGTGTTGTATTTAACACTCAGAGGTGTGGACCCATATAGACACTCTCCAGTGTTAATTTAACACTGGAGATTTTGCTGTGTGACATTATTTAGAAGTGAAGCCAATAACCCGTTAAGATATATGAAATACATTTGTGAAATGTTTGAGAAATTGTTGCCAGGGGCTTTGTGGCTTAATGCAGTCTCTGATGGCAACGCTGAAGATTCACACAGAGGAGTTAAATAATGAAAATTGAAGAAGAAAAATCACAATGAAATAATTTGCAAATTTATGCTTAACGTATGGCTCTGTGATTGTGTCCATTTGAGTATGTATTTATCTACAGAGAGCCTACAGAGAGGAGTTTCCAATCAAGGCAAACGTGCTCCCGTGCGCGTTTCCAAAATGCCAACCACTTGATGTGCGTTGGTCAAAAGCTGATTTGGTCGGAACAGGGTGGAGAGCAAGAACAGGAATGGTGAAAAAACATCAAAGATCAAAAATACAGCATGAAAAGTACAGAGTGGCTTCAGTGGACACTTTTCATTGTTTTCCACACTTTGTATGTTATAACTTTGATTCTCCACTGCTGGCTGGTGGACTGACAACACAAGCAAGAGTAGCCCACAGAGCAGTTGTACCACTTATTTTTGACACTGCCCCCATCTGACAAGAGATGCTCTCTGCAGCTAGAAGTTGTGTCTGTAGCTGCCCACAGACTGCCAACATTCTGCCAATGCATTACCACCGCTGAATCATAATTTTCCCATTAGATGGCACACACACACACACACACACACACACACACACACGCACAGATTTTCACATGCCATCTCCCAAGCTTTGAATTTATGTGATAAAAAAACATTGTCCTTCATGCTCTGCAGCTGATGTCTGATATTTCATCCTCGTTATATTAAAAATTGAAACAAGTTTATCTCTCCAACAAATATAAATTAGCCATTTTCTCTGACACACACTCTGATCTAATGGAGAAATATTAAGAAAAGAGGAGAGAGATGGAGATGGAAGGAGAAAGTGAGGCGGTTATGTTATATTATATTTCCACATGTGAATTTAATATGTTTAAAGAAAACATTACGTTATCGGTTCCAAGTGGGTGCTGTTATATTTGGTTTAAAAAGGCTCATCGGAATATGTGGGAATTCAGCAGTTACTTTACCTCACTTTACTACTGAGGAGACAAACATAACCTATTTTTCTTAATATAATATAAAGGTGCAGTCTGTCTAATTTTAACTACGCCGAATGAACGGGTAACCTCAGTATTCCTCCTGCCACCAGTTATTCTTTCCTGTAACTTTGTCGATAAACTTCTTGTAAAGCTGTTTCATCTTAGGCATTTGCTACGTTTAATTTCTGTGTCTCATTCCATCGGCGGCTCTTATGTCACTGCTCTCGTGCATCCTCGGAGTCAATCGATTACCTCCACGGGTGAGGTTGCTACTCTCATCTGACGCATTGGGTATCCATCCTTGGTTTTCTGACCCGGGCCAACCCCTTTCCTCACCCTGTGGCTCCTTCCGAACTTTGATGCCAGGTTCCGTATCTATGTCACCAGTCTGACACTGTCTGTCCTGCATCAATAAACATTTGGGGAGGGCAGATTTTTCTAGGCTGAATAATTTATAGTGCATGATTAGAAACTCTATCCTGAGTGGAGGATCTAGTTGCTTGCATGTTTGTCTAGGATCTTTACAATAAAACATGACCCAGTCTGATTAGAAAGTCCAGTGCCACACAGTTGGTCAC
Organism: Diplotaxodon limnothrissa; assembly: GCF_057381915.1. NCBI lineage: Eukaryota > Metazoa > Chordata > Actinopteri > Cichliformes > Cichlidae > Diplotaxodon > Diplotaxodon limnothrissa. The sequence goes on from NC_140596.1 coordinate 20,140,084, forward strand.
TGTGTATGTGTGTGTATGAGAACCAGAGAGGAGATAGAGAAATGAAATGGATATAGGGTTTAGCTTTGTTCTCCCTTGGATTGGGATGTCCAGATTTAGTAAGGAAAGACTCTTAATAAGGCTCTGTAATTTTCTTTATACGTTTCCTTTGTGTTCTTGCAGAAAGAAACGCAAAGAGAGGAAACTGGCAATGTAGCAATGTTGCTGAGACATCCCGCCCTTAATTAAAGTTAAAGGAAATTGCCAAACTGTATGGAGGAGATGTTCTGTGTGATTTGATGAATCACTGTCAGTCATATTGATTATTTCTTTAAAAGTAGCAACATTATAACTTCATAAAGCTATTTATCATTGTGTGACAAGTAAGTAGCACAGTTAGTAATAGTTTTTTAGATCGCAGAAAGGTTACTGCTGAATATGTATTTCTCATATATTTTATACTCTCATGTAGTTCAGCTGACTTTTTGTTTAGTTTATGTCAAGCAGTTTATTTCAGCAGCTTACTAGAGGTTTATGTAGCAGTAGCACACTTACTGACCGGGGTGCCACCAGTGAAAAGTAAAAGAAATCACACTGACAGGGAAAATGAAAACTTTAAGCCATTATCTTTATTTGAAATGTGCATCTGAACTAACAATTTGTGGTTTTTATGAGTCAGGCACAGTCTGAAGCCTCAATCTTTTACCATCAATATCTAAAAGGATAAGAAAACTAACTTTAAAAGTGACGCCTTTTTTTTTCATTTCAGCACCCCGTCTGTTTTACAAATTGCAGAGGAATATTCTGCATGTTCAAAATAGCAAACCTTTCAGCTTCTCGCAGTTAACAGGGGCAGATGCAAGGGATGTGTCTGGCAGGCACTTTTGTCCTTCGCTGCAGCCTGTTTCTCTTTGCGTTTCATAGGGACAACAGAGAGCGCATCATGAACTTCTCATCATACAGTAGCTAGGAGTGTGTGTTTGGGGTGGGTAAGGGGGTGTTATGTTCATTAGCACAGTCAAAATGCCTAGAGGCATAAGTAGAAGAGGAGTGAGTGAAGGAGAGTGGGGAGGGAAGGGGTGGCTTGTATGGAAATTGACCAGTGTGCTGTAACTGTTCATCTGGTGTAGGCCTTTGAAGTGAGCTGTTCAACACTGCAGCAGGCCTTGTTCTTGATAATTGCCTAAATGATCTCCATGGAGCGTGGGGTTGTGTTACAACTGAACTAATCCAGGGGCAACCCGCTGATTTGGCAGAGAGCTCTTCGCTATGTCAGTCAGTCCCCCACCCCCCCCTCGCCCAAACAACAGCCTATCTTCCATTCTGTTTCGTCTGTTTATTAGGCTAACACAGCAGGGGGTGTGATGCTCGTGTTGTGGATTCTGGAGTGATGGGAGGTGGTATGGGACCCGGGGGTGGGGGGAGTCCTGTTTGTTGTAGGGTTGATGGCCTCTGCTCCCCAAGCTTAGCCACACGCTTAACCCGCACTCCTTGACATCATACCCTTCGCTCGCCCCATTGATATGTAAATTAGCAGCAGCTCTGTTTGCAAATGAGGGAGGAATAATTAGTCAGGAGCACTTAGTAACAACAACAATAATACACACGTCTGATCTAGGCTGAGCTGCTCTCTCTTTGTCATTTGAGCTGCTCCTGGCAATCTTTCAATTCCCCCCCCCGCCCCCAATTGCCAAACCAGAGACACTGGTGGGTGGTTGGGCATACGCTACAGTGTTTGGCCTTTTGGAGCTTCACCAGGGTTTAGGAAGCCAGTGGAGCATGGAGGCCAAGCAGGGCCCTAGGCCAAGAGAACCAAGTGCAGAGCACAGCCTGGGTTGGAGACCTTTCTGGTATGCAGGGAGGTCAGAGCAGAGAGCAAAACAGACAGGAAGTAATGTGCATACCCTGAGACCTGAGCTTTACAGGTCCTGAAGGAAGAGCACCGTCACTCATGCCCATGAAAAGGACCATGCTTAGATGGGGAAAATGGAAGTTCAGTTAAATTTTTAAACTGCATTAATCCCAGAAAGAATCAGATCAACAGAGCGGACCATTGACTAAAAACAAAATGGCTGACAGAAAAGCCAATAAGAAGCATCTGTTTTGGAAATGTGACTCTGCACACTGACTGGGAAAAATAGATTATTACGTTCAATTTACATATATTTTTGGTGGTTCAAAGAAGTGGGTGTCAGGTTAGTACTTCGGTGCCAGGGGTAATGAAGAGCCCCCCCCCTACTCCCACTGTCCTGGGACAGGCCCAGTGGCAGAGTATCAGGTAGACTGAGGTCCCATATAAAAGCGGCCCCTATGAATTATAAATCATAGGCCACTGGAGCCACAGCCTGTGGGAAACATAAGGGGGTAAGAGTGACTATATTCCTGGAACAAAGCACAACAATGGGAGGGGGTAAGGTGGAAAGGTGGTGGGACAGCATCATACAGTAAAAGTTAAAGGACAGACAACTTGATGGTGTATCCCAAATAAAAGCTCTGTAATCACAGTGTTTGTCCAGTGCTCCACTTTATGCTTATGTTGACGCGGAAGGATTTCTGAACCAGATGGACTTTTCTGGTCCTCCCGATTGGTCATTGGGTTGCAGGCCTGGTTCAGTCAGAGGTGATTGAATAGAAATATTGTTGTTTTTTTCCTGGGGTGGGGTGGTTGGAGGGGGGGCATACTGATGAAAGGTTGATTGATATGGTGTCAGGCGCTCTGTGATGGATTAAATTGTGTGTGCAGACGTTGTGGCCCTGGCCAGTCATGGCTGTTGCTGCCTTTTCCGCCAGCCAGTGCTGCGGCAGCTTTAAGAAAATTTGATTTTCGCAGCTCAGAAACACACGGCAGACCCTTTCTCTCCGCTGCCTGACTTCCATTTAGTTTGAGAGTGCACAAGTGATTCTTTATTGGATGAAATCTGCGCCGGATTGGATAAAGTGTTAGAGCGCTGAGCCATCTATCACTATCACCGCCCCAGCTCCAGTTTCATTTTAAAAGAAAAGAACGAAAGCAGAAAAAACAGAAAGAAGAAGAAGAAAAACAGACAGCCATAGGATGTTGGAGATTTGAAAATTAACTGTGGCAAGGGAAAAAAAAGATCTATCCTCCAACCACTAAGCCTGTTTCCTCTGTTGGAGGATACCAAGCTTTTCTCTGTAGAGATGCCTCCATGACTCACTAGCCTCTCAAGCTCTCCTGTCTCATAATGTTTGCTGACCAGCTCAAGCTCACACCTGTTCAAACCCTGCTTTACAGATCGAATCATTCAACCCAACTTCATCTCATAGCAATTATCTTATCTTTACTATTCTACTAATAATTTTGTTGGTGTCAGACACTGAATTATCAAACATGCGTTTTTATTGACCATTATTAGTTTATAACTACTGAACATTACAGCTGCACTTACAGTAGCAGCAAAAAAGGTCCTTCATGTTGCATTGATAACATTTTGAGATAAAGTCTTTTGCAATCTTTGATTTTTCCTTAATGTATCATAACTAGTCCCCACAGCTCGCCTAAAAATACTGGTGACATTTTGGATGCGTTTATTTACACGCTACATTGTATAAATGTTGTTTTCTTGCACCTTGCAGACTTCGATCTCATGCAGAGCTTTTCTTTTTATCAAACCGAAAGCCTTACATTTATATAAAGACCATATTTACGAAAAGCACAGGTTTGGTATTAATTTTTAAATTAAATTTACCCTCGCAGACGTGCGACAGACCAAACACCAGCCTTACAAATTCTCTGACACCCCATTGAGCCCACATGAAGAAGAGTTAGTGTAACTCATCAGTCCCGGGTCTGTCCTAGGTCATGCCAGTTAGTGAGACGTGTGTATTTGCTCACATCTGACCATCTCACTTCCATTCATTTTTAAAGACTATTTCTTATATATCCCCCTGTCTGTCCATTAGTGCTTTGCTGTATAAAGCACCTGGCCATGAATTTACCTCAAGGCGATGCTCAATGAGAGCTTCTCAAAGACGGAAGAGTAGGAAAAAAAAGAGCGAGGGAAAAAGGCGGCAAAATTGTGAAACTCCTATGTATTTCATTTCGTCTTACATAATTCATTTTGAAATGCATCTTGGATGATGTAAATCTGTTCAGAGGCACCCTCTATTCCGAGCCTTTACCCTTAAATGTCTCTGTGGTTGGAGTGTCCTGAGGCAGTTTGGACCCACCAGCCTTCCCCACCCCCACCTTAATAAATCATTATGGAGCAGAGCCGCACTTATCAAGCTGGTCAGAGACCTCTAATGAGCACAGGGACCACGACTCTGCACAGCCCCAGAAATATTTTATTAAGAGCACATTTAGACACACACTACTCAGGATGTATGACCACATTGGTAAGCTCCCCTTATTGCATCTGCATCATAAATAGCAGGCTTGGGAGTACAGACTATGTGAGATGCACACATTGTTTTAGCTGCTCGCTGTGATGCGGCCAACTCTCACTTCTTGTATGACTTGTCCACAGCCGACACTGAGTGCCCTCTACGGAGTGCTCGGATTATTTCCTGGATCCCGATGACTCCTGTGGGGCCTTATGACCTTTGATCTTTACGCTCCGCTTATGATGACCCATCAGAGAAGCGAACATACTCACAAGTCAGACATAAGTCGTCTCCTTGAATAATGGTTTTCGGGCCTCTGCTTGTTTTATGTGCAAAATTTTTAACAAAGGCAGAACTATAAAAACACTCTCTAGGCTTCTTTCAGTCAGTCCTCAATCAAGGCAGTTCATGTTAGAGTATGAACAAATAACTTTTATGTCAGTCAAACAGACATGTATACCAGGCTGAATTAATTAATGAAGTCAGATGCTGTGCTGTTAAATTGAAATGAACCACAGCTCTTGTTGCTTTGTTTTTAACACCACCTACCAATTTCTTTCCTCATGTCAAACAAAACACTTCGCAGAAATGCAGCGTATTTTATGCGAGGGAAATCGCTGCCTTTGAAAAAGACCACGAGCTTCTGCTCATGTATTTTCTACAAATGAATTAATGCAATTTAAACTAGCTGGTAAGGCATTTTGTGGAAAAATGAGAAAAAAGAGAAAAAGATCATATCAGAGGTTAAGGCTAGTCTCTTTGATACAGTCAGACTATCATTAAAGAAATGCTCAGGCTCTGAGCCATGAATCCACCATTCAGAAACACCTGACCCAGGATAATGGCAAGTACATTGTTAATGCATCATTTTTTTAATAAGTTCCAAAATTGCTTAGACCACTGAACAAAGTCAAAATGAGCAAGGACTCACTGACAGTAATAATAAAAGGTAAGAAAGCCTTTCTGTTACATTCCTTTTAAGTTTTCAACATCCAAGACTGAAAAAAACTAGTGAGAGAAAAAAAATCATTACCTGGTTGTTTCATCTGACTCTTTTCTTCCCCAGCACAGAAACACCGGGCTGATTAAAGATGACTAAAACCTAAAACCGACCAAGCTACGTCCTTCTTCTCTTCCCCCCTCTCTGCAACTTTTATTTTTAATGGAAAATCGACCCTGAGCTGGTTTACTCAGGAACAGAGGGATATAAATGTTTAAAAATTTAACCAAAAAAGAAAAAGAAAGGCAGGAAAATGGAATGGAAGGAGGAAAGGATAGGTAATATGAGAAAGATTTTAATCTTAATAATTCATAAAGCAGTCCTTCAATCCCCCTTTTCTCTCTGCTGACTGGTGTTTGATGAAGATACAAGCTTTCTCTCTGCTGGGCTCCTGCAAAGTAAATGTTGTGTGGTGTAGATAGACCTCCGATAAGGCCAATATATGAGACACTTACCGAGGGGGAGTGGGAAAATGGCGTTACCCAGACAGGACATGAGGGAAAAGCACAGAGCAGGACGGGATCAGAAACAAGGTTAGAATGGCAGAAAAGGCCCTAAGGGAAACCAAGCAAGACAACAACTCTTGAATGCATGCTGACTTTGGCACCTATGGGTCACAGGGTTATTAAAAGAGTGGGACATGGGTCCTTAAGGCTCCACAGACCCATGTTTGTTTATATAAGAATCATTTTTTTAAATCCACCGACAAAAAAAGGGATTTGTTTATGAGACCTGGCATCTTTTTTTAAGCATCTGTTTATTGTAATTAGCAAGAATGTGATGTTCATTAATTTGTAAAACGAAAAACTTTCATGTCACAATATGTCCTTGAAACAGCTCTGATGTCCACAGAAAAGCTATGATAATTTTTTTGTTCATTTCCTGCAGGTTTTGTGCATGTTTAGTCCAGAATTCACAAAGAAATTTTCAGTGGTAGGCAAGTATGAAAAAATTGTTAGGCTGCGAGTGTGCAGAAAAAGAGAACGGCAAAGACGAGGAGGAAGGAAGAGGGCTTTGCTGCTCTGAGGTACAACGCTCTGATCTCCTTTTAAGTTGTGGCCCAGCATGCTCAGCAACATAGTCAGTCAAACCTGCAGCCCCCCAGGGTTCAAGCTCTGCTCAAAGGGTTCTCCTCTCTGAGGCTCCTCTGTGTAACCACCAGGCCATGGCTCCTTTCCACCTCAGTGATCACACACACTCCCCGGCCAAAACTCGTATGTTGACACTGTGTTTGAGGAAGCATTCTGTGATAATGTCCCAGTATTGATCAGCTATCTGTGATGATAGCTGTTGGGAAAGTGACCTGAATTTAATCTAGAATGATTGCTAATGCTGGATACTGGATAGGTGGGCCCGCCTGTAGGCCGCCATACTCTAGGTGAGGGTGATGGGGCTAGGGTTCACCAAAGGTGAGGGGCCCATCCTTTCCCTCTGCGGTCATGAGAGTCAAGTTCAGCCAGAGGGTCTATGGGGGACCGGAGGTCTGGACGCCATGTCCATCTGGATAAATCTGCATACAAAGGCCAGCTGACTGAGACAGCCCCTCCTGGTTGGTGACAGAAGAAGATGGCTGAAGGAGACGGTTGATTTGGGAAATGTGATTTTTCTAAGTAATAGAGAACTGAAGTACTAGCCTTTATATTTGGTAATGCAATGCAAATTGATTTTCAACATCACCATCACTGCTCATATCTCACTGGTTCAAGTTTATTTGACTTACATTATCTATGTAATGGAAGGACGCGGCCTGTATATAATTTATTTAAAAAATGACACTAAAATAAAAAAAATGTTAAAAAAGACTTTAAACATTTAACTTTGAATCATAAGAAGACAGTTAAAAAAAAGTGAGGGGCAATTTCATTAAAAAACACATTTTAACATCCACATGTCAATTTTAAACTTCCTTCCTCTATGGTGGATCTAGATGTCATATATTTGTGTATGTATATATACATAAGCCATTCATGAGATTAGTGTGAACCTTGTCCTCCCTGAAGGTGCAAAGGCCAGGCACACTGCCGCTGCTCATATGCATCTCTTTTATTGTCTATTGTGTGTAATCACAGTCTCCTCGCTTCTCAGTGCCAGACTTTTGACCCCTTTTATTTTGTTGTCCATTTTCAGCTGCTCCGCAACATAACAGGCATTAGACTGCTGAACAGATGTGCAGGGATGGGGGGCAGTCAGTGAATGCTAATGAAGGTTCCTGAATCACCAAATTCTGAGAATGGATGGCAAAATGAGGAAAAGTAGTAAAACGCACATTAAGTCCAATTTTAGTGAAATGATGGCTTCAACTTAAAAAAAAAAAAGGCTTTAATTATAGCTGTAACCCAGATCTTACCGTGTGAGTCTCGGGCCACGTGTGCGTTTGTGTTTTTCTGTGTCATCGCGTGCACGTGTCTGTGTACGTCACTTACATGCAAGCGTGTGCATCAGCATTCTGGCTGTCCGTGCATGTGTGTATGTGTGTCCCCCAGGCTAGACAAAGCATGCTACTCCTTGGCAGTTCCCCCCTGTCACCGCAGAGGCCTCAGTGTGAGTGCAAGTGTGTGATCAATCTCACGTGGACCAGTCGTGGTGTCAGGGCAGCAGTGGATCTGACTCTCACTCACCCCTCTATCTCTCTCTCTGTCTCCCTCTCATCTCTCCCCCTGTCCCATTTCTCTTCCTCTTTCTCTCTTGCTCCTATCCAGCCTTTTCTTTGACTGTGGGACAGTAGGGATGCTGGGTCAGAAGCAAGCCTATAGAGCACCCATCTATCCAAGAGGATAATTAATGCATGCCAAGTTGGACGACTGATCCCGCCAGCAGACTACTCCAAACAGGTACCTATGCCTTCCTCCTCTGTGGAGCTGCCCTGCTCTGTCTCACTTTGTCACCTGATCTTTGCTGACTGACTGATTTGCTGACTAGCACTCACTCATGCTTCCTCTTTTTCACACTGTCTCTCTCCCGCCCTCTCTCTCTCTCTCTCCTCACTCTTTCACTCTCTCTCTCTCTCACACACACAAACACACACCGCTCGCACATACTGTACGCAAGACAATACTCAAGTGCACGCAGTCACATTACTGAGTAACTTTTAATAGTGTTTTCTTGAATTAGAATGGCTCGGTTTTTGCTCCACAATGTGTGGGTTTGCAGGTTTACAGGTGTAGAGTTAGAGAGACACATTTTCTGCTCTGAGGTGGCAAATGTCATGTTTTTGAAGTTGAAGTGGGTTGTCTTTACTGCTCTGGGCTGTACTAGGTGCTTCTACACCTCTGATCGCCTCTGATCGACTTTCACAAAGGTTACAGCTTCTCTCTTTACTGTGATTTTGTGTATTTGATGTGTTACTCCTTGCTGAGTTAAAAAAAAAAAAGCACAATATGTGGCAAACTGTGATAATTCTCAAGCATATAAGTCTGTTTGACTGCTTTGCAACATTGTTCCCTCTTTACACCAAAATGTGGGGCTCCTAAAAATTATTATAAGAATAATAAACAATAAAAAGAATGAAAGATGATATTAATTTAAATGGTATTGAAGGTAGTAATGGTTGTTAAACTTGAAGTTGCAGTATGAGTAGTACATTTGTTAGTTTTCCAAATGATGGTTTATTCTCTTTCTATTTACTGCCAAACTAAACAATATGCATTAAATTCACACGACCTGGTAAAAGGATAATTAAAAACTTTAGCCACTGTTTTGAGTTTCCCCTCGTCCCATTAGTCAGATTGACAGGTTAGATCAACTTTCGAAGTCCTGTAGGCATGTAGGCAAACAGCTACTTCACAGATGTGAGGAAAGAGGAAAAGGCGTTTCCTGTAAATGTCACTCTCATTTTTAGATGAAGAGAGATTTTTCTAAAGGGTCAGCACAAGAATTTATGGTAGGCACTGCTCTGGGACTTTTCAGAGGGGGTTAATTTGGAGAGTATGTGCCAAGGCTTTCAGCAGTCTTTTTTTTTTTTTATTGCCAAAAACAAAAAAACAACAACAACAAAAAAACCCAAAAACCTGCCATCAAAAGCTGTTTGGTGTTGTATTGTAATATGTCTTAAATATGTTAGCATTCCATTTATTAGATGACACTAGGTAACACATTTAGAAGTTGTTTTAAACTTAATTTACACGTACATCCACCAGTCCAAAAGGTTAATGGCTGACAAATTAACCCCTGCAGCATTATCTTACAAATGGCCTGCAGCATATGATAACCTATAATCAATATCACCAATTATATGTCAGGCAGAGGCTATTGGCTGTGACCTGTCTCTTGTGGAGAGACTTTCTGAGGAAACAGGATCTCCTCCACTATGTAGATGCAGGATATCTCACATGCTGATGTCATTAGAGACACCTGGGACCACCTATCATCCACTGGCTGCATCTATTCATCTGATTTTGTTGCTTCATAACCTTCCACTCTGCTTTTTTTCCCTCTTCTCCTCCACTTCATCTTTGTATCCTCTGCATCTTCTTACTCTTGTCCTCTTCCTTCCTTTGTCATTCTGCCTCTCCAAATGTGGTCATTTTCAAAACATAGTCTAAAATGTTTAGTCGCACATTTCCTTGTGACTGCCACTTGGCAAAAAACACATAAGAAAAATTTCTGACCAGATATCATCGTTTAATTTTGTCATAATACCTAAAACATTTTGCTGCTCAAATTAAATTGCTGCTTATATAATCCTTGAGCTGAATGTGCCTTTATTAATAAAGCATTTTCACCCAAAGAATAAACAACCAATTTTATTTAAATTGACTGGAAATCAGAAAAACTTAATTTTTCCTCACTCCATCTTTTTTTTTTTCCAAAGGATTTGACTCTGGAGAAACCACAAACCCGGCCTCACACATACAAATCACTACTTGAATCTGAACACCTGAGCTTCTCCTTACAGTTAAAATAAAATGATTTTGTTCTTAAGTTGAGATAAAGAAAGTGTTAATGACAGTTTTTTTTTAAATTTAACAGGCCATTCAACAACTCCAAACGTGAAATTAAAATTACATAATTAGTAATAAATAAAGAAATAAGCACGATTAAAAACCATGCCAGGTAATGCTTTTAGATAACTGTCGGCCTTTTGCTAAACATGAGCACCTGAAGGTTTAATGAAGTCAAGCTGCTTCCAAATTAGAAGTATTACAACCACTGTAATGATACAGCTTGCACTATTATTATTTTTATTTATTTATTTATTTATTTTACTATTTTGCCCCAAATCACCCGATACAGCTTTAAAAAAGTGTGTGGCTTAAGCTTTTTTGTTTACTTTTACATGACGAGGAAAAAAAATCTAATTGGGTGGCCTCGTCACAAACTTTAAAAATGAAAGGTTACTGATTCTCAGTTTCCGTCGTGGTCTAAACGATTTAAATGGAAAATAATATATTTATGAAGTAGGCGACCCAGCTTAAATTCGATATTTCTCAAGTCTTACATTTCGTGGAGATTCATTTAAAATGTATCGTCTACAACTCTTTATGCATTTGAATAATAAAAAAAATAATAATGATACAAATAATAATAATAAACAAAAAAGACATGTTGTTTATTTATTTGGCGCTGGAACATTCGGGCAGACAGGCAGGATGTAGACAGCAGGCGCTTCTGTCTGCGTCCGCGCTGCTCCCGTAATGGTCACTGGCTTCAGAGACCTTGAACTTCACCGGAGCTGCTTGGGGGTTCAAATGCGGGGGGGCAGCTGAGAGCCATATGCCTTCAAGTGACTGCTGTTACACCCAGCGCAGGGGTGAGTAATGCTCACCGACTCTTACAGGGAGGACAAATACCCACTGGTTCTCTGACGCCTGAATATTTCTCTAAAATATATATAATCCTTCATATTTGCGTATCTGCGTTTGTTCAGTTTTTTACACAAATCTCGCGATTATGAATTTCCCGTGCTCCACACTGGCCTGCGTGTCACTGCTCTGCGGGCTTACAGCATTAATTTTGATCAAGAAATGAAACCTGAAATTGATTAAAATTTTATATTCAGGAAGGTATATATTTCTTACATTTCCGCGATAAAGGCCTCATGAATGTTGAACCTTTGAATAGCAGCATGCAGATGGGCCTATAAAATATTCAGCCAAGAGAAAGGTAAGTGATGTGTAGAGTTCAAAACAAAAAAAGGGAGGGGGTCAACTTAGGGTGGGTTTAGCCCCCTCACACTGCAGCCACCCGTTACCCTCACCCACGCTGCTGTCCAGAGCTGCTTTAAATTTCGGCCCATCTTGGGATACAGAGGGTGGGGTTGTGGCTTACTGGAAACCAACATAAATAGAAGGCAAGCAAATAATTGTAAGGCCTACTCGACTCTAAATGTCTTGGTGATGGTCCTGCTACATTCATCATCCTCTTTTGTTTTTTCTTTGTTTCTTTTTTTTTCTTTTTCTTTCCTTTTTACCCACAAAACGGGCTATTTTGTTTCATAAATGTTAATTGATTAATGATCAAACATTCTCGCCAGTAGATCCGTTTACATCCTGCATTGATGTTTCAGGTTTCTATTTTTATTGCACATCAGTTTGGGCTATGTAAGACTACAGGCCCTATCCTCTACACGATATGTCAGTTCTTGCAGTATATGATGTCATGTTTGAAATCCCTTTGGTCTTTGAATGACTGAAAGTAACTCTTAATAACGGAGGCTAAATAAACACTATTATTTCGCTGTTGTGGGGAAAGAGATGGGGCTGACACCGAGGTTGAAGATAAATAAATGATGTTTAGATTTGAATCTTGAAAACAAACTCAGGTAGATGAAACGCTTGATTGTGGCAGGTCCCAATACTACTCGTTTGCCTGCTCGGAAAAAAAAAGCGAAGGTTTATTATCCATATTTTCTACCGCTAAACTTTGATAAATAATGAAAAAAAAAGTTTGGGGTTATTTTTTATCCGGAGGCTCATAAAACGATTTGGCAAAGATTAAACAGCAGGCCCTACTCTGACTTAAATTACACTGAAGTCAGGTTTATATTATAAATAATTTAGTCTTAAGAAAAAAATTGGGATTATTTATGTCGCTCTTTTCACAATTAAAATCATAATTTAAAAAAAAAAGTTTTTTCTACTCACAATAGCAACAACAACAAAACAAGAACAAATTAAAGAAAACTTTAAATAAATAAATATATATATATATATATATATATATATATATATATATATATATATATATATATATATATATATTTACGAAAACGATTAAAAAACAACATGTTGAGTACAAGATTGGCCCTAATTGGTATACTCATGCTAACAAGTGTCCTATTAGAATATAATGAATATTAAATAGACGGAATAAACTTGTCAGATTCAATTGGATCACTCGTCAAATTCCTCAACAGTTGGCCCGCGAGGCATTAAATACAAGCTATTACCCCGCGATAAGGCCTAATTAGCCCCGATTAGTGCAGAAGGGGAGGGTGGGGGCGCTAATTGAAAAATCCTTCAGAAAAGGGAGGTTGTGTATTGTAGGCCCGAGCTCCTTAAGCAGCTCTCAGTGGTAAATACCATTCACATTCAAATGAGAGTGACAAACTTTGGCACAGAAACAAGCACACGTCCGCCTCCCGGCCTCAGCCTTTTTTTAAGCGCTCCGCCTTTTGTTAACCTGACACGTGCTTAGAGGAGCGTGATATGGTTAATTCCGTAGGAGGATGGCACTGTGCCCGACAGCCCGGAAAAGAAACCCGACCACATATATTTAAAAGAAAGAAAGAAAGAAAGAAAAGAAACAATAAAAAAAAAAACCAATAATTAAAATGATCTCTTTTTTTTGGCCTCTGCTTTCACCTTACATTAAAATGTAAAGCTCCCAGAGACATGCGCACACAGCCAAGCGCGCACACAGCAGCCAACAAAAGCACAGTAGAAGAATAATCTTCGTTGAAATAAAAAGGGGGAGTGTGTGTGTGTGTGTGTGTGTGTGTGTGTGTGTGTGTGTGTGTGTGTGTGTGTGTGTGTGTTAAGAATGGACTTCAAATGCGTTTAAGCTACAGTATAGAGAGCAGAGCCTTGCACCTGTCTCCCTCTCGCTGGAGATTTGCACCCCTCCTGCTGCCGGCATTGAACAGTCGTGTGTGTCTGAGTGTGCGTGTGTGTGACCAGCCATGCATGTCATATTTTTCGACCGAGACACACGCACTCGCACATCCAAACGACGCCTTTCCTGCGGCATTTGTCTCTTTCTTGCGCATTACAGTGAATATGTGACCTAAATAACCATTTTATTGTCTGTTCCTCCTTTTAGGCTTCTCATAAGAACAATCCGTAATATTGCACGTTTTGTCGTATCCTCCCTCCTTCTCCATGGTATAGTCTTCTTTGATGAGTGTAATATTAACATGATAAGGAGATGTCAATGAAAAGCTCTCTACCTGACTGAGCAGACGGCTCTGTGATATACTGGGTCTAATGTAATATTAATGCATGCAGGGCTTGTTTCTTATCAGGAAAGATCTCTCCAAAATTGTCCTCCACAGGGACCCACTTAAAGAGTGAAGCCCACATAATAGAAATGATCACTCTTTTTTTAGCCTGCATCTGAAAGATATCACTCCATTTTATGCAGTTTGTGACAGGAATGCTAAACTCTTTATCTTTTATTTACCATTTGCATATGTATATGTTTTTAGTTCATTCAGACACATTATTTTTGTTCAATGTACAGTTTTAAGTTTGATCATCTCCCAGTAAACATTTTTTAATAATAATCGCCATTAAAATAAATTAATTCAATTAAAATTTCATATTTTTTATAAATATTTAGGCTCTGGGGCTGAGAATATTCTGAGATCAAAATGAAAATGATTATTGTAAAATTGGAATCATGCTAAGTCACTAAATGAAAGTACTTACATTTGAAATTAGATTGCACTTTTACTGCTATCATCATAATTAATCTGGAATTCACTGGTAATTTCTCATATTAATTGCAAAGGTATTTCCATTATCCTCTGTTTATTATATTTATTTGCATATGCATATTAATTTATAATATCTTAATGGTTATCTGAGAATCGCTACAAAAAATCAGAAATAATTTTTGTGCATGGTGCCGAATAAGTGTTGACTTCAGCTTAGGTCACTTGAGTTGTATTTAAATGAAAAAATGTTGTCACTTTTAGGTATTGATTGTGGGATTGCAAATATGTAAGTAAAATTGAGTGTTGATGTGCCTCGTCTGGGCTGTTCCCTGTTAACAGAGAGCACCCAAGGATAATGAGGCATAATGCTGCCTGAGACGGGGCCTCCTGCTGAATAAATCCTAAATTATATCCCAAACCTAAAGTGAACATTCTCCTGGGGGCTGCAAGGTCAAGTCCATGACCTTTAACCCCAGAGAGTCTGGGTCTGGAGAGGAGGTGAAGCAAGAGACTGAACATAGCTGCTGCTGCTGCTGCTGATGATGATGGCAAGGGAAGTGCCGAGGACCTGGTTGTTGTATGTCTCCGCAGCCTGCTGTCCTCAGCCCTGCTCCTCCCAGCTTGATTTTAGCCAACACTCCATCTATTATTTAGGAGACTTATTAAAAGTTATTTCAGAGCCATCAGGTCCTGCCAGATGACCTGAGAAAGAGGCCCTCCTGAGTGGCCAGGCAGACTGGATAATCCAAATGGACACAGTGGAACTGCTAAAACACATAGACTGAAAACAAACAGAAAACAGAGCCTGCATTATTAAGAGGTGCATCCACTATAGGCAAAATAAGAGCTTTTCAATATTTCACAAGCACAATCTCAAGTATAGAAGAATGTTTAATTAAAGCCAAGTTTTGCAGTAAGATGGAAAAAAGTAGATGGCATGAAGCATGAAAAGCATAAAAACCCAGTTTCAGCAATGCACAAAACTTTATTAAATATCTTCTGAATTATGTGAGAAAAATCATTTTTAAATTCTTAAATTTGTTTCAAAAAACAGAGCAAAACAAAAAAAAAAGACTTAAGCAAGACCTGTAATAAAATTTTGAGGTTTTGATGAAATGAAGCGGAAACTAACAGACGTTTGAACCACAGGAATTCACAAAAATAGGGTTGTAATCATTACAATATTTTAAATGTAAATTGTTTTCATTTGTTAAGTAAACTGCAAATGCACCTTATTTTCTGGGAATATTTAAATACTACAGCAGCAAACAAGAAAATCCAACAGAAGAGGATTTTGTTTCAAATCCCTTTTTAAATTTTATTCGAATTCTACAGCCAATAAAAGCCGGACCATATTCAAACATGTAGGCTTAGGAGGCCGACTTAACCTATGGCTTGACACGGCTTTTGTGTCGTTCTGTGTTTAGTTTTGAATATTCATATCTTTGTTGTAAAAGCGTGACATAACCTTTTTCCACCTAATGAGATGTGCGCACATGCACTTCCCATCTGTGTCCAGAGAGGGCAGGGCTATCATGGAGAGGTGGGGGTGGGGGGTGATTGGGGTTGGGGGTGAAAGGCGCACAGAGCAGGAGCTGGCCGAGGCGGAAAGGTCAGGAGAGGCAGGAGACAGGCGGGCTGGCCGACCACTAAAGCTTTGAACCTAACAGATGGTGAAGGTTAGGTGACGTCCCCTCGCCTGGCCTTTCCCCAGTAATTGAGGATAATTTGAGCACCAAAGAGAGCAGGCCTGTCCACTGTCAGGCCCAGAGAGGAGAGACGAGGTTAATATGAAAATGATTTTGCATTATGGTTGGCTTTGTGAGGCTGGGCGCAATCCTAATCCTGGCCTGAGGCAGCAGGAATGAAGAAGTGTCACCCTGGGTCCAGGCGCCACGCCATGCACATGAATACATCTCCAACCCATGGCCCTGTGCCCCCCATTAACCAGCACTCTGCCAGGACCGATTACACACTCCCATTCAGAAGCCAGGCTTTGGGGGCATTTTAGGGAGGCTTGGGAGTGAACTGACATCACCTCTTATCCCATAAGAACAAAAGAGGTACAGAAAGGCCATGTGATATCAATGGGGATTTTTCACCTCTCACCGCAGCTACTGTATCTGAGCACATCATTGCCTCTTTGCAACTTAACTCGAAACATTTGGAGTTGTTGAAATCTTATAAAGAAACACTGCAAGCGATGATGTTACATCTTGTCTAATCATTTATGTTTCCTTAGACTGTGACACATCTTTTGAAAAACTTTGCACCTTAACTACACTAACCAGACCTACACCCACAGGACGAGCTTGTAAAACTTCCCAAATGTGGGGCCAGTATATTAAGAAAGTTGCCTATTGGTGCAATGAAGTCATTTATAACTATTGATATAATAGTCAAACTGGGCATGTTAACCCGAACAGCCTTGGAGGGAGTTTCTGGGAAAATGGAGGTGCCCTAGGGACCCACTCATAAGCCCAAGTAAGACTCAATAGATAGATGTAATTTAAAATGCATGCCTGGGCCCTTCAATAGCAGAAGCTATTGAAGACAAAATAACACACTCAAACACAAAAATATTTACCATGTCAACTGTGGAATCCTAATTTTTAGCAGGTCTGCCACAGTGAGACCAAAGTTTCAATTTTTTTTAAAGATGTAAATATTTCAATGAGCATTATCATAAATGTATGAAGTTTATCCATAATAACCACCTTAATCAGATGATTTCCCATCTGTATAGTTTGCTTGTCCATTGCTCATCATTTTTTCTGATGATCTGCTCCTGCTGTATTTATTTCATTTTTAAATTCACCATATGACAAGTGTCCAATAATCTCTCCACATGTTTGTGTGGATACACACAGCTCTTTGTGTGTCTGTGAGTAGCTGCGTGTGCTGTTGAGCTGGGTGGCCCGTGGGCTCCCTCAGGTGTAGTCCAGATGAAGGGGTCTTTACCGGGGCGTCCCTGCTGCTGTGCCCTCTGCTTGTCTACCTTGCTCCCCATGAGCAGCACGCTTTAAACCTCCTCGGCTTGTGACCTCCTCCTCCAGCATGGCCTGTCTGAGCAGTAAAGGGACTCTCCCCACCCTGGAGGATAGTCCCTGGCTGTAACTGCAGTCCCCATCTTTCTTTCGCGTTTGCCCTCCTTGTTCACAGGAGCCCCTGCTGAAGTTCATGTTCATGTAGAGAATGTAGCTAAATAATAACTTAGTGGCTCTACTTACACCACTGATTTTGGTAATTGTCTGAAAGATGAAGCAAAAGGAGTGGGGTTTTCTTCCCTCTGTGGATTGGTCAGGTGTCAGGTCAGCTGTTCTCTCAGAGGAAAAATGCTGAATAAAAACTGCATGCTGCTTCCCTAAACAATGAGAGAAGCAGCTGTTTTACGAGACTATTAGGCCATTTTCTTTTTACTGGCAACAAAGAAATGCAAACACAGGCTTACACACACTTTGAATATGACTGAATTTTTCTCTTATTTTCCAGTTTACATGTCGCTAAATCACATGAATGAAATATTTTAATCTGATTCCTCACCAGGGGTCTGTGTCTTGTTTTTTTTGTAGTGGGAGATATTGTTTTGCATGTGTTTTCTATTGTACAAGTGCAGGCTAGAGATCTGGGAGGAACCAGTGGCATGACAGGGCTTTCTATAATATTACTTTCTGATTATTTCACCTTTTTTTTTTTTTTGCTTCAATTGGAAAAACAACATTCATCATTCTTTTGACCTATAAGATCATGGCAGAAAGTATGTCTTTGAAAGGTAAAACAAAAAATCCACTTTTAAATAAGATCAATTGTAAACAAACCTGGGGCAACCCTTTGAAAAGCCCCACCAAGAGATTTACCTCACCCTGTGGCAAATAATATTTCTTGAACTGGGCTTAAATTTCAAGTGCCTTGGGTTTATAAGAACCTGGAACAAAAGAAAGCCAGTCTCTGAACAGCAAATATTATCTGCTGGTTGGGCAAGATGTCAAGATTGCCTTTTTGTTGTCTCAAATACAGGGCCAGATCTAGTGTCTAGCAAATCCCAGAATAAACCTCAGAATAGACTCCTGTTTACTAGAATTTAGTAGGATTGCTGTAAAACCACATCTGCATTTATAGTTTGATTTAGTCCTTATCTGTGTAATGAATTTTCACAAGTTGCCTTCTTCTGGGATTACTTTAAGTTTCTTTTTAACCGCTTCCCTTGCTTGTTGAAATATGTGTTAATTCACAGTAAAAACAGCATTCAATCAACATTTGTTTTTTTCTCAGCTATCAAAATGTTTGCTCAAACTTTATTAGATTTGACTGCAATTTTAGGCTCTAAGTAATTCTGGATGACATTAGAATAACTATATTTTTTATGTTTCCACTTATGATATGCAATATAATTTATAAGAGGATTGAGTGTGGAAAAAAAAGGTGCTGGCTCGCTATATAATAGCTATCTTTCAGGATGATAAACATTGCAATAACTATTTACTGTTCCTTGGTAATAACAGTACTGGGAAACCAAGTAATGTCCTGTTCCCTTGATCAGTCTCATCGAGTCATGATGAAAGCATATGGGAATTTGCTATAGGGGCCTGGTGTGACATCCATTACTCCTTAATATCCTGTAATCTTTCCACTCTCCTCACTCCTTTCCCCCAAAATTCCCATCACTGCAAATATAACACCCCACCTCAGCACAAACATTCCCTCTCTGTCCTTAATGCTGTGACTGATTTTGTCTTTTGTTTGTTTATGATATTAAAATAAAAGTGAACACATCAGAAAGAAATGGCTAAGTAATCATAAAAGAAAGCTGCTGCTGCACCGCTGAGTCACTTTTCTTTTAATTGGATACAGCTTTTCAGTGAACTTCACAGGCTGGGTAAAGGGAGGAACGGTACTGTCCGTAATTTCGTTTTACTTTGTAGTGAGCCCTTGTCAGAGCCAAATAAACGTAGTGCAGCTCACCGACCGGGCAACCTTTCTTACAAACCATTGCAACCCAGCAAGAGAGCCTTCTCTGTCATCTGATGTTCCACTCTACTTAAAACAGAGCTGGGGGGTTAGAGTGTGGGGTGCAGGGAAAAAAGAAAAAGAAAAAGAGAGAAGCCATGGCCCCGCTATCATCATTTTATTTTGATTTTTTTCATCCCATTCTTTAATCCCTCTGATGAAGTCTGGACAGGCAGAGGCATGCTCTCGCAGACAGCAATTTCACTTCACCATATGCGCCTCACACATGGCAGGGAGGAGAGGGGTCTGTCGGCAGCACAGCCAGGAGAAAGAAGAGAGGAAGAAAATTCATGACATGAAATCCAGAACGGGCAGCAGTCGGGTGCATTGATACCCCGTGATGTTTCGTCTGCAGCATCCACTTAATGCTCCTTTAGAAACGCGCCTGTCATGCATGCACCCTTGCAAAAACACATTAAATGAGGCATGCCACGAATGATACTTTGGCCCATCGCAAATTAATAACACATATGCAGGTAAACATATGAGCCAGGTACTCACACAGAAGGAGCCAGGTACCCACACAAAATGGTGGTGAGCTCAGTGCTGCTTTGCCCCTCCCTACACTGAGTATGTGGTGCCGACACCCCGATCACATGATTAGAGAGGATGGAAAAAGGCTGCATGTCTACTGTGGTTGCCTTCAGACTTCCCTGGTTTGTTCGCTCGCCTGTAGGAGATGCCTTTAGTACACAGTAGGCAAGCATCGGTTAAACGCAGGGCAGCAAACAGAGGGTTAGATTACACGTATTTTATGATATGACCAAAAAACAACAACTTACATTCTGAATATATTTGTTTCTGCATGCATGCCCTTAAGCACTACAACATTTATATGGATATCAAAAACAACAGCATCAACAAAAATAGATGCATGTCATTGTAAAGGCGACAGGAAGGGGAAAGGGAATAGGTGGAGGGGGGCTAAAATAATTAAATTTGGGTCAATAGACCTTGCCCAGTTACATATAAGACGAGATCCATAATCCTGCTTTTCCAGCACACTCTGTGCTGAGCAAGCAGGTTGCTCCTTAAATCTCACACTTGCTTCCTATATACATAATATATCCATCTCATATCCTCTAGTCCTGTTTATTCCCTCGGTGAAATATGTGTACATCCCAGATGGGATACATTGCTTTCGTTCTTCGTAAGGTGGATAGAGGGAGCAAGCACTGGGTTACACCAAAGCTCTGATTGGGTAATATGTAATTAAGGCTGCGTTTGGCAGCTTTCGATTTTAGGTGAGAATTGAAGGGGAATTAGAGTGGCTGTGTCTATTACTAAGCTCAACTGAGAGCTCGGGAAGCTCAGTGTCCTCTTATAGACTCCTCCGCAGTAGGCCTGTCGGGCTTGCTGACATTGAGATGCTGTTGAAATGACCCGGTATCTTTAGAGAACGTCACCGTGTCTGCAGGGACAGAAAACAAAATAGAGGCAATTTACCTGTTTGATGATGATCGATGATGACACTTTGCTTTGATTGAAAGGTTTTCGCTCATTTCGAAACAAACGTCTTAGCACAAGGGTTTCCATCTGGTCCCATCCAAGATACTACCGTGAAACATTTTTCACAGCAACACATCAGCGTCACCGCGTCCATGCCGAGTTGGACAGTAGCTTCAGTGAATCGCTTTAAATGTATTTTAAATGGCAATAATGAGTCCTGCTGAGTGATTGATGTTGTCAGCAAATAGAGTATACCTAGGCAACCCTGGGCCCAGCAGGTGTAGATCAGCAGTACATTACGCAGACAGGAGAAATGTGGCACGCATGTGTTGGTGTCTGAGAGAAGAAAACATATATCAGCCGTCCCTCGGCAGAGGCAGTGCATGTACTGTAGCCACTGGTTGTGTGGTAAGAGCTTCGCCCAGGAGGATCTGTATAATGCTCTTCATTTGCTGGAGGGAAAACTGAGACATCCTGAGATATTGACCCAACTATTGACATCATTTGATGGTTTCTTTCAAGCATATTGTTAGGCTGCCAAGGAAAGAGAGTGAGAGTGTCTAGGGGGTGATCTCTCTGTCATCAGGGCCGCATGTGTGTAATGTACTACATGCATATTCAAGCTACTGTTGTTTAGAAAAAAGTAATCCCTCATCCTGGCCCGTGCAGCTTAGCCTTCCTCTTTTTCAAGTTTTTAAATCAAAGAAAGGCTCCAGCTCACTAACGCTTCTCATGCCTGTCAGTTTGTGTGTGTGAGTGTGTGTATGTATCAGCTGGTCTAATTAAGTAAATGTGTTAAAAAAAATAATTGTAATTTTTGGATAATCACAGTGAAATTCATCATTCATCATTAAACTGTAATTTGTTCCTGTTGAAAATTTAAATATTTTAGTCACCATTTGGTAATTACCCTAATTCACTGAGAGACTGCTACTGCGTCCAGTCAGCGTTTGGTCTGTGGAGGCTGCCCTTGACTTTGAGCCGTTCCCAGGCTCCTAAGGGCTGCAAGGGGCTCCAAGGGGACAGCTTTGTGTGACGCACAGAGAGCAGATGTTCCTCTGCATTTGTTGTGACCAGTTTGGGATGCTTTCTCTGTCCAGACATGACCTCCGACCCTTTAGGTTGATTAGCATGCTCCCGCAGTAGGGGTTGAAAAACAAATCTCTCGTAATCACAGCAGCTTTGCATTTAAGATGGGAGGAAAATCTGTTTTCAGCGAAGGATCTTTTTTCAGTTCAATGCATTAAACTGATAAGCTGTTATATGTGATTTTTTTTATACAAGAAATTTGTTTAGTGCTATTTTGGTTATCTAAACGAAATCTGGAAAAAGCTTAGCACAGTGTCTTATTTTAATAAAAAAAAAATGCATTTTTCTTCCTGACTATTTAAAGGCCTTTGCTTTTGGAATATTTTCTTTTAGGCACAATACCTCTGAATTTTGTGTATGATTGTATTTTTCTATGTTTTCTTTCTTTATCCCTTCTTTCTTGCTTTTCTGCACAGATACAATAAACTACATTAAATGAGAATTTTTATAACATGGATATAGTAGTGGGTCTTTATGCTGTATGGTTATATTTAAAAAATGACACTTAAGCTACAAACACTCTTAGGCTAACAAAAGTTCAGCTTCAAGTTTAAGCGGTACAGTTTTTCTTTTTTCCCCGTCATGCTGTGTTTGTGTGTACCACTTTCACTGTATGCAAGGTTTCTGAGAACTCATATTTGCGAAGATGGAGCTCAAGCAATGCATCCCAGCTGAACTGGGAATATATTCCACTTGTCTTAAATAGTTAGGTCATGAATTCACCTGGCATGGCACCTCTGTCTCAAATAGGGGTCCTCTCTTCTGCTTTTCCTTCCGCTCACTATGTATCATGCAGCGCTGAGATGTTGTGAAGCTGCTCCCCACTGACCACCTTAAGGCCCCCGGGCTTTCTGTGGGGAATGAGCTGACTTGCTGACCACTTCAATAAAATTCAATCATGGGTATCATTCACAATTCTTGTAACTATGTTCAGACTTTATAATGTGACAGGCTCTGTCAAAATCTAGATTATTGGAATAGAAGTTAAAGCAAAATTTTCCTCCAATGGATCATTTGTGGGTGGGGCAAATGCTGTTACTGAAAGGTGTGCTGAAAGGGAAAAGGGAAATGGGAAGACTTTCGGAATATTGATTCTTGTTAAACAAGGAAAGTTAACTTTTCTTGAGTTTATCAAACTAAATGCAGTGTGAACAGGTATGCAGGGCACTAACGGTTCAGTGTGTCTGACAGGATGTTTGTACGTATCAGTGTTGAGTTTGATGCTTACAAATGATTACCCTCTTTTCTTTTTTTTTAAAAAAAATGTATATTTTAGATGGTTTTTTTAGGTCTCTGTTATTCCATGTGGAAAATAGCAATTTTGCCACATTGGATAGTACAAAGTCTTTATTAAGAAGAACTGATATCCCTTTAAAATTATCAGTGATGCAGTAAAATTACTCATTGTAAAACTTTAATTTCACAATGAAAAAATGGAATTTTGATATGAATGCAAGCCCCATAGTCATAATCACAGTCCTGAAAAAGAAACGCCTTGCACCGCTCTGTTATCCTGATCAATTATATTTAATAATCTATTTTACATCCCGACTAAACTCTCGTATGACTCAGTTCTACTGGCTAAAAACTAAATGCCGGCTGATTCATGCTTTACAAGTTTTGATTGACAAAATGATGAAAATAGGATTGGTCTGTAGAGAAAAGCAGCTTCGTGGGGCTGAGCTTTGGTGGCTTTTTATTGTCCATCACTTCTGAGACATGCTGCACAGACTCAGGTTTATTTGACCTCAGCCACATTGTTGACTTTTTCAAGGTAATGGGAAGCATCTTATTGTGTTGTCTGAAGTACGTTGATTATTGCTTTCCCTATGAAAGTTTCTCCAGGATCAAAGACTCTCTCATGCATTAATAAAGGGTGTTTTGTGAGACTCTTATTAGCTGTAATGTGCCTGTCTGGTAATTCATGTCTGATGGCAGCAAGCGTCAGTTGTAGGCGGAAGAATGAAAGAGCACAGACAGTGTTGTATTTCAATATTGCTGCCTTTTATGGGTACTGGGGCTAAATTTATATTGATCTGAATTTGATAATGATTCTATTAGCTCTATTAAATCTGTATATATTCAAGGGCTCAGTTACACACTGAAACAGAAAAAGAGCCAAAGAAAACAAATTAGTGTGTAAGGGTGGATTGTGTTGCATGTAATATAAGAGGGGGCCAGCGGGGATCATCAGGAGCTGTCAGTGAAGTTGGAAAGGAGAAAAGAAGAGCCTGTGTTTGTGCTTGTGTATGTGTAAATATCTAAATTGCTTCTGGCAGATGATAATTAATAGATGTAATAAATTATTCAAATTGTGCGTGGTGTGTGTGTGTGTGTGTGTTTGTGTGCGTGTGTGTGGGAGGTTAATATACATAAACCTATAATATGTTTGTGTACATTTTAAAATGCAACACTCTGTTTCACAAGTATTTTTGTGCTATAAAATTTTATATTATCACCTGTTTTTTTTATTAAAGGAAGTTTAGCATACCTAGCTGCATCCTAGGTGATAATCTTCTCCTCGAACATAGAAGTTGGTCCGTTTACAGAGGCCACTAGGTCAGTTGTTATTAACACACTTACCAATTATTGGCACATCACTGACACTGGTCAGCGAGCCTGCCAATACCTTTCTCCTGCTATCATGGCCAGACAAAGGTCATTATCAGAGATCTGGGCCACAATGGGGGACCTCAGGGACTCCACTATTCACCGGCTCAACAGGCCTATAGCCAAGGCAGGTCAGGTCAAGGCTAGCGCCCGCCCTCCAACCTCAGCCTCTCTCTGACTTCTTCCTCTTCTCTCTCTCTCTGCGTTTCTGCCTCATCCTGGTTTTTTTCCCTTTACCACACGCCGCAGCTTCCATGAAAGACTTTACTGGCACACCTTGATATTTTCTTAGTTTCCGGGGATGTTTTCTATCACTAGATTTACAGCCATGTAGGTTATCATCACTGAGTGCCTCCAAGCTTTGCCTGTGGCTTGCAGTTAACAGTTGATATGGAGGAATCGCAAGTCATCCTCAGTGTTTTCATTTCAGCTGGCACCATAGGCCTGATAAATCTTTAGGAAAACACTCATTTAGATGGTATGCATATGGATACATGCCTTGAGAGTAATGCGCGTTGTATACTTAGGGGAATTAACATAAGACATTTTACACAGTCTAAGAAAAATATAATTCATGCATAATTGATTGGCGGCATGATTGCCTGAGTTTACTGTCATTTTTCTGTGGTGAGACAAAGTCTTTCCTCAGGCTGTTTAGCCTAATGGACTTTGGGGATATTTAATTTAGGGCTGTCCAGGAGCTGATGTGGAGCTCCAAAACTCTCACTCCTTTTTATATAACATATATGGATCCAACTACTCAAATGACTCTCATTTAGCACGCAAACCCATGGTCAGAGCCAGTCTAATTGCCTGTCATTTTGATAAACTCCATCAAGTTATTTAAATGTGTTGCGCCTCACATCCCAGTTTGAGGCGCAGGTGAGAAGAGAGGGTGCCTGCTTCAGTCTGTTTCATGACACGCTCTCGGTTTACACACAGTTGTGTTCGACAGAATCACAGTATAGTGCAAAATCTACTGTGTATGAAAATGAAAGATTGTGGAAACACACCACAAACACATCTTTAAAATCATGAAATACAAACGTCATCTAGGAAGGGGCGTTGTGCACTCTTTTGATGTTGCCGTGGAAAAAAGACTTGAGATTAAAAGAAGATTATAGTCAAAGTTTAATTTTTCAGTTATAATTTTTTAATAGTCTTAATTTGACAGAACTGTAGCGATCAAGGGGGAAGGACTGCAGACAAGGGTCCAGGACAGAATCAAACCTGGGATGCTGCAGCCTTTTGTCGGCTCATCAAGTGAGCTAAAGTTTTAACATATTTTTGATCATGATGGTACTACTCCTGTTTTCAGTAGTGTAAAGTTGCATTTGCAGTAGTACTCTATTTATCTGTCCATTTTGGAAGTACGATTGAGGGTATTCACTTTAGTCACTGAAACAAAAACACACCAGCCACTGAAGAATCATACAGGACAACACGTACATATTTGTTTGTGATTTTTTGGAGGGGGAATGGTGCGTGATTATTTTGACCTAGCATTTATAAGAAAATGCTCACAGTAGGACTGAAGCAGGTGTGGAAGCCCATCATTGGTTGGTTAAAGTTTAAATGCTGCTCTCTGCTTTCAACAAACTGGTTTGTGTGTTGCTGAAGGCGTTGGACAGGTTGTTTTAGTTATTAATAAGTCCTCTCCAACAGATAAACTGAGATTGGCAAGCTGTCTGTCATGAAGAGGGGGATGAAATAATAAACGTGAGGATTCTTGGAAGGTTTTCTTCACAGTTTATTTATAGTGAACACTTGCTCAGTCCAACACAATACTAACTGATGAATGAAAAGATTAAAGTTGCAACAAGAGTTGGACATTTTCACAGCTAGGCACTTTCCACGGGGCGTACCAGCAGGCTAGGAACTTATGACGGCTCAAAACCAGGACGGGCTAATAGCCACATTCGGCGGTGGGCCCTTTCACAGCAGGGTGGACGGGGTGAACAGAACACGGCCAAGCCCCCGGTCGCCGCTTCATTATCCTGCTGTAACCATCCACATCAGCAGACACCTCCGCTCCAGCCTGCTGGGCCTGCTGCTGCACCGACCACTCGCCCGAGACGAAAGGCAATGAACTCCAAAACATGCCGTTCATCTTCCAGATGGAGTGATTTACTGATTTAGCATGGACTCTCTCCCCCAAGAGCCACTGCACCCATATACCAGCTTTCCCCACTCTGCTGAATAAACATTTATATTCTTTAACTTGATGTTCTGATATTATGAAAATAGAAATCAAGCAGTCGAAATGCATTTGGAACATTCTCTGCATAACCAACCGATGGAGAAAATAGAGAAAAATGACACTGGGGGAGTAAGTGAGGAAAAATGAATATATCTGACTGGACTGCGGTGTTCAGAGGGGATTTGAAATTGTACTGGGGGAGGACGGGAGTGTGGGGTTGCTCCTTTTCTTGCTGAGTTGTGCCGAAGAGGAGAAGGGGCACAGTTACTTTTTATTTCCCCCTTTTTTTATTACCTTCCAAGAAGGAGAGTTTTTTAGAAGCTGGATTTCAATTTCGTAATTTTCTCATCACTCTGATGCGGCCACCTGTCTCTTCCTAAGATCCCCTTCCTTTGTCTCTTGAATAATAAGCCTACGTCCGCATACGAAATGGGGTAAGGAGAATGACCAGGGAGGGAAAATAGAAGGTGTTAGTGAGGGAGGCAAGAAATGAAAAAGTGGGGGAGAGAAAAAGAATATATATATATGTGGAAAAAAAAACACAACACCGCAATAGAAGGTGTGCTGGGGGAGGGAGGGGTGTATTAAAAGATGAGAGAGGTGACCTTTTTCTCCCGGCTTGCGTCTGGCCATCAGTAAGCAGCCATGTTTGAGAGGGAAGCCATTTTCTTGTCCCGCTCATTATTGTTGTGTTTTATATTCAGCTGTGTTGGGATTCGCTGGTCACTGTTCAACCCTGCAGTCATGTCAGGCTTCAGTTGAAGGGTGTATATTATGTCTGTGTCTGTGTGTGGAAGGTTTAAGGGAGGGGCTGTGAAGGGTAGCCAGGGGCGCTAAGGATTAGACAGAAAGACCACTGGGTTGGAGGCCAGAGCTCAAGTTCATCAAAGACAGACAGACAGACAATGGAAAGCTCTTCAGAAAGCAATTGGGCTCTTAGTGATTTTGGCGTCTGTGGCGTTGGCCGTCCTGCAAAACTCTCTTCTTGTGCATCGCCGTCATCTCCACCTTTTGCTCCTTCATGCCTTCTCCCAGTCCAGCTACCTTCCCGTAAGGATGGCCAGATGCCACGGTGACCATTTGTGTGTTTATTTGCGTGGTTCGTTTTCTCTGTGTGTGTGTGTGTATGAGGGACAAAGGTGCTATTTTTTCTGGGCATGCGCACGGGGTCAGACTGTGCTCTGAGCACAATACTTGACGATAGCACGGCACACACAGATAGCACACCACCACTACCATCAGTCCTTCTCCCTCCTGCCCTTCTCCCAACCTAACCTCCTCCCTCTTTACACCCCTTCACTAGGACATCTGCTCCCCTAGCGTAGCTGCCATTGTGGCGCTCCTCACTAACAGGGGTTTTAGCCACTGGTGGTGTGAAATTAAACAGCCACCTCGTCCCTTGATGATAAGTGGCGTCCTGTCTTCATGCTGCGGCTATCTCCTGTCACACAGCACAAGGTCACGCTTTCAAGGGTGATCATGGGAATTAGACTTCACTATTGTAAAAAAAAAAAAGAAAAAGAAAAAAATGATAAAGAGTGAACACGAAGGAGCAATAGTCGAAACTATCTTTTTTTTGGTGCTGTTTTCTATTTTTGACTGAACCCCTCTATCTGATATTGTATTGGACATGAAAATACACTGAATCACCTCCATCATGCAGCACCCACATCCATTTTGTGCCCTGTTTTCATGAAAGTAAACACTTATGTGGCTGTCTCATAGTCTTAATATCATCAAATATTCTATTTGAAACACGGGTGAATATTCTAATTACGTATCATTCACAGAGCCACAATCAGAAGGTGCACTTAGAAAAAGGAAAAGGAGCCATAGAAGTAATGAAAAGGCTTTTTTCCTTGGCAAATTATCTTCTTGAAATTAATAGTTAATATTTTAGTATTGTTATATATTTTTAATTCACCCTTTGCATTTTTGCAAATATAATGTATCCTTCCACATTCATTTCGCTGCGCGGTCCTGATGAGTACTTCAAATGTGAATTAAAGCACTCAATTTTAAGAGGAAAATGAGTAATAATTCAAAGATATTAATAAAACATAATAATGCTATTCAGGAAAATTGAAAGTTGGAAAAACAGAGGAGAAGGAAGGAAGAAACATTAACTCTTAAAGTGTTTAGCGATGCTTTATGGTTACCCGTCTAGAAAATGATGCGCACCGAGTGGATATCAGGCACACGGGAGGTTTTTATGTCACTGGTCAGATGGGAGCGTGAGGTTGGAGAGCAGATGACAGTTGTGTGAAAGAGGAGGACTTTAAGAGCGAGTGGGTTAAACTATTAATTGTCTTGTTTATATAGTAATTACACCTTGTAACTTGTACCATGGTGAGGCCAGTAAGCAGACAGATGGAAGTGTGTGGCAGTGTGCCGGTCAGTGCTGGACACAGCAGCAGGAGGATTAGAGGTGACTCTAGATCACTTTTTCCCCCCTGTCTCATAAGATATCACTTTCTTCCCCATTCACTTAGTCTCTCTCAATTTAAGATAGTTAAGCAAAGGAAATGAAATTCCATTTTTTTATACCAGGGCTTTTAAAAATAATATTAGAAATTCTCATGATTATGATAGTATTAAAATGATTGAGATGGACTGTTAATGCCAATGGAGTAATTTTCCAGTTCTACTTAAGCCCTAATAGCAGTGATAGAATGGCCCAGCTGGGCCTTTGGCCACATCATTTCCTTTTCCAGGTACAGAAGATGGGCATCCTGTGGCTGAGGACCAAGCAGTTAACAGGCTCTACTGGGGACAGGCAGCTGGAGACTGAATTAGACTGTATAATAAAGTGCAGCACGGTGAGGGTCACATGGATAGTCATGAATTGTGTAAACAATTAACTTTCAATATCTTTTGTGGATTTTAAGCTGAGTAAGTGCGTGTGTGTATCTCTGTGTGTGTTAGCTGTTAAATGCATCTTTGTTTAAATCTTTTATGAGAAATATTAAATCTGTTCAAGTTTAGGCTGCGATGTGGTGAAAATGATCATTAGGTATTCAGCAGAGGCTCACAGCCTACATATTGAGTGATTGGATGAGATTCTTGTGTTTCTGTTGTATTGGAGTGATTCTCCTGCTTGGAGGGAGAGAGAGAGAGGAGGCTGATAGTGCTGACATAGTCTTGGGGGTCCACTCTGCAGTCATGACTCCTGCCTGGCTGTTTGCCCTCATGGGTGCATATTGCAGCAGCCTGTTGACCAGCGTGGCAACTCCAGCTTACACAGCTATTTCCACCCCCTCCCGCCGTCTTCTTTATGTGTAAGTGCAGGCCCTAAACTTAATTACTCAATGTTTGGCCATTCATACTACACATAAATTTGAACTCATTCTTTCATAATTAATTATTTGTAGTGGTTTAGATTACAACAGTATGAAATTAGCTAAACTAAAACTATAGTTAACACAAAGAGTACACACAAAAAACCCGTTTCTTCTTTTTTAAGTTACATCACAAAATTTCATTTTTTTTCGACATACATTAACAGGAGGAAGTGAGTTTTGGGTTTGGTGTTTCAGGCCCTGAAACCCAGTGTTACAGATGTTTGCAATGTCTACACTAAGTTTACTTTAAGTTTACACTAGTTTTATTGTAGTTTCTATTAATATCTTCAAGCTTTGTCAGAGCTTTGTTACAATCACAAATATTTTCTTAAAATTCTTTGCTTAAAACACAAAGACAAAACCCTTCGATATTGGAGCAAAAAGGGTTATTTTTTTTTGTGCGTGTGTGTGTATGTAATTTTAAATTGATCATCTTATTAATTAATTAATTAATTGGTTAAAACTTTGTTAAATCAAATGATTATTCATATGCTAATTAATCAAATCCATTTCAATATAAATGTGTCAATGGGATATTGAACTGTAGATTAAAAATGATTTACTGTGAATATTGTAATTGCTTTATTGTACATACCATAGAGCGATGCAGTAATTTTGGAATATTTAGCACCAAACGTAATGAGATATGATCATCTTTAAAGGGATATGCTCAAATCAAAAGTTTAATGCTTTTTAAATTGCTAAAACTCAAAAATATGACTCAGTCTGACTATGAATTTGCAACCATTTCACCTATTTTATGAAAGTTTGAAACTCTGTGTTGAAATTGCTTGTGTTGAATGAATTTTGTGTAAATTTGATTTTTGGATAATATTAATAGTAAATATTTTTATTTAAATCATTTTTATTATAATAATTTCACTTGATACAGAAGGCTTATTTGTCTGTCCACCTCACGCTTGTACTTTATCTATCTTTTTCTCTTTCACTGACACACACACACACACACACACACACACACACACACACACACACACACACACAAAGGTATAAATCATTTTGATGAAAAAATGAGTGGCAGTGTGATTTGGGACAGCTTGGAGCCAGCAGTGATGTCATTAGGCAGCACCTTGGATGATAAGGCAATCCCAGCCATTGAATAAATAAATAAATTAAAATCATATCTTATGTATTCTTTTCACCTCCCTTCAGACCCCTGCTATCACAAATCCTGACCCCTCATCCCTGCCCCCCCTGCCACCACCCCAGCCTCCACCAAACACACATATAACAAATACACCCCTTCGCTGCTGATGCAGTCGCCACAACTGCTCCCTTCCCCCGCATGTCCACCGGCATATCAGGAAAAAAAAAAAATGAATGCAGCTTTGTAATAAATAATGCATTTTACTAATACGCATTCAGGTGGAGTCAGTCTTTGGCCCCTTCTCATGCACATCTAGAGTGAAGAGAAATATAGCATCCAAGAAGGGAAGGCTTTCCTCCTGAACTGAAATCGGTGACGGCTCGATAATAGGCTAAAACAACGAGCATGAGAGCGAAAGAGTGAGACAGAGAATGAGAGAGAGGGAACAGAGGAAGAAGGGGGGGTAAGAGAGAGGGAGAGAGTGGCAAGCATATTATAACTCATCCATGTGGATCACACTAGTAGATTGGGAGCAATCCCTTGTTGAAATTGTCTTCTAAATACTTAGAGAGAAGGAGACAGAACGGAGCGGCCAGCCCATCTCAGTGTGCCTGTGTGTGTACTCTCACACTGCCTGCTATCCCAGCCAAGGTAGAGAGACCTCTGACAGACTTCTTGCATGTGTGTGTATTTCACTTTACTTGTGTGTGTGTGAGTGCATGTGTGTGTGTGTGTGTGTATGCATGTGCTCTTCCCTATCTTGTGGGCCAGCCAGCTAGTGAGTGTTTGCCTGTGTGTTTGAGCGAGAGGGAGAGAGAAGGTGTGTGTGTGTGTGTGGTATTATGCACCCTGGATGTTGCCTCGTGCTTTAAACAGCTGCCTACAAGCCCAGGTAGTGCGTGCCGGCTTCTAAATAAGCAGCACATTCACCGTCCCCTTCAGGACGGGAGGCTAGGCTGCAGAGTGTGAAATCAGACTAATACAGTGGCGTAGGGCTGAGCAGGAGCAGGAAGCAGCTCCTGCATGACTTACTTAGACCAGAGGTTTAGAGGACAAGAACCAGCAGAAGAAAAAGAGGGGACTGGACGTCAGAGAGAAAAGGGAGGAAAATAAGACAGTAAGGTCAGTACATTTTTTTTAAATTTCTGCTTTGTGGAATCTTTCTTTGAGTGTTTAGTAGTTTGAGTACAAGTAGTGTGAAGCTGGGACTGAGGCTGTGACTGCTGTGTTTTGCTGGAGAAAGTATTGATCTTTCTAAGTTTGTGGGAAGTGTGCTCTTTTTGATCCTGCCAGGTGAGAGCAGATGGAAACACTAGATGTGGGGGGGCTGGCTTAGAATGGCCCAGTTCTTTATTGTGCGTGCATGCATGTGCGTGCGTGTGTGCATGTGTGTGTCAGGTGTGTGTGTGTTTAGCATGTGTGTATGTAATGGTATAGAATTATTGTATTTACATAACTTTATGCATAAGTGACTAAATGTACCGTGCAGTGTATTATGGGCATTTTTTTTAGATTTAAGAATTTAAAGTAATGTTCAAGTCGCGTTTGTGTGTGTGTGTGTGTGTGTGTGTGTGTGTGTGTGTGTGTGTGTGTGTGTGTGTGTGTGTGTGTGGTGAGTACACCCAGAAGGGCTATAGTGGACTAGATAACAGGACGGTCGTGATGAACAAAAAAGAAAAAAATTCCTTCCTTTATCCTCAGTTTGCGTTGATGCCGTTACCATTAGACGCCATTGACAGACAGAGAGTCAGTATATGGTCCAAACACACCACCGTCACTGTGTCATGTGGCAGCATGTTACCCAATGAGAGGGTCAGTGTATACAGGTGCAAAAAGACCATGTGACTACGGTGCACACACACACACACACACACACAAGATGGTCTCCACAGTCTCAGTAGAGAAAGTTGAGTTTAGCAATGCAACATGCTTTTTGTAAATTGAACATTTAATGCAAATTGAATATTACAGATAATGAGGCGTTGAATAATTTTTTTAAGGTTTTCGAATATACGCCCGGAAGTTTGCAAAATTTTAATTTGAAATTCTTGTTGAATTGAGCCCCCCACAAAAAGAAAAAAAAATCTGGCAAAGGATATTGTTCATCCAAAAGCAGATTTTGAGTTGGTGTGAAACACTGATGTGTAGGTATGAGCATGTGCCAGAATTTAGATGTGTTTAGCCACACACAAGCACAGGAAAAGTGAAAAAGCCTGGACTACCAAATTGTCAGCAATACTAAAGACATCAACACAAAAATTTCAGCCATCCATCACAGCTGTCGGCCTGTTTCTGTGGCGACAGTGATTTATTCTAGGGCTAAAATCCATTTGGACTTTCTCTCTCTCTCTCTCTCCATCCCTCACTTACTCCTCACACTAAAAACCACATATAAACCCAAATACCATGCACAGCAACTCTCCCGTTGTTAATAACTGATGATTTTTTTTCCAGTTGCAATTATTTCGAGTTGACAAGTGTTGATTGGAGAATTATCTGTCCACTTACAGAGCTGACATGGCTCAGGGGCAGGTGTTCAAAATATCAAATATGTTTTACTCTGGTGAGTGTGGGCTTTAACAATTTTTATTTTTCTACTTTCAGAGTAATATTAACCCTGATAGTTTGGTGATAGAGCGTGCATACAAATAATCAAAAGAATCACAGTGTTTACTGACAGCCATTTAAAGCATCAATTTGGCATTTTTTATTTATTTTTTTTTAGTTTTATGGGGGCATATTCATAACAAATACAAATTTAGTTTACTCTCAGTCATATAAATGGAATGAAGGGCAGGAAAAAAAAAACATTAAACACCTCTTAGTATAATGCAATATTATTCAAAAGCACCAACATCACCAGCCTCAAAATGACTCTGAAGTTAAATCTAGAGCTTCCTAAAAACCATCTAAAGAAATTTTTTTTTTAACTTCCTAAATGAAAGATCCATCTCACAGATGACATTTCAGACTCCAAAATATTTAGGTCAGTGTACTTAATAAACTGATATACATTTGCGAGTGCACATACATTTAGTTAGTGAGCATGCTATATTTAAATGTTCTTGTTGTCATATCATATAAATTCAAGACACTTGACCACATTACTTTAAAAAAAAACAACCAAAAACTGCACCACTCTTTCAAACACTTCAAAATAAAAGAGGGCTCAGTTCCATATTTTTTTTGCCTTTGTGTTGAGGAGACCACTACTTTGAAAGTTTTGATAAATTTCAATAGAAATCTTTCTCTCGTCAGTAAAACGGCAGAGACTCGTGCATAAATTAAGGGTTTCAGATAGTGGTGATCCAGATTCTAAGCTCCAGAAATCCACACAGGAAGTAGCTGGTATTCTTACAAGTGTTCGAGACTATTTTTGACATGTGTATTAGCCGGGCGGTTAGCTACTGTTGTGCTCAAGACACAAGAAGAATAAATGTAGAAACATGAATCAGATCTGACATGTGGTGTGTATGTTTCCACATACAGATTGTGTTTATGGGTGAGGATGAGGAGGAAAACAGATGCCTGCTACAATACTGGTTTCCTCCCATTCTTTATACCGCTCTCATTTAATTTCCTCTCTTTTTGTCTACTGCTTCTCTGGTATTTTTTCATATGTCAGATGATAAGTCAGGTCCTACACTGTGCAGGAAGATTTATAAGTCAACACACAGCCCCTAATATCCCCCATCTGCCAACAAACACCCAGTTTCCTAAGCCCATGTTCTTGTCCTAAGCCTTGGCCCAGGCTCTCTGCACCCTAACACTGGTGCGC
Organism: Diplotaxodon limnothrissa; assembly: GCF_057381915.1. Lineage (NCBI taxonomy): Eukaryota > Metazoa > Chordata > Actinopteri > Cichliformes > Cichlidae > Diplotaxodon > Diplotaxodon limnothrissa. The sequence goes on from NC_140596.1 coordinate 20,174,867, forward strand.
GCATGTGTATGTATGTGCGTGCAGCCACGTGACTGTGTGCTCGCCGCTGTCATGTTGCCCGATGGGTATTTGTCCACTGCTAAATCATGATGATGCTACTTTTGCAGATGCATGGTCAAGGCTGTCAGCTCTTAATATGTTTGTCTGCACAACTATCTTTGATGTTGATCTGAGCTGGTATGTGTGTATCTCGAGTCGAGCAGAGCAGGGAGTGCTGGGTTGCGTGCTTAGCTCTGTTCTGGACTGTGTACATCTGGAGGTGTGACGCTAACGTAGAGACTGAGGCTGGCCAGAGAGGTCACTCAGGCTCTGTGGGAGCCACTACTTTGGGTATGCCTCGCAACCATACGTTACAGAATAAAGACGCTTCATCTGTGTTCATACTATAGATGAAGTGCCTAGTTGGATAAAACTCTTACCCTTACCCTGGGTGTTAATTGTAATACTTTTATATATATCTGCACTTCAGTTTAAGATAAACTAAAAATATTTAAGGGGAAAGTCATAGACTCACTGATCATTTCAAGAATTTTAAAACTTTTTGTGTCTCTAGCACACCTACTATTTCATTCCAGTCCAGCTGCAGTGCTAGTCATGTCTGAGGCCTGTGTGACTGAGGCTGTGAGTGGTTCTGCATAGTGATTGAACTCCGTCTAAGGTCTGGGCCTTGCCATGATAACGTGCCAAACTTAGCTCTGCTCCTAAAATCCTGGATTAATGCCTGCTTTAAGAGCTTAACATGGTCAGCCATTCAAACATGCACTGGATTGACTGGGCTACCCTAGTTGCCTGTTATCTCCTCTGGAGTTTTACAAGCACAGTAGTCAGCGGGGGAGAAATGTAGCAAAATCACAGCCTGTGTTTCTCCACCCTGTACACCACTGATGTGGTATGCTTACGAAAAAAAACATTTATTCTAATTAATATTTTTTCTAATAAAGTTACTGCCTAAACTTCGTAATGTGACTTTAATTTAATGTAATTACAAACAAAAACAAAAACATATTTATCTCATTTTGATTTAAATGCATAAAAATCTTACTTTTTTATTATAATTTTTATTTGAAAGAATAAATTACAAGTTGTGGAAAGCGGAACTTTTTTTTTTAAATCAAAATTAATTTGTCATTGTCAGAATGCAACATTTTTAAAATGTTAAGATGATTTTTCTTTTTATTTAAGTCAACATTAACCCTATAATACTTGATACAGTTTGTTATGAACTAAATATTCATACACTTTAAGTTCTAATTTCCTTCCTTCTCTTTATATACTAAATAGACACATTTGTTGTTGTTTTTTCACATGCTGGCTGCAGAAGGTTCAGCAATATTAGCTTAAGGTCCATTGTTTTTCCTATCCTTTTGTGTGAACAGTGCTTTATAGCACACCACAATAGAGCAATGCAAGATATTTGAGTTTAAATTCACTCATTTGGTTCTGAGGCTTTTGTTAGCATATGAATGCTGGCATGGTAGCTAGTGTCTTTGCTTCAGTCCTTCGATGTTACAAACTCTATTGGCTTTGTACAAAGAGTGACATCTGTCCCCTTCCTATAAGCTATCCACCTCTCTGCTGTGGTGCTGTAGAGCACCCGGGATTGGATGCTGCTTACAAACATAAAGTGTTTACTGACACAGGAAATGGCTGCATCTAAAGAAACGTCACTGCTGCTTTAGACGGCGTTTTTTTTTTTTCTGTCTGACTGAAACAGGTGCATCCGTAAGTCTGATTTGCTTTGATGGTCAGAATTCCTCAGACAGTGCGCAGTGTCTAATGGGGACTGTGAAAAATTGCACAGCCTCAAGAAGTTCTGAAATCACATCAAGCAGATAGAGAAGCTGATGCCTACAGGGAATTAGTTTAATTACATTAATGTCCCTGATTTATGAAATTCTGCTTGACGTCCTTGTTGCCTCATTTGTTGTTGTTTCCATGTTTGCTTGCATATAGGAAGCGGGATGTAGTCACATTGGCTTGCTTTGCACAATGTCTGGAGTAAATGTGTATGGTCATTTTACATCTTATTACAGCTTATTACTGCAGTCATGTGCGTAATCACTTTATGCTTTTCTCGCGTGTGAGTAACTTTTGCACACTCATCTATAAGCCTGACCAAAGACGGTGCTTTTTCCAGCCTCAGTGTTTTATCTACTGTGTCATCCATGTCTTCAAGAGGACATTCAAATCTTTCTTTTATCATCATGTCTTCTCACGGATAACAATAAGAGCACTGGCATCTTACTCCAAAAAACTAAACAAAACAAATTATCATGCATTGGCCTTCACATGCAAAATTGTTATTTTAGGTATAATATTTTGTTTTTATTTTTTATGTTTAACTGACATGGCATAAAAAATCTAATTTTCTATTAGTTTGTTTTGGTTACAGTACATGATAAAAACAACACGGCGTGTGGCAGAGTGGGCATGATGGTTTTGTTGTGTTGTTTCAAATCACAAATGGAGATTCTCGCGATGATGTGAATGCACGGGGAAGACCAGAGCAATGCTATGTGCTTGATGTTGTGCTGGGTGTAAGAGTAATGATGCTGGGGTTTGGTGCTATGTTGATTCCATCTTGGCTGTTCTGCAATAATTCAGGAGAGGAGGAGGAGGAGGGGGAGGAGGAGGGGCGGGAGGTACCATTTTACTCCTCCAATCCTCCTCCGCCACCACTGGAATATAATCCTCTGTCTCCTGACCTTCAAATCATGCAGTGCTGCAGTCATTTCAATTGGCCCGGCCGCCATTAGCGTGAAATGTCCTCTAGCCACTCTGCTTCTGCACATGGAAGATTTCCTTTCTCCCAGCATGGCTTCCCTCTTCTACTTTGCTCCTTCCCTCCATCTCGTATTCTCTCCACCATGCCCCCTGAAGCCCGTCTGCGATGGAGGGTGGGAACCTCTTGCACTAAGGAAATGAGCCACCACAGGAGATGCTGGTGGTCAAAGACAGGATGAAAAACACTCACTCCATTAGGCTCTGATATGTTTGTGTTGCACCATGTTCCTTTAGAAAGAAAAATGTTTTTTGCACATATCTTACACGTCATTTGTTTTATGGGCTTTCGTTTCACAAAACGCCCAAGTGCACGCATGACCTTTGTAAGCGAAGGCGTCTTTGTCAAGAAGCACTGGCTTGTATTTGAATTATTTGATATCTTGAACAGATATTGAGCCGAAATACAACAAAACTAAAACATATCGAAACACATGCTGTAACATAGTAGAGTCATTGTCTTATATGCGGCGCCATTTGATTCTGATCCCAGAGACAAGAAAAGGCAGCTGTAAAGTGTTACTGACCCACAGTTTGTGGTCACAGGGTTTGTTGGCACGCGCTGAGGGTATATCCCTTGGCCAAGTAAATCACATCTAGAGAGCAGCCGGTGCCCTCCTTATCATACTGAATAGAGGGGAAGAAGATATACTGACTGAGGCATAGAAATCACATGCCAAATCCCAGCATGTGTTATGTTGCTAGTAGATAGATAGATCAATTATTGAAAGAGGACATATTTGATATGATCTGAATATTAAAAATATATCAGAGGGCAAACAACATTCATGACTGTCTTCAGATCTGTGCTGAGAGATGTGTGTCAAATCTCCAGAGAGATGCTTTTATTCAGAAGGGTCAAAGGGTTCTCTGAATGCTTGATAAGACGCAAGAAGGTTTTTTTTCTTATTATTTTTCATTTATAAAAAAAATTGTGTAAAAAATGTCAGCAGTACCTTTCAAATTTATGTTTATTACCAGCATGTCTCTTAAATTACTTTCCTTCCATATTCATAACTTCGGATAAATATTCTATGACCCAGAATTCATATAACGATACAACATCATTACACAAACACACATATCCCAGCGCATATTTACCCTGTTTCCAAAAAGATGTTGTTTTCCTGGTTGTACTCTGAGTGATTTGGGCTCACCCTGTCACTCCTTATTATGTTTCTGGGCCAATGACAATCGTAAATGTGTATTTCTGTGTACATGTTGCCTGACTGTGTGCCAGCTCGGGGAAACATTGACCCAGGTGGAGTGGGTGAACTGATGAGATTTGTTTACACAGATAACCACTGTGTCCCCTGGTCTTGTACAAGTCCTCTTCTGAAACCTTCCCCCGAAGTCTGCTTCTCCCCACTGGTTGTTATTACATACAGTGTTTGTATTTATGATTAATGACCCCATTGGGGTATATCCATAATGCTATGACCTCAAGGTAAAATTGAAATGCATGCACTGAATGTAGAGCATTTGTATATTATTGCCCAATATACTTAGCGGCTATTACATTTGTTGGCGCTGGTGAAAATAAAACGAAAGGCTATGAGGTTTGAAATCAACAAGGCCACTCTAAGAAATGGACTTATTGGAATTGCATTAAGTTGATTAGACTGAGAAATGAAAACTGTTTACAATGGAAGAGTGTTAAACACTCTTGTTTTTTTTACAGCAATAGGAGTACATTGACAGTTGGTCAGCATCAATTAAATCTCCTGATCTGTATATCCTGAGAGGCCGGACTTGTTGTCTTCCAATAAAGCCAGTCTGTGGCAGCAGAATGTTTCATTTCCTCTTGGAGATTGCCCTCAGTAATGCAGAGTGCTTATCATAGTCCTGAAAAAGGACTGCAACAACATAACATTCAGATGCTTGATACCCAGATCAACCTGAATCCAGTGCACACAGCTCTTCTGAGGGCCATTTGGACCCTTTTAGTTTCACTGAACCACAAACATTTAAACGCAGCAAGCCTCTTGGCTTTTAATTGTCTGTTTGATTGATGTCTTAATAATTGTACTGTACATTCTTTAGTTAACGTGTGTATATAAAAAAAACAACAATCACACTATTGCAAGGAATTTATGTTAAGGTGATTTCTTTTTCATGGCATGTGTGGTATTTTTGGAATACTATGAGTGCTCTTTCTCGCGGTTTTGTCTGTTTGTGCAGATGAAAATGAAAAATGGTGTCTGGAAGGGACAGGGTTGTGAGGGGGCCAAGCTGTCCCTGGCCATTCATTCTCTTTGGCCCCTCTGTCTAATTAATGGGCCACGTTCATACACGTTATTGCACCAGAGGGTTTGTCACTCATTAATCATGTGACCTTCTGTGGCACAGTTAATGACCTTGGAGGAGTAGATCAGCTGGAGATGGCTGAAGCTGTGGAATTAAATTGTTTCTGGAAGTGGTCATGGTCACATCAGGCACTTTAACTGCCTCCCTGCTCGGGCCTTCTCCTGTTACACCTACACTTGCGCCTCACCCGTAGGTTCTTGTAGCCGCCTCTGCTAGAGAGTAGGACTCCAGATTAGAGCAGGCAGAGAACTGAACTACTGTTGAATTCAAATCACTCAGTTATGACTTAATTGGCCAATTTCCTGCATGGCCATTGCTTGCCACTCTGCAAATCACGCATAAAACGGTTAGCTTGCACAAGCTTTTATAAATACAATTCTTTTATCAAAGTGTTGAAAGTTCAAAAAGAAATTATTGCGTCAATGAAAGCAAAATTTAATTGAATTTTTTTTTTTTAAATGTTTCATTATGGGCATAACAATTACATACCTCGGGAGATTGCAACCACTTTGCAAGTTGTGGCGTAACTTGTTGATCTTGATTCGGTACAAAGAAGTTCAGTGCAGCGCCTAGAAGAGGATAAACAACATGTGTGTGTGCTAGCAGTCTGGCTATCACATGCAGCTGTAATTTAGGGCTGAAATGATTATTCGATTATTGGTGAGTAGAGACACAAAATCAAATGAACATTTTGTGATTATTCATTTAAGTCCTTAATTAACCACATACGCCATGCCAGAGCGGGGGAAAAAAAAAAATAGCGCAATCAACATGGATGAGTGAGTGCAGTATTTCTAACAATTAATTGAAACATGGGAAGTATAAATTCACACACTTCAAATAAAAGCAAGTCACATTTTTAATTGAGACTTAAAATATTCAACTCAAGTGCCTTGCTTAATTTTGTTAAGCGGGAAAAGAGCCATTATGGAGAAAGCTCAGCCATCCTTAGCATCGGGATATTGGAGCTTCTGCTCTGATTCAGACTTCAACTTTCTGTGTTAACTGCATATAACTGCAGATAAATATGGAGTTAATCAAAGTAAAGCATATAATGTATGAATGGCTGTGTTGCTGCCATAAGTAGCTCTATCTGTCTATACCTCTCTGTCTGTCTGTCTGTCTGTCTGTCTGTCTGTCTGTCTGTCTGTCTGTCTGTCTGTCTGTCTGTCTAGATAGATAGATAGATAGACAGTTAGACTGATAACACATTTAATTTTATGGAACTTTTTTTAACTCTCTACCCCTGAGAGTTCCAAAAATCTGAACTAGTACAAAGTAGGACAGTATATTTAGAATAAAATAATATCAATAACAGGATCAGGAGAGATCTAAAATAGTTCTTCCACAAGCAAGGCCATAATAGGGAACCCATGAGTTGGGAGAATTACTATACCGCCTCGTGGCTGACGCAAGTGCAGCAATTATATCTCGGTTGCTACAATATTTATAATTAACTATTTTTGAGCAAAATAATCATTTCACCATGTGTCCAGAGTTTAAATGATGATCTAGTTATGGCTGCCACCTCCTGTTCACAATCGCAGCATAAAAATGTTGGCTTTCTTCTCAGTGACATTGAAATGGAGGGATTTTGTTTATCCCCGTCTTTGTTTATTTAACATTTTGCTCAGCGGGGGAGTTTCAGATAGATTGTTTTCAAGACAGTCCCTGCAGACAGCGAGCAAACACTCTACAGCTTCATCAAACAGAACAATCTTCAACTTTCCCCTTCTGCAGTGTGCAGGGAAATGTGACTGAGAGGAACATCATAATGGAATATGATTGAAAATGATCGTCATAATTTTGCTGTCTGAGTCTGTAACAATATGCTAGCACTGGTTTTTAGAGGATTTATTTAGAACCGTGTGTAAGTGTACCCTTACACGCGCACACACACACACACACACACACTAACACGAAGCACACTGATGGATGAAAACATTTCATTTTCATGTGGCAAACATTTGCAAGTTGTGTTATTAATGGATACGGGCTTGTGTGATTGATTGTAGATATGTAGATGGATTGTTTTATTTCCTCACTAAAAAAGCTTCAGCAGACACTGGGCCACATAAAATTCAACCTGGGATACAGAAAGGAAGCTAAAACAAATCTTTGTGAGCTGTGAAGTGAGTTTAACCCCGTATGAAATGGGTTCTGAATTGAGTTCATTTCACATTTGTGACTCCTTTTTGTGCAAATGTGAACCTTTGAGGTTTGATGGTGGCACTGTTAAAGAAAAAATAAATAAATAAATACTTTTTTTTTTTAAACCAAAAATGTCACACTCAATAATGCATATTGATATTCAAAGCCTGGTTGGGACAGTCATGAACCTTTGCGGCTGTACTCATTAAAATACATGAAACCAAGCAAACACACAAGCACATATAGCATGGGGACTGTGCAGTTGTCCCCTCTCCGTCTTTTCCACCCTGCATCTCTCATTGCCGTCTTCCTTCTATCTCTACTTTCCACCATCTTTTTGCTTGTAGCAGGCTTGATTAATATTTTCCACTGTTCCGTAACCATGGCAATAAGGTCACTGCATATGATACTTAATTGAATCTTCTCAGTGCTTTTGTGTGCTCCTCCAGTGTCCGGACAATAAAAATCTGCACTGATGACTTCAGGCCCCTTCTTTTTGCTCCACTCCCCTCCATCTTTCTTTTCATTTTGTGCCCCATGAATTTATTCATTTGTTTCCTTTGCTACCTCTTTCTTGTACTCCCTTTCTTTCCTGGCCTCTCTTTGACCTAGTCTTCCTCGCCCTGTCATAGTGTTTTACTCAGTTTTTTTCTCAAACGTTGTTCTTTATGCTTTGTCCTTCAGCAGGATAGTGACATTGTTGTGGTGTAGAGCTAAATTCAGCTTTTTTCTTCCTCTCTCTCTCTCATTTTTTTGTTGTTGTTCTTTCTTTTGTTTACACCCACGTGCTGGAACAATACTTGATGAATTCGTGCTTTTTAGTGCCGGAATAATGCACAGTCCTCTTTCCTTGGCCTTTTTGCCCCACTCTTATCTTCTTTCATTGTATATTGCTTTCTCTTTTTTCCCCGTGCGTCATTTGCATTCTCAAATCAGTCTCAGGCACAATCATTAAATTGATTTCAAATGACACTGATGGCTGAAGTGGGGAAACAAAAAGCCTGGCAGTCAGGGAACCACTGGGACACAAAGTGAGCCACTGACACAGGCAGCTCTCTGAGCAGGTGTTCTGATTAATGCCTAACAAATTGGGGTCCTCTAAGATCTGGACATAAGTGGGAGACACATTTCCTCTTCACACAACACATGGACCAACACATAAACACATGCTGACTGAGTCTTTGTTCATGCAAGTATGGAGGCTAATCCATGACAAGAGGGGATACAGGTTCGCAGGGAGAAAACACTGGAGTGGCTAAAGAGTGGAGCGGTGAAGAGGAGGTGGTGCTCTGTGTGGGGAGCTGGCCTTTCAAAACACCACCACGGACACAGAAACACACTTTATCGATGTTAGATTGCCCCGAATTCGCTGCGGTAGAATTTAATTCTTTTTCCACTTTATTATTCAGTTTTTTACACAGCTCAATCTGGGACAAGAAGAATCATCCTTTAGTTTTATGTCGCAGAGTGAAATAAATATTATGCCACTGCTAACTTGAATATTACAAACAAATGAGTCATAATATATATATTTAAAAAAAAATCTGCGATCAGTAATATATTCAGGGACAAAAAAGTTGGTTTTGCAGCTGTGCTTCACAGGTCATTTTCCTGAAAGGTTTTTTTTTGTGAGTGTTACTGGATAGGAAGAAGGCTTTTTTTTCTTTAAATAAATGTATAAAAGTGATCTTGAGGTAATAATTGCACTCAAATAAAACAGGAAAAGACACAGTGGGAGAGAGGACGAGAAAGAATGTGCACATCATGTTGGACACATGCACCATAAAACAACCATTAACAGTTACCTACAATCTGAAGAGACAGGCTATCAATAATGTCACTCTGAAAATTGGACAGGTTTGTTGCTGTGTTTAAATCACTAGAAACTCCACATAGCAGACGAGCACGCAGGTATAAGAAAGGCATCATGGCTTGATGTTAATGGGTTTGGTGGGAGCAGTGGGACACCAGGGGCACAAGAGGACATTGCTCTCTTCTCAATGAGCTACCAGCCATCTGCGTGGTTGGTAGCTCAGTCAGCAAAGACAGTATCGACAATGACTAAACTCAGTTTATCCAGTAACGCTGTCATTTACAGTCTGCTTTGATAAAGATGTGTTTTCACCTCCAAACTCTCCAAAAATTAATCAGATTTACTGTATGCTGTATGCCAAATAAGCTCAGAATGCACAGTGTGAGCATGCTAACAAACAGCAGCGTAATCTCTGTGAAACTCTTAAAAAAATCTTCCATTAAATTTTCTTTTATCCCAACCCAATTTAAGTGTTCAATCTCCAAACTCAACTCAACCTAACACAATCCTTTTAAGCACACGCAAAGTGAATGCTGTCACTTTCAAAGATATGCAAACACGTATGCAAACACTCGCGGGCAACTGCCCCCTTCCTCCCTAATGGGGCATTTGTGTACAATCAAACTTTGTGTTGCATATGAATGGCCCTATTAATGAATGGGACATGCACACAGTGTCTGCCAGCTTTGAAACCTGAGAGCAGAACACGCTTTCTTTCTGCTTCCGTGTTTAATCTGGAAGCACGTGGAGGCTATAGTATGCCCATCTGCTCCTCTCACACGCCCCTCGGCCGCCCCAGTTCTGCCATGTGCTGGCGTAACAGGCGAGCGTTATAGCAACAAGTGTCTCCACATTACCACGCTTGCCAGCTCCCCTCACTTGGCAGCGAGCCTGCTAAGCTGCCCGCCCCCTTATGAGAAAAAGACTTTATTGTGCCAGGGGAGAGAGCTTAGGGGGCAGAGTGGGGAGAGGTGGGGGATTTGATTTACATACTCCAGCTTATGTGACGCTCATCTGATTTTAAACAGCTCCAGAGCAATTAAGGGTCATTAGTCCTATTGTTTTTTGGGGTTTTTTTTGTTGTGGTCCATGTAGCACTGACAGCATCTGAGGCGAAGGCCCCCCTGTGGAGGCTGCCTGTGGGAATGCCAGCGTTATACAAGGTCTGTCTTCCATCGTTCCTCCCCGTTCGTGTCTGCTTTTCTGCCACCAGCACAGCGTTCCTGTGTGTGTAAACAAACATCTGCACCAGCCTGGTGCTGCGTGGAAAGCCACTTTGGCAAAGATCCAGCTCTGGAGTACGCAGCTGCCAATGGTGGGAACTCTGGGGGGCACAGGCTGCTTATCCTAATTGTTCTGATCATGATGACAATTTCTTTCATATGACATAATCAAAATAAATTTACAGAATTCATTTTTTTTTCCATGTGTTTTTTTCTCCACTAGAAAAAAAAGCACACAGAAGCACATTGTAAATGGGAACGTTTCTATTTGAATTTTTGCATGTTTTGGTTTTTCGAGCTACTTGCAGCATGTCGGGTAGCGTACTACTAATCAATTGGACGCAAATATAAGATTTAAATGCAAATATCTACACAATTTAACACAAATAATGATTTTGTTTCTCTACGTAGACGTAGCAATCATGTCTATTGTGATTGCTCTCTTTATGCTGACTATACGCTACCCTGACAAGCGTGTGAGAACGAATACTGTGAAATAATTCAAACTGTGTTCCTGAATATAATAGGGTTCCAAAGTGTGGCTATAATGAAGCAGGTATTTTAAATAAGATATAGTGCAGAAAATAACATTGCCTCAAGGTCAATCGTGCAACTGTAATGAAGGCTGGGATGTATTCTTCAATATGTTTATGTCTCACCTAGCAGGCAGTGCTGTGTTAAGCACCCCCGCTACCGTGAAAAAAGGCATCAAAGGCAGCAAAAACATGTATGGTATGGAATGTGAATGTTCACATGTCCATTCGTGGGGCTGTAAGACCCTCCTCAGTTGGTATAGAAAAACACTTACTGCTAATGTAAATAGCAAGGCAGCATAAATCAGAAGACACGTGCAGCCCGGGAGAATATCGTGTAATAGTTATTGCGAAATGAAGTGGCATTGGGATCAATATCCCACTATATCTCACTCTGGCGTAATGGCGCAGAGGGAAGCTGGAGGCCAAGGGAGTCTGGTCCCTCCACCCCACCATGGGCCCATAAATCTGACTGACCTGCAGCCTGCTTATTAAAGTACATACACAATCAGCAGCCGGCATCCAAAAATACATGCTTACTTACTGACCTGGAGTCAGGGGAATGGATGCCTTTACTTTGTCTAAGGGCAAGGGTTAAAGTCTGATTGGCATCATCACTATACTATACATAGAAGAGGGCAAGTGTTAGTTCACTGTTGATAATGTCTAATAACATTTAAACATTTCAAGTAAACTTTCAATGCCTCGACCGCAGGGAATTGTTTAGATTAGTTTATGACCGTTGTAAATTCAGCGTGTCGTGTGTAACTTTTAATATTACGTTTATTTATAAATTAATCTGTTTTTATTCATGGTATCTTAAGGCAAAAACTTTTCTGCTGCCACAGAGTGTAGAGCAATTATGCTTTCTAAGCTCTGGCTTGTTCACCAAAATTAAACTATGGTGTACTGTTCACTGAGGAATCTGCTGTGCTGTCAGTAATTATTTCATAATAAATGAAAGGAGAAAGAAAATTGTTTTCAAGGTTGCGCTTCCAAGGTTGAGATTTCCCTGCTTGAAAACTGTCTTTTCAACCTCAAGCTTGAATTTCATGGCCACACAGACACAACTAGTAGGGTTTGCTTTTGGCACAGTGCTCGGGACGAAGGGCGTGTGTCATTCTCACAATTACACAACACAAACACAAAGGGAAAGACGTATAAAAGCATAATGAAGATGCAATTTCTCTGATACCAGTGGAGAAAAGGCTTTATTCGAAGCTGTTTGCATTTGATTGCGCAGTGTTTTGTGGGTCCAATCGAGTACAGTATACACTATAGCATGCAGAGATGAAATTATTTTCTCTGCTCAGAATTGCTAATTACGAATGGTCTGAATAGGAGACCTACATTTTGGATGAGCAAGGAACAATGAGCTGGAGTGTGTTTGCGGTTTGGATGTTAAAAGAAGGCAATGGGTGTATAAAAAGAAGAGTAGTTTTTTGTTTTCTCTTCTCTGAGACTTCCTCTTTTCTGAGAAAGAGAAAGTCTTTTAGATGGCTTTTTCTGTATTTTATGCAACACATGTTTGCATAGTGTCCTTTTATTATCCCTCAGGTTGTAATATAATTTCTTAACAAACAGTACAGAGCCTGCAGACAAAATGAGTGCAACAGGACAATGTAATGATAATGGCTGTCTGTGATTTCCCAGATTATTCTGTTTTTTTCCACTCGCATATAAGTTGCAAGCTTAGTACAGCCTTGGGAAGATAATATTGCCCACTAAGAAGGTTGCTGGCAAATGCTTATTGATAGTAATTGTAATAAACTAATGAGAACAGTGAACTGTGTGGTTAACGTTTGATCCTTTACAGATATCTGTTTGATTGGTACACAACTGAAGACTGTGAACAATGATGCACCTCTCTTCTGTTTTGCAGGACTGTGAAGGAAGCTTCTCTCTGTTTCACAGTTGGTAAGTGTTTCCTTCTAAAATTGTCTTTCTTTCATTGTAGTTTCAGAGCATGTATGAGACTTTAGAGGGAGTACTTTCTTTGAGAAAAGTTTGAATTTTTGTTATATGAAATCTCAGAGTAACCCCTTTAAAACTTGAGTGAAAAAAGTATCAGATAAAGCTTTATGTGTTTAAACAATAAGAGATGGTATGCAGTCAGTCTTATTGACACACCCTTATAGGTACATCTTTAATTAATTCCAACATGTAATGGGTTCTTTTGTTATTGTAAATGATGTTACTTGCGTAAACTCTACTGTGCTCATAATAAATAATATTGTATGCAAAAGATTGATGAAACTACACATTTTGCAACCAATCTAATAAAAAGACATACAACTGATAAAAAAGGAGAGAAAGAAAAGAAAAACTGAACAAATATGTGGCACATTTAGAAAGTTCAGACTCTTGTAAACTCAGACTTCATAAACTTGTCAGGCCTTATTTGACTCGTTAGGACTTGTAGGGCAGGTGAAGAGCTGTCCTTAGGAATTGTCAGCTGATGACAGTACAGAGCTTGATCAATTCTCTGACTCTTTAGACCTTGTGGTAACAGTCAACAACTATGAGCTCCTCTAAGCAACTGACTGAGGATCTGAAAATGAAGTTATTTGATGTCTACAAAGCAGAGGAAGGCTATAAAAAGATATCAAAGCGCTTCCACCTTGCAATTTCCACTGTCCAAAATGTCATTAAGAAATTGCCGGAACCGTGGAAGTAAGAAGATCTTTAAGACCGAGAAAACTTTCAGATAAAACTGCGTTCCTGCTGGGCAGAAAGGGAAAGCAAAAACTTTGTATGATTGCAGAGGAACTGCTAAAAGGTGTAGCTCCTGACTCGGGAGTAGTGATATGCAATTGCGCTATGAAGCAATGATACACAAATAGGGTCTACTAAATCTTAGCAGCAACCTGTTCAAAAAAGGTATAATTTGAAATATGAAAAGCATCATGTGAATTAGCCAGAGTCATTTTAGAAATAAGTGCTGGACAAAAGGCCTTAAAACTTAGCTTTTTAATGACAATTACCAAAGGTGAGTTTGAAGAAAGGAAATACTAAGCTTAATACTAAGATAATACAAAAACATGGAGCTTTTGGATAAAAATATCATGCAGTTAGTCAAGAAACTGAAACTAACTCGGTGATCTAAAGTGTACCTCAAAATTCACCGTGAACTACTTAAAAATTATAAGCAGAGCCTTTTGGACTGGCCCTGACAGTACCATGACATGAGTATCATTAAAAATCTGTGGATAGATCTTGAACATGCTGTGTGTGCCAGACAGTCTAAAAAATATGTCAGAGGTTGAACTGAACTGCAAGGAAGAGTGTTGAAAATTTCTAATTTTAGAATTGGAAGGTTCCTAGCTTGGCTCAAAAAATTGTTTGAATGCTGCAGGCTTTCCATGTCCTTTTTTTCACTCCAAAAGTCAGTTTGACTAAAGTTTTGCATAAAATTACCAACAGGTAAACTATATACATTCACCAGCTTCTTCATTAGGTACACCAGTTCAGTTGGTTGTTGATGCAAATATCTTATCAGTCAGTTAAATGGGAGAAACGTGTGTATGTATACGTGGATGCATACATGGTCAAGATGACTGGCAGAAGTTTAACCAAGTGTCAGAAAGGAAAAAAGATGATCCAAGTTACTTTAGACATGGCACACTTGTTGGTGTTAGTGAGATTGATCTGAGAAACTGTTGACTGTTGACTCTATGTTAGAAACTGTTGATACACTGGGATTTTCCCACAAAACCATATGTAGGGTTTAGAGGAAATGGTCTGAAAAAGAGAAAATATGCAGTGAGTGGCAGTTCTCTGGGAAAAAATGCAAGAGGTTGATGCCAGAGGTTTGGGGCGAATAGCAAGACTGCTTTGAGGGGATAGGTAAGCAATTGTAGCCCAAATATCAACTCGTTACAACCAAGGTAGGCAGAAGATGCATCTCTGAACACACAACACATCAAACCTTACACCACGAGCTACTGCAGTAGAAAGAAAAGAACTAAGAACAGAAAAGTGAGGCTACGTTTCACACGCCCTCACCAAAATCGGTCTGACGAGTCTCGATTTCTGTTGTAGTCAGATGATAGGGTCATAATTTGGTACAAATGGCATGAAAGCTTGGATCCATAATTTCTTGTATAAGTGGTTCTGGCTGGTGGTAGTGGTGTAATGCTGTGATATTTTCTTGGCACAATTTGGGCATCGTTTAAACACCACTGTCTACCTGAGTGTCCGTCCCTTTATGACCACCGTCTACCCATCTTCTGATTGCTGCTTCTAGCAGGAAAACTCAAATCATCTCTTGGGTTTCTTGAACATGTCAATGAGATGACAATACTTGCTCCATTAGAACACCTTTGGGTTGCAGTGGAAAGGAGAATCACATCACTGATGTGCAGATGACAAATGTGCAGCAACTGTGTGATGCCGTCATGTCAATATGGACCAAAATCTCTGAGGCATGTTTCCATTACCTTGTTGAATCAAAGAGAGCTCTGAAGGAAAACGGGTACTATTACAGTGTTACTAATGAAGTGATCGGTGAGTGTAACTGTCTATATTTTTCCAAGTTTTGAAAAGAGACAAAGAAGCAATGAATGTAACAGAAAACACAGGTAATGTATAGCCAATATGATGTGCAGCTATCTAAGTCTAAAAAAAGCCATTGTCCTCACAAATCCTTGATACATATTTCTAACTTTAAATAACTCATTTCAGAACTGGACTGATGTTAAGGCAAGCTGATGATTATATTAAAACAACTTGTTGCTATGAGATTATATTATAGGGTTGTAATGTAAGTGGTGATTTAAACAGTTGCTTCTAATTCAACACGAGTAAAATTGTACTTAGTGTAATTCAATAATGTGCTCAAGTGTAATTTTATAGCTGGGAAAAAGACTTACTGTATTAACATGATCATTTGTTTTGTTGCACATGCATCATATAGATTGGTTCTTTATACACGTGAATGAACAAGCATTACAGGGTTATTTGATCAGCATCTTCAAGTTTGCATGCAGTTCTTTAATAAACTTGACCTATTAATAGCACACACACAAACACACACACAGTACACCTCTCTTGAACTCTGAGTTCTATCACTGCCCTGAACTTGAACCTAGAAGGTTTACTGTAGCACATCATTGGTCTGAAGGATGGTCTGATTGTATAGAACAGGGAAGGGGCTAATTTGCAAGTGTGACATCATGAAAAAGGTTGAGGAAATGACTGGAGCCAGATCGAACTCCACTACAAGTCTGTACCACAGGTTAGCAAGAGCCGATGTGTGTGAATAACATGTAAATGAGCAGCACGGACTGACCTTTGTCCTGTGTGTGTGAGGATCTGTGACCAGTGGCTGACCCGTAATCCTCTCCTAAATGATTTGACAATAGAGAGGTGTATTGATCTGGCGAGTCTTCAGGCAAGAGGGTCAAGAGCCTGACAGACAGTCTAAGTCTTCTTGTAGGCAGAGAGGCGCTCCTTTTCTTTTCTACAGACTGTAGACATGTGCTGGGTCATGTGTGGATCAGTCTTCTCTTTCAGTTCCCAGGACAGACAGGCTTCGCACAGCACGTCGGATCCTACGTCACTTGCTTTACTATCTTAATTAGGATAACAAAGAGGCTATGTGTAAAAACAGAAAAAATAACACATTTGGGGGTCATATGACAAGCTCAGGAAATAGTTTCTTTTTTTTCCCTTTGAGACAGCACAAACTGTTTAAAGTAAAGCTTTATGCCTGAGAGCTTTGGTTACCTACACCATCAAATACCCCCCCTTTCAACAAAATAACACATGCCTGCAAACTCCCCCTCGGAGCCCCTGGATTTCCCCACTGTGCCTGGGCGGTTGCTGTCTTCTGGGTTCACCCAGAAAGGATTGGCCAGCTCCCACATCTGCACAGACACAAGAACAGAGAAAACAAAAGGAAATTCTCCTGCTGACCACAAGTCCCACCATCTTGCATAATCAAACCATCCCTCTCTCTCTCTCTCTCTCTCTCTCTCTCTCTCTCTCGCTCTCACTCGGATTCTTTCAGAGTGACTGGTTTTAGAGCAACATCTGGAAGGAGCAGCAGTTTTCTTTCCCTGTATTTTTTTGGGGAGATTTAGGCCCCCGATAATCTGTCTCCCTGCTCATTAAAGGAGCTGAATAAACACTGGCCTCTTCCAGTTGTTCCTATGAATTTCCTCACCAGGCGTCAGGAGACCCAAGCAGGGGCTACTGGATCAAAGCAGCCGGCAGCCCCATGTGTGTAGAGAGTGAGAGTGCGTTCCGGGTTGGGCCCATTACCTTTCTCCCTTGGAGCCTTAAAGGCTCCTAGGTCACTGCCTGTCAGCTCTTTGGCCCAAGCTCAGCAGAGGAGGAGGAGGAGGAGGAGGAGAAAACAGGAAAAGACAAGAAAAAAATGAGAGTCAACCAGAAGAGATCATTGTGTATGTGTGTATATATAGATAGGGTCAACACACAACAATATTTTTTTGTTGTCTCGGGTAAGCGGGTAAGCTTTTGGTTTCTGTTTTAATCTTTGCCTAACGGGGTTGTGCACTTGCAGTGGTAGTGAGACATATAGTCATTACAAGCGCCTATGTAAAGCTTTAGTCGCAGGTTTTCCAGCAATATGAAAAGAGCAAGCGCATTTTGAGAGTTTATGTGCATGCCACTCTAATGCAGTGACCCCTGTGTGACATTAATTTTCTAATTCCCTGCACTTCCTGGCAATCAACTTAGAGGGGCAGTGGTTCGCTAGAAAAGTTTGTAGTGGAAGCAATTAAAGACCGAAATCTGAAAAAAGTAGCAGGAACAAACAGCAGCAGCAAAATCAACGCAAGAAAAAGGATGATGCTATAATTGTTGCTCAGAAAGATGATAAAAAAATGTATCAGATTGTACCGGTTGCTCACCAAATAAAAAAACAAAACAAAAAAACACCAATTTTAAATGGTTAGTGTAATTAACTTGCTAGGCTACTAGCTACATGATGGTTACAGCTGCGCCTGGAAATTGCCAGTGTTTGTGTTTGTATATGTGCACTGTGTGTGTATGTGTGTGTCTGTGTGTACACAAATGGCCCTGTGGTCGTCATCAGGCTCCCATCAGCCCCTCCATTAGTTACTGAGCTGTGGGTCCGTGCTGGAGCCTACCTGCCCTGAATACAGATTAGGGTAAGGGTGTATGGACAGCAAGCACAATGAAGACAAACACACATGCACGCACATGCTCACACAAAAGATTGCATTAGCGTATTATCTACTTTGACATACAGTGGCATATTTTGACACACACACACATTACAATCAAAGTCACTACATTTCACACACCTAAAGACTGAGCTTTTGGATCATATCCACGGAGTAGTAAAAGCATTAAAACATTTCAGTATTTTTTTTTCCTTTGGCTGATAAAAGCATGATTTATATACTGGACACTGAAACACCAGCTCCTGCAGAGTACACTTCATCTGGTTCAGGCACATCATAGCTTACACATTTTAAAATAACGGCACACACAGCAGAGTACACACACTGTCAGCCTAGCACAAAGGCAAATACGCTTGCATACGTCTCCTTCTCGAGTCGCAGACACACGTGCTCATGACAAAAAGTCTGCAGTCAATCATTACAGCTGGCCAACCAAACACACAGCCGCCATGCTTAGTGATAATGTTTTCACATCTGCCACCGCTATCATAGAGACAATGACAACCTGAAAAGATTTGGTCCCTTTACATTTATTTCAAATGAATTAATTTTGCTTTTATTGGTTTGTTCTGTGGTTAATATTTTTGTGTGATAAAATGTTAAAAACAATGATAATTTTAAAAAAAAATTCCTTTCGCCTGTGAGGTTTGGACAGAGAAAGACGTGATGGTTTAGACAAATCAGGAATGATGCTTGTGTTTTCAAAGAGAAAAATAAGAAGTGAGTTGTGCAGGTTGAGGTCACGGCTGAAGACCAGGCCAGAGCTTTGGAGTTAACGCAGGAGCTGTAGGGCATAAAGGTTGAGGGTAGGGGAGCGGGTGTGTGATGGCTTCTGTGTGTCTCTCTGGCAGGGCAATGGGACTCTTGGGAGACCTGGGTCATGAGGCCTCCCTCCAGACCCCGCCCCATGCCCCCACCCCACCGCATTACTGTGCCATTTAAAGCCACCCAGCATCTATTTCCTCCAATAAAAACTAATAACCTTTTCTGTCGGAAATCACGGCAGCTCTTGAGTGCTGGAGCAGAGGCCTGACTGGATGGCCTGTAATTGCGGTCCAGTAGTCTCCCTTTAGTTTATTTTTTGCAGTGTTTTGGATTTTTTTTTTTTTTTTCCCCCCAGTCCTTTTGGTCCTCTGCGCTTTGCGGCTGATTGCCTGCGCAGCTCACCCCACACTCAGTAATCAGACAGGAGCTGGAGAGGGGGCAAAACAGCAACTCGAGGACCTTTTATAATTGGGAGGGATTTGGAGGGCAGTTGGACTTTACATTTGGTGTCAGAATAGGTTGTGATGGTGACTGTGCCAGATGAATAACAGAGGTGCCAAAGCCCCCACCGCAGTCAAGTGGTTCATTGTGAGGCGACTATGAATAGTCTGCATGTATATCTGTTCTGTTACTGTCCATTTGTCATCAGGAGTGTGGAATATTTTTGCAATTCACCTTCTCCGTCCACCATATTTTAAAAATAGAGTTTCACACACATTTTCATAAGGGCTTGGATAAATATTGTTGCTGTGTTATTAGCTGTACCATATAGAATATTTATCATTCAAGTTTGTTTTTGTCTGTCTTTTTCATTTAAAAATTAATGGACTAAAATGTTCTTTGTCAACTGGAATAAACATTAAAAGTCTCTAATTTTTAGTGTAAAATATGGCATTTAAAATATTTTTCTTTCTAAATTACGATGACACTGAATGAAGGAATGTAGAAATATCTCAAAGCATTAATTAATCTCTAAGAACATGTTTCAAGTGTAGAGTTTATGCAGTTTATCTAAAAACTGACAGATATGTTTTATTTCTTTTTTTTTTCTTTGCTGTAGACACAGCTGTAGACTATCAAACACAAAGTTACTCTCCTGTTGGGTCACTTGTATGCACGTGGGTATTTGATACAATATTTTAGTGCAAATGTTAGGTAAATCTAGGCCAGTACTACAAACAAGAAGTTAGAGGTCTTGGGGTTTTGGGAGGTAAAGAAACACTACATCTGGGACTGGTAAAAACTCAAAGGGTCTAAAGTACTGATCAGTTTTGTAATTACATTAGGAGACGTGTATGCTTGGGCAAGCTGCTGGTTACTAATTTAAGACAGCCATAAACACCCTCAGGTTTACAGTTCTTCCTGTGGGTCTCTTCATGCACTCCACTGACAAAAAACAGCATGATATCTCTGCTACAAGGAGCCACTCCCCTTCAGGACACAGAGTCCAAACCTTAGGCTTGCTCTCTCACAGTACAAACAAATATCTCTTGTCCAAACAAAACTAGCATACTTTTTGTATGGCCTTGAATGTGCACGTCTTCTCATTTAAAAAGCAATACTGCTGTTCATTTGTTTTACGATGTTTATTCTTCAAGGTATTTCTGAGAATTATAAAGTTACAAAACAGTGTTATACTTTGATCTCTTAAAGGCAAATAAGTAGAAATGGTGCATTCACCCTGCATATTAGCAGTTTATTATAAGTGAATGTGCCATCTGGAAACATTTGTTATGTTACAAAGCTAATGAAATAGTGTTGCACAACGATAAAAAATAAAGCAAACTATCGAAAGATCACTAAATATATGTGAACTGCATTTTTATGCGGTTCTTTATTTTATCTGGACCACATGAGCCATAATAACTACCTGGAGTATTTTTAAAGGTAAAACATTTTTAAAATATTTTATTTATTTATTTAAACAAATGAATGCCTGCTCTTATAATTTTTTTTCCTTTCTTGTAATAAGGCAAGAGGTGCTTGGGGTGGATGGTGAGCACTTGTGGTTGAAGAATTGTGAAATTTTATTACTTCTCAAGTTATTTCTGTAGCAAAGGAGGTTTTTTTTAAGAATGATTCCTTTATCAAAAGTACCAATAAAATACTATAAACCCCTAACTACATAAAACTGTATTATTGGCAAATTATAAATAAAGTATCAAAAGTTAAAATAATTATTCTACAGAAAACTGTTGCCCATCAGTTTTAAATAGATTACTATTACTGTTGAAGATGTTTAAACAATCACCGTTGACTTACAAGGCTTGAGCAGTGTGTAGCGTGGTTATTTTATATGTTAATATAATACAGAAGGATTAAAAAAGTGTTAATTCTGTTTCCAGAGACAATAGTCAGCTGCAACCGCAAGATGAGAGTAATGTAAAAGATGGATGTAAACAGGCATGAGAGAACACTGTTTCCGATTTATTTTGGCATGTTTTCATTCTATTTTTATATTTCACTGAACAAGCACTGCTTGCCTTGCTTGCCCTGATTGTGGGCGTACAAGATGGATGACTCTCCCACCAGAATATCAGTCCCATCAGACTGAATATCAGACAGCAAAAGCACTTTGCCTTGAATTAGAAAAAAATGTCATGCAAATGCATTTGTAGTGCCTCAGTTTACTGTCAACTTTTTCCGTACTGAACCAGAATATTGCTGTATCTCAAAACATATACTTCCCCAGATAACGCCTTTTAATGGAACTTTCTGACTATCATTATCGCTTGTTGTGCGGCTCAGATAATCCAAGATTATTTCAAGTACTGAGGTAGCCTGTTTGTATCGCTAATTAGATGATATCTGTGTCTGTGTACTGTACCTTTACAGTTTATGGATGCAGTGTCATAAACAAACTTACTCACATTTCACCCTCAGTGGTCTCCATCTTGGCGTTGTAGCTGAAAGGGAGTGATCTCTAATTTTCAGCAAGAGGGACACACCCATGAGAGGTTGTCAGAACTGATGGCAGTGCCAAAGCTAGCCAGCAGCAGCAATAGCTCTCGGGCACTTTAGGTTTCTTATTTTATTTGATGATTCTGATTGTCCTCTTCTCTTCAAAAGACTACATCAAATGTAAGGCCGGAGCCTGACCAAGCTTAAAGTAGTCATAAAATACAGCATTTAAAAATCACTGTCAAATGTTGCTGATTGTTATTTCCAGTAACTTCTTGGCGTGTTTCATTTAAGACAATACTAGTCTATCAAAATTGAAGCACTATACAAGTAAAAAGTCTATCAAGTGTTTGCAGTGTACTAGCAAAAGTATCCCAGCCTTCCCTAAAATAACCTAATTTTCCTTAACCATGTTTGAAAAATGTAATTCTGCAGTTCTGCAAATTTCCTTATTGTGCTTCTCATCCTGAGTTACCTCTGATGGTATTTTTGGTCATTAATGTACATCTGGATAATAACTATATGCTTTTAGTAACAAAAGGCTAAATTAAAATAAAGAATGAAAAAACGATTAGGGACTGTCAACGTGAAGATGACTATCAGGTACAATGTTCTTGTCAATACTGGAATTTGGATGTGAAAGCTTATGCTGTCCTTTGTTTACTGTGTAATCTATGTCCAGTGGTGACAGACGGGCAGATTAGGTGAAATGGGACAAATTTGTTGTTCTTATGACTTGTAAGGCAATAAGCATGGCTAGAAACTTCAGTTGCTGAGTGTTACAATGTGTGCGTACCATATGTTTACCTGTGAGCTATATAACCAATGTAAATGCGATTGCATTCTTTTCCATTTTGAGCACATAAATCCTAATACTACATATTTGTCAGTTTCAGTGTTTTTGTTTATTACTATTATTATTATTTTAAATTGTTCCTCTATTAGATTGTTCAACCTCCACTGACTGGCAAGCTTTTAGTCTGTTCTGGTTTGGTTTGGCTTTGCTTTGCCATCCCACAAAATATTAATGAAGGTATTGTGAATATTAGCCTACCACCCAAAGCATAAGATCTAGAAAGCAGTGGAAAGTCATCCCAATATGTTCTCTAGCCCATCTCAGTAGGGATTGTAAAATAATCTTTGCTGCCTTAACTCAAATTAAAAGTCTCTGCTTTTGAAATAAAAAGAAATAGGTGGAATTTACCCACAAATAACAAGGCAGCTGCACATGCAAAATGACTGTGCAAACATAGGCTATTCACTTCTGAGCACGGTTTAAGTTTGCAGTGTTGTAATGAAGTCTTTCTTGATTTTAGATGATCATACAGTGCTTGCAATTACATACTATATGCCAGAGGCTTGGGGTTAAGTGTTGGAGCGTGACTGTTACACCAAAAATATCCCAGTGTGTCCAAAGGCCTGTCATTTTACCTTGTGAATCAGAGGCAGCGTGTGTCTGTTTTCATTTATACTTCAAGGTGTGTGTTGTTTATTACATCAAACTATTTCTCCCCACATGAAAAGAAAATTTCAGGCATATTAGGAAATGGTGTTTCTACTTCTAACTATGGCACACGCCTGTAATAGTTTTATTCTTCCTGCTGTGCTCTATTCAAAGGTAAACACTCAAAAGTGGTTTGCATGTTCGTTTTTCCAGGCTAAGCCTAATAACTAAAGATTGGGAACTCTGCTTCCTAAGTATGCTTTACACACAGAAAATGTACGTATATGTACATTTTGCTGTATTTACATTAAGATGCAAGGTTACAATCTGTAGTGAGAAAAGGGATTTCAGCCTTTTATGTTTATATTTTAAAATCTTAACATAAAATAATGGCACCAAAAGCTAGAGTATGAAATGGCATATATAAAACAGCTAAGCTAAGAGCTTGCATTGCCTGATAATTTAATGTTTTCCACTTGCTTTTTTTCTCTGTTCTATGTGTTCCTATTTTTGTGTTTCAGTCTGTTACTGTATGTTTGTGTGCACACTTCCTTAATTGCATTAAGAGGATGACGCACTTTCTTACTCTGTTTAAGCTCACTTTAATTGCCTCTGAATGGTGCACTAGGGAAGCAGGGACTGACGGTACAATGTGGACATGCAATTAGCTATCTTTCATAAGATGCTCAAGGGGAAAAGAGAGGGCTCCAATTCATAAAGGAATTTCACACAGAAGGCAACAAATGCTATTTTGTGTCACTGCTGTGGTGGCATCTTGATGGAATGGCATTTCATTCATTAAAGAATCAGACTTTCAGAGAAGGCAAGACAGAGATATCCATTCAAAGGGGAAAAGGAAGGATAAAAAAAAAATCTGATGAAAGGGAAAAAATGTGCAGTGGTAGCTGGAGACACCAAGATATAGGTGAGGTGCAAATAAAAAATGAGAAGAGAAAGAAAGCATTACAGGAGACAGGAGGAGGGGTGAGGAAAGAGTGATTGTCAGAGATTGCACTAGAGACAGAGTGAGATATGTGTGCCCTGGTGACTTTCACTTCAGAATGAGTGCACCACTGATGGCACAATGACAGTATGGCTCTAGAAACTAGAGACTGACACATTTCACATATAAGATGCCAAATGTTTTTAAAGCCAGTGTGAGGTAAGTCATTTACAGTATACGACATACAAAAAACATTATTTTTAAAGGAAATGCTTTACTTATTATCAAGCAGACGATAAAAACCTTGCAACCTGGCTTTGTTCCAGAGAAAATGACAATAAATGTGACCTCCTTCTCTTCTTCTAACATAAACTTTTCACCAGTCATGATTGTGGGCCTCAGATCCATAAAGCTGTTATACATTGTAAATGTTACTTTACGTCATTTTTGAGGTGTATCTGAAGTAGATTGACAATAATATGGTAAGCAGCTCTTAAAATGTGATATTAGTTTATGATCCTTTATCTCAGCGGAGACAGGCCACACATGCATTTTTCATGTGTATAAATTTATAAGTGTAAGGCATTAAGTAAATTACGTCATGCATTAAGTTAATGGCATTGTTGCGACACATATCAGAAGCTTTTAATGCCATGCAGTGCATAGGTAGCTCAAATAGCTCTATCTCTTCATGCTGCCCCTCCTTTTCCTTCTCCCTCTCCTTGTACTCATTTTTCTATGTTTTTTTTTTTGTTTTTCCCCTCTTTTCATTTTTCTATGCCCCCCTCCCCCTACTACCCCACCTCTAATACCCCTTCTCCCATCTTGGACAATCTCTCCCTGTCTCTTGCCATCTCTCCTCTTCTTCCTCTTTCTCTCTCTCTCTCTCTGTCTCTCTCTCATCCCAACTCCATTCTCCGTATCCCTCCCTCCACTCTTCTTCATTTAATAGTGGACCTCAGAGTGGTTGCCATGTCGACCAGCTGGCATATTACTATGGCAACCAGTCTGAGGAGACGAGGCTGCTGATTAGGGAGAGATGTCTAGTGTAGCCAGGCCAGTGGAGGGTGGGGAAGAAAAGGGGGGAAATGGTGTTGGGGTGCTAGAGGGGGGGTTGTATATTATAGGTCTGAACACTGTGTGTATTTGGGTGTGTATGTATTTATATATGTGTGTGTGTGTGTGTGTGTGTGTGTGTGTGTGTGTGTGTGTGTGTGTGTGTGTGTGTGTGTCGTGTGCGTCTCAAGAAAATAATAATATGTTCTGCTTGGTCAGTTGTCTTGTAGTAAACCAAATGACATCCTACCTCAGATTTAAAACCACTGAAGGTCTCTACTGTCTGTCAGTGTTTTGTTTTATTTTTCATGTATTTATTTATTTATATACAATAAGTGAGAATTAGATAGGACTTTCGTAATCCTCTCCATGTACTCACCATCTTTATGTAGGATTGAAACGTATAGTTTCTGACTTTTTTCGTCAAAAGATTAATTATGAAAAAAAAAAAAAAGAGTATGTTTCCATGCATGTTATACGGGAACTACCTTTACATTTACCTCAAGGTCCACAGTCCTGAGCTACTTTGTTATGGCGTTTACATAGGCAAAACAGAACCAGGCTGAAAATGCTGCTCTTATTGTATTTGAGCAGAATCATATCTGGTGTTATGACATGTGAGGGACGAAGCAGGCAGAGCTTTTAAAAAGCTGCGCCCTCCTCCAAGAACACTAATGAACGCTGTAGAGGATGCCTCAGACCTCCCAGATCCATCAGAGAAACTAATTACAAGATCCAATTAAAGAGAGAGAGGGAGAAGAAGGGAAAGAGAAGAAAAAGAGAGGGAGAGAGAGAGGGAGCGTTGGGGGTGGTGGGGGGGGGGGAGGGGGGGGGGTTGGGGGTGTCTCTCTTTACCGTTGACCTAGCCAAGCCATCAGCTCATTCAAGACAGTAATTATAGCTTATTTATTATTCATCCTTGAGCTAAATAAGAGCGTGACATTTCAATAACAATAATAAGGGCAGAAAAAAGGCAGCACAAACTACAGACTTACTAATTGCAGTGCTCAGAGATTAAACGACTGGAAAAATGTTGTTATTTACTTATTCATAACATCTAGACCAGTCATAAGAGCACAGCAATTCACTTTGCTGTAAATGAGTCTAAGGGGCTCTTTCATGAGATCTCCCTGGTGGACGTAATCCTCAGCAAAATCAGGATGCCATGCTTCCCTTAACAAGTGTTTTTGGGGGTCTGCATTACAGGGCATGGCCATAATGACTCTCTCTCCGACTGTTTTTATCAGTGACTATGGTTCATTAGGATAACCAAAGATATGTAGTTGGTTGAGCTTAACGCTTTACACAACCAAGTAACTTACTCAGGTAATAATTTAGAAAACATATATATATATATATATATATGTATGTTTATTCATTTCTTAAAACTACATTATTATCCAGCTATGGCCTAAATTCCTTTTCTTTCCATCATACCATCTTCCCACCTCTCCTCTCCCTAAGCTGAACTTTGAGGCACCTCATTAAGACTGCCAGCTCTTGGCCTCACTGGCTATGGCAGAGGTGAAGAATATCACATAATCATGAAGTGGAGATGGCATTACACTCATCACAAATTATAGATGAGTTTTACTGTGTGGTGTCCTGGCAGACTAGTGCTTAACTTAAGTGACTGTTACATGGGATCTACAGGCTGTGTTTCACCTCCTCTTTGAAACACTCCTTGCTCTTGGAAGTAACATTTATTGAGACTGTCTGTACTAGCATCTGGAATTTGTGTATTATATCACACATTACTGAATATTTTCTTTGATTTTTTTTTCCTCTTCAAACTGCTCCTTCCTGCATTGCTTCACAGAAGCTTAGCCAGATCAAAAGTCACAAGTGGTTTAGTGAGACTTAAAGATGAAGTGCTATTTTATCCAAGTCTGATCATTAAAAGGGCACCTATGATCAATACACATGGATGTTTTTTAGCGGTATTGACCAGGCTCAATGAATATCCTTAAACAAAATCCATGACAGTTACACTTGATTGGCTGATGCATACCTGTATCAGCCATATTAGTGAATATTTTGTTGTCTTCTGTCATTTCCTTGCTTGCTCGGCACTAAGAGTAACTGGCTTTCATCATACAATTCGTATGTTAGGCCTTATGTTGGGGCTATTCCATTTTGGCACTTAGCTGAGGAATAATAATAAAATTTACAGTGATTTGCCTTTGATTTTATCTATTTGCATTTATATCTTCCTCCAAGCCTCTCTTGAAGTCTTAAACCACTAACGGAGTAATGTATAATAGTACAATTTAACGTGAGCCTGCAGTTCACTCTTGAGTCCCTTGCTTCCTTTTCCTCTTAATGCCTTTGTCCTTGAATCCCTGAGGAGCCTTGTTAATATACTTCTGTTAGGTGAATCAGGCAGCCACAGACTTCAGTATACATGAATAGTCAATATTTAGAGTTTGGTAGCAGCATGTAAACAGACAAATATGTGCAAATTGGTGTTTTAATATACGGTGTTTCATCTCATGAAAAATAAGAGCATGCTGCAATAGCACGTTCCTTATACTTTACATACGTGCTGTTGCACACAAGCAAAGCCGGGCAGAAACCTTGACCTTGCAGAATCGAAATAAAGGGATTGCAGCCCAGTGACCTGTGGAGGATGGGAGTTTTCATTCACATGCCTGGAAAGCTAAATCTCACCCCACCCCTCTTCGTGACTTTCCTCTTCTCCGTCTTCCACTTCCAGTCGTGTGCTTTTTCCTACCTTCCCTGTGTATGACTAAAACAAGCAGGGGGGAGGCTATACCACTTATCAGCTGATATAGGACATGTCCTCAGACAGTGCCATTGATTGTATTGACTGATTAATTTGTGATTTTCCCATACAGTTGACTGCTTGTAGCTTTAGATGACGGGACTGGGCTTATATAGAATGATTAAATTTTCTCGAAGGGCTTTGGCGTTTGCTGTAGTTCATAAATGAAAAAGTTAAGAAAGCCTAAGATTCTATCTTGTATATTTCTTTTCTTTTCTTTTTTTTTGTCACAAGAGACTATTCAGGATTCACAAATTAAGAAGGTAAACATCAGTTCTTCTTATTCTTTATCATCATGACCTTCACTTTGACCTCTTTACCATGCAAATGATGCGGAAACTGTCCACATGATTACACACATAGACCATACTTACAGGATCACATCAGATACACAGACAAATGCACTGCCCTCTTGCTCTCTCAACACACTAACAGAAACACATACAGACTGACCAGATCACACCCCCTTGGGGCTGTGGGGCAGTGCTTGAGTGATGTCTCCCCAGGGGGCTGATATTTTATAGTTTGTGTCCATCAGTGCTGTAGCCTGGGGCACCAGGGTTGACAGTAAGTGCTCTCAACACCGGTGACACTGATTCATCTGAGCTATGACACAGATGAGAGGGGAGAGATGAGGGACAACCAGAAAATATTAAACACATAAAGTAAAGTTTCTGTCCTGTGTTTACATGAGTGCATACTCCGTGCGCGTAATCAGAATTCAGTACATTTCAGTGTTAGTGAACACCAGACTGACTTCTCCTTTGTGATCTTTGATTGCAGGTCGATCGCAACACACATGGCTGTACTATGATATGGCGGGCTAATATGGGCTAGACTAGGCGAGACTAGAGTTATTGGCTTGAGGAAGGGACGGCAATCTAACATGGCATTTCAATTTCTCATTCTCCCTCATGGCTGTGCTGTGCACTGCTGCACCTCTTCTACATATATATAGGGAGGACGCCTCTGAACCCCAGCCTTCTGGATGCGCATACTAAGCAATCAATGTGTCACCTCTTCCTGACAATCCTATTTTTTCATATGGGGGCCATGCTCATTTTTTATTGTCAGCAGAAGGTAATTTGCTGTATTGTGATTCAGTCCTAAAACTTGGTGACGAGGTGTCTGATAAGTCTCTATCTCCCCTCTGTCTCCCCCATTCCCTCACAGCATTCCATGCATCACCCATGCTAAGGAAAAAAAAAGAAAACCAAAAGAAAGCACCCCCAACCCCCATTCTGTCTACACCCAACTGCACCCCCACAACCCCGTCCCTTCTTTCCACACCAAGCCGAACATAGTTGTATCTGAGGCGGGCTGCTAAATTAGATAAGCGGGGCTGTGGCGCAGCGCCCCTGATTAATAAAAGATGCAGTGCTCCCTGGGGATGGCCCCTCTGAGGGCCGAGCAGAATCTACCCACAGACAATGGAGTTTGCTGGCACACAATGAACAGGAAATGGAGAGAATAAACCAATCATGGAAATATAACATTTAAAGCAGGACTATCCTGTGACCCTCTCTAGCATTATGCATGCATCATAATAGATAATAACAAATGTTGGAAGTGAAAAAAGAACAAAATATTAATATATTCATTTATTTTGAAAGAATATCCTTCTATTGACATATGTTGGATAGACAAGCAGAGGTCCTGCTGTTTTAGGATATTCAGGAGAGCCAGTGTTGGGGAGTAACGGAATACATGTACCGCCGTTACGTATTTAAAATACAAAATATGAGTAACTGTATTCCGTTACAGTTACCGTTTAAAAAGGTGGTATTCAGAATACAGTTACTTTGTTGAAATAAATGGATTACACTGCGGTACTTTCCTGTTTCATTTTGTCGCGGGTCAGGACTGTTTGGGTTTTGTTTGACAGCTACGTTCTGTTGTTCCAGGCGTTACGGTTGCCATGGTTACAGGGCGACGCTCTCTCTCTCTCTGCGACTGTGTGTTTCCTGGGGGAGAGAGCGCCTTTTCGTTGTTGTTGTTGTTGTTGTGCTAAGCTAAGAGGCAGAATGCTACAAGCATAGCTCTAAAGAATGTAGCATCATGGGCAGTGTAGTCCGTGTTGCAGGGAGAATGGACTGCCATACACGTTATGGGTCTGTGAGCGCGAGGAGGGAGAAAAAGGGGAGTGGAAAGGTACGAGTTGTCATCGAGGAAAATCGGGAGCTGGAAGCATGTAAATATAATAATAACCACTGCAGCCAAGAAGAGTGCCTGAGCCCAGATGTAAGTAAGCTATTAAGACTCGACTGTACACCGTGTTCATGTTTTCCTCCAAAAACAATAAGTTTCGTTGGAGCAGCCTTTCAACGCCTCTCTCTGTCTCTCGCAAGAAAAGTTGACCCACACAACAAAGTAAAGCTATTTTTCGGCTACGAGCCGACAGGGACCCCGCCGTATTAGTCAGAGGTCCCTTTACTACAGTTTGGAGTCGCGGACCTTCAGTAACAGTAATAAATCACACAGCAATAGTACATTCACGTTGTTGTAAAAAGCATGATAATATATTAAGTAATCCAAAGTATTCAGAATACGTTACTGTCATTGAGTAACGTAACGGAATACGTTACAGAATACATTTTGGGGCATGTATTCTGTATTCTGTAATGGAATACATTTTAAAAGTAACCTTCCCAACACCGAGGAGAGCATTTCCAAGTCCTTTAGCAGAAATCCCGCATGGTCAGTGGCTCTTGCCACAAACAGTGCACATTTAAAAATATACTTTTTAAAAAATATTATTTTAAGATGACCAAACTATGAAATATGGGACAGAACCTTAATCGCTGGTGTCATTTGCTTTCAGACTCTTATTTGAACAGTGATAACATTGCTTTTTGTGTGTAAATCACGAAAGACTCCTAATGAATTCGGAGACAATCCTAAAACAAGCTCAGATGTAGACAATTAGAACAAATTGTTGCTTTATTTTTTACATTTTATTTCAATAATGATGTAAAAACAACAACAACAACAAAAAAAAAACCCCAGTCTAAATAAAGTCAGCCAATTAATGCATGTTTTAAAATCCTTTGTTTTTCAAGCCTTGTCTGCAGTTCACACTTGTCAATAGTTGGATATAGTTAAGTTTAATTTAAGCTAAATATTAAACATGTTTTTCTTTCAGTCGTATGAGGTTCTGGTTATTTTACTTTTCAAAAGAGCAACATCTTTTGTAGCTCTAGTCATAATGTTGGATATGAAACAAGTGCCTGCCACATTAATATGTAGGGCTGTATTTTGATTCATTTACATGTTTTTTTAATTATATTTAAAATTATTTTTAAATATAGCAATTGATTGGGTGGGGTTAACAGTAAAAAAATAGTTATATATTAAGTCTAGTTATTTTCATAGAATACATTTAGAGAATTTGCTAAATGAGAGAAAAAAATTGTACTACTACATGTAGTTAGCTGCTACAGTTAATACTTAGCACATATTTTGTCACATGTTTCATGGTTTAAAGAAAGACTGTCATCTTGGATTTTAGTTTTTGCGTACACTGCTGGTCCACAGAAGTACTCCTTTATAACAGCACAAGAACGATATGAATGTAAATATTGTTTACCTGCAGGAGAGTGTGCAAAAAAAATGCTCAGCTACCTTTCACACCCACATCGTGCTATCATGTCATTGCAGTCTTACATCAGTTCCATTCGCATTTGCCATCTAATCGCTTTGTTACCAGGAGAATATTATCCCTCTCACTACTCATGTTTATAAGACAGCCAGCAGTGATCCTGTTGCCTATGGAGACCACTGAAATCAAGGCTATATAGCTATCAGTGTTTCCTTTCAAAATTTGTCCTCTAAATTGTGCATTTAATGCTGTTCATACGAATACTTACATAATAATACAAAAGCATCCCCTTAAACCCGCCTTTCTAACGCCGACAGACGGGTTTACCAGGCAAATGCAGGGCTACATCACCACTAAACAATCAACATGAATCCATCAGCACATAGCCTCTTATGTGCGCATGTGCACTCCTGCTTTAGCAGACGTGTTTCTCCTTTCCTCTGTGTTAGTGGTGATCCATGTGATTGCAGCATGGATCATGAACACTAAAGCATTTATCTTTAAATAACCTCCATCACCCCCGTCGCTACTGAACAATAGCGGGACGCTTCTAATTTTCTGCACTGTAATGGTAGTCATATTGAGATGAAAAAGGTCAGGGGTTGGCTTGCGAGGTTCTGATTGGTTTGGTGTGTCACAGTTCCCCCGGAGGAAAAAAAGGTGGAAAGTGATATTTCACTAATTGAACTGTCCTACAAAAGACCATTTGAGGTGGTGCGTAGAACCAGTTCTGTAATGATCCACCAGTAAAAGACTAAACAAAAAAATTTGATTGTGAAGTCTTGCGTCAGCAATTTGTGCTGCTTTTCCACGATCAGTGACACACAGCCTATAGTTTCCCACAAATTGTATTTTAAAGTTTAGTGATTCAAATTACCTCCCACCACCTAAAACCAGCATGGATTGATGGGTTTTCTTTGTGCATATGTATGTGAATGTGCAGTTTAACCTGCCTTTGACCTTCATGTGCTCACATGTATTCTCTGAGCTACTGTTATAAAACTCTGCATTGGGCTGTTTTAAAAGGGAAAACCATTTCTTGTTGAAGTAGATAATATAAGGTATTATGCACTGATTCCCCTCAATCCTCAAGCTGTTAGAGTAGCTGCTCCAGTCACATGCACCTAATTTAGGACATAACTCATGCATTTATATACTGTTTGATATTATGTAAATTCCCCAAAAGGGTTATGGATCAGCAACAGTAAGGAAACTTGTTTGTTTGTCTTTTTTTTTTTTTTTTTTCCCTGCTTGTCAGCTTTTGCATAATCTATTTGGTGAGGTGTCTACATATTTTTTTATTCCAGCCTGAAGACCAAATGCATCACATATTATGCACTGACCCAAACTGCATTTGCCAAACAGCGATTCAGCCAGTGGGAGTGGTCTGATCTTGTTGAGGAAGCTGCCCTTTAAGGTCATTACAATGGTCATGTGATAGGCTAGCAGAGCCCCCTGGGCCATATGACAAACCGAGCTGCCAGGCCGAGGTGTGTGTCAGGGGTGTTTTTCCACAAAGCATTCCATAAAAGTGTAACTGGGCTGTGTTTGCCCTTTCCTCCTGCTATGCGTTCAGCCAACAGGCCCCTGAAGATCTCTTAAAAAGTGCTGATCCAGAGAGCTGGGTTGGTGCTCTTGTAATCCTTCTAGCTCTGCTCCACCTCCCTTCACATTCCCACCCTCTATAGCTCCTGCATCTTCCCTCACATTCCCTCACTGTCTCCTGTGGATGCATTGCTCTGGTGTGAGCGAAATAGGTGATTGGATGACGAGGCTTGCTTGGGCCCCAAGCTAATTACCACACATGAGAGCATGACTAAATAAATCTTAAGTGCTGCTAATTGCTTGGCAGTGAAAACAATAACTGCGGTACTTGCCCAGAGGCTCTGGCGTAGTGAGGGGCCGGGGCACTGGGGACCGGGGGCCCTGGCACTGGGCCAGTAGAAGACACCAGTCGAGCGCCTCACCCGCTCTGCCGTCATGTTAAAGTCACACACCACTTGGCACTGTCGCTACATTCGCCATCTGCCCCCACAGCCACCACTGAGTCTAACACTAACACACTCCCTACAGCCCTCATCAGCAAAGAATAACGCATACATGACAGGCACAGACAAACTCAGTCTGTCTGTGGAGCCATCATACATCACTGCATTAATAAACATGAATTAGTAATGGCACAATTAGATGGGGTTGTTCTGACATTTACTGGTACAATAATGGCGTTCTCCTCTCTGCAACCCCCTTTAGCCTGTAGTGAAGCACCATCAGATGCAGACATTTAGATGTGAGGGGTTAAAAGGGTAGAAATGTCCCTGCCTGTATTTTTTTTAAATCAGAAAGATCTCTATCAGTGTTGTGTGTTTATATTTTTATATTTATGGTCAGCTAATTATACTGGCTAAAAACGTGAATTCAAATCCTGCTTTGGTTTGGCTTTATTCTTTCTTGCTCTCTTGCCATATGTATATATGTATTTAAACAAGTAATTGTGTGTCTGTGTGTGTTTCCCTGTAGGTTGCATTCTGTGAGTGAAGAACACATTTGGTGTGGCCCAAAGGTACGTTCAACACAGACATACTGCCAGACCTAAAATACTGAATGTGACATGACAAAGTTTTTAGCTTTGTCACAACACTCAGCAAAGATAAATGCCACAATTAGCACAGTTAATTTAGCAGATTCTCTGCACTTTCTGACAAATGTTGTGCGACTGTGTTTTCAAGTAGTCTTCATTTAAAGTCAGTAAATGTTAAAATACTGTCCCCCATAAAAAGACTGAGCCAGTGCAGTCATTGAGCACCACTATATACTGGTAAATATGTACACTATCGAGTTGTTTGATAAAGCACTCTTCCAGGATTGATGCTTTTATTTAATGAAAAATTATAAAACTAACAAAACATAGCTTAACATGGATATTATGATCAGTTAACATGTGTATGTGCAGAAGATAAATATGCCTTATTTTTTAACACATTTCTGAAATAAAAATATTGCTTAGAAACACCTGAAAATATACCAATCAAAACACACAGTCGGTTGCAGATCTTGTAAGTTCGTAGGTATCCACATTTTTTAAAATTTCCTTTGATACTCTTTTTTTATGGACACTTTATTCCATTTTTAATTATTTTATTTGTTTTGCTCAGAGATGAATGGGGTTCGTAGTGATCTTAGTGCCACATTTACCTTCTGCCACTTCCACATCCTCCTTTTCCCTGCTAAACAAGTCTCTTCTCATTTGTACTGTCACTCTTCTGCAGTGTTTTACAGCTTTCCCAGGGGACTCGTGCGCTTTTGTTGGCTTTTCTGTGTACACACACAGCCTAATTGGTTGATTAGTTCAGGTTGACTGCCTTGTTAATTGAATAGTAATTTAGATTTGATGTGTTTAATGAAGACCCTAATTTATTGTTTGGCATTCTTCCAAGGATTTGTTTTTGACAGTAGGAATCAAACGAAAAGGATAAAAGGAAACAAGGAAATGACTGCAGCACCCCAGTTCTGCTTTGATAGCACATGAATTATATCTTTGAGAGAGTTGATATGGCTTAAGTGTTTATCTTCCTGAAACTAAGCAGATATGGACAAAAGGAGAGTAACAATAAAAGTAAAAGCTATTGGTTAATTGTTCTAACCAATAAAAGAAGATGGATGGATGGATGTTTATGTAATTATGATGAAACATTGTTTAATGGGTAAAGCTCTAATTTTGAGGCTGTATCGATCAACTCCTGGCTTAACTCTCTTAGGTCTTAGGCTTTGTTGGTTTATGGCACAAACTGATTTATTTGACAAGTAGGTAATGCAAATGTAAGTGTGCAATTTATAACCTTTGCAACTGCTTTCTTTCGTCCACTTTTTTTTAGCCAGCCAAGGTTGTTGACTAATCAACTTTAGCTTTGCATGGGCAAACAAGACTTTCATTCATTTGAATGGTGCCAGGATAGTGTTTCAGGAAGGATGCCAACATAACAGAACAGGGCTGTTTGCTGAATGACGACACAGTCATCCAACAAGGCATTGCACTGGCCAGTCAAACAAAGGCTAGCACACAGTCTTGTTGCAGTACTTCAAAACATGCAGCTTGTAACTGTACTGTAAAGCCTGTCTTTCCTGTACAGCGTTTTGCCACATGATATGGTACACCACCTGCATTTGCTGTACTGTATTTTCACAATTATATTAGTGCAGTAGTACCTTAAACATGCCCCCACCAGTGCAACCCCCAGTATTGTTCTAACACAGGTCCTGAATCTTTGCTGTTTGCCACTCAAAAAGTTCATGTTAAGAATATGGACATTTATCTTGAATAAATAGATTATACTAGTTTGCACTGTAGCTTTATATTTCAGATTTATTTAGGTGTCGTGATAATTAGTCACTTTAGGGACATTTGTTTATATTAACACATATGTCAGAGACCTGTGACAGCTTTTTTGTTTTGTTTTTTTCACCCCTAAGCTGATCGAAACATTTTTACTCAAAGCACTATGGATGGCAGTGGTTAAAATTGCTTGCTGCTGCTGCTGCTGCTGCTGCTGCTGCTGCTGCTGCTGCTGGACATGTAATGTGTGCATTACGTATATTGACAAAGTCTGATACAAGTATTCTCATCCTGGTGTTGCTAACTTTCCTCTCATCATCTGAATGTCCTGGTTACCAATACTCCATCTGCTTTTTGAAATCCAGTTCAAGTGTGATACAAGTAGTAGCTCAGAACCAAACTCTGCCACAATATATAATCCCTCAACTGCACTTGTCAAAAAGTGTAATCTGTTTGAAGTCATATAAAATCACCATAGTGAAAAAATGTATTCATTCATACATGAAAGTATAAAAGTTTACAAAATATACGTTTATACATTTGTGATTTAATTTTTTCCCTCATTAGAAAATGGCATAGATTCATTGAACTCTGTTGGGAGCCACCCTGACACCCTGTCCAGAGCAGCATACTGTTAAACAGATTTGTTTTAGTGTGAAGAAGTGCTGCCACAGGTAAGGGGAAATAGTCCCACAAACATAGAGAGACTTATATTGTTTTCTATGTTTTTAAATTCTTTTTTGCAGTTTATTAACAAAATTACATGTGCCTTTTCCCTTGGTACATCACATTCATTTGTCAAGTCCAACTGATTTTTCACAACGAGTGAACCTGTAGAGCGTAGAGGCCTCTTTCTGTTTTTCCACATCAGGACTCCAGTGCATAGTGAGTTCATGAGTATCAATGAGCATTTATCTCCTCTCAAATACTCAGTTATGTGCAAGATAGTCACATTTAAAACCAATCAATGGAAACTTAATTTCCCTTTAGATTTGGAGGATGATCCCAAAAGCTTTTGGCTCCTCCTCCTGCAGTGCCGTTTGTGGCCTTAAATCGATCATTAATTTTCGCTGGTGAGCTTTGTCGACTAAGTCCTCTCTTCTGTAAAATTTCCACATAATTAAAATATTTTTTAAAAGTCTATTTAATCCAATGATCTGTAAAAATGTGAAAACTAAAATCCCAAAGACAGCTATATCCGCACCACTTAAAAATTGCGATACTGCAAACTGTTTTCCATAGCATACACTATCTTCATTCAGCCATTTTGATTTTTAGAACTGCATTGTTTCTTCCTATGTGGGTGTGTCCAAGTTGCAGACTTTTACTTTCCAAGAGGTCCAGGATTTCCCAGGAATATCCAGTTTTGATTTTGCTGTATCACCTGAATTCATGACAGCTCTGTGTGCTGGGCCTTCTTTGTCACCAAGGAAAAGTACCGACCATTCCAAGTACTACTTTTCAAAGAGGAAAAAAAGGTAGGGTGTTCCTGGAAAAAACAAAGAAAAGAAAAATACAGTTAGTAATAAATAAACTAAGCTCGGCTTTTCTTTGTGGAACATCTAATTAACTTATCAGCAAGATTCCTCACTTCTCCACAAACTCAGTCTCTTTGAACCTCATGCAGTCATGCACACTTATACACATGCAACAACCTTAAAGTGCTACATACTACAGCAGGCCAAACTAGTGCAGACATTAGCCACCTTGGGTGTTGGAGTCACCCCCTTTCGTCCATACATGTACACATTTCTTCACACTATTTCTACCCTTCCGTCACTTACCCGCAGTAGTCATTAGTCGCCCTTATCCCTCCCTTCCCTTAACGAGAAAGCAATTACCATTGGTTTCTCCCCAATCCCAGCGGCCTGGCAGCGTTTTCCGAAATCTTCCTTCCACCTGCCTTCAGCTCTGCATCTGCTTCTCTCTCAGATTCCCTTCTCTTCCCTTGCACCTCTTCTCCCTTTCACTGTAGCTGCAGACTCTCTCTCTTTCTCCATCCTCTCTGCAGCCTCTCTCTTTCGCTCCTCCCATCTCTGAGCTCTAGGCTGCTCTGGGTTTTAGACGGATCACTCTCACAATGGTTGATCAATACAGGTATTGATCCACTGGCAAAATGTTTATAAAATCATTCTGGGCAGCTGCGGTGCAGCGGGGAGGGTAGGCGGGGCGACAAGAGGGCCAGCGTGCCATGCCATTCGTCTACAAGAGAACCAGCGTGGACCTGATTGGCTGTCTGTCCGATGCCTTGCCAGGAAGAAGGCTGGCATAGTGTGCATTTGTGTGATTGTTGCCTGGTATAACACAGCCTTCCCTAGCTTATGCTGCTAAACGTCCCAGACCACCAAAGGAGAGTAGAGCTGTTTAACCCGTTCGGCTTTCGATGTCGACTGCTTGGGAAGCATTGGCATCAGCAAAGAAATTAATTTGCATAAATTAGCAAGCTGCAGGCAACACCAGTCTAATGATCCACTGTCATCTCACTCTTCCATCCTCCCTGGGGAAAAGACTCTTTCTATTTAATACCACCCTGCTTGTCTGCATGTCCGCATGCCCACTCTGGGAAATATGCCAACACAGAAGCCTTGTGTCTGTTTCCCTTACGCAGAACAAAACACTTACAACGCCACAACTCCAAATATTAGTAAACACGAGGAACTAATAGGTTGCCGATGTGGGGAACACCTATTCACAGCATGTCCCTCTTCTACTGTGAAGAGGATGATGTAAGCAAGCCTGGGGACAGGACTTCCCCTTTGATTCCCTCCAGACTCTCACACTTTGATAAATAAAAGAGTTTTCCAGTCCTTGTCGATCTTTAGCAACATTAGCAGCGGTACGTCAACAATAGCAGGCTTCTGTGTTTTTGCATTTAAAAGCACGCTGTCACTCAACTAGGGAACACTATACTGTTAGACCGGCCAGCTCAAACACTTAAATACTTCAGCGCATTGCAACCGTAGATTCAAGTGGCATAGTTTATCAGTGACTTTGTAATCCAGGGAGGGGCTTTTGCTTATGTCTTGTTAAATGATGATGTATGAGATGTTTCATTGCACAGAGAATAAAATTTGCAGCGGGGAGCACAGTGCGGTGTAACCTTTTCCAGAGTCGCAAATCTTGTTGAATCAGACTAACATCTGTCAGCCATAAGAACAGGCAGTCGAAGTGACCGAGATTCAACCTCACATCTCTGGGTTGTGCGGCTTTGTCTGTCCCCCTCCCTCTCTGGCAATAACCCTGGACCCAGATACCCAAACGCTGGCCCAGACCACAATGCCTGGGCCTGCCCAAGGTCATCTTCTGTTGAGGAATGGTGTTAAAACTAATTGTGAGAGATTATTCTTGCCGCATTGCATTTTAATTAGCTCGCTTCTGTTTGGTTCAATGTGGAAAAGACCTCTTGGATATTTTAGGCCATATCCAGTTGACTAACCATGGATTCCCGTGATTATGATGAGCACACATGCACATACTGTCTGTATGTGCATGTGTGCTCATCATAATCACGGGAATCCATGGCGTTCGCAATCAAGTGTCACTCACACATATGCTGGAGAAGGATAATTACTCTTAACACATCCACAACTAGCCACAGCCCATTCATTACCATAACATGTTGTGATGAAGTTTAATCCCTCATCATGTTGTCTGTGGTCGGAGAGTGGTGTGTGGCTGTTATCCTCCGCTCCAGATGTCTTCCAGGCTGTGTCTTTTTCAATGCTGTGCTAGACTTAAGACATGGCATTCAGTCCACCACCTTTAGACATTCCCTTCATTTTTATCTCAGCTCTTTCTTTCTTTCTTTCTTTTACCCCCTTTTACTGTAAATTCATTTTGACCTCATCCATCTTTGTTTCTTCCCTCCTCCGCTATCCCATTTTTCACCTTCTGTTCCTTCTTCCACATACCCTCCCATCTCTACGAGAGTGTGTTATTTATTTCATCTGAATGCAGGGGCTCTTTGGTGCATGCTTCTCACAGAAATCAATTTCAGCTCAGACAGCATAACCAAACAAAGCACTGCACTCATTTCAGCACGGGCATAGATGTAACCCATCTCTCTCATTTTCTCCCTCCTGCTCCTTTATTGGAAGACATTTTGTTCTCACTCTGATGCCATTATGTCAATCACTGCAGACATGTGGTGATGTGTGAATGCAGCTACTAAATGAGCCATGGCAAGCAATGATCATTAGAGACTACAGAGTTTATATATGTGTTAATATATATGTCAATTTTGTTGCATATGATTGTCACCTTTCAGTCTGTGTGAATAAATGCAGGTTTTCAGTTTTTATTCAGTTTTATGACTTTTAGGGTGTGCGTGTGGGATGGCGTAGCAGTGAATTTTTTTCATTCATCATTCTCAGAATCTCCTTGTTCATACCAGACGACAACGCCGAGTGTTGGTAATAAGCAGATTTCTCTCAGTGTTGTATGAATGAGAAAGACTTGAGCTGCCCGCTCTCCTGTTTCCTTTTCTCTGCCAGCCATCCTCTTTGTACAGCCGTTGAGACCACCAGTTAATGCAGCTGCTGGATTGGCCTCTTTCCTTGCTCTGCTTTTATTGATTTCAGCCAGGCACAGAGACAGACAGAAAGAAAGGGCCTTTTCAGGAAGAAGTTAAATGGTCAAGTAGCGGGTGGAGGGTGGCTTTCACCACTTTATTGACGAGGTGGAAAAATGTCACTATTATGTAGGCCCTTGCAGCAGATAGCGAGCTGATTGGATGAGTGCCCCCAGGTCAGAGTGGAGCACGTTCCCCCTGCAGCCAAACGAGAGCAAATAAAAGGGCAGAGGAATCCGCTTGAACTGGAGGTGAGGTTTCTCTCTACCAGGCCTCTCTTTAGGCAACGTTTCTCAGGGTGTATGAGGCAAAGTGCTTGGAATTTGGACTGAGGGCCGGTCTCTGGTGGACTTCTTGCCTCTGAACTCTCTTCTCAAAGCGTTGTGGGTTTGCAAGATTTTATAGCTCTTGGGACTTCCATGTTTTATGTGTTACACAAGGCCGTGATACGCACAGATGTTCAACCTGCACTACACTGCCAGGACTGCAGCTTCATAGCAGGAGTTTAGAAAAGAGCGAGAGGGATGAATTGATGAGAAATGCTTGACGATTACATGGGTCACACAGAGAGGCGGTGTGCGAGGGCAGCCGCATCCAAGACACTGAAATCAAAAAGGAATTTGGCACAGTTGCTTATGGGTGCCCTACTGGCCTGGCGTGAGTCTATATTTGACCCTAAACTGAACATAGTTAAAGTTTTGCTTGACATACACGGGGGGCAGGAACACTAGGCTCACTGTATCACAAGAGAACAGGCAGGTGTCGCTCTTTTGACTGCCTCTCGTGTCAGACAAAAAGGATTATTCATGTATGAAAATTAAAGGGAAAAACGTGACGGGAGATTTAGAAAGAGTGACTGGGTGTACAGTAGTGCACTATACAAATGAAATTAGCTGTTGAATCGGACTTGTGACACTGAGAGCCCACGACAGAGATGCAACTGTGAGTCCTGACAAATGGCCGAAGGTTCAAATACAAGCCACTTTCATGCCAGGCCTGCTGACGTCAATCAGTGTAATTAGCCTAGCACATCATCTGGTTGGCTCCTCCTAGCAGCATAAGACAGACCTCTGGAAAGGTCAGCATGCCACAGCAGAGACAGAGCAGTGCTTAATCAGAGGTGAAATGGTTTCTTTCCAAATTGATTCCAGTTAGGATCAGACAAGAGTGTACTGTGTCGAGCCACTTAAAGACTTGAGGGAAAAGCGGCAGGCGCTTTTAAGGGGGCTTTTAAAACAAGACATTAACAAATAAAAACTGTTCTGGTGACATCTGGATCAGGGCCCAAAGAGCAGTGGGCCATATGAAAGATCTGTCTGTCTGTCTCTCTATCTTCATCTCTTTCTGGTCTCTTTCCCCTGTTTCACTCAGCTCTCTCTGTCTATCTCTTTATCGCCTTCTCTGCATGAGGCACAGTATACATTCACATGTGGGTGCACATACTCAGATGAACTGAGGAAACTCATTCTGTCTCTGCGGGGAACTTTGTCCCGCTACACTGTAAAACTTGCAAAATCACTTTTTCTAATGTTGACACAAATAGTATGGAATAAATATTTTGTCTTGGTGCTCACAAAGTAAACCAAGTACCATTAATGCTGCATCCCTGAGGCATTATAACTTTTTACACCCTCTTTAAAACTCTTTTTACAACAGGCATGTCACAACCATGTATACATAGAGGGAAACATCCGAGCCTGCCCGCACCCACACACAAGCATCTGCACACTGCACATTCACCAGCTCTCTTATGCTGAATGCATAATACATGTAATGAAATAATGTTTCCAG
Organism: Diplotaxodon limnothrissa; assembly: GCF_057381915.1. Lineage (NCBI taxonomy): Eukaryota > Metazoa > Chordata > Actinopteri > Cichliformes > Cichlidae > Diplotaxodon > Diplotaxodon limnothrissa. The sequence goes on from NC_140596.1 coordinate 20,217,030, forward strand.
TGGGGATGGCTGTGGCTGGGGGATGGAGATGCGCGTTGAATATCAATGTGACTACCCCCAGACTCGCTGGTTCAATTGGTGTGATGGTGGGGGGTAAATGAACATGTGGGAGTAAGAGAAGCTTTATCCCTTTGCCCAAAGCTAAAGTGAGAAGTCCACACAGAAAGAGGATGGTCTCTTCTCTGGCTCAGTCAGTCATTATGAACTTGAGATTCATATGTTCTAGCTGGTGGTCTGCATGGGGTGGGTTTAGTCAGCTGGTCTAAAAGGAAACTACCAGCTCCTGAGTATCCATTGCCAACTAATAGCACAAAGACAAACACACAAGCTTAATGGCAGAGAGGAAGGTACTGTCCTTTATATCACGGTCAGTCCTTCCACAGAACATATCCAAGCTACACGATTTTGACCTATTCTGAACCACATACTCGCCACAAAATCTCAATGAAAATCAACTGAGAGACAAATTACATTTTCTCCCGTGCCTCACCTTGACTGACTCAAGTGAGCTCATCTGTTCCAGCTTGTCAGAGTGAAGATGCTGTGTCTCTGTCAGCCAGGGCTTTGATGTTTTAAACATTACCATTAATAATGTTTTCAGGATCAAAATTAATTTCTTCCCTACTATGTCCTGTTCTCTCCATTCTGTGTTGAAGCATGCATAAATCAAGACCAGCTACCTTTGTCTTGAAATTTTGAGGTCAGGAATTTGGGATGAGACCAATCCCGAATGTGGCCAAGTAGAGTATTCTTTGTGCGCATCTCTCAGTGGCTTTGTGTGTTTTGGCTGTGCTTTTTGCAGCTTCATTACGGGACTTAAGTAGTCGTGTTTTTGATACTTGCGCCGAATATGTGAACTTGCAGCACAGAGTGTTACTGCATAGTGCAACAGTCTGTGTGTGAGTTCATGTAAACTGTCGGTGCTTTGAGGTACTTTTCCGTGACCTTTCAGTGTAACGCTCAATTTTAAGGAGAGGCTGCTGTATGGTCTAGAAAGCATGAACCTTTGCCCAAATTACTCAAACGTCATTCAGAGATGTCTATGTTTTTTACTACAAAAGTTGTAATATTGGAACTGTCACTGAGTTGGCTTTGGGTTGTCGTTCAGTGCAGGATGTGGCAGCTTTTGAATTAGTCTGGATTAGACGCTAGAGAAGTATTTTTGTGACTTCCAGATGTTCTGTTATCTATAATTCCCAGCTGTGTTCTGAGAAGTTAAATGAGCTCCAAAGTTCCTGTCCAAGTTCTGTTATACTCATCAAACTCAGGGAAATGTAATTAGTGCCTATTTGAGTTCCCATCGCCTAGCAACTCCCTCCTAAATAAACACAAATAATTCCCTTCCATTTTCATTTAGCCACACCTCTTATTTGCCAAGCACCTCCTCTCGAGTGGCTCTGGCCATACCCTTACTCTGGGGCCCTGCAATGTGAAGACAGGGTGAGGAATGTGTGAAGCATCCAAGGAAACATGAACTGCTATTTTCCCACAAGTATGAAAAAACAGAGGCTATGGTGGAATCTTTCTGACGCAGTCAGCTAGTGGGATGGCTGCTGTACATTTGGGATTTGGACAGAGGCTCAGGTCAGGGTGTTTTTAAAGCTGTAGTCTTAGGGCTTAAAGATCTAAGCTGAGACTGTGTAGGTGAGAGAGAGCTGCTGAAGAGGTTAAAACCTGATGAGTAAACCTGGATGGAAAGATAGCAGCAGTTGCTGGATAGCCTCTTTTGGGAGCGCTCCTGCTATTTCATTTTTAACAGCATCTGTGGGGCAGCCTATTAATTGTTTGTTGGCCAAACCATCATTAAAAAAGCAGACAGCAGGGTGGCTTTTACCAAGATGTGAGTGGGAGCAGAGAGCTAAAACAGGAGAGAGGATCACTGAAGAGGCCCCAAGAGGCCCTCATAGAGACCCACATGTTTACCACGCTACCGTTGGCTCTGTAATTCCTCATACATTAAGACACAAGGTTGAAAGGAATTCCCAAACACAAAAACAGAGAAAACTTCAATGAGTTTTTCTTTCCTGATCTAATTATCGCTGCCCCCATAATCGCTGTTATATTCATCATAGTGCTCCGTATTTATGGGGTCTGTTTTCATCATAGTAATAATGTCACTCTGGAATTCCCATGCAGAAGGAGAGAGAGAGAGAGAGCGATAGAAAGAGACACACATCAGAGTATGTATACATACTCTGATGTGTATTTCCACTATAGTAGATGCAGCCAGATATTGTTTGAAGTTAAGGAAGCCACAACAGGAGGACCACTCCACCTCCCTGCAACTGTCCCTTTATTTTGTCTGCACTATCCCCCCCGCTGTGGAGTCTACATATAATCTGTGTTGAGTTCAGCCACTACTGATCCTGGTCTTGGTGTAGACTGCATCCTGGAGCTGGCAGTGAGCCTACTTGTGTGTCTAAGGCCCATCTGAGTTTGGAAGCCCACACAAACTTATTCGTCTTCCTTTCTTCTGTTCACATTTTGCAATTTCACTACATCAAAAGCCAATTTCTTTCTTTCTTTCTTTCTTTCTTTCTTTCTTTCTTTCTTTCTTTCTTTCTTTCCCCACAAATCAGACTTGTTTTCCCAATCCTTCTCTCTCAGTTCTCCATCTCTCACTGCACCCCTCCACCCCGAACTCCCTCCAATTCCAATGGAGCCCACTACCTTCTGTTCTCTGCCCCCACAATGCTGCTCCCAGTATTTGGATATATATTTAACACCCACATGTGAGGCCTGGTGAAAGTGCCTGGGGAATGGAAAGGAAAACAAGCATGCCCTCTCTCCCGGCCCTTTAGTGCTGGCCTGCTATAAATACCTCCGGGTGGCGCGCCAGTTCCAGCACCAGTGGCATGGGAAACTCTCTCCCTCCTGTAGCCCATTGCTTGACCACTCAAGTCCAGTCTGGGAAGGCTTTAGTCAGTAGGCTGCCCCGAAGGGTGGACGGGTGGGTAGATGGGTGGTGAGGTGTGTTGAGTGTGAACGGTGTAGGGAAACAGTATGGAGCTCTATATGTAGCAGTGATGGTCTTCCTGTTTGTTTTGTCTGCATCTCTGAGGAGTATCCCTGTGTCTCTTCCCTTTCTGCTGCACTGTCATCTTCCTTTTCAAAAGGCTTCATGTATACTGCATTTATGCTGTTTTGCCTTATGAAGATTGTATGAATATGTGCTTTTCAAACTGTTAAAAAAAAGAGATCCCCTTTTCTTCACTGCGCTGAAGCGTTTGTTATGTTACTCCCCCAAAAATTGATTTAGACTTTTCAAAGGTTTGTTCTTCACAGTGCTGTCTCCCTGTGTCGATGCACGACAGGCTCAGCTCATATTTTCAGAGTTTGAGGTAATAGTTTTAAACTGACAGACTAAACATCTCTCTCCCCAGCTGTTCCACTTCTACAGAGTAAATAGTTTTAGGTGCACAAACGCACACGTGCACGAGCTGAATGACTGTCTCAGTCTAATGATTTTTTTTCTTTTTTTTTGATTTGGGGGGTTTCTGGAGAATTTGCTGGATTTTCACTGAAAGGATATGAATGTGGGCGCTCGCGGGTCACTTTCTTATCATTACAGCCTGTGTGTCTTTGAAAAGCAGTTATCCATTATAGATGTATACAGTAGATGCAAAGCAGATACTATGCTTGCGCTGTGCTAGTTCACATATTGTTTTTTTTGGGGGGGTGGGGGTGTTTTAGGCCACTGAGAGCTCATGAATTAAATGCCTGTGCTGACTTAGATTGGGCCTGTTCCAGCATCAACTAAAAAGAGGTACTTGAGATCAAAGCTTTTTGTTTGGTCATTTAGCATGCTGAGTCTACAGATTAAATGTCTTTGTTGTTCCTTTTTCCTCCTCACACCTCTTAACATTCTCCCCGTGTCTCTTTTTCTATCCCTCTTTTAATACTCTTCTTTTCTCTCTCTCTCACCCCTACAAGGCTCACTTGTTATTTTTTCGTACAAGGTCCTGTAATTAAGTTTGACATAAGCACAGGGATTAAATATGTGGTTGAGGAGGGAGAGAAAGGAGCTCTGTTACAATCTCAAGGCCAGCTGTAAAATGGAACCAGATTGCGACACTTGGAGTTGGAAAGTTTGGGAAAGGAGCTTCAGAGCACAGCCAAGAGACTACTGAGACTCTGGCCAAAAAGGCTAATATTAAAAATCCTTAGGCAGAAGACTAACTCTCAATCCGATCCAATGATAATTTCTTTTTCAGCTAAAAGACTGCCATCACCTCCAGCTAAACGTTAACTGTTGTCTGTCCAACCAGATGACTGATAATTTCACCCCAGCCAAACTCTGCTGCCAAAATAACACCAGAAAGCTAAATACTGCCTAGTTAACTGCACATTTACAGCCTATGACCATAATGTATTGTTTCCCTTAACCGCAAAACAACTAATTTGTCTGCCAGTTTATATTTAGTTATCAAAGCCAATAAACTACACATTCGTATTAAAACCAGATGGTATAGTCACATGTTTTTATAGGTGCATAAGCAGCCAAATGAATTTTACAAGTGAAGAAAAAGGAGCTCACCCGTTACCTTTTAATTATAAGAACGGAAAAGTGATTGTAACTCTAAAGCACAAATGCAGCGGGGGAAACTGTTTCACATGCTATCACTCAATCACTGACACCAAATATAGAAATATAGGCTAAGATCAGCCCCCAGTGCACCGAGCGTGTCAATAGGATTTTCTTCTGTTCTGAACTCTGAGAGGTCTCACATGGAACTTTGCATTCTTAAATAACTCTGGCAAAACGCTTTAATCTTAATGAGTCTGAACAGCAAATCTCTCATCTGCAGCAAAAAGGATTAGGAATGCAGAAAAAAAGACTGCCGTTCCACTTTGATGAATTGTGTTTAGAAAATCCCTGGGCATGAAGTTCCCCCAATGAACAAAGCGTTAGGCGAGAACGGATGCTTTTAAACAACACAACTTATCTGGGAAAAACAGAACATGTATTTAAGTGAAAATACAAAAGCAGAGCTGATTTGACTCCTCTGCAAATGATAAAAGTGACTAAGTTTTTTCTTTGCTTTTTTTCTCTCCTCAATCCACTCAGCTACTTTTGGAATCAAACCTGGAGTAGCTTTGCACAAATTACGTGTATTGTGTTTTCAGTGCTTCATCAGTGTTTATTTATTCCCCGTGATGCCTTCTGACATTGTTAAGAGTAAATAAATGAATTCATAATTTTTCTTTCACCTCTTGGTAAAAGTTCTTGAAAATGGCTGATGCGCTGATGAAAAAGGAAGCTGATGAACAAAGACAGTTAAGTGCCAAGAGGTGTTGCTTCCAAAGCCGCGAGACTCTGCTGCTTCCACTGTAGTTTGCTGTGGTTTTCCTCATTGCCACCAAACTTTTTGAGTTAAGCGTGGAAGCGTAGTTACTTAAGTATGCTATTATGCAGAGGTGTTTATTTGTACTTGATTAATACATTATTGATAATATGTTAATGTAATCCAAATCAAAGCAGTTCAGCATTTACTTGATTAATTATTACTCTGTGGTGTAATTCCCCCAAACAGTCTCTCTGAGTGGTATGGGTTAGAGCAGTAAGCCTCTGGCTAGTTCAGACTGCTCAAACTACAAAGAGCCTCACTGCACTGGGACCTGCTCTGGGTTCCCCCTTTCCAACTCTCCACCCACCACCCCAAATGCCTCCAGGCCTTTGGAGATCTACCCTGGCTGATGTTTGCTGTATTTATTTTACCTTTCCGTCCAAATCAACGCCTCCCTTTGTTTCTTTTAATGGACGTAGGAAAGAGATATTGCTGATCCAGGTCAATATGGAGCATATTAATGAAAAAACACCAGATACAGTAAATAGCCTCTTGAAAAAAACAAACATATCAGAAGGCTGCGCTTTTCTATTTTATTTTATTTTGTTTTATTCCAAGTGCATAGTTTTCTTCACAGCGCAAGTCTCTGTGTTGTAGAGACATCAGCGCCTTGTGTGTGTGTATGTGTGTGTGTGTGCAGCGTAGTGATAAATATTACCATGTACTTGACCTATATTGATCCCCCACTAGAATGTGTACCCACTCCACCACGATGAGCCTAAACATCTGGTCACCAGAGTGTTTCTTTGAATGACAGATAACATCTGGGAAGACTGCTGCTATCACAGGAAACAATGTTCCTATCTCCCCCTCCCCGCCTTTCTGCCTCTACCCCCTGTCCCTCTTTCCCCTTGTCCTGCTCATAAGCACATCCCTCTCATTGATTTCCCATTAACCCCTTCTAGACTGTGAGTATCTGCCCACCCAGACAAGCAGACACCAGTGGATTGATTAACGACATAATGGCATCACTATTGCTGCCTGTTCTCATCAGTCTGACCAGGTCTGCAGACCGGCCCAGTCCATGTCCAGCTGTCTGTTGCAGTCGTCCACGTTTTTCTCCTCTTGTTATATTTTACTGTTTTCAGTCCCACTTTCCTTTATTATTGCTCCCTTTATGTTCCCCTCACTTCTCATCCACCTCAATCCTTCTGTTGTTTTTCTTCCTTCTTCCTTTTTTTCCATCTCTAACTTTGTGTCCTTGTGATCCTGCGTCCTATGCATCTTCTACCCCTCACGCAGCTCGCTGTTAATATTCACCTGGCATTCAGCCTCAGGGCACATGTGTAGAACCACCGTTTGAAACATGGTACTCGACGCTCCCGTTTGCTTTCACGATAGCATGATAAAACACACGTGTCTGTGCACAATACATCTCATCCTATGAACTGGCAGTTACATGCTGATTAGTGTCATTGAGGACAGTGTATTGGAGCTCATTCAAAGTCTGAGATGAACTGTGGCGCACACATTTAGTGGCATCAAAAAAATAACAGTACAGCTTTAGTTGTGTTCGCCGTAAAAATGGAACGCTGGTTAAAAATTGCCCACTGATGAGACTGCAACGGATGGGAAAATAAATCGTAATATGTGTGGGTGGGTGTTTTGAGATCTATGTATGTTTAGATTTTTTTCCTTTTGTTTTTAAATAGACTGTCTGCTATGATATGCACAGTATACATACATAAAAGGACGCAGTATCTGTTTCAGCATGTATTTCCTCCTTCGCTTTGGCAACTGCTTTGGTGGCAAAAATAAAGTAAATGTGTGTTTGTTAAATTGTGTTTGTGAGCCACAACGGAGGCAAGTTAGAAAAAGCCCTTCATTTAAGCATGGCGTGCCTCCATCAGTCCCAGTCTCTGATGTACAAAGAGCCCAGAGGAAGGAGCTTCACAGCTGTTTGTAAACTATGAGAACAGGAAAGGTCAACAAAGTAATGCTGTGCGTTTTTTGTAACGCATTTTCATCTCTCTCTGTTCCATAGTGAGACAGCAGGGCTGCGCCCTGCTTCAGTAGTACTGGTGCATTTAAATTACTGTTCTTGCCTGAAGAATAATGGTGAAAGCATAACCCCATTGTATTCTTTGATAAATTCTGGAAAATGCATGGTATAAGCTGAGGAAGAGGCGCGGTTTAAGGGCACAATTGCCTTGCAAATCTACCATGGCAAAGTTTTTCTGGGGGAGAGAGAAAGAGACGGGGAGGAAGAGAGTGGTGAGAGGAAGGGGAAATGTGGAATTGAGGGTTGAAGGAGAAAGAAAAGTGAGAGGGAGATGGTAGGATCCAGCACATGGGTAGAGTTGTAGTTGGAGGCGGGGGGGTCTGCATTGCAGGGACATGTGTTATCTCTGGGTGCAGAGGTCTTTGTTTGCAGGGCAGAGAGGTATAGATTTCCTCTCCATGTCAGCGCCTTTATTTAGGGCTCAGCACAGAGGGGACAATGGCAAACTAATCCACTACTGAATCAGGATTAATATTCAAGCTGAAAATATTAATTCACAGCCACAAGGAGGAAATGCAGAATGTGTCAAAATACTCAAACAAACAAAGAACAAAAAAGCCAGAGATCCTTGACCAAAAATTCCATCTCGAGTGCATTATTTTACTGCGTCCTGCAGTCTCGTCTCAGCATTCTGTTTGATTTCTGTATTAATCTTCATAATGATTTTCTATAGAAGAGCGAGAGCTAGGGGAAGCTGAAGAGCTGCATGTTGTTTTTGGCTATTCTCCTCACTAAGCTCTGGATTTAAGATCTGGATTTGAATATTTATGATAGAAAATAATGGAGGTTATAAAAATAAGTCCCTGCAGAGCTGGGCTGTAAGTTATAGGGGTAAGCAATGCCTCCCACATCAAAGAAGCCTGGAGATGTTGGCCAGTAGTCTGCTGCCTGTTGAAGCCTATAGCTCTTCATCCCGACCAGCAGAGAGTCTGGTTCTGCTGAAGATGAAGGATCCAGGAGTGTCGCTCAGCATCAGAGTCCTTACGAGCCTCAAAACAACAAGAGAAAAGAAATCTGCCATTAGGGTGACATCACTTGACTTGTTTCAAATGTAGTTTCACTTTTTTGGAGACTGGAAACAAGTGACAGCATTTTTTCAGCAGCAGGTTCTAGTTTCAACATAATATCACTTGATCCAAAAAGATGTTTTAAACATGCTGGTTTGCATTTGAAACAAGTGACATTTTGCCTTCCATTTCCAGTTTTTCCTTCTTTTTTTTTTTTTCTTGGAAACTTAGATGTTAACATTGAACACTAATGACAACATTATTTCGGAGAACTGTGGAAATAAAAATGTTCTCCATTGTTCTTTTTTTCAGTGTCTGAGCCTGAAAGCTTAGCATGAACATTCACAGGCTGGGTCTGAACTGTTTGACATAAACTGTATATTCAAACAATTTATATAATTTTTTTTATATTTAATTTTATATATATATATATATATATATATATATATATATATATATATATATATATATATATATATATTTTTTTTTTTTTTAGGGGTGCAACGATACACAAAATTCACGGTTCGGTTTGGTTCGATACTTTGGTGTCACGGTTTGATATTTTTTTGATTCAAAAAAATGTTCATGCTTTTTTAATTTGTCATTTATTAAAATTATAAATATATATTTTAAGTCAAACGTACAGTTTTTAAATTTAATGTTGCTGAAACAACAAAGTAATAAAAAATAAATAAATCTATCTGATGGAGAAATCACTCATCTTTGGAAAAGAGAGTTTATTACAGAGAAATGGGCTCTTTCCAAAATAAAAGCTATACTATAAGCTTCTTCTGGGCTATATTCTCAGCAGCATATTAAACATATCAGGTCCCCATAAGGAGAATCGTGTGCTAACGGCTGTCTAAATGACTCGGGTAAAGTTTGTAGCATGCGTGCTTGTTGTTTTTGTCTGCTTCCACTTGTCTTTGCACTAGGATGCTGTCGGAGTAAATGTGCAGTCCTATTCATTTTGTTCTCACTAGTGCTGTCAGCGTTAATCTGAAATGACGTTAACGCCACAACAGGGCAAATCTCCGTTAACGAGCTACCGCGGATTGCCTGGTGCGTGGGGCTGGACAGCGTCAACACGTTAACGAGCTAACTGCTAACGCAGTAGTTCCCACCCATGTAATTGAGCATTGCGTGGCACATCCGACACACTGTTTTACTTTTGTCCATGACGCGCTTACCTTCAGGGTCATACTTCACATGAAGACCAAAATAGTTCCAAAGGCCAGATCTGAATGAGGGTGGGGGAGGTTCAATTTGCCATGTTGCAACGAGCTTAGCATCTGTCTTGCTAGCTTGGCCTGCGCTCAGTGGATCTGCGCTCGACAGTGCAGTCTAGGCAGAGTAGTCGAACGCAAATCCACTCAGCTCTCAACACAGACAGCATCGTCAGAAGAAAAGTTGATCAAATAAATTAAAAATTTTGTATTGTTCGATACATATGCGTACCGAACCGAAAGCACTGTATCGAACGGTTCAATATCGATACGAGTATCGTTGTACCCCTAATATATATATATATGTATATACACCTTGTATAGTATTTTTGAATTGTTTTAGAACATTAACAGTTGTTATACAAACCATAACCCAAACACACACACAGGCAGTGTAATCCCACACTGGGGGGTAGAGGCCTGTTGTAAACCAGCCTCAAAAAACCATTGTGATGTTCAAAGGGACTTCACAGAGGCTCCAACCATTGATAAGGCCTAATGTAATGAGGCACTGTAAACTTCATCTTTTATACATGGCAACATAATGTGAAAGGTCATCTTATCTTAATCCTCAAATCTGCAGCATCCAGGCCCGTGGCCCCATTTCATGAAGTTAAAGAAATAATCTTAGAGACCACTCTGAAGACGGCCCTTATTATCTTCTCCGCAAGGTCCAATCAGAAGATGTCATTAGAGTGTACTATGAATGCACTGTAAGGAATAATTATTTCTTTTTTTTTTAATCGGCCCCAATCATATCATAGAATCAGCTGGACTGTGTGCTCATGGGGAGAAGCTTTATTATGTCCAGTGATTAATCATCAAGCACTACCTTATCCCTCTTAGACACACTTGCACACTGCAGGCGTGGTTCATAGAAGGAAGATGGAAATGCATCACCTTCATCAGCATCCTGCTTACCTGATTTTTCCATTACTTTCAGTTCACCCTGTTATAAAGTAGCATACCGTCATCTTTTGCCCAATTAATGCTTTTTTTTTTACATGCCTTACAGTCATGATTGGATTTTGTTTAACTTATTGATCTGATTCGGGGTTTTTTCCCTTTTGATTAATCACCAACAGAAGTAACAATATGTCATTAAATTCTAAACAAATTGAGGACCAATTACATACCCAGTCAGGCTGAAGTGACTATTGTGTGAATTAATTCAGGTCAAAAAGGTTATTGTCTCAAGACTAAGTTTGGGCAATTTGTTGTTTCATAATCCTTTGTTCTCAAACTGAAAGTGTGTCAAATGTAGACAGATTGTGAAATATTTATTCCTTGACTGCAGATCATATTAGAGTGTTATTGTTTGTTTCGTTTTGTATTCCACCCCTAATTTGCCAGTGGTACAGTTTTTTGGCAAGTCTAACAAACACACATCAACTTTAACAAAGGTAGAGCCTATCCTGTAGCTTTAATTAGAAGGAAATTGTAAACAGACGCATGCCGTTCTTTTACGGATTATCTATACTTTATGACTGAATGTTTGAAGTTATGAGGGATTCTGAATCAGCAGTGCTCGAGTGGTGCTCTTATAGGACATTGTTGTCTTCAATTATTTTCAGTTATATTCCCGTCTGTAAGAGGCAGAAGATCATTTATTATTTAAAGATGCAATCGTTGCTGTTTATCTGGGATTTTTAAAACCGGGTTATCTTTTCACATAGTTTTTTTTGATTAAATGGAACAAAGTGTAATAAAATGCAGTTTCAAATAGATGCTTGTCTCTCTAGTGCAAGAGCTCATCTGCCATTATTGTGATTTAATATGAACGGTGCCAAGCAGCTGCCGAGAGACGGGATCTAACGAGCATCAGGGATGCTTTAGTATGTACATAAAGGGTCTCACACAGACAAGCTGCCAAAGACATGCATGCAAATACACATATAGGTGCTGACTAACAATGTCATATATCTTCATCCATATGTAGTAGATAAACACGGCAAACTGAAAGACTTGCAGCTAACTTTTGCAGGTGGATTAGTTCATTTTCTTTGGAAATAATAATGATTTGAACAAAGATTTTAAATTAAGCACACTGAGATCAAACAGCAGATTTTTTTTCCTGCATGCTGTTTGTTTACCAGACAGCAAGAAGGAACAGGCTACAACACTACCCTACTGTAGTTGTACAATGCATTTTCCTACTTAATTCATTACTCTATAAAATTGGCATTCGCAGAGCTTCATCCCCAAACAGCAATGCAAAAATAAAACTTTTTCCCCATATTTTTTGCATACCATCACTAGTATCCAGTAGCTTCCCTCTTGTTACTTTTAGTACTTAACTTCACACTAAAGCCCCTGAGACCCCACTATCGGGAGATTAGGCTAGCGTCAGTTGAAGTAGACAATCTGCAATCAATACCTGTGATATAAGCAGTCTGCCTGGGTCAGGCGACCTTGCTGTACGGGACCCACAGCAAGTCTTGTAACGTCCTCATAGATTCTGGGTGACTGACCCCTGACGACCTGGGCAGATAAGGTCAGTCTGACCAGAGTGACCTAGAGCAAAGAGGCCAGTGTCCAGTCAGTCTGGCTGTCCTATAATGAAGTGGTCAGTATTGCTTTTCTGTCACTCAGCAATTACAGGAAGAGATATGGCGCCATAGATAGGTGCTGAATGCACATGGTAGCAGTAGCCACAGAATTACATTCACGAGGACCGCTAAAGTGACATGTAAACTACTCTAATATGGGCTGGTAATGACCGGGAGCAAGATGGATCAAAAGGAGTCTGACAATATCAGTACAGCTGCATTGCTTCCATGTACGCAGGCTCATGAAGCACATCTGTACAGCTTGTGGTTATTACCTGCTTTTAAATATCTAATGACTTTTTGTTAAGAAGTATAAAAACTATAAGTGTTCCTTATTGGAACCAGTATTACTTACAATGTCATATATATAACAACCACTGCAAATAAATTGTAAATTAATAGCTTAACTTTGGCAAATACTAAATTTACTGTCGACAAACAATAACATTATAATTAAAATAGTTTACTAGAATGACCCAAAGCTATAGTTAACTGTGGATTTTCTGAAAATAGTAACTTTTACTAAATGTCTAAATGTATTTTATCAGTAATCAGCCCTTGATTAAAGATGTTCCAGATTTATTAATGACACAGGTGTAGCTTGCCGAGTGAAGAGAAACCACAATGAAAGACAGACAAACATGTGTCACAGTGTTTCAGCCCTGGCCTTTTGTGCTCTTCGACACAGGTCAGGGGCTAGGAAATCCCCAGCCATCCAGCAGCTGCCATCACAGACTCATAGCATTCTTCTGTGTGCTAACTATTTAGTTGTCAGTGATTTGGTTAAGTGGAATTGACTTTTATCTGCGGTGTGCTATGGGGCTGCCACTGGCAATTCAGAATCCCACTTCCTCAGCTCCCATCTTATCCTGGTGTCACATCCAGCACATTGCTATTGGCAGCTGAGCCAAGCCTAATCAATAGCCCAGGTCAGGGATGGCCCGCGGCTCTGCTGTGGGTGGGCTATTGATCCGACACATACACTCCCACAGGTCGCCCTGACAAACCGGGAAGTCGTGGCGTTGGACGAAGTGAGAGAGCGGGGAAGAGGGAGATGACAAATTAACAGCGCTGCTTTCTGACTGCTGTAACCGCTGACAAAATCCTGTCATGAAAATAATTTATTTATTCCCTAGCAAGGAGCGCACTGTGTACTCTCGATTTAAGGTGGCTCGAAAGGATTATTATTCGATTTGATATTTCAAATGGAAGTGATTGGATGCCGTGAAAGGCTGACCGCACATTAAAATCAAGACCAGGAGCAAAAAAAACCCCCGATAAAACATTTCAAATGCAAGCCCATCATAACCGCACAAGATGTCTGCCCCCGTCTCCCTTTCTTTCTCTTCTCTTCGCACCTTCATTTCTTTCTCTTTGCTTTGTGTATCCTCTGTTGACACTCTATCAGACCTGTGGCCAATGAGCAAGAGTCTAGTTATTTTTGTTGCAGTTTTAAATGTTGCTCCCCAAGCTCCTTATCAGCGCCACACTAAGAACTCTTGGGAACAATTAAACATGGGCTTTAACTCAAGTCTAACCACAGAGGTAAAAATAATCGCACAATGTTTCCAAATGGAAGCGGCTTCAAAAGAGCTATTCAGTTATCACAAGCTGTCTGCCTCTCCCGCCTGTATTCCCAAACTAAATCTCTGTTGCTGTGGAACTATTGGAACATATGACAAGCATATTTACTCAGCTTCACAAACCAGGCCCATGTGGAATTCAAAGGCGTTTTTTTTTAACATGTTCCTTTTTTTTTCATTGCTGGAATTGACAGTTGAATAAATATGTACTGTCTATGAGACTTTGTTGTCGTATACTGGAGATCCTCTGCAGAACAGGCAATTATATATGCTATTACAGGAATATGTCTTGTTCCGGTTACAGGGAAATTAAGTTTCTCAGGAAATCTTTTTCATTTTTCATTTTAAAAGTCTTCAGTGGTATGAGAACAGAAATTACTCACAGCAGTTCATTTGCTATTAAATGTAATCTTGAAGTCGTAAGAGGCTGTCCTGCAGTAGTAGCATCCAAATAATTATAGATTAATTTTGTTGACTCTAAAAAGAGCTGATTAATTTTGAAGTCTTGATGGAAGTCATATTGTTCTGGTCTTTCTCTCTTGAAAGACATTTATTGTGTGCTCATATTTCCGGGATGAGGTAAAGATATTGTCGCTGCTCTTAGAAGACTGCACTGGAACTCTTTCATGGTTGTTGTGATTTTTAATTGCGTTCAAAACATGCTTCTGATGTTGTCTTTTTTCTTCTTCTTCTTCTTTGTTCCAGGTGATGGCGTCATTGTGAATTGCTCTTCTTGTGACCCGGGAGTCCCTAAATCCCAAAAACGTATAGCTTTGGAAAACCCTGGAAATACCTGGAATTCTAGGAGTAAATCACCAAAACTTCTTCAGGTGCCCAGGCACCAGATCTATAGCTTTACATTCTCCTTTATTATTTTTGTGAATACAAAGAAAGAAAGCCTGAACATTAGCAATAGCGTCTGGCCATCCACCATTGCTTCGACAAACCTGCTGTGACCAAGAGGGTGTGACCTTTCTGCCTGCTGACTTCAAACAGACACTTGAAACGAAAACACAGTCAGAGAGGCTTCTGTGTGTTGGAAACTCAGACCAAAAACCCCATCAGGTAAGGCTGTGAAGTCCCCCTTGCTCCTGCTGTCCAAACCCAAAGCCCTTTAACTTCTCCAGGGCTTTGAAGCTAACTTGTCCCCTCTGTATCCCTCACATGGTTAGCTCTCCCTCAGATTTGGGGTAAAGGAAAGTCTGGCTGATAAATGCCCCGCTTTCATGCTCTGCTCACCTGTTTATTCCTCTCAGATTAGAGGATCGGAATAGATTGTGGTTGTTTGGTTGATAGATGCTTATCCTAGGTTCTTCACCAGCCCCTTGCTGACTGGGCCAGTGATCAGCCAGAGCTTAGCGTTGGTGGCGTGGTTATGTGTCACACAGGCATGCTGTACAGATACATAAACTTGCAGACCATCATATGAAAATGTACAGGCCTGTGGACAGGAAATATACTTTATTTTTACACTATGACACACCTACAGTATACCCTCTCTTGCTTTCGATTACAGTTATCAGTATTCCTGTCAGTAATGGGATGTGCAAATATTCCAAGATGTGTGTGTTTTGAAGTTTAAAGGGACAAAAGTGATTTTCAGGCTGATAAAATGTCACCGCTGAGTGTGTGTGTGTGTGTGTGTGTGTGTGTGTGTGTGTGTGTGTGTGTGTGTGTGTGTGTGTGTGTTTATTGGTGCTTGTATATTGTCTTTTACTGCATGAGACTAGGTTTGTGCAAAAACGATATACAACATGGTTTTGAATCAGAAACATGCAACGGGGCACATTTGTGACGCATGTATGCATTTTTTGGGCTAACGAAATAAGCATTTCTTTTTTTTGATTGACTTTAAAAGAAGCTTTCCTCCAAGTTTCATAAGGGTTTCCCTGTTGTTTTTTTTAGAACACTGACAACGTAGCTTCACACATTGATTAAGACCTGATCCCAGGTTATCTGGACTATATTAAGTTATTCTGCTTGATAAGATAATAAGCAAACTTCTGGCTGAGCAGCATAGCATGAGTCAAATAGCGTCATATGTAAAATAAAGATTGAGGTTAAGGTTTTGCACATATGTAGCAAACAATTTCCTTTTCGTCATGCAAAAGGCAAATATGTTCATCTTGGTTTGTCAACCAAAAATTAATGTATTACTTTGCACTCTGAAAACAAGCGAAATTGAGAATATAATTTGTTTATGTAATCAAGTGACTGTACTGGAGCAAACATAAAAGCAACAGGACACGCTGAGTGGCATGAGTTATGTCTTAAAGGAGTTAAAAAGATTTGTTCGAAAAGTTCAAAGTCATTTAGTAAAATTTGGGTCACTGAAATTGAATACTTAACAGCAAGTTGTTGTTTAAAAAAATAAAAAGAAATACACGGAAATGTTTTTCTTCTCCTGCATCTTTAAATGATATTTTTAGTGCTGGCAAAAATAATACACTTGAACGCTCATGAAACAATATTTATCATCTCGGACCTAATTAAGGACGTGATCTGAAATGTATTTTCTATAAAGTCTGATTTAGGACCCACAGGGTCAGCTGCCTCACAAATAGGGCAACAATAATACAGCAGGAGTCAGGAGTGGAAAGGGCTCCAGTCTGGGGGAAAGCAACTCCCCTCCCTGGTCTGTGTGCTGATGGAGCTGTGCTATTGCCCAGGGCTCCACAGCTCCAGGGCTCCGACACTAGACCTTATTTTTCAAGTGGGCAGCACAATGTTCTGCTACTGTTGGGGTTACTCCCTTTGTGCCAGCCCTCCCCTTTTAGAGAAAAAGACATGCATGATTTCATACATGAAAGATATATGTAATTGGACAGCGGGGCCTATGCAATACATTTACAATTCTAAACAGCATATGTGAAAACCACCTTCCACTTTCTCTCCCCGTTTCTTCCTGAGGAAATGTATTTGAACATATCAAAAATATAAGATCAGAAAACAGAGGCGACACGGGTTACCATTCTTGTTACGTGCTTTGTATTGCATGTGAGTGCGCTTTGTCGGCGTGTGGCTCTGGGAATTGTCTCATAGCATTAAGAGAAACACAGCGTATTGGGGCATCTTTTGCAATAGATGCCTATTGTGACATCCTCAGTAGTAAATCCGAAGCTGCCATTACTTGTTCGCTCTTTTTGGCTTGGGTTAGGGGTTAATATCAGCCTCGCAGTAACAAGGGAACTTGTGTCAGGATGTGATGGTTTAGTTGACAATTTAAAAAAAAATAATGCAATCAGTCGATAAAAATATAGACATAAAATATACACAGAGTAATCATTTTAATCTGTAACTGTAAAAGTAAAATGCAGTACATATGTAGAAAAAGTGGGGGGTTATACATTGCTTTAGATGCTGGTTATGTTTTTTTTAGTGAATGTATTCAAATGAACTCTTAAAATACAAAAGAAAGGGAGATGTAACTCTGTGACATTTTAAACATTTCATTGTGGAAAGCAATCCATGCTTACTTTGGCATCTAAAAATAATTTTTAAACAGTTCACAGCCCCAATGTACAGAAATCAGTTGACTGGACTGAGTGACCACTCAAAGATGCAAAGATTTACTTCTGTTGTTTAAAACTGGTCATTGAAATGTAAAAGGATTTATTATAAGCTTGAACTTTCCTTTAATTGTAACGTTCAAGCTTAATATGAGCCAGAGACTAACTTGGTGATTCCAAGATTCATTTACAAACAGTCATGAAGTGAATTAATATGTGTCTGTGATTCAACGCACTCATTTTATCCTCTAAGCTATGAAACAGAATATCACATCACTGTCGCTCATTTGACCACAGGGAAGGTATGAC
Source organism: Diplotaxodon limnothrissa (assembly GCF_057381915.1). Lineage (NCBI taxonomy): Eukaryota > Metazoa > Chordata > Actinopteri > Cichliformes > Cichlidae > Diplotaxodon > Diplotaxodon limnothrissa. Next base: position 20,234,563 of record NC_140596.1, read on the forward strand.
CTTTTGGAATTCAAAGACAGTTTTTCATGTTGATATCTTTTTGCCCTTATAAGCAGCAAAACAACTGTATAAGTGGATCAGATTCAGCCGATAACACCACAAAGTTGTAGTGATGCACAGCGTTGCAAATGATTTAGTAACTACTTATCTGACAGAATTAGAAGTGTTACTACATTGTTCCTGCTTGCTGCTAACACATCTGTCACTCTCTTGTCACTGTTTGTGTTACTGCCTGTGTGTTTTTTAACACAGTAAAAAGTAAAAGAGCCCTTTCCTGCCACCCCTCCAAACCTCCAGTGTCACATATGCAGTAGACACACAACAAAAATAAAAGTGCTTGAATTAGGTAAAGGGCATTTCTGTCACAGCAACGAGGTCAGTTGATTGCTGCACACGCGCTAAAATACATAATACAGAAGTGATCTTAGCACGATGGCAGGGCATGTGAGATGCGTGCTCCTAGTAGCAGGGATACAGGTGTCATTACTGAGCATCATCCCTGTGCCATATGCAAGGCTTCTGACTGTCTGCGTGACAGCTCCGAGTCCAAGTTGAAAAGTTCAACTTGTGAAGTTGATTTTCCTCTGAGGAATTGCTTTTATAAGCCATCTTTATGGTCATTCATTGCATTATTATACATATATATTTGCATATATATTGTAGTAACACGACACCGGTGACAATAACGCTCGTGCAGACCTCCTGGTTTAAGGTCTTAGCCCTGTGCTCCTGTAATTTTTCTGTCACTGCAAAAAGTAAACACCTTTGCTATTAAATCCCTTAACAAGCTAACACCTAAAAAAAAAAGAACAGCACCATTAATCACCGGTTTTTATTGGCTTCAGGAACACTCACCTCCGCTGAGGTATTTAGAGAACATGACCACAACCCTTCCAACTCACCACACACAGCATATAGGTGGGGCTGCCTGCCACCAAGACGAGGTTTAGGAGAGCTGATAGGGGTTAAGCATCCATAATTCTGCCTCAGTTGCTTTGACCAGCTTAAATTGCTTTCACACAACCAGAGGGCTTCTTCACAGTACTGGAGGTTTGATAGCGTGGGGTTTTGGATGAGCCTGTTGGCTTTGTTTCTTAACTAGATGCAGCACAGATGCTGTCTCTGCATCAGTAGGGCGTTGTGTGGAGAGGTATGATATGGGTAGTTGATTTCCATGCAAAATTCCCTACGATCCCAACCTTGTCTGTCTTCACTTCTCTCACTTGTCTGAGTCGCAGCCTGCTGACTGGGTGTAGTAAATAGGTCCTGAATAGCCGCTGAATATATAAAGACAAATCAAAAGCTGTCTTTGTGTTCACTTTAGATTGAGCTACACCTGTGCATTATATCTGCTATGGATCATTTTTCTTGAATTGCCATCAGTGTTGTTATTCACTGTCATTGATTTGAATTGATTAATTCTCACTCCAATAATCACCAATTGTGTGGTTAATTTGGCATATTTAAAGCCTTATAATATAACCTGGTGGATGCTCTGTTATTTCAAACTCTGTCCTCTAAGTCCTCCCTTGGTGCTTTTTTTAAATTTATGCATTCAACTGTTCCTGCCAGATGATTATTACTGTTTTTATTCTTGTGAATCAACGGTAGGCAAACTTGAAACTGTGTCTGTCCCGTGTGACACAGGCCATTGTCTGCAGAAATATGGTGCAGCGTCCCAGAGGCTGCGGGTGACGCAGGATTTGGATTTGACCTCTGGCGACAGTCCTGGATCTGTGTGTTTGCCCTCCATGTCGCTTCCACCTGTCATATTTTATCTCGTTGTGTTGTTAGGGGGTATTTCTTTACATCAAGGAAAATTAACTCTAACTTTCTCGCGTTCGATTGAAAATTCAGCGAGCACCAAGTGGCATTTAAATAAGTTTTGCGCTGTGAGGATCTGCGAGTCTTCTCTTTGGGTCGGTTTACCATCAGCTAAAGTAGCTGTTGCCTGGAGTGGTCATATGGCTCTGATTTGGGATCCCTCTGTTTCAGTGAGCCTCTCTAAAGCGCGTAAAACCCCACGAGTCCCGCCTGTCTCACACCCAGTATCTGTGACAGCAGCTCTAAGGATTTCTCCACTATTCACTGTATCCCCCGATCTGAAATATGCATTATCAGAAGGCCTAGTCTGCGCTTATTTCCTTCCTCCGTTAACAGTGCGTTGCTTTAAAATGATCTCGACATTAAATACGAAATTTATCACATTTGTCCTTAAAACTATGTAGATTGTAATATTTACACAAGCCTTTGCCTTATGTTTTGTTTTTAGCTCAACGCGTGTTCTTCCTCGACGCTTTTATTTATTTTTTTCCAAATATATATTTCTGATTTGGAATTTCTATCTGGCAACACTTGCAAGATGTTTAGATCTGCGCAGAACCTGACATCTTCTTTAGAAAAATACGAAAAGAGAAAAACATATATGTATATCTATGTGTGTGTGTGTGTGTGTGTGTGTGTGTGTGTGTGTGTGTGTGTGTGTGTGTGTGTGTGTGTGTGTGTGTGTGTGTGGAGTTAATCGCTAATATAAATCATTAGTTTAAAAGAAAGTGGCTGAAAATGATTTTGTGTACTGCTGTAGAATATCACTGCTCACACGCACTTTTGTGCTGTTGTTTTTACAGTGGTTTGTGAAACATTTGTACACTTGCAATTCGCCACTACGGCGATTACAACAAGAATAACAACAACAACTGTTATTATTATTAGTATTAGTATTATTTTAATTTTCTGCCTATAAAATATGATGCGACAGAGTGATGCCCCCACTACCACCACACACATACACACACGCAGATACACACGCTCATGTAAACCATGCACAGAGGGGAAGGAGGCAGAGAAACAGGGAGAGTGAGACAAGGAGTCACGCTCGCTGATTTTTGGGGGAACGTACGTGTGTGTGTGTGTGTGTGTGTGTGTGTGTGTGTGTGTGTGTGTGTGTGTGTGTTTCTTGATGCGATTCAGTCGCAGTGGTCAGGGGGAAATAATCTGTACAATCAAGCAAAGACAGCAAAACATCGGAGATTTTTTAATGTTTTACGACATTTTTCGAATATTGACAGAATAATTATGGGTTAACACGACCGTCTTTCCAAAATCCAAACGTCAAAACTGTTTCTGAATAATGCATTTGATCATTAATAAGGCAGTACTGGCAGGGCGAGTAAATGGATGAGAGAGAGGAATTGATATGCCTTCTTTTTTCTCATGTAAATGAGGCAGACTGACCAGACGGTCGCTCGTCATTTATTCTATCCCAAACTCTAAAATCACAACACCAGCAGCAGGAAGCAGGTTCTCTTTTTTTTTACACTTCATGTAGCATTCAGAAATATGACGTAAGCTTTACCCCCGTGTTGCTGGTTTGTATGTATCTATCGTTAACATGTAGGTTAAAAAAATAAAAACAATTTTACATTGTCAACAGACATATTTCAGATGTAGCATGCAATCTCAAAAGAGTTTAAAAAAGAAAAGAAACGTGCAGGGCATATTTGTCCAAGGGAATTTTTTAATATCAATATTTTATTTCAGAAGCACTGGATTAACAACCTAAAATAAAAGAGCAATATTAAAAAAAAATTAATAAAAAATAAAATCACATGAAATAAACAAGCAAATACAACAGCAGATAGAATATCCCCTTATAAGACATTACAGAAAAAATACACAAGCAAACAAATAGATCCATGAAAATACTGTAATAAATCTAGAAAGCATGTGAAATATGAATAAAATGATCCAACACACTATGTGATATGTGATGGGCAAGAGTGTAAGTGAAAGAGCACCAAAGAAGAGTCCAAACGTTGCATTTGATTTTGATAAACAAAAGATCCACCACAGTGATCAGCTGCATCCAGTCAGGAACATTCTGGGGGTGCCAAAAATGGAGGGGAAAAAAGGGGGAGGGTGGGGGGCTAGAAAGCTAGAGGCCACAGGCGTGTGTAGGTTTACTTTTTTTAAATTGCTGGTTTAGAGAATAAAGCCGAGGAAATAAAATAGTTATAAGTAAAGGTTTGCAAAAAGATGTTTTTCCCCTGTCCACAAGGCACGTGGCACACATCCTTCAAGGATGATGGTGGGAAATCATGTGTAGAGTGCAAAGCATGTTACATTTATAGTCCCCAATCCAAAACGATTGTAAAAAGTTAATTTAGAAGTGGAATAGCTGCACTTTTGATTATTTATTTGTCTCTTTTCTGAAGTTGTGTATCAGCAGATTTCTGCAGGACGCCCCGCTAATTAGGCCAAAATTTCGGTTTGATCCGAGCTGGGCATGTTGTTCTTTTTCGCTCTCGGTCAGTCAGAGGCTATTTCAAAACTAGGATAATTTTCGGAGTGAATCTCGTGTCCTTAATGGTCGGTTAAAAAAACAAAAAAACAAAAACACGTTTGACTGAAATGTCTGTGATTTCCAACGTTGAAATCCCTCGCCTATTTTGTCCACGCGATAACCTGAACGTGTTTGCGTGCCTCGTTTACATTCGAGTCCGTTTTTAAGATGCAACCACAGACTCAAAGGCAAAGGTGCGCTTTTGCAAAGACCTGGGTCCGCAGGCGCTTGGCTTCCATGAAAGAGCTGATGCGCTACTTGATCCCAGTGGTCAGGCTGAACATAAGAGGGCGCTCCCATTGCACCTGGCTGTGCTGCCCTATCCACCCTAGACACACGGAGCCGGACACCAGCCTCTCTCGTGGGTTCTGCAGCGGTAAACAGCGCAGGCTCAACTGTTACATTCGATTGATTATTGAGTGAGGGAAAAGGGGAAAAAGAACAACAAACATGATTTTAAGAAAATTGTATTTTCTCAAAATTTCAAATTATTCCGCATCAGTAAGTTGTACCTTTTTATGAAAAATAATAATATATTGAAAAGTTTTTAAATGTCTGTATTTACAGTTAAGATGGGTAACCTGGGCTCCAGTCTTTCTAGCCTATTATCAGCCCAGCTGGGGTCACTGAGCGGAGGATCGAACCCGCGGGCCGTGCGTGTGGCGTCTTTTAAATGTGTCATTAACATCTTCACTAAAAAGAAAAATCAATTTAATTTTCGTCGTTAAAAAAAATATTTGTGTTGTTTCCCTTTGTGTCTCAGCCTGAGCTTCGAGTCCACACGCAATTTTTATTTATATTTTCACAGCATAAGCTCGCTCAGTCGGTTTCCTTAAGAATTTCCTGATGCCCTTTTCATATCTGTTTACCATAGCCTGAACACATGACTGACACTCCTCTTGTTAATATTGCAGCCTATGAACATCTTAAATCCCTAAATCCTTCGGAATATAATGGTCGTTATCTCTTTATAAAGTTATATGACTTTTCTCGATAGCAGCTTTCATCTTTAAATACTTTCACCCCTGCTCATTTCCTCTGTTTCCCTTTGTGCTTTGTCTGGGATTCCGAGTGCATGGCGTACACGCGCGGGCACGCGTAACACGGGAGCACGGTAGCCGATCTGTTAAATAAAGTAAATGTAATTTAATTTGAACACATTAAAGTAAATATTTCTAAAAGCTGACAAGTGCTACACGTGGGTCTCTGACAACCATCACAGAGTGCCGGTTCAAGCACGTTAGTGACGATTATTGGGGGGAGGGGGGCTCTGCCCTCTGAATGCACAGTTTTGTTCCTTGCAGTCCTTCATATGGTCAAGCACTTTCATGTGCTCCGCATCTACGGAGAATTTTGCATTTTTAAGCTCCTCTGCCTTTCTTTGTCATATCCACGGGCTGTCATAGCCACAGGTTGTGTTGAATTTGCAATGCCACTCATCGATGTATGCCTATTGAGGCTGGCACGTGGACAGTTATCCTTCCCACTGAGAGGCGCAATTGAATGGTGGTAACACAAAAGCTTCAGACCCTGTCAGTTCCCCCTTTTTCTCTTTTCAGTGATGCATAGGCCCTAAAAGCATCAAGGCCTCTGCCTGACTGCTCTGCCTTTGATTTAGCCTACACTATACTCAATATGGTCGCTGATGGAGTAATATCAATCAGGCCTTTGCATAAATTTGTAAACTGAAGTTTGCATTGTTAGGCTTTAGGCGACTGACTGGCTCAAATCTGCCTCCTACAAGCCTCAAATTACACCACACTCTTTTATTATCTCGCAGCCCCTTTAACTCCTCTCGCACGCTGTTTTCAACCTATTCATTTTTACAATCTCTTCTTCCCGAGAGAGCAGACACGTCGCAAATCCTCGAGATTCCTGCAGACTGCCTCTCACACTGCAAAAATGCGAGCTGTTCGAAGGGGCGATGCAGTTGTCTTGTTTTTCTAAGAGGGGCATGCTATACAGGCGATGCCGCATTGCTTAAAAACAGGTATCAGTGCCTACCGTGGCTTGTGGAAGGCAAGTGCTGAGGAAATGCCGTGTTACAGCACACCATATATTTTACCAGCAGAGAGAGAGGGAGAGAGAGAAGGGGGAGAGACAGACAGAGAGGGAGGGAGGGAGAGAAAGAGAGCGATGGAAGGGGGGAGTTGGGTCTTGGCCATATAGGATACAATGTAAGAAGTTTGATTTTCATAGGCTCTTCAAAGGAATATATGCTATTGGATCTGTAGAAACGCCGGGTCCCATGGGGTTTCATAACCTTTCTAACCTTTAAGTCAAAGGCCCCTGGAAAATATAAAATATGGTCTAGCATTCATCTACCATCTTCGCCACTGCACCATCACAAAAGGCTAAACACATCGGCTGTGTGAGATCCTCGAAAAAAATAAATAAAAATGAAACACATTAGATTTGTCTGTGCCATGCATTTCTATCCGAGACACGCGAAAACAAGCAAACAAACAAAATACATGTTCGGTAGATTTATTAACCCGGTTAAAAGTCGTTTCTTACCAAAGCTTTGTATACTGGGTACTTTGAATCTGTATGATTGGGCAATGTTTCGGCCGGGCTATGTTTGCCTTTTAACTGTTAACTCTGCGTCTGAATTCACCATATAGACCCAGGCTAACAAATCCGTATTGTTTCAATAAACATGGCACGTTGTGTTATCAGGGAAAGCTACTGCTTGTATTCAGTGGACCAGGGACTCTATATGGAAGTGTTTGCACAGAAAGTGTGCACACTAAGAGTGAGGGATTGTCCATTTCCTCGGAGAATCAACAATAAAATTATCATAACAAAGAGCACTGAGAAACTCAAAGGTTGATTTTTTGCAATGCGGTCTTTTCATTCGGAGGAAACGATGGGACATCAGTTACAGAGGAGACGTGCTTTACGGAAATATTATTAAGACAAACAAACGCAGAACCTCAACAAATTCATGTTCGGATCGATCATAAAGGCTTTCAGAATTTCCTGAACACGAAACACCTCAGGAGGAGATGAGACACTGACCACCTGGGCTTCCTGTCATAATATCAGTGTAATTATCACAGCATAGCAAATTCCATGCATACAGACCGGAGTGGACCAAACAAAAAAACGCCTGACACAACTCTGTCACCTTGTCACACATTTATAGTGTTATTATTATTATTTAAGAGAAGGTGCACTTATTGAACACGATGCTGCCAACAAACAAAATCAGTTTAGTAATAGATGTCTTGATAGCCTGTTTCCCCATCACTCCTCTGTGTTTCAGCAAGCCTTTCACTGATGTGCTGGGTAAGAAACAATATATGTATATTTTTTAAATAGCTACTTCAGGCTTATGCACATTATAAATAGCCTTAAAAATTAAATTAGATATAACACACATGTATATGGTTGTGGTTTCAACAAGTTCTTTATTTGGTTGGAGTTTTTTAAGAAGCTGAATTTTCTTTGCATACTGTACGAATAAAAGCAGCTCTCACGAGTTTGCCAGATTTACAGGAAAAAAAGAAAAAATATTTAAACCTTTTATGGGGTTCTCCTAATATCTTAAATAACAAATTATTTTATATTCCAACACTGCTATAAGATATTGTGCTGAATTTTATTTGGTCTGCAATTTGGAACTGGCTGTAACTGTAAGGACGACACGTCCTTTTCATACCTTCTCCGTCAAACTTGCATTTTGCTCTGTCTTATTCTATAAAACCAAATTTGACAATTTCACATTTCCGTCAGGTGTCATGGCTTTGTTTGCTTTATTTCACTTAAATATACGCACACACATTTTTATGCGAGTTGAGAAACACCTCATTGCTCTAAAGTTGCAGTAGACTTTCATATACGTCTCACCATTGAGCCAGTCACCGTTGTTTTAATTTGATTTGATTTTTATTTGGGAAATAAACGCAAGAATTCAAAAGGATTCCCTTCCATGTTTTTGCAAGGGTCGATCTACACGAAGTTGATCAAAGTTTGACATTTTTGAAGGCGCGCAACACCGCTGTTTAATGCCAACTTCAGTCTCTGGGCAAGTGGCTTTCCTCTTAATGCTTCAAAATGTATAAATGTACACGTACATATAACCTGTTAGTTCTAATATCCAGGGAACTAAGCATGCTCTTTTTTCCCTTTGTTTTTTGCGGGTTACAATAGTAAGCTATACCCTGGCATCCTGCATGCTGCTGTTACAGTACACTTTTGCATAGATGTGGAAATCGCTTTGAAAAAAATAATCATCCCCCCCGCAAATGTTTATTGTAGTTCTTTGCAAACACGACAGGTCGCTGAATGGTTACAGGTACACTGTGCCGATGACTAGCAGGCGAACTTTTCTGGTTATTTCAGCTGCCGAGAGTCTGATTTGGTTTTCAATAACTTCTTTAAACGTACAATCTAAACTCACTTAAAAAAAAGAAGAAGAAGAAGAAGAAGAAACATAACCCTCCGTGCAGCTTTGACGAGACCAAATTGGCTCGCATGGACCCAAAAGAGACTGAATAAAATAAAGCCGGGCTGCTTATGCGCTTTAAGTGACCGAAACATGTGCATATCTTTCATTTTAAAAAGCAAAAACCGCGACAAGAAAACGTTTTCAAAAAGTGGAGGAAAAAAAAGAGCGGAAGAAAAGCTGCGTCCGTGGCACCGGGCTTTGCCTGCTACGGCTGCCTGCTCCACTATTAACTTTCGCTGCCTTTCCTCTAATCAAACTCTTACTTTCCGCTGTTCTTAATTCCATATTTTCAATTCCTGATCATTACTTTCCTCTTTTTTTCTACTTGTATCTATCCATCCATCCCTCCCTCCCTCCTCTTTCTCCCTCCCTCCCTCCCTCTCTCTCCCGAGCTCTCTCCTTTGCTGAATCTTATTGATCCAGAAGGCGGCTAATTAGCCCTTCCCTTCGTGCCTGTGTAATGAAGCACATGCGCACTGAATTAATCACAGCCATTTTTTGCAGGAAACTAATTAGCAGGAATAAAGATCCAAAGAGTTTTTTCTTTTCAATCATCAGATCTCACTTTCACCTCTTCCTCGCTCCCTCTAACACAAGACTCATCGCCTGCTTTGCATCCAAATTATTTTTATATTGCCTTTAACAACTAATAGTACCTACTTCGTTTTTTACACTCCGCAACAACAATGATCTTTCTTTTGCCACCCTAAGCGCAAACTGACCAAAAGGGGACTGCCTTGATGGGATCTTTAGCTAAATCATCTCAATACTGGATTAAAAAGCGAGGATCACAAACCGGCAGCGAGAAATTGTAAGTTTCAACTTTGCGTTTGTCTCTTTTCCTCTGTTTCAGCGATCCTATTCTTTTCGCTGTCTGACTTATCTGAATCTCTCCTCTCCTATCTGTTCGTAGTTTTTTCGTGTAGCGGACCTGGCTATTCTCACGTTGTGAGAAAAGGCTGGCGATCACAAGTTCATTTCATGCAAGTAGTTGGTTTATTCTCGATTTTTATTCGTATCGTTACCTGTGTTTACATCAGCGTCCGTCCTCTCCTCCTCATGAATGGAAGATAAGAAATAGGCAAGACAGCGATCCACTCCAAGCAGTTGATCGTGGAGAGAGGGGGGGGATAAAAAAAGCACGGTTTTAAAACAAATGTGTGCTTTTCGGTGGGATCGGGGAAAGGTGTAGAGGGTTTGTGGTTGTCGAGAAACGTGTTTTGAGGCACAAACGCAATGAGAGAGGGCTGTGCTGAGCGGCGGACGAAGGGCAGCGGCAGCTCCACATGAGCGCTGCCCAGAAAAGGAGCTCCAAGTCCAGCTAGTGGGGTCCGTGTGTGTCCGGCAGATGGGAACATCTCTCTCTTTCTAAATTTTGACAGATTTCACACTTGCCACATCCACGGGGTTTCACCAACGTCGTGTGCTTATAAAATCCTCTTCTGGATAAAGACATTTTTGTTCTTCTCCGACACGTCTCTGTCTGAAATGGGCAATCCCTCCGCCCTGCCTTAGTTCCTCTAGCTACACTTTCCCCCCTTTACCCCACTTTGTCCATCTTTTCTTTTTTATTTTTCATAGCGGTTTGCCTCTTTCAAGCGTTGTTTTTAAGTCGATACTCGCTCATTCACTGACGGAGTCACATGCAAATCGATCGACGTGTGTGTTTGTGTGTGTGTGTGTGTGTGTGCGTGCATGAGCGGGTTTGTGTTTGCGGGCGCGGTGTGTGCAATGTGAATGTGGTTTGTTGAGGGAAAAACGGAGCCCAGGGTCTCCTTCGTGACAGGAGCGGATCAGCAGGACCTTGTACACGGACAGCCTGAGAGTCTGAGCAGCGCTGCACAGAGCAGACATGCATTTTAGGGAAGACGGCGACAGCCTGCGTCTTCTGCCTCGAACTACTTGGCTACCGTATCTTGACTTTCAAGAAAAGACTTTTCCCCGAGAAACGTTGACCAGAAAGACAACAACACATTTCCTCATTTGACTGACCTTAAGCAGACACTATCATTCCAAAGTTACTGCCGGAAACTTTAAGCGTGGTCCAGGCTAAACCTGCAGGTCACTGAATGCATTTAGTGATCGCTTGTAGGAATAAAAAAAAAAAGAGTGAGAGAGAGAGAAAAGAAAGTCAAACTGGATATCTTCAAAATAGAACAGACTGCATTGTTGAGTGGAAAACACACGCCTTTTGAAAGAGATGGTCTCAGCTGAAGAGGCCTTTTCCCCCCAATACAGTTGATTATAGCTTTGATAGGCCAACTAATCTCCCCCTCCCAAAAAACATGAATCTGATCGGAAAAAATAAAGAAATCGGAAATTCTGTTGCCTTGACTGTAATTGAAAGATGAAAATTTCTGTAAATATCCTCAAACATAACGACTACTTTTCAGGAGGACTTGGTCTATATACGGCTTTTTAAAAAAGCGGCGAGAATGATTAGGTAATCTGCGATATATTTCGCGACACAGAGTCGGGAATAGAAAGAGAGAAAAAGGTTTTTCCGAGCGAGCAGAGGCATTGATAGGATATGTGTACCGTTTGGGGAAGCAGAAAGGGGGGTGAGAGGCTGTGTGTGTCTGTCTGTGAGGGTGGGGGGGTAGGTCAGACAGCAAGAAACGGGGGGAACAGGGGTCATGGAGTGAGAGCAGAGATAAAAAAGACAGAGAGGAAACCCCCTCGCAAACAGCCGAGGGATAATGGGGAGAGAGTGGGTCTGGCTGGGGGAACAGGGTGATGGTAGGCTAGTTGTTGGCATGTTTTGGGAGCCACACAAAGCCCGTATGGTTGTCAGCATCTGCAGGATTAAGACTTATTTTAGGATGGGAGAAACGAAAATAGATCAGTAACGGGTTTAATACAATTAAACGTTCATGTAGTCAAGAGGTTGCAAGAGAAAGCCCCCCCCCCCCCCCCCCCCCTTAAAAAAGGGGTGGGGGTGCTGCTGAGGGTAGGAGTGCAGAGGGGTCAGATAGCCATGGGCCATAGAGGAGCAATCAGAGGAAGAGGTCAGGTAAACAGATCCCTACCTTTCAGGCTGTAGAGGAGCAGACAGAAAGAGATTAGCACTGCCAGAGAGAGGAGAGACCAGCATTCTTATTTTTCTTTGCATTTTTATCGGTAATCTGATTCACATTTAAGTCATTTTTTTCTTCTTCTGTACTTTGTATTCCAGTGTCTTTCTGCGACTGCAACAGTAACTTTTATGTGCTTCGAATTTTAAAGGTGTTAATATAGGACAGGTAGGCTGCTGTGCCAAAACATGAGTGATCTCCCTTCCTCCCCTGCCTGACAGTTAACGCTCCACATCCTCCCTCTCTCTCCCTCTTACCTTACAAAACAAAGACAGCAGAAATGTTTACTGTCATCTCACCTGTCTGATTTTCCTGTCTTGCCTCATTGTCATATTTATGTTTAATTATAACAGTTCTAGGAAAAGGTATAGGAATGTCACTGGCTTTATTTTTGTGTAATCTATTTCACAAATTGTCAGGAGCTGTGTTTGGTGTCGCTAACTGTAGTATCTCAAGCTCATCTCTGACTGTGATAGTGGAAGTATTCCGCTCAGGTTTAAAGTGCTACCAGAGTGATGTATTTACCACAGACAGCTTGTGTAGAAATATTTGAGGCCATCGTATTTATTTTGATTTGATTTCTTGTGATCAGAGTTATTTCTCCCTCTCCGTTAATATCTTTCTCAAGACTAGGTTATCATTTTTGTTTAGAAGAGTGTTTTTTGCCAAAAGCTCATTTTTAATATTTCCACAAATCCAAAACATTTCAACACAAATAGGTATGGCAAATCACCTAAGCAAAATATGAAGGTAGTATATTCCCTATGTTGACAATAAAAGAAAAAAAAATATAGCTTATGGATTTATTTCCCAAATTTAATTGTAATTATTTTTATCAGAATTTTATTAGTGTTATAATTTTATCTTTTTGACATCACACGGTGGGATTGTTATGTGAACGTGATGGACAAGTATCTAAATTCTTTTTCTTTCTTTGAAATCAACTGGATTTGATTTTCTTCTCCACCCCAATAGCACTGTGGTGCATTTCGTTGTGAAGCGTGATTCTGGTTGTGATTTATCGTGTACTCACACCTGGTTATTTCTGTGTTCTTTGTGTTGCGATTGTTATTCATAACATGAAGGCAATATTTGGTGTCGTAAAGCTCTGATATGATGTCAGTATTTGCTGTGGAGATGTGCAGTTGCCATTGATCTTGCACGGCAACAAATCGGTTGTCCACTGTTTGCACTTAGCCACCCCCTCATCTTCCATTACAATATTTGATGACAGGTATATTCAGAGAATTCAGGTGTCACTTGACCGAATGAGTGGGAACAGCAGGTCCAGTTTTGTAAATGAGATAAAGGGGAGTTGCAGTCATCACAGATGGACTTGTTCCGTGGTTTGGGGGGGTAGCACAGAGAAAGGGGAGACAGCGCCTCTGGCTGTCGTAACCCCTTCTCTTCCTCTCCATCTCCCCTCTCTCTCTCACTCTCTCTCTCTCTCCTCCCTCTTTCACTTACCATCCTGTTCTCTGTGTTTTTGCGTTTCGCTCTCCTTAACTCCCACCTTTCCGTGCTTGGGCACCGGTGCCGTGGGAGAGCTCGCTGCCATGTCCTCTGTCGGAGAGAGCCCTCTTTGGGTGAAACAGTAGGCTTGGGCCATGTAGGAGACATTCAGCACAGTTTCACTTGTGTCAGATAAAGTGTGTGTATGTACATATAGAAAACAAAAATCCATACTGATTTATGCAAAAAAAAAAATTCTCCATATTATTATTATTATTATTGTTATTGGACGGTTATTAAACAGTCACCAGACAGTTATTTCCTCCTTTCTGTGTATTGTCTGCATGTAAGTCAGATAGTACAATATATGTGACTGGCAGTGATCACAGACGATGGCTTTTGAATTTGATGTGTGATTTTGATGCATGGTCATGCAACAAAGACCAGTTTTTCCAGCTGTCCTGCAGCCGAGGCCAGTATTTGCAGTATTTGTGTCATGCTATCATAAAGAAGCGGGCAGGGGGAGGAGGAGGGTGTCTTAGTTAAACACAGATAGTGAGAAAGTGGGATGGGAGAATAGAAGGGATGTCATACTCTAGTGTCTGTGTGTGTGTGTGTGTGTGTGTGTGTGTGTGTGTGTGTGTGTGTGTGTGTGTGCGTAAGCATGCCTACAGTGTGTGCATGAATTCTCTACCTGATCCCTAATCCCAGTGGCCCCCAGTGTCCAAAAAGAGTTCCTCTTTATCCTCAGAAAGCCATTCCTTTTTTCCTTATAATTCTCTCCCTGTCATTTTTTCTTCCGAGCTTTTCTTCATCTTCAGTGTCATCCTTTTATCTTTAAGTGAAATTGGTTGGTTTTTTTTTTTTTTTTGTGGTTTACTCTTTCACAATATGTTATCGTGTTAACAATCTTGGTTAAATCATTGTGGTAGACAAGATTTATGACTGAGAAAGATGCGCATGTGTGTGTGTGTGTGTGTGTGTGTGTGTGTGTGTGTGTGTGTGTGTGTGTGTGTGTGTGTGTGTGTGTGCGCGCAGCAGCGTTCAGATTTGTGGGCATACTGCCGTTCTGAAAATCTAATATCTTTTGAGTGTTCCCCATCAAGGTCTTTATATGATACCCTTTTGTTTTTGTAGTCGATGCTTTTATTAATTTTAAACAGTTTCCAAAAATCTAAGCCAGCGTTCAAATCAGAGCAGACCTGTGTTGTGAGAACGCAACATCGCTCTCTTATCATACAGACATTAGAAAGATGGGGAGAAGGAGAAGAACACCCCCCCCCCCCCCCCCCCAATGTTTAGGAGCAAAGTGTGACGTCTAATTTGACTTTCTCCCCTCTAGTGAAGGGTATTCACTGTCTGCCATGGAACAGAGTACAATAATGTGTGACACAAATTTATACAAATTTTCATTCAATTCTAACAATAAATTAGTGCCGTGGAAGTCATGAAAAGGGGATTATAATGTGTTTGTGCATCTCCGTCCTTGACTAGAATCTCAGTATTGCTTCTGTAATAAATGTACAATATCAGTTTTGCAGCAAATAAGGCTGCTTGATAGATAGCGGTGTTGTAACAGTGATAAAGACTGTTTTATTTTTGGGTTGCTGTATCGACTGTGAGTGGAAAAGCTGTGTGATGCATGCCTGTCCCGGCAGTATACTGGCAGTATCGTAAAAGGTGAGTGTGTGTTGTGCATGTGTGTGTGGTAGCTATGACTGACTGTGCATCCTATCTGAGGCAGCAGCAGCTAGCTCTTGCATTTAGGGATGGGAGGAACATCGGTTTTGCGTCGGCATAAGGCTACATATGCCTACACGCGGGCAGGGTAGGGATGACAGGGAGGACTCAAAGGGCTGCAAAATTGAACTGAGCGGCACCCCAGCCCCCCATGAGCCCACCCTTCTCTTGGACCCTGGAGGCCAGCATTCCACCCTCCACGCTAGTGCTTATCATCACAAAGGGCAGAATGCATAAAACATGGAGGACGCTTAGACAGAGGCAGCCCAGGTTGCCTTTCTCTCTCTACACTGAGCCCTGGAACAATACATGGGCCCCTCTGGCCTGTGACTCTGACGACACACACGCCGTCTTTTTTGTCCTCCCCTATTTCTTTGTCATCCTCTTCCTCTTCCTCTGTGTTACTGTGCTCTGTGGAGTGATAACTGCCCTCGTATTGTTTATCTGTGTCTGTGAAATCTACTTTGTGTAACCGAAATGTAAGCGTGCGTGCGTGTGTGCGTGGGTGTGTGTGGGTTGCATGAGGGAGAGGGAGTGACAGGTTCAGAAAAGTGACAGTGCATCAGCTGCATAGCTCCTGCTTTCAGTGCGTGTGTGCGTGTCTATATATGTCTAATAAATATACATATATATTTTTTATTATTATAATATTATTATTATGTTATTCATATAATTGACCTATTGAATAGATGCCAGCATTTAGTAATAAAATAAATATTTTATATAAAAGAAGCCATCAGCACGCCGTTTTTTCTTGTTGCTAATTTATGCCAGGGTCATCTAATGACCTAAAATCATGGCTTATATTAATACCAATTAAAGTGTGTGTGTTTTAAAATAACAGATCAAATACTATGTGAAAGTGATGCTAATATTTGTTCCTCCATGCAAGTCATTCTCCTCTGCTACTGTGCCCTGTGTTAACACTGCTACACGTGCATAAACAAGCTGTATTTGACTTTTTTTGTATTTACTTACTGACTGATTCACTGATACAGTGAGGTAAAACTGCAATTCGAGTGTTTTTTCTTAATGCAGTGATATTCTATTTTCTTTTTTCACTTCTTGGTTGTAGCTTTAGTTTTGATTTCAGATTTAGGTCATAATGATTTTAATTCCCTTTCTGTGCTTTTGCATAGCATCTACTCCGCTCTGAGACTGTGACAAACAGTAGTTATGTCTGCCTAAGGAGGTATTAGTCTGCATCTGTCTATGCGTTATGAGTGTCTGATAGCTGGGCGGTAGGAATGTACCACTGGGATGTGCTGGACCCCAGCAGGTCTATGGCACTTCCTCTCTGTGTACCTCACAGCTTATCCTCCTCAGGATTACAGAGAGAAGAAAAGAAAAGAGTGATGGCAGGAGCACCCTTTCCCTCTCACACCCGCTTTCCTATTTTTACTCACACGCACACACACATACACACTCTCATACAAATCCCAACAAAAAGTGTAATTCACTTGCAAATGTGTAGTATCCCGACCATGTTGCACGTTGAGGGGATGGAGAGAAAGAGAAGGCGAGGGAGGGGCGGAGATGGAAAGACTGTAGTGTATTTCAGCATTAGACAAGGCTGAGATGAAGCTACAGACTGCTGCTTCCTGTTCATAAAAGGCAGCCGGCTTCATCTGTTCGCCGATAGATTATTTAGGAGTTTGCGCACATCATCTGTTGTTTTGTCTGTGTAAATAACTAAATGTGGGCATGTGTGCATTACAAGATGTCGTACAGAGAGCATGCGAGTCAAAACTTGCCATTTGTCATTCCCCTGGTTTCTCCTGAGGTGGCCTGGTGTTGCTTGCTTGGTGCCCTAGGCGACTGATCTGCCAGCAGTGAAGGGGTTAAGAAGCAGGGATAGCCCTCTTTTGTCTCTGCGGCCCTCTTTGCCATTGTTGTGGTGGAATTGAGCTCAGTGCACCTCACTTGACCACAGCAAAGCAATAAAATGGCCTCTAAGTGCTGTAGCCTCCATAGTCTTCAGATGTCAGCTTTCTTTCAGCTTCTGCATATAGTTTCCTTTTTTCCTCGGTGTTCACTGTACCGTGTATGCATACCTTCTGTGTATTATATTTTTACTAATACATTTAACATAACATGCTGATGCATTTTATTACTCCTACATGACTATATATTTTTTTAACTGCATAGTGAGAAGAACTTTAGCTCTTTGTGTGTGTTTTTTGTTGGAAGGTGCACGTAAATCAGAAACGAAATTCTTTCATTTTTTTAGTTGGTGCTGTGATTGGTTGGATTATATAAAAGAAAATAGCTGTGATGGTCCTTTCCTGAAAACAATATCAATATATATGTTTTCTTTATTAGCTTTCAGTGAATATAAAGCAGCATGGAGCTTTATAGTATGATGGATTTTTATGGAATTGTGCTTTTTTTTTTTTTAAATACATACAATCTGATCACCACCTAAGTCATTATCAAATGAAATGAATAAATTAAAGCACCAGCTGAATAAATGACAGCAGGCTTGGATCCTTCAGTTTTTAAGCTATACACTGTATTTTATTATTTTATATTTTCAGTTCTAAAACAAGTAATAATGAAACAAATGCAGGTCATGATATACATATTTCATTTGAGAATGTATTATTATAATGTGGTGTTACCGTGTTCGAATGCACAGATGATTGTTTATAGCAAAGTCCCACCTTGGCAGACGCTGTAATTAAAAAGAAGATATACTGCATGTGCGTCTGTCGCCGTCTCACCTCGTCAAATAAGCATCTACCTCTTGCAGTGAGCATGTCCATGGATTTATGAAAGATTTCTGATTGGCTCAATTATAATTGCCACTGTCCCGAGTTAAAACCATTTATGGCAGGTGTCACACACACAGGCAACATTATATGGGACACCAACCTGCAATTAAACTAGCAGTTCTTCAAAACCACGATATTACTGCAAGCCTCTACGTTATTCTGAATGGTGTCTCTGTCTTGTGTGCCTTTGCCTCTCCCGTCTCCTCTCTTTGCTTTCCTCCTCCGAAGACACGTGTGGGTTTCACTCTGGGTCTCACTGTACCAAAAACAAATGCTGTTTCTCATTTTCCCTGTGTTAAATGAACAAACATAAGGACTTCAGTGCCTCATAATAAATTGATTAGAGAGTGCAGACTCCCACACAGCAACACCGAAAACTGAAGATGTACAGTGTAACTCTGCGTGTGTGTGTGTGTGTGTGTGTGTGTGTGTGTGTGTGTGTGTGTGTGGCCAGCAGAGGAGAAGGCATACTCTCGTTTCCTCCCTAAGCAACTATAAATGTATATTTATCCAGTTTCATGGCATTTGTTGTCTCGTATATACCTTATACTTCCACATATGTTCTCAGCGCTGTTTTGCACCCAGTAGCTGAGGTCTCGTTATGACAGCGCTGTGGCGTTTATGTATTTGATGCGTAAATCTGGTAGACTGTTTGGCTTTCATTCTGATGTTTGGTGTCACAGACCTGAGATCTGGCCTAAGCTGGAGGGGGTGGGGTAAGTCCCATGGGGCTGAGACAAGGCTATAGGGCCGTAACAGACCGGTGACCTCGGCTTTGTGACGTCATTCGCCTCGTCTGGTCACCATGGAATTCATTTTCCCTACTGTTTAATGAATGAAGATGGGGGCCCCGGCTAGTTTATGGAGCTATTAGTTTTTCTGCTGAATATGGAGACCAATGTAAGAATAAGACAGCATAATGGCAATTTATAATAATGACTTTAGGTTAAAACATCCCTTTTATAACTTCTTCACGTCTGTTAGACTTTGGTTTCATTTTAATTAAAGTTTTCTTTTCCTCTTTTATTGAACTTGTGACTTTTCAGTTTTACTCAGGTGGCAACACGTTGCAAGCATTGTTGTACAAAAGAGTAAAAAAAAACACACCCTGACCACATATAGGAAGTCAGGCTGAGGTAAGAGCTAGACTCAAAACGGATACTGACTGTTACAACAGTTTTTCTCCTCTTTACATGCTTGTGCCAATTCTTTGACAATAAAGATTCTACTTTCTCCCTTTCAATGTAATGTTTTCTCCTTCCTCTGTGGAGCCTTAAAATGTCTTTTCCCCTATAACAACTCTATATCATGCAAATTTGACTGAGATTTTAAAAAGGCTTCATTTGTGTAATTTGGGCTGTATGTCTTATGTAAATCCAGCGCTGTCCCTGCAAATCAGACGAGGTATCTGTACGAGGACGAGGAAGGCTGTAAAAAAGGCTCCTCTTACTGCCTGCTTTTGTTAGAGCCAGGTGTTTCCTCATGTCGGATCATGCCCTGATGGGGAACAACAGGCCACATGGTAGGTGAGAACCAAGTGTTTAATGCTAGCGGATAGCTTTTCTTTCTGTGGTCTTCCTGTGCCACAAGCAATGCGCAGAAAAACTCTTGCAAACAAGCAGAGTAGACTGGTAAAACCGCTCTCTGTGCTGAGGATTAACACAGGAAGTAGCCCTTGTATGGCGTAGGAGCTGTGTGGATGAACTCTTTCCCTCCCAGCAGCACCAGGAGCAGGACAAGTGTGTAGATGACACAGCTTTTGTTTACACTGGAGAGAATATGGGTTTGGAGGAAAGAGAGAAGAGAGAGAGGCGGTGGTCAGGGCAGGGGGAGGGCAGACACCAGTCTCATCACTTCCTTCCTTTCTGTAGTTTTTCATATTTTTTTTTTTTTGACATTTTTCACAAGTTGCCATTGTCAGAACAACAGCAGACAGAAGAGGAAGTGTATAACTGAAGCACATGTCCTGTTAAAACATTTTGCATGAAACATAATCATGGAACATAAATGCGTGAAAAGTTTTTTTTAATGTTTTCAGGCTCTGTCTTTGATCGGTCAGCTTGATCTCTCCTGCTACATCTACCTTTTTTTCTCTACTAGACCAGGAACATTAAACAAGGCTGTAAGTTTTGACCCTGATCAAGACCAAACACTTGTTTCCTATGGGTTTTGTTTTTTTTTAACAACTGCGCAATCATATGTGCAGATGTTCATGGCTGTTTAATTGTACATGGAATATATATGAGTTCTTTCCTGCCTTGTTATAACAAAACAGCAGACTGACACCTGCACTCTGTGTCTCGTTGAGCCCTGTGGTCAGGGTAAAATGTACTTTCACATGACAGATGGGTATGTGGGGCCTTCAACAGGAAGCCTGGCTTCAGTGTTTCACAATCTCGCCAGAAACAAGAACTGAGTACCCGCACTATGGTGAGCCGTCCGCCTTTTTTGTAATGGATGCCAGCTTGCCTGTAGTGGGTACAAGCACGGGGTGGAGGGAGGGGTACCCCAACATAAGTGGACCCCTGAGACCTCCTGGAGGGTAGAGGTGTGGCGAACGTCTGTTTTGGGCATGGCTTGTGTCAGCGTGTTTAGCGTTTGCCTGTGAGGGCATTTATATGCAAATGCTAAACAACCTATTGGGGTAGCTAATTACAGCAGGGCCTTTGTGTGTGCCTGGCAGTGAGAAGCAGGGAGTTTCTAGCACGCCAAGCCTGGACTTCCCCTGCTTGTTTACTCATTGTCTTTCCTTATTACCCCCTCATTGACACTCCCCTTTTGTGTGCCTGCGCCGTTTGCCTGCTTGCTGGCTCCTCCCCTTGTGGTGCTGGAGTTAATGTAGCAGATTAAAGAGGCAGCACTCTGGCCCTGTTTATTTCCTCTTTCATCTGGTGGCCCAGCTCTTCTTTACTCTGTAGCCATCCCTCCCATAGCTTTTGTTTAGCCACCACCCATTCAGAAAGGATTCAACCACATAAAACTCTCGCTCTCCTACAACTAATGCTCAGCTAATTACGTTGCGTGATAAAAATGCATTTAGGTCAGGTTTTAATGAAATGCAAATTTATGAGCAGGCAGAAGCAAATATTAACTTGTAGAGCCACTGATAGTCATTGGTTGGGGACAAAGGTACACCTCCCTTAACTGCCAAATATGAAGGTTTTTTGTGTGGTTTCACTGTCACTGCTGCTTTTTTTTCTCTTCTTTTTTTTTCTTTGTTGTCAGGGACTTTAGAGCAGCAGGATGCACTACAGATTTTCCAAATACGGAGTCTCCTCCTAGGCACCTGTGCAAAGATGTGCTTGCTAATAAAATCACAATGCTCCAAAGAATAATCAAGGGTAGCCCTGTTTGTATTACTGTATACAACTCAAGTTTCAAACGTGAATAAAACAGACTTCTGAGTCATTTGTTGCTATTTGTAGTAATGAGAGTACAACAAGTCCTTGAATTTAAAGGTAAATGCTGTGTAATTCACAATTAAAGAAAAAAATGCTAGACTTGAGCTAATTCTCGCCAATTCATAAAAGTGTTGTGTGTGTGTGAGGACACACTTTAGGATCACTTGGTGTTTGTGACTTCACGGGATCATCATGTGCTCGTGTGATTTAAGTTTTGAAAAGACAGGCTTTATTTCCCCTGTTTTGTAGGTCCAGACACCTGGATTTTCTGCAGTCATGATACTTTTATTTGTTTCAGAATATGATATGGGTTATTGTTTCTTTTGAAATAAAAATGTGTGCATTAGAATATCTTACTCACTTTTCTCCATACAGCATGCAGCTACATCAGACTGGCCTTGCTGCATTCTTGTGAAAATGTTTTGTGCTAAAACAAAGAGAGAGGAAGAGAGTAAAAGACCTGGTTTAGAGCTGTGTCTCACTTCATTTTACTACCCAAGTTTCACTGTTTGTTCCACAGTTTGCCACCACCTGCACCCCTTACTACACTTATAGCAACTCCCACTTTCATTTGCTGACATACACTTACCCTCACACACATATATGTAATGATAAATACTTTGGGGGGGGGGGGGGGGGGGCAGCTTGGTTGGTGAAGGAAGTCAAAATGGATCAAAGGCCATGTGTGAGGAAGCCGGACTACCTCATAGAAAACAGCTGCCCCTTGCTGTCTCTGCCTCTCACCCTGACCTGACAGCAGCCAGAAATATGAGGCCTCTCCAGACCTCTGTCCTGGGAAAGAGGGACAGGACAGCACACATACACTCTGAAAAGCTTTTGTTTCTGCTCTCTCTCACTCTCACTCGCTCTCTCAGACATACAAAGAAGAAAGAAAGCCGTTTGTCTATGCTCATTCACTCATTCAGTCACAAATAGAAATCTTCGTTTCATATATACACTCCCTCTTCCACCCTCACAAAACCATTAAATTATCACATGCTTGATTTCTCTTTATTGTCTGTTTGTTAAACTGTTTCATTAGCTGTTTTAGTCAATTTGGCACAATTTGTCTGTCAATCTTCCTCTTCCTGCAACTGCCTTTCTTTGCAATTCTCTCCTGCCAGCAACATTGTGCCTGCTCTTTCTGTGAGCGGGCCTTCCTCGACACTGTCTGAGAGTGCTTTTCTTCCCCTATGCTCTTGTCTCCACCTTTCATCACCGCATTTCTGGGATTTCTCTCTCTCCGCGCTGCTTTTCTGCTGTGTTCAAACTCTGACTGAGTTGAGAAAGGCATTCAGCTCCCTAATCCGGGCTCCCTCTATCAGGAATGCTAATACGTGTGATTGTGTGACCCGCTGAAGCCCGGCAACATCTGCAGGAGCCAATGGCGAGCCCCTGCCCTCCCACACCCACTGTGCCCCCTGCCTTTGAGCGTTCACTCACTGCCATTATTTCATTGTTTCACTTCACGCCTGTGACTGGGCAGTGCGGTTAACCCTCTGCTGCTCAGACCAGGCTACATGCAGTCCTCACACAGGGCCAGAGGGGAACTGTGGGGGGTGTATGGGTTTGGGAAAGCCCTTTCCCAGGACAAGTCCCCCTGTCAGCCCATCTGGTCTTCTACATACAGCCCTACCCCTCGCACTGTTTACTTACGCATTCCACTACTAGTCAGTGCACATTTGTGTGTTCATATGGTTTGTTTAAAAGTATGGTCACTTGTGAGTTGAGCCACAATGGCAGGAATTACCATTTGCGTCTCACTACACATTCTCCACGGGTCGATTTTGCTCTCTCGGAGACATCAGGAAATGGAAACTTACTCTTGATAGGGTGAGATCTGAAAGGATTGTGGTGTTAGCCAATAAAAACCTGTTATTAAATTTTCAGGCACCTCTTTGCCAGGTATCAGAGTTGAAAGAAATTATTGTTGAGATAGTGTCTGTTTTCAGAAAGATGAATTACTGGTAAAGCTCAACTGACAAAGTGAATCTGTGTCATGCAGGAATGTTGCTGATTGAATTACCCTTTTCTTCAGCCCCGGCTGTACTCCTGCATATGTATTCAAGCTACACCGTACAATAGACAGGCAGAGCAGTAGATTGGATTTCTGTGTGCTTCATTCACATTCAAACATTTACCTGTTAAAGCTTTCAGATCGTCAGACCTGTCAGAATTCGGTCGATGTGACTTGTTTGTGCCAGATTCTAGTCAGAAAATGCATGTGTACATCACACACACTGTAGTGTTAAGGCCGTAATGCTAAAAAAAAAGCCAAAAGAAATATTTTATACTTGAATTAAACTTTAGCCATTAAGCTGCTTGTTAGCTTTAGTGCACACTTACTGATTTTAGGTGATGCTCAAGTTTCTCAGTGTCAGTTTATTGATGAGTATGACTACAGTGGACTTTTAGTTGTGGCTGTTTTTATTTTGGGTTAAAAAAAAAAAGCCGCAGCAGTAGTAGTAAATAAATATTGCATTTGCAGAAGTCTATACCAAATGAGAGGTTTTAATTGTCTGTCAGTGAGTTCAGTGTGATTGTTGTCTGAAACTGAAAAGCAGCTACAAATTTTTTCCAATTGAATAGAGAAAATCAACTTAACAAGTAAAAGAAGTACAGAAATAGTGTAAGCTTTGTACTGAGCTGATCCAGAAGAGACCGAAAAAACACTTGAAAACACACATACGTTGACACATGTTCAAGCTGCATCAATGTTTTTGTCCTTTGTTATCAAAAGCATGATTAATCATTACATTTTTGCAAAACAGGGGTACTGTTACCATGGGGACATGAAATTGTCCATGCTGCTTTGCATATCAACTGAAAAGTTTGCGATTGTTGTACAACTCTGGGTGGCGTCTAAAGCTGCTGAAGGCCTGCATAGTTTTAAAAGAGAGTCCACTCTTTTGGCATTCTTTCACGCCTCCTGTGAGCTCTGTACTTTAGCTCAATGTGGTGCTTGTAGTGCACTTAAACACATTATTGAGCAATTCAGCAGGAATGGAGGTTTTGATGTTTTCCTGCATTTCCTTTGGCATTGAATGTCAGTGCAGATTTTCAGCCATCACTTTCATAAATAAGGGGGGAAATGTATCCACATGAGTGTGTAAACCAACCGAAGTGCAAATGAGAGGACTCACTTTTTGTTTTCTATCAAATACCTGACATAATTATGATGATCAAATCAGAGCTCCAGAATGTTAAACTTTGGTTCAAATTAAGTTTGCAGTCTTGCTCTTCACTGTTTCAGTTCCTGCAAAAATATTTAAAATGATTATAAGCCTCAAGGAAACACATGTGAGCCCGCTATTCCAGTTGTGATGGCTCACTGAAACCAAAGATGGAAGTGTGTCATCCATTTATAATATCAGAACTTCAGATCAACTGGGCCTTCCTTCCCTCCTTTATCAGAACCAACACCCTTCTTTTGAATGATCATCCACTTTGTTTTGTACGTACATGTTTTATTTTTAATTGTTTTTGTAACCTGTTCATTTATATCTATATTGCATTCTACCCATCGAATATATAAATGTTTGACTGAACTAATTGTAGGATTGCAGCTCCCTTATTCCTTTGTTTACGGGCATGTTTCAGGATTTCAAGACGGTTTAAAAGGAATGGGCTCCACAGAGCCAAATTGGATCTGGGTATGTAAATACTGCTCTGATGTTTAATGAGAAACAAAGTTAGCTAATTATAGCAGCTCGGAGAAACATGAGGAGGACAGTGGGAAATGTTTCCATCACTCCCTAGCTCTATAGATTACTGCCTAATTGCCTCAATCGAATCAGGCGGAGACATTAGCCAGAGAGGCAGAGAGTGAGAGAGAAAAACATGGGGATGGGGCTGATTACACATATCCGTCGGTGGCTCTTTAGATAATCCAGCAGAAGACCAGCAAACTGGGCTCTCTGACTTGGTATGAGCCCCTCTGTCTTCTTTAGTCTGCATGTCTCCCATGTTCTGCTCCCCTCCCCCCGCTGCAGTTGTGAAGGTGAGGATAGCAGGGTACTGTGTTCTTTTCTTCCATGAAAGCCAGCTGCAGAGGTGATTCATGCTCCCATGCGGAAGTTTTTCAACTATAATTACAAGTAATTCTGACACATGTTTATGCCTGATTTTACCAGACAGCTTCTCCGCTAATGACAAAGTAGTACAGAACATCCGCCCAAACATTTGTTACAACAATATTTTTCTGCCTTATTATTGTATGTTGTCATTTTAAAAACACAAAAAACATGTGGCGCCCCATTGGCCAACCTGTTGACAAACCTGGAGAATGGTTTCGCGCTCATTTTTTATTTATTTTTTTTAACAATAACTCTGCTTTGTCAAATATCAGGAGTGTGAGAGTGTGAAACTTGAGCCAGATAGAAAATGAAGCCAGAGAGTTTTTAAGAAAGTCTTATTGTGGGAAGCCCAGTTTGCCTACTTGTGTTTATTTTATGTCTCACTGAAAATGATAAGGAGGGAGGAAAATGGCCCGTTCGCTCTGCTTATGTTAATTCCGGTAATTTCAGTTAATTGTGGCGCAGCAATAAAACTGAAAATGAACTGTGTCCCACTTATGTTTTGTAGGCAGGGTGAGCAGAATAAGGCGCTCCACTGGATCTGTTTCATCAGAGCACAGTAATATTGAGGTCAGCTGTCCAAAATGATCTCATGTTAAGGAATCGGCAAGTCAGCAGGGTCAGAGCAGAACCGCCATGACGACACTTTCTCCACGGTGATAACGCTGCCCTCCTTTCCCTCCCCTTCACTTCCTCTGCATGGGAACAGCAGAGAGGAGTCTGAACTGTATCTGTGCCCTTTAGCTCTGAGCCAGAATGGTACTACCATTGCCTTCTTACAAAACATGCATCAAAAATCAAGTGAGGAGAGTTATGATTAACTGGATGTTTACACTTCTGATTATTCATCGCTTCAGCATGACAAATCTTTCCATCCTTAAAGTCCTCAACAAATATCCCAGTACCCAAAAATAAAGAACAGAAAATAGTTGTTTCCGGATGTCTTAGGAGTATAAATGGGTGCCTGTAAAATTCTTCCCTCAGTTTTCCCAGACAGGATGCTTAGCATAGAAAAAGCATGTAGGAATTCTGTGTGGGGAACCCAGTCTCCAGCAGATTCCTTTTTAAAGTTCCTTTGGGAAAAGAGGCACTGTAAACAGATAACGGCACTCATGCAGAAAGGGTCGGAAGTGGGAGGTCTTACTTTTTCAGGCCTTTGATATGATCACTCTGGGTGCCGCTTTTTGGAAGGTCGTGTGAGAGTAGGTGAACTGGGCATTTCGCTTTAGCTTTGCTACTCATTTACAATCCACTCCTCAGCACATTAAGCCCAATGTTGTCAAAGCATATTAAGCTGAGTTCTAAGTGAGTTTGATTGGTTCTCAGGTGAGGTTATAGCTCCTATCTTTATCCTGTCCTACAATTGGTCAAATATGACCTAGCTCTTTAAATTTCTCACTCACAGGCTATTTTGGCACCCTTACTCTCTGTCTCCCCCTCTGTCACGCACACATGTTCCCATAATTTATGGCTGCCGGGTCCTTGATCAATTGATAGCAGGGAATCCTTTGGTAAATAGAGTTTTAGACACATTGCCAATAGACCTGGGCTATTGATTGGAGTGTAAATTAAAAACTTAATCAGGTCTCCGAGATAAGATTTATCTCCGCTCCAAGCAAATTACAGGGCTGACTTGGAGACATAAAGGCAGGCCGGTGGGCAGATGAGCATTGCCCCTTCATGGGTGCCACGTCTGGCCACAATTCTCTGTCGTCTTTCACTGCTCGTGCCACCCACCTCCACTTCTAGGCTCGCTCTTGTCTTGTAGACTAGAACATGTGCACTTTTGTGTTGACATAATGGATAAGTGCTATTCTTGAAGTCTTTAATTAGAACTAAGACTGGCTTGGGCTAACAGACTCTAAAGCGTACGGTGGACATATTTATCCAGCATGTCCTACTGTGCCATTATGCACTTGGGAAGTAGTTTTATTTCTTTATCATTTTGTTCTGTTTAGCAGTTTATCTTGTTCGCTCTTCTCAATACCGCCTCCCTTCCTCTCATGCTCTGTGTTTAATCACTCACTTTCATTGCTGCCTGTGATGAAATATGTAAATCATTACACCCAGCTTTTATTTCTTCAATAATATTCTCATCTTGTTGAGGTCATTTTACGCTACAATAAATTCATGCACATTCATACGCACACGTGGTGTTGTCTATATTTTATATGTATTAAGACAATCCTTGGGATTGCACATTGATCAGTCTATGGATTTCTGCGATAATTGCTGAGGGAAATTTTCTCAGTCTCTACTCTTGTTCATTATTAACAATGGGAAATGGGTATACAGTCAAAATGTCTCTGAGTATAATTTCATCTTAAAATAGCGAGTACTTCTAATTCATGCTGGCTAATACAGAGCAAAGTGCATACATGCAAGGTTTTCCTCAGGTTTCACAGATAAGACCTGCTCACTGAGGATCATGGGATTGGTACCTCACAGGTATCTTTCTAGATCTTTTGGTCCGTAATTAAAACATATACTTTATTCCCCTTGTGATTAAGGCAGGTATTAGCCTCCTCTCAGGGATTATAGCACTTCCCATTATCTCTGGTTATAGTCTTCATATATAGAACCCACAGAAATGACATTGACCCAGAGAGAGGCAGACAGTGGAAGAGAAAGATGGAGAGTAGATAGTTGAGGAGGTCATAAGTCCATTAGTAGATAACCGTAAATATACATAAATATAATAAAATGTGAAATACCCCTAAGGAGTATTATGCAGTGGTAATATGGACATCATTTTGGGTTTGCAAAGTGCTGGATAAGTGTTAGAGGTCTCCAAAAGTGCCATGTAACTAAACCCATCCAGTAGGTGCATAATGGTGGTCACCCTTCCTCTTTGTCTAGTTGTGGGGGAGGCTGAGACCATCAGTAATAGGCTTTTTGCCTGATAAGCCCGGAAAATACTCGTTTAGTTAGTGAAAGTGCAGAGGGATCCTGGCCTGATAAACCCACTGTTTCCTTCTGTAATACCCAACAGCTAAAATCAATAGTTGGGATAATTCTCCTCCTAGTCGTCCAGTCTCCTTTATCTGCAGCCTTCTTCAACCCATGTACATGGGGGTGGTGGTTAGCTGGAGTAAACCTCTGTGTATATAATAGGTTATGTAGTTATACTTAAATATGACTTTGCTTTGTGAATATATATGTTTTTAAAAAGTCTCTTAACTGCCACATTCAGGAGTAGTAATGGAAGTAGTATTCCAAAGTCTTTGCCCACTCATGCTAAATGCTTTTAGTTAAATGCTTTTAGCAATTAACTACAGTTTTCAAGGCATGACACTGGAGCATTGGGTACCTTATTTCTTAATTTTATTTGTGTAAGGCTTCTCATGATAAGGGTACAACTTTCAGCAATCACCTCAGGTGTTGTCTAAGCTTGAGTGCTTGTATAAATCTGGAGTGAGGAAGTGCCTGTCAGCACTAAATTCACCCCTGAGAAGAGCATTGTGCTCTGTCAACAGAGGCTCTATGTTCTGTCACAGGTGCTTGATTAGACTTAAAAATACAGCGCAGGTAGAGCATCAAACAAAGCCACAGGATTGAAAGGGTTCTGAAAAGTGGCAAGAGTTCTTATAATGCACAGTTCCTGGAATTT
The DNA here is from genome assembly GCF_057381915.1 of Diplotaxodon limnothrissa. Classification (NCBI taxonomy): domain Eukaryota; kingdom Metazoa; phylum Chordata; class Actinopteri; order Cichliformes; family Cichlidae; genus Diplotaxodon; species Diplotaxodon limnothrissa. The sequence goes on from NC_140596.1 coordinate 20,263,485, forward strand.
TCTTCTTCGAGACTGCCTCTCGTCTCCATGCCGCTTGCTCGGAGGTGAAGTCGTGCCACAACATTTGATCAGCGTACAGAATTCCTAACATGTCATTCCAGCGGCTCACTTTTTTCAGCATTATCATTTTGCTGGCAGACTTTCCCAGAGTTAGTTTCTCAGTAATCTCACTGGCCATCACAGCACTGCTGTAAAATACTGCCTCAGGTGTTAGCAGCAAGGGTGGTTAGCCTGGGACACTGTTACCTAAAGTGCAGTGTATTAAAAAGCAGTCAGGGCCCTGGATCACAGTATATCACAAGGGAGAAGCAGTGATAAGGCCTGCCTGCCTGGCTGCAGATCAATGAAGGTTACTGACATCATATCACAAAGTGAAAGCAACTGCTGCACCCCTAGCTATTTATCTGCGGCGGATCGGACATAGGGGGGTGGAGGGGAGAGAGAGAGGATGACATGAGACTGCTCTGCCCCAATGTTCGGGGGGGACAAGTGCTGACTCCTCCTTTTCTACCCTGTCACTAAATCCTTTCCTGGTTCGCCGTGGCACATATGACATTTAGCCCAAATGGTTAGGAGGGCAAAGAGAGACGGTGAGTATGGTTGTAGTTAGACTGAGAATTAGTTTGTCTGATAAGCACAAGCTCAGGCAAAAGTTAGTTGTCGTCTGTGCTGAAGCATGAGAGAAAGTCATAGCGTCTTTTGGGTGTGTTGTTCACTTACATTGTGTCTTATTTCTGTATTTTGGTTCATAAAAGTACTTCCGATGTCCTTGATTACCATTTAAAATAATTTTATATTTAAGAGTTTCCAAATTGTAGAACTCGGATAATCTGGTAGTCTGCGACCTTCTGAGGCACCAAAGGTTCATGAACTTAAGTTCTTGTGTCACAGCTTATGAAGATTTAGACGGTATATAATTATTTGTAACCCCCCTTTCTTTTTCTCTTTATCCTTACACACATTTATTCGTCCATCGTAATGTGTGTCATAAAGCCCCTATAAAGCCCCCTATTCTCCTTAATTAGTGTAAGTGTGGTAATAGTGCGCTGTTTGTATGCATAGATGCACTTTGTGTGCCCATGTGTAGGAGATCATGCTTACAGGTACTGTATGAGTTCCATTTATCAGCTGCCTGGGGCACAATGTGGAGGATTTCCCCCAATGGGTTAGTGTGTAACTACTCTGTCAATACATGCTTGTCAAGGCTGGGAGAGTGCGGAGGAAAAAAGGCCCCTCACTCCAACGCACTGAAGCCACTTATTGAGCAGCCAATAGCTATTTACCTCTTGATGGTGGCAGGCAGAGAGAGGGGGTCCAGCCAGCAAGAGGAGCTCTGCGAGCGAGGAAGCAAAACCAGTGGCTCAGACAGAAGACAGGGAGGTCTGTGTTTATATGGAGCAGGTTGTCCTCTCCTGGCTCCTGGTCTTTGCAGGTCCTGGCTGTGTGTACAGCTTGCTGCTGTAAAGCCCTGCTTCCTCTCTGGAATCTTGGTGTTGACAGAGAGCATCTGGGCCCTGGGAGAGCTTCCAGCCTGCTGGGCCGTGTGTGTGTGTGTGTGTGTGTGTGTGTGTGTGTGTGTGTGTGTGTGTGTGTGTGTGTGGAGACGGTGAAAGAAAGAGGTATGTAGAGAGGGTATGTATGTATACTCTATCTTTCCCTGCATATTCTAATTTGCTGTGCCCATTGAACTCCCCATGGGATTATGTCTTCCCTGGTCTCTTCACCACAAGCACCTAAAGGTGGTAAGTTTTATGAATGGGTGTTTTGATGAGTGTATCTTTTATTCATGCGTTCTTTGATTAGACAAAGAAAAGAATGTTGTAAAATACATGTGTTCATCTTTCCTCTTCTCATTTTGTTTTCTTAGACCTTCTTGCTCTGGTGAAAATAACCTTTTTTTGTGGGCTATGCGGTACGAGGTGCTCGATTTGTGAGTCGCCTGTTAGGACACGTCCCATGTACCTGAGTCACAGGCGGAAAAGTTAACCCTCACAGTACTATTTCGGAAGAGTTAGCCAAATCATGCACAGCTGAGGCTTAGCTGGGAGACGAAGGAAAAGGAAGGAATGAAGTCAGCCTTTACTGGGATACACACTGATTAAGTACCCTTGTTTATATCACAGAAGGTCCCCCGTCACACCCAAATCTGTACATGTATATCAAACTGAAATGAGATGTCAGTTTTGCACAAAGTAAGCCATACAAGAGCAAACCAGTGAGATGACCCGCTGTTGAAGAACAGCTGTACAAACAAAGAGAGGGGGAAAAAAAGAACAAGAAAAACACATCATATCATCATTTAACAACAGTTGCTCTGTAATCTGGTATTACTTCCACAAGCAAAGGAGGGGCCTGTGTCAGACCAAAATGAACTTGGATACTTTTGTGGCAGGAGGAAGCCAAGTGCTTTTGAGAAGCTAGCCCGAGATGTGAAGGTTTACGGACTCATGTAAATCCAGAGGGCTTGTACTTAATCGCGTTTGATGTGCATGTGAATATGACTGCTTCAGCATTCCAGCCTTGACCATACCAAGTTCAGAAGACCAGGGCAAAGCTGAACAGAGGGGGGAGGCATTGAGGGAAGAAGGGTGGTAGGGCTGGTATCTTGTACTAATTGGCTGCTGTGCTTGTCTATACAGCCTGGGGCAAAAGGAGTACCCTGCCCTTAATCCCCGGAGTGTTTTCAAACCATCTTTGCCCAAACTTGTTCCCTTTTCCGGCCCACATGGGTCCCCATAATTTTGTATATTTCCGTGTGCGTACTTATTCATGCACGTGCTACACAATATAAGCTGGCGCAATATTAAGGGGGAATTCCAGTGAAAGAGAGAAGTTGAACAGAGAAGGGTCTGTCTTATTGGTCTGTGGTGGGTGGCATCCTTGCATTCTTCTTTGTGTGTGATTTCTGCCCACAGTGGCCCTGTGTATTTCTCTGGTCCGTTCAGTGTTGTGTTACTCACTGATGGCACATAATACTCTTACAACGAGCATGAGAACATCCATCTGTCTTATGTTCACTGAACATCTTGTGGGGGTTTGAGCGGACCTGGAACTGTTGTCACACCAGACTTTCGAAACAACTAAGTTAGAAAGATTTGGCTGAGGCACGCTAGGGCTTTGCAGCCAGGCAGTCATCCAGAGTGACAGAGCACAAAGATGGAAAGGGATAGACAAGGGGTAATAGAAGCAACAGGGGATTAACAAATGAGAAGTCATGACTTGGCATCTGTGAGTGCAGTTCACACACACATGCACGCATGCATACATGCACACACACACACACACACACACACACACACACACACACACACACACACACACACACACACACACACACACACTCTTTGGTATATAGAGGAGAATAAGCTGGTACAATGTCTTGCCAAAGTATTGGAGTAAAGTGCAGGCTGTGTGCATGCCTCTTCCTGTTTTGTCCTGGTGTGTGTGTATGCTGTGGAGTGGTTCAGGTGCGGTTAATGTTGGCACCAGATCTTCACGCCGGCGGCAATAAACAACAGAGCAGGCAGGAGGCCAGATGCAACTCCACAAACTTTTAACCTCTCCCTCAGCTAATCCCTTGCCACACTAGTAACTCTTTCTTTTTTTAACTCATTCTTTCACCTCTTACTCTCTCTCTGTTCTTTATTTCTCCTCCCACTGCCTTTTCTTCTCTCCCTCTCTCTCCCTCTCTCTCTCTTTCTCTCTCTCTCTTTCTCTCTCTCTCTCTCTCGCACTCCCCTTTAGTCCCACTCTCCTTTTAAGTGAAGTCAGCATGCTGACCTCTAAATAAAGGCTGGAACACTACAGCTGTTGCCAACTTCAAACAGCCAATGGCTCAAAGTGGGGCCTGTGCGGGTGTTAGGGGTAGAAATAATGTGCCTATTAAAACTAACTTAGAGCCCTCTTTATTCTTACGGCTCCCTGTGTGTAAGTTAGCCACAGCAAACTAGACTTGATGCTTACTTAAGCTCAGCTGAGACAAAACCCACCCTATCCCAGCCTATTTGCACTCCCCCGTACCTGTATGGGATCAATTCTTTGATATGATGTTTTCGTGTTGGAGAGCGGTAACAAAGGATCACCCACACTTCCTCGCTTTAGGTGCCAGTTACATCATTTGACTGGAAATCACCTAATCTGGCCTCATGCAAATCTGTTGAGGCCCCCAAATGGTACGCTTGTGTTTAGCTCTTTGTTCAACACTGTGCTTTTATATTTCTTTTTCCTGGCACTTATAATTAGTAAACTCAAAAAGAGTCGGGAACAGAGAGGTTCACCGGGCCACAGTACAGTTTGTGAACAGACAAATATGTACTGGTCATAGTTGTTAATTGGATAAATATTAATGGAAAAAGTTAAGGTTTGTATTCATGGAACAAGTAAGGCTGACAAAATCCAGGTCTGGTTCACAATGAATCATCCACCTCAGGCTCATATTAATAGAACTTGTAAAAATGGAAGCTGTCGTTTATCCAAACACTCCCAGAATGTCTTTATGAAATAAAGACTGAGCCAGAACTAAAATGGAAAGCATCAGGATTAGTCACCCATCTCCCATGTTTCTTGTTTCTTGCTACAGAGTAAAGGGTTTTGTGATTTGTATAAATGTACCTGGACAGATGGTTTTCATACCTTAACATAATCCCCTAAGATATCCTACAGTAAGTAACTTTTAAATTTAGTTCATTCTTCAGAGTGCCAAGGTACCCTGTGGGGATGACTAACCTTTTACTGGGTTAATGTGGTTTCAATAGATGCTTCCTAAATCCCAGTAAAGCTTGTTACTTACTTGGGGAAGAGACAGCATAAAAAAAATAAGCAAATGAATATCAAAGGGCAGTTCAGTAAAGTTGCATAAGGCATATTTACACTTCTAATTTGCTTAAAACACAGCTTGAAGTGTAAGTCAATAATAAAATGACTATGTAGTACCTTCAAAAGTAAACATTAACCCATGTTCAAAACACCAAAAAAGTGGCATGCTTGTTTTAATTACGCAGCAGTGTTCCTGTGCAGTAAACCACACTCACTCTGCTTTAACATAAACAATATTTAAAACTAGTTGTTGTGATAATTGTATGTGACCAGTGTTGCATATTAGTTGCTCCTCACCTTTTCTTTAATGCTGGTGTGTGTGTGTGTGTGTGTGTGTGTGTGTGTGTGTGTGTGTGTGTGTGTGTGTGTGTTTATAAGGTTTTTTTTCTTTTTTTCTTTGGCAGGTCATCCTTTTGGTGTGCATCTCAGTGTTTGTCCTTTTGGGAAAAATAATTATAAGTTGTAAGGGTTGTTATTACTAAACTGGTTGTCCAGTCTTGCCCCTAACTGCATGGCGGCAATAGGTTAATTACATGTCTGAAGTTGATGATGTCACTATGTTGGGAACTTTTCCTAGGCTTTTAGACACAGACTTACTTATACCGAACTGAACTCGCTTTAGTTTCTAATAATTGCAAGTTTCTCCTTTTTCAAAACAAACAAACAAAAACAAAAAAACTTCTTGCACATATAGACCACCCCAATCTAATGATGTGTTATGTATGGCTCATAGTGAATGCTTAGTGCTATGCAGAGGTGGGACCAAGTCATTGTTTTGCAAGTCTCAAGTAAGTCTCAAGTCTTTATCCTCAAGTCTCAAGTCAAGTCTCAAGTAATGTCAGGCAAGTCCGAGTCGAGTCTCAAGTCACTGGTGTAAAAGTCCGAGTCAAGTCACAAGTCTTAAACTTTGAATTTCAAGTCCTTTCGAGTCTTTAAAAAACCCCGAAAAAAAGCATGTTGCAGTTATATGCTAAATGTAAATATTAGACCATGTAATTTTAAAATCTGTGTTTTTCTCAACACATGACAAAATAGTGAACTTAGAAAATATACACAAATTGTGAAATTGCACCTCTATAAAATGCAGCTCAATTAAACCTAGCTCCAAGAATAATTTTCACCGACAGTTCTGAGATAAGCTGCATGTTATTCTTGGATGCGGTTGTAGGACCAGCTTTAAAATCGCATGACAAAAATATCATACATATTAAAAAAAACTGTATCACCAACGTAGCCTGGACAACATTTGCTAGTTAGATGAAGTCAGCTATCTCATCGTAGCATATTTATATGCATATTTATAATTATACGGTTCTTGGAGTGAGTGCACACACTCATGAAGTTTAGTAACTTCAGGTCACTGCAACAAGCCCAGGTACAGTTTACCGACGGATGGGTGCAGGACCTTGAAATGCACCGTGTAGAACGAAAGACCATCGTACCTATCATAAGTTTACCAGTCTCACAAATCGTCGTCATAAATACACATTCGTTAACCGTTTATTAATAGGACCTTTGAGCTCAACGGTAATTAATCAGTAGTGGAAATAATTTCTGGTACCCATCACAGAAATGTAGCAGTGACAATAATACTGTATGCTGTAATCGCACTGGGCAATTAGTGATACAAAAACCTGTTTTATCCTGTGAATAAAAGTATATGTTTTTGTCAATGTACCATAATAACAGAGGCGAAACGCAATATTGTGTCAGGACAATTCACTATTTATGCACAATAAATAAAGGAGCATAGCGCGACAATTTCTGTTCAGCGCCAGACTTGCTTGTAACCTATATCACCAATTATGTTATGAAAATGACGTATTAACTACTAAAAAACACTGACCTTCGTGTAAATGCTTGGAGCAGACTAACCTGTGAGCTGGAGTGTTCTGGGACGTTATATTTGATCTTTGAATGGCTGCAATCCAGGCCATCTGTCGCCTCTTTGTTACTTCGGAAACATGGCTCGAACAATTTCTCTTCAACGTCGTAATCCGATAACAACCGATCTCTTTACCCGTCGGCTTCCCGTGGCTGTCATGCGACCGGCTATTGCAGTTAATAATACAACAGCTTCTTGACATTTTTGTGTTTCTTTTTATCGCTGTGTGACTGATTTCAATTGAAAGCCTGCGTGCGCTAGTACCTCTTGCCACGAGTTCCCAGAATCCTTTGCGGTTTTACCCCTGAATGACATCACATTTTCAATCTCTATATAATATGCATGTTAAGTTTTATATTTGGGGTGAAATATCAAGTCTTTTCAAGTAAACCGGTTCAAGTCCAATTCAAGTCCCAGGTCATTGGTGTAAAAGTCCAAGTCAAGTCACAAGTCTTAGAACATTTTTTCAAGTCAAGTCTAAAGTCATAAAATTAATGACTCGAGTCTGACTCGAGTCCAAGTCATGTGACTCGAGTCCACACCTCTGGTGCTATGCATGTAGTTATCTCAGTTTCCAGTTGCATTGTTTTTTTAAATATTCCCTTGAACGGTACAGGTAATATAAGACAGTGTTTCCTGTGGCGTATAATAAAAACGTATGTGTTAATCTTGTTAGGAAGACAGATGAGTAGTATTTGTAAAGCAGAGGAAGTGCATGTATAATACCTTCCAGCCTGAAGCAGGTGAAGTATAGCAGTAAGTATAGGAATGGGCATAGCATTCCTGCTGAAACACCTGAAAGGGTAAGCAGATGGTTGCTGCAAGCTAAGAGAATGTTGAGTGCAAATCTCTGTCGACAAGTTGTGCCCCCTGCTCTGCTCCAACTGGGGAATGTGTTACTTAATGGGCCACAAAACAGCCGGGAGACCGCAGCTCTCTTATCGCTGATATTAGATGACCCTAAAAAATCCGAGATAAAGAAAAGGATCCTGGAAAAAAAAGTAGAATTGAAAGCTTTTCTCTTTTTCTGTGGACAGAAGGAAAGAATGGTAGGTAATGTTATCTTGTTCACAGTTACAAGAATCCTGCTTGCTGAGGCTCTGGGTTTCAAGTTTCTAATATGTATATAAAGTTTCACTGCACAATGGATCTTTTGTCTAGAGCAAACTGAACACTCCCCCTCTTTCTTTTCCTCCCTTCTCTTGTAAAAAAAAAAATGCATTCATGTGCTTGTGGGGCTGCGAGGACTCAGGTTTCTGCTATCTTTGTGTGCCATGTCGTCACTCGCCCCCGCGAGCTGAAATGTGCATCTTGCACAGACAGGCGCACTGCCAGGGCTGCTTCCAGCCATGGATTAGGGAGAATCCAGGAAACAACGAAGTCCTGACAAAACAGCAGCATGACAGGTAACTGAAGTTACACTGGGGAGAGAGGAGACAGACGATAATTACAGAGCTTTTTGTTTTCTGGGCACTCTTAGCTGGCTACTTAAGTGCCTGATCTGAAATCTGTGCCTTGTAATTACAGTAGTGGGCCCCATTAGGGCAGAGGTCTTGGTAGGGATTATTCTCCTTCTCTTCTTTCCTCTCTGTGTGTATATGTGTGTATGCATGTGTGTGTGAGAGAGAGAAAGACCTCCCCATCTCCTAATGCGTCATGTTCAAACCACAGCAGCCAGGGCAGAAGGAGGAGCAGGAATTAGCCTTCCCCTTGTCTGACTGTCCTGGGTGCACAACCACATTCACACTTGCTGCTTGATCCCAGAGCCGCTGAGACTGTATCATGACCTGTACTTAGTGTTACTGCCTTTCCTTCTACCTCCTCTCTCTCCCTTCTCTCCACCTTCATAATACCTTTACTCCTCATGCTGACGCTAAGAGATTTGTGTTGATTATGACAGGGTTGTCACAGTGAAGACTGTGCAGGGTGGCGTGTGTCATGTCGAGTTGACAGGGACTTTTGGCATCGCATCTGCGGAGATGGGTTGTGGCTCTAGGTGAAGCTGGCCTAAACACTACAGGAACTGTGTCACTAGGTTGATGGAAGAATGCCAGGAGATTTTCTTGTCAAGTTCAGAGGATAAGCCAAGCACTGTCTTGCCAATACGTTGGCATGTGAATTTACTACTGTATCACTAAACAGAATAAGAAGACGGATATATGTGGGGAAGATAGGACTAGTAGACAGGGTAACCACGGAAAGAAATCATAAAATGCATCCAACATCTAGGCACAAAAATAGAGATCTAGCAGTCAGCCATAGATAGATCCTGCCTCTTTAAGCTGCTAGCCCTCCTAATAGTTTCTTAAGCACTGGCTTTAGTGCATGTTAAACCAGGATTACCCAATCAATTATGGTCAGTACAAACAAGGATTACTTAAAACAGTACATTTTTCACATTGAGAGGCTAAAAGCAGGGTAAATGGAAGAAAGAGCACTCAGAATGGGGTCAGGGGGACCCCAGAAATGGGCACCACATGGAGATAATTCCTCACTTTTAGTTGATAGTTTAAGAGATCATTGTAGATGAGCGCCTTAATTTTTTCAGACATTTTTTCTCCTAGTCAGGTAAACTTGGGCTTCCATTTCTTCATTTCATGAACTTCGAACCGAAGTAAGATCATTGTCTTTATTTTCCACTATGTGCTTGATGTCTTTCTGACACTGCCCAGCCATGCTGGCTAAGTGAAGAATAAGAGAATTTCAGAGGGCGTGGAGAACTGTGAGAGTTGATCAAGCTTCAAACTAACATACTCGCCCTTTCTCTGAACTCGGCCTATGTTTACATTTTAATCACAATCAACAGCTGTAACCTCCTTCACAATACCCAGCAAGTAAGGACATATATAGTTGCCAAACCAGATCCCTGCACTCATGTGTGTCTATGTTTACACATCTGATTCGCTCCTGCTGAACCAGCACACACCCTTTAGATACAGAAAATGCATGACCTTAGAAGCGGCATTTTAGAGCAGTAGTTTGCATATGATTGGTTTACTAGCTGCCTGCCATCTGAGTCAGTGCTATTTTCGTGGAGTCCTGAGACAGCAGTAAATATGTGTCATTTGAAGGATATGGAAAGGCTATGAATTGGGTTATGTGTCATCATAACCTCCACGTGTGTTTGTCCATCTTTAGACAGCAGCAGTCCAAGATGTGGAGATTTCTGCGAGATTTTACACAGCCTGAACTTCCTGACCTTCTCTCTCTCTCTCTCTCTCTCTCTCTCTCTCTCTCTCTCTCTTTGTTTCTCTCTCTCTCTTTCTGTTTTTTCCTCTCTTGCTCCCTCTCTCTTTCTCTCTCCCAACATGTGCATGCCCCCCCCCCCCCCACACACACACACACAAACACACACACACTTATATCTCTCATTCAGTTTTCCCCATGTTGTCAGTCAGTGCTGAGTGACTGGTGACTAACAGTCCTCTCCTGTGTAAAAGGTCAGCAGGCAACTTGGAAAAAAAGAAGAAAAAGAAAAAGAAAAAACAGACTCAGCTGTCTTTTTGGAAAGCAACTGTTCCCACAGTATTCAGCGTGTCAGTCAGTCAGCAATTTCTAATCAGAATATGTTTTTAATGGTGGAGACGGATGTTAAAACATCAGGGTCTAGAGAGTGTTTTTGTCAAAGGAAGCACAAGGCTGGTAGTGACTGGAGCTTTTCAGAACAAATCGCTTTGTGGCCACAGATAAACTGGAAGAGCAAGGTTGCTTCTGGCATTACTGCCCGTATGCAAAGCTGTTGTTTAAAAGAATATTTCTTTCTCAATCTGAGCCTGTGTTCATATTTACGTTGAAGTCGGTCGTAAGTATTAGATCACTGCTGAGCATGTGTTTGTTAAGTGTGGCGCAGCTAAGTGGCAGTTGTTTAGACATGCGAAGCAAACCTCACCAAGTAAATTAATTCAAACAAAAGTCAAAGGCAAAGCTCTCCTTTCAAAAAGTGACTGTCCCCATTTTGAAATGAATCTTACTTAATTAAGAAGCAATGAGAGTCCACAGATAGCATTCGTTAATTAGCTTAAGCTGGCTGCTGTAACCAGATCCACTGCATTAATGACAACACAGCCCCTGTGAAAAGCATCATTGTTCTCAAGATAATTGTCCTTTTAGTTAACGCGGCCCAGGAAGGGCTCTCCTTGTTAGAGGAGCTGGCTGGGACCAAGGACAGCCGGAGGCAGGGAGGGGACCAGGACTGGCCCGGTGCCCGTTGTGACAAGCCCACTTGTGCCCTCTGCTGAAATCCCCTTGGTATGCAGTGGAATTAGCTGTCCCCAGGGTGTGGCACCAGGGGGTTGGTCATTAATTATATGCCCTGAATCTTAACGAATGAGAGGCAATCAATAAAATAAAACAGATGTATGCAAATAGGATGCTGATTATACTGCCTAATGAGATGTCATGTTGTTGGCAGGAAAGAGCAGAGGGGGGAAAGGAAAGAAGGAATGAGATGGAGATAAGAAATGAGTCCAAATACCCGTCTCATGTTAAAAACATGTATGTGTTTAGACACAAACTTTTTACATTCTTTTATTACATTTTTATTCTAGCGCATTTGATGAATAGTGGTGTTTGACCGTGAACCAGCTTCTTGTTAAGCTGTGTTTCAAATGTGACTGTAGTTTTATATTTCTTTATGAGAAAGGGCACACAGCCTGGCAATGGTGTGAGACTTAAGGGTTAGGGTGACTGGAACTTGAGAAAGTTCCAGTCAGCTCTGGTGGAGGTGTAGGGATGTTAGTGGCACCACTGTTGATATGGCTGATAAGGCCTATAAGGCAAAGGAGGAGAGGTTAGTTCACCTGCTTGGAACTTTGCCTTTGCACTGAGATCTCCATTGTATCAAGCCAGCTGGAGCTGTTGGAAACTCTATACCTGCCTTTAAGCAAAGAGGGAGGGCAGCCAAGAATTAACTGCTGCCTCATCCTGGCAGGAGCCAAGGATGCTGTCTGTCTCCATTCATGGCAAGCGTGAGAGGCCAAAGAGGGAAGAACAGAGAGAGAGCAGTGCTGGCAATGTTTGTCACAAGACACTGAAAGAAAGTAAGATTAGCAGTATTAAGGAAAATGCATTCTGACTAGTCACCATACAGTGTATGAGGAGGTTTTTTTGTCAGTGCAATAGGAGTACGATATAAAAAGGCATGTCTGCATTTTTTAAAAAAGGATACAGCTCATGTCGGTGAGCCGTGTCAATTTCATAGCCTAGCTCTGTCTCTGTTTAGGCTGGACTCTGGTAAAGCACATTTTATTCTCTACTAGAGGCATCCTGAAATGACCAGGTATTTGTTGGTGTGACGTGAAGTGCCACCTATAGACAAAGAAGATCCAGATTTGTTACCAAATGGATATTAACTGACAGCTGACTTAACTGCATGAGCACGCAGTAAAATAATTACAACCGAACGATTGCAGTTGCTGTCTATTGAGAGCTTATACATTTGTCATGGTTTTATACCAGAGTGCTTAACTATATATGTGGACTTTCATTATTCTCTGCACCAGACTTCCACTTCTCCTTCAGGACAGTGAAATCCAAGATCTAGGCACTTCAGGAGGTCCAGGACAGTCCAAGGAGAGGCCAGGGAACAGGTGGTGACCCTCCACAGCCTGGGAGTATATTATTGACCAGGGTCTAGCGGCCAGATTGATTACTTTTATTGTATTGCCATGAACCTCAGTGGCCAGAGACCTCTGGTTGACCCCGACTCGGACAGACCATCGCAGTGACCCTCACCTTAGCTAAAGAGTTATGTGGCTTTGACCTGCTCCCTAATGGGGAGGTCTTGACCCGTTCAACCACTGGCCTGAGTACAGACCTAAAGTGGGCTCCTGACTCCTCCCCACCAGTGTCAGCCTAGGTAATTTAGAGGCTGGGGGTGGGCAAGAGTCTTGTGGAGGCCACCTTGTTTTTGGACCAATTGGGTTCTGACTTTAGACCTTCCTGTGACCCGTCCCTGTTCATTGTGTCAGCAAGCTGAGCAGAGCAAGGCGAGATGTTAATTAATCTTCACCAAATTACACCAAAATGGTGGAAAATCAATATATCTCTATTGGTTGTCCTCACTTCTAGCAAATAGCTCAGATAAGTGGCAACCATGTTGTTCATGGTGAAGAAGATCGACTGATACATGAAGTTATACCGTTACAGTGCAAGTGGTAGCAGTTTCTTACTGATGTCAACGAAGGTAAAAAGAAAGCAATGCATTTTTGATTGTAGGCATGAGACACTTTCCTGTAGTGAGTGAAACTTCTGAGCTGTTTGTGTGGCGCAGCCCTTTTCTGGGATGCTACATTGACTAACCTCGAGACAACAGGCAACACAGGGGAAACCGTTTGTACTGGTGGAGGATGTTTCCCTTACCATCACTTCCTACTTCCATTTAGCTGACAGACAGAATATCTGTCGGGCAGGTTTTTCCTGTGCTCTACATATACTTTTTTTTTAGTTGTGAGCTTCTCATCAGAAATAAACAACCGTACACTAAACAAGCTGGGTAAACATTTGACTCTGTTATGCCCCCCCCGTCTCGCTGCTTTTGTTTAATTGAAAGTTTCTCATGATTTCCATCAAAAGACACCTGCTGCCAAAAGCATGCTTAAATGTTTGAATATGCCAGTCTTATTTTTAACAGTGTATGATGTACCACTTCTAAGCTGCTCTACCTATGAACAGCAAAAACAGCTTCCCACTTTACGATGCAGATTTGTTTTCATTGTCATCTTCACCCTCTCGGTTTTCAGTAAGTTTGCAGCACGGCTGTTGAGTGAAGAGAAGATGATCTGCTTTCTGCTTGAACAGGATACTGTAGTTCTTTTTTAGAGCAGGATGTGAAGGGCACTTTTCTTTGAAGCAAGTGTCATCTCGCAACTGAGCTCAAATCCATATGTTGGATTATTTGCTGTTTTTATCTGAACATTCACGAAAGTGGATAATGCAAACTATACTCAACTTTTACTAATTTTATTCCCATACCAAGTTTAGGCCTGTTTTGGGTTTGCCTCCGTTTTATCTATTCAAAGTAACTGCAGTTTAAAATGCAACCTTGAAGTAGAGAAAGTGATTCTTTGGCGAGGTGCTCTTCGAGAATGTAAATGTTAAAGAAGAGACTATAAACAGCAAAGTGTAGAAACAAGGTGGCAAGTTGAATGGGAGCTGTTTCTACCCAATAACGGGAATGTATGACCTCACCTACACAACTACAGGGGTTGGCTAATTACTGATAATCACAAGGTGATAGGCAAGACAAACAGATGTTCCCTGAACTACTTCCTTTTCTTTACTGCGCAGCACTTGAACACACGCTAACCGTTTCTATTTGTTATACAAAAATACTTCTTAAGCAATCAATTAAACAAGCATGCTGACAACATTAAGCAGCTTTCTGCATGACCCTGTTCAGCGTTTTTGATGCTTCTGCAAAAAGGACCATGTGCTCCATCACCCACCCTCCTCTTACTTTGTCCCAATTAACACTCAGCCCCCATTACATTGATTGCTAGAGGTGTATTATTGGCTAGGTGGACCATGAGCGCATTGATCCCATTGACCCACCATGCAAGCCATGAGAAAATGTTGAGCTGCAGATTTCTTACAGCCAACAGCGGGCTAAAAAACATTGCCGGTGGACATGAAGCTGTGATATAGTATGCATGTATACATTGTTTGGCTGTGTGTACTTTTATATGTGTGCCTGTTTGCCATGGGTGTGGTTGTGTTGTTTCAAGTTTCAGCTCATGGACTTTCATGTGGTGTTAAGGACCTACTAGGCACACGCCACACCTAACGCATATTCTTTGGGGACCTATGCTGCAGAAGTGTCGCAACCCCCCCCCCCCCATCCCCCATCTCCTAACTCCGATCTTTGCTAACCCCGTGACATGCATGAACACGTACACAAACACACACACGCAAACACACACTCACAGTCAAAGGGCAAACCACTGCCCCACCTCCATAGTGTGCACCTGGCATCTGTGAGTCCACTCCAATTACTTCTCCACAATTACAGGTTATGAACCAATTAGGTGCCCTCTCGTTTTACACAGCCTCTATCACTCTCCTTCCCCAAATATGGGGGCATCTGCTAGACATGGGGCAGATGATCCTACCATAAGGAACATTGTTGGGACATTTGTTTTTTAGTAGGTTTGAAGGGATATTCTATGCCGATTTGGAAAAGGAAAAGAACACACAGAAAGAGAGTAGTAACATAAACTACAAATAGTAGAAAACAAATTTATAGGGTTTTTTTTCGTCCAAGCTTTAGAGACAAAGGTGCTCGCCATCATTACACTAAACCAATCTGAACATAGCTTGTTTACATACTTTTTTGTGTTCCTTTTTTTTTAATGAAGAGATAACGGAGTCATGTAAATATCTTATCCAGAGCAGATGTCTAGCGGCACTTTCAACAGCAAACTCCAACATGCATGTATGTTGTAAGAAACACATACCAGGGACAGTTAAAGCTGTCAACTTGTAATTTGTAGTGGCACTCAACTTGAACTTTCAGGGTGAGCCAGTTGGCCCTGCTCTAATTCTTGCCTCCATGCGAACGTGTTTTTCTTTCTGTGTCTGTGTGAAAGGAGGGAAGCACAAATGTGGGTAAGCAAGTTGGCTCATGCACCCATGAATGAGTTGATCTTTTGTTGTCGCCTTATGTCTTAGGTGTAATGTTGTTGTCTTTTTGTCTTATACTTTTATGGCTTCTTTCTCTTTCTCTCCCTGCATATATTAATAGTGTGTATGTGTCAAATATATGCTTGTATATGTGTATTGTGTATAACTGTCTGTTTGTGTTGTTCTAATTGTCACTGGCATGTGTAAGCACACTCAGCTATGTCCACCACGCTGGTGTAACGCTGTGGTGAAACTCGCTTCGCTACTGAGAGAATCCATTCACAACATTGCAGCGTATCTGTCTGCTATTTAGTCTAACATACATGCATTTGACCTTTACACATGAGTGCTTGTGAGTAAAATATTCTCTCATCACATGGAGGATTGAATGGAGTCAGCTAAGCACCCAGCGTTAAGATTCAAAGTGCTTTGAATGTGATCGCTCAGCTTTCTGTTTCCCTTAGTATTCTGATAGCACTCTTCCTAACGCTAGACCTTGTTTATCTTGTTTGCTGGCATGCACTTTCAATGTCAAAACAATGACATCATTAATTAAATGTGTATTAAATGTCCCATTCTCAAGGCAGTGTGGAATCTGCCGCCACTGACTGAGGTTTACTTTCCTATGAAAAAACAAATAATCTTAGGGGTTTTTATTCCTTTATTCCTTCCTACATATATGTTTAGCCTTATTAGCCTTATGTGGGAGACAACTCTGGTCCTTTTTCACTCGTTCCCCAAACTCTTGATGTAAACTTTGATGTAATGTACCTCTTATTTGTATTTGTATGCATGTTCGCATGGGTGCATGGGTGCACCAGGGCAAAGTAAACAATGTAACCAAATGAAGTTTTCACTTAAAATTTCACTTCAAATAGCAACACCAATCAGAAGCCACTTGTAAGACCCATTTTTTCCTACCCCATATATACTCAACAGTCTTTGTCCCCTTTGCATGCACTCCCTCCAACATGCTGAATTAATAAATGTTATGTGTCATAAACCAGTGTTATTGCTGCTGTTCACATACCTCTTTTTTTTTCTTCGTCAGGCATCTTTCTTTAGCTTGAGCCCCTCGATTTTGAAGATAATTAATTGTTAATGGAAATACTTGTTAAACTGGGTAGTTATGTAGTCCCCTCATTCTTTGCTCTGTCCATTTGTTTTTCCTTTTTTTTTGTAGTCATCTTTTTGCACCACCTCAACACTTCATTGTGACTTATGGAAAATAAGAGCAGGATGTATCATCTATAAAAGCCCACAACAAAATCTCTAACAGATTTTTCCCCCCCCCACACTCATTAGCCCCTTTTGTCACTTTGCACACCATTTTCATTTCTTTTTAAGCGCCCTGCCTCCATGTGGTGTGTGTGTGTGTTTGGAGTTATCCCATACATCTAAAGCTTGGTGGAGAATATTTAATATTCAAGTATAAATCTCTAGGGTACACGGGTGGAGTGGCGGAAAACTGGAGCTTTGGCTTCTTCAATATGCTTATGCATGCATCGCAGTTGATGCAGACCTACAAATCTTCATGCACTGAAGATGTGTGCCTGTCCTCTGAGGAATGTGTGGGTTCTCTTACAGTCTTTGACCTTCAGCCTCTGCGATCACGTGACAAAAATTCCACTCAAACACACACACGCACACATAAGGGTACATACAGTATGCTTGCTGGCGCTCAGCTACTTTTTTATCTCCTTGCTCAGAAATAGATCCTAACCACTTAAAAC
Source organism: Diplotaxodon limnothrissa (assembly GCF_057381915.1). Classification (NCBI taxonomy): domain Eukaryota; kingdom Metazoa; phylum Chordata; class Actinopteri; order Cichliformes; family Cichlidae; genus Diplotaxodon; species Diplotaxodon limnothrissa. Next base: position 20,280,537 of record NC_140596.1, read on the forward strand.
CTGTAATAATACCCACAAGCCCACAGATAAGAAAGCCAAAAGATAAATGACAGCAATCAATGTCCATTTAAATTGTCACTTTTTAAAAAAACTATTGATGCCTTTAAAAAAGAAAAAAAAGGATTCTTAACCATGAATACATGAATATATGTAATATGGGTGCTACAGGGTTTCTTGACATTAGCATTACTTAGTTGGGCTACACTGTGCTCAGCAAGCTGCCCAGCTGGGGCCCAGATGTGGCAGCCATGTCATGCAGAGCTGTGAGGCAGAAGATAAGAGGCCGATGGTAGGCCTGCTTCTTGGTCTCTGGTCTGTTCTACAGCAGTTCAACTAGATGTTGCGGTCGGTGCGATCTGAACTTTGACAGCCCATGTCATGCTTAATGCCTCACTTCCCAAATACAGCTCAGTGAGCCTGATTTATATCTACCAGGTGCTACAGTGTGCAAGCAACTCTGAGATGAGAGGAGGCATGTGGCCATTTCATTAGGAAAGATGAACAAGGGCTGCAGTGTATATGCGGGGATGAGGGGCAAGGGGCTGGTCTTTCTCAAATATAGCTCCACAGCACTGTAGCTGTCACAACACTCAGACCAGGCCAGGCGAGGACAGGAAGAAGAGGAACTTATTAACACACTCCACATTTCTTAAAATATCACTCCAGTTTTTGCTTCTCCCTCTCCCTCTCATTTGTCTGTTTCCTCTGTCTCTTCCCTGTCCCCACGGGGGTAGGATATTTTAATGTCCTGTTACCACTGAGCATCTGCAACCTCAGCACCAAGTGAATGGACACTTGTGCAGTAGATAGCAGCATGCCAGGTTTTGGTTCAAGCACTGTTCTATCACAGTTCAGATCATTTGTTAATTTTATTTCAGTAAGCTTTGTCTTTACTCCTTCTTCATCTTCGTAGCTTCAAACAGATGGTTAATTTTACCACCCAATCCTTGCGTCTTTGGGTGACACACACATACAGCTTCTTGCTATTCCAATGGCAGTAGCTTTCCCTCATGTCAGATAAGTCTCCCAACATACACTGGGTTCAGATTTAGTGCATATGAGCACTTATTACTATTGCAGAAGGAATTGTTGTCTTTTAGTCACATTTTGCCTGTTTATTTCCTGACAAACTGAAGTGTTTCTCTTCACACAAGGGCCCTCTGAACACTGTGGTCGGCTCCGTCAGTGCTCAGCGTTGCTACAGAAATGCTGTTTGATGTTCCCTGCACACTACAGAGTCAAGTGCTGAGGTGTCTTTCGGCATTGCCCTCCAGGCCACCTTGTTATACACTTAACAAGTTGTTTTTCTTTTGTTTTTTTCCCTTCCCTTTTCCTCTGTTGACAGTTCCTCATCACAGCTTTACTCAGAAGAAATGCACATCACCATGCAAGGTTTACCTTGGAAGTTGTCCTTGTAAACTGTAGGGCAAGCTCTGCTCTTCTTTTAACATTATGATTACATCTAGATCTGATTAATGAGTGTTTTGTTTGTAAACTGGCAGTGTAAAGATTAGACATCTCATCAGCATGGAAACCCTGCTCAGTGGGTTCATCTTCCTTTTATTTGTTTTTTTGGGGGTTTTTGAAATGCTGAAAGATTTTGCTGCTGTATGCAGTGGAATTTAAAATGCACACTGGTGAGTGGATTTTCTTTTGTTGGGAATTCTACTTGTCAGATTCTCCCCCGCTTTGATTGATCCAGGTTAGCCACACAGCCCACTGAAGACGTGACACATGCGGTGACTAAGCATGAGGACTAACGGTGGATCAGTCAGTTTGTTCATTAGAGCATGGTACGTTCTAATCTTGCATTCATAGCGGGCTTGTTATTACGCTCTTTTATTACGCTCTGAAATATAAAAGTCTTTGTTGCTTTGATAATATTGTCTGCTGCATTGAAACATTTCTTGTCCACTTCCCCTTTTAAAACACAGGGCGCATTATTCTTTTAACTTAATCAACCCTCATAATTCAGTAGGGAATGGGGCAATAGAATTCAGTTTTCCCTTGAGGTTTATTGTTTAAAACGCGTGCAGTTCTTTCCCAGGATAAGGGCTTCAGCTAAGCGGAGAGGAATTTGGGCCAGGCCTCATAAAAAAAAAAAAAGAGAAAAAAAAGTATTTGTGTACCAGAAAGATTTTCGCTTTTCCTTTCTAAATCTTTGTCATTAATGACTTTAGCAAATGTGAAGTGGGGAGTGAATGGTTCAGCTGTGCAAGGTCTTCAAAGCAACCCTCTAATTATTTATCCAGGATATCCTACTCTAGAATTAGAGGCCAGGTCGCCATTGGCTTTCATGCCTTTTTTTCTGCAAAGAAATAATTTCCACAGAATGGTTTCACTGGGACACTCTTTAATCCCTGCTTTGTGTGTGTGTGTGTGTGTGTGTGTGTGTGTGTGTGTGTGTGTGTGTGTGTGTGTGTGTGTGTGTGCGTGCGCGTGCGCGTGTGTGCTTACACATGATATGGTATATGCACATACAAGCTTATGCGAATGGGACTGCAGTTCTTCTCAGTATGAGGTGTGTAAAAGAGATAGTAAGTTTCCATTTTCCACACATAACGCTGCATGACTTTCCACGTCTCTGCTCTCACCCCAGACAGCTTTCACCCACATTACTCGGGTTTCCTGGTCATTTGGCCTTCACATGCCTTCTAAAAGGGATCTTATCACCCTGCTCAGGTTTAGATACTTAACCGAACACTGGCCTCTAACTCGCAGGCTTGTGGCACTGGCTCTGTGTTTTACTTCTGGGCCTTTGTGTCATTTAACTCAACTGCTCATAGTCTTGCTCACTGTTTAATGTCCTACCTTAGCCTTAATACTTACCAATATTTTAGCGGAATATTACACATTTGCTGTTTCTCCTCTACATTTTATTTCTTTAAAAAAAGCATCTTTACATCATATATTCATACCTTCTAAATTACCTTAAGTATTTTTGAGCGTGTTGCTTTAAGAATGCTTAGCGAACAGATATTTGTCTAATTCCAGGTGCTGGTGAAGCCTGTGTTTTACCAGGTGCAGGACTGGGTCATTACTAAGGTATTTGTTTTCCAGATTAGACAGAAAGACCCAGCATTATAGACATGTCATACCTGTCCCCGACCTGTCTGTCAGGGCGTGATCCTCGCATAGAGTCTGAGTCCTGTGCTCACCTGCATGCTTTGCCTTCAAAGTAACACCAGCCTGATGTCCCTTAGACTAGATCCCAGAGCTGCCAGGTTGTTCTAGGGGGCTAGATCCCTTTTCTCCTCTCTCAGTCAACAGAGGCTCAGTATGCTGATCAGTGTCAGCTCTCCTTAATGGATGCAGAAGTAGTGGTAATGACAACTCCCTGTCCGCCCCAATCCCTCCAATCCCTCAGGTTTTAGATGGCAGGGTAAAAGAGCAGAGCTGAGTGGGTTGGAAGGTGTGTGTATGCGTGCACATGTGCCTATGTATACGTTTATGTGTGCGTCTGTGTGTGTGGGAAGGTTCATATTAAGCCACAGCACATGGTGGATGAACATTTACATAAAGCCCCACAATTGTGATAATAAACCATTTTATCATTGGGTCCCAATCAATAATGTGGCTTCTTAAGGTTTAATATTTCAATGGTATTGATCACTTTAACAAGTCTGTTTGTGGTTTCCTTAGTTGAAAGCTGCAAGAAGGTGTGTCTTCACACATTTGTGCATACTGTATGTGGACCACATCTCTGTATAGCACCATGCAATGACAGGTAACATTTCCACCGCTGAAGAATGGCACTGATAAAGTATTTTACAGTTTGCTCAGCCTTGCAGTCTATTCACAACATTTAGTTGTGCTCACTGGTTCTCTTAGCTTCTACTACCCTAATCCTGGTACCGTAGAACAAATGAAATGGAGTGAGTGCACACAGAAGCTTTGAAAGCACTGTAGTTTGCAGATTTCACTTCCATCCTCTCTTTAGAGACCGTCTGCTTTCCGCAGATATAAATAGGGGAAGATTTGATAATTAGTAGAAATGAAGGTCCGGGGGCTCAAAGACTTTGATCAGCACATTTCCCCCTTGTCCCTGACCTTTCAGTGGACACGTGTCTTTAGCTCTCTCGCTTTCTCCCTCTCTCTTTCTCTCTGTTGTGCTAAACTGCAGGAAACGCAGTTGTACATCTGCAAATATCTATCTGGGGCATTCCTTTTTTTTTTTTAACTTGCATCGTCCCCAATCTGATCAGCGTGTACTTCTCTGATTGATTAAACCCTGAAAGACCACTGCACAAAGTGTTATCTGTCCTTTCAGCTTTTCTGCATTCCACACTATGGGAAAGTCAGATCGGCGTACCAAAGTATGTGAGGTTGCATTTCAGACTGTTACAAATCATTCAATATCCATGTCTGTTAGTCTAAAATTGAGCAGAAATGGATAATGTATATCAAACTTATCAGATAACTGTTTGGAAAATACAGCTGCAGAGTTTCACTCTGTCTCATTCTCACAGTCTTGCGATTTTAAAGACACCCTATTGCTCTGCGCACTGGGTTGCCTGGGGGTGAACATTAGTTTGTGCCCAATAGCCCTTCTCTTATTATACATCAATATCTTAATTCCAAGGATAATTTATGCGCTTATAAATTACAAAGCTTTCTTAACAAACCACGTGGGACATAACAGGAAAATAATGCAGTGCAGCCTTTCAAAATGAAGAATGATTTTGTTGCCGTAGGAAGTAGTTGCTTTTGCAGTAATTATAATATTTCCCGTTCACTCTGTGGACTTAATGGCTGTTGTATTATTTGCATCACCTTGTCGTCTAAAATTCCAATGTACCTTGCCACTTTTTCTATCCCCCCCAAAAAAGAAAAATACTAAAATGTTTCTAACGCCATGAAAATTTTATCTACCGTTGCTTTCTCTTCCCTTGCACAGAGGTTTGAATGAAATGATTCTTATACATTTGTACTCCGAGTGCACCAGAGAAGCTCCCCTCCCCATGCTGGTTGCTAATTGGTGGGAGACTGGGAGCTTCCTGCTGTGTGTTCGCTGCTTCTTTGCTTTGCCACCCCACCAGGTCTTTCACTATCGCTCTGCAGAACCCAGTAATTAACCCACAGCTAATTAACTACTTCTAATTACACCAGCATGCTGTTTCTATCACACCCTCCAAAACTGAGGAAACACTCTAGTGCCATGTGTAAATCCCCACTGAGGGGTTTTGGAATTTAGCTGAGCTCAAGTCTGATCATTTAATCAGACTGCCCTGTGTATGATCAACATACCGTTCTGTCCTGTGATTTGTCTTAAATAACTTTTCTTCCGCTCTGCAACATGGAATGGATTAGCACGATTTGATGGTGTTGCATAAAGGGTAAAATCATTTTCAAGGTTCTATTTCAGGTCTATTAACAAAGGAGGCAATTGATACTACAAACAAATCAATTTTGCCTTCACTGGCCAGTTTTGCTAGTGCAAAATGATTACTAAAATTGAGTACTGTGAAACTAAAACAATCAGCACATCACCTCCTGGGTATTTGAGTTTGCTCATATTGTAATCAGCAAGGATTATTTTGGCTGTAACTTATACGTTTGTTCCAGCATTAGATTAACGCATAAAGTACACAAAAAGAACCACAGTAATAAAATCTGTGAGTTGTAAGCCTTGTCTAGCTGCATGCGTGACAGATCTACATGCCTCAGTTCTGCTGCCTTTGAGAAATACCTCCCAGACAGGCCAGTGATCAGCCTCCCTTACTCTCACACACTGATGTAAACACACAGCACTGTTCTTCCCTGCCTTAGACTCAGCACAGCCATGGCTATTTCTGTTAGACAGACTGATAGCTCCTACTGAAGATCATTGATTTTACGGGAAGCCCTGTTTACAGGCCGAGTGCCATCGACCTGAGGTGACTTTTTGCCTCCTGCAGTTGGAGCAGTACTGGAGCACCTTTATGTCTGCATTAGCACAGGAGTAGACTGAATATTTACAGCACATAATAAATTACTGTGTTTCATTGTTAATTGTTGCTAATTGAGTTAAAGTGATGGGGATCAAGGAAACCAAGACTTCACCTCCACAGAGTTAACAACAAGTATTGACTGTTGATGTTCACAGTGACAGAAAGTAATCTTGGATTTTTTTTTTTAATAAAGAATGACTAAAGTATAAGAGGTATATTTATGTATTTGTTTATATTTAATGATGATTGGATCTTCTTGCTATGACAGTGTTAACCACTGCACCACAATGCTGCTCTACTGATAATGCCATGTATTTATTTCTTCTTGGTACCATGCAGTTAAGCTTCCTGTGACACCATATCAGTCATAAACTCACATCTGTTAGGATGCCTGGGTCGTTGACCCAGGGTTTTTGAGTTTACGATATTATTTATACTGTCTAGTTTTTGGTTTTTTTGAGTTCTGTCTTATGGCTTATGTCTCTGTCTTCTTTAGTTGCTCTGTCTCCCCTATCACCTGCATCCCCTTGTCTAGTTCGCGTCTATGTGTATCTTAAGTTCCTATATCCCCTTGTTCAGTCAGTGTTTGTGTCTGCCCTGTTCACACGTCTCTGTTCCCTTTGTAGTGCCTGCATATGAGTCTGTGTCTTTGTTCAGTCTGTGTTATGTGTTTCCTGTTTTACTTTGAAAGTCCATGTCTGATGTTAATGTGTCGGGTTTTGCTTCCTCTTGTCTCGTTAGGCCTGATTTGCCCCAGCTGTGTTTCCCTCCTGTTACCCATTCCCTGATTGCTCCCTCTGTGTATTTAAGCCCAGTGTTTCTCTGTGTCTGTGTCGTGATCTACCGTTTTCTTAGCTGTGTGTTCTGTCATTTCTCTAGTTTAAGTTTGTGTTGAGTTTTTTTAGTTTTGTTATATTTTGAGTATTAAATTAAAGCCTTTTTTGAGTTCACGTCTGTCTCCGGAGTCTGCACCTTGGGTCCTATTCCTGCCTGCACACAGCCACACCTAACAACATCTTGCCTTAGTGGAGTATAAGGTCTTTATATGGAAGCAAACCTGCAGTTAAAAAAACAAAACAAAATAGGAAAAAGGGGGAAGAGGAAAAAGAAAAAACACTTGTGAAGTTTTAAAAATATCAGTTCAGTCACTAAAATATAAGGGCCTTAAAACCAGACTTAAAGCCATACCAGGCATTAAAGTAGACATATGTTAAAAAGTGCAATGCATGCATGCCTTTATTGGTGATTAATTGAAACAAGCTTACAAGATAAACCCATGCGCCGCTCTGCCTGAGGACTACAATGGTTTCCCCATCAATGAGCATGTCCCTAGTGCAACATAAAAAGCCTTCCCTTGCTTTATCAATAAGAACCTTTCCTTCCCACATCTTCCTGTAACTTGCTTAGCGTTCATGCCATTGATTTTCCAATAACCGCCCCTTACCCTGCGGTGGCTAGCCAGGCTCTGTGATGGCGCAGAGACAAGACACAGACAAGGAACATCACTGATGCATGTTTGAAAATCACAACTGGTGTATTGTGTGGGGTCTTTCTTGGCAGGTTAACAAACTTGTGTGCCCTCACAACTCGTGAGTATGCGTATGTGCAGTAAGAGTAAGGGCACCCCTAAGTAGCAGTATTTACAGTTTGGATAGAGTCTGAGCTAATTCCCCAGGAAACCCTAGAGACCAGGGTCTTCTAAAGGCAAGACCAGGCCTTTGGGCAGGTGATCAGGCATGCTTATAATCAGATGCTTCTTTAGCCTTTAATTCCTGCCTCAGTTGGCCAGTAAATCCCACCTAATGAAAGGACCCATATCTTAAAACTTATCTCATTTTGCGTCCCTACAAAATGACATCCAGACCCACTCTCTGACATTGTTCATTAAAACCAAGGCCTTTTCACAAGGTTCAGTCTTATCTGCTTTGTGGTTGGGAGGGGGTCGAGCATAACTTTTTTTTTTTTTTTCGCCACAGAGAAAATAGAAGAGCAAGGAGACTCTGGCATAAAGTCTTTGATGGCAGGTGGCAGTAGGGGGTGAATGCTGCAGTTAGGATCTGTGCATCATCATGCTTTCCCTGAGATCAGCTCAGGAATCCAGCCTTTTCTTCCCTGTGATTATCTCTTATTGTCAACTAAGGCTTGTTTTGGCTGCGCACAGCCTGCTTATTGTCAACTCAGTGGACCCATATTCAGAATTAAAAGGCAAAACAGGGGCAGACGCCATGACAGAATCACTTTTTGTAATGCCAGTATTCAAAAGGCAATTTTTTTTGTTTCTAAATATTGCAATGTATAACAGTACATAAAGGTAACTTGTAAATAATAACAGTACTAGTCATCTCTAGTGGTCTACTCCCTCATTTTTATTTGTGGTTATTAACACAATCAGCACACAAAGACACCAGCCTCCTCCACTTCCCCTCTACTTTGACCGCGTCTCTTTGTCTCCAGGACTCCTTTAGTGCCTCCTAGAGATTAAAGCTTTTCCTACTTTAAACAGGTGTCGCTGAGCCAAGCAGACCTCCTAGAGACAAACAGCATTATATCAGTTGGCCCATCTGCGACTTTCCGACTCCAGACAATCCCATTGCTCATCAGTAACCACTGCAGGTTATTGAATTACACCATCTTGATTTTAAAGGGCAATTCTGTTTTCTGTAAGCACTGGACACACCAAACTATCTCGGCGCTCCAGCACTGATCAAGAGTCATTGTTTTATCCTGTCTGTTGCTAATTGCTTGAGGAATCTTGAGCGGTAATGTGAATTGATGGGTACTGTACTCACCTTTTTTAAACCCGAGGAAAAGAGGAGACTAGAGAACTTTAGAGGTCATTGTTGGCCTTATCCCAGTCTCTTCTCCCTCAAGTCTAACCCTCTGTTTTACACACTGTTGCTTGGCTAGGGTTTCTCCCTTCTTTGGGGGATCGAGGTTTACTGATCATCTAGTTTACCAAATGAAGCATGGAAGACCATTTAGAGGGACCTCCACAAAACATGAAACACATGAAGGGTAGAGCCAGGTGGGGGGGATTTGAGCCGGGCTCTTAAAAACTAGTTGTGCATGTGGTCCTAGTGTTCCCAGGCCTGGTTGAGACAGGCAGTGGAATCTGAAGGAGGGGCCTAATAGATTACAGGAACAAAGTGTGAAAAACTCCATGTTCTGACAGGACACATGGAGATGTTTTCCTATGAGACAGTCCATTTACACGAGTCACTTTTTCTCCCCCACCCCCCATTTCATTTCGTACAGTTTATCCACTTGCTTTTAGTCTGAAGAATCACTGTCTGTTTGACATGTGGCGCGTTTTTTCTTGCATTACTCTCACTGCCCTCAGTCCATTTGTGTGAAATGGCTGTTGAGCTCATAGCCTCTTATTAATGGAGCAGATAATAAATACAGACCAGTAAGGCTAGTATCCCCTCACTCAATATGGCAGCCATCGCTAAATCATGTCTGGCTGTATAAAGCAATCATGTTAATAAGCCAGCCAGTCTAATATCTTTCATTTTATATGCAAAGTAACTTAAGGGTCACTGAGGTTAGCTTTTGTTGAATGTAAACAAAATAATCAGACAGACCATGCTAGCAGAAATTTGTGTGTATTTATGGTTCTCTATTTAATTTTACTTACTGCTCACGATTGACTCTTCATTTAGCAGACCAAATACAAAATGAGGGTCCTTTATCATGACTTTTTTGTTTTGTTTTTTGCAGTTTGAGTGCACATAGGCTGGGGAGGTCTCAGGTATGTTGCACGGGAAGCAAGCCTCATCAGACATTCATGAAGAGGCAGACAGACATTATCAATCTTTCCTCTCCTTCGGTGCTTTATATGTTAGGGTGTGGGGTAGACTCCATTCTGATCGCAGCTGAAATTTGCATCCCTAAGTAAATAAGTAAATAAATCAAGTGCAAGCGGTGAATGTGCTAATCAACCAGGACATGGCAGTGAGCTCGGTGCCGGGAAACTTTGCTCATGTAATATTCAGTACTGTTGGGTTAAAGGGCAGCCCAGAGTTATTGGTTTCAGCGCGATTGCCCCCTTTAATCAATGTTGGCTGCATCCCTTTAATAAAATTATTAGCTCAGCAGTATCTTGCGCTATCATTTTATCTCTTCTGCGCTCTAAATTGCAGCCTGCGTTGAGTCTCTCAGATTCTCGGGGCATGGCCAGCTCCCGAAAGCTCAGCTCCCATTTATTATTTCAGAGGCAGAGGATGGCTGGAGTGTTTGAAACCAGGCTAAGCGTGGAGGTTATTGGATGCAAGATCTAAACACAGCTGCAGTGAAGTCCCAAACCAGCTTGTGTGTTTTGGGTTCATAGAAAATACTGACTTTTATTGCTCATGTTAGCGTCCAGACAAATCTATCTCAATAATGCACATGAATTAGTGGTAACAGTATTACTGTTAAGAATTTCTTTCTTTTTTTAGATACAGTTTTCCCTTTTTTTTTTCTTCTAGTTATGTAAATGTACGACATGCTGATGGGTGGCTTCTCAATGTCTAATTATCTCACAAGGAATCTATTTGATCCATTAAGTTAGACTGTTGCTGCCTTTTTTCTGACTGCAAGTTAATTAAAAACGGATGTAGGATTTGCAGAATATAAGATTAGGGGTGTTGTTTGGAAGGTGAAGATAAAAGATGGTACCTTTGTGATATGGCAGGAAGATGAATCGTGGAAGTCTTATTAGTGCTTGTCTCAGGTATTGTGTTTAAGTGCCTAATCTAGCGTAATGAGCATGGTGTCATTTTTCCAATTATATCTCAGACTTTTGTCTCTTACGATACATCGCCATACATTCGCTTGTTTTTTTCTTTCAAACCTTTTTTTCCCCATTGTCTTCCTTTCATATTTATAAGTCTGATCTTTCCCTAATTTACATAGCAAATAAATTATGTGCTGTTTGTGTGCTTACTGTCCCAAATACAACTTTAACCTCTTATCGTAATCATTTTGTGTCTCTGCAGGCCTGGATGCGATGAATGCCTCATGTAGGCATCAGCATGGACAGCTGTGAGTCTCCCGTGGTTTCTGGGACAGACGATGGGCTCGGCTCCTCCCAGCAGCAGCAACCACCTCAGCCCTGGAACGATCACAATAGCTCACAGGTCACCTGCACCAACCAGGCACCTTCCCTGGACCCGCTGTCTCTCTCTGGTCCCTACCCCTCTCAGTCCCAAAACTCTATTGCACCTCATGACAGGGTAAGAGAACTACAGTCTCAGCAGCAGCAGCAGCCAAAGCAGACATCACCCCGGACCCACCGTGATAGCTCTGCCACAGGCCAGCTGCATCCCAGAGGAGAGGGTCTTGACGAAGAAGACCAAGAGGGAGTGAGCTGTGGAGAAGAGGAAGAATCTGAGGACTTAGATGAAATGGAGATTGACAACTGTTTCCCTAGTCTTCAACCTTTTCCTGGGATGCCAATAGCTTCAGGGGGAGGAGGTATGCCCACTCTTCTGCGACATCAGCCCACACAACAACAGGGACCACCTGAGAGTGGGAGTGAGGAAGGGGAGGAGGAAGAGGAAGAGGAGAGTAGTGATGTGGAGAACCTGGCTGGAGAGATAGTCTACCAACCAGATGGCTCAGCCTACATTGTGGAGAGCCTCAGTCAGTTGATCCAAAGTAGTGGAGGCATGGTACCCGGCCTGCTTCCTACAAACTCTCTCTCGAGTGGGGGGAAACCAGGGGAACCTGCTGGGACTTCGTCCTCAGTTTACCCACAGATCATCAACACGTTCCACATAGCCTCGTCCTTTGGAAAGTGGTTTGGTAATTCAGACCAAGGTTTCCCCAATACCTCAACAATGGCAGGCCTTAGCCCTGTCCTGCACAGTTTCCGTGTCTTCGATGTGCGGCACAAAAGCAACAAGGATTACCTGAACAGCGATGGGTCTGCCAAGAAGTCCTGTGTATCCAAAGATGTTCCCAACAATGTGGATTTCTCCAAATTTGATGGGCTAGCCCTATATGGCAAGGGTAAGCCCATTCTCATGTGTTTTCTCTGCAAGCTGTCCTTCGGCTATGCCCGTTCCTTTGCCACTCATGCTGTCCACGATCACCGCATGACACTGTGTGAAGATGAGCGGCGGCTGTTAGGAGATAAGCATGCATCTGCCATTATCCAGGGCATTGGGAAGGACAAAGAGCCCCTCATAAGTTTCCTGGAACCAAAAAATAAGAGCACTCCTCTGCCATCTACGCTGCTCCCTCTTAACTCTGGACAGAGCTTCTATGGCACATTTAGTGGTGTCCATCTAGAGCCTGGAAGCAGCAGTGGGGGCAGTGAGACCCTCCTGAACAAAGACTCTGACTCTGGCCTCCAGCAACAGCAGCAGCAACAAACCCCATTAGGCTCAGTGCTTTCTCTTGGAGGGCTGAGCATTCCCAAAGCGCCCACTCTTACCTCATCCCCAGGCTCTGCCAAAGACTCCAGTGCCCTGCCCAAACAGGGAGGGAGAACAGAGGAGCCTGCTGGGAAAGAGTTGGCTTGCAAGGGAGAAGATGGGAACACTAAGGGACATGAAAGCAAGGCACACTTATCCAGCCAGACCGGGGGCTCTGAGGAGGACGAGGAACTGTTATTAGGGGCAGAGGAAGATGAGGCAGAAAGCACTGCAATGGCCTGTGGTGGTAACAGTAGCAGCGGTGGGGGTGAAGCGGGGGAACCAGCTGTCTCAAACCAAAGCATTTCCAAATCTCCTTTATTAATGCCTAGTAGCACTCTCCAGCCTTCTCCCTGCACCTCTGCAGTCAGTTCCACACTTAACAGCAAAGCCCTTGCTTCCATTTCCTCCTCTGTCAAGGAAGAGGGTTCAACTGCAGATGGTGGAGGGAGGACCTCAGAGCTCCCTCTGAGCTTTAACTGCCAGGGACCTACTGTTCCCATGGCACTGGTGACAGCTGCCGTCAGAAGGAGCGAGGATGAAACTTCTGGCACTTCCTCCTCGCCTCTGTCCACCAATGCTGCTCCTGATGAAAGTGCCAATCGAGATAGTGCCACAGCTCCAGAACCAAATGATTGCCCTGCAGAGGGAGAGGAGGAAAATGGAGCCCTTCTGCATCATCACCACGTGCACCACCATCATCATCACCTCCACCCTTCATCTCATGGCCACTCGCACCCCCTCCCAGGGGGTTCCTGTGACATAACAGGAATGGGTGAGTGTTCACAGAACCATGGGCCCAGTGGCAGTGGAGTTAGTGGGGTCGAATGCCCTAAATGTGACACTGTTCTGGGTTCCTCACGTTCTTTGGGTGGTCACATGACCATGATGCATTCACGCAATTCATGCAAGACACTCAAGTGTCCCAAATGCAACTGGCATTACAAGTACCAGCAGACTCTGGAGGCCCACATGAAAGAGAAGCACCCAGACTCTGGAGGCTCTTGCGTATACTGCAGCAGTGGTCAGAGCCACCCTCGTCTGGCTCGTGGAGAAAGCTATACCTGTGGATACAAGCCCTTCCGGTGTGAGGTATGTAGATAACTTTTTGTTGATTTAGGTGCATTTTATATAGCAGCTAAGGATATTAAATTTGTATCTGTATCATTTTATCACAGTTTAAGAAAAACGGATCTTGTATTTCGTAGGTGTGTAACTACTCCACCACCACAAAGGGGAACTTAAGCATCCACATGCAGTCAGACAAGCACCTGAACAATATGCAGACACTGCAGAATGGAGGCTCCATTGGGTCTGCACAGGACCAGGTGTTTGGACATACACCAGGAGGAGTGGTGGCTGTCCCGTCAGTCACCCAGGCCAGTAGCCATCACCCTCCCCACCACCATCCTTCACAATCCTCCACTCACATGTCCGGACCTTGTGGGGTCCCCTCCCCAACCAAGCCGAAGAGCAAACCTTCTTGGAGGTGTGAGGTGTGTGACTACGAGACCAATGTGGCGCGGAACCTTCGTATTCACATGACTAGTGAAAAGCACATGCACAACATGATGCTGCTCCAGCAGAATGTGACTCAGATGCAGCACGGGCGACTTGGCTTGGGTGCTATGCCTTCGCCCTCTGAGGCTGAGCTCTACCAGTATTACCTGACGCAGAACATGAGCCTTCCACCAAGCCTCAAGATAGACCCAGCTGGAGCTGAGGCCCAGTTCCTGATGGGGAGCTTTCACCTAGATCCGAACATGGCTGCCTTGGCTCCTGCACTTGGTATGTCCCATTTGGTTCTCAAAAGCATTTCCCCACAAAAAAGAAAAAAACAATAACTAGACCTTTTAGCTGAACTCTATCTTGATTCCTAATTTATTCATTTACACGAACACAAGACAATAATGCAAAATTTTATCAAATGAAAAACAAACCAAAGCGATAAGCTGCAATACAATATGCTGTACTCCGGCATATCACGGATTTGTACTTAGGCAGCTGCTTTGTTCTCATGCCATAAGATATGTGTTTACCAGCAATGGTAGAATGTTCTAGTGCACAAGGCCAGCATAACATTTTTTTTTCTTATAATAAATGTGCCAGGCAGCATACAGAAAGCAAAAGATTATTTATTTCCCTACTCATGCAATCTTTTACAGGGCACTCAAATGACAGTGTGTTGATATGATTTAGCAGAATTTTGAAGCTCACTGTGTGATATCCATACAAGGTGATTTAGAAGGCCAAACATGTATAATCTATGCTTTTCCCCCTCCTTTCCACACAGTCAACCAGCCTTAGCTTTTTACTTTCAAACTGCTGCTGAACTTCACCGCTGGAGTTCTCCGTTTCTTCCAAGTCAGTAATTTCAGCTATAAATTTAATCTTGGTCAAAGAAGGGAGGTTAGAGGCCTCAGCAAGGGTAATTCAGCAGCATAGCAAAGTGTTTGTAGGACCAGTTACAACCACACAGTTTGTACAGACTTGTTTCAACTGTCACCAGTTTGAAGACACAAACAAGAATTTATTGCTGTGACTAATTTTTTTTCCCTCTTCTGCCATCTGGTTCATTTTCCTGTGAGGTGAGTAGTAATAAGCATATTGCAAGAGAGGCAATAATTACACAGTCTGGGCCCATAAACTGCAGTAGTGTTATCCATGGTCACACTTTAAGGAACTCTTAACGCTATCATACACAAACACTCTGATATTAACGGTACCACCATATAATACATAAGGCTCAGTACGAGATCCCTAAACAAACAGACACAGAGGTGCACTTTTTATGCTCTCATTCTGGATTTCTTTTTCTTTTTTTTACTGTAGGGTGTATTTCTAAAGAGGTACAATTTATGGCAAGTGCTGACCTCAGGTTATATCAGCTTCTTTCTTATCCTCGCTCCCGAAACTCAGGACTACAGCCCTGATAAAGACAATACGAGATCAAGAGCAGGAGTTAAAGAGAGGTGCAACTTTTACTTCTCTGTCCTGAAATATGGTTACAGCACACCGTGGAGCAATACAGCTGTCAAGTCAGATGGTTATATACCTAAAACATTTGTCTTGAAAACAGTCTGATCAAATGGAAAGATTCAGTCTTTTACCTTTTTTTCTTTTCAAGAATCCCCTAGCACAAAAAAAAAGGATGGCCTAATATACAGAGGTTCACATTAAAATAGTTTGAATATAAAGCAGCCTATATTAAACAAAAGCTTGGACTGATGACATGCAATCAAAATTTAGCTGTGGACAAGGGGTCTATGGTAAATAATGAAATCTTAATAGTAACAGACAATGAGAGAAAAGGGAAGTGCAAGAGAGAAAAAGCTGGTAGGTACAGTATAATGACATATGTGTGCATCTGTGGTTTTGTATGATTGAGCATAAAGAGCCATGACTGGTGAGCTGGGTCTGTGAGTGATTTCACAGGGCTTCTCAAAGGTCTCCCTCTCCTGGCTATAAAAACTCAGGTAATGGAGAAAAGTCCAAGAACAGGCTGCATACTGCAGCAATAAATAAAAAGAAGCTGCTGGAATTAATTTAGTGTAAAGCCAGGCAGGGTCAAGCCTGCATGCTCAGTCTGGCCAGTGAAAGATTAAAGATCAGCAAGCAAAGGCAAAAACACCGGCTCTTACCTCGTTTTTTTAGCATTCATTTTTTTTCCCAGACTCTACAGACATCAATTATGTGGTCGGTGTCATAAGATATGTGCTTGCAGTTTTTTGTGTTTTTTCCCCCTCTGCTCTATGGTTCGACTCAGTACCAAGCAGACTTAATCTGTTAGGTGTTAGAGGTAATCTGAAGAGAAAGGTGGAAAATAATCCAAGGAAAGTAGTGTAAATTAAAAAGAATAAAAAGCATCATTGTGTGAACAAGGGGAGTGGGGTTGATTCACGGTATTTTGAGCTTGGAAAGTCTTTACTGTAATTAGAAAACACGTTGCTTTTTTCTGTTGACCTTTAGAGTTGATTTACAGGCAGGAGATGAAAGAGCATCAGCCCAAACAGTGAAAATGTGCATGTTCATTTTCTGGCATTGGAAGGCTTTTGTAGAAATGTCCAGGCGCTCTTGTTTCCTAGCTCAGAGCTATTTGTTGGCTAGAGACAAAAAAAATGAGCATTATC
This sequence comes from Diplotaxodon limnothrissa, assembly GCF_057381915.1. Lineage (NCBI taxonomy): Eukaryota > Metazoa > Chordata > Actinopteri > Cichliformes > Cichlidae > Diplotaxodon > Diplotaxodon limnothrissa. The sequence goes on from NC_140596.1 coordinate 20,296,998, forward strand.
CTTCACATAATATCATACCTACCAGACACATTCTTTTAAGCATGTATTTACTTGAAATAGCCATCTAGACTGTATGCTTTGAATAGGTCTCAGCTGATGATACTGTTCTCTTCTCTTTGTTTTGTTTTCTCTTCGTGTTTGCTTTGTTCTAGTAGGTGGGGAAATCCCTATGGATGTGCGGCTAGGTGGTGGGCAGTTGGTGTCCGAAGAACTGATGACCCTGGGAGAAAGTTTATCGCAGACTATAGATCCCTCTCTCAAGCTCTTTCAGTGCGCTGTGTGCAACCGCTTCACCACTGATAACCTGGATGTGCTTGGCATGCATATGGGAGCTGAACGGAGCCTGCCGGAGGAGGAGTGGCGTGCCGTTGTTGGAGACTCGCATCAGTGCAAGTTGTGCCACTACACTACTCAGCTCAAGGCCAACTTCCAGCTGCACTGCAAAACAGACAAGCATGTGCAAAAGTACCAGCTTGTGGCCCACATCAAAGAAGGGGGCAAAGGCAACGAATGGCGCCTGAAATGTGTGGCCATAGGCAATCCGGTGCACCTAAAGTGCAATGCCTGCGACTACTACACTAATAGCCTGGAGAAGCTGAGGATGCACACTGTCAATTCCCGCCATGAGGCTAGCCTTAAACTGTACAAGGTCAGTGATCCACAAGTTTGTTTTTTATTTTTATTTTTTTATCAAACCCATTATTCAGCCTTGTCCTGTTCATGCAACACAGCTGCCGATTTACAATTCTGTCATTAATGCATCATTTGAAGTGTTTTAATACAGACTCATTGTCACTTTTGACATTATTTTTAGTCTTTGAACCTCAGAACTTTGTTTTGCTAAAAATGCAAAACAAATCTTAAAAACGAATCCCCGTTAAAGCAATGCTTCTCTGCAACATACAGTACATGTTTTAGCTTTGCACCGCTACTCGGTGCGCTCCAGAGGCATGAATGAAAGCTTTGTCGTGTAGCTGCTGCCTTCCCAGTTGTCATATAGAAGCAGGGCCCCACTGCTGCAATGAGAAGAACATGCAGGACAGAACAGGCGTAGCTGTTTTGGAAGCTTGGGCCTGAATCACTTGGAGACGAATGAAGAAGTGTTAGGAGACAGAGGTTTGGTGCTAATACTCCTCGGAGCGGGAAAGGCTGAATTGTTCTCGACAGCCGTATTGATTTTTGCTGGACTTGGAGCTTCACCTTCTCCTCTAATCATTCCATAATAGCCAGTGGATGAACACTCTCCGAACAAATGGCCATAAATCTAACAGGCCTGATTCCACTTAGGTACCTATCCTGTGTGTCTGCGGCTTCGGCCACTCTGTGCTTAACCCAAACTGGCATAGTTGCGCACACACGCACAGATAACAAAACACATACCAACACTGACCAAACATACTTGCTATAAGCATACACTACACACACAACAGGATCCAACACAAAGCACTGAATGCTGCCTAATAGATGTCATCCTTATTTGTAATCTAGCTTCAGCATCCTTGTTTGAGTATTTAAAGAACTCAGTTGACAGTGCAATGGAGGTATTAAAAGGTATGTGAAAAATGTGCTACCTCAAGCATGGTGTTTTAACCGCATTTAAAACTAAGGTGAAGTGGTCATTTTGAACCTCTTCAAAAATCTTGTCCATTTAAAAATCATTCAGCATTATGAATGTTTGTCAGGCCGGCTGAAATGACAGCCGTGTTTCCTCCTCACAGCTTCTTTGTATTGAAGTAACAGCAAAATTTAAAAAAAAAAAAAATCAATTTCATTTTTTCTTAAAGGGGAAGGTGTGAAGCGGGGCTTCTATTGCTACTTTAAAGAGGTCAGGAGGTGTTTAGCTTGTCATTCTGTGGTTTGCTCCATGACAACAGAGATCACAGGGACATTTTTAGATTAGCGTTATAGCATTATAGTGTCATTTTCAGTTTCATATTTATATTCTTGCACTATATTAAGAATGATTTTAATTCCCTTCAGTATAATCCTTATTTATCTTAAGGGGTTTGGGTGCAGCCTCCTCTACCTTAAAGACCCTCCTTATTTTAAGCCACCTTTCTTCTGATTGGCTGCTCCTTGCAAACTCAAGGTTTACACTGCAGGAAGGCAGTGCTGCTGTGCTCATAGCCAGAGCTGGCTACTTTAGGGAACTCTTAATGCTATCATACACAAACACTCTGATATTAACATTTTAGTGTAAACACATAGTCTGTGAATTTGTCAGGTCAGTGCATGTGTTTCCCAGTCTTTGGTCCTCCTCTCTTAACCTTAGCTTCTGGACTTACTGGGCCAAATTCCAATAACAGTCTCCCATTAGAAGAAAATGGACCAGCTCTGGCTTACTTTCTCTCATGCTTACACCTTTTTGAGAAAGATCCATGTTTTGCTTTGCCGCATAGAGTATAACTTCTTCTACATCTTTGTGCTTCAACTGTAGTGCAAACCCCCCAAAAAATCTCCCCTATTTCTTTGTCTGTGCAAGTTTTAGGAGAGAAGACACATGTCACACTGCTCTTTGGGCTGTGGGGGATTAAATATGTACAACACATCCAGGCATGATCATTTTTTATGACTTAAGCCTCTTAAGATGGCTCCATATTTCTTAAAACCAATTGATCTTCTGACTGGGAGTATGTGCATTTGTCCAGAAATTACCTGCTCTCTCAAGAGAACATAGTGGTCTTTTTAAGCTCTTCTCATCCCAGACCTTACTCCAAAACCTAAATGTTCATGAGTCAACAAGAATTAATACAGTGTTTTACAGCTCATCAATGTTTAACGGACAAGCACATGGTTTTAAGGTTTTTTCACTGTACTGGCTCCCCACTTGACAATGTCAGTTTTCTTACCATTTTGAATTTACTGTCCTGGTAGAGATACTGACAGACAGAAAACCACAGTGCCCTAAAAGCCTGTAAAACCAACTTGGTATATTATGCATGCGCAAAAAAAGAAAAAATCACCATTCATTTATGCTTCCCCAAAGAAATCTGATGCAAATAGCACCATTTTTAACCTTTTTGGGGAGAAAATAAATCATCAAGTCAGCATAAACAGGCTGTAAGATGTGGGAGATGCTTGGGACACTTCACCCAAATCAAACTGGTTTGCATTAAACAGGCCCTTTGTGTGCACAGCTCCATATAAATTGGAGCCTGTAATTACTGGAATTAAAAAGGAAGGTTTAAACTGAGGGCTAAGCTGGATGGGATAATTTGAGAGTCTGTGGTATGCGGCCCATATTAGGGCTTTCTAAAAATATCACCCCCACCACCCCATGTATTGGAATGTTCCAAAAGACCACAGAACGATCCAGCAAGTCATCCTGACCACTAGACCACCACACAGTGGGGGGTGATGCTCTTTTCCCCTGTGTGCTGTGCTCTCAGTTCAGAGATACCAATTCTGAAGTCTGTGAGTTCTGCTTCAGTCCCCTGTGCACTGAAACTAACTTATACCTTCTCTTTTTCCCATGGATCATGGGGATTTTGGTCGCTCTGATGACAGCGTGATGATCGCCCATCTGCTCACAGGATGGTCACTCCTAGAGAACCCTCCACTGGCTAATGTGATATACATACAGCTCTCCACTCAGGCCTTGGGGCTTCACTGTGTTTTAGTGTGGAGGTGAGAGACTCATCTAGCTCCAGGCCCGACTGCTTTGGCCAGACAGAAAGGGTGGGGACTAACCAGGCCAAGCCACAGGCCTCAGCTTCCAGTCAAGGGTTGGGGGAAAGGGGAGGAGCATGGGGGGTTAGCTGGCTACCTTCCTTGTCTCGGGGGCCGGTGCAATCGGCGGTAATTGAGATTGATTGGATGTTATTTTTCCTCTTGCAAATGTAGTCCATTAGCTTGGCACATGCATAATCAGTTTAGAGCGCAGTTAGCCGAATGTAATCATGTTCCTCGGTGTCTGCTAGCACAAAATCCACTCCAGATGCCGCTTGGCCATGGAAAGACGGGGGGAAAGTGCCGTCACTATCAGATGGGGAATCTTTAACCAAGCAAGTCCTGAAATCCCTTCCTCTGTTCTGCTCCTTCCCTACTGAGCACAGAGGAGTGTTAAAAAATTCAACTCCCTCTTTTCTGCCTTACACAGCCGGTCGCAGGGACTGTCCCATGCCTTACCGTTAAGAACAGGGCTTTTGATCATATGTTCTGCCCATTAACGGACAGAAAACATCTGTAACTTGTGTAGAGTTACTGCTCTTATTTTACCCCTCAGTGCAATCCAAAAGAATCAGTGAACACTGAGGAAAGAAAATGTCCACACTCTGCAGAGAGCAAATAATCATGATGAAACATAATAGAGGAAAAGAGGCCGTAATGTAAATGAAGGGATTAGTGGTTACATGAAAAGGCATTAAGGTGTTTCACTGATGATGCTACTCAGCAGAAGCACTGGCTTCTCAGATGCGGGAATCCAAGCAATGATGACCGCTCCCTGTTAATGATCAGAACTACTGGGATTGACTCGAGTCTTCTTGGACTATGCATTGGAATGCAGTTGGAGAACAACCACAAATAGGTTATGGATTTGATTCCAACTCTGGAAAAATGTTGTAGTTTTGCAATCAAATAATGCTGATGTGTATTTTGGATGTGTACAGCAGTCTGGTTGATTTGGTCTTGGTCCAAGAGCTCTCTAGCGGAGAGTAAGGCAACTTATGGCACCCTACAGTAGGTAAGGTGGGTTTTTGAATTGTTGTTAAGTTCTCGCTTTACTTGCCGACTGGGCTTGTCGTGATTATATCTTTCTCCCAGTGTCTTAAACTTTTCTCACGAATGTGCCCAAATTCTTACTCTCATTGCTATTAAGACAAAAAATATAACGTAAGGTAATCTGAGGTGTCCAAAACTTGGGCGAGTGGGTGCCTCGCTTTACCCTCTCACGTATGACGCATTTCTCTATGAGGGGGACTGGTAGGTGGTGGATGGAGAGACAGACAGGAGTGAGGGTGGTGGTGGGGGTGCTAGAGGATACACTGCTAATTATCATGGCTAGCCTATGATTGTTCAGTAATAGTGCTCAGTGGGAAAGGTTGCAGCAGTTCCAGGAAGAGCTGAGCTCTGATTTACTGGTACTACCACTCTAATAAAGCGCTCACTGCACATCCTGGGAGACAGCCCATTCTCTCCTTTCACATGCACAAGTGTGTGAATGCACACACAAACAGACAGACGAACAGGCAGGCGCACACACAGAGCAGCCGTGTCATCTAAAATGCCATAGGGCACATGAAAGGTATCTTTTCAGTAGTTCATAGAGAAGTTCTGTGTCGGCCCCTGCCTCTGTTTACTCCCCAGTTAACATTGTTATGATCCAGAACCCTGGTTACACTCTTTGTTTCAGTAGTCACCTGCAGGGTCTTAAACTCTTGCATCTTACTTCAAACAAATCTCACTCACTCAGTGGTGGGTGAAACAAGGAAGGAGCATTACAGCACAGAGAACCAGGGTGGATTTAAGAGAGCGGCTGTTAGGCATGTAAGGGGGAGCTAGCAGGGGTTAGTGTTTGGCTGTGTGCAAAAATTTCACAACTCTTCTAGCTCCCACCCCTTGAGAAGGCCAGAGAAAGGGTCAGGCTTTGACCCGTGGCACAGCTGTTGCTGCTGGTGGTGTTGATTGTATGTGCACAGGCCCTACTGTGGGTGTTGCTGGGGCTTACTCAGTGACAGTGAATGAAAGCAAAAAGGGAGGAAGGAGAAAGCTCCTTTGACAGGGGAGGATAGACTTTTCTCAGCTCTCAGCTTTTTTCCCCTCAGTTGCTAGAGTTAAAAATCTGGTGGATTATAAACCAGGTGCTCAGTCCGGGGTTTGTTTTAGATAGAGTGACACATTTTCTATGTTCTTTGGTAATTTTCTGTTCCTAAAGCTCTTTGTGTTTTGATTGTCTGCCGTTATGTTATTTTTTTTATTTGTTGATATGACTTTTTTTTGTGTGTGTTTTTGGGCAAGAGAAAAGTGCATAAAGTGTAGGTTTGTTAAAGTAAACAGATATGAGGCACAGGTTTTTGTGACTAGGTTCATTGGTTTCAGACAGAGATAAGCTCCACTTTGCCTCACTGTAGATTTACACCACAAAGCACTTGCCTAAAGTGACAAAACCGCTGTGCATCTCCCACCAAATTTTTAGTTTTTTTTTTTAATTAAGTAATTGTTTAAAAAAATATTGTTACATTCACTTTTCTTTCTTTCTTTTGCTTTTTTTCTTTTCTTTTTTTCAATTCTACAGTGGAAATCGTTTTTTCAAAAGTAACTCAAAACATGGAGAGTGAAACTGTGGAGATGTGGATTTGCATAAGGTTTTATATGTGCTTTTATTTAATTTAAATTGTATTTTTTAGGGGGGATTCCCAGCTAAGTCCTCTTCCTGCCTGTTAGAAATTCTCGAACCTCACTGCAGAGCTCTTAACATTATTACCAACACACTGATTCTCTCACTAAATCAAAAGGTCAGGCTCCCAAGCCCATAAAGCCTTCCCGGCTTCAATTTATTTTAAAATTTTGCAATTGTGACAGTAAAACAGTAAAATGAAGTTCTTAATTTGATCGTAGGAGATGGAGAGATTATTGAACGAGCATTTACATCTTGGACAAACTTCTCACCTGCTAAAATTCTGTAAAGATGATATTTCAAGCGAGTTGTTTCTGTCTTTCTTTACTAATTCCACAAAACCTTACTTCAAAGGTGCCTGGCAATGATATACCTTTTTGTTTTTAAAATGACCCCCTTATCAGCCTCTATAATCAGCAGTTTTTACAGTGTCTTTGAACATAAATATTTGATAGTCATATTTCTTCTTCAAAAAGACCCTTATATCAGTCCATGTAATCAACAGCTTCTGCAGTGTCTTCGAATCTATAAATTTGATAGTCAAACTGCAGTAAAATGAGTTGCCATGTGGACTGACTGTCATCTGAAAATAAGTAAATTGCTGTAAATCCCCGGCTTGAAGTAAAGACTTTTCACGTTATTCTCACAATCAGTATTCTGCAGTATTCTTAAAGTATTTATGGTTTCCATCTGATTTCCACAAGACATTAATAGTAGTGCTGACGTTAATTCTCTCCTATTTTGGAAATATGACTAGCCTAGACAGCAGTTTAACAGAATTTCTTTTTCTTAAATGTTGCTGTGTGTGATTCAGAAAGCAGAATTTCCTGCTCATATACTTATGATGTATTGTGAGTGTATGCAAAACTGCTATGTGGCTCTTAGCTCGACTCAGTTGAGTTTCAGACTTCAAGTTCTTTAGGCCCAGTTGGTCAACAGATCAGGTGGTGTATAGCCACCACACCTGAAAGACCAACAGTGTCAGTTTACAGGTAAATGCTACTCTGGGGCGCCACACCAGGGCTCCTGTGAATCTCTGCAGCGTAGCTCCTAAGCTAAGGGGATGGAGAGACAGAAGCAGGCAAGCTTACTGACTGTGTGCCATCAATACATCAGTGGCTTAGCCACCAGATTAATGGCCTCCGTGTGGTCTGGGCCACAAAACTACTCAGTTTTGAGGTCTGTGTTTAGTGCAGCTGTACATTAAAGTGGGGGTAAAGAGAGATGAGAGGAGGGAGAGGATTTAGGTGCCAGGATGAGCACACAGGGACCGGTATTCTGTTTGGGTTTGGCCAGCAGGGCAGAGTCATGGGACAGCAACACTCTACAGAGGGATGGATACATGCCCCTAAGTGTTGTAACATTTCCCTTGCCTTGTAACCTTCCCGTTTTGACTAAAAAAGGATGTTTGAGTACCAAATGCTTTGTTATTACTAAGTAAGTATTTTTTTTATATACTTGATATTGATTTATATGCACTTCATAACATGCAGTTATTTGACAGCCTTGTGAGACCCTTGCTTTCCTTCCTGTAGAGCAATTGCTCCTAAGTTGTTTCCCAGTTGTTATTTGTCTTAACAAATCAGACCCTAAGGTTGTTCCATTTTGCGATGCATTGATTACCGTTGGATTTTAGAACTTCAGCAGTGTGTTACCTGGATTTCTGACAGGTCATAGGGATAATGCTGATAGATGTTTTCCTCAAGGCATCCTATTTTGTATGGGTTGTGTAACACAAAATGTAATGTGGTGTCCTCAGCGCATTGGAAAGTCCGATTTACCCATCTGTGGCTACTACTGAGGATACATTTTTTTAAAAAATCATCCACCAGTTTCCCGGGACTACAATTTTTATTTGAAACTGTGGGACCTATGGGGTTTTTTTTCCCTTGTGTCAAGAGAGAATAGCCATCTCTTCCTGAAGTTCATGGCTCTGGTTGTCCATCCATGTTTTGCCTAATTGCTGTGTGCTGGAGTCCAAGGTTAGAACTGGGAGCTGTAAATCCCTCAGTCTTATGCAGCCAATGTTTTCTCCAGATGTAGAAGAAAAGATTTCATCCTTTTGTAATTAAGCGGTGCAGCCCAGGGTGTAATGCGGTTTTTATTAGTGGTTCTGGAAAAGATCATTTTGCACCTTGTTTTCTCATTATGGCTTTTATTCTTGAATACAAAAGATGGATAAAATGATGGGATGAAAACGAAAGAAGCAGCAGAGAATAGAATCTCCTGTTTAAATTATTATATGGAAATTACAAGGTAGTGATGTAAGGGGTAGCTCTATGGGTGTGTGGGGGTGCAGACTCAAACGGAGACAAAGGCATAGTTTTGAAACTCAACTTAGTGCGTCAGATGAAAGATGCCAGAAAGAAAGTTTGTATTATTATTATTTTTTTAATCCCAGGAATTTTCCCAAACGTTATCTCTCCCATGGGTGCCATCTTCTACACCTGTGTTCTACTTTAAACTTACTTCTGAAATAAGAGCGAAGGGTGAGTCGGGAAAAGTGATTGTAAGTGAAAGACAGCTTTAAGAGTTGGGGACAAGAATGCTCTTCAGCTTCTCAAGGGCACTGATATTTTATGGCCCTCACATTCCTTCATGACACACTGATGCCCAGAATAGACAGAGAGAGAGTGAGAGACAGAAAAAAGTTTAACTACCATGCCTTTTAAACCCCACCCCCAGCATATCGTCTCTCTTGCCTATTCACCTTCACCTCACCCTGCTTCATTTATGTGGCAAACCTCTGGGTCACCCTCACACTTTTCTGCTACTTGGCAAAGCTAATGAAAGCAAGGGATTCAAGTGCAGGCTTTTGTTCAGCATAAGTACTTTCACACGTTTGTGTTTTAAAATTTTCTTTTCAGTCTTCACATGGATTTGCAGAGCATTCTTTCCTCTGAGATCTCTGAGACAGCAGAGGAAGTCCTCATAGCCACTGAACTCTTAAACTCACAGATAATATACTATCATCCTTCACTGCCAGCCCCACAACTTTTTTTTTTAATAATTTCACCACAGTCAACAGTACCCGTAAAATTAAGGTCTGCTGAATAATTCAAACTCTGATTTTTCCTTCAGATGGCCTATCTCTGTCACAAGATAGGAATTTACTTAATTTATGCTTGTTAGGTTGGAATAGTCATGTTAAAATAATTTGAACCATAAGGACTGTCTGTGTAGCTACTGTTAAAACGAGAACTCCGGGAGCCGTTAAAGTTTGGACATGAAATTGTGAGATCTGGAATGCAAATGATTATTCAAATGATCAGTGTATTAATTTGCATGCTGAAAGCATAAGGGAGAGAGCATCTTAATAAGTTATGTAAAGCAAAGTATTTTATTATTTGTTGATGTTTCAGGAGTGAGGGCATATTAATTTTGCAGTTGTAAGTCCCAGTGTGACCTAAATCTCTCTCTTTCGCTCTCACTTTCTCTAACTCTCGCTCATTCACGTGCACACAAGCACATACACACACTGCTGTCATTATCATAATAATCACACACTCTTTTCTAACAAATTTACTCCCTACTCTATATATCAGAAAGCCTCCCTATTCTTCATAGACCCATCAAATAGACTCCATATAAAAGACCGAGCCAACATGATGTCACCAGTTGGTTTGTGAAGCCTCTGTGTTATTTTGACTGCTGCCATGCTGGGGGGGTTGGAGCCAGAAGTGAACATATTGGTACAAGAGGGTGAAGTGCTACATTATTAGACAATGCTAAACCTACAAATTAATGCTATATGACCTCAGTCTCACAGAGCTGCAGACTGGTTTGTGCACATATGACAACTATTAGATGATAGGGGAAAATGTTCATGGTGAGCTAGGTGAAATCTGTGTGGTGCAACACACAGTGCTGCACCAAAAAAACTCTCTTGTGACTGCTTTGATTGCTAGCAGATTGCTGCTGTCATCAGTAGTTTGCATGGACCATGCAGACTTGCTTGGCAAGTGTTTGCAGGTAGGTTGGCATCATCCATGCATCCATGTACGAGCAAGTGCTGTAATTTCTTAGCAACCAAATCATTTGCAAGTATATTTTTCGTGCAGCACCATATATGCCCTTTGCAACCCAGTTTTACGTAGCGACTACGAGCAATCTCCAGCAACCGCTTGACACATGACACATTTTTCCCCAGCAACCTGTGGTTATTAATCATTAACTAGAGTTTCACTGTTTGTGAATAATAATAATAATAATAACAATAAAGCACACAGCAAGCCATATTATTGGTCAGATAATCGAATTAAAAATGCTCCAGATGTCACCGACAGCACTAGCATAGTGGAATTTCCAACACTGAGACTGAGAAGATGAATGGCAACTATGATCATAAGTGACCACACACCAAACTTTCAGCCCTAATCAAATGAAAGGGTTTAAAAACCGAATGCCTCAATACAATTGAAATGAAGTTAAAAATTAGCTATTGAGACTGTGTACGTGGCTCTTTCTGGTCAGTTTTAACATGGGAATTTTTGGGAATTGACTCACTTTTGGATCATTTTTGAGAACCGCTTTTTTTGGGCACACCTCTTTCTCTCTTTTTTTTTAATGGGAGATAAAATGTCAAAGCATCTGGAGTTGTGTTAAATGGACTTAAACCATAGAATTACACTTTAAGCAGTTCAACCTTGTTGAGTGAGGAGCTAAATAATGACAAACCCATCAGAACATGAAATTATGCTTAAAAAAGAAAAGAGAGATTTCCAAACCTGCCGTTTGTACTTTCTTACGGTCTTCTCTTACACATCAAATAGAGCTTATCATTCAATTTTCCTCCATTTGCAACCTTTTCTCCTTATTCATGGGCTCGATTTCTAGTCTGTGCCATCATTACCGTCTAGTTGGGTGAAAGGACAGAATAATTTGGGAATAGATTTTATGATATTTAGGATTATCTTTGATCTTAGGGGATTTTTGAATTTCTTTGAGTCATCGCATTAGATTATATGTGTGTGAGTGAGGAGCCTGTGAGGATCTATTTTGTAAAATGAGACCAGGGACTAAAATGTCTGCATGATATGAAATGGAAAAAGCATGTGTGTTGTGAATTCAGTTCAAATAATTTATCATTGAAGGAATGAGTGGCTTATAGCAGAATACTAACCATTTGTGGTGCATGTTGTTAAGAGAGATCAGTCTTTACATCTGGAAGGGAGGTTAGGGCTTTTTAAATGAGAGAGCCAGCATTGGAGTATTCCCAGTATTCAACTTAACTTTTAAATCATTAAACATGATGAAGCCATCTCCACAAAGTCAGAGGTTTATATACGAAAATCAAACACCATCTGCCATCTCTGATCAGAAGCAACAGCCATCAGGCCAGGGTTACCAAGGCAGAACAGGAAAAGCCATTAACTGCCAATCACTGCATCGATCGACAAGCCAGTCCACCACTGCCCCCCCACCCCCCAACCCCCTCACCCCCACCCCTGCCTGCCCCTACCCACAGACACACACGCATATGGTTCATCAGCTTTTTACTGTAAAGGGGACACACGCACGGGCATACTTTTGCTCAAACCTTGAACTTTTCGTGCACTACATGATGGGAACATTTGGTCCAGTTTGTCTCTTCTCTGCTTTAGACTGGATTATCTTTCTAATGATCTCGAGTCTAGATTGCAGGATCAACATTCTGTTCAGTTTAGATAAAGGAAGTCTGACTATTTCCTTTTTTTTGTATCAGATCGGTAAATCCAATGTGTTACGAGAAGGACAGAGGAGATGCTGCTCAAAAGATTTTTCTTTCTGACCGTAGGTCGGTAATCTCCTCATTACTGAAATGCATCTCAGTAAAGTCCATTGCCCTGTCAAAGTGAGAGTGGACACTCCATTCTGCTCGATCTACCTCCACATTTTTTGGAGACAACCGATAAAAAAGGGAACTAATAGAGTCAGTGAAGAGCAAAAAGGAAAGAAGATTGATTTTTCTTTTCCCCCCTCCTTCCATTTTTAATGGTGTCGCTAGAACTAAGGGTCATTAGAAAATATTTACCTACTTCCCAATTTAATGGAGATACTATATATCAGAGTAATCTGGATCAGGGGTCAGAGCTGGGGGGAGCAATTAAAGCATAAAGATCCAGAAGCTTAGGGCATGTTGTGTGAGTGTAAAACACACAAACAGACAGGTTGGCTAAAAAGAAGCCAAAGGCAGCACACATTGAACATGGTTGTATTAATTTATTGAGTTTTGTTACTGATGAACTAGCGATGCGCAAGTTGGGGGCACAACTTTATCCACACAGCACAAAATCCACACGCTGACATTCATTGTTTTGTTCATGGTTTGACTCATACAATTCATTCAAACATAGCAGTTACAAGCCTGTGATAAGTGAGATATGTGCTACATGCTGCATTCGTCTCTTATTCATAGTCAATTTGCCATCTTTTCTTTAACCCAGTCTGGTTGGTTCAACCTTCTCTGGGGCCACACAATAGCCAGAGACAGAACAGATATGATGGATGTGGCCTGGGGCCTATATGCTCGCTCTGCGTCTGCGGTGGCCTCATCTACACATCAGCCACAGGGGGAGGGAGAGAACGCAGCGGGGAGGGAAGGAGGGCAGAGATACAAACCAGACCAGCCATTTTCCTCGTTCCGCTCATAAATATTTGTGTGGCTGATTTATAAACAGTGGAGCAAGAGAAGAGATCAAAGTGAACTGTAACGCTTATATATAAAACCAGAGGCTTTTTTTTCATGACACTGTTCTACACACCATGCTCATACCTATTAAAGACAAAGCCATATATCACAAAGTATATTGGCAAGAGTACTGAATGGCCAGTCACACTCTAGGGCTCAAGCTTCTTCTAGTTCAGACTCTAGTTCTTATAGCGTCGCCCTGCAAAACACCAGTGAATGGACTTCAGTGTGTGTTGTAGCTAAATTTCAACCTGATCCCAAACTGTATCTCTCTTGAAGTTAGTGACCTCTTAGAGGGAGTTTAAATGGCTGCAGTAATGCTGGGAAGCCATAAAAAAAGTCATAGCAATTCTGAAGACTCACGGTGTCTTGGTAATCATAAATAGCTTTCATTGGCTACATGTGCTGATTCAGGCAACCAGCTGGTTAGAAGCAACACAAAAGCCAAGTCTCCTTTAGGCAGAGAGGACGGATTGGGGTGGGCTGGGGCCCATATGTATACATTTGGTATATACAGTGTGTATCTGTTTGCTGGGTTAGACTACAGACTTTGCATAACTTCTTGTATTCAAAAGCTAGCAGAGACGGATAACTCCCCCTATACCCCCCTACTCCCATCGTGCAATCGTATATCTCCCGCCCTACCATAGTACCCACCCCCACCATTCATTCTTGGCCTAGTGCAAATGTGAAGGGCAAGAGGTGCTCTCTTCTGCCACAAGCTTTCTCCCTGATTAATAACTCTTCTAGCTGGCAGATGCAGAGGAGCACCATGTAGATGGCTGCTCTGTGACCTCTGTGGGAGGGAGAATACTATGGGTAATAGGATAGAATAGAAAGGCCCCCCCATTTGTTCACCAACAGGGAAAGATGTGCTCAATGTGGCGAATCTTGGGGATAGTTGTTGTCATATAGCCCGTCTCTCTGACAGTATGTCCGCATGTGAGTGCCTGAAGTCATCAGGCTTCTGTGTCTTTGGCAACACAGCAGCACTTTACCCAGTACTTGCATAAAACAGTTTCAAGTATGGATGTTCTCTTTTTTAAAGACTCCTTGAACATTTTTATTCTTGGTGTGTGTATTATGTAACGCTGTTTTGTGGAAGCTTTTTTTCTCTGTTCTATAGCACTTCTGTGAAGTTACCTGGAAACTATATGATGGTGATCTTTTCCCACCCAGTGCTGCTATCTTTAACAGCAGCTAGATAAAGAACACTTTTTCCTGTTCATCTACCTAAATTCTGTATATACACGCTTCTGATCAGGTAAGCACTGGAGGAGGCCTATAGAGAGAGTATGGTGCAGAATGCTTTACCCCTGGTGTGTCTGAGTTTCTGTGTGGGGAGTTCAAAGTCCTGCTGAACATCAGATCAGAAGGCTGATGCTGAGTGAGGCTGACTAGCTACAGCCTGTGGTCTGGGAAGGGTTACTGAATTATTACTGATGGTTTCAGGGGTAACTGTCCGACCACAGGACTGGGGAATATTAATCATTTATTTGATTGTCCGCATGTGCTGATTAATCAATTTGAGTAGGATCTGCAGGATTAACTACCTTATTATTCCCCTGTAGGAACAGATAAGAGATAAGGCTTTAAAATATCATATTCCATTTATCATTTATTTTTAGATCCCTGCTGATGAGGCTGAAATAAAAACTGGGGTGAGATTAGGCAGAACAGCAACATGGGGAAACTGTTGGGAAGAGGATGAGAGAAGTGAGAGGAGGGAAAAAAATGTGAACTGCAGCGTTGATTATTTTTGAAAATGGGTACGAGACGTGGCTTTGTATTACTTCAAAAACGGCACAGAAAAAAAGTTGTGCAGTGAGCGAGAGAGCAGAGAGAAAGAGGGGCGGAGAGACAAGAGGAACAGGAAGTTGATGGGAAAGTGATAGCTGTCTCCACCTGGGCTCTAGCCTGAGCTGTGTGGTAAGAGAGAAGGAAAAGCAAGAGAAAGGAGGGAGCTTCTGCAGTTGAAAGTGTGCTCTGGTCTAGGTAAGTTTCACTCTCATACCAAGTATTGTTAGCTAAACTGATCCAATAAGGACACTATTCCTGTTTACCCAACTCAATATCTATTCAGCATATAAATTCTCAATCTGCCAACTGTTTAATGTGTTATGTCATGTGGTAATGCCTTTGATTCCAACATGCCTCCGTTTGTAAATACAAGAGGCACTCAAAAGGCTGTGGTTTTCCTTACAAGCATGGCGCCCCCGGCGCTTTGGTTGGGAATGCACTGAGAGGGAGAGGGACTGAAAGAGTAAAGGAGCGAGAGCGAGAGGTGGTTAGAAACTGTACACACTTCCCGTTGCTCTTCTGCCAACCCCTCTCCCTGCTGCCTCTGGTTGCGCAGGCAGAGAGTGAGTGAGAAATGTGAGAGGGAGGAGAATATCCTCTCTCCTGGCTGCACACAGCACCATAATTATGCACTTTTCAGCAGGTTTTACCTTTAACACTTTCCTCCCGGGGTTGAGATTAGTGCGCACCATGCTTGATTTACTGCACAATTACTGAACAAGAGCTCTGTCTAATCAATAAACAGGAAGGGGAAAAGTGGTAGGCTTTGAAGTATAGTTTGAGATTTTTTGCACGATTGAGCAGTGTATATGGTGTGGAAAGTAAGGACGGCTTGGCGGCGATGCCAGGCTGTGAAATATAAGTTATATCAGCCATGCCTCTTTGCTTTACCCACTCTGCAAGTGTCTTTACAGTGCTCAGCTACTGCAGTGGGAAACAACTTTTTATGGCACAGGAGGTCAGCAGCAAATTGTGCTGGTATAATAAGAATGCGCTTCCAGAACAATATATCAAAATCAAGTCATCTCATAAACATATGAACGATTTTCATTTTATACCCTATATGCACACATGAGAAAGGCGATCTTGTGTGCCCAGTATTAGATGTCTGTGAATGGGCAGCCAGCTCAGTGACCTCCATGATGACACTTGTTAATGGCACACGAAGTTATTTTGGGAAGCTCCAAAGACCGTTCATCATCAAGTCTTTCTGGGGCTTATAAAGCTTTCTTGCCAGCATGACCAAAGCAATAGGGCTCTCCCAATTAGTCTGGTCTTTGTTTGATTTTCAGTGATGACAACTATATCTCTGCTGTAATTATGCTGTGCTGAAAATGATGAAAGTTTAGGTTATTGATCCTCAATTGATCCCCTTGATCAATGAGCACTTTTGTTTCTTTTTCATGGAAAATGGAGTTATTTTTCTCCCCCTCTCCCCTTTGGCTAATGAGCGGCAATAACAGTGACCCTGTTAAGAAGTCCGTCTTAGCAAGGCCACAGGAAGTACAGATGGCGCTGGCTGTGTCCTTGAGGTTGGGGAGTGGGGCCACCGTATTAAGCGCCACTTTGTTTAATATTTTTCTACTTGAAAAAGGTAACAGTTTAAGCACTGATTACTGAACAATGAAGAGGAAAGCTAAAAGGATGTATGTGGCGACTCTGTTAAACGTGTTTTATAAGTGCAACTGAGAAAATAAATATCCCATATTATGGAAGTGATGGTATTGCCGTTTAGTGTTAAGCTTTCGAGTATCTACACGCAAAAAAAGTGAAATGTCAGGCTTTCTCTCATTAAAGTTTCAGCTTTTAGTTGGCAGGTGAAACTGGTGGGTGTTTGGTGTATGAATTGCTTGAAGAACACTCAACAGCAGTTTCACCGCAACAAGGTACTTCATGTTCCATGCAAATAGGCCCACATATAGAGCTATTCTGTATATTCACCTCCACTCAACCCCACTCATTAATTTTCATTTTAAGACGAGGACCTCTCAAAAGCCACATTGCTCCTTTTGTTAGTGCAGTGCTACTAATAAAGATAGCTGCATAAGACTGGGTTAAATATTGACACGGGCTGAGCACATCATCACTGTTCTTAATTAGCTGGTGTCTCTGCTGAGCTTGTGTGAGGGCAGTGCATGAACAACCAAACATTTCCCTTTACGAGATCTCAAACACCCTCTCCCCAAAACACATTTTCTATGAATTTTACATTAAAAAGGATACAGAGAAGCCAGATATATACAGTGTTACAGCTATCACAGCCTTATTGCGTAGCCTGAAGCTGTAACCAATTATGTGTTAATGAAATATTTACACTACCAAACTGAGAACGCCAGGGGTGAAAGCTAGATAATACAAGCCTGAGGAGGCTTGATTCTGTGTCTCGTCTCTCCCATTACGTCAGTGCAGAGGTGCTAAAGGAGATCAGCTAATGACAATAGACTCGGCAAGAAGAATGTCGGCACACCTGCAATTTAGCAAGCATGGCCCTCGGTCACCTGTAATGCTGTGAGGATGTTTAAGGCTCTTTTTCTGAGTCGCAATGGCCGACAAGTGGGAAAAAGGATACATCACTAACACTGACACGAGATGATGGCCGTGTTTAATTTCACCACCGGAGGTCTTTATTTCTGCTGGATACTCCCTCGCCAGATCTGCATACGCTGCAGAGTGTGATGTTTGTTCTCGAAGACTAATTGTATTTGGTACAATCCCATCCTGCTTCTTGCCGTTTCCTCATGTACTCATGTAGGGTTCATTCTCCAAACTCTTTCATCCTTCATCTCCATCTAACAAGCTTTCTGCCTCTCGTGTTCAGAGCTGCTCCTCAAGGCCACACTGCCATTGTCTGGCTGTCAAGTGACAAATGAGTAGCAGGGAGGTGTTGGAGACTTTTGTCAGCTGGACGGGTGCAGCCCTGCCTCTGCCTCTACGTACTCACACACCAGTGACCTACAGTACAGCATAGTCCAGATCTACTGTAGTCAGTCATCTTGTTCTCATCTAGTATTCACGCTCGCTTCCATTAATAGGCCTGTAAAGCTCTCCTCAGACAACCTGAGCAGCACCTTTCATAAATTCCTGAGATATCCCTCTAAATCACACGGAACTCGTTCTATAGGAGTACAAGGGGATTCTGTTTGATTGATGGCTTTGCTTGTCTGTAGCCAAGCTTCATCAGGTACTCCTGTGGTTTGCATTGCAAACATTCACAGGAAGCACTTGAAAAAGCTGTATACGCACGGGGGTCCAACACTTGTGTAAAGCTAGATATGATTCAGATAGTCTTTCATGTTGGCCCATTTTCTTAGCCAGAAGATAGGGAGTGGTTTATAGTTTAATATTAGTGGCCTCAAGACGCTGTTATTACTGCTTGCAAAGAAAACTCAAAGAATGGGGTGGGGCATTAAGAAGTTAAGTTGTTGCTTTGGGTGCCGAAAGCAGGTGTGTTTCTTTTTATTCAAAATACCTGCCTGTTTTCTGTCTCTCGTATGAAAATCACATCGCAGCCTTTTCGGGTTGCTTTAGAGATGAACATGTTCAGGTTTTGTCTCATCTTTTGTCTCACCGGCACCTGTCACAGTCAAAAGACTGAGATCAACACAAAACTATTTCTCTTCCACCCGAATGTCCTGAGTCTTTATTGTAAGAGAGTAACACTTTATGCAGTGAAACACAAAATCTGAATATTGCAGCCTGCTGTGTGCCTCCTGTTTTGCTTAAATGAAAATCAAAAACATGTTCTTCCGCAGCCCTGTACAAGTAATTATTCTCACCGCTGTCCAAAATGGAGGGTTGTTATGTTGACACAGTACTCTGGGTAATGGAGAGAAGGGCCAGGGCAGGTCCTGATTTACCCCATTCAGCTTCCAGATGGTACCTTGCCAGTACACATGTCATCAAGTGGCTGTAATAGTTGTTTGGGTACCCCCGTAGCTCCACCCTGCTCTCGCCTCCTGCAGGCAGACTTATTGTACTGCAATTTTGGCAAGCTCCTCCCAGCATGGCTTTCATAAAAGCACCAGGAGGTTAAGCTGTTAATTAGCTACTGAAAGAGGAGGCCAACAGCTTGCTGTTAATTTGCTTTACTCTTTTTTTTTTCTTATTTGGGGATTGACATCATTTCCTGCCTGTTTTGGAGTCATTGCTGTGTGTCACAAAAGCAGGACCCAGCTCATTAAGAGGGGGAGAAATGTGTTTATCTGCCTATGATTAGAAGTGCATATTATGTATGTATAGCCATGCTTATCCAAATGTTCTTAATGAGAGAGACCCTGGACGCCAGAGTGGGGCTCCTGTGGGCATAGGCCCAGGCTCGTTATCACCGCACAGGGCATTGATCTCTCTACTGCCTGCCTGCTTACTTATCCTCCTCCTCCTCCTTTTTCAAAGACAGTGAGTCGCACATGAATTATGTGGACACATTGATCAGCTGATTGAGAGCTATTGTTTAGAGCCCTGGGTCATTATTGAAGGAGGGATTACCCGACTCTTGTTTTGTGTGTGCATGTGGGAGAGTGTATTACTCAGCTCCTTGTCACAGCACATACTCCCCTTGGCTCACCTTAGATTTGCAATGGCTGCACAAAAGTGCACACACTCTTACACACAGAGCACATACAGCAGCCTACATAATCAACATGGCCCAAATGACTGCCTGCATTGATTGCCTTCCCTCTGCAATTATGTTCCCATTGTTTACTTTCTAGCATCTTACTCATTCAAATGGAATTCAATAATTATTGCTTTATTTAATGTTAAAGTAAGTAAGAGTGGTGGGTGTGGAACACCAGTAGCTGCATTGTCTTTAAGTGTCTCCATAACCCCTCCCAAGCTACTTTGTTTTATAGGCCCACGTTAAGTCATCCTCTCCAAGGACACCTACAGTGATCCATCTTTACTTTGCTGCCCCCACTTACGACACAGAGGTCCGTTTTGTTTCTCCCTTCCCTCCCAGAGACAAATATGCAGCCTGGTTTTATTCACCGGTAGTGATGGATCATTTCTACAGCAAGACAGTAGAGGAAGCAACTTAGCACATTATGGGCTTTGAGACAGAGGGACAGGATGCAGACGAGGGTTGGCAGGTATTAAAGAGTAAAGGAAAAGAAAGGACGAGGGTGGAGATGAGGTTCAGGAAGCAGTAGGTATGCAGTTTGGCCTGGAATACACAGTCCCCTTAAGCCACAACCTAACTCTTAGGCATGTTGCAACTTGCAGTGGCTAATTCAAAGCAGCCACCACACTTGGCACCCAGTGGGGCCTGTGGTTGGAGCTGTTGTTCGTGCTGCTGGCAATCGGGGAAATCACAGGCCAAACTACGAGCACTCACTGACTCCAGTCACAGTCGCTCTCCTTTTCTTTGCTGAATAACCTGCTTCTATTCTAAGGGAATCCCAGAATGCAGATTCACGAAGTTCCCAACAAATCTGCACATGTACAAGTATACTTTGGCTTGGGAGGAAAAGGGTCATCTATTTTGAAAAAATTCAACTTAATCCCAATTTACATAATCTGTTTTAAATTTAAATTAAACTTTAAGATTCAGATGTCAGTTTTGGCCAACTGCTTTTTTAACTAATCACTTCATATATTTACACATTGAGATGGCCTGGAAATATCTTGAAAACACTCAGCCTTAAGTATCGTACAGCTAGAAAAAACTGCTTTGTATTTACACATTCTGACATGAAGCGGGATTTGTCATTCCCAGACTTTGATATTATGAAGCCCAAATGTTCAATGATTTAATATTGTCAGCCTGCATTCATAAAAATGCAGGTAACAGTCTCCATTCCTCTGAAGGTTGTCCTCCTGAAGAGCGACGTGAGTATTGACCTAATCGGCTTATCCACTTGACATCCATATTGAAACTTTATGTTTATTTTTCTTCTTAGTCTTCTTCTTCTTGTTTGCATTAGGCATGCCAGATGCTATACTTAAAAAAAAAAAAAATTTTTATGGTAACCACAAAGCTTTGGTCTGTTTGGACACGAAAATCCTACCTCCAGCCCCAGACCAGTTTTGAGTCCTGCAAAGTGTTTGTGCTGCTGTGCAACACTTTTTCTCACTAAGAGCAGATTCTTTGGTTGTCAAAACACGTGATACTAGTTGAAGATTAGGCACAGGTATCAAGTTGCCTCGATGAAGAAGCGATAGCACAAGGTGATTTTATCATCCCTTTGTCTTTAGTTGCTTTTTCAACCCAACCGGCACATTTCATTGTCTCCATTCAGAGTGTAATACTTCACTGATTGGAATTTTTGCATTGTTTTTGCTATATTTGAATAACAAAAAAAGCCCCCCAAAAAAATCAAAAGTACCCCAATAATAACTTCTGCAATTTAAAGGACGTAATCTTATCATAGATCTGCTCGAGTGCTGTGCACTGCATTGCTTCAGGTGTGAATTGCAGTTTAAACCATGAAGCACGCACGCACACAATCATGCATACACACAAACACACACACACAGACAAGAGCTTTTAGTACAGAGAATCAGGGAGACAATTACAAAGCAATATCCAAGCAGATACTCACCAGCTCTCTCACAGAGGGAATTTGGCAGCTCTCTTAGAATTGATAGCTATTTAGCTCACAGATAGTCATCTGTTTTAATGCATTAATTTTGTATTAACAGCACTGCCAAATTTAATGTTGGAAATTAGGGTATGATCATAATGGTATACGGCTGTGTATGTGTGTGTGTGTTTGTGTGTGCGTATTTGTGCGTGTTTGTATGCGTACATTTTTGATTCTCTTTTTGTCTATACTTTTGTATGTGTTGTTACGTGTACACGTTGTATTATACGGCTCCTTTGGGAGCCATTCTTTGGAATTACCGGCTTTCTGTCTCCCTTCCACCCTTCCAGTAATGCCCACCTCCATCTTGTGCTAGCTGGACTCTCTCTGCAACCACACTGTTTTGTGTTAAAGGTCCACTTTTACTTTGCATTTAAGTGGATGGAAATGCAGATGTATGCAGTGCTCTGGGTGGGTGGTGAAACTGATACAGGCATGCGTTGCCCACTCAGAGGGCAAGGTGCACTGTAGAGTTGTGAGAGAGAGGATGGGGTGGTGCTCACACCGCCCCTGTCCCTCTTTACCTGAAAAAGCACCGAGCACTGCTTCAGCCTCCACAGCAAGAGGTAAGGTGCTCCATCGAAGAGAGAGGCTTAAAAAAACTATGACTGCATTTCATTTTTTACTGTAACAGCTGCTACTGTACAATGTGAAGCTTCAGAAAGCTCGCTTATTTAGCTGTTTTATTAGTCGCAGTTTTGCAGCACTTTCATTGCCTTTAATCGTGTTTAAAAATCTCCCAATCACTGCTGCAATATTTTTAATATGTTATTATATAGGCAGCCACAAACACTCGCCCAGCTGAATCTCCTATATAACTCCTGTAAATTCCTAGACAGTTCAGTGGTATTGAATCCATGCCACTGACCCAGCCAGATTCCCCCCATTATGCTCCACAGCTCCCCTGTAGTTGGGGCCTTGATAGGGCAGTTAGAAACCTAAGAGCCAGGCACACCAACTCCTCCCAACCCAACATGACTTTTTCATTAAGCTGCCAAATTCCTGCACTCCAGTTGGA
Source organism: Diplotaxodon limnothrissa (assembly GCF_057381915.1). Taxonomy (NCBI): domain Eukaryota; kingdom Metazoa; phylum Chordata; class Actinopteri; order Cichliformes; family Cichlidae; genus Diplotaxodon; species Diplotaxodon limnothrissa. The sequence continues at coordinate 20,319,404 of NC_140596.1, forward strand.
GGTGATTTATCAACTGGGGGCTTCATTGCAGGTTCATAGGAAACAGACATAGGCCCTGTCTCATACATTATTATGTTTCACATTCAAAGTGTATATGCATGTGTGCACACAATCGGAAAAGAAGCTGGCCCGCAAGCGCACTTTGTCCAAGCAGTTTGTACAGTTAGATAGATCATAGTCTATCACGCAATCAATATTAGAGAAAGTGTGATATGATCAAATGCGCATTGTTGTTCATTGGTCAAAAGTATTTTTTTTACACCATCGTCCTCTCCCTAATACTGAATGAGCGGTGACCACCTCACTCTCCTCTCTCGTTCACGAGCTCTGTAAAGGGCTCCAGACTGCTTTGGGTCATGGCCAATATAAGAGATGGGGAAAGTGTTGGTTTACAGGTGTAACCATTTGACATTGTAGACAGAGCTACAAACAACGGCTGGCTAGCCCCGTTGTTTGTAGCCAGATCTGGCCCTGTTGAGGACATCTTCCTGGCCAGTCGAGGTTTATAGTGAATTATGGCTGATTCTGGGGCAGGCAGTCTCAGGTTCACTCCTATATAAACCCTGTGCTTTTTATGGGAAGCTGTAAAACTCCCAGGACTTTTTTTTTTCTGCCTCATGAGACTAGCTTTGAAGTCTTGGTCAGGTGCTGTCACTTTTTTAAAAACTGGTTTTCTTGCAGATTTTTGGAGTCTTGAGTCATTTGCAGCAAGAGCTCCTTTTTTAAACTTCAAGACATCTGCTATGACTAAAAGAAATTTGATTGATTTGATGTCATCTATAACCAAATCAGATTTCTCTCTGCCTTAGTCCTGATGCAATATTTGTGCACAGAGGAAAAGGAGGAAAAGGAGGAGGCCCCCCCCCCCCAATATCCAGCAACACCTATTCATGACATCATGGATGGCTTAAAACGAGGCGAGAAAGGAGAGCACACAGAGCTTTTTACAATCACCTAATAACTCTATTACACTGAGCCTTGGGGCTCACAAAGAGGAAAAAAAACCTCCTATTCCTTTTCCTGGAAGCAGTGTCTTAATGCACATTTTAGGTGTAGAAGTGAGAAATATGAAGCCAAAGAGAATGAAACACAATAGCTCAGAAAACCCCATAGCAATATTAGAATATTGCCAGAAAATTAAACATTAGGAGAAAGGGACAAGAGCTTTTTAGGGAGGCATAATATTGTTATGACTTTTTTTTTGCCAGCCTGTCAACACCTGATTTAGAAGTAATGTGGTTAAATGTGTAATGTTTCCATTGCTTTTATGTCTTCCAGCCAGCCAAACAGGCCGTCTAGTGCAGGAGAGGATAGTTCAGTGTCTTCTTGACGAATGGTTTATAAAGGGAAACTGACACATAGAAGATAATACTGTTTGAATGTATAAAAATGGTATAGGTGAACGTCAAGGTTAATTTTCTTCAGTGCATTTTGCCTGGTTAAAGAAACAATGTACAGGATTTTCTTTAAAAAAATTATATATATATATAGTGTTAGATTCAAGGGAGTGTTGTGTTTACAAAGTAAATGACAATTGAAGCATATTATAGCTTTAAAAATTAGCAGAAATACCTTTCAGTGTATCCAGCAGTGTTTCATCCTTATTTTGGCCTTCGTTGAACAGCTGCTTCACTTGTACTGTATGTACTAAAAGGTATATATTCATCCACAATCTCTCTGCATAAGACACTCTGCATTTTACAATTATTTAGTTGTACTCTCTCAGCATGCCTCACAGGAGACACAGGCGCCAATAAGATCAGAGGAAAAAGAGGAAAACTTTTGGTGATTGACATCGATTGCAGCCACAGAAATCCACAGCGAGACTGCAGAGTTTGATATAAGAAACAGCACGTGACAGGCATGACACAAGTAGCCATGCCCGGTCTGGGGCTTTTATTGTAAACATCCAGCAACAATCAGTGTGATGCTTTAGGATAATGGTCAATAACTCTGTTGCTCGCACCAGGTTCAGACATATTGTGTTGGCATTGCATCATTGATTGAGCCATGCAGGAGGTAATTAGACTGGAGCCTGGTGGTGTGACAAGAGATTGTTGTGGCATGGTGTCACTATAGGGTGTTGTGCATGTTGTGACTCTGTGGAGAGTGGGTGAAAGCTGGACCAGGCGTGCTGTGGAGCCTTGGAGGAAGTGCTGGGGTTGACAGGTCAATACTGATGCTGATTTCCTGTCCTCTGAAGGTTGTCGTCCTGTTGTGGAATGTTCCATTTTCCCTCAGTCCCCCTCCTGCCTCACCACCGGCTGGCTTTGCCTCTCTTTTTCTATGAGAGAGTGAGGATTTAACTCACCATGATCAATATTTAGTATGCCATGCGTGAAACAGGCAGATGTTTGGAGTTTCCTTTTCAGAGACGGGAAGCTTCTGTTGAGTGAAGGGGATCAATGCTTCCTTCCGTCTGTGAGGCTGTAGACCCGCGGCTTCTGAAGGGTGGCTGATGCGATTCCTGCCCGCCCTTGGGCCCCTGAGATTTGCGTGCCTCCCAGGCCTCTCCTGTCCTTTTAGCCCACTGATACAGACACTCACGCAGACAAGTGTGCAGTCCAAACAGTTGTCCTGAAGTGGAAGAGGTCTGGATGTTAAACAACAGGGCTGTGATTGGGAATTGATTTGTTCATTTGCCAACTGTGTGAGTGAAAGTGAGTCGGTGGTGCCTAGCCAGCTATCTGCCATCTACAATAACTTCTTTCTCTCTCTCTTTTCCTCTCGATCTCTCTCTTTCCCTGTGTTCCTTTCCATCTCTATCTTTCCCCTCTCTCTCGCTCGTTCGCCTCCCACAGCACCTGCAGCAGCACGAAAACGCGGTGGAGGGTGATGCCTGCTACTACCATTGTGTGCTGTGCAACTACTCGACCAAGGCCAAGCTCAACCTGATCCAGCATGTGCGCTCTATGAAGCACCAACGCAGTGAGAGCCTCAGGAAGCTTCAGCGCTTGCAGAAGGGCCTGCCAGAGGAGGAGGAGGACCTCAGCTCCATCTTTACCATCCGCAAATGCCCTTCTTCAGATACAGGTCAGAACACGCCCCTGGGGCTTGCTTTTAGTGTCTCTTTATGGTACTTTTTTTTCTTACTTTCTTGATGTCTTTGCCTACACATCTGTGTCTTGCACACAATTACGCATTCACATGCTCAATTGAGAAGCTTTATTTGCCTAAGTCATTAACAATTTGCATCCACAATTGTTCAAAGGCTTCCCACTTTCACGCAAAATTCCTCATAGACTAAATGTGACCATTAATAGATATGTTTCCAAATTAAATGACTCTTTTTTTTGTTTGCCTTTTTGTTTCATTTGCTCTTAGTTTACTCTGAAATGATGAAGACGCTCAGCCATAACTTATATGCATGGGCACTACACCTGTTTGTACATTTAGACTTTTTTACGCATACAGAACTGTGTGACACAATACTCAACAATAGATGCCAGTACAACTTTAGTCTTCCGTTGTAGTTGTGATCTACTATGCTTTACGTAAAATGTTCCTACTAAGCCAACGTTGTGCAGCGAGAACAGAAGCCATTAAAGACACATTGAGGCAAAACATTAGGGCGAAGGCAGGAGGAGCTGAACAACAGGAGCAGATGCAACAAGAAGAAAAACACCCCCCCAAAAAAACACAGACTCCGCCACGACAACAGATGCATGGCTGAAACAAAGTGCCTCAATTGCCCATTTATTATGGACTGATTAGGAAGAGTGAGCTGTGGTCAATTAACACTCTTTCTTAGTAGAGATTTGGTTTTCTAATCACTTTAACTCCTGTGCCCTGACAAAGGGGCTCTATTGTGTGTCCTTCCAAGAGGGAACCATTACTTCCCTCGCACACATACTCGCTGTCTGTGTTATGTAGGAGGAAAAAAAAAAAGGCCAGCCTGTGAAGACGCTTTGTTCCAAGGAGGCAGGGATAATGAAGCCAGCAGCCGGGAAATTGCGCAAAAGGCAGTCACAGATCTGAAGCAAATCATTAGAGAACATATTTAGCCGAGCAATTAGGGACAATTAAGCTTTCTGCTCGCTGCACTCCAAATATGTTAATGACTACAGTACAGTGGACAAGCGAACATGCAATGCAAGAGGAAGGGCCATTTAGGTTAAAAGGGGTGGGGGGTTGGGATCTTTTTTCTTCTTCTTTTTTCCAGACAGGAGGAGTTGTTTTGCTCTTTGCAAATAAATGTGTTTTCTGTTTTTCAGTAGATGCAGTGTTTATGATTCGTTTTTTTTTTTTTCTTCGCCTCTTTTAAGCTTTCATGTTTCCGATGCCCGTGTTTGTGCCAGGATGAAGGATCTTAGGTTAGGCAAAGTGTCCTTGCAGCGGGGCTGCGTGTGCACGGTATCATTACATGTACACACACGTCAGCAGTGGTTGCTGCCTTGCAGAGCTTCATCAAATTACAGCAACTCTCACTTACTCAAAAAGACCACTGGTATTTAACAGATTCAAGAATTTAAAAACAAGAACAAGTTTTTTAAAAAGTTGTAGAGTGTGTTTTGGTGACGATGAAGCTTGATTATCGGGATGGACGTTAATGCCATTTCTTGTTATTATTTAGGCTCTAACGTTGTGTAGTATTGTTGTTTAGCTTGTGGGATGTTACTCGTTCTATTCCTTGACAGCTAACCATGTACAAACTAGATCTTTTAGGTGGAAGGCAGTGTGTAAAAACTCAGCATCTTGATCACATTACTACTTTAATGATCAGAGCTCTTTGTCTATAATCGTTAACTCTAAAATTGCTGACTCCACACCCCTCACTTCTGCCGTTTCACACCGCAAAAGCATCAGCTGTGCTGGACCGCCAGCCCCACCTCTCAGCTAGGATTGAGCCATTCCCAGTGTAATATTTAATTTCCTCTTCTTTAGCTCTTCTGTGGCACAGGGCTCTTTTTGTGGTTGAGGCATACTTGCTAAAGTGGTGGAACATTCCCTGGTTTGTTAAAACAAAGTTGCCCCTGGATTTCTGGGTCACCTAGACAGTAATTCCCTCGCCTGCTGCTGTTCTGTGATCCTGCGAGGGCTTTCTCTGCTGGGTTAGGTGCTGGGCTTGTTGCGTTTCTGGGTTTGTTGCCAGAACATATGAAATTTGTCCCACCTCCCCCCTTTCAAACAAAGCAAAAAAATCCCTCAGTTCTGTGATCAAAGACATGCCAGCGTTACACAAAGGTGGGATGCAATGGTAGTCTGGCACAACTCTTACATAATAATTTTTCTTTTGGCTAATTATGTTGAAGTTGCCTGTTAAGTTGCTATGACAGCAGTGCAGTAAATTTAGGCTGCCCTCACATGTGATCTGGAGTGTTTTACAACTTTGCATATCCATGTTCTTTATGAGGATGCAGCAAACACTGACTGCTGGGATTTATTGCCACAAATCTCCTCCGGGCTGAATGTCCAAGGAGAGCAAGGGCAGCAGAAATTAGGTTTCTTTTTAATTAGACTAACACGGGGATAAAAAGCCTGCATTGTTTTAATTCTTGCCCATACTATAAATGTGCTGCTTAGGCATTTTGCTCTGTGGCCCCACCTCCATTTGTCTTCTTTAACCCTTTATGTATGGCGAAACAAAGAAGGTCTCAGAGGGACCCCAACCCCACACAGCTGCCCTGTGTGCAGAGAACAAAGCTCAGCACTGACTTGAACCAGTGCACTACTTTCTTTTTTTTAAGAATAGCAGCTGGCATATTTACATAAAGATAAAATAGAAAAGATACAGGGATGAAACTGAAAACTGAAGATGTTTAAAATTCCCATCAAGTGTTCAGTTATGAAGAGAGTCATAACAGCAAATATATCTTATGATACTACAGAGAAACAGGTGAAACCAAGAGTGGTTTGTAGGTGTTTAGAGTGATTGTTGACAGCTGTCAGTGTAAAGAATCAGGTTGTACAAGTGTCCAGGAGAAGCTAATACACAGAGGAAACTCCCAAACGGATGCAGAGGAATTTGGGGAGCTTGTGTTGGAGAGATATGATGACCCTATTTCTTATGAATGATGTTCACCGGGGCATGTAACTCAGTGACACATTTAGGTTTCTCATTTTTAACAACTAAAATTATTTTTAAGCATAGAGCAAAATGAGATCATGCCTTTTAATAGGGGCAAAATTTAATTGATCTGACGGGTAAATGTCCTTCTGTGCAAGGGGTTAGTGTTTGCTTTAGGTCTGTGCGTGGATGGAAGAGATTCAGAAGAGAGTGTTTTATAAGGGTAAAAAGTGAGTGTTTCTCACTTGTAGAGAGTTTGCAGTGAGTTTATGTATGTGCGTGGTGGAGGCAGAGATGGAAAACAAACGTAGCTGACAGTGTGGATTAGCTCCTGCTGTAAATCTGCTTCAGTCACAGATGGCGGGCCCTTGATCGCTGGGCTGTGACGGCTTGGCTCTCATCGCAGGAGGAAATCCCTGTCTGTGAGCCTAGGAGGCTGAGAAGGAGAAGGCTGGGGCTGGGGCTGGGGCCACCTGGGCAACCACCAGTCATTGTCTCCCGTCTGTTTGGACACAGAGACCTGGGTATTCGAGGGCGAAGACTGGTTTGGGGAGGGGTTATCTCACTTTAACTCTGCGGTTGTTTTCTCTGCCACTTCATAACTGCTTGAAAATGGTACATAAACCTCCGGTTTGGATCAGTGTTACTTTCAATGACCAGTTTGAGAAACTGGGCAGGGAGCTGTGTGCTTTAATAAATGGAAATGAGACAAGAGGATGCATACAAATTACTGCATAATAGTGGTATCCAGTATGAGATCCATTGCTTGTTTCGCTAAAAGGGGTGCACTTTCAGGGTCACACACCTAATAGCAAGGCCCATCCTGACAACAGAGGCATTTCTCTTCCCTCCCCACATGCCTCCCTTTCTACCTCATGCATAATTCTTGAGACAGTCAGAAAACGCTGGAAAATACACAATGGTGTGGAAAATGTTCTGATAGAGCAAAGGTGCTCATATTTTAGGGTTTGCCAAACACTGTGGAGCTCACCTTGAGATTTAATGATGGGAGATAGTGTGTTGACATCCTGTCTGTCAAATTACTACCATGTGTTCAGAATGCATATTACTGATCTTTATATATATATATATGTATATGTTTTTTATAGGATTTTACCATCTACTGCTATCAAACTATAACCATCTTCACATCCAGCGGCGAACTTACTGCTATTAAAGCTACGTAAAATCAGAGGTGAGCCCGGCCACGCTCTGATGGCATGCAATGGCTATGGTCAGAGCTTTTGCTCCCCACAGGCAAGAGCAAAACAGACGGTAGCCATTTCTGGAATGTCCTTCTTTATTCATGCTTGTTAAAATGCAAAGTAAACCTTTCCAGAAACAGGATATTATAGCCCCTAACCACCAGACCCTTTCTACATGCCACATTATGGCCAATCTAAAAGTAAGTTGTATAGACAGACACTGCTGCAATGCGCTTTTAATAAAGGCTGTTATTGCCTGGTGATGCAGAGTGGATATGAGGATGAGGGCTGTGCAGGCCTGGATGAGCAGGGCCCCAGAGGGCCCACAGCTCAGTCAGGCCTCTGTCAGTCGCCTGCCTTCTAATCCCTGTCCGAAGGGCATCTAGGCAGCAAAGGAAATTGTTTGCTGTCTGCAAAACGTGCCAGGAAATTCATAAATGCATTACTTTTCATTTTGAAAATATTACAAAAGACTAGACATTTATTAAAAAGCCAAAATGATGGCTTTATAGATTTTCCAGTTGTATTTTAGAATTCATGACCCTGCTGCTCAAGCTAACACAAGGAAGTCCTTTCTTTCCCTGTGCCCCCTGCTTTACAGGCTTGGTATGAATTCATCTCCTGGCTCATCCTGTAATAGCAAATTGACCAGAAAGCCGCAACTCTATTCTGGGATAGGCTGTGAATAAAAATGTCTGGTGACTGAACCATCGTTCGTGTAAATACTAGTTAGCTTTCCCCTCAGGCTGGAAGTTGGGTAAAGTCTGACTCCTGGTGTGCCTCTCGGTCCAATACATCTGGCTTTGTGGCAGCATAAAGTTCAAAGATGAGAGTTTGCATAAAAATTTGATTATCAGAAAAGTGATGAATCCTATTAGGACAGACTGAGTCATGTTAAGACACCAAAAGCAAGTGGCCCTCAAAAGCGCAATACAAACCTTTTAATGAAGCTGTCGCACTGTGAGACTTTCACACATTAGTTCACTTTAGTCCACCTTGTCTGTGCTTTGTATGTTTTGCACCCTGCGTGTTAGTTATGTTACGTGAGTGTAACTATGCGCCAGATTTTATTGTGCAAACTTGCATAACCATAAACGAGCACACACATAGGTGTCCACACTGAAAGTCAGGCCGTGTGGGTGCAAGAGGCTCTCCCTGTCATCAAGCCCATTTTCAGAGCAGGCCGGCAGCACATTATAATATTGGTTTCCCTCTCTCTTGTCATTACCACACACTCTCCTTGAAAGCTGATCCAAAAGATAGACAGTCCATCAGGAGAGAGTCATCTCATTTGTACTTACTAAACGTGTTAATGAGTTCTATTTTCAGGCCTAGAGCCTTTGCTGCTGGATATTGGAGCAGAGGTGACGATCGGTGGTGTGAGGTGCTGGATTGCAGGATCAGAAGGCACTCAAAGGCAGGGGAAGGAGGTAATGCAGTAGCCTCGCTGCCCCTCGTGTCAGTCACACGGAGTGACCACAGCCTCCACAGGGTCTGTCAATCAGAGCTGAGGGCGAGAAGTCTGTGGTTACAGACAGACACACACGAAGGAGGAGGGAATAGATTAGGTGCCAAAGACATAATGGTTGTGATGGGTTTAATTATAGCACCAGTCATGTCGCTGCCATAGGTACATGAGATGAAGGAAAAACAGGTTTACACCCTTTAATGACCAAATTATATGAAGTCTATTTGATCTCTATCTGGCTTTTATAGAGAAATTATTTTTAGTTCTGCCAGAGGTAAATGTGAGATAGCGTAGGTGGATGACTTTTCTAATTAGACCATTTACAAGAAACCCATACGGATAAATAGCATGATTTAACTATTTTAAATGTGATCACAAGCTTTCTTTCATTGTCAAATCTTTTGATGGTAAAGAGCATTTCTCAAGAGATGCATACATAGTTAGTAAAATAACTTTTTGAAATTATTGGGCAATGTTAATACACTGAAAGCAATACAATACAAGCAGGTGTGAAATTAAAGGGGAAAAAACAAATAAAATGAGTGGAGAAACGCAACAAATGCAGACGCTTCCATGCAGCTGCAGAACATAGAACAATTAAGCAATTAGCATCCAATTATGCTTTGTGGTGTATATAACAAAAATAACAAAAATGCAAAACAAACCCCACTGATTCAGGTTTTGTATCGAGATACCAACACAAAAAGATTAAAATGACTTTGTTCATTGATCATTGCTCTGGCAGAAATGGCTGGAGCTTCAGGAGCTTCAGGAGTTTCAGTCACACAGACTGCTCACTGTAGGGACAGCGCATAAATTGACATCTGCATTTAAATCTATGTGAAAGGGATAAGTTAAAAGAATTGTGCACATTCAAAGGCCAAGATGCTTTTGCTTTAGTTAAAAAGAAACACAAAAGCAACTCTCATGAGCAGCTCTTTCTTAGGGGATTGAGTATGTCGATGCAGAACGTTATCAGAGTGTTTGAGCAAGAACAGTCCTTCGACAATAACAGAGAGAGGAATATTAGAATAGGACTGCAGTGTATAAGCCTGTCATTATTAAGATGAATACACATTTGAGTGTTTAGTGGTGCAAACCATTCTCTCTAGAGATCTGGGAACAAAAAGTGATAGGATGAGTCATCCCTTAGCATGTTCTCAATAAGTCTGTAAGTGCATATGTGGAGAGAATGGTATAGGCCTGAATGCTTGACCCATTCAGGGAGGTGATCTGATAGCTCTGCTCTGCTGTAGGTGGCATTTTGCTGCCATGGTTTGGGTCCAGTTATCCCCTTGCAGGAAAGGGTCACTGCAAATCAATAGAAAGTTGTTCTGAGTGATCACACCTTTATCCTGTGATAAAACATTTCTATCCTAATGGGAGTGGTCTCTTCCAGGATGATTCAAAAGTAGTGGTTTTATGAGGATAGAAAAATGGTGCCAGGGCCTTTACGGTGACCAGACGTAGCTGAACACATGTTGGAGGTTTTGGATTGATGTGTTGCGCTCCATCCTTCCAGTAATGAATAAACTTGTAGAATCAATACAGGTGGCCCAATAATTTACTACATCTACTACTACTCCTATAATTTTTTTTACCTCTTTGTATATAATAGTTCTAATATTTAAGCTTCTTCCTAAGTTTCCGTTCACACTCCTCACTTAAACTTTCCCCTAAGGCTCGCATTATCGTCTTATACCCAACATTCTTTTGTCTGTGGTATTGATTGCAGTGCTAGTGTAATGCCAGGTAGTTTAGCAACTAGAAGCAATAAATTGTTAAAAAAATATATGGCTTCATTTGTTTCTGTGTTTTGGTATCGGGTGAACAGTGCGGCTTGCTGTCAGAATTAGGCTGCTCAATTTGACCATAGGCAGCATCAGAGAGGAAGCTGGGGTAAAGTTTGGGAACTATCGAGTTGAGGCTAGGAAAGTTTTATTTAGCCATTTTTAATAAGGCTGTTTGTGCCCCCCAGAGGGAGCTGGTGGATCAAAGGGCATGATCTGTGCTATGGATGAGCTCACCCTGGGTCCAGCAGAGACGATCAGCCTCGCTGACAGCAAAACAAAACCAGAGAGTGAAGGATGCCCTATCCAACAGCATGTTGCCCTCACACTCTGAAGGCTCCATTAGAATAAAGGCACATGAAACAAAGACTAGCTGAAAGCACAGATGTTGTGATTCATTATCTACTGTCTGATAGATAGGCATGAGTGGCGAACAGAGTGTGCATAATTGTGTGTGTGTGTGTGTGCACGTTCATGTGTGCAAAACTCATGTTATGTTAGTTACATGTGAAGAAAACATCCTTACAAATAAACCAACATGCAGACTCATACGGGATACACACAAACGCACACATGCATTCATGTTTTGAGTGCATTAGTAAAAAGGGTCCCCTCCAGTGCCTTAACCGCATCAACTAAAAGCAGCCAGGCAGATGGCAGCAATGAGAGAAGTGCAGAAATAATTCAATAGTGAACCTTTCTAACCTTTACCTGTGGGCGTGAGCACCAGTCATTGATTCACACTGTGCTTGACAGTACACTACACACCACCTGAGGAGGGGAGGGGGGGGGGGGGGGGGGGGGGGAGAAGGGAGGGAGGGTGGATGAAGAGAAATGGATGAGTTTGATGAAAAAAACAAAAGGATATTATGTGTGGGAGGGAGGCTCTACTGTGTGTGTGTGTGTGTGTGTGTGTGTGTGTGTGTGTGTGTGTGTGTGTGTGTGTGACATTAGAGGGAACCTTCTACATACGGATATTGGGAATTGTGCTGGATTTGTCTAGTGTGCACAAATATCCCCCTCACCCCTTCCCCTCTGTAGCTGGCTATCGGCAGCAAACAGAAATTCTCACACCACTTTGAGTGTGATACCACCAGTGATGCTGTGGTAAGTTCCCATTGATTACAAAGCACGTTTAGGTCTAGAGCCTCTGGCTGCGTACTTTCAGGTATTTTTCCCAACAGGCCCCAATGCATGAAATAAGATCATGTTTTGAAGAACAATGCGATTGATTAGCAGAACACATACAGAAGAGTGTATGTTAGTGGGTGGTGTCTACTAGCTAAACAATAATTATTCTGTGAGGGCAACATTTGTTAAAGAAAGCTTCTATAGATTTCTCACATCCCAACTCTGCTTAACTAGATGTGAACACCTGCCGAGTACCAATCTGGAACAGAATGCTTTTTGTTTGCCTCAGTCATATTTATGGTGTTCCTCTTCCTCCAATAGATAGCCAGTCCCTCTCAGTTTCTCTTTATCTGCCTGGATATGCTGCTCTGCCACTGTTGTTTTGTGAGTTGGCTGTAGATTTTCTTCCCACTGTCTGGAGCAAAGGATGGAAGAGCAGAGTAATGGATGATAAGAAAGAGATTGTAAATGAAAATCCTGACATATACACAAATAAATACAAACTGGTGAGAAAAGGTTCCACCATGACCCTCGAGATGGAGAAGGAGTTACTGCAACAACAAGATTTCCACTAATTACCAGTTAATCAATGCCTAACAACAACAAATTTCTATATACTGTAATTTGTGCTTAATTACTTACTTCTGGTGGAACTGTCAGTGTTCACCCTGTGACACAGACATGAATAATAAACAAGTTTGCACACTTGTGTCTATTGCTGTCATATTTCACACTTTTTATTTTACCAACTGTAAAAATGGCACAGTGGTAGGAAAAAGTCCGGCACGCTTTTTCTAAGCAAATTATTGGCCTAGTTTTCTCATTTCGTTTACACATAGCCTTCATTTACACGTCGTTTTACGCAGTACTGTTGATAATCTGTACTTTAAAAACTTTGAGACTATGATTTTGGATTAATCTTTTATGTTAAACCAAGTTCTGCTATAGAGAGAGGCAGCTTTTTTCCCTAATATTATATGTGTTCTAGCTTGCAGTAGCACTTTAATACACACGCGTATTAGTCGGTTTGTGCAATGTGTTGCAATTTCTCCACAAATACAAACTGTGTATATTCTAAAATTATTAAGTATATCACCATCGATTTCAAGTGAACATAGCATTCTCTGATGGTGATGTTTCTCCCCCTTATGAAAATACATTGTTCATAAATCCCTGAAGTTATCATTAGTGATCTCAAATCATTATACATATATAGGTGTGTTTTTACAGGACCAATCGATTAATTTTATATGTAAAATAAATGTGTTTGCTAATTACATTTGGCTGAACCTTGACAATTTCAGGACATCTGTGAGTTTTAAGAAATGGTGGTGGGATACTTTATGGATTTACCAACAGAAAGATCAATAGCGGTGTGGTGTCTGTTGTTTCTTGTAATTAGAAATGACCTCATCTATTAGGTTTAGCCTTGTGTGGTTTAACACTTGTCAGAAATGATAATTAAGTATGCTGTTCTATATGTTTAGCCTCTAACGGTGCCTGTAAAGAATAAAACAAAAAACCCATAGTTGATGGATCTGTTCAGTGATACAGATGTTTGTATGGAATAGAATTATAGTACTATTTGCAGCACAATATTGTACTGTTTTTAGATGAATTTCAGGGCTACGCTTCATCAGTTCATTTGTGTTTTTTACCCCAGTTTGTCATCTTTTTAGCAGAAATGCTGAGCAGCAACTATCTCAAGAGTACCTTTATATTCCAATCTGTGGAGAATGGAGGAAACACATCAATCTTTAGTTGCATCTAATCTAAGATCTAGAGAAGAAAGAAATACTTTTATTTTTCAGTGAAAAAATTAAAATGTATAAGCTTGGCAGTGCTTGGTGAGTGAGGTTTTCTGGAAATCGGTCCCTCTCATGTATATGTTGAATATTTCACCTACCTGGGAAACCTGAGATGGGGCGCGTATTTGTGTGTGAGATGTAGAACGGAGAACACAGTGGATGTGTTTGAATCCATGTCACAAGTTGCTGTCAGTCTAACAGATGGGGCCACATTCTGAGGTAGAACGAAGTTAAGGTAGGACAGGGGCCGGTGTAGCAACAGGAATTAGGAAAAATTGACTGCTTTTTGTCATGTTAAACTGGGCAAAAGAATCTAATTGGGTGGGGGAGAGTGAATGGCAATGCCTTTTTTGTTTAAGGGCCCTCTGCGGTCACTTTTCAAGACCATTGTGACTTGCCCACAATAGCATTAGTTTGTGCTCTTGTTCTGAGCTCTTCTTTTCTCTGACTCTTTGCCCTGAGCGCCTGTCCGTTCCACTATGTCTCCATGTTCACTTCTGTGCTCCAGCAATACTCAGGAAGGGGCCCAAAAAGCCATGCCCCCTATCAACACTCTTCACAATCCCCCTACCATCATCGACCATCAACTTCCTCAGCTCTTCTCATCTATCTTCTCTATCCAGACATTTAAAAAGAAAAAGTAGACAAGTGTGCACTGCCCAGAATTTCAGTTTGAGAATGATCAAAATCCATAGCTAAACCAGTTAACAGTCCTGCCGCAAGGTCATTGCAACATCTAAGGAATGATTTGTAGTCATGAAAATACATTTCTTTTCTGACATCATCAGATATTAAGAGACGGTTAGTATTTAAGTTGTTTTTCTTATTCGGCTGCAAATTTGTCTGACTGATTAATCTGTAAATCTTAAAAGTAGTGTAGTTTTGAAAATTCCATTCGGCAGCCAATCAGTGGAGTATACCCGACTAATTATAACGTTTCCTCTCAACCCAGAGTGCTTTTTTCATATTAATATTCCTAAAGATGGGGACCATCTTTAAATTAGTGTTTGAGCCACATTACGACAAAGTGCACTTACCTTTCATGATGCCTAAGAGCAAGCCAGAGCAGTTCTCATGTTGCTTGGTGACCAAACCTGCTACTTATAGCGGATTATAATGTGATAGGTATAAGCGTGCGTGGCCTTGGTGTAATGCAGAAAGTGGATGCAGCTCTATGTGAAGTATTTCTTATGTCATACATCCTGAAGGATATCCAGGTAGGAGATTGAATTAATAAGGCAAGAACTTTGGCTTATAGTATTTTACTAACTCCAGCAAATTCATGTGTAAATTGTATAACAACCAGCCTCAGTATATTTAGTGCACTGTTAATGGCCCTGTGCCTTGCAAAGGTGTAATCATGGTGGTAAAAACCTGGGCCAAGTTACTAACCTAGGAGCAATCTTGTGTGCATTTAAGTGTCCTTTTTTGTTGCAGAGGTCATTCATAACTTGGTCGCACTGTTGATGTACAGTGAGAGATATTGATTGATTAATGCATTAAGTGCTCACAATTTAGTATTTAGTATTTAGTATTTATTTATTTATTGTCATTGTCAAGAACAATGAAATTGCGTTTGGGGCTTCCATACAACCCAAAAAAAAAAAAAAAAAAAAAAAAAAAGAAAATAATAAATACCCCTTAAAACCCAAGTGTACATATTTAACCCAGTGTGACTCCAATGCAATAAGACAATCCTTAGCAATAATGTTCGTAGAAATTCAGACAAAGACCTGAGAAACATGACAAAATACAACAATGCAACCCATTCAATATTATTGTACTGTGAGATATGATATCAGATATGATAGTTATCTATTTAAGAAAGAGGGGGGGGGGGGGCAGGAGGGGGAAGAGAATAAAGATATGATGCACCAATGCAGACCAGTTCATTGCTATTAAGAAGTTGGATATGGTTATTGTCCGTGAGAGGGGGGCAGAGAGTTCAGGAGCCTCACAGCCTGTGGATACAGGCTGTTGGCCAGTCTGGATGTTCTGGCCTGTATAGACCTGTACCTTCTCCCTGAGGGCAGCAGATGGAAAAGGTGGCGCGCAGGGTGATGTTGGTCCCGCAGGATACTGTGCACCCTCCTCAGACAGCGAGTGGGGAAGATATTACTGATCTCTGGCAGACTTGTTCCAATAATTCTGCCAGCTTCTTTCACCACCCGCTGGAGTGCTTGCTGATCGGCCTTGGTGCAGCTGGGGAACCACACTAGAAATCCATACGTCAGAACGCTGCTGATGGCACAGTTGTAGAAGTTCAACATCAGAGATCTGGGAATGTGTGCGCTCCGCAGTCTCCTCAGGTTCCATTAGGTTCTGTGAAAGGGACTGCAGAAAAGACTTCTCTCACTATGTATTTTCACCTCTCCCTGTTGTTCAAAGGGCTCGATTTTTTGCTGGCAAAGTTTAAGGGACAAAAGCCTGAATATCTGCCAAGTAATGCATTTAAAAGAACATTGGTTCTCATAAGTGTCAGTTCAATTACTCTGAAAAGCTTGACAAGGAATTGCTCTTACATTAGCCTTCTGCTCATCCTGACCCAAAAGGAATATGTTGCTTCTCTTCTTCACCTATCGTAAAACAGCATACTACAACATTTAAAAGAAAAAAGATTCACTGTCTTCTGTGTAATTCAAAGAAAGCGAAATGTTTATTTTCAACATCCATTCGCTTCTCCGAAATTATGCTATCTGCCACTTCTCGTTGTTATCACAGTGATTACCATTTAGTTGCGGAGCAGCAACAGACCACAAGTCACATTCAGATGATGAGTAAGACTATTTTCAACCTTGCCACTAGTTTGTACTGATTATGTCAATCTGTTCACTGAATCAGAGTTGATGCAGATCTGCTTTTCCCCCCTCACTAAAACCCTGTACCTTCTTAGGATAGAGTATAAATGAGAGCAAGGGCCGTGCCTGGGGTTTCTTCCTTACTGCTTAGTGACAAGGAATAAGAGACCTTTATCGCCCAGGCCTTAAGCAAGTAAGCCTATGAAAGGGGCCTGAGAGTCAGTCATTACCTTAGAAACATGGGCTGCATTAGAGATTCATAACAGTGTGCCATCTCTGCACCTTTCATCTCCACTAGGGCCAGCTCCATTAGGATCTTTTATCTTTGTGCTGATGGCTGCTCTTGATAATGGGGCTGCCGAGAAATCCCAAAAAGTAAAGACTCAACTCTGACACTATCGGCCCTCCTTTTCTTCAAGCAGAGTACATCAGCTTACAGTAGTAGATATATGTGCTCTCATTTGCAGTCACATAACCTGATTTTCTAGATTTCTTTCTTTCTTTCTTCCTTTTTTACACTGTTTTCCTTAGAAAGCTGATATCCCACACTAAAGTTTATTAAATGCTCTGAAACTTCAGCATGCATAGAACTTGCTTTCTCTCTCACGTCCCACCGCCTTTGAAACTACAACATAATGACGGTTACGATGATGCGTGCCTCTGCCACCCATTCAACTGGTAAAACCTTGTAAGGTTAGAATTTAATAAAATAACCAGCATTGTTCCCGCTGATGCCCCCATGGAAGTGCATTAATGATATCCCATACAAGCTTCAATGAAAACTTTGCTTTTGGGCAGACAAACACAACTTCATAATGTTATAGTAATTCATGCAAGCCAATGTTTTTCAAATGTTACAGTAATTATGAAAAATATTCATACTTTCCTCTACATAGGCGCAGCATTGCAAATCTCATTTCCAAGGCAGAGCGGAGAAGGAATACACTGAATAATCATTGTGTTTAATGCTCTGGTCATAATCCCAGGTTTTATGATGGTTTTCTAATGATTTTCTAATGATGTTAAATATTAGTAGAGAGTACAGCCATAATTTGAACACAGCAGTCCCCCCCCCCCATCCTTTTTTTTCAGTGCTCCATCAGCAGACCCAATTGCAACTACAATGAATATTGCACTGGGAATGAGATTTAAGAGCCATCCCTTTTGGTGTTTTATTTTGCCGTCTTCCCATCTGCCATAAATCCTCATTGCTGTGCTCTTGAAGCCTCCGCCCTTGCCTGCCTTCCCCAGGTGGGAATACAATTAGGTGCAGGGGCCATTTCATTCACTGCCACTGTCCGTCCACCGCAGTCATTCGTAAAAAAAAATGCTCTATCTGTCCCAGAGGAGAAAACAGCGGACTCTTGGGAAATTTAAAAAAATGAGGAGAGAAGGGAAAAAACGGAGAAGAGAACGGCGGAGAGACGAGCAAAATTACTGTGGGAAAAATCTTCAGAGTTGTTGTCAGAGGAGATACAAAGTTAGCCTCTGATGAGTGACAATGTTGTGGAAAATATGTATTGGAGACAAAGGCTTTGTCTCCTTCCTGTGCCTTTTCAATGAATTACACCTCTCCACCCCCTACCCCCAGCTTTTTAATTAAATGGCTGCAGCTCCATCTCTCTATCCGTAGCTCCCCATTACAGAGGCTAGATAAGGGATTGCTATCTGTAGCATGTTAAGAAAGGCTGCTGGGCAGCCAAGCCTCATGAAATTTGTCACAAGATCTCATTTTCCTCATTGCCAGACGTGATGCTTATAATTGATGTGGAGGCAGCAGTAATTTATTGGCCGTCCGCAATTATCATCCCCTTCTAGCAGGGGGATGTGACTGCAATTTATAAGTGTATGTGTGTGTTGTTGTGTGTCTGGGGTGGGGGTGGGAGGGTGTCATTGTATCGTATAAATTAACACAAAAACATGTTTCTCCTTATCGAATGGTAAGTGTGTATGTGCGCGTTGGCTCCTTCAGAATGCAAATTAATGACAGACTCCATGACATAAACAATATGGGGCCTGTAATGCAGCTATCTTCAGCTGAGGTGTCGAGGCTGTCAGTCCACCAGCTGGACTTTCACACTCAGCTGGAGGAGGGGAGTGGGGGGGGCAGCCAAAACCCAGTGAGGTGTGTGGTGCTTTGGGGGTGTCACATACAGCGGGCTAACGGGGCAGTGCTGGTGCCACAACCCTTTGTCCACTGCCTCTCCTTATGTCTGCGTGGCTTCTTTTCACATAGAAAAAACAGAACGCCTTGAGCTACACTGTTAATAATGTGGCCTTCTGAATACTGAGAGCACCAGACTTAATTCAGTTAATCATTTAGTTGTGGATTTTAATCAGAAATATTTCTTTTTTAACGTCTCACCTACATATTCAGAAAAGGAAAGGCACACATTGGGAACTGAAGTAATGGTGCACAAAAGAAAGCTTCTACATGTCTGTGAATCATCCAAATGTTAAGTGTATAGTTCAAGGGCATGTGAATTTTTCTGTGCTGTTCATACGGTTAGTCTGAAATTATCAGAAAAAGAAAAAAGAGGTTAGCCATGCTAATGCTTCTTTGTCCTATGCAGTTAATAATGTGAATTCACCAGGCTGTGTACTATAACCACTGTTGTCCACCTGCGGTAATGGTGGCTGGCATTCTTGTTTTGTGTGGGTCAGCCTGTTTCCCTTCGTGCACGGTGAACTCTTTTACAGGATAAATATAAAACCCTTTACTTATACCCAAATAGATATTACAGTTCATATCATTTTATTACAGTTCATATCATTTTCATCTTTACGTTCCCTGAGATCACCAGCATTTTAGCTTTACACAACTACTGTCTCATGCTTTGCACTCTTTACATGTTATATATTTTATCTGCACAAATAGGAGGCTTAATGGTACACAGATTTTCCTGTTGCACAGCGGTGAGCTCCATGGTCAGAGTGGATTGCTGTCATGCTGTGGCAGGGAAGAGAATGAAGGAGATGAGGGCTGTCACCAGTAGCCGCTCTGAGCATGCTCCGTCTGTCTAGGGGAATGGAATCTGTTTGTTTTGTCTACCTGCACGCCTGTTGTGTGCAGTTGCCAAATTAGACTTTCAAATCAAGAAGCCAGTGGGAGACCAAGACTGTAGTTTTCTCCTTCCCTTTAATAATCATCCCTGTTTACTCTTCAGGGAGTCATCTTTATATATTTTTTTCTTAAACGCGCCCTCTAAGCACGGAGAGTGCCTTTAATAAAGCAAGACGGCAGAGCGCCATTCCAACATGTGAATTGCACAGGAGAGAATTGAGAGATGGAAGCAATAGAGGAACACCGGAGGAGGCGGGGTGGGGGGGCTGCTGCCGCTGCACCCTTCATGCTATTATCTTTATGGCATAGCAAAACATGCTTCAGGCAATCAGCATGAAATTGTTAATTGCTCAGCCCACTTGTGTGCCGCTCAGGGGACAGGGGCCTTCAGGAGGTCCGCATCGAGCGAGCAGGGGCTGTCCGACCAACTGCCTGCGCATGTGGTCTCCCTCTTGACGCAAAACACTGTCCAACAAGCGTGTTGTCTTTTTTTAGTCACTGCATGGTTCACAGAGGTGCAGTGGCAATCATCAGAGGCCCAGTCTGCATAGTGTATTTAAAAAATGATTATAGCTAGAATAGAATTCGTGCTTGTTGCAGTAGACCAGGACATATTCAGCCTCTAATGTGTGAACCGATGATTCTGTGTCATCATCCTGCCCGTGTCTATATTCTTACATAAAGAGTTTGAGAATCTGTGGATCCTTTTAGAACCCAGCTAAAGGTTTATCTGTTTGGATAATAAAGTCTGTTTTTGTGTATTTATTGCACAAGCTTAATTTTTCTATTGCCTTTTCTCCTGCTTTGCTCTCTTTTAAACACTATGTTGCATTTACTCCTAAGCAGAGATGGGCAGTAACGCGTTACTTGTAACGCGTTACTGTAATCTGATTACTTTTTTCGAGTAACGAGTAAAGTAAGGGATTACTATTGCAAAATCGGTAATTAGATTACCGTTACTTTCCCGTAGGAACGCTGCGTTACTGCGTTACTAAAACCGTGATTTTTTGCGAGAATGTCTCACGACAGTGACGTAAGCGAGTGCGCCGTTAGTGACAACAGCTGTGTGCAGATCAACAATGGATCACATATCGAGTGCGGGAGAGAGTATGAGCATGCAGCGTTTAAAGCGTGGAAGTACTGACCTTACTTTGAGTTTGATTCCATAAAAAGTGACAAAAACATTAGCGTCCATCGTGCGTGGGAAGAAAACTTCTTTTTACAGCGAAAAAAACCCCTAAACTTCCAAGGAAGCACCAAGAGCGCAACGACGTAATGGGAAACTCACAGAGACACTGCCGTATCCTTCCACTGACCGCTGCACACCTGCACCAGGGTAAACCTCCGCCTACTGCAGTCCTGCTTTACAGGTGAAAATAGAGCAACAGGACCGCTGAGTCTTTGACTTTATTTATGTTCTGCTGTGTTTTACTTGCATCTATTTGAAAGAGTGAGTGTAAACACAAAAAATTATTTTATTTTATGTGCTGGAATGTGCAGAAAATAGGTTTAAATGTTAAACTCATTTATTCAACTCAGAGAATGTTGCATATAATTAAATTTTTGCTTGATGCATAAAGTTAAAAGATTAAAAATGATAAAACAAGTTAAAAAAAGAGACTTTTCCATTTGATTACATTTTGTATGATGGATTATGTAGAAAAAGTAGAATTGGGCTGAAAGATCTATCGCTTTATCACCTCTTCAGGTTGTAAATCGTGTTTTTAAAAAGTAACTAAGTAACTAAGTAACTAAGTAATTAATTACTTTTGAAAATAAGTAATCAGTAAAGTAACGGGATTACTTTTTTGGGGAAGTAATCAGTAATTAGTTACTGATTACTTTTTTCAAGTAACTTGACCAACACTGCTCCTAAGTATTGTATGGTGTTTAATAGCTTTTGTAAAACACTTAAAACACACACAATATAGAGAAATTGTGTGCTTTGTATTTAGATACATGTGTATATATTTAAAAAATAATCTTTTTTTCGGTCTGTTATCATTTTACCAGTGGCTCCAGGTCACTAGTGTCTTTGTGTGTCAACCGATATGTGGTTGTTATTGTCCATGTAATATGTGATTCAGGCTGGTAACACAGCTGTACATGGTAGTGTGAGTTACAGTTCAGAAATGAGGAAACCCTGGAGGAACAAAAAAAAAAGAAAAACAGGCATTTTATTTGATTAGACACAAACCAAAAGCGCTTTGCTCTTGTTTCCTGTTCGCTAAATTTCTCCCACCTTTAAAAAGGTGGCTCCACTTAGCTCAGAAAGAGGATATGCAAGATATCTTCTCAAACTGAACACCACCCCTCCTGTTACATGCTCAGTTGGTGCATAATGCCCCTCCTCCTTGGCTATCAGTTTTGTTCCTGTTGGAAGAGAGGGAGAAAGAGCAAGGTTACACAGGGCGTCATATTAATGGGGCCTGTCATGCGCGTTGATCGTCTTAGGCGTGGAGGAGGATGAGCGCTCAAAAGGTGTTGTCTTCAAATAGGATTTCTGCAAGTGAGACATCCTCGTTGGGTGATATCCCCCTCCGAGCGCCACTTTCTTATAGAATGATCTGTTATTAAGCAAATGAAGTGCTGTGGGCCCAACGGTAAATCCCTCCACTTTGTCATGGTGTGCTCTCAGTTATCACACCCTACTCTCTCATTCATTCCTTATGTTCTACCCATTTCACCATGTTATGCCAGGGCACGGCAGTCTCGTATTTGAAGTCAGTCGTCCCTTTGGAGCATACAAGGCACAGAGAGGATTCTGAGTTGTAATCAATGGCTCCTTAAAAGGCACATTGATCTTAAATAAGAAAAGGGAAGTAGGCTTTTCCCCCTGAGTAGAATAAAGTAAAATGAGCAGACCTACTACAAATCTGCCATCACTCTCATATTTGTTTAAACAGGAGGCTTGGAACACAACAGAACTAAATCTAAGTCTTAATGTGCTCAAATCCATTTATTCTTAGTCATAATGTCTTCACAAGTACACTAATGCTAATTTTCTAAGTTTAATCCACACTTAACCTGCTGGACTTTTCAATTGAAGCTCAGCAAGAATATCAAGTCACTGCTGCTACAGCACTTATGTCAGATCAGTTAAAATGTCTTTTCCCCAGTATTGTGTAGATTGTATTTTGCACCTCTCATTTGTGAAAACACCCTAACATTAGTTCTGTCAATCTCCAGTTAAATGACCTCAACCGTAGGAATAATTAGGAAATCTTTTAATGAACTTTTGTTTGGCATGGGTCTTTTGTCTCGGCCATCCAGATACTTGATAGAGGAAAAAAGACGGGCCAATTGTAAGGGGGTGGGGTAGACGGGGGAATGGCAACTGCTAGACAGGAATTGATTGCATTAATTGATATGCCAATATGTAAGCTTGTTACATCCACCATTGCTTAGGATGATGGCTAACAGGTCCGGCTGATCAATGGAACCAATAAAGGCTTCATCCATTAATGAGCAATGTGGCAATTAATGTTATCCCTAAACCAATTACCTCAGGCAGTGCATCTACAGGAAAGAACACCAAATTGTCCAACCAGGTTATCTCTGTCGTACTCTTGGCAATATTCTCATGCAGTCTTTACTGTTCTGTGGCTGTAAGGCTGTCCCAGAATTTTCACAGGCCTTAGAAAAAAATAATAATTGTGCGGTCTTTCAAGAGGCTATCAAACAAATCTAAAATATTTAAAATATTATGTTTTGTACAGAAAATTTACTTCACCTTTTTTGTCGTCTTTTCTTTGACGTTATGGCACCAGCTAAGATAGTGTTCTTACCTTATCCATCACGGCTTGTTTCTTTATATGGACATTCAACAGCTGAATCTTTGAGCCTTTTTGAAAGGAAAAAAGTTTCATAACCTTTGGAATTAACAGGATGTTTCTTACAACTTGGGCATTTCTTCATCTAAAGCAAAGTTATAGACAAACACAGTCTAACAGAACTAAAAACACACAGCCTGTTCTACTTTTCATGTCTTGAATACGCAACTGTAAATCTCTAGGTTTTCTGTAGTCTGTACTGTAAACAAAGGTGTTCAGAGTCAGACTAACATTTCAGATGCCTCTTCAGACATTCAAAGAATTAGCCGATACTGATGTTTTATGACTCATCCATTGGCCAGCATCTACAAAACCGTGCAACTATTAACTGTGTGTGTGTGCGCGCACGTAGAGTAACGCACGTACACACAATATAGAATTTGTCTGTATTGCATGTAAATGGCCACAAAAGCCTGATTTTCTTCATGGTTACAAAGAGCAAGACAAAGAGTGAAATAACAAACTGCAGCTCTCTCTGAAATATGCAGACTCTGTACATAAATATAAGCAGCAGTCTTACAAATCGATATTTTCTGAGTTATATAGTAAGATTTTTCCTACCTGGAATGCCATACCTCATTCTTTGCTCATCATTGAATTAATCGCATATTTATTTGGCATAAATAAAACACGCTTTTGTACATTTTACTGTGTGGTTATTGTTCAGGAATTTTATAATAATAAAAGAAAAAGTATAGTGGTTGGAAAAGTCTGACTTTAAAAACATCAAAGTGTTGAACAGGTCATTCATGCTGAAATGCCTTCTATTACTCATTTACAGTAAATGATTTTCACTCACTAAGCATTACATGGCTGCTACATCTGGCATCAATTAATTATGGGGGGGTATCCAAAAGAATGCTAGTTGTGCCTAGGACTAAACAGTCACTTTAGCTTGTGATTTGTTATATATTAAATAAGTAAAATCAAAGTGTGAGAATTGTAGACTGCATGTGTAATGTCTGTATTCACAGCACTTGTTTACTTTTATGAACACATAAATTGAAACTACCTAAAGTGATTTAACAAAACAAGAAGGAGAACTAAGTGTGAAATGATGACTTATTAGTTGGGACAAGCCCTTTAGACTAAAATCCTGTTTATGTAATGGGTGTTGCAGAAGTGCGGAAAGGCCCATCTGTCTCTCTGCCTATTATCTGAAGCCTTAATCGGGACTTACAGCAGGGCAGGGTAAATAAACAGTAAGTAAGTTGTCTTGGGTAGAGGAACGTCAATGCCTGCAACTTGCTCAAGCCTTTCCTCTGAATGGTTCTGTATTGACCCCTGAGGACCCCCCGAGAATTCCCTAATTGAAAATTAATATTGAATCAATGCCGCAGGCCATTTGCATATTGATTATAAACATCCAGGAAGGCACCAAGTATGTCTGGGATCAATAGGGCCCTTCTGCAGCAGGCCGAGTGCACTACATCACATGGCAGCTGCCTGCTCCTGAGGTTAATGACTGCTGCTTGTTAAGAAGCTCTTGTCAGGTAGAATCCAGCGGCAGGGTTTTTCTGCCAAAGCTGGCAGCAGGTGAACTGTAGAGGGAAGAAGAGGAGGTATACATGAAGGGGCGAAAGTGAGGTATTTAGGCATCCCCCCTTATGTTTTAGGCAATATAAAATCCAATACAAACATCAAAAAAAGTCTGACTTTAAATGTGTTAGCAACTTTTAAGTACCATTGTTGCCACTAAAGTTTACAGTCTGTTTGTGTACTCTGTTAGATGTATTTTTGGAGACTTGGCAACCTATTGTTGAACCCTGACCGCTCCATAAAACAGCCTATAAAATATGTGTGTGTTTGTACTGTATATGTGTGTGTATGTGAGAGAGAGAATTGGGAAGGCAGGCTGATCAAAGATAACACAAACCATTTCCTGCCCCTAAAGGGAGAGAAAACAATATTAGGTAGATCAAAAAGGCCCCTTTTAATTTGAAATGAAACTTTCACAACATTACAAGACAAAGGAGACCCAGAATCTCCTACTTTAAGGCACCGATTAAGATTCAACACATGCATTCCTCTCCCAAACTCCCCATAATAGTTTCCACATGTTGAGGAGATGTTAAGAGGTGGAGGCAGGAGAGAAGGGAAGGGAGTGGAGACAATGGAATAAAAAGGGTTTGATGCAAATGGAGGAAGATGAAGAAAGAGATTTCCGTCAAACCACCTTCGCGGGTAAATTAAGCATACGATCCCACAGAAACCTGACTGGCTGGTTTTGTGGCGATATTGAAGCTTGGTTAAACTAATGGAGCTCTCTAAAACCGGATGATTCCCTAAACCCACGGGAGACTGCAGACCTGGTGTGAAGCACATGTGAGAGCAGCTTATTCTCCAGTCTATGAAAGACAAGGTCTTGAATTAATGCTTCCATGCAGTTTATGTCCATTCTCTCCTCGTGATCGCCCCCAACCCACACCCTGCACTGGGAGCTAGAGTCTGGGAGCTGAGAATGGAGTGCTGGGCCCAGAGAACCAGGCTGCATCTGATTGCTTCATTACAGGCCCTTTCATTGACTTGGTTGCACTGAACTGATGAACTGAGGCAGTGGACAAGGGCACATAATAGGAAGAAATGAATTCTTATCACAGCCTTCTCAGGAGGCCACTGGTCCTGACTCCTGGCAGGGGCCAGCAGAAGCCATGGCTGAATAAAAAGGAAGGGGCTTTATCTAGGCCCATTCAAAAGCCTGAAGCAGGATGTAGACTGCGGACATGATGGAGCTTTAGGAGCTGGATCAGTACACAGGAGAGGAACCACAAATCCACAGAGAACCATATTATTGTAGGGAGCTTGTTTTAATGATTAGTTTGGTGATTAGTGTTTGCTTTCTCCCAGTAACTGACACCCACGGCATAAAATTCTTTCACTTGTTTATTCCAGCAGTCCTCCAGAGGCCGACCTCTGCTAGTTAGAGTCCCAGCTTTAGGCTCCATAGCTGCACCCAAACACCAACAACTGAGATGAATAATTAATTTTGTACCTTATTGGGCTATAACCCCTAACTCTCCAACCTCCAGCTAATGAGTGAGAAGAGTCTTCTGCAGCGAGGACAATAACAGCACCCATTATAAAAACAAGTGCAACACTAACAACCACACATGCATACAATAGAAATGCAAGATGTGGTATAGCACAGTATCAATTTAGCAGCAGGCCAGGTCTCTATAGTGAAGAGGTTATTAATCCCTGACTATGCCTTAAGAGGCTAGAGACTCACACAGACCCACAACAGACCTTCTCATTTCCATAGTTATATGCAGAGTCAGCGTTACACTGCGGAGGAGGCGGGTAGGGAAACCCGATGTTTTACAAATGCCGCTCTGTGATCTTTAAGGGGCACCCACACAGGAAGTGAGCAGAAGCGATCTGCCAACCAGAAATCATAGAAAGTCATTCATAGAAATGACATTCAGCGACTTCAAGTGAGGACAGGCTCGCTGCCTGGTGGGCGAGTCCAGAGTTAAACTTTTCGACAACTTGGAGGAGAGTGACTGTCAATGAGAGCACCAGATACTGTTGAGTGACATATGACAGTGTGGTAAATACATTAGCGGGTTATCTAAGCAAACGGAGTCTGCAATGTCCACTAGACCAGCTGTCAGATGAAAAGCGGTGCGCGATGAGTGAATTGCTTCCTGTGTGGATTCCCATTTAGATCCTGACTTTATGCGATATTGTGTCATCGAAGTATTTGTCAATCTTTAATATTGGCGAAGTTGGCTGATAGCAGGTCAAGACATCTTCCTGCCCCCCTTCTCCCAGAAAGAAGAAATCATAGCTGTTCTCCTGGCAGAAAATGTATACTATGGAAAGTATGGACTATGGACATTTAAAATGACTGATCTGTGACAGTATTTGGTAAAGAACTGTCTTGTAGGCTATGGTCCGTCTGACAGCGCACATCCTAAACATCATTTGGCCTCAGTTTGCTGCTTGGGTGTTGCGCCTTTTCTTTTTTAGCATGTTACAAGAAAAGCATCAGACACTACTAGTCACTCTGGTCATTTTAGAACAGCTGGCCCATGTTTTAGCCACATCATCAGTTTAATTTTTTTTCCCTCTTTCCTGTCTCGTCTTCTCGCTCTCCTGTGGCTGAGCCAAAGATAACTGAGTAGCAGTGTTTGACTGTAATCACTCCAAGTCTCCTTCTCTGGAGAGCAGCACAGCGGGCAGCACAGATCCACCCTTCTAGGAGCTCTCAGCCCACTTTCTCAGTGCTATTGCATGTTCATGAAGAATCAGCCATTCCAACTTTGCATATGTAATGAATAAGCGCACGCAAACACACCCATGCAAATTGTGTTTCTGTTCAGATGAATATATAGTGTAGTAATGCAGTTAGGAACACAGACCATCTGACCCTCTCAGAAAGGATACATTCAAACTGAACCAGTAGCAGCAGCAGTCATTTGAATAAACTTTACAGTAAAGAAGCCTCCTTCCAAGGAAAACTGTGTAGGCCTGTTCTGTCAAGTGTTTAAGTGGCGTTTTTGAATTCCGGATAAAATTGAAAGCCTAAAGCTGTTTGGCTTACTAAACAGAAACAGATTAATGTGAGCTAAACATACAGTAAGATTAGAAGGACGAGTAGCTTAAATGATGGTTGAGTTGGTACATTGCATCTCATCAGCTGGCCACAGTTGTGTTTTGTAATTAAGGGTGTAAGGTGTGTTCATATTCAAATAAATAAAGAATGTTGCCTGCATTGTGTGATTAATAAATTAATACATTACAGGAAGTGCATAAAGAAGAAACTAATTGCACAAGATGAGTCTTTCTCATTATGCTTTTGAGGGGAAATTTCATTATATGCTTCACAAGCCAGATGAAATCCTGTTTTTAAAGTATGCAAATAAGGATAATACCTTATGTTGGGAAAATCATATGAGTCATAACAAAGCATTTGAATAGGCACAACGCTATGATTTTGTTGTCTAGTCTATAGTACAGTTTATAGAGCCTTCATTTATCCTCGTCTCACAGGAGCAGAACACGTTGGCATCGAGTATTTTAAGAGAAAAGTCGCATAACTCGTAGGAAGGTGCATTACCAGTGTAATAGGACTGAGCAGTTTCACTTTGTACTGAGAAATAACCATATGAAAATTTTCTGTGCGATAATTGCTAATCGCATATACAATATCGACATAGAAGGTTTATTACTTGCAACATTTTGTGTATGTGCAATACAGCTTCCAAGATTAACATGCGCTCTCGTATTACCTAGTGCTACAAGCAGAGGAAAGAAATGCATCTCCCATCATTGTACTGCAAAGTTGGTAGATAATTTTGCACATAATTGCAGTGGAAAACAACCTGCCTATTAAGCATTTAATGGCAGTAATATAGAAAGCAATTACCGTTACTTTGCTGCACACACTGAAAATAAAGATTTCTCTAAATTAAACGGATCCTTAGACTACAGCTAAGGCTAATTGTGTGGGGTCTTGTGCAGGCATCTAGTTGTACATCATTTGTAAGGGCTAAATGCTGATCAGTTAGGAAGGCCTTTACACGCTGTGTCCTGAGTGTGTGTTTTTGGGACTGCTCTGCTGCCAGGGAGTCTGATAGCTCTTGAATTATTTATCTCTCAGGCTGCTGGACGGTAGTCACGGCGACCTAGGCCCCGTAGTGGTTGTCTGGCGACATCTCCCTTCAACAGTAGCCATTAACAGACAGGGTTTTGGGTGCTAATGAGCAGGGTGCAGTGTGCAAGGACTGGAGTTTTCTTACCCTCAAACTCTAACATAAAGACTCACTGCACGCTGAATAAAGACGTAGGAATGATTTACAAAGATGTGAGTGCAGAACTTTTTAATTAGGTTAAAAAAAAGAGGCAGAAAGAAAAAGATTGGGGAAAAAAGATAGGAACAACCACCCGTTTTCCTATTAAGGAGAAATGTCAAGCGCGGTGGTGAAGCAATAGTCTGTGTGCATCCCTTTGTTGTCCTCCCTGACATTGAAGGCTAATTTTTCATGGTTATTTGAACTGGAAAATGAAAGAGAGGTTTGTGATTATTTCCTATAAATGACAACACAATTGCATTACGCTTCAGTACAAACACAGAGAGGATATTGCCTTTTCATATTTCATGTGAAAGTAATGGATGGGCTATGCAAAGAGGAATAGAAAGAAAGACAAATGGTGAAAGAAAGCTCCCTATGTTTGATTTGTATTAGAAACTGAATGGATAGAGGTAGGGAAAGCTTTTTTCAATAAGTGATCGCACTCTTGTGGATGTTTTAAAGTGCCTGCGCAGCGTAATCATTGGTTTTCTTTAGCAATTAGCTTTGAGCAACCAGCTGGGTGGTTTTCGAGAGAACAAGTTACCCTGTGTATTCACTGTAATCTCTAGTAGAGAAATATAGATCAATGCTAAGCCCCCACACGGTGTCCCATGTATATCTGTACAGCTGCATGATGTAATAAATAAAAGTAAGTGTACCGGTAATAAATAGTAGGATAAAACTCCAGTACACCACCCTCCCCTTATCAACTATCATGAAAGATCTGAACTTAGCAGGCCGTTAAAGCCTTTGAGAGCAAACACACATCAATGATGGCCTATATTTTATATTTTAAATAAAATTGATTAGCAAAATTGGTATTCATAACCTTGTCAGATTCTGTTTTATCTCTGCGCACGCTTTCATAAACAAACAGACGGTCAAGCCCAGGGCGGTGGTTGGAGACAGGGAGGCAGAATGACCACAGAGGAGGAATGGCGAACCAGCCCACTCTAGGGGGGCATGCTGTGTTTGTGTACTTTAAGTTTCCAAAGATTGAAGAACTAGCAGGAAAGCCTCTGTCGGCAGGACTCATGTAAATAGGACCCATGTGGGAGCTGTGAGCCGGACTCCTAACACGCGCCGTGGTAGGGGCTACATACATCCAACCATGGCAACATTGATTTTCTGAGCTAATACCTCCACAGAACGGTCCACGGGCAGATGGAAGCACTACAAAGATATGCAAATGGTGCATTCGATAAATCGACAGACAGAGATCTTTTTCAGACAGTCCACTGTACCGGTCTGCAGTGCCTAAAAGGAGAGATAAACAGATAAGTACCTGTTAATGGACACACAAACACAAGTGTGTGCACTCAGACAAACATACAAGCACCTGCCCGTTACCTGGGAAAACTTAGATCGATAATAGAATTTCGTGTTAAGCAGAGGTGCTTCAGAAAAGCACATCAAATAAATGCTGGGACTAACCGTTGCTAGCTTTTAATATGAAAGTGCTATTTTTAATGTGGCACACAATATTTTTTAATTTCCAAGGTTTTTGCACTGTATCTTGTGTATAATAACAAAACAAACTGTGGGTATAGTCATATTCAGCACGCTTATTAGTCAGATATGAAACAAAAGCTGCTGGGTGTATGTCATATATAATAGATGTGGGCTGTCTTGTTAAGCCCAGCAGGCTGTATGTGGCTGTGTCTCTGTGGAGAATGGCTCTGAAGCTCACTGTACCTGGTAATTAAAGAGAGTTTGTGGCAAAAGCCAAACATCAGGAGAGATGAGCTATGAACAAAAGAGCTGTGACAGTTTCAGGTTATGTGATTTTTGTGTCCCTTTTTGCCAAATGAAAAATCAATACATTTTCCGGGTTATACATATTCAGAGTGTCCACCATGCTTCCGCCCTGATGGAGAAAGGGGCGGGGGACTGCGGGCTCGAGTGGGGGAGTCGCCTGTTCGCCTGTCATAACTGTACCATCGCATTTTCCAAGCCACTGGTGAATATTTCAGAGTTGATGTGATTGCCCTTCATGACAGCGGTGATGCTCCCGCTCCCCCCCCCCTCCCCCTTTCTTTATTTAAGGCAACCCTTCAGCCACCCCCACACTCCGCATCAACCCATCCCGGTTCTGTTTGGTCCTTTTGAATAGCTGCAAATAGGTGAAGGCATTGTGGTGTGAGCTGGAGGAAAAAGAAAAAAAAGATGCATTAATAAAAAGGAGGCTGATTTAAGAGGAGGCAGCGGTGGAAGACGATAAGCATAAATGCATGGTGGGGGGTGGCAGTCGCAGCTAGGCAGAGTAACTCTGTGCAGGACATTGTCCCTGAGGCAGAGTAGATGGAAGAGCACAGCCCAGTGATGCTTTTGCCCCCTATCCAGGCTTTTAGCCCTCTGTCCTAGCAGGGAAAAGTACAGCCTGCATCTTCCATTGTGGACATAATATGTGTTGGTTAGGAACCATCATTTTGGGCATTCAAGGAACCCAGTGGTGTGTGTGGGTGTATGTGTCAGATGGGGCAGAAGAGTGAGCAGTCCCTGAATGCTCAGTCCCTGTGTACCCACATTAACCCAGATCCTATTCTCCTTCATCACTCAAGAAAAACACAAAGAGAAAAGAAGTAGAGCAGCACTCACTTTATCCACTTTATTTGTAATGTATCTAAACATGCCATTATCATGAGAAGAACTTCTAATTAGTATGATTTCCCATGAGATAACACTTTAGGGAAAATATTTAATACATTACGTGGTCTCAATAACATTTCCTAATTTACTTTCATACTGAAAGCACAAAAAGCAAATTTTGAGCCTTTTTGTGCATTATTCTGTTCTTTTTTTTCTGTTAGAAAACACTTTCGAAAAACCACGACCTGATTACCTGAAAATGGCCCAGGAATTTGAAACACAGGGGTTTGGGGTGGGTCAGATAAAATGCTCCGTGGAGGACCTATGGGCTGTTTTGATGAGCATGTACCAGGGAAGTTCTGAAAGGATGTAGGAGGGGTTGCTGTGATATAGCCGGAAGGCAGTATGAACTGTCACTCCTGTTTGTGATTAACTTGCTGTTTAAAGTTTCTTTAGTTGTTAGCTACCGATGTACCCCTCCTCCATCGCTCCTCCTTTCTGCTACCCCCCACCACAGCCCTTCTTCTTCCTGCCCTCAGCCCTTTGGAGACACAAAGTATTCATTCACATTTAGATCCCGAGGTCACAGCAGGGCCAGCAGGGAGAGAGGCCAGTGAGTCGCCCCCCCCCCCCCCCCCCCCCCCCATAGACAGGTCAGGAATCTAACATGTAACTCTGACCAGCAGCGCTGAGCTAGCTTACTCTTGCTTCCATGTGAAAAGGAAAGTGTGTGGGAGAGGGGGAGTAAGAGCATGAGTGAGAAGAGTACAGGGACAGATGAGCTTTCATTTTGTGCGCAGTGCTTGGTGTAGTTTCTGGATTTTACTGCATTGATTCTTTCGTGGATTAATGTATATTTTGGTACACTGATCTATTTTTTGAATGCATGGCTAAATTTTAAATGCATTTCATAACTGAGGTCTATATGACTCATTACAACTGAAATACTACACAGAAATCAGTAAGAATATCTTGCAACTCACTTAAAAAGCAGTTGTTTTTTTCCAGTATTGCATGTGTCCACATTTTAATTAAGCCCTATGTATTGTAGTGCAGAGGCCATTATGGTTACTGATAGTACCGTGTTGTGGTTTATTGGTCGTTCATGAGCAAAAGCCCCGCTTGTGTCTGACAGTGTTGTGGGCATGTTTTGCTCAGTTGTGGTTTTATGAGGTGTAGCTTCAGAGCTTCTGTGAGTATGTGTTGAGAGGGGAGTTACGAGGGGTGGGAGTGTTTTCCTGTGTGTTGTGCTTTTTTTGGGGGGTGGTGTCTTGCGTATGGGGCACAGAGGTGCTGATATGAGGAGCGGACAATGCATGAAAGCCCTCAGCATGAGTCCTGTGTCTCATTGTCCCATGGTACCCTCCTGTCACTTTCATTTTGCGCC
Organism: Diplotaxodon limnothrissa; assembly: GCF_057381915.1. Classification (NCBI taxonomy): domain Eukaryota; kingdom Metazoa; phylum Chordata; class Actinopteri; order Cichliformes; family Cichlidae; genus Diplotaxodon; species Diplotaxodon limnothrissa. The sequence goes on from NC_140596.1 coordinate 20,352,282, forward strand.
CTCTAGTCCAGAGTCAGGCTAACTTTGATATGAGGAAGGGGTGCAAGGGATGCTGGGGAGCATGAGGGGGATTTTTAAAAGAAGGAGAAGGGGAGAAAGATAGAGTCTCTGAAGTGTGAAATAAGATTGCTTTTTATCCGACAGTGCAGCGCTAAAGAAAAGGAAGCTGTCCGGCTCTGGATAAAGCGGGGGAAGTACACCTCTCTGATTTACAGTGCAGTCCTGTGACACCTGGTTAAAATGATAACAACAGCCTCAATAATCATAATGAGAGTAATGAGAGCTTAGACGCACGGCTCCACACAAGAGCCCAGAGAGAAGCGCAGCTCAACCCTCGCTCCCAGTACTCGAGAGCCGGGGAGAGGGAGAAGCTGAGCTCTGCCCCCGCGCTGGTGCTCCATGACTTACGAAACCCAAGCGAGATAAATAAGACAGTGGAGTGACTGAGATGCTATATATGCAACTAAAAATGAGCAGACTGTCACTGCTGTTTGAGGAACACTGGAGCCGTTCTCAGGTAGGACTGGAATTCTGTACTTTAAGAAAGGCAGTTATCATCACAGCATTATATTCTGCTGAGGCCGAGGATGGAGGAGGAGCCTGACCTAGTGAAAGATATCTAGAGTGACTATTATTACTTGCTGCTGCTCTTCTCCACAGTCTGGGAAGAAATACTGGAAAGTGCAGTGGTTACCATCAATTATTTATTAGGCCGTTTGTGCTTGTCAGTCTGATTAGCATTAGTGTAATCACTGCTCTTCAGGGGAAAAGGAAGGCTGCTCTCTCTCATCTGAAGGTAATCTTGCCATTTTCAGTGTCTCATCGTCACCAGACAGCTTTTGCATAGCATCTGCTTTTGTCATCTCCACATATTTCTTCCCTTTCCCCTTCCCCATGTGTTTCTGTCTGTTGCTGCTCGGCCCCTATCCCCCCACCACCACCACCCTCCCCTCACCTCATTAATGTGTGTGTGAGCAAGTTGCTCTCGCCCAGCTTGTATAGAGTGACACCTATGGGTCTGATTAAGCCTCTGCACTCACTGGCAAAACACAAGAGAGGAAGACCGCTAAGCACCTACACAATGTAGGAGTGTGTGCGTGCGTCTGTCTGTCTGTGAGGGAGCCCATGAATTGTCCCCACTGAGTGACTGGGAGAGCAAAGCTGATATTTTTCATGCTCAGAACAGATGAGTGTAATCTCTGTGTCGGCAATGGGTTTTTTCAGCTTGCATGATTAGATTAATGGAACTGTTTCATATCATTGTATTAGGATGGTTAATGAAGACAATTAATTAGAAGACAACCTTCAGGCTATTGTCCTTTACATCTCTCAGATTTGGGTTAGAAATGGCCTGCTGCCATAGCTTTGAGTGTTTCTCCTAATCTATTTTCTGAGCTAATCTATGGCTACAGTTTTAGTGTCTCTACCATTTGCATCCTACTCTTAGGCCACTCGTGACCTTTCATTAATTATAGCTGGCCCCAGCTTTAATCATTCTGTAATACTAGTTGTAGATGAGATGAGAAATGGGCAAAGCCATTTGCCACTTAAAGATGTAACGGTACTTCTGGAATGAAATGTCTGCATTTCTGCATAAATTATAAATGTGTTCTGTGTGCCAAAAGTGACATGATCATTAAACATCTAAAAAGAAAGTGTGAAAAACATGAGTGGGGAAAAGGAAAAAAATCAGTACCAGCGTGCTCATGTATAGCATGTGTGCAGGAAGTTGGGAGTAGGTGGGGCGGTTACAGAGAAGCTTAGCATTAGAATGCTGGCTGCCTATCAGAGAAATGTTTAAGCACAAAGTGTGTATTAATGTGTAGGTGGGGAATTAGTCTCACTACAAGTGTCACATAGCTAAGAAATGACACCTTGCCCCGTTTTTAAAGGTGAAAAAAATTTACCTGGGGATTATTTTGTAATCTGAGCACCTATGCAGCTGTACAGTATCCTAATTCTCAGACTGTTGTAGAGATTTATGCAGGTAGGAGTTATAGGATTTTGGGACTCTGCAGCAGATCTCTGGGTTTTTTGGGAATGTTTAAGATCCAGCTCACCAGTACCGGAAGGAATTCATAGAGTCCCTTGGAAACATAAAAGAAACACAGTAATGCAACTTTTTTGTTGTTGTTTTGAGGGTTTTTTTGCAGCTGATTATGATTAAATAAAAGCTTATTCTTAACTGTGCATTTGTGCTTAGAATAATAAAATATCACAGTTGATATAAGCACCCCCTTATGGTTTTGTAGCTATAGTGTATACTTAAGAGAACCGTAAAAAAAAAAAGGCGATAAATATAAATACGCGATGAAGAAAAGTGGAAAAAGCTCCTTAAGCAACTATCTAAAAAAAGTCATATAACAAAACGATAATTTTTTTCTAATGTATTTTCCAGTTATAAATAGGACTGATTTGCATAAGGAATTTTAAAACCCATTCAGCAGAATAAATTAAGATCTATTTTATTTATGTGTCATTGTCATCAGTAAAGGAACAGCCACATGGTTTAGAGATGTATGGTTATTAAGTGTGTCTGTAATAATGATACATAGTTTGAGTTTGAGAAACGTACCTGTTGTATATACAACATAGGCTCTGTTTCATAACTAACAGGCTAAACAGTGAGTGTTGGGGAAAATGTACTGTCATAAAAATGGTTTTGGCTGTGGGTACTCATGTGGTGAGCTTAGATTAGATGTGTGATGACTGCAGGGCTGAATACTTGAACAGGATATTTCAGTAGCTGTTGTAGCTTTGTCAATATATCAATAGCTCATAGAGTAGAGACCTATGCATGAAAGCATTTTCAAAAGAGCATTTAAGTACATTTGCTGAGAATTAGCTGACTTGTATAATAACTGATTGACTGCGGCCTAGTTTACTGTTGTCAAATCAATGCTATTCCATGCAAGTCACACTACTTTTAAACAAACTTAACAGGCAAAGGGGATGTTCAGGGGGCACTGGAGGGAAATAAACAAGATTGATGCCCTTTTTATTATCTGTTTTTGCTATCTTTTCCTCTGTGTGTTACTTACAAATGGCGTTATTGGATATCCATTGTTTGGACTTCGATGCTCTAAATGGCCTGATATATCGAGCTGAGGCTTTTAAGGTGGTTACAGGGGATTTCTGCCTTTGACTTGGCTTAAAAATAAAATGAATTGTGGCTCTGAAAGTTTTAAATATTTATGATTTATTTTATTTGCTATAGTGGGATAGCAGAAGTGAAATGAGGTTTGTATTGGTAAGTAACCTAACAGATTGCAGCGCGCGCGTGTTTGTGTGCGCGTGCGTGTGTGTGCGTTATGAGAGGAAGCAAATGGGGGTCTTTTTCTTGAACTGTACTGCTCAATTATTTTTCCATCTGGCCATTTGCACCCATGTGCTTGCTTTTAGTTTTATCTACACATTAAACACAGAGAATTGTCCTTGTGTCTTTTGTTTTGAATACATACACAAAACAATAGCAATAAAAAGAAAGAGTGGATATTCGACTTTCCTCCCCCCTTATAATTCAGCTCAGATTTTTTTTTATTCAAGTTGGAATTATTTTTTAACAGAGATAATCAGACAGCACAGGACAGAAAGCAGATTCTGCCCTCTTTGTCTGCTAGCCTTGCAACTGTGTGTCAGCAAATGTAATTGTTGCAAGCTCCTATAGAAAAAAAACGCTACCGCCCCTTTAAGTGCTTCCACCAATTCTGATGGCGTGGTGATTTACATATCCCGTTCTCCCTCCCCCTTCAGGAGAGCTGAGCGAGGATGTGGAGGCTGCTAGTGAGACCACCACAGACCAGGAGGACCAAACCAAAGACAGAGAAAGTGGGGGGGAGAAGGAGCTCACCAAAGGGACAGGTAAGGCTCATATTTACACACATTTAGGGACTACTACTCACATGATTCACGTGGCCATGCAGCTGAACATTGCTAAGCAACATGCCTTTTGCCAAATTAAATTAAACATATTTTAACAAAGGTTTCAAAGCCTTTCTAAGCATTGAAAATACTCTCAAAACTCCCTAATCTAGTTTTCAAAGGCTGCTCTTTCATGCTGCATGTTCCCAGGCATCTCATCAGCTACAGTTAGAATAAGCTGTCAATTTAAGTAATAAGTTCAGGTAACATGTGACCCATGTTTTGTCTTTGATCAGTGGGTGATGTGAAGAGCAGGGCCTGCATGTGTAACTCCCAGTGTGCCACACACATACACTTGAATAGCACTGCCCCCTTCTCAAATTTGCTGTACACACAGAAGAACATTGACACCACTTACCTGTGTTTTCCCTTATCAGATCAGGATGGTTTTATCTCTGGTCCTCTTTATTGATAGGTGCTGGCTCCTAAGCAGGGGGTTGGGTTTAGTGTGAGGGGAGGAGCTTTGGGCCTCAGCACTCTCTGATCAGGGCAGGTTGCATTTATCTGCTGTAAACTTTTCAAGATGCATTGGATGTTCTACTATAACAAATGTTTTCACATCAGAGGGCATTATTAATGTAAATACAGTTCACGATAATGCATGTGCTTTTATTTACTTACCTAATTTATTTAGTTGGACCACCAGTGATCATGCCGTATAGTGAAAACAGCATTGAACCCTAAACTTTCCATCATGTAGAACTTGTGGGATAGTTGGAGGGATTTCTGGGAAGCACTATATTATTTTGACAGATTATTGACCATAACAGATGATAGCACTCATAACAGAAGAAGTTTATGTTCTTGTAGCGGTTGTGATTTTTTTTTTTTTTTTTTTACACTGCAACTGGAAGAAATAGTTTACTGCTGAAAGTTACTGTAGTTGTACTGAATGCACTGCTATAGGTGCTGAATTAATGACACTTGGAGCGTGTGTGGAATTAGATTGGTTGAAATAAGAAAATGAACGAAAAACTGTCTCAAGCACAAGTTTAATGACGAACAAGCTTAATGTAAAACTACACCCCCCCACAGCGCGTTCTGTATGTGCATCACTGGATCTAATTATATATGAAAAGCTCTGTTTACTGATTCTGCTCTGGTTTCTGAGAAGGAAAAAAATGGCCCGAGTTTTCTTTTTTATGCCCAGTTTATTTCACTTGTCTGTGTTCGGAAAACAAGGCTGGCAGTCAAGACATTTCCTATTGAGTAGAGAGATTTCTCATAATCGTGACACTGAGCAGTAACGGGCTTGGATAGATGCTTCTCACTTGTCTAACTTCTTGTGTTACTGCAGGATGTTTTGATTTACACTAGTCAGGTTAAAAGCTGGAAAACAATTCAGACCTTTTGCATACCTAAGTTTTTATAAGGTGCAGCAAAAGAAAAAAGAAAAAAAGAAAAAAAAACTCATCACAGTGTTTGAAGCCCAGGCTTTGTAAAATGTCTTTGATATTCGAACTTCTATTTTAAATGAGGCTGAGTTGTTTGTGCTCTTTGAAAGGGCGACACTCTTCTTTGATGGAAGAAATAATGATATGCATGCCTGACTGAATATGGCTAAAAGTATGTTTTAGCACATCAAAATAAAGCACTTTAAAAAGCATTAAAATGAGCTGGCCGATTAATAATTCACTCATACCTGTGGTGCACAGGAAGACGACTCCTCGCATTAGGATTCCTCCTTTTTGAAAGGCATGCAATTTGATACAAGCATATTCAGTTCCTTTCCTCCCCTCTGTCAGTCGCTAATCACCAAATAAGTGTGTTTCTGTGTTTTCACAAAGGAAATATGTGCTTGCATATGAAAAATTTACAGCTTCCCAGCAGCTTATTAGAAACGCTTAGTTAAAAATAGCATTGCATTAGGGAACCAGGTCTGAGGTTCTGTTTGATGTCAGTGAAAAGGTGGGTGGGTAGATTGGGATGCTGGGTTCAAGGCTGTGTTTTCAGCAAAAGGTAGACAGCTGTAGTTTAATGGAAGGGTCTCTTTTTGTGCTTCAAACTTTTTGTGATTGATGAATACAATGCCCATTCAAAACGTGTGCAAACCTATCTTGTTGTTGTGGGGCGGAGGGGGCGTGAGGAAGACCTCAGAATCCATTTGGTAAACACGGGAGCTCTTGTTTGGGCTGGTGATTGCCTGAAAATGTTGTGCAGCGCGTACGCAAGGGGTGTATATGTTAAAATATGGCGTATGAGCATCTTGGCCAACCTGTTATTTATATGAAAGGTGCTCAGTCTCCCACTCTCTGAAGCTGAGCTGTTTCTAAAGTCCATCATTAGAACTACTGAAGTATTTCTTCTCATCGTTGTCATGTAGCTGTTGGAACAGAGCACAACATTGTTCCCTTACAAATGACAGTCACTGTCAGACAGACGGCATTAGCGAGCACAGAAAAAAGGCTTCCTCCTTTTTAAAGCCTCTGTCAATCTTATTTTTTCTTTCTTGTTCCACAGCTCCTCAGTATTCATTAAAATCATTTAGAGGTACATCAGAAGCCTTTGTAAAATGCATATGTATTCAGCATGTCATCTCTTGAAAGATGCCTTCATTATTCTGGTGTTTTATTTATTTATTTATTGCAGAGATAATTCACATATGTGCACGTGAAGGCACTCAGACATATTTAAATGCCATATGCTCGCAAACTCTGCATACATGGGGCAACTTTTAATGATTAAACAGCTGACTGTTGATCGTGCACAGAAATAATGCACATTTACAAGTAAATCCAATGAATACATTAAACAGAAATATGTATATATATATTTCAACATGATGTTCACATTGGTGCCAGCTGCAACTGAATCATCTGGCATGATTAGTAATTCAGAGGGTCATTTTTAATGCCAGGTATGAAATATGTATAAATGGATAGCCATGAGCCTCTTTCCTCTCTGTCTCTCCACACTTTCTTCACCTAGCTGAGACAGCACAAGCTAAAGGAAAGAGTTTCTGCATAGGAATGGAATCCTTACCTTCATTAAAGCAGGTGGTGTATTTATGCAGCAGCTGAATGTATAGGAATGCAGCAGGGCGGGAGGGTGGCAAGTATAGGGGAGACAGAAAGATGAAGAGAGCATGAAGGTGGGTGCAGGGTGGGGATTGGGTTGTGTTAATACACCGGCAGACTTGGGCACAATGTGGTTTGACAAATTTAACATAAATGTATGGGAAGGGCTGTGTCAAAGTATGTGTGTGTGTGTGTGTTTGAGGGAAGGTGAGAGGGGTAGAAAAATATATAATTCTGTCAATTCTGGGACAGTCTTTGAAAAAAAAATCTGCTTGATAATATTTTATTCTTTATATCTGCACTTAAAAAAGTTTATAGGAGCCGGAGCAAGGTGGTGAAGGCAAGGGGTAAAAAAACTATTTATTTCAGCTACATATATATATATATATATATATATATATATATATATATATATATATATATATATATATATATATATATATATATATATATATATATATATATATACTATGTTTTCCTCAAACTTTCATGCTTTTCATGCTTTTTCATCATTTTTAACAAGTGATGAATGAAATCTTGAATCTGTAAGTATTTGCAGACATTCTTCTAAATTCTTTATTTCTCTTAACAAAGAGCCCAGAGAGTGATTTTGACACAGTTTATTGGAGCATTATGTACAAATAGTCACGGTATTTTTATCACTTCATGATGCCCCAAAACCTATTTACTCGACTAGAAAGCAACTCAGACATTAGTTTGTGGCTTTCTCTGTAGCATGTGCCAATCCTGTGTCAGTTTTTCTTGATCCTTAATGCTTCTCCAGCCAGTTTTCTCACATATGTGTTAAAAAAAATTGCTCAAGCATTCTCAGTTAAACATTGACATTAAACCTGTGAAATCTGTCAAAACAAAGACTAAGCCGCTAGAGTTTCCTGTAATATGCATTTGTAAGTGAGTGAATCTGTGTGCGTTTTGGGCTCCGCATCCACCTGTTTTTATGTAAATGTGCAGCATGTGTGTGTGCACTCAGCTCTGCTGTGCGTAAGGGAAGCAGATGTTGTGTTCTGCACCGAGGCTGCTGCATTTGATCTGTATAATGAACTAGATGATTAGCATCCCCTAGACGCGGCACTGTGGCATTGCAGTCTGCTCCTTTTTTTTTTCTTCTGTTCTTTTTATTGAGCTCCATATAATACTGTTAGTCTTGTGCTGTTTCTGCCTCACAAACAGACATGCTAAACGTTATGAAATGTTTCCCAAATAACACTGGAAACACATAGACTTAATGCTGGCTGCGGTTGAAAGTTGAAATTGCAGCCTTATGGTTAGTTGCAATCAAATTACTCACGTTTATGTTATTGTTACTCCAAACTGTGAGACGTTCAGTGCGGTGGTGATTTGTTATTGCTTTTAAACCTTGAGTAGCATGAGAAATCAGGAGACAGAGCAGCGGAAATGTTTACATATTCATAGCACATCCTTTCAGTGTTTGTCATCCCTGAAATTATAATTCCTTTTGTCTTTGAAGATAATAGGCCATAAATTGTCCTTGTTTGTGAGCCACCTCCCTGAAAGCTCAGTGTTTATGAGTTTTACCACAGGCTGTCTAATAGCCAAGCAGTACTGTGTCATTTAAAGGTGAACAACTCGTCATCCAGTTGTGCAGTGGTCTATAGATGAAAAGAGCCGCCGCTAATTAGCATCTCAATTTATACTGCACAACGCATGCTATTCTCACTCCTTCTTATACAGTTTGTTATAAGAGGGACTTTGTTTTGTTTTGTAAATGAAGAATGGTTTTATATATAAATCCAGGTGTAGCCCCAATGTCAGGTTTTTTGTCGAAGGTCCCTGTCTCTCTCTCTCTCTCTCTCCCTCTCTTTTTTTTTTATTATTAATGCAGAATAATTATCTTGGAAATATGAGGTGAGATGGAACACTGCCCTTTATTGCTCTGTGCTCTGACAGGGGCCGTAGATTAAAAAAACCAGGATAGAAATGGGGAAAGAGAAAAGACAATATTCAGGTATTGTTTGCATAGCGGTGAAAGAAAATGACTTGTAGCATGGGGAGTTGAATCATCTCCATATTAATGGCCAACTTGCTGAGGGAATAGAGGTGAGGATTTTCTGCGGTGCAAGAAGCAGAGAGCTGCGGGTGCATGAAGGTCCCGGCACTGTGAAGGTGAAAGGTTTCTGGGTGCTGGGGATCAGAAGAAACGGTGTTCGGCAAGAATCATTGAGTTTCACTATAGTGAGGAAATTGTCGACTGAGCTTAAGTTTAAAATGATTGGCAGACTCTGGCTGTTCCGGGCAAAGTGACAGTAAAGTTATATGACCTTGTTGGCATGGGCAGAATGGATAATAGGCTATGCTTTTTATAACTGCTGCCTAAAACTGATGGTGAGAGAGAAGCTATGGTAATGAGAGAGGCTCTGGACACGATGAGGAGCTTGTCTCATTCTGTAGGAGGAGAGTTCCTCTCCTAAACACAAGAAACATTTTTCCTGTCTCCAACATCCTTACATACCGTTTACTGTAACTCACATTTTAGAATATGGATAACCTTTCACAAGGACAAAGATTAATGGCAGCTGTGATTGCACTCCTGCAAGAATTCAATGGCAGATGACCTGTTGTGGTTAATTTAGTCTGTGCTGTGTCAGTCACTCTGTCCGGCAGCCATCTTTTTTTTTTCCCCCCCTTGAAAGCACAACAAGGCTGTGATTGCTCCTGAGACCGGTGTAGTGTGCTGACAGCCCCTTTGCTGCTTGAATAATACAGTCCAGCTATGGGGGAAAGACAAGGTGCCAAAGTCCAATTCACTTACGGGACTCGACAGCACAAAAGCCTCTGGTTTACGGAAAAGGGGCATGAATTAATAATCACCTAATTGACTCTTAGTTTTTTTCTCCACTCTTGCTCTGGCTTTTGTGCTTTCAGACAAAAGCCCACTCTATGTATCTGTCAGAAGACGTTTGCTGCGGATGGGGGCACTGTGTCTAGAGACTGGGCAGAAGAGGTCAGGTTGGCAGGCAGACTCTGGGCAGTTAAAGGGTCACTGGCAGACGTGGACACTCCAGTTTTCTCTGTGTGAACAGGATGGACACTGATGATCTGAACGAACGCTGAGGTTGCATAAACACGCTGTAGTTTTAGGAGCTTTTAAAGCTTTTTAAAGCTTTTAGAAGTTCCACCACAAGACATAAAGGGCCCAGTAATGAAGATGTAACTCCACGACTGACTTTTTCTAATGACTGCAGTATTATCCTAGATGGCAATTTAGTTGGGTTTTTTTTTCTGTGCTCTTACACCTTCTATTTTAATACCACAAAGTAACACTAGACTTTACCTTCAACTGCCAGCTCCTTCTGACATCAGTAACAAATCTCACCATGGACTGTAAATGCTCTATCGGGAGGCAATGTTTCGGTCATTAGTTCGGATCACCTGTTCACACTGCAGATATGTGTGTCACATGTGTGAGCTTCGGACAACAGTGTCCAATCTAACATGTCAGACTGTACATGACCAAAAACAAAAAGTTTTATCTCTATTTCATACTAGTTTGTCAATGTTTCGGTCATTTTTTTTCATCACCCTTGAAGAGAAAAAAAATCTGATACAGTAGTTGGATGTTAGTCACGGTGCCGGTGAAGGTGTTGGGGTGTACTAGTCTTAGGAGAATGCTATTGATTTATGGAGTCCTAACTGGCCGTGACGAGAGACTGCATCACAGTAAGCCTCCCCTGCCCTCCATCTGTCCTGCTCTCACTTTTACACACTCATGAACATAAAGCACCTGAACTAGAAAGCGGCTGTGCTTTCAACACAAACTGCCACTTGTTTCACCTCTCCGGTGCTAATTGAGAAATTAATGAAAGCAATGTGAAAGTGGAATTGACTTAGTTATGTTTGTCCTCTTAATGATAAGAGGGGGGTGGATGCGTGATACTTTGTCCCTGCTTACTTGCTGTACTGTATGTATGTGCTTTGCTGCTAAGTTAACTGTTCTTAATGTTTGCGTGAGGGTTTTTTTTTTCACACTTTATAACTCTCCCTCAGTTAAAGAAGTTGGGTAATTATCTGGGAATTTCAATTACATTATTATCTAAATTGTAAGAGTTGTTTTGATATGTTTCATTATCTGTCCTTGAGAAAAGTTATCTTGACGTATGAAAATTATGGTGGAATGCCAAGGAGCTACCTATTGGTGCAGAAATGGTGTTTATAAAATATGACATGCAGTGCTGTAGGAAATATAGATAGCTGTGTGTCCTTAAGGAAAAAGTATTACTGTTAAATAAAATTATGAAGCCATTTCCTAAAATGTTGGGGTGCTGTGTAAAAATGTTTATTTTAATTGAAAATAGTACAAAAGACAGTTTTTAAAAAAAAAATATTTATATGCTTATTTAAAATTTAATGCCAGTGGGTTTGCCAAAGATATAGACAATTGAAATGTGAAGGTGACCGGAGATTTTTTCTCCTCGAGAGATGAGTTCAGGGGAAGTAGGAGTGGACTGAAGTGGAGTTGAGGATGAATTGGTGAGGACAGTGCCATGACTGAGAGGTTAATGTCAGGGAATGGGAGGTTCCTTTTGTTTAACATTCCCTTTGTTTATTGGCGGATGTGTTTAATAGGATTGACTGTGACTAGACCCTAATAGGGTCTCCTTTGCTGATCCCGGTGACTCTGGGAGATCTTGCAGCCTGCTCTGGCCAAAACCAGGTCCCCCACTGGGTAATCAGCTCAACTGCCCTCATCCTGATTGGAGCTGACATTTTAATGTCTGGAGCAGGAGCGTGGTCAGCCCTGCTTAACCTGACCCCCTGCCAAACCAACCCTCCCCTACCAATGCCCTCTGTTCTCAATTTGCCCTTCCAGGACTGTACAAATCAGGGCAAATTTAACTCTTTATGGGCTTGTTAGGGGTTCAGCGAGACAACTCCAATACTTTCACCATGAATTCTTTCCACTGGTGACAAAGTGGGGTGCCACTGCAGCTCCCCCTATACAGGCTCTATGTGGATTTAGCTCCTCTCTGAGCCCACGCTAAACTGCTCAACTACAGTCGTGACTCTCTGTGCACCACCAGTTTCTCCTTTCCTTCATGAAGTGGAGTAGTCTAAAGTGGTTTGCAGGCGATGTTGTGTGAGGCCTTGCTGTACAGAAATTGTATTTTGGTGATATTAGCGTTGTTTGCATTCAAAGTTTATATATGGATAGATAGGATTGCAGTGGAAATCACATGACATTTCCATACACCAACACGTAACAATCCAAAAACATACAATACATAAAAACATACAATACATAAAAACATACAATACAAACAGACATTTTCATTGCGCCTTAGGGATGTTTTGGCCAGACTGTTTAGACCTATTTTTGTTGAGGGGAAAAAAGGGCAATAGCACCATGGAGATGGCAGCACTTTAAAAGAAGAGGAAAGCGGATGCCTGTCGCCACTCGCAGTAGTGTTTGCTTTGCTCCTAACACGGTCCCGATAAATGCATTGTAGACTTGGTAATGCAGTTCGCAACAATTTACTGTCTGTTGTTACTGTCTTTGTGTTTGGCTCGGAGGCATTTCCAAAACAACCAACAAGCCAACTTTGAACCAACATTCAAAGTAAATCCAAAGAATGCAGTAAGAAGAATTGCCAACCAATTCAGAATGGCTGTAGCACATTTTGTGAGCACCAAAGTGTAGTTTAATCTTGTAAACATACTTAGGTATGACTAATCATCAGTCTCATGCCGTCATTGTATCTAGCGGCGGGTTTTTTCTTTGTTTGTTTTTTTTATCTTTGAAAGCTTTTTTGTTAAATGAGAGCTTGTTATCTTGTGCATCCGAACTTTGGGCGTAGTGTCAGGATTTTGTCAATGCTTTAAGAAAAGTTTTTCCCATGTTGCTGCTCCATTTTCCTCTTTGTCACAGACTAATCGTGCAACCTACAATGCGCTGAAGACATTTGGTAGCAGAAATACAAAAAATCTTATTGGAACAAAACAGCTGATAAGATTTCCCAGCTTTGCTTGATTGAAATCTTCCATAAAACGGTGTGATCACTCCTTAAATACATTTTCTTTTGAGGCAAAACTGTGACTTAATGGATAGGTACCTGAATTAAAACTCCCCCCTCAGCTCTCTCTATGCAGTTTAAACAAAAAGTTTGGTTTAAGCCAAAAAAGATATGTTATTTTCTTGTTGCACTTGTTTTTTCACCATCCAAATATTGCAATAATAATGTCATATAACAAAAATCATACTGTAATATATATTTTGCATTGCGTCAAATTTGACAGTCGCATGTATGTTGCACATGAGTTCTCATGGACTGAAGGGTAATCACAGAAAGAGTCAATGTTTAGAGTAGTTTAATACTGGTTTGGATCATCAGCCTTCTCTCTGTGGAAGAAAGACTTTGTATGTCTTGTCTCAGGTTTTGAACCTCATATGGACTGAAATTGTGGGGGTATGAAACCTAAATCTGCAACCTGCAGAAAGCTAATATTTTTATTAGCACTTTCCAGTGTTGTATAATATTCTTACAAGCCAACAGTGAAGCAGACATTTATCACTCAGCAGCAGCAGCAGCAGCAGCAGATTTGGAAGACAAAATGTGAATAATTTTTGTTGTAACAACAACCCCTCTGCTCATTTACCATTAAATGCACTTATATTATAATTAAAAACTCTCCTCCTTGTTTGCGTGTGTCTTTGTGAATGTGTCTCTCTTCAGCTTTGTCCGGCCACTTGGAACGGCACCAGTCAGGTTCCCCAATTCCTTCCAAAAGGCCCTCTTCACGGTCAGAGGCCTCAGAAAGCCCACTCTCCTTGAAACGACCCAGGACAGCTGAGAAGGGTGCTGCGGAGCAGGTGAGAGTTCCACACCACAGTATTTTGTGAATATTGATGCCCTCAGATGTTCATAAAACTATTTTCCAGACTTTGAATTAGAGGTTTCTTGCTAAAGGTTATATCATCCTTAATTACCAAGCCCTCATTAAAAGTCTAAAACTTGCACATCATTTTTAAAAAAAGTACAAAAATATACTAATAATTTTCAGTTGGTTATCTCACCGACTTTTTTTATATTATGCAGAAATCTTCTTTTCAAATATACTCAAAATTATATTAGGCTTCCTGCTGCAGTTGCGCTGCTAATTGTGTATAAGGTGGAAAATCAATATAGTATTTGACAGATGAGAGCACTTTGAAGTGGGTGCCAGGACTCAGCGGTGCTTGGTATTACACACTTGTCTGTGATCAGAGGGATCTGCCTGCTTCAGGGAAGAGGCCCCCACTCTATCCCTGATCCACCGCTTCTCTTCAAGCAGGCCCACCATGATCAGTGCACCCATTTCACCCCATTAACTCTTTGTGGATCTGTGTTTCCTCTCCTCTCGCCTCCCCGTCTCTCTTCCTCTGTTCTGTCTTTACTTTCACCCAGATGTACCAGTGCCCGTACTGCAAGTTTACCAACACGGATCTGAATCGCCTCAGAATGCACGTGATGACACAGCACTCTGTCCAGCCCATGTTACGTTGCCCGTTGTGCCAGGACATGCTCAACAACAAGATCCACCTGCAGTTTCACCTCACACATCTCCACAGCGTGGCACCCGATTGCGTTGATAAGCTCATTGCCACAGTGAGTTCTGTATTCGGTGTATTTTGCATGTGGTTGGACACAGCAGGGTTTATTACCATGTCTCTCCTTATTTCTTTATTTTTATTATTTCTTTAATCTTTATTTTTCCAGGTATATTGAAATTGGCTTCTCTTTTGTTAGGGTGGCATTCATTAGCTTGACTGTAGGAGTATTTTTATTACTCTGGTCATTTAGCATTTAGCTCTGCCATAGCATTAGCATACAAATTTACTACAGCAGCTGAGAAAAATAAGTGGATGAAAAAAAATGTCCTTCCAACTTTCACAAGCTTTATTGCATGTATAGCACCTAGTTTTATTCCAGTTTTCTATCCACACAGACCAATCTCTCGGAGTGTTATTATCTCCAAATTCTTTTATACTTAGTGGTGAAGGCAAGAAAGCAACCGCTAATCAAAGCTCTAGGTCGAGAGTATTGCTACGTACTTATATTATGGCCAGTCAGGGGACAAGCAGTGTGTCAGGTGAAGGACTGTGGTAAGGATTCATTATTGTCGAAAAGAATAGCAACTCACTGCTAATGAATCCCCTTCCACTGAAATGCCTCTGTATCGGTGTCATTCTTGCCCTCACTGCTCTAAATTGCGAGCACTCAGTCAACACAAAGAATGCTGTTAATTGTGTAATGGCTACAGGCAATCCCATTGGCTTGCTGCAAATCATCAAACCTTTTAAGATGCATACTTTTCTTCTGTTTTTTTCTTTTCTTTTCTTCTTCATTGTCTTAATGTACCCATAATCAGAAAGGCTTTTCCAGCTCTCTTCTAATCAAAGTCATCTGGGGAGGGGAGCTTGTAATCGGTTTTTGTGTTTTTTAATCATTTCAAGATGAGCGGGTCTCTTAGCTCCCAGTTCATTTATTAGTTCACTGACATTATTGCCATGTCTATGATCACCTGCATGCCAGTCAAAACAAGGCCTTTTACAATTTGTGGTGAAACAAATGTGACACTGCTTAATCAAAATATAATGAACAGTCAAACCACTTCATGAAATTTTAATAAAACCAACTGAAATGTTGTTATTCACCACTAATCTGACTAAATTACAGCTTATGGAGTTCTTTTTTATTGTTGTTTTTGTTTTGTTTTGTTTTTTTAAATGCAAGTGTGCACTCTCAGTATTATCAGGGAAAGATTTGGCTGGTTTGTACCACGAGCCCTGAAATCTTTACCTGCCGCAGTGCACTGGTACTTACTTTTGTACCTATGCAAAAAAATGTCCTCGCATCTTTTAATGCTCATCAAGGAGAAATAAAATTTTATTATCCCCGTTTTTATGTAAATCACTGAGCAAACCTTTTTTCTCTTCTATCTTGTGAAGCTAAATAGCTTGCTGGACAATCAGCGAATAAAACATTGCTCTGTCTGCTGCCTAACCATCTTCATCTCCCATCCAGAAAGTAAATGGCAAGCACATTAGTATGGTAGACGGCAGTATTTATTTCTTTTATAGAGGTAGTAATGTACTGAACCACTACAAGAAGAGATAGAACAGAGGTAATATAACACACATTAAAGCCAGCACCTTTTTATAACTAGTGAATGCAGATAGAAAGGTACTTTATCTTTTTCACATGTCTACTGAGAGGAGCCTGATTAATTTTGAAATAGGTGACTTTTATTTCTTGCCAAGCATGCATAATGATGCATTCACTCTAACAACCTTCATCCATTCGTCCACTTATCGTCTTTCCTTTCCTTTCAGTTAATTTTCTTTCTTTTGCACGTCTGTAATGCTTTTCCCTGACATTCAGTGGATGGATGGATGGATGGATGAATGGATGGATGGATAGATGTAAAGAGATGATAGATAGAAAACTATATGTATAATATATACATACTCCTCCAATCCTCCCTCTCTGATTTTATGTCTCATTTTCTGTCTGTGGAAGATAGGGGTAATGAAAATAATTGTGCTTCATTAATTTGGAGTCTGACTGGATGATAGCCATTTTGAACTATGTTTGGCAATTAGGCTGTCCAAATTAAAAGTGACCTTGGGATACTCTGCTCCTGCCTCTAATCGCCTAATGAAGCAGTTGTCTAGAAACAGTCAAATTTGTAATGTAAATTTTTTTAAGCATTTCTATGCTGGTTGCACTAATTTTCTATGTTTCATTTTTAAGAAATAAAGAGGTAACACAAACAAAGACGGGAATGTGTGGATGTCTTCTGGTAAATGTGTGACCACAGTTGTCATATAGTGTTTGACTTTGGGATATAAAGGATTACACCAGACCTCAAAAATCCTGTTGCTTCAGGGCAGATTCTGCTCTATTTCGATCTCACCCAGAGGGTATATGACATGCTATGGTACTTTCGGTTGTGTTCTCACTGTTATTAGAGGAGTAATTAGAAAGCATACAGAATATGTTCTGTGTATAGACCAACATTTATACTTGGGGCCCAGCAATATGCAAGATCCCTTTCCTCTTTCGTGTCCCTTATGCAAGGCACCTTTAATTGGTATTACTTGAAAGAACTACCAATCAAAAGTCTTAATATAGAGGCAACGCAGAAGGAAAAATGGGAGAGGTGATGTAAACTGAAATGCAACTCGTAGACTGAAGATTATTGCTCTGCTTGTAAAGTTAATTGAAAAAAGGCTAACAAAGGTAGAGTCTTATTACTAAATTAAACTCTATGGAATATTGCTCACTGGTGACCTGTTTAATGAGAATGTTTAATGAAGTGTCAGGTTTGGGGGTGAAGAGGGGCAATCAGAGGGCGAAATATGAGCTAAGTTAGGGGAGAGCAGCAAGAATAAACAGATGTTGTGCAATCAGTTACTCACGATTGACCATAACCCTCTGAGACCAGGGGGAAGCTAGGTTCATCTTTCTACTTTATTAGTACGTACTGTGTTTTGTTAAGTAATTAGCAAACAAAAACACTAGTACTCAAGAAATCTATCTCATTTCTTGAGGGATGACACAAAAGTAGCCTTTCTTCTGTCATGGATATATGTGGGGGACTGGAGAATGTATATGTGAATATGTATGTATGTAAGTAGCTAAGTAACGTCTTTGTGTATCCTCTTGTTTGTGTCAGTATTCTTTCATGTAGTCGTTTAAACTAAGAGATGACATTACCTCACCTGTTTGCTCATTCCTTTACAATTGCTTTTCCAGGTGACGACAACTGAAGCACTACCAGCAAGCATGTTCATACCTGTGCCGAGTCCAGACAGAGAGCCACAGAGCACCCCTCATGCTACATCCAACTCTAACGCTGAAGATACAAAGAAGCAAGCTGGTTAGTATCTGTTTGTTAAAAGCTATGTGTTCTGTAGTGAGCATGTTAATGCACTTGGTGTATATTAATGAGATTCAGCTACATTCTACAACCTTATACCTGTGTAATAAATGAAGATTGTTGTTGTTGTTGTTGTGTATTTACACTTTGGAAAAGTCAGTATTTATTGCATAGGCTGGAAAAAATTGTTATTACTGAAGCATTTCACAATTTTGGCCTGCATTCACACCAACACATTATGAAAGATTGTTGGTGTTTGCAGATTTTGTAATTAGTCAGTGCTTGGCTTGTTTGTTTTTTTGGCACCTTTCCATGCCACTAACACACTGAATGTCCTTTATTGATATTACTGGAAAAATTCCACTCAGCAAATGTAGAATCTGATGAATGGCTATCTTCTCTTGACTTATTTATTCACAGATGCATCAGATGCTGATCCAGAAAAAGGGGTGTCACTCCCTACTGAAATAGCTGAAGCTCGCAAGTCACCTCTGGAAGATCAACAATCAGAACGGGAGGATGCCACAGGATTCCTGTGCTGGAAGAAAGGCTGTAATCAATTGTTCAAGACCTCTAACTCCCTACAAATGCACTTCAATGAGGTTCACAACAAAAGGCACCAGTTGCCTGTTTCAGATCGGCATGTCTACAAGTACCGCTGCAACCAGTGTAGTCTGGCCTTCAAGACTGTGGAGAAATTACAACTCCATTCACAATATCATGTGATCAGGGCAGCCACCATGTGCTGTCTTTGCCAGCGAAGCTTCAGAACACTACAGGCGCTGAAGAAGCATTTAGAAACCAGCCACCTGGAACTGAGTGAAGCTGACATCCAGCAGCTGTATGGGGGATTATTGATGAATGGTGACATTATGGCAATGGGTGATCCAAGCCTTGGTGAAGAACATGGAAGTCTGGGAGAGGATGACAAAGATGGAGATGAAAGTGATCCAGAGGAAAAACAAAGCCCGACAGGCAGTGACTCTGGCTCACTGCAGGAAGATTCTGGATCTGAACCTAAACGTGCATTGCCATTCAGAAAGGGCCCAAACTTTACGATGGAGAAATTCCTGGATCCATCTCGTCCTTTTAAATGCACTGTATGCAAAGAGTCTTTTACACAGAAGAACATCCTTCTGGTTCATTACAACTCTGTCTCCCACCTACACAAGGTGAAGAGGGCTCTTCAGGAGTCTACTACTGGTCAACCTGAGCCTACCAGCAGCCCTGACAACAAGCCATTCAAGTGCAGCACTTGTAATGTGGCATATAGCCAGAGTTCAACTTTGGAAATCCACATGCGCTCTGTTCTACACCAGACCAAAGCTAGGGCAGCCAAACTTGAGGCAGCAGGGGGGATCACTAGCTCTGCAAGCGCAACTGGTTTAAGCAGTGGAGGATCCGGCATGAGCACATCAACATCAAGTCCAAGCCCAGCCAGCAACTCAAACACTAGCTCCACCAACCACAGCTCTTCTGGGAGTCAGGCAGCCCAGAATATTCTAGGAGGAAACCACACAAGCCAGACTCACAACACTGAAAACCAGGGGAATTCCTCGGTGAGCTGCCACTCCTCACCATCTGAGAACCACGAAGTGAAAAAGTCCAAATTTTCAGACATTCTCTCGGCAAGGGGGCAACAGCAACAGCAACAGCTTCAGCAGCAACAGCAATTGGCTCAGGCTCAAGCCCAAGCTCAAGCACAGCTTCAACAAGAGCTCCAGCAGCAAGCTGCTCTTCTACAGTCGCAGCTGTTCAACCCAGCACTTCTGCAGCACTTCCCAATGACAACTGATGCACTTCTGCCTCTGCAGCAGCAGCAGTTGCTGTTTCCTTTCTACATCCCTGGAGCAGAATTTCAGCTAAATCCTGAGATCAGCATCAGCAGCTCAGCACTTGGCTTAGCTGGATCCCCCAGCTCTTTGCTTGAAGATCTTAAAAACTCAGCCCAACAGAGTTGCTTGCAGCAGCAATTGATGCACCACCACCTTCAGCAGCAACAGCAGCAGCAACAACAGCAACAACAACAGCAGCAACAGCAGCAGCAGCAACAACAATCACACTTGCAGGTTCAGAGCCAAATGGCGTTGCTGCAACAGAGTGCATCACTCCTCCAACAAGCTGAATTAAAGCAGAAACCTCCCTCCTCTCAGAATGACAAGGACAGAGAAATACAAAGGGAGAGGCATGCAAGCGAAAAAAATGGGGACTATGTAAATAAGGATTCTGCAGACAGCAGGCCAAAAGAAAGGGAGAGTCAGCATATTTCAATAAACATAAACCATGATACTGGCTTGCCTCCACCAAGGATTGCTTCAGATGCTCGAGGAAATGCAACTAAAGCCCTGCTGGAAAATTTTGGGTTTGAGTTAGTAATTCAGTACAATGAAAATAAACAGAAAGCTCAGAAAAAGACAGCTGGACCTACTGGATCAAGTGGTCCAGGTGGAATAACAAGAGTCATAGATCCCATTGGGGGATTGGAGAAGCTGGAATGTGAAGCCTGTGGCAAGCTGTTTTCAAACATACTGATTCTGAAGAGTCACCAGGAGCATATCCACCAGGCTTTCTTTCCATTCCGATCCCTTGAGAGGTTTGCCAAGGAATACAGAGAACATTATGATAAGCTCTACCCACTGAGACCACCTACACCAGAGGCTGCTCCAGCTCCACCACCTCCCCCTCCTCCACCCCCACCTCCTCCTCCACCCCAAAGAGCTCCCACCCCAAATATACCTGTGTCTAATGCCTCACTCACACCTCCAACCGTGCCACCTCCACAGGCACCAGTTCCAATGACACAAATACCCATGCCAATGGATTTGCCGCTCTTCTCCCCACTTATGATGCAGCCCATGTCTCTTCAGTCCCTGCCTACTCAGTTGCCTCCCCAGTTGCCGTCTGTTGAGCCAAGCCTGGCCTCAGACCTGGCCCAACTCTACCAACAGCAACTGACACCAGCCATGCTGCAGCAGAACAAGAGACCACGGACACGCATCACCGACGACCAGCTTAGGGTCCTACGACAGTACTTTGATATCAACAATTCACCAAATGAGGACCAGATCAAAGAGATGGCAGACAAGTCAGGGCTTCCACAAAAAGTGATAAAGCACTGGTTCAGAAACACCCTTTTCAAAGAAAGGCAGCGCAATAAAGACTCGCCTTACAATTTCAACAATCCACCAACAACAACTCTGGAAGACACTAAAATTGATTCCAAACCTCCTTCTCCTGAACCTCAGAAACACGAATACTATGGAAGCAAGAGATCATCCAGGACTAGGTTTACTGACTACCAGCTAAGAGTTCTGCAAGATTTCTTTGATGCCAATGCTTATCCTAAAGATGATGAATTTGAACAGCTCTCAAACCTTTTGAGCCTCCCCACCCGTGTTATTGTTGTGTGGTTCCAAAATGCGCGTCAGAAAGCAAGGAAGAATTATGAAAATCAAGGTGATGGAGGGAAAGATGGTGAAAGAAGAGAACTGTCAAACGACCGATACATTCGCACATCTAACCTGAACTACCAGTGCAAGAAATGTAGTCTCGTTTTCCAGCGTATATTTGATCTAATAAAACACCAAAAGAAGCTGTGTTACAAAGATGAAGATGAGGATGGACAGTATGACAGCCAAAATGAGGATTCAATGGATTTTTCCCATGAATGTTACACTCCCTCTGGGTCTTCCTGTCACACCCCAATGCCCTCCTCTTCGAGTCTCTGCCCACTTCCACCCACGACTTCAGCATTCTCACACCTCCCTTCCACCGAGAAAGAGGAGGCATCACCAGCAACCACCTCAAACCTCTATGATGAGAAGCCCAAGCAGTTACCAGAAATAACCGCTGATCCGCGAGAAAACCAAACCTCCATTAAGCAGGAAATTGTGCACCAACCTCAATCTGAGGTACAACACCAGAGACCACAGAGAGAAGAGAAGATCCAAAATGTTTCTAAGCCCTCCAAGCATTCAACTCCTTCCTTTTCTCAGCAGCAACAGCAGAGTGGTCTGTCAGCCTCACAGACAAGCCAGCCTTCATCACAAAGCTCTCACATGGGCCTCAATCCACACTTGACCTCTGCCACACAACAACTGGCACAGCAGATGATCCCATACCAGTGTGAGCAGTGCAAAATTGGCTTCCCCTCCTTTGAGCACTGGCAGGAACACCAGCAATTACACTTCCTTTCTGTGCAAAATCAATTCATCCACCCGCAGTTCCTCGACCGTCCAATTGACATGTCTTTCATGCTTTTTGATCCTAGCAATCCTCTCCTGGCAACCCAGCTAATCTCTGGGATGCCACAAATTCCAAGCAGCTCTGCCACCTCTCCGTCCACCCCAACCTCCACTATGAACTCCCTGAAAAGGAAGTTAGAGGAGAAAGCTAGCACTAGTCCAGGAGAAAACGATAGCACAAATAGTGGAGAAGAGCCACAGCGAGACAAGAGGCTTAGAACCACCATCACACCTGAACAGCTAGAGATCTTATATCAGAAGTATTTATTAGATTCTAATCCTACGCGTAAAATGCTTGACCACATTGCTGTTGAGGTGGGTTTGAAAAAGAGAGTTGTGCAAGTGTGGTTCCAGAATACCAGAGCCAGAGAGAGAAAAGGCCAGTTTAGAGCTGTTGGGCCAGCCCAAGCTCATCGTAGGTGTCCTTTTTGTCGAGCTCTTTTTAAAGCAAAGACTGCCCTTGAAGCACACATTCGCTCTCGTCACTGGCATGAAGCCAAACGTGCTGGATATAATTTAACTCTCAGCGGTATGTTACCTGAGCAGGAGAACATGCAAATAAAAATGGATGTTCTTGATACATCAGGTTACTCCCAGCTACCCCCTACTACAAACAGTGATGGACAAAGCTCCTCCATGTCACCCATGAACAAAGGCTTGGACTTGTCTCCAAGGGGTCTACTGAGCCCTTCGTCCATCAAAGTTGAAGGAATGGAAGACTTTGAGAGTGCCACAATGTCCTCTATGAACCTGAACTTTGATCAGAGCAAACTCGATAATGATGACTGCTCTTCTGTGAATACAGCCATTACAGACACAACCACAGGTGATGAGGCTAATGCTGATAATGACAGTGCTGATGCAAAGCACAGCCAAAATAGTGGCGATTACCTGTCTAAGTCTGGGGGCACAGCTCCCATCCTTGAAAATGATGACCAGCTGTCCTCGGGACTAGTGAGCCCTGCAACAAGCTATTATGCTAAGGACTATGAAAATGAACATATGATTGACCACAGTGAGACGTCCAGTCTGGCTGACCCCTGCTCACCAAGTCCTGGAGCCTCTGGTAGCAGGAGCCTTGAAGGTGGAGATAGACCTGGCCAAAAGCGCTTCCGAACCCAGATGACTAACCTCCAGCTGAAAGTGTTAAAATCCTGTTTTAACGACTACAGGACACCTACCATGCTGGAATGCGAGGTACTTGGCAATGATATTGGACTTCCAAAGAGAGTGGTTCAGGTGTGGTTTCAAAATGCTCGCGCGAAGGAGAAAAAGGCAAAGCTCAATATGGCCAAGCACTTCGGAATAAATCAGACGTCTTACGAGGGGCCGAAGACTGAGTGCACTTTGTGTGGTGTTAAATATAGCGCTCGCCTCTCTGTTCGCGATCACATTTTCTCCCAGCAACACATCTCTAAGGTGAAGGATACTATTGGCAGCCAGATCGATAAAGAGAAAGAGTACTTTGACCCAGCTACTGTCCGCCAACTTATGGCCCAGCAAGAAATGGACCGCATTAAGAAGGCCAATGAAGTTTTAGGATTGGCGCAGCAACAGGCCATGCAGCAGCAGGGGATGTTTGATAACCCTGCAATGCAGGCTTTAAATCTCCAGTCGGCCTATCCAAACCTGCAAGGTATCCCACCTGTCCTTTTACCAGGGGTTGGCAGCCCCTCTCTTCCCAGCTTTAACTCATCTAATTCAGGTACGTCACTATTTGGCATTTTTTCACTACTAACATTTCAGGTTTAGAGTTGCAGATGGGTTTTCTCAACTAAACTAGTTTAATAAATGATCATCCATTGCTACAGGAAGTACTGTGTATTTCCAGGCATCAGATCTAACTATGAATCCATCTGCCACATATATTCATTAACACTGATGCAAATATATCTGACATAATTTAATGACCTTTGCCATTGTTGCTATTGTTGTGCTATTATGTACCCAACCTGTCTCAAATGCTAACACTTAAGCTTTAGACCAGAAAATACCACAAAGTACAAGGCTTTGATTTTGTGATATTTGTAGTCATTTCACAAAGCTTTTTATGATTCACATAAAAATAAACGTTTGCCTCTTTTGTATCACCTTTCAGTATTGTTTAATTAATTAGTTTTGTTACAGCTGAATAATCTTTTAAAAAGGCACTGCACTACCATGAAATGAAAACCTATTAAGTCTTATTTTCTTGTCTGTATTTGACACATTTGCAGCTTTAACTCCTCCAAAACCTTCAAACCTCCTGAACATGCCTGGTGCCAGTGTTCCCTCACCTAGCCTCCCCACGTCTGGATTGCCCAACAAGCCTCCCTCCTCATCGTCTCTCACCGCATCCAGCCCAGCCCAGACCAACACGTCTACTTCCCACTCAAACTCCACCTCCAATTCCACGTCCTCAACCAGTCAGTCGCGACCTGAACCCCCCAAAGAACGAGATGCTGAGAGAGTAAAAGAGAAGGAGAAGGCCAAGGAAAAGACAGAGAAGCCCTCAACTCCATCATCAACTGGAAGCACCCCCGCCCCTTCCACTTCTGCTGCCAGCGCCAAAAAGGAGAAACCTGAAACAGCTGTTCCTGCCACTTCTATGCCCACACCTGGAATGGAGTATGTGGTAGATCCTGCCCAGCTTCAGGCCCTCCAGGCTGCTTTGGCATCAGATCCCACAGCTCTCCTCACAAACCAGTTTCTACCCTACTTCATGCCTGGCTTTTCCCCATATTATACCCCTCAGATTCCTGGGGCTCTACAAGGGGGCTACCTGCAACCAATGTATGGTATGGAAAGTCTCTTCCCTTACAACCCAGCATTGTCACAAGCACTGATGGGCCTGTCTCCAGGGTCCCTACTGCAGCATTACCAGCAATATCAGCAGAGCTTGCAGGAGGCACTACAGCAGCAGCAGCGGCAGCTTCAGCAGATCCAGCAACCCAAGGCGAGCCAAACTTCAGTTCCCCCTCAAACCTTGGGGGATCGCAAAGATTCTGCCAAAGATCCAGCGAAATCAGAGGAGCAAAAGGGCAATCCACAAAGTGAACCTCCCACTTCCTCCTCGTCCTCTTCCTCCTCGTCCTCCTCCTCCTCTTCTCATACTACAGTACCCTCCGAGCAGAATGAGATGGATGGCAAACCTGTGGACACCCATCTAGACCAGTATATCGTCCCCAAGGTGCAGTATAAACTGGCATGCCGCAAGTGTCAAGCTGTTTTCACCAAGGAAGAAGCGGCTATTACCCACCTTAAATCGAACTGCTTTTTCGGTCAGTCTGTGGCAAACCTGCAAGAGATGTTGCTGCGTGTCCCCGGTGGCGTAGGTGTAGGGGCTGGAAGTCTCTATGACTGCCTGGCTTGTGACACTACGTTGGATGGGGAGAAAGCACTCAGTCAACACCTGGAATCGGCATTGCACAAACACAGAACAATCAAGAGATCGGTCAGAAATGCCAAAGAGCACGCTACTAGTTTATTACCTCACTCTTCAGCCTGCTTCCCCAATCCTAACACCGCATCTACCTCGCAGTCTGCCACTCATCCCATCAGCAGCCCTCCTCCCCCGCCAACAACATCAGCCACCATGCCATCTTCTGCTGTCTCCTCATCTTTGTGCTCCTCCTCTACTACCCAACTCAACACCACAGCTGCCGGAAAACCCTGGCCCCAGGCCCCTTTCCCCAGAGCTTTAGCTGGGAAGCCCAATGCTAGTCCCTCCTCTTCTTCCTCCTCTTTTCCTCCAGTGTCCTCACCTTCAACGGTTACCTCAAGTTCATTGAGCACCTCAGGAGTTCAGACCTCGATACCAACAGACGTCTTTACCGACGAGTCTGACTCTGACAGCAGTCAGAAGTCAGCAAACAGGCTGGGCAGGACGGCGGAGGAGCCGCAGCAGCCTGGCTTTGTCAAAGACAGTAATAGTTGTAGTAGTAATCTTGCTAGTGTAGGAACAGACTCCATCAGATTGTAAAAGAGCTTTCAGTGATGGACGATATTTAAAAAAAACTCCCTAAAAGACAAAAAAAAAAAATCCAAAAATTAAAAAAACCCATAAAAAGCAGCAATGTTAAAAATACATTAAAAGTATACAAACCAATTTCAGAAAAAGATGTGTAAAGACTAACTGCAATTCCAAAGCTTGTAACCAAAAATTTAAATGTTAGTGGATTGTTTTCCCATATCAACATGCTGGTTTTCATTTTTGTATTTCTTTGTTTTTCTTTTGTTTTTGTTTTAACTCAACCGAAACGCACCGATCAGCCACAACATTAAAACCACCTGCATTAAATTGTGTATGCCCCATTGTGCCAGCAAAATAGTTTATGACCCATCAGGGCATGGACACTTGACCCTTCGGTGTGTCCCGTGGTTTCTGGTACTGGGATGTCGGCTGCAGACTGGGATTGCGTTGAGGTTGGGGGAGGTTGAAGGCCAGGTTAACGCCTTAGGTTCTTTGTCGTGTTCCTTAATCCTGCTGTGCGGTTGGTCAAAATACCATCCGCATGAATGCCAAGGTTTCCCAGCATCACACTGTAACGAGGTGAACAATTTCTTTTTTTTAATCAGCTGTCAGTGTTTTTAATGTCGTGGCTAATCTGTGTACAGGCATACTAATATGTGAGAACAGAAAAAGATCGCTGCAGTTACGTTTTGAGTAATGGTGGAGGAATGCTGTACTGTATGGCAATGGACTGCCTCAAAGTTGACAGATGGCCCAAGAACCCTTTTGAAGAAATGCAAGTCAACGAGCTGTCCCTTTGTTTTGTAATAATTTCTACTTAATAGCACAGCCACAAAAAGCCAGTATGTACTGTATGGGAGAATAGTCTATCAGTTTTCTTGCTATTTAAGCATTCAGATACCAATGGCTTGCAAAAGTGAAAGAATAATGTAATGTCTATTTTATTCTCAGGTCAACAGCTCACAGATGTTTTTCTGTTACAGAAATTCATGTTTTCACCTTGTGTTTCCAACAGGAGATGAGCATTATTATTGTTTTCTTTCTGAACTTGATTTACTAATAGAAAGTTTAAGTTGAATTAAATTTTGATAAGGCATTGTTTCTGGGCATTCAAATAGGGTCAAACGATTTGCTGATTTCAATATCAGAAATCCTTTCAAAGTGGGGAAGTTACAGTCCCGATGATCCCATACAAGGAAAGCATTGCAGACGTGATAACGGGCGATGAATAGTTTTAATTAAAAAAGAAAAAAGAAAAAAAAGAATCAGCCTTCTGTATTTATGATAGATACAAGCATTTTTGGTGTTAAGTAGAATGTTGCATTGGAAACGAATTTAAACAGTATGGTAGGTTGGAGGAAAAAAAAACCTTTATGTACATTTAGCTTTTGTATTGTCCAATTTTATGACACTTCATTTGATGTTGTCTTGGTCATTCCGATAGTCTAGATTATGGACAGGTAATTTATCGAAACTTTATTTCTGTCTTATTCTTAACTTCTTGGGAAACATGAACCCAAATGCCCCTCCTGACAAGGCAGGATCCTCTTTTAGCATTATTTAAATTTTATGATTTGGTTGGTATTGCTCTAACCAAAATGAAAAAGATAATGGGTGAAATATTGAAAGTTTTATTTAATTTAATTTTTGTGTTACCTTTGTGCACTTATCACTGTCTGACTCCTATTTTTCACTCTTCGTTTTCCTCTCTCGGCACTTATTTTTCTCTCTCGCTCTCCTGTGTTTGTAGATATGTATACAAAGCAGGTCTTTTGTTCTTCATGTAGTGTGGCTACGGTCTTTTTTTTTTTTTTTTTACCTTTTTTTTGTCATAAGTGAAAATGAAAAAAGAATACTAATAATAATTCTCACGCTTTAAGACAAAAAGAAAATCCAAAGACTAAACACTTTCACCATTGGTGCATAAAGATGAGAAAAGAGGGTTCTTTATACTTGAGAATTTGTTGCTGTTTTTAGAGGAAAGAAACAAAGTTTTAAAAGATAAAGGAGTACGCATCAGAGTTGCCGATTTTGCTTCTTTGCAAGCAAACAGGTGGCTTTTTTACGTAAATACCAAAAACCAAAAAGGGCCCTTGTCCTTGCATTGTGGAGTAGCACCGTTACAGAGCCATTGCAGTTTGTAAGATAGAGGTTATTAATCTTTGTTTGACTTTTGTCACATTCAAATGTCAATTTTTTTAAGAAAATGTATAAGGTCTGGTCTTCAAGGACATACGTTTTGCTGCTAATGTAGAATTTTGAGGAAAAAAAAAAAAGAGTACCTAGATGCATGCTCATTTTGCTTTTGGCTAAGCTTTAAAACAAACAATAAACCAATTTCTTGCCTCTGCAACACCTTTTTTTTTTTCTTGTTGCAAAAACGGAACTTTGAAGACTGTGAATATATGTTCCAAAGGACATTTTGCCGATTTTCTTTTTTTTTTGAATAGACCAATGTTTAAAGCCAATGATCTATAACGTTTGTAAAGAACAGTGCATTCCAAATATCACAATGGATTTTTCTTAAGCAAGGACTGATCCTGTTTCATTTGATTGCTTTTAATTGTCACAATCTATTTTTTCCTCATTTTTGAAGTGACTGTAAACTGTTGTGTACATTTTTTGCATCATTGGTTGCTGAAGAAAGCGACCCCCATATGTCATTTTGTGCTGGCATGGAACGTTGCTGAAAATCCCTCCATCCAGTCAAGGTTGTTGCTCACTTGTTAAGCAAGTAATAGTGGTTACCAAAAAATGTATATAATACATCTGGTACTGATGCGTCTCATAGGTTTAGTAACATTTATACCAGTCGACCTACAACTAGTCTCAGAGGGGAATAACGGCCGTTTTGCTGAGGTGCTGTCGCTCAGTCACTTGTTGCATGTGTCTGCAGGGTGCCACTTCCACACATAGATTACAGGTAGAGACATCTTCATTCCAAAGCATTATGTCTGGAAAAAGTAGGAGGTTATTTTTGAAGATGTCTCTTGTTTTCAAATTGTTAGGATGCTTTCATGTCCAAAGAAGTCACTTACTTCGTTTTGTTGCAATGGAAATGGATGTGCGTAGGTACCACGCCCTTCTCCCTTATGATATCATCATTTTAATTTGTCTTTTTTTTTTTTTAAACCAAAACCAAGACATATTTAAATTTGTGGAGAACTACTTTTTTGGCCACTATTGTATAGTCAATATATTTTGCCCTAATGACTAAAAAGGCACAATCTCAAAGGTGTTTAAAAATGCTACATCTTGTAGAGAAATGGTATTTGGTGTTAATACTACAGCATGCTGTTGAAAGTCAGTAGATCTGGTCTGCAAGCTTGCTACGTCTCAAGTCCAGTTCCCTGAAATACTGTTCACTTGTGCTTTCTCGTGTTGAAAAAAACCCCAATCCTTAAGTTGTACAGTTTTTCCTCAAAATATGTTTGCTTTATTTTATTTTTTAGATAATCTCAGACATGTATTATTTTCTTAGAAGTATTTTATTTTATTTTCCGTGTATTACTTTTTATCATAAATTAACACTAGCTTTAAATTGAATTGCTGAAATTGAGAGACAAAAACGAAAATTATGACCTGGCCACTTTATATTCATTGTCTCAATGATACTTTTTGCTTTTTTTTTTCCCAAAGTGTAATCTTTTGGGCTCTTTTGTGGAAGACACAGTTGAGGTCTTCACATTAGATTCAGCCAGCATGTACTCTGTATGGGTTTGTGTGTTTATGTAAGTGTGCGTTGTACGTTTGTGCGCGTTTGTGCGCGTGTATGTGCGTGCGTGTCATAAGAGCCAGCATCAATTCAATTTTTTTTTCTTCTTTGCCTTTAATTATTATTATTTTTTGGTTATATGTTACTCACCAAAACAAGCTGAACCACGAAGCTGGATTGTGAATAACTGAAATTCAGAAAATCTAATTTAAAAGATAACGATTGGAAATGAGAACGATGATACCGAAGCACTGAGCAGTTTTTACTTTGATTGAATATATGAATGTGGCCAAAGCTTTATGCAGTTGAAACACAAAGGAAAAAAAAACGTGCCCCGGATAAGTGTATATTTTATTGCGGCACACAATGCTATTGTGGATACAGGGATCCACCTCCTTACATTTGGGATACTTGATTTTAATGGACAATTACAAGAGAGGGATAAAGACAAGGTCTTGCTGTAGAGGTCATCTTTTGCCCACTGTGAAAACGAAAGTGTACCTGTATACAGATATAGATATATTTAAAACCAAGACATCAACTGTTTGTTTTCTTTTATTTGTTTGTTTGTTTTTTGAGATGAAGAAGGAATAAAAAGAAATGATAAAGGACTCTGGGAAGCTTTGGAGATCTTGTTAGGAGGACAAGAGAGGCTCTGGGCACACAAAACTGGGCATGGGAGCCAAAGCCAGGCTCAAAACAGCTTTAAAAACCACCTCCTTATTTGATTACTGACAACTCTGTAATGCGAATGGACTCTGGAACCAATGGACGTATGTCATACACAGAGGAAAGTCTTTAGAGGAAACTGAACTTAAGTGGCTCCAGCTGCCTCTTTCTCCTTTCTGTCTGTCCTTTATTTCTCCAGCTCTGCCTCCGCTTCTGCTCTTTGATGGACATTTTCCAAATTTCAGGACAGGATGGACAGAGATGCTTGCTTCATATCTTCCAGTTCATGTTGCTACCCGTTTCATTTCCTCGTGCTTGTCTGCAGTTGACAAGTAAAGCTCTCCAGTCAAATGGCGGCTCACCCCTCTCTCTGTTGGTTACATTATCTAAACAGAGAAATTAACAACACAGAGAGGGGATGGGTTCTCAAAGCTGTCATTCTTAAAGAGGCAGTTACACTAAGAAAAAGAAAAAAAAAAAGCATATTAACCAAAATTAACAACCAAACTAACAACCAAACAACCATTTGCTCCAACTTCAAAGATGAACTGTTACTTGGAGCTCTCTGTTCCTTTTGTGACTTCTGGTGCCACAATGTTTTTTTATCCTTTTATTTTTTTTTTTCTTTTTTGTTTGTTTTTTTCTTTTTGTTTCCTTGAATTACTCCTCCTTCGAGCCTCATAAGCATGGCTCTGTGGCTCCAGGCAGCCCATCTGAGGGTAGAAAAAAACAGCCTTGCAATGTACAAAAAAGAGCAAGTTAAACCAAAAATGTTGTTCTTGATGTCTTTTCTATACTGTAGTCTTGTTAGCTTTTTTGTTACTGTAATTATATGAAGATTTCCAAACTGTACCAAATTACATGGAAACTAACATACATACAACCACATGGAACTTCAGACTTTTAAAGAAACTTTTGTCACAAAAACTTGTTGTCCTAGTTAAGTTGATTGTAGATGGTAATTGAATATACTCCTTTGAAAATATTTCATCAAGTATGTTTCTTGCTCATTGTGATACATTAAAAAAGTATGAGCATAAAAACGCACTCGTTTGGTCTCCTTTCTGATTGTTGTGGGGTTTGATTGCTTTGCTTTCAGCGGACTGCTGTTCGGCAGACCTCGGCACAAGGTTGCAAACAATTTTCATTTTCTCTTGTGTACTGAAAAGATTTATGCATCCCTTAAAATACAGATTTTTTGTTGTTTAAGAGACCATATGGATTAGATATTTGTATGAATTTCATTAAAACATAATCATCTCCTTTTGATCCCTTTTACACCAAACGACCAAAGTTTCAGTTATTTCAATAACTGTGTGTGCGTGTGGGTGGATGTTACTGATTTAAAAGTGCCATCTAACCCTAAAGGATAAATCCACAAAAAAATCCCAAACATTAGGAGAAATGAACTTCAAATGCAAAATTTATACAATACTGAGAGACAGGAGTATTCTGCAGTAGCTGGAGAGTCTTTCATAGTATTTTTCTTTTTGTGACCTTTGTACCATATTTGTGCTCTTAGCAAACTAATAGACACTCAATGAATCAAACCAGAAACAAAGGACTGCCCAATATATTTACTGAAGAAGCCTTTTGTTTTTTACATGTTGTATTCTGTTTATTATTGTACTATTACCATAGGGTCTTTACCTTACAATGCAGCTTTAAGCGGCTGTTGTGATTTGGCGCCATATAAATAGAACTGAATTTACAGACCTTGACCAGCAACAAAAGAACCTCAAATGTATTCTCATATTCATATTTGCAGTAATGAGCATCATCAAAAAGAGTTAACGATTAATATTTCTGTTCAGCCACTCATTCACAATTTATATAGTGCCAAATCACAGTAACTCATAATAATAGTACAATAATAAACGCAATACAAAATGTATGTATTCAGAGAAAATGCCAACAATCAGAGGACCCCTATGAGCAAGCACTTTAGTGACAGTAGGAAGGGAAAACTCCCTTTTAACAGGAAGAAACCTCCAGCAGAACCAGGCTCAAGGAGGGGCGGGTGGCTTATAAAGAAACATTCAATGTGTCATGGGAATCCCCCAGCAGCCTAGACCTATTGCAGTTTAACCGAGGGAGGATTCAGGGTCACCTGATCCAGCCTTTCCTTTCTGACAAAGCATATAGTTACGTTTTAAGCCTAATCTTAAAAGTAGAGATGCTGTCTGTCTGCCGAATCCCAACTGCAAGCTGGTTCCATAGAAGAGGGGCCTGAAAGCTGAAGGCTCTGCCTCTCATTCTACTTTTAAATACTCTAGGAACCACAAGTAAGCCAGCAGTCTGAGAGCGAAGTGCTCTAATGGGGTAATATGGTACTAGAAGGTCATTAAGATAACATGTGGCCTGATTATTCAAGACCGTGTCTGTATTCATTGATTACATGTACAAAAACACTGCGTTTAGCACAAACTACAGTGAAAGGCATCAGTGAATGGTTTGTCACTGATGTTGATGAATGAAGTGACTGAAATACTGTTAACAGGCCTATGACATTAATCAGATGTTTCTACATATCACTGCAGTTTTATTATGCATAGTTTTACAAGGCAGTAGGCAAAGATACAAAGGTGCAACATCTGAGGCTTTGCCATTATGCTGATGCTCATATACACAACATTATAGTCAAGTGGACACATTAAAAGAGTTTCACTATAGGTTTAACACTCAATTGTGAAATAAAGCCTTATTCTTAATACAACATACATTTTCTTTATGAATTTAATTTTAGTTCTGCAAATATTGAGTCATTTTACTCTCTACTGACTAAAACAGGCGCCTTCTCTGAAACGTTTTCATGTGAGCAAAATGGATGCGAACCTGTGGACGTCAACTATGCAACAGTTTGTTTTTCAGCCATTCTCTCGTGGAGTAGCTAGCCAGCACAGCAGCGTTTTAAATTATAGTGTTCTATATAGTGCGTTTTTGTTTTGAATGGTAATTGGTCTGGAGGGGAACTACACTCCTGGATCGCAGACTTTGGCCAATCACACATCTTGTCTGACCAGATCAGGTGAGTAGTAAAAAGGAGAAAAAAAAGTCTACACATAAAGTAACATATGTGCCTTCAGAGTTAAGTATGAATCCATGTGTGTAAAGATAAAAGTCAGGAGTGTCTGTGGGTGATTATCTGGTGGGAGGGGCTTAGGAAAGATGAGAAAAGAAAGAGAGGAGGTTGCCTTGTTGTAAGCATTATTCATGAATTAATTATTATAGCTCTCTATAATAGATAAACTTATCAAATAATAACCTCTTCAACATCTTATGCTCATTTCTGCATTTCGTCACGTTTTCAGCTTTTTTTAATGATGTTTTTCCTAATTTTGCCACATAATACACAGTATATTTTCTGACCCAGTATCTGTACTATATTGTCTTTTATCCTGTTAAAGTTGTAGCTTTATACAGTTTCCCATCCTCCTTTTTAATCTCTTGCACCTTTTGAACCATTTAATTTTCAGCCTTTTCCCTTTCCCCGTGTTAGCTTGGACTACTTTCAACAAAGGTTCAACTGTTTGAACTTTTAACTTGTTTCCAGGCGGTACAACTGAGTCCTGTGCTTTTATGAGTCTTGAGAGCAAACACATTGTGCAAGACTAGGCCCACTAAGAATACTTGTGAATATTCTGTATCAGCATATGAGCCGTGGATACAAGAGCTGACATTTGTTATATCACACAAACAACCAGATTTAGATTAGGCGGTTAATATTCACAGCATTGCAGCTTATTTACCTACCCAACAAATAAAAAATAAATTTCTCTTCCCTTTTCAATTTCTGCAACAATGATTTTTTTTAAGGCACAGTACAGAAACTTGTTCGCTCGGCGGGGATACTTCAGGAAGCCTGGGAAATTGGGACATTCCCAAAGAAGACACAGACAAGCTCTACTGTTTCGGGAAAGCTAAATTCTCAGCCAACAGAAACAAAGGCGCTACAATGATAAGCAACACTTGTGAGCCGCCACGCATGTGTTAGGTCAACATGTAGCAGTCAGTAAGTGTTAGGATGCCTGGGTCGTCGACCCAGGGTTTTTGAGTTTTTGATATTATTTATACTTCCTAGTTTTTGGTTTCTTTGAGTTCTGTCTTATGGCTTATGTCTCTGTCTTCTTTAGTTGCTCTGTCTCCCCTATCACCTGCATCCCCTTGTCTAGTTCGCGTCTATGTGTATCCTAAGTTCCTATATCCCCGTGTCCACTCAGTGTTTGTGTCTGCCCTGTTCCCACGTCTCTGTTCCCTTTGTAGTGCCTGCATATGAGTCATTGTCTTTGTTCAGTCTGTGTTATGTGTTTCCTGTTTTACTTTGAAAGTCCATGTCTGATGTTAATGTGTCTGGTTTTGCTTCCTCTTGTCTCGTTAGGCCTGATTTGCCCCAGCTGTGTTTCCCTCCTGTTACCCATTCCCTGATTGCTCCCTCTGTGTATTTAAGCCCAGTGTTTCTCTGTGTCTGTGTTGCGATCTACCGTTTTCTTAGCTGTGTGTTCTGTCATTCCTCCAGTTTAAGTTTGTTTTGAGTTTTTTCAGTTATGTTATATTTTTGAGTACCAAAGTAAAGCCTTTTTGAGTTCATGTCTGTCTCTGGAGTCTGCACCTTGGGTCCTATTCCTGCCTGCACACAGCCACACCTAACAGTAAGGCATTTCTGACCGTAGCTCTAAAATTATCTGAGTTATAATTCTTATATCTTTCCAGTTTTTAATTAATTTATATTTTGAGTGATCTTGTCAGATTACTTAAGCCACTGAAAATCAGGGTGCCCACGCATTATATTAAGACTTGCTGTCGACATTGTTAGTGCTCCAACCTAATTAGTGCGTGTTAAGTTTCAACTGTGAACTTCTTCCTAATTAGAGGTGGCTCTGTGCTGCTAATGTGATCAGCCAATCAAGCCCAGAAATGTTTCTGAGATGCTCTGTAAGTAATGAGAATAAATGCAAGAGAAAACTGTTTTTAAATTATATCTATCAATTAATTATTCATCAGAATTTGCATGTGTATTCCTGAAATAGTGTCTTCATGACAAAGGCTCTGACAAATGTGCATAAAGTGTTTTTCATGAACACTAAAATAAAATAAAAATAATAAAAAATCCATTCATTCACTGAAAGACCCTTTTTTCTTCTTTTTTTTTTTTTTAGTCAGTAGTGAACAGTGGATTGCTACTAGCATTGTGCTCATCAACGACTGTTTGATGAGCAAATCAGAG
Source organism: Diplotaxodon limnothrissa (assembly GCF_057381915.1). NCBI lineage: Eukaryota > Metazoa > Chordata > Actinopteri > Cichliformes > Cichlidae > Diplotaxodon > Diplotaxodon limnothrissa. The sequence goes on from NC_140596.1 coordinate 20,387,923, forward strand.
CAGACTCGGATGGAAACAGTTTCATATTTTTATGCAAATTTTGCCACCTTGGCAATGAATTTAAGGCATCACACTGAGTTGAAGCATCCAGCCAGGAAATACCTGCCAGTGATAGATAATAGCAAGAAATTCTACTGAGCTAAATTACATCTGTGAACTGATCTGTTTTAAGCTGTCCAGCTTAGTGAGTCTGTAGTTCTAGTATAATATATTTACACTAGAACCAAATGGCAATGGTTAGGCTGTGTGGATGGTTAGTGCAGGTTCTTCTGAAGAGGATCTCAAAGCAGCTTATTTAAGACTGTCAGGAGTTCATTCTTGGGATTCTGACCTTGAAACTGTAAAATGCAGCTACTTTAGTTCAATGCAAACTGTGTTAAATGTAATTTTAGGCAACACTGTAGAAGGTCAAGTACTTTTTGTAACATGTTTCCATAATTAACAAATAATATTTCACATTTACCTCTGAACTGTTATATTGCTCAGACAGAACTAAATTGCATAATATTTTATAAATTAAACATATTCTCAAAAACACTGTTAAAAACCTGCCTCTTACTTGGGGGGGAAATAAATTCTGTGGAGAATCAAACCTCTAACGTAAGTTAAAAGACGGGGACATCCTGTAGCAGCAACAGGCGCGATTCATTGGCCATGTTGAGCCAATTAACACGCAAGGGCACATCTCGAATGAATTAAAAACACCCTAATCCGATCAGTGTGAAAAGCAAGGCCATTTCCTTCACAGGCCTGGACCAGATGGCACTCACACTCAGTTGCTGCATTGAAACAGGCCAGGCCCAGTCACACAGTGTGAAATTGGGTTAGCGCCTGATTCTAACATAGGCCCTGGGCAATGTGAGCTCGGAAACCCACTCTCGTCTGGCCCTAAGGTACAGGGGCCACCTTGCCAATCTTTGGCCCCATATTTAATTATCATTCTCAATGCACCTCACTGACTCAGTCATTTCAGTCCAAGGTGCAGCTGACAGCTTCCTAGAGTCATTTGTCTCTTTAGACGATTCAGCCTTTTACATGCAACATCCCAAATAGCCCCTGACATACCACAGAAATGTTCTCTTTTGTAGCACAGAAGACAATCACTGCTCCACTGGATAGAATATCACAGGCTCAAATTGTATACTCTGACCCAAGCTGGGTGGTGTTACCATGCTGAGGTCCAAGTTCTTGCTTTGTTGGAATAATAGCTTGCTGGGGTTTCCAAAGCTCTTCAGTATCACCTTTCAACCTTTCCAGGCAGTAGATGGAACAAATGTTGGGTGATTCATGTCAGAAATGACTTTAAAAGCTGTGGTTATGCTGCGTCAACGCATGCATTGTTTTAAATTAGAAAAGAAAAGAAAAAAAGCTCACCAAGTGAGGATCATCCCACATTCCACCCTAAAACAGGACAATATGTCCTTTTACAGTGTTCACAAAGATCCTGAAATTACATTAAACTTTATACTGGCATTATAGGATGTGAGGAAAAATTTGACAAGAAATGCCAAAGGCTGTAGGAAGTTTTTCAACATGAAAGCAAGTGTAAACCGCATTAAAGTAGCAAATTTAAGTGTGTCAACAGCAGGCCGTGGACATTTACAGCTAAGCCTATGGAAGACCTACCAAAGCTGAGCTGTTTTACACATGAGCAGTCTGCACTGACACTGTCAAGGGTTAACCCCTGACAGGCAGTCAGGTGAAATAAGAGTTAACGGTGGCGAACAAGAATTTTAGAATTTAAACCCTGAAAACCAGCCACATAATCCTCACACACCTACAGCCCTTTCTGGTTTTCCACCTCCGATGTGTACCTCTGCCTTGTGACGTTGTCTTCTTAGATATCAGTGTCAAAGACAAATTAAACTACAGCCTTGAGGACAGGTCAGACTCATTCAGCCTGACTTACCAGATAAAATGAGTGAATATCAAAGCGAAATGAAATGCAATACAAAATGTAAAAGTAGCTATTTTTCTAATTTTCGTTGAAAAAGGGGGTAATTCTATATTAAAAATAGGTTGTTATATGTTTATATCACACTGTACACCCCAGGAAAAAAAGACTGTCTACTACACAGCATACACATCAGTGTTGACCCCCACCTGTCATGGTTTAGTCAGTGGCCTACAAACTTGCTGGCATTCAAACCCCTTAGGATTCATGATGGGGTAGGTGTGGAGGGTGTCTTGGCAGGCTCTAGGCATTTCTGAATCATTTCCCATTCCTGAACACAGGATCAGGTGTCGCCATTTTCACAGCACCTTCTGGTTCTGTTTAATGGGAAATGAGGTCCATCAGAAGGACTTTGACCAAAACTGAGCCCGAATGGGCCCTGACAGGCAGGAATATTAGCCTGTGACGGCAGCCAGTAATTGAATGATCGGCTCCCGCCCCCCAACTGGTAATGAAGAGAATATGTGCTGGGAATGCGTTCGTCCTGCTCTATCCTTCGTCTGCCCTTTGCCTTCCCTTGTCCCCCCTCCACCCTTTTCCCCCTTACATGTTAATAAATCATTAGTTGGGGCAGAAATAAGGGATAATTTTACTTTACTTCAAAGTGCTTCTTGTAGTGTCATTTCTGTAACCTCAAAGTGATGATGCATTAAGAAGGCTTCGGGTGAGTTCTGCCTGAAAGTGTTTTCGTCTCGAAACAAAGCTGCCGCGATAGTATCGTGAGAGAGTGAGCCGGAGTACATGAGAGATCAATTATCACACCTCATTTTGTTCTCATATGCAAAATGATAATGGGTGGACCATGTCAGACCTGAACCATCAGGTGGTGTATTCTTTCTCCATAAATGTGTTTCACAGATTGTCTGAGGGGGTCTGTTAAATCCTTTTAACAGTTAAATAGCTGAAGGAAAAGAATTTGGCTTCTCCTTGATCTGTCTTCAAATGTCCCTCTGCGGACAAGATTTAAGAGTGTTAAAGAAATAGAGTAAACCTACCACTCAGCATGATGTCACCACACACTTGTAAACACTGCTTTTATATTGAAGGGTTTGCTAGAGAAAAGGAAAGGGAAATAACAGGATCCTGTAGTCTTTCCGTTGTGTTTGTCAGCAAATAGTAGAACAACTCTGTATGTGTGTGTGCTCCGGTGAGACAGAGTGCACTGACCACAAAGGAAGCTTGTGTTCAAGGCACGGGTGAAAGAAAAGCAACGCTTTGAGATGCAGCGTCACATTTCACGAATCACTGGGAAGAAAGTGTCAACTCTGAGGAGAATTCCTAATGTAATAATTGCTTTGAGATTTGTCATTAATATTTCTTTGGCTTTGGTTTGGTTTGGTTTTGGGGTTTTTTTTTGTTGTTAACCAAAGTCAGTTGTACTGTATTGCCGCTGGAATGCCTGTCAGACTGGGCCCTGACCCTGAGCTGGCTGCTATAATGATGGGAAGATGAAAGAGCCAGGCCCATTCCCAGGCTGCCCTGTTAGGGGGTGCGAGCCTGTGAAATGGAGAGATAATGGAGACCAGGTGTGCTGTAGATGCCTGAGACAGCCCTCAGTCAGTATGAGAGCTCCTCTCAGTGAGAGGGAGGGCACACTACCACCACTGAAAATGGCCCGGGCCACATCTTCTTCACACCACATCTCACATATACATACTGTATCTACTGAATAATACATAGGCAAAACAAAAGTTTAGTAATTACTCCAGTAGCTAGGCATACGTTAGTGGAGCTGGACACCTACCAAGCAATGAACTTGCTTTTCTGTCTTTCTTCCAGCTCATAAAAAATACATTGCGGTTTGTATTCATAAAGCAAGAATGTTGGCTGAAAGTCAGTATTTTTGCATGAATTATACGCTGGCCCGTGTCTCAGTGGTACTCATGAGCATGATAATTTGAACATTCAGAACAGCTTTTCTTGCGCATTCATTACTCGTGTCAATTCTTGTGATAAAGAAGTTTTAAAAGAAAGGTCAGGCAAACTGGTGTTTCGCAGGCTCACAATTTAATAAGACGCATGCTAATTAAATTAAAATTTAATCAGCAGGCATCTAGCAAAATCCAACAAGTCATGCGCCATTAACAATTTAACCCTTTTTCAAGAAACCCCCCGCCATGAACACATTTCAGAGATTCTAGCAGATCCAGTGGGAGGAACAGTCTGCCCCACGTCTGTCCTCTGCGGGAGGTCAGTAAATGTCAATTGGAGAAAGAGCTGAAAATGTTGAAGAGGGACTTACGTGGAGACAAGTCCTCATTAAAGCCTTCAGCATGAGAGCTTGTCGAGTGTTAAATATTAAACATTGATTACGTACAAATAGGAATGACACTGTTCTCTTCGCCATATATTTTTGTCCTGTGATTATCCCATGATTAATATTCCATAATTATAGATGCCTCTTTTTTTTTTTTTAAATGACTGAAAAGCTCATTGTTCCCACAGGACTAAGGGGCAACGACAGCCATAAGAACAAGCGTGAGCGTTATTCTACAGAAAGGCATTTGAATGGCAATCACTCCAGACGGGTTATCATCTGAGTTGAATATTTTGGTTTTGTGTAAATTCAGCAGCTGTTATAATAACATGTTGGAGTTGTAACGCTCACAAATATTTAAAAGGTTCAAACGACATTGAAAGAGTGTGTGTACTTCATGTTAGGGCAGTATGAACATAGACAGCTTTACTGTGTTCTGGCACTTAGGTGGCTGACCTTTCATTAGTTTATAAAAACACAACTTACATAGTAACATGAGCCACACACCGAAGTCCTTGTAGCTTGACTTTTACATTTGAATGTACGCTGTGCTAGAATTCTTACAATTGTGAATCATTACCCAATTAATCCGCAGCATTCTGCCTGAAGCCCATCGCTAACCCCAACACTCACTAAAGCAAATAAAGCCCATCTTTTGGTCTCTTTATCTGTCTCTCCGTTTTCCTCCTAGAGACACGACACTCTCAACGTACCAAGCCAAGGTCACTGGAAAGCCATTTCGGACTGTTGCCTGCTGCCGCAGCTTGAAATTAATAAGAGCAGCATTTAAATGCTACACTTATCAAACTCATATAATAAATGCTGGGCAATCTTCCCACAATGCACTCTTCCCCTCTCCCCTTCCCTTGATATACAAACGTCCCCGCTTGACTATTGTAATAAGGTATGATGTATTGAGCCTTGGCTGTTGCCATGGAGACAGCAGTCCCCTTTTACTTGTCATTAAAGCACAAACAAGCACTGGCATCTAATGTCATTCCAGTCAACATAAGGCAGAGCCATGAGAAATGGAGAGATTGTGCCGATCCTTTACTCTCTTTCCCCCCCAGTTTGAACTGTTTTGTTTTGTGGGCTGCTTGGAGTATGTGGGATGTTGCCGGGCCGGTTCACCCTCTGCAGGATAACTATTAGGTCATATATCTGGGAAAAGGCACATTTATTGTTACCCCTGTGTGATTATCACATCCCTGCAGTTTGAGCTTGGCCTGCAAGTGGAAATAGGTGTGTAGATGCTACGGAATAATTAACCAGCAAAGGAATGCCTCCTGCTTGCTTTGTCTTTTCCTTCGTCTTGGCTTGCAAATAATTAGAAATTCATTTCAGTCTGGATTCATTCGACTGTTCTTTAGAAGACACAGTGAGAAATGTTCATTTTTGTAAGATATTTATAATAAATATCCTTCTCAAAGGAAGTCAATTAGGACAGTATTGATGAAAAGTAAGATAACGTCCTGGGGATTCCCATTTTCTATGATAAAATTACAGGCTGATTGGGTTGGGAGAAAAGAAAGAAGACAAATTCACAACATCTTCAATACAGAAGAGAGGGGGGGAAAGGGAAAATGAAACAAATGAGTCTCATCATATTTGGGACAATGGAACACAGCTTTCTCTCTGCTAGTATCATTTTAAGCTGTGGTAAGATAATGACATTGTAACTGAGTAATAGTACTGCAGCAGCTTTGGAATATTCCAGTCTATTTTATTTCCATTTAAGATAAAGCTTTCTGTGTGTTGTCTCGGCATGAAAGCGTGCTTCATTTTCAGATGTTCTTTCTCCCCTCATTTCAGTTTTAATCAGTGACTACTTTCTAGTCCCGTTGTTTGAGGTGAAAGTGTAGCCGCATGCCTCCCTGTCTTTTCTCTGAACCTAATCTCTTCCTCACACAGAACAATAATCCTACCTTATTTTCTCACACAGTGTTGGTCTTTTATTACTTCCAGGTGTTAAGGCTCTGTCTCCTTTGCAAGCAGATGTGCTGGGAGAAAAAACTGCCCTTTGTTTCGAGTTGCGCTATTTGAAAACCAAATATTCAGCAGGCAATGCTCTCTAATGGAAGACGACATAAAAAAAAAAAGACCAAAATAAAAACTAGGTGAATGAGATATTTGCATTAAAGAAAAGCAATGAAAGATGTGGGAGACTGAAAGAAACAAATGGAATACGAATCAAACCTGCATGCTGTGTACAGAGAAAATATTCGCAAAAGAAGCCCCGAATTGCAACTAAGTTAAAGAGAAGCAGCAAAACTTTTTTTTCTTGTTTTTTTTTTTTTTTCTTTCTTTCCTAAAGCCTTACAAGATTCTGTCTGTTGTGTATTTAATGTATAGATATGAGTTTCATCTGGTCTAATCTTCAGTTCATTTGAATATCTTCTTTTACTGTATTTGCTTTCCTACACTGACGATTTTGTTATGCGCACAATAAAATCTTTAAACTGGTTGTCTTTTTTTATAGTTGATGTGTACTGAATAATAACTAGTGCCTGATGCCTTTTTTTCTTTATATGCAAAAAACAAAGCACATGAAAAAACCCCAAAAGGGTCTGCAGGAGTTGTCTTATAGACTCTGGAACTTTCTCCTTCTTCCTGCAAGCAGCTAAACAGAGATCACATGAAGTTGCAATAAAAAGTGACGGGAAATTGACTAAAGCATTGGAAATCAATGGAAAGTAAATGTGCTCCCTAAGTACAAGTGAACAGCTCAGAGCTGCTTTCTGTCTTCCTCTCTCATCCTTCTCTGTAACTTTTTACCTTCTTTTTTTCTTTTATTCATTATCTAATATCTGTGACTTATGTCATGTCTCTGTCTCTTGAGCCATTAAGTAAACACCAAGTAAATAATACATGCCAAAACTAATAAAATTTCTTTATTTTTTTTTTCTTTTTAAAATTTGACATTCACCAAGCTGTAATTTGTCTCTGTGTCTTGCAATAAAACCAAATTTCATATCCCCAAGTGTCTCATATACAGACTATTAAAATCAAAAACATAGACTAGCCTTTGTTTTTCAAAGAGAGGGCAGGACTTGCTCTATAGCACATCATAATGTTTTACACAAAACAGAAAAGATATGCAGGACTGTCCAAATGTTTGGAGTCACCCTTCATGTTTTTTATATTTTGCTTTGAAGGACTCTCTCATCATTTTTTTAAAGTGGTCATGATCAGAAAACGTCACACCCTTTTGGATCTTCAATGTTTTGTTGGATTTTTCATTCATTTTCAGTCCGGTCCTTGTACCGGACCTTTTTTCTTTGGGATGAACCATTGTTGTCTATTCATGGGATACAAAAATAAATTGTATCATTAGGCACTCTATTAATACAACCTTTTTTGATGTGTGAAGTGTGGCCTGAAAGAAAATGAATGAAACAAGTTTTAGTTTAAACGGAACTAAGTTCTAGTTTAATTTCGTTTATAACAGCAGAAGAAGAAAAGAAGTGGCAGGCCTAAATAAATATATCTACAACAGTTAAACACTGTGTGAAAGTCACGTTCTTAAGAAACACATATAGATTAAAGAACAGCAGAGAACTGTCATAAGACTCTTCACTTGATCCATCTGCTGTTCACTGAAGCCTCATCTGAAATGGTTTGTGGAAGAGCTGCTATCAACGTTACATACTTAAGATGCACAACAGTGAGTGTCGGAAGCCATCTGTAAAACATGGTGGAGGCTCTGTCATGGTTTGGAGCTCAGTTTCAGTCAGTGGAATTGATGGAATAGTGAATGCAGAAAAATACTGTCAGATTTAGATCATCTGGAAACATCTGATTGGCAACAGCTTTATTTTTCAGTAGGACAATGATCCCAAACACACTGCCAATGCAGTAAAAGTAGAATTGGATAGAAAAACACAAAACAGGACTTTATCAGACTGGCCTCCCAGAAGCTGGACCTCAGCTTAATCAAAGCAGTGTGGGATCATCTTTACAGACAACCAAAATTCAGAGAAGAGCTTTGAATGGAGAATTCAAAGCTCTTCAAAGCTCCTGGAGAAATATTACTGAAGGCTACGTAAAGAAGACGCTTGTCTAAAGAGTTAAGTCTGTTTTGAAGAATAAAGGTGGTCAAGCGAATATAATTCCTGGCAACAGTTTTTATTTGCTTTATTAGTATTTTCATCATCTAGTTTTCAAAGCAGACCACAGCACATCTGCTGTATCAGCACAGAGACATTTACTGTGGTGTATATGAATGAAATGGGCATGGAAATGGATAAAAGAGAAATATGGAATGCATTTTGATATGTTTGTATGTTTTGTTTGATCTCGTTTTTATGATTTTCTTGGTGAGGTTCATTGCTACGTTGCACACATTTTCCCTTAGTAATCCCTCTTTATTTTAATTTTTGGAAGACTGGGAAATCAAGTTAGGGTAAAACACAAATGTACGAATACAAACAACAAACACCAAAACAAAAGCTTTTCTGTCTCTCTTTCCACCCACACCTCTCACCCACCCTCCTTCTGCATGCGCAGGCTGGCGTGAGTGTGACCAGGCAGGGGTTAAATCCATTGCACCATAAAAAGGAGCTGTTCATAAAATGGTGGAATAAGAAGCAGAAATAATATTTCAAGTATGATTAGTTCATCCGCAGGGCACCTTGTGCGATTGAGAAAGGGGGTGAGAGTGGGAGGGGGCATTGTGCACGGCAAGCAGTAAATTATATCTAGCCTTTGAATGATTCCTGCAGATCCTATTACGACAGCGAGGGGGACGGGGGAATGGTGGGGGGGAATGGGGCAGTTGGGAGAGAGAAAAGCAGCAGAACGAATCGGATGAATTCTGTTTCCAGCTGTCCGAATGATGTGGGAGATGAGGAGGTGTGTGGTTGGGGGGGTGCAGATAAAGGACAATAAGACAATCATTCGTTCTGTGGGCTAAAACACGGTTATGTAGACATGCAAACATACAGATTCTGAACACTGCTTCTTCTTTTTTTCTCCAACTTTTACTCCAACCATTTCTCTAAACACATTTTACACCATGTCCTTTCCCCAAATGGAGGAAAACACTATATCCCATTACCACCCCTGCACTACTCCACCCTGGCTGAATATTTGAGAGGCACTTGTCTACCATTTGTCACTTTGACTGGTGATATAGTAGCTGATAGTGGCATTAATGTGCTGCTGCAGCAGATAGTCCTCACGGGGGAAAAGAGATTCTGAATTTATTTACCCATCACCTCGGTTTTTGTCAGTGGATGCCAAATATTGTTCTTTTTTTTTCAATCCTGTGGTATATGTTGGAGGAAAAAATATATAAAATAATTTTCGCAAGTTTATCATCTCCTTTCATCATATTATTGAACATTTCAAAGCACAGGTTTAATGCAGGAAGTCATTTCTCTTTCTTTGCTTCTTTCTTTCTTTGAATTCATGTAATCGGAGGCGTGTCACAATTTAGATGGACACACAAAAAAAAGCTTTAACTGAAATACTGAATCATTTAATTGAGCAAATCTTGCTTTATTTCTCAGTTGCATCTAAAATAAACCATTGTACAACCAAGAAGAATGTGATGTGCAATATTACACCTGCAAACTATTTCATCTATAGCAGGCAGGAGAGGTTTCACTTTATTGACCACATATGCCATCTAAAGTTTCATATTTCTTGGACATGAGCTATTCAAACAGGTGAAGTAAATAAACATTATTTCCAGCAGTCACTCGCTTATTGGCATTAACTTACAGTGACTGCCCTTCACCACTCAATTCAGCCTTCTTTAAAAAACAAGTTTCAAGACAAGAAATAATAAAAAAATAAATTCATCAACGATCACACATCTGAGGCCAGTTATATTCAAGCCAGAATACTTTTTAATATTTTTTTCTCAACACAATGAGACGTTTCAGTGATTGCATGAAGTAGCCATGAAATATCCAGCTCGTCCAGCATTTCTACAAAGACAAAAAGAACCTATTTGATTTACTGTATGTTTGAGTTCATTAATTAAGCCTCATTTTGGCAAACTGTGTTAGATAGTGGGTGAGTGCCGAAGGAGAGAGCCTGGACATTCAATGCAGAACATTAATAATAACAGGGGAGAAGGCAAGAGGGAATTAAAATGAAAGAATTCTGCACCCAGCCTCCCACTTTAATTGCAAATTTAAATTTCCTATAATCGATTCTGACATCTCAAGTCACCAAAATCCATCATTCTGAAGGGTATTATTCCTCAATTAACCTGTCACCCCCACCACCACCACCCTGTGTCTTTCTGCAGGGCTTCAGAAATGAAGAATTCTAATTACTTTCAAATATAAAGCAGATTGATAATCTACCCCTCTATCACACGCACAGGCACACACACGAACATATCATCCTACAATATGTAAATTTGCACTAATCACAAGCAGGCTGAAAGGACAGCCAATACAACTTTGAAAAACAAAAATGTTTGCCTTGCCCTAATCCGATGTAGCATCTAATTAACGTATACGTGTGAACACAGGATGAGTAGCACTCAGGGTTCACCAAGTGGGACATTTTCCCTATAACTCCCAAATGTGTGTGCATGTGTGCGTTACTGGTGATGTGTCTTGGTCAAACTCATGTCCTCTATCAGATGACCAGGAAACAGAAGGATACGTGCAGCATGCTCACTGTTTATGGGACCTCTCTCCTCTGAACAGAGACCTCTGGTGCAATCTTAGGTCACTCTTCCAGTTTGAGGAACACAGCCTGTATACTAACATCACCACTGGGACTGCTTTGGGCTTTACACTCCACATCTGTCCCGGATGTTCCTTTAGCTCCTTGATCTTCTCTTGCTTCTTTTTCTGTTACTCTTTGCTAGGACTGCTACAGCTATCACAACTGTCAGTCCAGCCAATGCTTTATTGAGTTTGTAAGTCAAGACTTGGCGTTCTGAAACTTAAAGTCCGCAGGATTTTAGAGATAGTTTTGGTGGTGACTTCTAGCCATACCATCTATGTGCTGGCCCTGAGAAACTTTGCATAGCAGGCACCTTGATTACTTTCTCCCTGGGTTAGATCCCTTTTCCTCTGGATCTGTCGCTTAAGACTCCACTTCTATCATCAGAATCTCTGGCCTTTAGCCACTGGTAGGACTTCTCAACATCAGCCACTTCATCTAATCTCCTAATTTACAAAGCATAATGGGGTTGTGATATTCCAAAATGCCCCTTTAATGTCCCCCTCATCACCAATTTTACTGTTAATCAAATATTTGTGCGCTGACTTTTGGAAGAACCCTCTGTGAAATGTATATGTGTGTCTTGACATGGGTAGCATCTTTTTCCTCCCACAGCAGCAAGTTAGGAAAACCTTTCAGGATAAAGGTGTACATATATAAACTTCATGAACTTCGTGATGAGAATCTCAGAAGACTCGCTGTGGGAAGCCCTGCATGCAGAAAGAAGTGGCACATTAATGTTTTAATATTTGTCCAAGGTGATATGATGAATGCAGAGATAAACTCTCAGACTCAGCCCAATCCATCGAAATCTTTTACACAACCTTTTATGACTGAGGTGGACAACACATGACCAGAGGTTTTAAGAGCTGAATAGAAGACATCTTCTTGAGTGACCAGTCATCTGAATTTAATTTGGCTTGAGTTACAGTCTACTTGCTCTCTCACAGCTTTTTCTTCCTCTCACTGAAGCGAGGACTTTATTATTTCACTTAAAATCAAACATTCTGAAGGAAAAAGGCCAAAAAACAAAATAAAGAGACAAAACCAAACTTCCTACAAATTGGACTTTCCAATCATGAAATGTCAGATTCTTGATAACGGCAGCTGCAACCACATTCCCAACTGTGACAACTGAAGCCACATCTAACACAGCTGCTGCTTATGTTGCACCCTTCAGCTGTGACTTATGTCATACTCCTCTCTGCTCACCACAGCCCGATCTCTCTTATAAGCACCCAGAGGTTTGTTTGTTATAGCTGACAAGCAGCAACCACCACAGTTGAGGGCTGCCAAAGTGCCCACAGATGACGTTTCCCCATTGGCAGCCGGATGCTTGCTCTCAAAACAGTGACTATATTGAAGTCTAGGAGAGCAACCTAAAAACTTTTCTCCTTATCAAGAACATGAAGAAATCTTGCAGTGATGGCGTTTAAATTTGTTTTCCATCTTACTAATGGAACGATTTAGACCAAGATTTATTTTGGAGTCTGTTTAGAGGATTTGCAGGGTTTCTCTCTCTCTCAGCTGTAGTATATCTCAACTCATGATCTATCCCTGCTTCCAAAATATGGCTCATTTAAACGACTACAGTTATTGAGCATGTAGTCATGACCACGTAATTTTTTAAACATTACAATAGCGTTATAGGTGGTGGCACTCCTTCCAAAATGTTACACAGCCTCATCCTTTTTCCCATATATTTAAATTCCCAAGCTAATTTCTGGGCCCTGTCAGGGATTGCTATAATCGTTCTGTGGCACTCCACTCTATCACAAACCTGAACCTCAACAATGCTGCTACATGCCTGTGTGTATATGTACCTTCTCTTTTTTCACTTTACATTACCTCCCTCCGCAGAAATCAGGGAGGAAGACAACTGTATTTTAAAAGTAGTGTGGACTGAAGAGAAATGTTCAAACCAATTTTCAAACCAATAAATCACCATGTAAACAAAAGGTAGTGGTGGAAAAACAGTGCTTCAACAGAGGGTACCAACAGAGGGCAGATACTGACTGTGGCGTAGGAAGCTGTGCGAACAAGGTGGGCACAAAACTACAGCTGAGTGCATCTCATAATTGAGCATGACCCAAAGTCACCTGCCTTCTACTTGTATCGCACTTTTTGACCATCGACAGAGCAAAACAGTTTACCTCCTCATTAATGACACAAATTTAAGATTTTGATTGATCTGAGTACAGATACTCTTTAATGTGGTAATTTCACAGGAATAATAGCCCACTTAAAACAGTATCAACTGTTAATTCTCTTAGCTGTCCATGATTGCGATGGCCCGAGGGAACAAATGGCTTTCTTTATTGTACGGTGGTCTGTAGAACCCCGTGTTCTATTCATTTATGGGCAGAATGAGGAATTTAAGAGGTTTTTATCATCTTAGCCACATACAAGCATATAGAGAGATGACATTACAAAGCTCAGGGTCCACATACACAATATGTCAGTGAAATGAAAATAAACTATATGATTAAACTATATTTGCGAGATATAAATGACATATGTTATACAGTTTGCAATACAGTTACGAGATGTGCAATACAGAGGAAAGAGGACCTTAATCTAAATTTATAGTACAGGATTGTAATTGCTGAGAAACTCATCCACTACTTCAGATTTGTTTAAAGAGTAAATCCTGTTTACTACCCAAAGGCCAGTGAGGTATGTTCACTATTTTTGCATATTAGATGAAGCAGATGACCATTGTCTTATACACACTGTTCCAATGATCCCAGTAGAAGAAGAAGAAAAATATCCACCTCTTTGCATTATGCCACTGCACAGTTGTAGTTGAACAAGCAAAAAAATAAAATAAAAAGTTTAAAAATGTAATGAACAAGACGGGAAAATAATCAGTTCTGGTTCTCTTTGTTTCATAAATATGATCAATCTGGGTGTTCTGATTTTTCTAAATAAAAATAACCTCCAGAAATTTATTATTGTGGATAATCTTATGAAGCCTGAATGTGTTCCTGTGTGACTCATTGTTCATGTAAAATAGGCATTATGAGACTGAACGACACATGCACTGATGTTTGCACCCTTTAGCTTTAATTCCCAGCTCTCATTGACAAAAAGTGTTAAAACCCCTACCTAATTAACTAATACTATAATTAGAGGGTTTTTGTTGTTGTTATTGTTTTCACTGCAGGAACTATTAACAGGAATTCAGTGGGAAGAACAACCTCCAACCTTGTCTTTTGTGAAATTCTTTTCCTTATTATGGCAGTGCAGCTGACAAACTGACTTCTTTCCTAATTGGACTTACAGTTAACTTACATGTTAATAAATCAACATAACTGCATGCAATGAGCAGGCCTAGTTCTGTTGCATTGTAAAAAATAGTCCAGAATTATGAATCTACAAATATCTACGTTATATCTTTTAAAAGACTTCCGCCTTCATAAATTTCACAAAACACTTTGTGGAGAATCTGACTTATAAATGCATCTGAAAGGCATAGAGAAACTGAGGCACATAAAGAATATCTTGAATACACACAGAAGTAAATGTCAACATTATAAAGTCCAGGAAGCATGCCAAGGAGAGCTTAGAAAAAAATATATAGAACCGACAATAAGTCATCCGCCTGCTGGCACAACACAGTTCTAGCTCAAAGTCATGTAGCTGTTGACTGTTCTGTACTTTTGTAATAATTCAAATTTAATTAAAGGCTTAAGGAGAAAATGGCCTGAGTTGATGGTATAATGAGTTGCCAAGGGACATATTTTTAATAATCTTATTTTGTAACAAAGATGTTACCAAGTCACATTCATATTATGAGAATTGCTTAGCCACTTTCTCTGGACGGATAATTCACACCAGCCCCGAGGAGTTCAGTCTTTTCTACAAGATGTATGACTAAACTGATGATTTTAGTTCACTCATCAGTATTAATTAACATCAACAAATCAAACTGTTCTTAACATCATTATATCCTACTCTAGTTTGTCTCCTTACTTCAACAAACAAATGTTTTAGAACTTCCGAAGCTTCATACTCAAACTAAAACTCAGACGAATACTATGTTTAGATAGTTCTAGCACTGATACAATGTAGATTTTATACAAGATATAGTATTACATTTATGAAATAATTCTTTAAATCATGAGAGATACTCAAAAAAATGTTGGATTCTTAAATTTTAGCCTCTGTGTGCCAGTGGACTGGCTAACTTACATCTGATGATAACTGCCAAAGATGTGATCTTTGATTTAATTATGGATCCTCACAGATGTAGACTGTGATGTAAACACAGATGTATTTATTTATGTGTATTAAACCATTACCCTGTCAACAAACCAGATCTGCTGTGCATTTCTAAAAGATGAGATTAGCAACCGCCCTTTGGACATAATTTGCACTATTGAAAATTGCATGGTGCCAGGGCAAAGAAAAGGCCAAAAAAGAAGGACTGCTGCAAAACCAACACAAATAAAGAGCCATCTGTTCCAGAAAATTGTCCTCTGAGTGATGATTACAGTCACTCTCTCAATCTTTTGCCACAAAACCACACAAAAATAGTCCGCATTCCATCTCTTGTTAATAAAGATTCATATTTTTAAATAAATGCTACATAATCACTCAGCCTTGAACAACTCAAGAAATGTTTCACATGATCTAAACGAAACATAATAAAATAAGTGATGTCTGGTGCATTCCAGTGACTTATTAAAATAGTTTTCACAGACTGTCATAATGTTTTAAATAAATACTTTCCATTAAAAGCTGATTTTCTATAAAATAAAACACTGTGTCATTCTGTGTAAATATAAGGAATAGCATCAGCAAAAACCACTTTTCTGGCAATTTTAATCTCTATTGATGATTAACATAGTATTTCTTGAAAATGCACCATTGTGTGGCTTACCTATTCTTGAATACATAAAATATATTATTCTAACTTTTCAATTAAAATAGAGAACAAATTTTACTGTTGAAAGTTGCCCAAAACTTATTTAATATTAGAATACAAAAAACCTCAGGGACTCCTTAACAAGGCCTGTCATTTTCCCCCAACAAAAAGAGTGCTGTTTGAGGTTTTTCCAAATTGAATCCATCGCAGACAGTATTTATTTGCATTTTAACCCAGCTTCTTTATACCTGCACAATATCTTTACATTTATAATTTTTTTAAATCAAATTTCGCGTGGCAAAATTGTCTGAAAAAGGTAAATCAAAGTAATCATAATTTCATGTACTGTATATATGAAAGATTATTTCTGCTACTGGAGCCATTGGAGGTTAGGGAATCACTAAGGGATAGTGCTGTACGATACATTTTAATGAACACCAACCAGACAGTGTTGACTCTTTCACTATCTACAATAACTAGCTAACACAGTAAAAATAAATAAATAAAAATCTTTCAACTTTTCTTGTATATTGACATAAATAAATATTGAGCCAATTGCATTAGTATGGATCCGATACTGTTGGTATCGATGCTATCGATATTCGGATCCATCTGCCCACCTCCACAAGTGTCAACCAATCACTTAAGGGTATCTCTAAGCTAGCGATAACTTGTCTCTAAAGCGACTTTCTCCGCTGTTGGCTCATACAAGCATTCATTCATTCATTTATTTGTTCATTTTCAGGCACAACAAATACCTATATTGAACATAAAATGCACAAAACAAAAAACAAAAATTGCCTGAAAAAGGAGTGGGACGAAGAAAACTTATTAAATCCCACCCCTATACTCACTCATCAACAAAAAAAACAATAAACTTCCCGCAGCTATGCCCATCATTGCATACAGACCCATCAACAGCCCCGGGCACATACAAGTATCTAAACGGCAGCTCGCAAACAACAATTAGAGCCTTCATAACTGAATACAGAATATATAAATTATAAATTGCATTAACCAAATAGCAGGTAAAAATATTGCGTCTGTTTTTATATTTGCATATTCACCAATCATCTCCCAATCACAGTTTTAATCTAAATCAAAGGCAATTGCAATTATGTGGCTAACATGTGCAGGGTAAGTCGGGCTAAGTTTTGTATGTTTGTTTGTCTTTCTCTCTTTAGCCAAATTGTTTCTCCCAGTGCTCAAATTTATTTGTAAATATAGCTAAACAACACTGCGGGAGAGGAGGGAGCGGGCTTTTCAATTTAAGAAAACAGGGAAGTGGTAGCCTGTAGCTTTTTCTGTCTCTAGTGTAGGGCTAGCAAACCTTTATTAGCTAATGGTAGATGGAACGAATGAGCTAGCTAAAGACACCTAGCTACATTTAATCTTGCACATGATTGAGATCAGCGGAAAAGTAATCCAAATGTGTATGAACTAATAACTGCACAAAATAATTGTTTTGAATGCAGTTTTTGGTATTTACCCTGCTACTTCAATCCAAATGAAAACCCCTTTTAAGGATGGACAGGGAGACCAATGAGGCCAGACAGGAGTCTCCATGGACTATGATGTTTGCAAACGATATACTGATCTGTATTGAGAGTGGGAAGCTAGTGGAAGATATCCTGGAGAAGTGGAGGGATGCTGTGGAGAGAAGAGGAATGACAGTAAGTAGAAGAAAGACAATGCATGTGTGAGCAAAGGTGATAAACGTAGATAAAGGTTGAAATAAGAGGGGTGGTCCAGTCAGTCGCCAAGGGACTCATCTGAAATTTGTAAAGTGACAAAACATGTAAAAACATGCTTAAAAAGGTCTTTCTCAGAGATAGCATGTGGTGGGTGTGAACAATATTATTAGGCTGCTTGCAGTTGTACTTAAAATCCACACATACAACTGACCTTGCAATACAAAGAAGGTATTTTGCAGGTTAATCAAAGGTTTTATGAGAAACGTTATTTTATTGCCATGTGTTTTGATTTTGTTTATTTTTATAAAGGTATTTTTAATGGATTAAACTTTACTTGAGACATTTTGTTAAGTGACGGGTCCACCTGAAACTAGTTTGTCTGAAGTCTGCAAATGTAAACTCCATACCTGATTAAATTTTACCTCTAATACATTAACATCTCTTCACTATAAAGCTACCAAATACTTATAAGTAAGCATCCCTGGAAGCCTGTGCTCTTCCTGTTACTATTTCAAAGGGCAGTTTCCATATGTAGGCATAATTGTAAAGATATAGGCAGTCTTTGATTGACATTTGTAACTTCAGGCATGTTGGTTTATAGAATTGCAAAGTTAGTTTTCTAAAGTTAATGCTTCCTTATAATCATCCTAAATTTTCCAAGGTTAGGTGCTGATGTGTTGTTGTTTTCATCAATTTGGTGGTCTGCACACCTTGTCACCTGTGAATACCTTACTCTCTCAGTGGGATCACTCTAATCCAATCCCAAATATATTACTTGGTCCTCACTGAGATAAGGCATTCTGGGGAAAGTTAGTGTATCCATATGAATTAAATAGACAGCAGCTCTATCAAAATCAGGCAGTAGGTCAAGGCTACTCTGCAAGAGGATATGATGCAGTCAAACAGATTTTTTTCCCCATATAGCCTCTTCTTTACCCCCAGCCTGGGTTATTATCACTCACCCACACGGAAGACAATAACAACATCAGACTGTGCTGTCTGCATCTCCATCTGCAGCTTTATAATGATAGTGGGTGATGAGCCTTTGCTTTTTAATTCAGTGATTCTTTCACTTGAACACCACTCAGATGTCACTTATGTCACCACGATACTAAACATTCAGATAATTTGAACTTTAACCAATGTCACTACTGAACTTTTAAAACCTACCAATAAGAAACTGGGAAGCTCTACATGGGTAACTTGGATGTGATTTTAGTTCTTTTGCATTTCTTTCACATTTCTTGATTTAAGATGTGCTCATGACAATGATTTCTTTGTCTAAACCAGAAGCTAGTAGAAATTACATGGACACTTTTAAAAGAATGTAAGCAGACCTAAATAAATTGTCAGATTTTCAGACTGTAGGTTTGGTGGTTTGGTTTATGATGTTTTCAGGAAAGCTGTGCCACACCTTAGATTAATTGTTGCCAGTAAAGAGGATGCCAAGTGAGCTTGGAGTGTGCGTGGCTCTTAGAAGGTCTCGGCATGTAATTAAAAACAATGGCGTGCAGAATAATGGCTGAGGCGAAAGTATGTTATTAAGGCCATTTATTGCAACAGATTCAGCTTCTTGGGACAGTTGAGAGCCCAGAGAAAGATTCCTAAGCATTTTCACGCCTCTGTAAGGACTGCTATTGACAAAAATATGTTTCGCATTTTCAAATATTAATGTTCACATGTGTGAGATGTTTCTTTTTAATTCAGTAAACATCACTGATATCCTAACACTATTTTAGTAGCTCCCCATCAAAAAAAGCAACATCTTGTGCAGGATGGTCTTTGGCATGTTGACCATAATAACCACGTAGATACTTCACAGTTAATCTCACACAGGAATACAGATAGACTTCACACATGATTGATTGAGAGTTTGAGAGTAATATAGATTTGAGCTCAGCTTTCATTTGGAAAAGCATAAACCCAGACTTTCAGTGCTCTGTGCTTTAACACAAATTTCTATTACAACGGTGATGAAACCTTAATGGCTCAGCTGGGTTTGTTGTTGTGTGTGCTAACAGCAAAAAAAGAAAAAAAAACTAAAAAAGTCCTGTGCAACAAAGATTGGCATAAGAATGCAAAATGGTAGCGCTTTAACAAAAAACATAACAATGAAAGTTGACTTTTTTTTTTTGCAAGATTAATGAAATAATGATGGTAGATTTCATAAAAAGTGGGAAAAATACAATTGCGTAATGTTCTTTTGTCAAAATAAACAAGTAAAGGCAGAGGAAGTTGCTGCCATTCACTGCGATTTCTGCTAAATAATGCAGTGCATAGATAAAGCTGAGGTGACGAAATTGAGGCTGCAAAGGAGCTATGTGTACTTTCTGTTTTGTTTGGGATGCTGTGCTTGTCCACAGTGCTGCTCAAAGTCAGTGTGACACTGTGGTTGTTGCAGACTTTTTTTTTTTGCCAGTATTACTATGGTAGCTTTGAATTAGGTTTGAGGGTTATTCTGCCTCCAGAAACAGGGGCACGAGCATGGAAGAAAGTGCTGCCTTTCAAATGTATTAATCTAGCACGTGGTTACTAAAAGGTAGTGTCTCTTGAAAGCATGACAGTTTCATCAGTGTTGTTTTACGAATAAGCATTGCTACATCAAAAAGCTTTTTGCCATTAGGGAAAATTCATTAAATATTTTCAGCTGTGAGGAAAACGTCCATTTTACCAAGTGCTTATGGGGGGGGGGGAATAGAAACATGAAATATTAGTGATGGCAAAAAAAGTAATTTAAATTTATGTTTTCATTTTATTCATTATTACTTCTTCATATATAAATGTACAGAGGGAGAGAGAGTAAAGATGGTCTGATCGCTTGTGATTGTTTACAAACAAATTATGTCATAAATTGGTAGAGTTAAGTAATCATCAAATTAAGCAATTTAATCTGTAATTACATTTGATCCCAAAACGAAAGCTTTGCTCAACATTATGTTTGTTGTTCTGTTTTTTAAATTCTTTTTTTGGCACATGTTTTGAGGACAGCCAGAGACGGCTAAGATGAGAAGCTGTCCGTTTGTGGTCAGAGGATGTGGTAGACTGCTTGTGTTGTTTGATACTTGATCTGATGTTAATGTGCTGCTGTGTGTGTGGGATGGAGTAAGTTGAAAGAGGCAGAGGGGAAGATGGGCAGATAATCCCGTCTGCCTGATGAGATTGAATGCTGAGATTGATTGATCGCCTAATCATAGGAGGAAATGGGCCTGAAAATGAATGGGACTCTGCCCCTGCCTTGCTGTGGAGCTGGGGAGTTGGGTTGGAGGGGATGTTAGCTGCAGAAAGACATGGCCTTAATGTGCATGAGACCTGATTTCATTTGTGTCTGATATACAGTTATATGATCCTGGCTAAATGATCAAATAAAAAAGGAAGAGGGAGAACAGTGAAGGGGATGTAAATCAAGCTTTATTGCTGGAATATTACTTTTTCATCTCATCTGAAATGGATGCATTGAGAAAAGAGCAAGAATAAAAATTCATCATCAATGTAGAATTGATGGAACTGTGTGTCGGTGTAGAAACCCACTGTTGTGGATCTAGTTGACTGGCTAGTAATAGGCATTAGATTATAGGATTATATGAGGACTGTATGATTGGTTTTCAGTATTTTTGGCTTGGATTGATTTGCCTGGTCAAGTTGTTTACAGCTGGATTGGAGGTTTTTTAGAATATTTAAAAAGCTAACATGCTTCTGCATGTGTCACTCTCTCTTTGTCCTCACTGCCACTTACTAGCTCAATTGATGGCAAGAAATAGAAGTGGTCATTGTGTCTCTGCTTGAGAGCCTAATATGTACTAACCTACATTGCAGACACAAAGATAGCCATGTTATTTTATTTATTTTGGATGTTAACATTATTTCACTTTCACTGCACAGAAACAAACTTATTTCACAAAACCAAAAACTACTAGGGATCAAAATTATTAGCCACTATGATGCTAATAGTCAATTGTGTATCCTTCATGCTGGATAACAGCCTGGAGTCATTTGTTGTAGTTTTCAACAAGTCTCACAAACGTCTCCTGAGCAGTCCTAGCTCATTCTTCTTTGGTGAATCTCTCAAGCTTCTCCAGATTTTAGGATATTCTGGCATGGACCTTGGTCTTCAGTTCACCACACATATTTTTGATGAAATTCAACTCATGACTTTGTGCAGGCCAGTCAGTAACTTTCACTGTGGTCTTCTGGAGGTAGTTCTTCATCAGGAACAGGATATATTTGGGGTCGACCCAGTTTTGCTGCTGGCTGCTTGAGGATTTCTTTGAAAATCTTCACATATCCTTCTTCTTCATAATTGCTTCCACATTGACGAGATTCCCCTTTCACAGATACACTGAAACATCCCACAGCATAATAATCCCAGCACCATGCTTTACAGTGTGGACGGTGTGTTTTGGGTTATCCAACTCTCCCTTCTTTCTCCAAACATAATCGGTGTCTTTATTGCCAAAGAGCTCTAGTTTCATCTCATCTGACCAGAGGACGTGCTTCCAGTATGCATAACCTTTCTCCAGGTTGTTAATAGCATACTTCTGTTTGACAAGGTGTCTTTCCAGTTCTGGACACTTGGGAATGCTGTGCTAACTTTGTATATCCATCTCCTGCTTTGTGAGCATCCAGAAAAGTATAAACTGATATCTTTTTTTTTTTTTTTTGGCCTGATTTTTGCTTAAGTGATAGCTCAAAACCTTCCTGAGGTTTTAACACTGTGTGCAAATTGGAAGATAACCCTAAATTTTTTTAACTTTATTTTACAAGCTTTGATCATTACAAAGTTAAAGCACAACCTTGCACAGCAGTGATTTGTGCTGTGGCTTCAAAAAAGGTCGTTGTTTTTTTTTAAGGGAGCTAATAATATTGACGCTGGTCTTTTATATATATATATATATATATATATATATATATATATATATATATATATTTTTTTTTTAAGGAAATTGTTATTTTGTGCAAATTGAAATAACTTATGTTTTCTTAAGAAAACTGGTATGTTTAGAAATGCTGTGTTACTTGCTCTATTAAAAAAGCACTTAAACAAAAACTTACATCTTATAGGAAGGCTAATAATTTTATCCTCATCTGTATATCAAGGGGGAGTTTAGCTTTGTATTGTGAGGTTTCTTTCATTTTATGTAAGGCTGACATTTCAGAGTGAATACTGCCAGAAACTATTCATGTGCAATGCTTAATGTGTTAGATTAAGCCTGTCATTAAGGCAGAATTAAACCAACAAGTTTGCCATGTTGTTTAAGTTTTACCAATTGTCAGTATGCTTGTCCACCCCTTTAGAGATGCTTTGTAAAGCAAATACCTCTCACAGTTGGAGCATTTGTGACAATTTTCCATCTCGTTATCAAAAGAGTCATTTTCTTTCTTTTTTGTAACTTAATTTAACACTTGAATGATAAATATGTTTTGCAGATAACAAAATCCTGCATAGGAATTATCAATGTCATAAGTGTTTTTCAAAACTGTGTAGGTGTAGCAGAATGTGACTGTTATTATGTCACTGTAGCTATAAATTGTTGGTCTTTTGTTCAGATTCATTACATGGTATATTTACCAGTCAATAAATCATTAAAGCTGGCTGTCTATTGATGTAGCTTTACTTTGGTGGAGTGCAAAACAGCACCAACTAGACAGGACATAGCCACGAGACTGGTGTCAGGCATCACAATGTTGAGAGAGCATGCTTTAGTGTGCCTGTAGATGTTTCATAACATATTTGGACTTACTAGTTTACAATGCTATTAAACACCCAAAGTTTCAGAAGACAACATGAATTGAGATATGTAATGAGATAGATAAAATCAAATAACATTGACTATTTATCGATTTGATATCTTGAATTTCTAGCTGATTGTTGCAGATACTAGTTTAGTTACTTTAATTTGAGCAAGTGTTCTTTCTCTGAAGTGTTTTCTTTACTTTAATTTGCTTAGCTCTGTTTTGGTCTCCACCATCGTCTAAGGAAAATAAAGCAAAACATTTAGCTTTAAAATAAAAAATAAATTAATTAGTGCTGAGATCTAATCAGAGCAGAGATATAGCTCTAATCTGAAGGTTTTTTTTTTTTTAAAGAATAAATAATCAAGAATAAATGTCAATATAATGCTAAAATGCCAAAATTGGAAAAAATAAAGACAAAAAGCAACTGACACAGTCGATAGGTGTGTTATGTTTGTATTCCTGTGTGTGTGTGCATGCGTGCTTTATTTTAATATATCTTTGCCAGGATCTCTAAGCTAAGCATAAACCTAGTTTTGACCCTCCTCTTTGTCTCCCTCTAGTGTGGTGGTTGCATTTTGGTAGTGACTGATTAGGAAGTTGCTGTGATCCTGAGCTCGAAGCCTGATAGCGGGATGACAAACAGTAATATGAGCAGCCTACACAAAGAAGTAGAGAATCTGCGGACTACTTGATCAATGGCATTGATCAGGGAGTCAATCGTCAACTCTATATTCTACTGTGTTTACTTTCTCCCACTGCTGCTGTTAAACTGAGCATGCTCTAAGCGGCCACCATAGAGACCCTCTAAAAGCTGGCCTCACACCCGTCATTGATTGACACACTGATTATCTTGGGAGCTGTTGACACCACACTTGTTAGCCATCTTAAACATTTATGATGATGGGGAGTGGTAGCTCTGTGTTACGCACTTTACTGGGCTAGAGGGAGAGACAGACATTAATTTTAAAGCTTTTAGTTTAATGTGGTTTGCTTTACTAACTTTTAATCAAAAAAACATCCAGATTGTTATTTGTGATGGACCAACACTTTGAGTTATATCTGTAGATAGTTTGTAAAAGTGATATCATGCGTTGACTTGTGTGTTTTCCTTGATTGCCAACATAGAAACGGAAGTATATTTTAAATCTAAGCAATAGATGGGCTGCGAATAAAGCCTTTTAGTCATCCCTTCAGGATTTTAGGAAATGTGCTTATTTTCAACGTTGATAAAAGCAAACTGAGTGATTTTGTGTCAGTTTAAGTAGGCATTAAGGTTTTGCAGTTGTGTCTGATTTGTTAATGTTTTCCTCTACTTTTGTCTTTGATATAAAATTCAAAGAGATTCTTTTGTCCTTTTACTTAAATTAGGCTTTTTCTGTTCCTATTTTCCTATGAAATTCAAACTTCATTATACAGAAAAACACACAAAGCGATATTCTATTTGGTAGCCAAGCCGTACAATAGGACTGTACTAACTGAATGAGATATGCATAAGGTTGCTTAATTCTGGCATTGTTTTAAGACAAGCTGACAGTTTATACAGATGATTTATGATCAGACATCTCTGCCTAACCAGAATAATTCAGATTGTTTTGAATGTTTTTATGTTTTACTGTCAGTTGTCATTGGGGTTAATATTTTGAGGAATTGTTAACAGTGGATACCTAAACATATCATCTCATTCAGATGTCCAGAGTTCCCAGGATGAACTGCAGACTTGTTTGTTCTTCTGTCCTTATTTACTGTTGGTTACCATTTTGTACAATTTGTGCAAAGTAATTAATAGATAGTTTCTGCAACTTCCTCTGGCTTAATTACACAAACTCTTTATCTTAGGCATTCAGTAACTGTCTTTGCTGTACGGACAAGTGCCTCTGATAGCGATACCGTCCCTGCTTGATTTTCCACATAGATGATTTTCTCATATCGGTTTGGCAGCCTCAAACAGACCAGAGGTCCTTTTATGGGTCTGTGTTTTTGGTCGTTATCGCTATTTTTACCTTCAGTTCCTTCATATTCCTTCCAGTTTCCCAAGGCCTCTTGTGGTTGGTCAGCACATTGAAAAGTGCGGTGCCTCTTTACAAGATTGTCCTTAATCTTTTGCCAACCATGTCACCTCGAAATGTGTGGAGGCTGATATGATAATGATGTGGACCAGTCCAGGGTATTAGAGTTAAGCTGGGTGATTAGGCCTCACATCGATTACTCTATCATTCAGCACTGGCCTTGTCTGGGCATCTAGGAGAGAGGTGAATTGGGTAGTGGTGGGGTAGCAGGGGATTGACAGCCATCCTGGAATAAGGAATGAGTGAATCGCAAATGTACATCAAACCTAAATATGTTTTAAACCATACAAGATGGGTATAAAAAATAGTCTTCTTTCACTGTTACTGATTCCATGCTTAGACAAACTTGTGTTTTTGGAACTTAAGCTGCCTAGTATTAAGAAATTCCTTCTACTCTGTTTAAGTAGTAATTTAAGTAGGTTGCTATTCTCAAGAAGATCCTCCTGTATTTTTATGCCTATGTTAAATTTTCTGTATTTGCAGAATCAAACTCGATTAGTGAATGAAACATCACATTACATAACGTATGCAAATGGCACGATGTTATCGTATCATGTTTGACAGCATTTTCATTATAGTGCATTAAATTATATTCCAGTACTTGGCTCATCAAGCCTTCCTAGAAGCACTGAGTAGAGTTCACAGGGACAGGGATAGTGTATTGAAATAGACAGTCAAACAGTAGAAATAAAAAGGGGGGAAAATAAAGAATTTGTGGCTGTAGATGGAATTTATAAGAGAAATATGGGCAAGGAAGTGTTGAAACAGGAGAGATGAAACAGGCAAGAAAAGGTTAGGACCCTTGCCTTGCCTGAACACTCTGAGGCTTTTAATCCCGGAACAAAGTCATTAGGGTTCGCAGCTACAGAAGAGGCCAATTAAAAGCAGAGTGTAGGCATAAGTCGGGAGAAAGGCATCATTTGCTGTAGAAACCCAAGCCTTTTATCAGACCAGTGGGAGCCTTCCCTTATTCACCCAGAGAATCAGAAGGCCTGTCAGACATTTCTTGGAGATGTTTTTACTTCAAATAATTCACTTTCACTTAGAAATAGGGCAGTGGTGAGGAGCGGGAGATGGTTCAGATTATCTAAAGGCCACCAAAAATCATGGCATGACCGTGTTTGTCCTGTACAGTACTGATAATGTATATTAGAAGATGCTAAAAAAGCATAAAAACCAAAATGAAGCGATATTGACTAAAAAATATGAATGTTTTCCTTTATGTTTAACTGTGTTGTTTGTTTGTTTTAAATATATTTGGTCATTAAAAACTGTAATGCTATTATTCATGTAGTGCGATTAACAGTTGTGAAGATTCACACACCCCATTCCACAGACACTACTACACATGGTAAAGAAATCCTCAATTATCCCTCACAAAGCTCCATTTTACTCCAATTAGCTACTAAATCCATCTGTGTGGTGATTTAATGCAAGGATTGAGTGGAGGGTGAGGCCTTGAACTGGACTTCCTTGTTTACTGAAATAATTGATATTATCAGATTCTTGGTGATTAATGGGCTTACTTACATATACCAGGGCTTAGCAGCTCTGCTGTAATGTAAAACTGGAAGAATTATAGTATTTATGTCCCTGGAGTCAGCTAATTATTGTACTAAGTTTTGCCTTCTTGTGGAGTAAAGACTAATGAAAGATTGGAGAATGTAAAAATTTTAACAGTGGATTTTCTTTTTGTAATCCATCATTATTATCTACCCCTGAAATTTGCTACAGTGTTTACTTCATCATTCCAGAACTAAGCAAGATGCTGGCACAAACTCCACAAGTCCTCGCTAAAATGTTACCGTTTACAGCCAGGCGGAACTGAAGTAACACTGGGTAGAAGTTGTAAACAGTATAAAAGATGGACATTGCTTCTGCGTCTAAAAAAGTGAAACAAATGTAATGGTTTAAAATGCTTTAAACATGCATTCTTTTTAACGGCCACTGGGGGCGATACATGTAGTTGCATAAAGACATCTGGTCATGTAGAAAGTTGTGGCAAAACAGCAGTCTGATTTGACATCTCTGAACAATTCAGGTCAAAGTGAATTAATAATTAACTCTGTTTTGATTGACCCACCTCTTCTCAGCACGTCCAGTTTTGAAACATAAAGATGGCAACAATGGAAACTCTAAATAAAAACAGAATGCAGTAAGTTGCAGATCGTTTAAAACTTACATTTAATTGAAAATAGTACAGAGATGTGACCAGAAACATGTTTCAAAAACACTGGAACAAGGACAACAAAAGACTGTACTGGTTAGCATTTGAGCAATGAGTAACAGCTTTAATTGTAAAACTACCAAGATTTTAGGGATTTCATCATGTGTGGCACATAAAATTAGCAAAAGACTCAGAGAAATCTCTGTGTGCACGGGTCACGGCTGAAAACCAACTGAATGGCTATTTTTTATTTTTTTTTTCACATCTTCATTTGCTACTGTATGGAAAACGGATCTAATTCTGTAGAGCATATTAATGCATGGGCACATGAACATTTCTTAAAATCATTGTCAGCAATTATGGGCTCTGAAACAGACTGAATTTGTAATAGAAATGTCCTAACTTTTTAAAATTATTTGCTGTGCTTTTCTTTGTTTACATTTTACACAGAATCCCAACTTTTTGGAAAATGCTGCATACTCATTGACATAGAAGTCATATGTATTGACCACAAATGCATCAGAGCAAAGAGCAAGTACTTGGCAGTATAAATTACACATTCCTATTTAATATTTTGTTAATACAGAGAAATTAATGTTGTTCAATAGAAACTTTTTTTTATCTTTGAAACTGTGATTTATGATCTAGTTATAAATCATTTGAATTATTTGGTATCGTTTAGGATTGTGATATACTGTTGTGCAGCCCTTGAATTATTGAGTACGTTTCATTATTTAAAAGTGCACTGGATACAGCATTCGGCATCGGACTGCATACCGTCATGTAGACATACTATACATTAAACCCTTTCTCTGGATGAAAGGCTTTGGGCTGAAGGGAGAGCAGGTTATAGGAGTTAAATGAATACCTAAAAACTGCGTAAATTGCACCAGGTTCATACCACCATGGGAGATACAGTATGAGGGTGGATGAGATGAGCCAACAGTCTTTCTCAGCTAGCAGATCCTCCTGAGAACTATTAATAATAAAACAACATGTTGGTTTATACAGATTCACATATCATAAAAATGGCTTTTAGTACTTGTTACAAACCTTTACCTGTCTGTTTTGCTTATAGTTGTTCAGGATTTTGTGAAAGGCACAGTAGGGATGAGGGTAGGGTGGTTCTTTGACCTGAATGGGTAAATACTCCCCATGAGTTATTGGTGTTGGGTGTATTCGATTGATTATGTGTGGGACTATATGGCAAGGATATTGGCAGTGCATTGGTCTGATCGTACTTGCTACACAGACCTGGTTGGATTGTTTTCCTTGTGATGGACTGCCGAAGAATCTTTACAGTCAGAACCTCTCTGGTGTTTTTTGGCACAGTGTAAGCATACAGTATGTGAAATAAGAAAACAAAGTTGGCACAGGATATGGTACATTGCAAATAATAATTTGTCTGCTGAATACCGTAGAATGGTTGAGGTGAGAATATTTGACTTCATTTCAGAATATAAGAGGGAACTCTGTCTGAATTCAGCTAGCAAACCCTAAATAGAAGACTGAACCATCATTCTCTACCTTCCTGTCCATCCTCCATTAATTGCATTGCTGACTGATAGAGCATTCTGTAACTGCGTCTGCCTCTTTTGCTGCTTCTTTTTTATGTCTCGTTTTGGTTCCTTTTCCTTTTCTGCTCAGCTTCTGTCGCTTTCTTTGTTTCTCTCTGTAGACTGTGAGCTGATATAATTAGGGGTGGGTTTTTATAATCGATTTATCGATTAAAATCGATTCTGGCTTGGATAACGTAAAATCGATTCATTAAAATCCTGAATCGATTTTTTAATATTAATTTATTTTGCCCGAAATGCCAGAATCTCAGGTGAAAGATCACAAAATTTCAACAACCACCAAACAGCTAAGACAGTAAATGAGAGCAGGTGCACGGCTTCTGCACAAAGACGTAAACACACAGTGCCGACGGATCAGGATCAGTTAGATGTCGCTTTTCTCAGCTGACGGTCGGGGCTGAAAGCCGACAGCTCGCTGATTCTGATCCGCGGGTCCGCGCTGTGTGTTTACGCCCTTTTTGCGCTGATCATATGGCTGTTAGTTTTATCTCTCTCCAAACAATATTGACCGAACCAGCAGCAAAAGAAGATCCAAACCACGCTTCACATAAACATCGTCATGAATTCCCTCTGACTTTTGCTGACTTTTCAGGATAAAAATCACACTTCATGCACAGCTCTCTCTCTCTCTCTCTCTCTCTCTCTCTCTCTCTCTCTCTCTTTTCTGCATTATTCGCTTGCTTGTTACACACAAGTCTACCGTTGTTTACAGCGCTGTCGGCCGACGTTTTTTTTTTCCCTTTTACTTACTTCCGAAAAGTAAACCTAATTTCTGCCGTTCAATATTGAACAAATTTAAACTTTTTAAAATTAAGCAAAATGCAAAACGCTTAGCCGTGTCTCTAATAAAACCGCTGTAACTTCAGAGGTGATGTTCATATGTTGATTAATGGTTTTCTTTCGTTTTTGATGTACTGCAGAATATTTTTATAAAATCCCAGAACAGGAAAATCACCTTCATGTTTTTCTGTGTTTTATCTTCAGCTACTTTGACACAAAGGCATCTGCTGTGATGCTCACACCTTTGATAAAGTCTTGCGTGTGTCAGCTTCCTTTTAATAGATACAAAAATATGTAAATGTACTGATCTGAATTATAATATTTCTGACTGTCAAAATTTCCCAGAATCGAATCAAATCGAATTAAATCGAATCGTGGATCGAATCGATTCGGGACCTTGTGAATCGGAATTGAATCGATTCTAGAAATCAGTGACGATACCCAGCCCTAGATATAATCCTTTGAAAAGGTAATGATCCCACTGTGTTGAGATTATGTATGTGTGCTGCACAGTGTAATGGCCTGGCTTTTTATTGCCTGCTGCATACTAATCCCACAACTGAAGGAATGAGATGACACCTGCAGTGAGCTGTGTGTGAGCAGCAGCCTCACATGAAAGAATGGCCATTAAAAATGATCAAAGAAATTACTGCACTCGGCTGCACAACATTGCTCTCACTCCTGGCTAGGTGTACATCTCTCTGCTCCAACATGCGCATGCACAGTCATGCACTCACATGCATACATGGACTCACACTAATTAGTATCTCAGCCTGATGGATATTCTCCAAGTGATCCTCTGTGGAAATGTCTTGTGCATAGTTGCCTTAGGGTCTCTGTGGTTGATGCACCCACGCTTGCAGATAGGAAATGGAGGACATACAGGAGTTCAAGCTGAGGAGTCTTTTCTTCATACCCTTATCACAAATTATTCATTGATCAACGCAAGATTTAACTAGACATTTGCCTGTGTGGTCTTTTGTTATAAGTTTAGCAATATTTTCTGTTTTTCTGACTGTTGTTGTTGGTTCATAAGGATGTAATAGTTTTAAAGCAGATTGAAGTACTAAAATAGATTTGCAGAACAATTGTTTCTGATTTATTCCCTGGTGCAGTCTGCCATTGCCCTCTTCACCAGATGTAGCACTTTGACTTGCACCTTACACTCTGGGTTTGGCACCAGGTCTTATCAATTGGCCTCCATTATAAGCTAGTGGATGACATTTTCTGCAGCTGGTCTATTGTCTCACAGCAGTTTCACTTTTTGCACCAAGCCACACCGGTAAATATATACTAATAAACATATTTCACATACAAAAAGGGGGACTATTTTGCTTAATTTTAGGTCCCTATTTTGATTTTTGGATTTTGCCACTCTCACTTTAAGCCAACTTTTCTCTGATTGGCTGTCCCTTGCAAACAGAAGGTTTAAACAGTAGGTGGGTGAGGCTAATTACCTCGTTGGAATATGTATTCTTGACCACATTAAGGATGCTCCCACCCTATGACATCATAACAAATCCAAGGGTAGAATTAACTGTCAGAAAATAAGCATTAGAGTGTGAAGCCTGAGCTTTTGGCCCTCATACATATGCGGACTTAATATGCAATATCTAATATATACACTTGCTGGACACATTTATTAGGTATATCTGTTCAACTCCTTATTAATGCAAACCTCTAATTGGCCAGTCACTTGGCAGCCGGTCTGTGCATTTAGACATGTAGATGTGGTCAAGAGGACCAGCTAAACTTTAAACCAATTAGAATGGAGAGGAAAGATGATTTAGGAGTATTTGATTGTGGTGTGGTTGTTGGTGCCAGATGTGCATTTTTCAGAAAATGCTGATCTACTGGGGTTTTCCCAAACAACCATCTCTAGAGTTTATAGAGTTATCTGAAAAAGAAATTATACAGTTAGCATCAAAAATCCCTTGTTGATGCCAAAGATATGAGGAGAACTGCCAGAGTGCTTCAAGTAGATAAGTGGGCAGTAACTGAGGTAACTACTTGTTGCAACCAAGGTATGCAGAAGGTATGCTGCAACATTTGGATGGTGGGGTCAGAATTAGGTTAAAAAAACATAAAAGCATAGATCCATCCTGCTCTGTATCAATGGTTAAAGATGCTGCTGGTGGTGTAACGGTAGCACACTTTAAGCTTCTTATTACCAATTAAGCATTGTTTAAACAACACAACCATGTTTATCTCTTTTACAAATAAACTCTATGTATAACTAGAGAATTTGTTCCTTGCTGGCCAGTAGAAAGAATGCAGCTTTAACTTTTCTGACCTGTGCACTATTTCCATCCTTCACATACAGTCTATGGTTTGTAAAGAACATAAAGATTTTTGGCTTCAGATATATATGCATAATAAGTAATAGCATAAAAGCCTCACTGTAACTTTGTTAATAGTCTGCTCTTAAATAGAAACCTCCACTTAATATGCTATTAAAATCGACACTTTTAGAAATGATAGGAAGGGTCTCACAAGTGGCAAGTAGTTTCCAAGAATTAAGAAACTGCCCTTGGAGACTAACAGAAAGAGTCAATTTTCATTGTAATTATGAATGATTATTGCAGTATATATGACTTTTCCCCCCTGCATTTAACATGGGTCTATCAGAGCAGAGAGAAAGTGGTTATTACAGGGATCCACTTTACTGAGAGATTCTTTTCTCACTAGTCCTCCTTTCTTCCCATTAGCCCCTTCCTTTCTCTCCCTTAGCGGTCCATTTTAGAACCATGCGGCTGCGGCATGTGGGTAATTTCACTGCCTATTCATGTGTTGGAGGGCAAGGATTCCTCCTCCATTAGGTAGTGTCATCTTGTGATGTATGATGTATGCACAGAAAGGCAGTTCAATGTTTATTCATGACTTTGAAGGCAATGCCTCAGCTAAGTCCTCTGATTTCCTTTTAAGGAACAAAACTACGTAAGATTGAGACTTCAGTTTAAAGGCATACAGACCATCCTGCAGTTCCTGAGTTTCTCTCTCTCTCTCGCTCTCTCTCTCTCTCTGTCACACACAGACGCATGCTCTCTTTCTCATCTCTCGCCCACAGCTCCATTTTTTTTTATCTCTTTTAAATTCTCCCTCGATATTTTTTCTGTCAGATTTAATTTATTTGACCCTTAGAAAAAAGATCACATGCAGTTATTTCCTTCTGATTTTACCAGACTGTCTCACCATCTTGCCTCTGTACTTAACTAAGAACTTTGATGAAGAGATGAATTTAGATCATTTTTTATAGTAGGCTGGCATGTTAATGAGACTAAAAGACCTTGTGAACACACACACACATACACACGCTCAGTATATTGGGTATGTGGAACAGATACGCTCATATAGACTTTTATCCTACTATGAACACCGCTACACAAAGAATAAAATCTGCAAGCTGTCACAAACACAGATTTAAAGCTTGTACATAACTCAAACTCCAGATTCAGTGTTTGATTAAGTAATCATAATTCAAAACTTGTTTTCGTATTTGCCTTGTAAATGATTCCTTAATGGTAATAAAAGCACATCCATTGATCATACCAGGACAACTCCACGCAGGACTTTGATGGGACTCCTCCTATGAGTAAATGGTATCTATTAATATTCTCAGTGACCATCGTTCCAAAAGCACATGAATCATAATGGTTGTATGTGGAAGCTGCTGCTCAAGAGGTCTCAGACACACATATTTGTGATGATTAGTCATGCAATTTAGTTGTGTGTGTTTATTTGAATTTTGTTTCAGGCTAAAATCCTGTCAAGGCTAGAGACTAGTGGCAACTGTCAAGTGGCATGATTTTGGTAAATTACTATCAGGTCTCCACACACAGAGGAGGTGGGAATGCAATATGTAGCCCGTGAACACTGCAGAACGTAGACCTGTTTACTTGGCTTTGAATGTTCAACATGCCCCATGGTTGATTAGCTAAAATGCAGTATTATCCTGTTACATTTTTGGGAATGCATTTCAGCAAGAGTGAGGCAAATGGCTGCAATTTGTATTGAACATTTGTTATACGGTACTAATAACCACACTCTTGCCTTGAGTTATGCATATTCTATCCTTTTATGGTAAATAATGCAAATGTGGCAACCTCTGCAAATGCCTGAGAAAATGAGGTGGAAGGGAGGGAGAGGCCAAGGGAGTGAAGGAGAGAGTTGAGAATGAGAGAGCAGGGGCTAGCATAACTAACTGATTGTTGTGCTGTCAAATTGATTTGCATGAAAAAGGCTGGTCTAATTGCAACACTTAACTGCAGTGTATTGATAATACACTGCAGGATCACAAAAGGACACTGAGGAGCTTTTATTAAGACGGATTTCCAGGGTGTCTTTGAGAGGTGCACTACCAGCCTGTGTTTCTGTGGGGGCCATTCGAAGCTTTATGACCCCAACCCGTGTTCTGCCTGACATTATATATCCATCATGCATGTGTACATATCGCTGTCTCAGCATCTATTGCCATATAAATCATCTTTATTTTTTAACTTATTAAGTAAACCTGAAGCTCAGATATTTTTTTTAAATTAATTTTCCTTCAAAAGAGGCAGTTTTGTTATAGAAATGGTGCAGAAAGACCCTACAACTATACAGCAACAATGATGGCTTTTGGTATTCATCAAATGTGCAGAGAAGCCAAACTTTATGACCACTTGTGTAGTTGGTCAAGTAAACTTGCTGAACTTGTTGATGCATGGAGTTTGCATGGAATTAGCGAAATTTCAGTGCCACGGAGTACCTGTTGGATTTGCTTTTACTTCCAGTAATGTGTGATACAACTCTAAATGCATGAAATAATGACACAATATAGAGGGGAAAAAAGTGTTAGGTAATGTGGGGTTAAAGGTCTTAGGGGATACGAAATACTGACATTATATTTTCAAATAAACAAGTTACCCTTGTTCTTTGAACTGCCAGCTTTCTGGGAAACAACGATAATACAGATTCAGTTTCAGACAGCAGGATAAAAGAACATCATGTAGAAATGTATAGAATAAACATTAATGTTTAACATTAAAACAAGCAGCTTATTTTAGTAGCCTCTCAAAAATACAGTCATGAGTTTGTAAAGGGCTACTTCACCAGATGTGAAAAAGTTCTCAATACTGAGAAAGTTTGAAATCCTTTGAGAAGGAAGAGCTAAAGGTTTAACATTTTTAACTGCAGTTGTACAGCTGTTCATTTTGCCTCTGCAACTTGTGTATAATACTCATATCTGGATGCCACCGCACATTAAAACACACCTATGTGCTTTTACTGACCATTGCTAAATGGCAAACTTGCAACATTTAAACATTAAACACAGCTACTACGTCGCACCACTTATACCATCAGTTAACCACCCTTTAGTTAAAAAAGGAAAAACAGGCAGAGGTCATATTGTAGTAAAAAAAAAAAGCATCTATTAAACACCCCAACATTTGGCACAAGTGTGTCTAGCTCACATCCGACCTGACTTGGGTTAAATATAAAGATTGGCGCAAAGTCAAGGTGCATAAAGGAGCTTAATAGCAGCTTAATACCATCACTGCTTTGGAAAAGATTTACCAGTAAGACATCGCCTTAAAACTAGCCAAGGCTCTGTCAGAATGACTAAAATGTATCATGTCACATATTGTTGATGGGGATGCTGCATGTTTATTAGTATAAAAATATACTAGTGGTCGCCTTCTGGTTCAAAGCAACCAAATTTACTTTATCCGGGAATTTAAGACTGCATTGTTGCTTGGCATCAAGAATCCTCTTGTGTTTGTGTCACCCATGTGGTTGGCAGCAGGATATCTGTTGAATGCACTGACTGAGAAGCTGTTTAAATGGTTTGCAATCTTGGTGCACAGCAGGTGTATGCCAGCATGGTAATGATGTGGACCCACAGTTATTTGTGTGTGAAAGGGTAAGGCTGTGGAGAAGTTGGGTGGTGTTTAGCACAGGGCTTCCTCGTGCTGCCAAAGGCAATACTTCCTTTTCTTCCCTTGATTTCCATCTTTAATAATAAATGATGGATGTTTCAAATTGTGAAACCGCTGGGAAAATTCAATTTAATCCTGGGCCTTGTAGGCTTGTATCAAAGGCTCTTATTTAGCTTTAATATTTGCAATGGCGCCTCAAAGTGAATGATGTAATGTACCGTTTCATAATGGTTTGTATGTGGTTTTAACAAACCGTGCTGTTGTTGATTTAAACTGTGTTCTAAATAAACTGTTTTATTTTTAATTATTTTAACTGATTCTCTTTGTACATGTGTAGCTAGAGTGGAAATTGATATATTTGAGCTGTCTATTAACTGCCTAACATGTGAAAGTCACTGTCACATATTTTTGGCCGTAACTCAAAACAAAGAAGATACCAAGCTTTTATGTTTTTGCAGCTAGTTATTACTTTATTAATTACATGGTATAAACTGTTAACTCTCATTAAAATATTAGTTTACTATAGTCATTATATACTACTATAGTCAGTTATTAATGAGCTGTAATGTATAGTGCTGCCAAAATAAAGGATAGAAGTCTCTTATTTATAACCCATTCAGGACCTTGGCTATGACATTTGCAGTGAGGTGAATCTTCTTTATTTACTGAACTAATTGTGTATAGTTTTCAGGGTTGGTCAAGTCAGCACGAGCATAGATTGGGTTTAAGGTTCATACTGCATTCAAAAAAAAGTCCAAGGTGCTTACTTTATGTCTTTATGCTAGCAATGTGTCAAGGCATAGATTAAGGCAAGGTTGAAAGGCATTTTTTATGAAAAGGATAAAATCAATTTCTTATACTGAGCGCTTAGAAGAACACTATGATCACCTTACAAGAAGTCCAGAGCAAAGAGAGCTTTGGAGGTGACAAATAACCTCACTCACTTAATTTCTGAAGCTATCTAAAGAATTGGGAAATTGTACTGGAAAGACCAACAATGATCCATTAATTGGGCCTAGTATCTTTTGAAAAGAAGTTCATTACTTTCCCTTTGGAACTGTTTTCACACGTGTATTGCGCACAGAGTCCAATTTGTTTTAGTAAGAATTTGTTCTATGGAACAAAGTCTTTGTGATATCCAGTACAATTACTTTTCTATCAGAAGGGTGACATAGATCTTCAAGGAAAAGCAAGAGAGTTGGCTCTAGCTGTTTTGGACTGTGGGAGGCAGAGTACCTACAGAACCCACACAAACATTGAGGGGAAAATGCGAACTTCACACAGAAAGATGGTGGATTCGAATCAGGAACTTCTCGCTGCGACACAACAGTGCTAACCACTGTTCCACCATGCTGCCCCAACCGGGTTCATAGTACTCCTTGTTTTGGTCTGATTTTGCACATCTTTCTTATTGTAAAGTAAAAATATTACTAAAAGGCTTTGGATAAGATGAGGTCCAGCTGTTGAGTTCCTGTGGAGGTTGACCAATATTCTACCATGTTATTGACCAAATTGTGAATTATATGGAAAAGAAAATTCCGTTTTGAAACTTCCTCCCAGAGCTTAGACACAAGTAAGCAAATCTATGGAAGGTTATGAGAAGTAAAAGGCATAAAAGACTGTTAGCTTTGAAAGGCATATTTTCTCTTTTTGTTCTGGCCCTAACTGAAGCAATTCTACAGATTTGTACTGAAAACATTGGTTAATGTCATTGGCTTGTGGGAATAAGAATGAAAATGGACCTCAAGGTCCCTATTATAAGCCTCTTGTGTCAGTTGCTTTCAAACAAGGCCCTCATCTACAGTATTTCCATTCCCTCCTTCTTTCCTTTGCAACCTTTATATAAGCTTGCCTCTAATGTATGTGAGGAACAGGCTTTGTGCTATAGTCCTCTGCTCAGGTTTAGTGAGTTGCATGAACAATGTATACTTTAAATATTTTTTAATATGACTTACAAGAGACAATTAACCTTCCACTGCTCGTGTCAACTTCTAAACAGCAAGATTGTGTAAATGTTGACCTAATCCTAATCAATAATTTACTGGAGAGCCATACACATATATACTCTACATTTACTTGTCTGTTTTAAAAGCATTAGGTTGAATATCAGACAGCTCTATTCAAAAATACTCTTCTTTACTGATATTAGTAAATTGACTAATGTACTACTGTACTAATGCAGCTGCAGATTTATATGGTCTTGCTCAGGAAAAAAATGGGTCCTACTTTTTTTTTTTTTTTTTTTTTTTTTTTTTTTTTTTGAGCTGTTCTCATAACCTTAGCACTAAGATTTGCCAAAAAGTCTTGAAGAAATGTCTTTTTCAGTCCAATTAAATCTGTCATTGCCCTTTAGCCATAAAGTGTGGAGGCAGCAGATTTTTCCACTGCCAGCAGAGGTCATGTTCATGTGTGCTTGCCTAGCTCTATTCTTATAAGTGCTTTTTTGCCTTTTTCTCATCACATTAACAGGCTCAGCTCATTTTGAGTAGGAGGGACAGGGGAGATTTCAACCAGACAGGTTGTCTCTAGACAGTACAGTAAATTGTGAATAACATGTAATTTCTAAGGGTTCTCAGTGTCACAGGCTCATAGTGTTTTAGCTGGACTTCAGTATTATTAGAGGAGTATGGCGTGCCGAAAAGGGAACATCTCGTTCTAGCAAAACTATGGATGTCTATCCAACGTGCTGAGTTTAGGAAGATCTGCTTTCTAGACATAGCCTTATTCTGATGTGTTATCAGAATGGATGGAGTCAGAGGAACAAATTTAACCAGAATCAGTATATTTTACTGCTGACAGATAAATTGATACAAGAAAACTTGAGTAAAAGAGGTGGAGGAAGGGAGATACAGCTGCTTTAGGCCCAGAACAAATAATTGTAATCTGGGAATAAAAAAGGCAGTTTTAAGGCAAAAGTAAGCTGCAGTATTTGGCTGTTGTCATTGTCAAAATTCAGAATCATTATTATGAAAGTCACCTTATGTATATTTATTATTTTCAGTATTTATGTCCTGCTGTATGTTTTCCCTTGATTGGCCACTTGCAGTTGCTACACTTGACTGACACACAGCATGCATATTTTTATCAATTTAACCCTTAACCTAATACTTAAATCCAGAGCAGTCTTTTTATCTACCCTGGGGGTGGGAGCTCATTATTAAATTTGAACTAACCCAAGTTTACTATCCTTGTTGATACACGTAGTTTGGAACTTTGTTTGCAACCAAAGCTATAGCTGCAAGTTTTTGTTTCAGTAAGAATACCTTTGCCACAACATGGAGAGTCCTCTTTAAGAAATGAACTAGAACTAAACAGATTTATTTCTTAGCTCTAACTTCTTGAACCTAGTAAATGGTAAATCTTGATTGTACCACCTGGGATAACAGTTACACTAATTACACTATTAAAGTTGAAAGAATTTACACGCTTTTAACTCTCAGTGGTGTGACACTGTTTATTTCTGAGTTCTTAAAGAACATTTTGACCCTGAAACGGTTGTTATGTGACATGTAACAAGCAGATGTAATTTGTTGTTCTTTTTATATCTCTGGCCCCTGCTCTTTGCAGACTCTGTCTGACATGGTTGTTATTTGCATTTAGATCTATGTAAAAGCATTTCAGCATATTAAAAGGTTTTATTTTTTGGAGGGAAAAAAAAAAAGAATAATTCTGATTATTTATGTTGATATAAATAACATATTTTTAGGAGCCAAAAATGATGTATAAACATACAAAAACTAAGTTATGTTTAAAGGGAAAGTGATGGGGTTATTAATTTACTTTTCATGAAAGCACTTCACTAATTACTTGGTAACTTGGTGTGAAACACTGTTTGATGCTGTTATAGTTGATGTACTACAAAATATTGTAAAAAATTAAATTATAAAAAGCGATTCTTCTGAACAACCTACAGTCATGTGAAAAAGGTTTTCACAGGACTCATAGAAAACAAAGTACACCTGGTGATTCAGTAGCTTGTACGACCTATAGCACCAAAACATGAAGCAATATTTTTCTGTATGACTTTATCAATCTCTCACATAATTCTAGAGAAATGTTGCCCAGTTCTTCTTTACAAAATTGTTTCAGGTCAGTGATATTTGCTGGCATAATTATACACCGCTCTCTTAAGATGACAAAACAGTATTTCAGCTAGGTTGAAATCAAGTCTGGAATTTAACAGGGCCAAACCACTGATTCTTTTTTTTCTCTCTATCCATTGACTAGAATGAAATCTAATGAAATAGATTTGCCGATGCACTTATGACCCTGTTGCATGACCAAGTTTCTGGTGGACAGATGGCGTTACATTTGACTGTAGAGTACTTTGGAGTGCAGAGAAATTTCTTGTTGACTCAGTGTCTGCAAGGTGCCCAGGTCCTGTGAGCGTTGTTTTTAACTAATACGCTCTGTTTGTTTTTCACCAAATGTGCTGCTTTGCACTATGGCCACACATCTATACAATCATGTTATGTTCCAGAAGTCTTGTGATTTCTTCAGATGCACATTAAACCTAAGCTGTGCTGTTCTTTCTGGATAGAAGAAGCTTTCTTGTGGAAACTCTCCCAAACAAGCCATCCTTCTTCAATCTTGATCTAATTGTACAGTCATGAACTTTAACATTCATGAACCTTAACAAGTAACATGCTACCTTG
This sequence comes from Diplotaxodon limnothrissa, assembly GCF_057381915.1. Classification (NCBI taxonomy): domain Eukaryota; kingdom Metazoa; phylum Chordata; class Actinopteri; order Cichliformes; family Cichlidae; genus Diplotaxodon; species Diplotaxodon limnothrissa. The sequence goes on from NC_140596.1 coordinate 20,428,284, forward strand.
GGCCTTTATAGTCTAACACATTGTGCTTGTTTTTTTCGATTTCTCTCTGACCTTGGGATGAGTTTGCTGCGACGTCCACTCCAGGGAACATTTTGTAATAGAAAACTTCTGCTTTTTTGGAGGTGCTCACATTTGCTGATGATTAAATAATCAGGTGCATTTGATTTGCAGCACCTGGCCTATTATTTACTATTGAAGAAATAGGGGTGTACTTAGTTTTTCACAGGAGTACAGAGTCCTGTGAAATCTTTCATGCAGCTGTCTGTGATGACATGTTTTCTATATAGCCCTACACGTTATGTTCAACAAATATGTGGAGTCGCATACATCTGACAATATATCTGACTCCTCTGTTTAGATATTGACAAACCTTCTGAATAATTAGCAGTATTAAATACAGTAGTGCATTTTGACTGAAGTAGAGCTCTATAATTCTCGTTTTGTCATTAATTGTAATTAATTTGGAAAGATGTGTACATTCTGATAAACATGGTTTATTTTCTTTCTTCAGATCATTTAATTTATGTTGTGGGAACCAAGAGTGATGATAACTTAGTTTATCTGTTAGAAAACGCCCATGGCTACTCTAGTATTTTATGCCAAGGCAATACTTAAGTATGGTCCAGGCTTTAAGTGGTTCTTTAGAGCTCAAATTTAAAGTATCGTTCTTTATAAGTAGCTCTTAATGTACAGTGTATCAAAGTAGGCACTAAAACTATTAAAGTGTATTTGGGCGATGATATGGACTACATTACAAAGCTGGGGTGTAAGGATGGTGGTGTTAACTGTCTGCTAGCGTAATGAGAGAGTGAGCTGTCAGAGACATGCATGTAATGGCTCCCTTGCCAGCCGCCCAGTTCAGGCCCTGTGGGACATAGCACAGACAAACCATTTCTTTCACACTGTCTCATCTCATGCATTCACTTCAACTCCAGCTCACTGTCTTTTTCTCTCTGTCTCGTCTTCCCTTCTCACTTACTTCTTTCTCTTTCTTCTTTGTTAAACTCTGACCTGTACAGGGACTATGCCTGGTCTCTAATATCTTTCGTCTCTTTCTGTTGCACAGACAGTAAATTGTACGCTTACTAACAATCACACACACACACACACACACACACACACACACACACACACACACACACACACACACACACACACACACACACTCTGAATCTCATGGAGCATGCAGGACTCATGAAGGGCATTTAGTGACTGTATCCCATAGGATGGCCTACTCTTTTTAGTATCCAGTGGATTTCTCATGGGCAGTGAAGTCTGCCCTCTCTGAAACGGGCAGCTTCTCAGTAGACCGAGCAGAATAGTCACACTCAGATGGTACATCTTTATATCTCTGACAGCCATAGTATGGTTTAAGCACTGCTCAGTTAGTACAGTGAGTTCCCAGTCTTCTTTACACAGGACATGTCTGTCAAGTGCAAAGTAATTTTACTTCAGTTTGAAGGAAGAAGAGTTGGCCTTTCACATAAAATTGTTATATTGGTAAACACTTAAAAAGGATACTAGATATGAACTAGTATCTAGTATGTGTTTTAGCTAGTTAAAGGTGTTGGTAATGCTACAGCCACATCTGTTGTCTCAAATACAGGATTTCACAAATGCAACATTCTTTCTGTGACTGAGATTCCTCATTCCCTCTTTCCCAGCCAATCTATAAGTGTTCGTCCCCGGAGGCTTGCTGTTATGACAGTTCTTTCGTCAGCCATTACTGCTGGTGTTAATGGCATGCTCGTTCTGACTTGACTGATTATCATATTGTGCATGCTGATTGACAGTTGACCTTCACACCACTTTATAAAGAACCCGCTAGATCCAGGGGGTCACCACGATTGCCTCCATGACAGCGTATTAATAATAATCTGATAGAATTACCAGGACCCAATTAATCTGCAGACTGCAGACAAGACAGTGGTTAAAGAGATGCTATTTCTAAGCTTGGCTGGTCCAATTCAGACATCTAGGTAGTTCATTCTTACTGACTACATGTCTATGTGATTCATAAAGGTAAGAATAATGGCTATGCAAATTCTTAGGTGAGGTTACACTGACCCACTGAGTTATATATGTAGCTGCCTTATAAATGAAAGATGGATAACAGGTAGGTTTCCTGTTATATAGCCTAGTCCAAAACTTTGCAATGTGTATATTTTGTGGAAAACTTAGTGACACGTTTTTGTTGTATTCAAGGAAATGAAGGGTGATTAGCTCCAGTCTCTTACATTCAGATGCAGTTGTGTTTGATAGATTTTTATATTTTGACCACCTTCAGTTATGCTGAATTTTAGCACAGTAATTGCATGTGAAATTTTGGGAAACATTTATCAAGTAAAAATGTACGGATGTAGTATATGCTGTGTAGTTTGTTTCAATAATTTTTTGATTGAAAGGATGTGACATATATATATATATATATATATATGTGACATTATATTTCTTATACGCTGTATAAAAGTTAGTATTTTTAAAGAAATAATAACTAACTACATCTGCTACTTCCGCTATCAAATAAATGAATTCTGGATGCTAAAGGAAGCCGTGAAATTACATTTATAATATACAGACTGTATCATCTTACTGACAATTTAGTGTTGTCATCTTGCTTCCTCTCAGTGATGGGCCTCGTCATTTGAGATTCTGTTTCTTTTTCAAATTGGCTTCGATGGATATGATCTGTAATTAAACATTTTAATAGGAGGGAGAAGAAATGAGGGCTGTGTTTGTTCAGTGAGAGATAACATTCTAAGAGAGTAACTAAGGCATGGCACGAACAGCCTAGCAATATTACTGCATGCTGAGCTGCATAATAAAGAGGGCCTGCATGCATATTAATATCAGCTCCCTGCATAATGTCTAGGTCTTATGACAGGCTTGGAAATACACTGACACCTCGCTGGTATTGCTTAACCTCTCCCGCTTCGTTATTTGCATCCACATTCTCTCATACTGGGTGGGATCTCCCCTAAGCTTGGTCTCACCCATATCAGTACCTCTGGCCCTGGCTGCCAGCCTGATTCCCACACTCCACCAGTTTTCACTCATTAGAAACGCATGGTGGAGGTATGTGATGCCAAATAAATTCCTCGTTCCCACTCGGTTGGTAGAAGCTTTTGGAAGAACTATAGCGACATCTGCATGTGCCATGGTTACAAAGCGCCAGGCTTATACCCGCCCACTTCACTGGGCTTCCCCTGCCAACCTGCTTCCTCATCTGTGCCGCCCCTCCCCCTCGTCCCTGCGGCACTCATGTCTCAAATTACTAAACATGGCTAATTGTGTGAGGCGTGAATCTCAGTTCATTTGAATATTCTGGCTTGGGGGGGGATTTGCCTTACGTAGGGGAAGAATTAAGCAAGGATGTACAAAATGGAAAAGGGGATGATCCGCAGTTGCATATGCAGGTATCTGTGCAGTCACATTTTGACTGTCGCTGGATTGTTTTTCCAAGCTGTTAATTTTGTAACTCACTGGGATATTATTTTGTTATTTAAAAGCTATTTGATTAAAAAATAACCTGAACTTTAAATTTTGTTACTTGCTTTGTTTTCAAAAAGGTCGCATATTCCGAATCTTCTTTATGGGTCTTTATGATTTAAAAGGTTTTTGCTTTTGCTTGCTATTATTTAATCTTGATAGTGGAATGATTGTGGTTCACATTTAATTACTTTTCTCTACCTGCGTCCTGTGTGACTATAAAATATTGAAATTCACTGGATTTGGAGAATGGGGTGGTGGTGGTGGGGGCTCAGTTCTCACAAATTAATACACATATATTAGGCCTGATTCCAAAGGAATAACCAGTGTCAAGTTTAGTTGTGTGAATATTTTAGATATGTTTATGTGAGATGTAACCTGAAGTTTTGTTATGTTAGGGAATCATGGGGAAAAAAAACATGCAACAGGATTAGTCTCAATTATTCTCTTCAAGTATGACAATGTTTTAGTCCTGTCCCTGTCACTTAGACTGTGTCCAAATCACACCTGCGTTCACCTGCTCTCACTCATATAACACTTTTAAGCTCTTGCACAAGATCACATTAAATCACAGCAAATTGCTTCTTTCAGTCCCCGCCTTTGCTGATCACAAGTCTGAGATCGCAATTAAAAATCTAATTTCTGTTCCATTCAAAAATCCACAAACATCCGTTAAGTTCTACATGAACAGACATTCAGTCTATCTGCGATGGCTTCTCGCACGGATTGCAAGGTGCTCAATTAATCCTCGCTAAAAAGGCTGAGCGCACTGACTTTTTTTTTTTTTAATTAATGTTGAATTAAACGAATTGACAGGTTGCCAGAAACGAAGCGCGCAGCTTTGAAGATTGTTATCGCATAATGAGTTGCTTTTTTCCCCCCCTCTTTATATTTTATGCTTTTCTGTTTCCACTCTCTCACTCGATGCTGCCATTTGCCCGTATGCCTTAGCGGTTTAATGATATGCAAATGAAACATGCATAAAACCATTCTGCTGTAGAATGATTAAGCACAGAAGACATTAGCAAGTGCCTGCCACAGTGTCTGTTGTCTCTTCTGCATTCCGCTTCGACAGGGCACCAACACCACTCTTACAAAGATTAATGCCGCTAATGCACTAATCATTTGAATAACACGCATAGCATCCAGTTTGATTGAAATTAGATTCCAGGAGGGTTTCTTCTCACTCCAGCTTTGTAAGATCCAGAACCAGGGAAGGCAGATGTCTTCATATGTGAGAGTTGGTGCTCTAGAGAGCATGCAGAGAGCAAAGAGACCAGGTTTTTCCAAGAGGGAGCACTTAAACATCACTGGCAATGTTGGAGCTTTTCTCAGCTTGTTTGTGAGTACTGTGGCATTATTTGACTACTGGCATATAACGAAGGAAGAAAAATATCTCCGTTCTTGCTTACCCTCTCTCTCTCTCACACACATGTGTACACACACACACACACACACACACACTCCACCCCCAATTCCATTCTGCTCTCTCGTGCAAGCCCTTTTTTTTTTTTTTTTTTTTTTTTTGTAATCCATTTGTGTGATGAAGACACTGCACAATTAACATCCCCCATGGAATTAAATAAAGGGGTGATTATCCAAAGTTCATTAGCGCCGAAAGATTAGAAGATCCATGTGTCTCCATGTGATGAATGGAGAGGAAATACGCCACCAATTATGAAATAAATTGCTAATCGCATTTCTTGCGATCATGATTGTTGCGTTTGCGATGCCCAAAAAGATGCCATCTTTCAAGCAGTCCTTCCTCAGTGGTGGTACTACAAGATTCAGACATCTTGGTAGTGCCAGTATTGGGTAGCAAGCACAAAGATGTTATAATCCCTTCCTTTGGATGAGTTCCTTAATTATTCATATTGCACAACCATGCCCGTCTTCCAAATAAATCCCAGGGAAACAATTAACAATAATTGTTGGTGCCAGTGAATGAATATCCATGCGTTGCTAATTACTGTTTTAATTCCAATTGTGCATATTAATCGCGAAAACGAACTTAACGAAATCCTCCGTTGTCTTCGCAGCGATGCCCATCCTTGGCTCTGTGCCCGATGCCAGCAGACTGCGCTGGAGCAACAGAAACGTTCCTTCCAACCCAGAGAGTCCCCCAAACTGTGATTCAAACCAGTTGGTAAGTCTGCGTTGCATCTGTTTATGATAGTTTAGTGCGGGAGGGTATATCCTCAAAGGGTGGAGTTTGTTCATTTCTTTTGGGTGGTGGGCAAGAAGGGGGCAAAAAAAAGTCGTGGAGCTGTGGAGTGTGGGTGTGGAAGATGTAATGAGTTCCCACGGCCTCACTACCCCCAGTGTGGCTGCAGCCAGGCCAGCACCTCCCCTTCGGTGTTTCTTGAACTCGGCTTGTCTCCTTGTTCCCATGCTTTCTGTGCCCATTCCAATAACTTCCAGTCATTTCCATGCCAACTCTCTCGCTTGGCTCTCAGGCTGCCACGTATATCGAGCCTATAGGAATTAAAGTCTGTTACAATTGTTGGGAATGTAGATGAATCGCTAGAATGACGGCATTGCTCTCTGCTATTGATTGACTTGCTACACATGAAGAAATTCTGATCTTTTTATGCAGATTTTTTTTTTCTCTTAGAAGTAGTAAAATATTCAGTGGGGCACAGAACGTGTTATTACTTTTGATAACCACAAGTTGAAAACAAAGAGAAAAAGATTAATTGCTGTCTGGCTGCTGATTATAATTTGTTTTGGCAGTTCATTAGTATGCATCCTCGTGTTTGCATTTTTTGTCTCTCTTTTGTGTCTGTGACATTGTAAACAGCTGCTATTGAGCTTCAGGCATAGCCCCTTAGGTCTACTCTTTACCCCCTCCTCCTCTTGCGAGCGATTGGCAGATTGGTACTGTCTGTTGCAGTAGTAGTACTCTTTCATTGTGGCTGCCAACCAGTGCAATAAGAAATGGTAGTTTACAATGGAGAAAACATTGCGTATAGAGCGAAGGGAGTTGGCACAAAAAGAGGCACTCTCCTCACTTCAAGACTTGAACAGTTCTGTACTTTCGTCTGGCTTCATCATGGTTGTGTTTTTCTTTTCTTTGATCCCCTGAGAAGTCGTTCCTTTGATTGAATGTGTTTCTAATTAACGCAGTAAATTTTACTCCAATTAGTCGTATCTGATACCGTAATTTCTCTGTTTGTTCTGTTCGCTATTGTTTTTGGCAGCCGGTATGTGAAGGGTATCCGTTTGTGTCGACTTGGCTTTATCGTGGTATATTTCCTTCGTCCTTCGCTGGATTTCGTGCCAGATGCCATTACGTTCCCGCTGGCACACCACTTGAGACCCGTAAGTGCCATATTACTCCTTGGCAATCCTCCAAACACGTGACTTTTACCCAAGTCTTTAAATGCCAGCTGCGAGGTTGGTTTGCCATCTTCAAAAGATATATCCTTTACTGTTAAATGAATGAGTTGGCATAGCATCTCCTGCCCAGATGGCTGGCTGGCTGGCTGGCATAGAGAGCGGTGCCTCAGATGGTTAGAGGGAGAGAGCAAGAAGGAGCGTAAGGGAGGAGCTTTTTCTTGTGCCACCGCCACACCCCCCTTTATCACTAGAACAACAAAACATCCTTGAGTTCCTATTGTTTTTGCTTTCGATTTTACGTCTTCTTAATTAATCCCATGTGTCGCTGCCACCGTTTCCCACGCTTGTGCACCTGGCACCAATCGTCTCGAATGGACTTCCTGTCTTACGTAGTCTGTGATCTGCAGACTTTTTGCTGTATTTCGAAGTACCTGATATCCACCCTTGTATTCTCATCAATGTGCCATGCTGCAACACCTAATCCATCTTATTGATAGCTCCCGGAGTTCTTTCAACTCGCATCTTCAGATCTTCATCAGATGTTCACAAGGTCCTCCTTGGATAGTCCTAACTAATGACGAATGTGCGTCTCAAGGCCCTTATCTTCACTCCAACTTTTAATATTGACTAAACAAGCCATTATTAAAAATAAAATAAATAAATAAAAAGAACAAGAATTTTAAAAAACTTGAAAAAAGAGGGACTAAAACCTTATGATGCTACCAAAATGACAGCAGCATCCTCCGTCTCCCTGGCTACATCTAACTACCTACCCTAGAGAGCGAACAGAAGTCCGCCTTGGTGCTACCACTGAATGGATGGCACTGTGCCAACTTCTCTCTGCCATCAACCGCATTCGCTCCTTGTTTCCCTTATTTGCCCATCCCCTTTCTATCTCAGTCCCTCTCTTACTCACCCTCCTCCTCTCCCTAGCCTTTCTTCCACATGCCCAGTACACCCAGCTTCCCTCGCCCTCTTTTCTTCTGTGGCTAGACATTAATTAACATTTGAGTTAATTGATTCTAGAAGCCGAATTTCGAATGCAGGTTTTGTGCCCCGCCGTGTAACCCACGTGCCAGGCATCAGTGCTGCTTTGCCTTTCCTCTGCCCTGGTACTGAATGGTGATAGAGCTTCGACCAACAAATAGCAACCCTAATGTAGTGCAACAAAACCAGGGCGAGCTGTGGCTATTTGTGTCACAGTGCACAGTGAAGAATCTCAATCCCAGTTTATCAGCCTGTAGCTGATTGAAGTTGACATTAAACAGTTTGATCCTACAGGACTGTGTTGTCCTAACATTTTATAAACAATCAGAGAGCCGCCTATGCCCCGTACCACCCTTTGGTTTTTCTTTCTTTGCTATATTTTCCTCAATTCTGTCTTCTTGCCTTTTCGCTCACACTACACACTTCTCTCTTTCCTCTCTCGCTTGCTCGCTTTGTAATTTTCTTTAATTGCTTCCCGATCATTTATCCTGCCTCCTACCGTCTGTTTTGCTGTTATTTTTGTCGGACACGAATAAGAAGCGTAACAGCCAAACGACTATGTATTCCGACATTTTTGATAAAGCACTGGGTAAACTAGCACTAATGATCTTTTAATTCTTGTTTGTGATTAGCGTTTTCATCAGCAGCGCATATTTGATTAAATAATTATCTTGGACACAGCTGCTTTCTCTTTCGTTGCCTTTTATTCTAGTCGTTTGGTACGGCGCAGATGAGATTCAAAGGCGGGAGATAGAAATAGCTTAATTATTTAATAAAAATGACCCTCCCTTTCGAGGAGGGTATGTTCGCTGCTCTTAATTAGCAATGCAGTGGCTTGCTTTAAGTGTTGAATAAGAATAGAATAATTAAGCGAGAAGTTTATGGATGCTTCGGGTGCTGTGTGACTTCATATGATTTTTACGTTAATTAAATTGCCTCTATTTCTTTCGTCTTATATACTGGACACAATTTATCGTTGATAATTACTTAGCTGTATGATCAAAGTTGAGTCTTTTCTAAATCTGATGTTTCAGGGAAGCAGTGCCAAAGTGATTCATAGGTCTCAAACATGCTGTTATTATTGTTTCACACTTTTTTTATTATTATTAAATAAAAAGCAGCAACTGGGCAATTGAGGCAACAAGAGGAATTCATTATGCAAATTGGCCAGTATTTGCATAATGTCTTATGCCAAGAATATGCAAATGAGCCGTATAATTTATGAGCGCCTGCGTCTGTCTCATAGTGTTCCCATAACTTACAAAGAGTTTTTTTTTTCACCTCGCTTCTCCTCCTATCCAGGCTGGCACGACACGCACCACTCTAACAGACCAGACCCACACTAAACAAGCACACCCACAAAAGGGGTTGCTGGCTGGGTACTTTGACTGGGTGGGAAAAAACTTGTCTGGCAGACTGATGGGGGGATAAGAAGGCGAAGGGAGGGAATGGGTGGTATGGGAGAAATGTGTAGGGGGGCACATAAATCCCTCTACAAAGGCTCAGTACCAGATGCTAATTCTCTAAAACAACTGCGAAACTAAATAAAATGAGAGGCAAAAAACAAAGGCGGAAGATTTTGACTGGGCGGAGCGACAGCGATTTCTGACTATTCCTTTTGTCTTGTTGTGTGAGCGTTTGTTGTTCACTCTTTCCCTTTTCTTTGATGCCCGCTTTTGAGAATGCTTTTTTTTGCCATTGAAGCTGGCAGCTTTTTCCTCTTGTGGAGGATTTCCTCATGACTCAGTTGGATGAAGGCAGCCGAGTGCTGGGTGGGATGGAGAGGAGAGAGAAACATAGGAGAGAGAGGCTGTATCTCAAGGCATGCGTGTGTGGGCTCCAGTCAGTCTCCACTAGTACCCTGGGATGCCACCACTCAGCCCAGCCAAGCCCAGCACAGAGCCATCCAGGCTGAATCCAGGGAGAGTAGGACCAGACATCCTCATGTGTGATATAAATTGCACGCCAATTGTTTGGGCTTTTCATTCCCCAGCAGGATCCTGCTTGCTGCAATTATTCTATTACGACTCGTTTGTAACGATTGGCCTGCTTTGCATATTTGATATGAGGCTAATGGCTAACGAGACAATTCCGGAGGAAAAAAGCCACCAGGGACACCGTTGGATAAAAGGCATCCTTCCCTGCACTCCAACTCACTGAGGACTAGAATGTTTTAAAAAAAAAAAAGAAAAAAAAAGATGTTTGTTTTCTGAATTCTTCTTCAGGCCTTGTAACCACAGAAATTCCAGATGTCATGTCGTCATATTTTTGCATCAGCTGCCTCTGTCCTGGAAGTTGGAATCTTTCTGTGTTTCCTTATGCTTAGACACAGCTGAGATTGTGATTGTAGAAAGGTGTTTATTCCAAGACTACCCCATTGCACACAAGCACAGTGAGTGTGCCACCTCTTCCTGAGCCTGAAGGGGCATCTGTTCCCTCCTTCTTGGACAATTATTGTGTAGCAGTGGACGTGTGTGTGTGTGTGTGTGTGTGTGTGTGTCTGTCTGTATGCCTGTGTGTGTTTGTGTCCATTAGGGCACATGAGAAGCAGAAAGAGATGAAGGAGGTTGTTATGTAAGTCAGCATGTCGCTCTCCTTGCTTGTTTAACAAATGTACACAGATATATATACACATGCTTTGATGAATGTCTCACCATCTCTGTTGCTGTATGACGACTTTGGATTATAGAAGATGAGAGAACTATCGTGTGGAAATACTGACTCTCCCATCGCATTATTTATTATTTTATAATTTTACCTTTCGACTGTTAAAATTCTGTCTTGCACGCTGTTATGGTTCGTTTCGCTGATTCCAGCTTGCACGTTTCTAAATTAGACTGTCAGATGATTTTCCATTGCTTTTTCATCTTGTAACGATTCTCGTTTTGCATTTTTTTAAGTCATAATTTCTGCTCCGTAATGAGGCTGTGAAATTGCCAAGGTTAGATTTCAATATGTATGGTATTCATGCGGCAATTAGTTGGACATGTAACTGTACTCAGGGCTTTCTGGGATTACACAGGGCATTTAATCTATTGAATGACACATATAGCGGGGTAATATTTCCATTTAAATGCCGTAAGATGAATATGCATTAGAAAACTTGCATTAATGTACGGCTGATTTCACAAACTGGTTGCTTTAATAAGCAAAGTGATCATGTTTTAAAATTGTTTAAGCATCACAATCACTGCAGCTTGTGTTCGCATGAAATTATTTTATAAATTAGCCCTCTTAATTACAGGGTTGTGTGATTTATTATTAGTGAATGCAAATACGTGCTGTTAATTACTGTTGATAAAAGGCAATAATGAAGAACGATTTGGCCATAAGAATGACCCAAAACACTGAGATTTCAGCAAAATGGTACATACAAGTACTGTAAGTTTTTAACTCTTATATCAGATACCTAAGATAAAAAAATGTGATTGTAATAGTTTGGATAGTTTGAACAAGTGCTATTGTCAGAAATATAAAACGCGTTAAAAATAAAATGCATTCCCATGAAGGTTTCCATGACTATATATAACATGCAGGAATATACCGAAGTAACTCCTATTGTCTAATGATATTACATTTTCATGTAACTAACTTCCAAACTAGCATACAGTCTTCCCCATAGATGCTAACCCTATCTACCCAGATGAACCTTTCTCATTGGTGCAGTATGAAGCGGAGGATTAAATATGTCTATCCATCATTGGGGAAGCTAGTAACTTATATCCCCACCTCTACAATTGTACAGGCTATAATTTAAAGTGATTCTGAATTTCCAGTATATATATATATATATAATTAAATTATACAGCAATCATCTGTTTACTTACTACAACTTTGTAAAATTCATTGCCAAATCAGGGTATTAAAATAGTTTTTAGCACTTTGTCAGTATGTTGCTCGGGACTGAACCAAAGAGAAACACGGTCAGTGTAGTACAATATTATCACAGTAGTCATCTGACTGAATGTAGTTGGTTAGGGCAATCAGCAAAACTGTAGACAACTAAAGTATTGAAAGTGTTTGCTAAAAAGTTGTGAAATTTGTTACATCGACTGGGACAGCACCCGCAAGGTTTATTGACTCTAACTTTGCCCCAATATACATTCATGCACGTAACCTTTAGGCCATATAGCTATTTTTTCAAAATTAGGTACTGTGTAAACCCAGTTTAAAGATCATGGAAATATCACCATATTGGGTTTTATTAAATTTTTTATAAACAAAAGTTGTCATGTATTTTATATATTTACATTTCTGTTTATCACAGACAAGTTAAACTATTAATCAGGAAAAAAACTGAAAACGCATCTGTGCAACACCAAAGTTGTAATATGTAATGTGGATGTGGACATCATTTTTTGAAGCACAGAACATTGAAGCATTTGGCCTAAAAAGGCAACACCGTTTTTTTGCTAATTATGATTTTCTTTCTAAGAGCTATAAGTGACACCTTTCTTCTATGCAGAATTCTATTTTATAATAAAATAAATTGTCAAACATTTCCACAAACTTGCGTAAGTTATAGGTCTTCTCTCAATGAATCAGTTGCAAATAAAGTGCCTTGCTATTGGAAAATAATTACATGGAAAAAGTTGCTATACGCCCACCATTACCCGACTTATTTTACAGTTACATCAGATTGATATAAAAAGCCAAAAGTCGGGTACCTACATCATTTTCCAATATGTTTATAACTTCTCTAGATAACAGGACATCTGCGTTAATTTTTCTTTCTCTCTCTTTTTTTCTTTCTTTCTAAAACTCATCTCCATAATTTCCCCCATAACCGTTTAGATGTTTTGCTCATACCGAGGCTACCAGTTTGTGGCTGACTCTGAACTCTGGCTATCTTTAGCTTAAGTCATTTCCCTTTGTTAGCTTATTAGGATACCTAATGAGATTTAAGTATCTCATTAGGTTTGTTACAAAAATTTTCATAGTGGTTTGCTGACACTTACTTTGGTGAATTTTGTGTATTTCTTGCTCACAATGAAGAAGTCACTAATAGCCAAAGCTACATGCTATCATGTATGAGCAAGTATTTACCTGTGTTGCTGTATGCAGTCAAACAGCTCATACAGTCCCGATCAAAGGTTTAAGACCACTTGAAAAATGGCAAAACTAATTTTTGTATGGTTTATCTTAACAAGGTTCCAAGTAGAGTTTCAATATGCAACCAAACATTCCAAAAATTCGTTGCGGCATGCTTGATGCAGGCGTTTCCATGAGGTGAGTAGGAACATTTCTCCAAGTGGTGAAGACGACCGCACGAACGGCATCTACTGTCTGGAACTGTTGTCCATTTTTGTTAAAGTTCCTTGCCGTCCTTCCCCAAAGGTTCTCAACTGGATTGAGAACTGATGTTATTCTCCTGGAAGAAACTCCTTGTCCTGCAGGCATTGTGTACTGTAGCGTTGTCCTGTTGAAAAACCCAGTTGTTACCACACAGACGAGAGCCCTCGGTCACGAAGGATGCTCTTTCCAACATCTGGACATAGCCAGCGCCCATTTGACACCCCTGCACCTCCTGAAGCCCCATTGTTCCACTAAAGGAAAAAGAAAAAAGGAAAAGGCACCTAGACTATTATGGCACCCCTTCACTGTAGCATGTAGAAAACATCTCAGGTGGGATCTGCTTGTCATGCCAGTAATGTAAGAAACCATCAGGACCATAAAGGTCTCATCAGAGAATAAAACTTTCTTCCACCCTTCAGTGTCCCATGTTTAGTGCTCTCTTGCAAAGCCCAAACGGTCAGTTCTGTGGCGTTCAAGGAGACGAGGCCTTTGAAGACATTTTTGTTTTTGAAGCCCTTCAGTCTCAGATGCCATCTGATGGTTATGGGGCTGCAGTTGGTACCAGTAACGGGCGTAATTTGGTTCGAGGATCATCCAGTGTCTTGACGGACAGCCGTTTGGATCCTCTGGCTCAGTACTGGTGAACTTTTTTTTGGGTCTTCCACTTGACTTGTTTTTTCCATAACCATTGCCATTCTTCAAGTGGTCTTAAACTTTTGATTCGGGACTGTATTTGCACATCATTGTATTTCTAATAGTAATTAAAAAAAGAAAAGAAAAAAAATATTTTTGCCTTTTAACCAGTGACCTGTTTTTACTAAACAGTTCTTGTGTGGTAATATGTGTGCTAAGTCTGAGACATGTCGGCTTGTCATACAGGCCTAGTTGGTTGGGACCTTTACAGCCAAACCAAATGATGTATGGACTTGCCACCAGCATACTTTTCTTACCTCTGGTGTGGCACTGCAGTAAAGAAAATGTTTTACGCCTGTTATTGTTTACAGCCAAAATGTTGTCATAGTCATATCAAGTTGTCATGGCAACTTAGCCCAGCTGAAACGCTATGCCCCTTCATTGCTGTTTGCAGCTACATACTCTGGAAATCTTTGTTTATACTTGTTATAAACATGTTATGACTCATAATGGTAACAATAATGTCCTTGGATGAATAAAATCAAAATGGATTAGTCCATTTGAATGTATTATATAGTTTAAATTTTAGCAATAAGATTTTTAGGATCTATATAGTTTTTCACTTCCTATTTTTATTTTTTCATTGAGCAGCTTTATAGCTGAAAAGGAAAGGGTTTCTTCCATAAGAGTATTAAATATCCTCCTAATAAAACCAACAAGGCAAGGCATCAGATTATTTATCTAGGTCCGAGGGGTTAATTTTTTTTTTTTCCCTGTATTTTCACGTAACTTTTCACACTGAGAAGGAAAATGTTTGTTATATGTTTCCGTTTTGATGAACTTGTCTTCTGTTGCTGTTGTGGATTTATTTCTGCCAGATTTTTTTCACTATAATTGTGATAAATAAGTTTTGGACTCAGATATAATCAAACACTATATTCTGTCTTTAAGAACAAGATAATGTGTTGTAATGCATTCTTCTAGATCGTACACAGTTAGGTTGGCTCTCTAAAATCTGTGTAAAATGATCTTTTAATACACGTAATTCCTAAAATATGATTGTTTGATGAAATTAAATGAATTTTGGGCACACTATAATCCTGAATATTTATCAGCTTGGTGAATGTGATAGCATAGCTGTAGCCTGCAACCACAGTATGATGGTACAGAGTGATTGTGTTTTAAAGGAAAAGCATAAATGAGAAGCAAGGCTAGATTGTTACTTTCATTGACAGCTCCCTCCACATTCAGTGCACCCCTTGATCTCTCAGCACACATTAGGAGGTGAGAATTTATTTCAGCACAAGACGTTCCCATAAAAGTGGCAATCTTGTTCCACTAACATGAAGGTTTTAGCATTCTGGTTAACAGCATCTGAAATCACAGAGACGCAAATGGATCTATCCACAAATCCAGCCATCCATGAATAATGTCACCCAGCCTATGTAAAAGCATGTATTGTTGGAGGGGGGGAAAGTGTGCTCTCTCAATTTAAGGATATAATTGCATTTCGTCTGTGTTAAATATAGTTTAAATTTTAGCAATAAGATTTTTAGGATCTGGTGGGGGTTGAAAAGGTATCTGGTTCTAAAAATGTTATAAGAGGTTGAATTTTGTTTTAGCAAAACGTGAGTAAGTAGTCACCTGCTAGCTATTACCTCATGTGTATGAATGTTTCACTGTGTTGGGCTTTCTCAGCTTTCATAAAGCCCACGCAACATGTTTCCTAGTGTACTGATGCACTCTCTCTCTTGCTTACTCACTCGTTCTCTCGCTCAATCTCATCCGCATGCATGCAAACATAAGTACATGCATACATTATAAAGAATGAATGCCTAAAAGTCCTGTCTTTTTGTAGCGTTTTTTGGTATTATTTTTGGTGTATGAGGAAAAGCCTTATTTAGTACCTGTGTAAATATAGGCTGATAGGCTGAAATGATATTTAATGTGGTCATGACAAAGACATCAAAAAGAAAGATCTAATATAGTCTTATTGGAATTTGCTTAGCTTCCACATTTTTACAGACACTGAGTGTAATTTCAGCATCTGGACATTGATATTGGAGGCTTAACAGAAGCCTTTATTTCAGTGTGTGAGTAGATCCTGCTGTGAAACACATACAGCCTCCTCCTCAACATCATCAGGTCAGAATTCAATGTGCCTTTCTTAACAGCAGAATTATACTACCCTGTTGCTGTGGCAAGTAAAAAAATGCCAAACGTGACATTTATATATGGCTACAACAAGTCAGATAGTTGAGTTTAGCCAACTTTAAATTTAAATCGCTGCTTCTTAGAATTTTTCTGTCAATGTTTAGTGAGATGTACAGTCGATAAGATCGCTGTCTGCCTGTGCCTGAATCGGCAGCTCAGAAAGTCTGCTTTGTCAACATGACAGCCAAGCTCTGTGTTATCTGTCATTGTCTAATTATATTTTCACATTCGTCGTGGCAGTTATTGCAGTGCAGGTATTTGCATGTGTCTGTGTGCATGTGTGGATGTGTTTGTGCATGTCTTCTGCCTCATTGCACTTCCCTCTGCTCTTACCAGCAGATGCTACCACAGCCCCCCTGCCTTCTCACCCTCGATGAACCGGAGACAAGTGCCAGAGGGTAAACACGTCCACTGCCACATGTCCCTAAATGGTTGCATTTAGCATGCACCACATGCCACATTAGTAGAAGCATACTCATCTGTGTACTCGCACATGCACTCTGATGAGTCTAATCCTGAAATGCACACCTGTACAAAGGGGACTAACGCTGTGTTAAGCAGTTATGTTGACTACTGCATTCAGTGCACATTATCGTAATTGTAAGCAGAATCTTGCATTATTCAGACTGAGTAGAGGGAGTGCAGTAATTAAGACTCTTGTAGTTTTTTCATAATTCATCTGCATTAAAGCCTCAGCAGTTTTACTGGGATAAACACAGCTGGCACATGATGGGATGTACGACGAGACTATGTAGTACCTGCTGCAGACTTGCTGTCTTTTCTTTTGAGCACACAGCTAGTTAAGTTTGAAATTGGACATTAACTTTAGTTGGTTTAGCTTTTGATTAAATAAATAGCTATTTTCCTTCATGATCTCTGCCAGTGTAGTCTCTTCTTATGCGCTAACACCAATTAGGTTTTAAAATCTGGAAAACTGCGACAAATTTACTGAGAGAATTTTAGGTTATCGGTTGAAGGATGTATTTGCTTGAAGAATCCTACATGCATTGTCTCTGTATACTTAATTACATATACAAATAGGTTCTGACCTGTTTATTTGAATGAGTGGAATGAGGGAGCAGCACTAAAGTATTGACATTCAAATGTGTTAGCATTGACAAAAATGGCTCACTGAATAGAGCTATAATTTGAACATGTAGTGAGAGTTTAAATACATTTATTTTATGCTGACAGTAAGATATATTCTGAGGGATAAACAGTGTAGCTCAAGGCTACTTAAAGACAAAAGTCAGAGAAGGCAAAGACGGCATGTGAATGCATACCTTGTAAGTCTAAAGTGAGATGGTCCTTTGCTGAATGCAGAAACATAAAGAAATGTACAAAGCAATCACAGATTAATGATAAATTCTTGTAATATTACTTCACGTTATTTCACACACAGTATTGTAATATTGTTTCACATTTGTGAATATGTAATATTGCAGCAATAATTCTGTGTTCCCACATAGCTTTTTAAAAAAGCTTTCTCTCTGAGTAGAAACAAGTGAGATGTATAAGCAATGCTGAAATGTTATTTCATCTTAAAATCATTCAAACTATTATCGTCTAGTAGAGCTGGGCGATATAATAAAGAACCTTGAACCTTGATAAGATTTATTTCATATCACGATATGTTTTTTTTCATTTCAGGCGATAACGATATATATCACGATATAAGCCAAATAACTATATTTGTAAGATTTAAATGTGCCGTTGCTCACAAGTAAAATGTGAAATAATTAGCAGCTTGTTTTTATTTAAATATTTATTTCCCATAATAAGTTCAACAGGGTAGATGTACGTAAGGAACATGAGACTTTTTCAGATAAATAAAGGCAAATATTGCAAACTACACAAAACGCAGCCGCTAAAGCGTTTAAGTTTCAAAATAGAACAAACAAAAGACTACTAAATTGTCAATTCCACTTACAAACAAAATTTTAATTCTAAAAATAAATCTTAGTTTGTTTTACAGAAGAACAAACAAAATTGACTAACTTTTGTCAATATCAAATGCACTGAGAACTAAAAGGAAATTCTCAATCTCTCCTTGTTGTATAGCTTAACTTTTCAAACAGTTTTAACAGTTACTTTAGTCTGACAAAAGCCGAATGACGAATTAGCGCTTCCAGTCAGAGATTGCGCATGCACCGCTTTATTGTATTTCCAGACTTGCTTTCGGCACAATTTACAGTGCGCGCTACTCTGTTTTTTGTCAGACTTGAAATAGCCGAAATACCTTCACACTACGGAACTTCTATGGTTCTTCCGTTCGACAATCTCTCCGGCATTGGAACCATCATCTGTTTTTTTTTCTTCGGTAACCTTCGCTCACGCTCTCTGTTGATTTTTCTCTAGTCCGCAAACTCATTTCCTTCTTTACTTGGGCAGCCCGGCTGGCTGCTTCCCAAACAAATACACATGTGCGCCTTGGCACTTGTGCTGCATGTAACAAGTCACATGACGTGACGCTGTGATTGGTTCGGTTCTGCGCTACTTAATTTGGATTGGCTGTTCTTTTTTTTCTTTTATTCTATCGCAATAGTTTAATTTTTCTATCGAGAAAAGGTTATTTCGCAATACATATCGTTATCGTTCTATCGCCCAGCTCTATCTTCTAGTAATAACAACCTGAACCTCTGTAACAGTGCCTGAACAATAGTTTGTAGATTATTTATACATTATATATTGAAGTTATGCGGTCCTAATATTTGCTAGGTCAATAACGAACACATAAATCAGATTGGACTTATGTATGAGGTTGTGAGAAACAGCCTTACAGGCTTAGTTGATCATTTAATGAACGGAAGCACACAATCTAGGAAATTAAGATACGTGTGACCTTTTCTAGTGTACTATGGTTGTCCTAGCTTTAGGGCGACATCAGTGTGCGTACATGTGTGTGTGTGTGCACACTTATACCTCCTGCCTTTGCCTGTCTGATACACAGGAAGTGATCCCACAGCTTTTTGAAAGGTCAGGACAGCTGTGCCTTTTGCAGCCATGACATTGGATTAGCAAATCTACAAACATATGTGTATTTAGGCATGAGGCAAGGCCGCCTCTGCATGATTCAAAAAAACAAAGGTGGTCATTCATTTTATGTGAATGGCCTCCATGAAGCCCCCCACTTTAAATTATGATTCATATAAGATACGTTATATGGGACCGGTGTTAAGTTGTCACAAGAATTTCTTGCTATTCATGGTTGAATGATTTTAATTAATTTTCTGGTATAATTAGCATTTGTATCACACCGAGGACTGTGAGCCACATGTAGTGGGTCATCCATGCCATCCATTCAGATTGCCAGTCTCTCCTGCCTTAGCCCTCAACACACCTCTTCTCCCGGCAGTCTTGTGTGCAGCGTGCTCTGGTGGCTAAAGGTGCTCGTTAAAGTCCATAACTTATCTCACGTTTGAAGCTAATGGGAAGAATACTGGCTACAGTGAAAAATAAATTACATTTTTCCCCCCTCTCTCTTACTGCCCTCCTAACCTGTAGCGTAATATAGCAGCGGTGAGCTATGCATTACAGATCTTAACCATTAGAATTTATCTGTGTTGCATGACGCTGACTGATGCATTTGGAAATAATGTACTGGAGTGGAGCATTACAGGAACCCTTGTAACTAATGGACAGCTCTCGCCTATGCCTGGCGATGTATATCATTCAGCTGGACGAGCTCATCAACTCAAGCAGTTCTTTGCAGGGTTTCCTAGCCGGGCAAGTGACTCGTGGTTTGCATTAAAGACTCTGGCAATAAAAGCTCCTCCTTACCTCCACTGGTCATCATTCTGTCTCTTGCTCTTTTCCTACCTATGCTCTGGGTTGATTAAAGGCAGACTGCTGTCGGGTGAATTTTTATTAATTAATGTTTCAGACTTTTTTCTTTCTTTTTTTTTCTTTCTGACTTTTAATGAAATGTCCTTTAAAGGCTACTAGTGGTTCCACATCAATTAAAATGAATAACTTGTCTCTCAGTCTCTTTTGCAAATCATAAACACAGAGAAAAACACACAGAAAACAATCTTGAGTCAACAATGTACACATACCGACTTAAAAATTTAAACTCTCTGAATTTATTTAATGTTGCAGTCTTTTAAACAGCTTAATTATTTAAATGTTTCTGAAATAAATAGTTACTTTCCCTTGGACAACAGCTTTAGGTCACTGAAACTAATAGTTCTTCTAAAAATATACAATTAAAAAAATTTACCTTTTTGGGGGTGGAACACTCATCCTATAGTTTGGTGAGGTTTGGAGAAGGGTCGCAAAAAATGATGAAATCTAGCTCTCAGGGCCATTCAAAAATTTATAAATGGAAAAAGTCTTTTGGAGTGCAGAGTTTTAGAATTTTCCAAGGTCTCGTGGACTTAAAAGTTTGTACAAGATTTTTAAATTTATTTATTTTATTGTATTTTTACATTTTCTTTTTTTTTTTTTTCCCCCAAGAGAATCCATGACATGAATTTAGCCAAACAGGTGAGCCAATATTGCGTTGGGGAATAATCCAGCTGATAGATTCTAAATATTTGCATTCAATATGTGTATCAGTGGAAGTTGTAAAAGCTCTCTTTCCTAACTTCATACATAACATTACTCATTACAGAATAGACTGCAATTCAATTACACTGGACTATAAGCACAGCAGAAAGTCATTTTTTTCCTCCATGCTTCTCTTTGGCTCTTTCCACATCCCTCACTGCTCCACATTTTTATTTAATGGTGTTTATGTTTTAATAGCTGCACCAGACAGTAGCTGCTTGTCTCCACAGTAATGTAAAGAACAAGGGATAGACCAGATGAATTCCATCCACACAGAGGTCAGGGATACAGAAAATGAATAGCAATGTGGATCCCCCAGCAGGCAGTAGGAGAGTCAGACTAATAAGAGCATAACAGAAGAAGAGAAGGGGGCCCCTGGGAACCAGCATAAAGGTTTTCAGTACATTTTTAAAAGAAAGTGGTCTGAAAATATAATGATGCCTGCTTTGAAATGCATCAGTAATCAGGGAAGGAATTTGTTCTAGGATATGAAATAGGATTGAAATTCCCCAGTTGTGTTGAAGAATGGGCTTTGTAGGTGGAGGGCTAGGTTAGTAGGGGCGAGAGGGGAAAGTATGGAATGAAATATGTGAGTGAGCAAAATGGATCCTTGAACTTGTGCTTTTTTGGCAGGTATTGAGCATAAAGGAGGAAGCTCATTATTCTTCTGTTGTCTCTTAGAAATTGTTGCTGATGGTCACAAGTATTTGGCAGTTAGCGTTGTCAAACAAATCAACTTTCAGATGCCAATCGATACTAAACATTAGTGTCAGATTAGATGCTCATTTGCATCATTACTGATACCGTTATTGATCTTTACATCCTCCAGCTGACACACTACTTTATACAGCATTGCTGCAGGCAGAACCACCCCTAACTTGTGAGTGAAGTAGCTGACTTTCACGACACCGATTAAGTCTTCATGAGGAATTTTACATTTCTTTTCCGTTTTCAGTAAAAGTCGGGTCTCTAAGACCTTGAAGTATTAAATAGTGTTAACCTGACTGGCACGCACCTCAGCATTAGCTGCTTAACTATTAGCAGTTACCCAATAGCATAAGTAGCCATTATAGCATTAAGGAAGCAACTATGGCTAATAATGAAATAGTAAAAGCTTCAGTCAGCAACTGGGGATATTTTGTGATGTCTGGCACTGGACCATAGCAACAGAGTGCATGTTTTGTACATTTATAAAGGTTTTGTGCAGGCAGTTGCCTTTGTTTGTCTGGCGCTGTCACATTTGAATCTTAGCATATTCCATGTTTTCTTGATTTCTAACTTACTCACTTCTACTCCTGAGGCAGTGTGGATTTCATCAGTCTCTGAACACTGTGATGGATCTGTTAAACACTCAGGTAACAGTCTACTACCACTGCCACTCTGTAGCATGTGAAAAGGATATGTTGGGTCCTCAAACTGGAGGCCAACAGACAGAAAGCTATTATCTAACAGCCTGCCATTAAAAGGTTGATTGTGCCAGTGCCGGAATAGAAATGTTCCATAGCCAGCCCATTTTCACATAATTGACATTGTCTGATTATTTACTGAAGTGCACATTTTCAGTGTACGTTCATTGTGGTTCCACTAGGTGTTATATTTTATTATTTCCTTTATGTCATTTTACCGTGTAGCTATCATTTCTAATCTAGCAAACTACATTATCCTATCTGCACTGGTATTCCTTCAACTGGGCTAATCAACCCCCAAAAAGTGCTTTTTCCTTTTGGGAATGGTTACCAATAATACATTTCAATTTCAGAGCAGTGAATTATCCCAATTGGAAAATGAGAATTTCTGTTGCCCCGTATTTATTTTTGCCACACGTGTTACAGTCCTAGTTCTCCATTGCATGTCCTCACAGAGGCACTGCTTTGAGGTGAATTACCATGGAGCCTTATCTTTGCTCCCAGTCACCCTGTCAGCACTTTTTGATATTTCCATTGTGCATTTGCAGATAGAATTTGTAATAAGGAGTCATTATGATTTTGAGTTCTTGTTAAATAAAAGTAGTGATCCCTAGCAATTAGCCTAGTGAATCTCTGGTTGGAAGAACTGTTTGAGCTGGTATTAGTCAAAAGATTTGGTGAGGTAGCAGCTAGATGTGGATGACTGACACCAAGCCAAAATGTTTGATATATATTTCTAATAAATTAGCCTTACTGTAGCTAGTATGAGAATTATCCACCAATTTACCTTTATGCCATTTTTAGCCATTTTTGTCTGCTTTTGTGTTAGCGTAGCTTTAAACACAAATCAAACTGGATTCTCTTTGGTTCAGGTTTTTTCATTTTAGAAGGTATTTGTAGGTCTTACAGTGCTGAAGATAGTAGTTTTATTCTAGATTTATTCTCCAGGAAAAAAAGACCTTAAAATATACTAAAAGTCTATATTTCTAAAGGTACCAAAAAATTGTCCCCCAAAGCCAGCTCTTTAGTTTAAAAAGAGAAGTTTTATTATCCAATTCCAGACTTTTTGGGGAAGTATATAACTCGAAAGTAAACGCAAAATTGACTTAGTAGAGTTTCAGCCAGCACCATCAAGCTTACAATCTGAACGGGGAAGTTTACAGCAATAATCTAAATTGTGTTAAATCACTTAGCATTTAATTGGTTAATTTGTCCATTTATATTATGCTTCTTATCTTATCTTTGGGTTGTACTGATTGAATATTGATATGATATGGTTTTTCATTGTGCTCTTGTGTTTTGGTTGGTGTGGAGTTCTTAAAGTACATTTTGTCTGGGTTAAAAGTCTTACGTTTTACTTGGTAAATCTTGCAGGCCCCATCTGCTTATTGGTAAGACTCAGGAAAGGCAAAACTAATGTGTGGGTTTTTTGTTTTGTTTTTTTGTTTTGTTTCTTTTTTGTTTTGTTTGTTTCTTTTTGTAAAGGGTTGGCTGAATTCAGCTCTATGTCTGTAATTTGAGAGCTTATTACCTGCGATGAATTATGGTATCACAAAAAAGGCCTTTGGGCTCACTTCTCCTGTGTCCAGTGAACACCTGCACTACTTCAGAATGCTTTGAACAGCCCGTGTTTGGAGGATGTATTGTAATTTAGTTCAAAAAGCTTTTATCTCATATGTAATGTAGAGGTCTTTCAGGAACCTGGGCTGACAAAGACTTTCCATGTGCTTCCTTTAGGTCTGAAAAATCACTCAAGATTAGCATGCTAATGATTGGCAGTGAAACCTGTGAAGATCAAGACAATTGAAGTCTTTTCTGGGTGCCTGAAGATAACAAATAACCTTTAACAGATGAAATGCTCTACTTCCATTAAGTAAACTCCTAATTTTCAGTGCAATTTGTGAAAAATACTGAAGGTAGGCATTTCTTTTATGTTTTGGAGTCACACATCTGCCTCCAGCTCATTGTAGTTAATTATACTTAGGTCCTTTTTGGGGTGTGTTCCTAGAGGATCTGCATATTTTCTTCCCAGCTCTACTTGATGTTGTTGCGCACTGCTTGAGTTCTGAGTGGTTCATTTAGGAGGCCTGGTGCTGCTGTTTTGTCACAGTGGAGAGAGATCAAAGAGGCTACTTAATACCAAGGTTTAGGAAGAGCTAGAACATCCATTTCAAGCAGTGTGCTGTGCCTGTTGTGGCTAGCATCAGGTCAGAAATAATGAGCATGGTATAATAACCCCTTAGAAATAAAAATCTCCTCAAACATGGACATCATACTGTGGAAACACAGCTTCAACAAGCTCTCTTCAGGGAAGCAGGAGATAAAGAGAAGCACAGGTATATGCGCGGCCAGGTCACATTGTGCACGCTGAACAAATAAAAAGTGTGGGTGGGAGGCCTTGGCAGAGGGCAGGCACAGACAGTGGCTTCATAACGGGTGAACAGTGCTATGTGTTCAAGGGTCCTGTTTTGAAGGTACTTGGGAGGGCTGCACTTTGTTAAACACATCTGCCCCACAGTTCACGGTAGAAGGAGGCAGAAGAAACATTCATTGATTAATGTGTGTCAGTAATTGTTACAGTAAAAACGAAGGGTCTGGTTTATTTCTTTTGTTATATGTCCCCCGTTTATTTTCTCTGTCTGCTGTTTTGGCTTGCTTTGCTGTTTTTTGGAAATACATTGTTGAAACGCACAGATAAACACACCAAACGCTAGTAGGTTGTGACCCACTGTTCAGCAAACCTAGCCTCAGTAGTTGTTAGAGGAGCCCCAACGTTTACAGACAATACCCTGCAGTGTGCACACCAGCTCATCTCTCTCCATGTACTGCCCTAGGCCACGGGTTCCAGACAACCCCTGCCTTGTTACACCTCTTGTACACCTCACTTTTGCACTGTTTCTGCTTCTCTTTGTCTTTCCATGTATCTTTTTCCCCTTTATTTATGTTAGATGAGTCTGTGTGTAATCAATCAGGATGTGTGCAAGACTAAATATGTGTTTCAGAAGTTGCTTTTACAATAAACTACATTAACAGGTCTTTAAAACAGATAAAACAACAAACTGCGTTGCCATCTGAACAAACAATGTATTTAGAATTACAGCACAAGTCGTAATAATAGGGTGATCGTGGCTCAAGAGTTGGGAGTTCGCCTTCTAATCGGAAGGTTGCCGGTTCGAGCCCCAGCTTGGACAGTCTCGGTCGCTGTGTCCGAGGCCTTGAGCCTCACCTCTGTCAGTGCACCCCAGGGTGGCTGTGGCTACAATGTAGCTTGCCATCACCTGTGTGTGAATGGGTGGATGACTGGTTGTGTAAAGCGCTTTGGGGTCCTTAGGGACTAGAAAAGCGCTACACAAATACAGGCCATTTACCAATAATACAAGCGATGAAACTTTATATTCAGTGTATAACATTAAAAATACTTTTAATTTCTTACTCATTTTGCAAACTTCCTGCCATGTTTAAAGAAATAAAGAAAGGCTTGCCTGTTAGATGGTTTTCTAATGATTGTGCATGTTAGGCTCAGTGTGGGAGCCAAGGCCAAGTTGAATAACAGCCTGTCTCTCTAGGCTTCACAGAAGACTCACTATCTCTGACATCGCCACACATCTGGCAGTCAGCCTAAAGACCATGCCATTTAATTAGCTCTAATGAATAATAATTTTGTGCATGAATCAGCTCTTAATTCTGCATAATTACAGTACAATTTGTAGACGAGTTTCATTAAGAATGCATCTATAACTAACTACTAGACTAGAGGGGTACACAGATCTGCAAATAGAGCATCTTTCTTTCATTCTTCTTGTTTTTATTTGAAAACAATACATTTTTTGCAAAAATGATGGGTCAGCTTTGTATTCTCTGTCATTAAATTTGCAAGGTCAGACAAAATGACCAAGGCTATAATAGCTGCTGAGACAGCAGATTGCCCAATTAGATGAGGCCCTTAAGCTGCTCTCTGCACTAAAGCGCTGTGACCTTCAAATCATTGGAAAGATTACTTGGAGCTGTCCTGCCTAACAAGACTGGAATTTGCTTGTGCCTGTTTTCCTGGTAGAATAGTCTGAATAGCATTCTGCATGAAGGCAAGAGTTGAGCAAATTGGTAAATATGTTCTTATTACAAAAACATGCCTGTCACTTCTTTGTTTTTTAGGACTTAAGGAAATTGACTGCTAACGCTGAAAAGATTCTGTCATGCCCTGTGTAGACCTAACCTTACTCCCACATTCTTCACAGTTTGACTCTCTTCTTCCTGTCCCCTTCTTTCTCACTATGCTGGTAATGCATTGGAAAGAAGAACCAAAGTCACACTACATTAGTTTGGTGGTGGCTGTTGCTACAGAGAGCCATTACTCTTCCCTGACAGTATCAAAGAGAGCAGCAGAGCTGTGCTGTGCCTAGCCCACTACTCACTCTCGCTCTCTCTCTCTCACCCTGCACCACTCGCAGGAAATTGCCTCATACTTCAGCAGGCAGGAGGTGAAACGGCAGCGACACCCATGCATGTGTCACTTTCTAGGCTCAGGGCTTGGGTGGGAGTGGGCTTTGGTGTCACACACAAATGCTGCCAGGGGAGCAGTAGAGGAACACTGCCCAGGGGATGTGGATCTAGGCAGTGCTACAGAAGCTGAGATCTGCTGGAATACAGTGATGACAATTCTTCGGTCCATGTAGACTCAGCTGCATTGAACATAGCACTAATGTACAGCTCAACACACTGTCCTCTGCTGACTGATCTGCTATTCTGGGTTAATCATTTTTCCTACTTCGCTGTTAATGTGAATGGAATAACTGCTAAGTACTTTACACAAATCTTTTGACACAGTCTACATAGCCAAAACACTTTAGTGGTGACTAATTGAAGCAGGTGGAATATACTTTTAAAAGTGAAGAAGTACTGAAGGTTGGAAAGGAGGTTAAAGTGTCTAGGACTGCTGCATTTGGGACTTTTGGGTAAGAATAATAGTAAAATAAGGCATTAAAGAAATTAAATTAAATCCTTTGTCATAAGGGATATTATTAGCTACTCCTAATACAATTTTGCTGGTTTTAAAAGACACTGAGAATAAATGAGCATATTTTGTTCCATATTTTCCCTCATAATGGTTCAATTTTTTTACACTGGAATTTTTTTTTAGCACAATCTAATACTTTAGGTTCTGTTAAGTAAAGCTTAAATAGGCTGTTAAATGTCAGGCATTTTTATCAAAACACTACAAGCTGCAAACAAATGTGCCTCAGTGCTTGATAGAGTATTGAAGTGTTTGATGTTTCCAGGGTAAAAAAACAACAACTTAAAAACGCATGCAGCACAATTTTAGATATAGAAGGACGACCTTTTTCAGGGTTTGGTAGGTTCTAAAATTTTGATGATGTCGTTACAGCTTTTCTTGCATCTTACCACACCGTAGAATCAGTCTGTGCAGATGTCTCAAAAGGACAAATGTTTATTGCTATTATAAAGCAGCCTTTGTTGTGATTGTGTGTGCTCCGTGTCCCCCCTCTCCTTTCATTTTGGGCTGGGCTGGGGGGGGGGGGATTGGTGCAATCCGCCGCCTCTGCAGCTCTGTGATTAGAATGGGAGGGAGGGAGAGTGCTTCTCAGCAGGACTCTCTGTTTTATATTCATCAAAAGAGCTGCCTTTGATTTGCTCCCTCTTTGACGTGTGACAGCATGGACTGCAGCACCACAATGCTGCTAAGGAAATCATGCACTTACCACCCCCTATTCCACACCACCCTGACCCCCCCACCCTTTTCTCCCTTCTCTTCTTCCTGCCAGCCATGACCCCCCCCCCCCCCCCGGCAACTCGACTATTAAAGTCAGCCACTGTCCCCCCCACCATCTCCCGCAGCCGAACCCTCAGGCCAGCGCACCAGCTTATTAATTTCTTCATTATTATTGATATTGCTGCTCTCCACAAATCATCAGACTTTTGCCAAGGTCATCTTTGCTGAAGGTCTGCCCCCACTTGTTTCTTGCACCTCCCGTCTCGAGAAACGGACAGACAGGCTGAAAAGATGGCGAGCTCACAGGCAGACAGTGTGTCCAGTTGTAACAAAGAGACAATAGACGAAGAGCTAAAGCCTTGAATAGGGCGCGATGATAATGATACGATGTTGACGATGACCACAATACCGAAGATGAGACCTTCATTAAGTCACTTTGTCATTAGTGCTCTACTTGTTGTGTTCTTTACAGAGTGCCATTGATTCTGCTATTTGTCTGCAATATCATAAATGTTCCAACGAGCCTTCTGCTTATGATCGTGCGGTGTGTGACCTTCAGCTCATTCGCTGTTGGAAGAAATCTGCGGTTTCCCCGGTGTTGACACAGAAGCCCACCCTATAACCACCCTAACTATCACATCAGTCAATTTTGCCTAGTCTGTGATAACTCGTACTGCAATCACATACACATTCATACATACACCTTCACCTCACTGTTCAAACACTGTTTCCTTTCACTATGCTGCACAGACACGCACACACGCATAGCTGTGTTTGAACAGGACTGCTCTGTGCCATAGAGACTGTGCTGGTTATTAACAGCATGAATTATTTAAGAAATTTCCAACTCTGCAAACACTGGTCGGAAGAGACAAGGCGCAGGAAAGAGAGAGAAAGGGAGAGAGTAGCTGTCAGCATGCATGTTCGATCCATCAGGCATAAACTGAGGCTATTTGCTGTCTAAATCTGTATCTCCGAACTGGTGTAGCTAACACGATTGAACATGGCCATGGTTGGCGTCCAAAGAAAGAATATGTCACATCGTCCATTTTGATTCTAGAAGTTTCAAACTAATTGGATTGCATATTTTGTACCAATACAAAAAAACGTATTGAGTCCATAGCATGGAGTGGTATGCAAATGTTTGACTATTATGTATACAGGGAGTGCAGAATTATTAGGCAAATGAGTATTTTGTCCACATCATCCTCTTCATGCATGTTGTCTTACTCCAAGCTGTATAGGCTCGAAAGCCTACTGCCAATTAAGCATATTAGGTGATGTGCATCTCTGTAATGAGAAGGTAGTGTGGTCTAATGACATCAACACCCTATATCAGGTGTGCATAATTATTAGGCAACGTCCTTTCCTTTGGCAAAATGGGTCAAAAGAAGGACTTGACAGGCTCAGAAAAGTCAATAATAGTGAGATATCTTGCAGCAGGATGCAGCAGTCTCAAAATTGCAAAGCTTCTGAAGCGTGATCATCGAACAATCAAGCGTTTCATTCAAAATAGTCAACAGGGTCGCAAGAAGCGTGTGGAAAAACCAAGGCGCAAAATAACTGCCCATAAACTGAGAAAAGTCAAGCGTGCAGCTGCCAAGATGCCACTTGCCACCAGTTTGGCCATATTTCAGAGCTGCAACATCACTGGAGTGCCCAAAAGCACAAGGTGTGCAATACTCAGAGACATGGCCAAGGTAAGAAAGGCTGAAAGACGACCACCACTGAACAAGACACACAAGCTGAAACGTCAAGACTGGGCCAAGAAATATCTTAAGACTGGTTTTTCTAAGGTTTTATGGACTGATGAAATGAGAGTGAGTCTTGATGAGCCCGTGGCTGGATTGGTAAAGGGCAGAGAGCTCCAGTCCGACTCAGACGCCAGCAAGGTGGAGGTGGAGTACTGGTTTGGGCTGGTATCATCAAAGATGAGCTTGTGGGGCCTTTTCGGGTTGAGGATGGAGTCAAGCTCAACTCCCAGTCCTACTGCCAGTTTCTGGAAGACACCTTCTTCAAGCAGTGGTACAGGAAGAAGTCTGCATCCTTCAAGAAAAACATGATTTTCATGCAGGACAATGCTCCATCACACGCGTCCAAGTACTCCACAGCGTGGCTGGCAAGAAAGGGTATAAATGAAGAAAAACTAATGACATGGCCACCTTGTTCACCTGATCTGAACCCCATTGAGAACCTGTGGTCCATCATCAAATGTGAGATTTACAAGGAGGGAAAACAGTACACCTCTCTGAACAGTGTCTGGGAGGCTGTGGTTGCTGCTGCACGCAATGTTGATGGTGAACAGATCAAAACACTGACAGAATCCATGGATGGCAGGCTTTTGAGTGTCCTTGCAAAGAAAGGTGGCTATATTGGTCGCTGATTTGTTTTTGTTTTGTTTTTGAATGTCAGAAATGTATATTTGTGAATGTGGAGATGTTATATTGGTTTCACTGGTAAAAATAAATGATTGAAATGGGTATATATTTGTTTTTTGTTAAGTTGCCTAATAATTATGCACAGTAATAGTCACCTGCACACACAGATATCCCCCTAAAATAGCTAAAACTAAAAACAAACTACAAACTACTTCCAAAAACATTCAGCGTTGATATTAATGAGTTTTTTGGGTTCATTGAGAACATGGTTGTTGTTCAATAATAAAATTATTCCTCAAAAATACAACTTTCCTAATAATTCTGCACTCCCTGTAGTTGGGTCCAACATTTGTCGCACAAATACACTGATTTTTTTTTCCCCCCCTCTGTACACATCATAGTAACTTTTGAAACAAACCTAAACATATGTTTCTGCAGTATTTTCTAGGTATGTAGAAAGCAGCAAAGTGCATATCTATTATACATGATATCTACAGGCCTTCAATTGTTGGTATTTCAAAGGGAAGTTTTTTTATTTAAAGCTTTGACATAGAAATCATCTGCATTACTTGTGTGTATGTTAATTTACCAGACATATAGACTCAGGCAAAATGTCATACATCAAACCCACTTTCCCTCCAAAATGTAAAAATCCATGTTCTGGTGGTTCTGTGCCTGAATAAAAATGAGACAGCAGTGTACTTTAACTATAAAGATGTAATGTTTATGCTCATCTCTGCGTGCCACCTTTCTCACACTTTGTCTTGACCTTAAAGTGTCTCTTTTGACAAGCAGTCTTCAGTTCATCAGTTAACTCTTAAAAGCTCTTTGCTTAGTTGCCCAATACAGGAATGCTAGCTGAAGTGAGAAGGCATCACAGTAATAGCTAGTCACTGTGCATGAATAATAACAGCATTGGGGGTCACAGCACCTTTTGGCATGTGTAGACATCAGTTTGATTTTGCTTTCAGCTTTGATGGAGTTTGATTGGAGTTTGATGCTGGGCTCTCACCATGTGATAGCCCTCCTCAGCACAAGATGACACCAGGCTGTTCAAGGTGAACATTCAGTAGCCCTGCATGCATGCATGCATCTTATCACTGTCTCCCTAATGGTCCTTCACTTAGCTCTGAGGCATCTTCTCCAGCACTCAAGCCAACGTCACCCTCTGTCATTTCAGATGTTCACTTGCCCCAGTAAGCAGACAGAGACGTTCGGCTCGTTCGCTTCTGTGCCACTTGACAGAGAGGGACTGCAAAGAAGGCAAGAGTAGATGAGAGGAAAATAAACTAAGAGAGAGAACAATGTTAAAGTATGCAGCGCTGCACTTTGTGTCAGAAATTGTCCACCCCCACCCCTGCTACCTCCCTCTCCCTTGTAATCTCTGAAGCCATGGTACGGTTTGTCACTGTTAAGTTGATATCAAACTTTGGTGCTCTGTCTGTGGACTCGTATATCTGAAGCTTCACTGTTGCACATAAACCCCATAATCCTTCTCGAAAAGGACAGGTAAGTGTCTCTGTGCTAAAAACTCACTGCTCTCTTCTCTGAAAAAAGTAGTATTCTTCTTGGTTATTTTCTCCTACCATTCATTTCCTTGTGTAGCCAGACTGCTCTTTGGCCCCACAGGACAGCCTGAAGCCAATGGGTGATTCCAGCATTTATCCTTTCCTTCACAACAACTCTAACAGTGAAGATCAGAGCTCATTCACTTATAGTTTGGCTGACTGCCAGTTCTAAACTCCACTATCATACCAAAGTCTGCTTAGTGAGGTGAAGAACCTATACTTTTACTTATAGTTGTGTGTTCTTGTTCTAACCAGGTTGAAGCTGGCAGATACAATAATAATGAGTGGGCCAACACTCTATACAGTAGCTGTATTCATTATTTATTTATTTATTTTAGTGGCACAGATTTGGCGGGGGAACATCTCCAGTGTTATCTTACGTCTCATTGATATGTCATCCATCTGCACTTGTGCCAAACGCCTAACGCTCTATGCAAACTCCCCACAAGATGTCTGTTTTTGTAAATGGGTTGAATTTTCTTCACTATCTGACAAATCCACTTATCAGTATAACTGTAGCAAAGTAAATCATGTCAAAAGGAAGAGACAGAGGGTGCATTTGTTTGCTTTCTTTTTAAGGGCATCCTGTATTCTGTTTTATTTATGGTGTTTTTGTATTATAAAGTCAAGTTTGTTGTGCTCCACTATCTTGTCATTGGTTT
This sequence comes from Diplotaxodon limnothrissa, assembly GCF_057381915.1. Classification (NCBI taxonomy): domain Eukaryota; kingdom Metazoa; phylum Chordata; class Actinopteri; order Cichliformes; family Cichlidae; genus Diplotaxodon; species Diplotaxodon limnothrissa. The sequence continues at coordinate 20,460,531 of NC_140596.1, forward strand.
ATCTTTAGTGTGGTTTTCTATTGTCTGCTCTTCTCCTGCTGTAGTCAGGAGTATTTCATAGGGCTCTTGACACAACCGAGCCTTGGCAACTCACCTCCTTTGTTCTCTCAGGAAAGGATGCCAAATTCAATGGAAAGTAGAAAATAGGAAAATGCTTCAAAGTCAGTACTTCTTACCCATTGGAGCAATATATTTGCGCACTTGGCACACAGTAAAATTCTTTGGCCCCCCCCCCCCCCCCCCCCCCCCCCCCCCCAAATAAATCACAAGGGAAAAAAATGTTCTTAACATTCAGACACCTATTCTTGCATTAGAGAGCTTTTGGCAGGGCCAACTCCAAGCAATTACTTCCTAGTGGTCAGCATTTGGCCTATCTGTGTGGATTAACGATGAGAATGCTGACCTAGGAACTGGTCAGCCGTGATGCCTTCACACCTGAGTGAGTGGACTCTGGGCTCGACTACTGCAGCGCCTAGACTGTCTAGAGGGATTGCGTATTAGGGGGAAGGCTCAGTTCAGTTGGAGACACATTTGGCTGATCCCTATATGCAACCAGAGTTCCTGTCTGTGTCTCCCATACCAATAACCTTCAACAGAGGTGAAGCTTTTGAAATGAACCACTGCATAATGGAGATAAACTCAAGTCACAGGTCATAGCTCAAGATAAGAGCCAGTATTTAACTGGGCAGTTTCATACATCATCTCTCTGCCTTGAAGCAGTGGATAGTTTGAAATAGGCTGAAGTTTGATTGCATGGAACAAAATGTGTTTGCCCATGTGTGACAACAAGTTAATGTTTTTTCTGTGAGTGTGTGAATGATTATGTGTACATTTGTTAAACAGTGTTTGTGTGAAAAGGAAAGGGAGTGACTAGGACTTTGCTTGGGTGTGAATGTGTGTGGAGAGAATGAATGTATGGGTGCGGGCCTGTGTGCGTCTGTTCTGGCAGTGAATGTGATTGTGTTTTGATTAGGTCTCAGTGGTGCGCCAAGTTCAGGCCTTGTTGAGATTCCTGCCACTCCCACATCCCCATCGCTTTCTCAGTTTGACAGCTGATGGGATCTCAGATGGAATGTGCATGTGTGAATTGCCAGCAATGTACATAACAACCTAATTTCTTCTCTCCATCTCGTACACCTTTTCCCTCCCTCTTGCTTTCATTCACTCCTCTGCCTCCTCTCTTTTTATCTGCAGTCATTAAGCTGTCTGTTTCTGTCTGTCTTTCGATACACTTCTCATACAATATACAGAGTTCAGGAGCAGTGTCAGCGCCTGCATTTTGGGCTGTAGGATTTACCGTGTTGTTTTTGTTCTAGTGAAGAAAATCTGTAGCACAAACTTAAGTCGTCAAAATGGTCTTAGTGATTGTATGCACAGTTCTGAATTTTTACGGCATTAGCACTGTGGAACTATCACTGTTGTTTATTGAATAAGAAATTGAATGGTACCCAGAGTACAAAGACATACAGTGTAGGTTAATTCACCATAGTTACACAACGCATTTTTTTTATTATTTCACACTAGAGTTAGTAAGCCAATCTTATGTTTTCAAAACAATAAATGTTCCAGACTTCCAAGTCCTATAGGTATGGTAAATAAGTAAAATTCTCGATCTTACTGATCATCAGCTGAAAAGACAAAATTCTTACCCCCAACTTTGTCAGATGCTGACATTTGGGCAGACTCATCATGACGTGACATTTTCATGCAACAGAAACTTGTCTGACGTCCATTGTACTACAAAGTACCATTTTGGTGAACAAGGATGTATGAAAACTTAAAATAAAAAAAGAAAACATTGTTGAGGTGCAGAGTGAGGTCATGTTAACAATTAGTGCTGCCACGATTAGTCGACTAGTCACGATTACGTCGACGATTTTGATCGTCGACGTAATCGTGACTAGTCGACCAATTTAATAGTCGATGCGTCGTTTTGAAACTTTGTAAGATCCCAAAAGACGCAGGAATAAGTAGTAGGATTTAAGAGTGTAATAACGGACTGAAACAGAAGATGGCAGCACTGCATGTACAAGGATGCCAGCTGCCATTAAACCCCGAAGAAGAAGCTGTGTCCCAGGATTCATAGCACGGCCTTGTCGCTACCCAATCCGTACCGGAAACCCGATCGGTACCCCGCATTCGCAAATCTTACGTCACTTCCTCTCTTTGTCAACATTGCAACATTCAATATATTTGAATGATACGGTTAGCGCCCAGTCAGTGTTGCCAACTTAGCGACTTTGTCGCTATATTTAGCGAGTTTTCAGACCCCCTTAATGACTTTTTTTTCCTAAAAAGCGACTAGCGACAAATCTGGCGACTTGTATTATTGGAGACTTATTTATGACGACTTTTTGACGTGAAAGCGCGTATCGCTCTTACTCTCAACAAGCAGCGGTGCTACCGTGGGCACCTCACCCGTGCCAAAGCGCTCACGGGCGGAGGATAGTCCTCCCCCCGCTGCTATCAGGGCAGGAGATGTTCCCATCTATGCGTCCAAACTAGAAAATGAATCTCGCATGAGCCAAGCCGCTGCTCCAGCACTGACTGTAACGCAGTCAGTTCTTCTTTTACTGTTATGTTGTTTTGTGGATCACAAGGTTTAAAACTACTTATAAACACACACACACACACAGTAACTACACTAGAGTGCCAAAGAATGCAGCTGTGTAAACTTCAAATATCTGCCACCACATATTTTCAAAAGCGCACAACGTTTTCGGAGACATCTGTTACCCACCAGCTCGATAGCTAACCGGGGGCAAGGCTCACTAGCCGGCAAATCGTTTTCAAACCCACTGCCGTCTTTCGCTACTCAGGTTAAACATATATAAGTCACTTAGATAACTTAAAAATGATATTGTTTGGCTTTTTTCAGTATTTTATTTGTTCCTAAGTAAATCAGTTTGGCTGAGATTAAAGTTATAGTTTTTACACAGCTGAATAAACGTCAAGCAGACAACTGATTATCAGAAGTGTGAGATGCTCGAGAATATACTCCGGTGTTGTGTTATATTTTAGATAGCAAGGAGCAGATGGCTGAGTTTATTAAACTCCACCGAAACAATCTGCAAACTTCATTAAAATTTAACAAACAATCATCTTGTCTTTATTTTTAGTTAGCACATACCTTAAACACTTAAAGCTGTAAGCTAATGATAGTTATATAAGAGCAGATTCATGCTGGTGCAATAAGCTGTACGTTGTACGTCCAATGGGCGCATGATCTGATTAGTCGACTAATCGCAAAAATAATCAGTGACTAGTCGCCTATCAAAATAATCGTTTGTGGCAGCCCTATTAACAATGCATTAAAATTTGCCTTAGATTCACCGAGGTCTTCAAGGTCAACTTAATGATTTATTGGTTAAAATTTACAAAAAGCCATATACCTTAGAAACTGTGATCCTTACAAGTGTGTTGTGTATTGTCAACATAAAGAAGGTACAATATCAAATGTAACATGTAACATATTTTAAATCTTCATATTTGATCTCTGACCTCTCCTTCAATGTCAATAGGTCTGAAGGTCAAAGTGGTAATAATGCTAAAAAGAGCTATTTAAAACAACTGTATGTTTCTTACTGGAATTATTTGTAGGCATATAGGGAATGTTTTATGGGGATTCTAAATGTTATGTTACTTTGGACTTCTTCTTCAGGGTCAAATAAGGTCAAGCCTTATCTTTAAAACCAAAATCTACTGCCTTTATTATGTACGTTACAGTAACAGCTTAACCATTTAATAGTGCATCCTCCGACAGAAAAGCACATTTGGTTATGGTTTACTGGGCTACCGCCTTGCTACTTTGCTAGTGCTACTATTGAGCATCTCGGTGTTAACACCAGCAAACCCACCTGACCAAGCATTACAGTACTTACCATCTAGTTTGAGGCACCTGGAGTCACAGTGGGGTTGGATAGGCCAAATTGGATAAGCAGAAGAGGATGGGTAGATGGATGGATAGATGATATAAATGTCAGGCACATTTTTGTCCAGGGTTTAGCCCACATCTTGCCTTACAATAGCTGAGGTGGACTCCAGCTCGCCTTGCAATCTTCTGAAGAATATATTGGAAAAGCAAATGGGTGGACTGATGACAGCAAACATATTAAATGAGTACGAGGTTAGTTCGTTGATCCAAAGTAATTCAGGAATAGGTGATTTTTTATTTATTTATTTATTTTTTAACCCAGGAGTGCCAATACCATAACAGTTTTTCCTTTGTGTTGTAAAAGATGATTGTGTCTAGTGGTTAACATCAGCAAAGACTGGCCATCCTAATCTAAATCAAGCAGCTTCCCCAAACCTGCTTGATTTAGATTACATTTAATGAATATCACACTTCTTTCTCAGTGGTCTTGAGCATTTATTCCTGCTACATCTGACCTTAATATACACACCCTAGTCTGTTTGATTCAAACAGAGATGTGCTTTGAACTGTGTAGGGGTTTTTATTAGTTTCCTAGGTTTTCTGGCCATTGTTAGTCAGTGTTGTGGGTTGATTATGTATGCACTATTCCAGGATTTTTATCTTCCATTTACATGAACTTTGCTTTATTACTTTTACCATAATTAGCTAAGTGATTTCACCCGGGGGCATACTGTTGTTTTAATCCACTCCCACGTGCATGTGCTTAGTGTAAGAACTTAATCTATGTGTGAGAGCTTGCACATTCATTAAAGTGAATAGCAGATGCCCTTTGTCCTTTATAATATGGCGATCACAAATTCCCTATTTAGTTATTTTTAGTTTCCTGTATGCAGTTATGAAATCTGCCCTTTTTGTCATACATTTATGTATTTGTTGTTGCATTTCTCCATATCGACAGTAGTGCTAGTGAAACCAGTGCCAGGCTGCTGTTTCTCTGATAACCAGTTGAGGCTGCCTTAACTCTGGCTTTTTAATGTGGGAGTCTACTGGGGAAAGTAGAGTAGCTTTTGGAGCCAGCCTCCAGTGGCCACTCCAGGAACCACTTTTGGCACTTCTGTTCTTAGCTTCATTTTTCAGCCCCAGAGATTTCGGCCTGCTCCCAGTCAAGAGTCATGTTATATTAGCTAACTTTTTTCTATTGCTAAAAAAGAGAAAGACAAGTAGATGATCTCCAAAAGTTGATTCTGTTCATCTGGACGTAGCGTTTTGTGGGAGAAACGTTTCGTCACTCATCCAGGTGACTTCTTCAGTCTCAGCTGAGATTTGGTTTCCCCAAATCTTATGAACAGTACATTTGCATAATGACTGAAACCAGCCCACTGAAGGAACAATGGGCTGGGATGCGAACACCATCCCCACTGACACAGCGGCCAGGGAGGCAGAAGAACAGCACATCAAGAAGGCCCTTAGTAAATGTGATTATCCCAGCTGGACTTTTGTCAAAGCTGGAAAGGCACCTAAAGAAAGCTCCAGCCGATCCAGGAGAGAAGGACAACCGCTGCCCAAGCGAAAACCTGTAGTGCTCCCATTAGAGGTGGGAATCACCATACATCCCACGATACGATATTATCACAATACTTAACGCACGATACGATATTATTGCGATTTTTAAAAATATCTGCGATATTCAGATTCTGTACATAAAGGTAAACTTTATCAATATTCATTTTATCTAATATCAGTCTCGCACTCAGTCTTTCTCTCATTTCAGTCAGTTTTATTGTTGACAAACTGAATGGTTTGTATCACAGTCTAGCCCAACTTAACTGAATGCAACCATCTGGTACAATTATAGCTATTCTGAACTATGCAATTTATGAAAACTATGCAGCCCATTCAGCAACTGAAGAATTTGAAAGTAAATTAAAACAAAATATAATTTTACATTAAATAAAAAAGTTTTAAACTTAATTAAAATAAAACATGTCTTAAATTAAAATAAGTAAACTGTCATGTTTATTGCTGCCAAAAAAAGTTAAACACATTTGGACAGTGAAGGAATGTCAGGATTCTTGCTCAGAAAAAGGATCAACATGCTCTGAAGTCAGAGCACAAAAACTTTTTTTGTAACAAAATATCGATTTCTGCTGTCCCTGTATCGATACATTATTAGCAAACAAAATATCACGATACTACACAGTATCGATTTTTTCCCCCACCCCTAGCTCCCATACGTGTCAGGAGTATCGGAACAGTTGAGATGCATTTTTTTCTAAACACCGGGTCTCTGTGGCTTTTAAACCCAAAATACACTGCGCAAAAAATTGGTTCACCCCAAGGATCGGGTTCCCTGACACAAACAGAGTAACATAGTGTACGCTGTTAAGTGCCAGGAGGATTGCCAGGATTTATACATCAGGGAAACCAAACAACCTCTGGCGAAGCGGGTGGCACAACACAGAAGCGCTACCTCGTCAGGCCAGGACTGTTCACACCTACAGGCCAGTGGACACTCTTTCAATGATGAGGATGTACACATCCTGGACAGGGAAGAACGCTGGTTTGAGCGCGGAGTCAAGGAGGCCATTTACGTGAAAAGGGAAAGACCATCTCTGAATCGAGGAGGGGGTCTAAGGGTACATCTTTCACCATCTTACAATGCTGTGATTGCAGCCATTCCCCAACTCTCTGTGAATAGGACTCATGGCCATTGATCAGTGGTCTTTGATCAGTGGGTTATAGTCAGTGGTTGTTGATCAGTGGTCATGAGAATTTGCATAATTATGATTAAGGAACTGACCTCCCAGCCCATTGTTCCTTCAGTGGGCTGGTTTCAGTCATTATGCAAATGTACTGTTTATAAGATTTGGGGAAACCTGCAGTCAGCTGAGACTGAAGAAGTCACTCTGATGAGTGACAAAACTTTTCTCCCACAAAACGCTACATCCAGATGAACAGAATCAACTTTTGGAGATTTACTTTCCTGGATGATTGAGAATGCATCATATTTATAGCAACCAGCTTGTAGATATTGCTGTGCTCTCAAGATTAAACTAAACTGTGAGTATTATGGACGTACACTATATTTGCTTGTACATGTTAGCTGTACGCAGGACCATGCGGGTGGCTGAAGAGATTTTTTTCTCTCAAATGATTTCTGTTGAATATCTGACTGGCTCTGACTAACTGATTCCAAAAGATATTTAAATTAACAGTCAGTGTCCCAACTACATTGGAAGCAGCTGATATGTTCAACTGTTTGCTAAAAATGGGCCACATATAGTATGCACTTCAGAAATGAGTCACAGTGACATTCATAAACTATCTCATTTTAAGGAGCAGCACTTGAGCCTTTGATTTCATCTTTACCGGAATTAAGACTCTAAAATAAATTACATTTGTTTCTTCTAACTTTAACTTAACAAAGTAAAGATGCTGTGTTATTTGCCAGTTCTGTCAGTTTTCTGAGGGCTTGATGTTATTCAATTGTTATGCAATAAATTTTTAAACAGACAGTGGGTAGACAGTATTATTGTTTCTCTGTATTTGTGCATTATGTGCATGGTTGTCTTGCATATGGTGGGTACGTCTGTCCCCGTATGATAAGGACCATCTGACTTGCTGATGGTTTTCTAAATATGGTGATGCTCTGGGACAGGGTTATAGTAATGAGCCTTGGCAGTAGCTTGCTTTAGTATTAAATGTGCATCTCCCTCCCTTTAAAGGCAGTAAAGCATGTTGGGATGCAGTGAAATGTTTACAACACTGTGGTTGGCTCCTTCAACAGTCCTGGCAGCAGAGGCCATTATTGCAGCTCACATTTCTAATCACTCATCCTTGGCAATCAATCAAGGCCCCACCCCCTACCTTTCTCGACACTGCCATAGAATTTCAGAAGTCTGCATTACAAGGACACTCTAAAATGGCCTCACAGAATACTTAAAATCATCAACTCAAGTTAAAGAGTTTTTTCATTCTGTGAATGTGTAGGATCTGGTGTTTTGTGGCCAGCTGAAACCTCAAGGTTTCAGTGCTTGGTTTAAGTGTCCAAGGGGACGTATTTTACCTCAGGCTTTTAAAAGCAACCTCCTGGTGTCAAGTACAGCAACGTGGGTGACTTTTTCTTTTTAAACACAACTGAAATCTATTAACGGAGCAATTTTGTATCCTTTTTTCAGTTTGTTAGGTAAATTAAATATTTTTAAAATGCACATTAATTTGTTTCTTTAAACCACCTTATTCAACATGGTACTCCTACATACCTTTTAGAATATGTTACTGAGAGCTACTGCAGGAATCACCGTTGTTCACAATTGTTCCTTTTAATTAAAGGCTATTGATATACTAATATAAACCTAGATTCTAAAACCACCAACACATGATTGTACATTGTAGTTTCACTTCACTTCCCTGGATATGCTGCAATCTTTGTATATCAAAAGATGCCCTTAAAAAAACAACACAATGAATTCATGTTTCACTTATTTCATATACTTTAACATATATTCTAACTAGTGTCAGGAAGTTTTCTGTACCCAAGCTGAAAACTGAGGTTCTTTCACATTCAAACCATATCATATATTCAGACCTAGCCTTGACATCTTTCACAGGTTTAATTTCCGCTGCTCTGCGAGCTATGAGGTTTTTCTTTATCGTGAAAAGCAAAACAATGTGCAAGAGATGAATGTCACCTGAAAAAGGAGTAGTGGTTCCTCTCAATAGTTTTTAGTTGGTGTTCATGATGATGAAAAGACATTTGAGTTTTTATATTAGTAAGAAAGAATTACCGCTATGCTTTTGACTGTGTCAGGCTAAGATTGTTTTTTAGCTATTGCTAAACTTTGCTTTATTGTTTAAATGCATTCTCATTAGTGTCATCTACTGCAAATTATTTGTTTACATGCGATGACTGTGTAGTAGATTATTAGTAAAAACTATGGTAGCACTACTATTGTCAAGGCTCTTTATATAATACAGCTACAGAAGTCCTTCTCAGCTCTTCTGACTGATAAATTGAGTATATGACAAGTGCAAAGTCTCATTTAATCCACTACTGTCTTGTCATTAAGGGTCTGTGTCTGTGCAAAAACCTCCTCAAGTTACATTTATTTGTGTACATTTACACAGATGTATGACTACCCAGAGCCGACATATTCAACGTTTTTTGTAGTTCTTCAAAACAAACAAAAAAAAAACATCGCCATGTAGCTTGATGTGGATGACATCATTTTTAGGTTGAACACTGACTGATTGAAAAGTGGGGTGGAACACGGAAAGGAGCAACAGTGGAGTTCACAGATAGTTGCTGCAGTGGAAACTTTTCATTCTTTGTAGCACTTGTTTTTACTTGAGCTCTTTCTATGTTAGGACTTTTTTCTGGGACTATCAAGAAGGACCAACAACTGGACAAGCAAGAGCAGCCCATCGACGGCTTGTTTGTCTCAGTTCCTCCTGGTTGCTACAGCTGAACCCTGCACCACATGCTCCTCTCTCAATGCTTTCACTTGAGAACAGTAGTGGAAGCAGTTGTAACAAACGTAAAGCACACACCAGAACAATGAGATAGCATTGCTATGTTTAACTGGAGTTAATGCTAACAAGTGCAGTTCTTTTGTAAGAGTGGACGTACATGTTGACTCCTTACACTGCTAACTTAAAATTATATAATAATATAGAAACTGCATATTTTTTTACAAATAAAGGGAAAGGTACTGTGTCATCAAAAGGGTGTCCTTAAATAATATTCAAGCAATATTAATGCACATTTTGTCATAGAAAATATAAAAAAAACAACCCATTTTAATAGTGTCATTAAAATACTGGATCTATAAGCAGTATCAGTAATAGTAGGTGTACCATTAAAATCATAATGATTCCCATCCTTATTCAGCATGTACTGGGGAACATGTGTATTGGTTATTATTATAGAGATAATTGAGGGGGAGATTTAAAGGAAAGAATCCATGTTTTATGATGTTTACTACAGTGATGTCTCAGAGCGCGCGCACGCACGCACACACGCACGCACGCACGCACACACACACACACACACACACACACACACAATATGCATAAATGTGAAAGGGAAGAAATAATTTGTGGCACTGCAGAAGACAGGTGTCACTGTGTCCTCTTCGCTGGTCATAAAAGTTAATTAAAGAAAAGGAATTTTTATTATCCTTGGTTGCTCAAGCACAGGCAATGGGCTGCTGCTTAATAACAGCCGATAGTGGAGTCCAAGAGCAGTCTATTCTACAGCTGCTGTCAAGAGATGTGTGTAACCAGATAATAGCTGCCTGTAGATATATGCACAGTACCTACCTCTAACAACTGATGGCATGTTTTCTAGAATTCCAGTCTAGATGTTCACTCTGTATCAGGTGCTGTCTGTCTTGGTGATGCATGTGACTATATGCAAATATTAAAAGTATCAAATTTCAAGTCCTGTGTTTCTGCTTATGGCTGTGACTCCAGCAGCTTAAACAAACACCCCTGATTTCTCTGGACTTTCATAACTTGCATTCGTAGAGGGTTGGGCGATGGGTTATTGTTCCAGCTGCCATCATCAATCTTGTATTAGTGAACTAGCTAAATTGAGCATATATTTTACCAAAATCTGATGTCAAAGAAAGAAATGGTTAATATAGGTCACAGAAGGAGACCATATCATGATCTTTCCACTTATTTTTCTTTCGTTCTTTCGTTGATGTATATGGTTTGGTTGGTTGGCACATTACTGCAGCTTGTTTCCAGTATGAACGCAGCTTAAGTCATTAAAAATCTAGCAATTCACAAATGCAAGACCACCAGAACGTGTGTGTTTAGTTTTTTCTGTATGTTTCTGTATGCAGCAACCGTTTTTTACATATCTGCTAACACTCAAGTCTCGGGATTCTCCTGGCTTTCTCCCAGGAGACTTCACGAATGTGTGTGACCTTTATTTTGAATAATTAGAATATACAGGTTAGTAAATTTGGCATGTTTGACTGTTGTTACCAAAGTTGCCAGATTGTTTACACATGCAGCCCACACACTACAGGTTCTACTTGTCTGTCAGCACGACTTGAATGTTTACTGTTAGTTTGTCCCGTCCACAGCTGTCCTGTCTCATTACTGTCTGTGATTTTTGTATTTACTTTTAAATTGTTAATTTGACTTTCAGCTAGCATTTTGAGATTGATTTGAGATCATGTTGGAGAAGTGATATATACACTCACTCAACACTTTATTAGGTAAATCTTGCTAGTATCTTAATATTCTTTGTGACAGAGATTCAACAAGGTGCTTGAAACATTCTTCAGAGATTTATGTCCATATTGACATGATGGCATCACAAAGTTGCAGGAGTTTGATGACTGCATGGATCTCTCCTATTCATCAGCATCACAAAGTTGATCTGTTGAATTGACAGTGGAAGCCAGAAAAGTCACCCATCAGGATATGGGTGGCTTTTATGTTTAAATGATGCTTAAGAGACCCAAGTTGTGCTATTAAATATCCACCACACTATTACACCAACATCACCAGCAGCCTGAAACATTTATACAACCATGTTGAATCCTGCTTTCATGTTGCTTATGTCCAAGTCTGATACTACTGTTTGAATAAGTTTTGGTCTGAATTCTTGCCTCAAAATTTCTGACATGAGTCGTATCCAATGTGATCTTCTGCAGCTGAAGCCAAAAGTCACAGGATTTTCACCAGAGACAAAACACTCCTGTTATACTGTGAACCTTGCAGAAGATGGAACAAAACCAAGTTGCAGGTGAGATGTTATAAACTCCCAGCTGGCGTTAAAACTTAAAGACAACACTACATTGGGCAGTTATTGGCTGACTGTGCCAATTTGCCACCCTGAAGCTAGAGACCTACATGTAGTTCAACTTTAATTACCAGGGTGAACTTGATATTAAATGAGGTGGGAGTGGAAGGAGATGAAAAAGGGTGGAGGGGAGAAGAAAGGAATCATGAGGTGGAGGAGGAAACTGAGAGAAGTGGAGTGGTGCAGCAGTAAAGGATGCATTAACCAATTAAAGTTGGGGAGCAGAGGAATTACGTGATGCAGTGATTTTCTTTTCTCTTGTAATTGTCATTGTTGTTGCAATAAGAAAGAGGAGCTAACAGCAACCGTATCATCAGGATCATCATATCATACTTTGGCTGTATTTGTATGTGTTCGGTTTACAGTCAATGTAAAACACATCACACATGCACTTCTGTATCATGGCAAGATAATTATATGTATCCCCTAGGTAAGTAAGACTAATACGATCCACCAGAATCAAATTTGCTTACATAAAACCAATACTAAAAATGCCTTTTGCCACTGAGATATATTTACATATTTGCACAATCTGCACACTTATGCTTAAAAATAATTATGTATGCATCAATATTTGATGAACAACAAAGACGTTAGCGCCCTGCAGTATTTTCGAGCTTGAGCCATGGGATTATGTTAAGTGTTCACACAGCCTCATCTATGATTCATTTTATTGCCAGAACCCTAGCCACTGCTGTTTTACTCCTCAGAGCTTTGTTGAGTCTGTCTGTGGGAGATAGCCAGCGGAAAGACAGAGGCTAAGGTACAGAATGGAGAGATGAGCATAAAAAGAAAGATGGTGAGACGACAGAGAAATGTAACCTTTTGTGAGTGTTCAATTTGAAGCTGCATTTCTCTCCCTCTCTGCCCCATTCTGGCTTTGCTCCTTTCAGTCCTTTTCCTCCCTGCTTTTAATGCCGGTCTTTCCAGCTCTCATTAATGCTAATTTATGCAGCCTGGCTGGCACAAAACTAGCAGGGAGGGTCTTCTCCCTTGATTACCAGCAGTGAGAACGGGGGCGGTGGGGTGGTGTGGTGGGGGGAGGCTGTGGTGAGGGTGACCTGGACAGACACCTCATTTAATTTAATACATTGGAGCATGCAGCAGCGGGGGAGTTGAGGCGAGGGAGGGAGATAATCAAGAGGCTGGGCCCTTATAAATGTGCTCTGAGATGACATGGAAGAGATTGGATTTGGAAACGAAGAGCAAAGAAGAGCAAAGCCAAGCGGAACACAATTGATTGATTCCATTCAAGTGATCGTACCCACTGATGAGGAATGAGGTTTTTTCTGAGGGAGAACGATCTGATGAGCTTTTTAAAAATTCTAGTGTTTTCATTGCCCGTCCCTTATTCAGCAAAGTCTCCCCATCTGCAGTCCCAGTTGCAGAATTAGTCACCATAAATGTCTCTTACGTAGCAATGCAAAACGGCAAGCTCAGAAGAATCAGAAACCTGGTTAAAAATCTGGTAGAATTTCTAAAGAAATACAGTAAACTATATAAAGGAGCAAATCTTGAAGCTGCTTTGTATAAGTAACTGGCGTTTACAACAGCTCAAATAAAGAAATATCCACAATGCAATTTCCTGGTTAATAAAATGGTTACCCTATAAATAAATATATAGTTTTTCCAATACTCCTGCATCTACCATAGTGGCAATAAAAATATAAACGTTAAGTAAAAAAGTAAAGATGGTTCAGTGCAAGCATGTTTTGATGGTTAGAAATAACATGTAATGTAAAGGTTGTTCTTATGTAGTAAATCAATTTAGGAGTTTACTTTGAGCTGAAGATGGGAAAGTGACATGACAGAATTTAACAATATACAGATGTCCTCTGTCTCTGGCTCAAAACTCTGTAAAGATTGTATTAGCATCCTGGCTCCAAAATGCAAAGCTAATATCATGACAGCCAGTGGCCTGGCTCCAGTATTGAGTCCCTTCAGGGTAAAGTGATACCTGAACCCCCTCATCTTCTAAAGATGAGCAGTCCCATCATGAGGTTAGAGCACCTCTCTAAACACCAGCCAAGGGTCGAAACACTTCCCGCCCATCCGTCCACATACTGTGACGAATGGAAGGAAATCAGACGGTGGCCATGACAGGCAGATTATGAAATCCCTCTGTCTACATGATTTAGCCCCGTCTCTGCTTCTTAATCGCCATATGTGATTAAAGTAAACAAACGAAGCATTATTAGATTAGTCAGAAGGACATGGAGTCTTTGTTGGTGATTATCCTTTCCTTTTTAATGAAATGCTGCTTGAAATTAACATGGCTTTAACTAATTTGATTTAGCATTGGCCCAAGAAATACCAGACAGCTCTCATTTGCCTGCAGACAGTTTGAGATCCTTGTCAGGGGCTCGAGATCAAATGTTGGAGCAAGGCAAATATTTCCGTTCTTCTGCAAAGTTCACACGGCTTGATTGAGTTCCTTGCATCGCGTTGTTTGAGATACAAAGATGAGTTACCAAGTCAAAAACACAAGAAATGGTTTCTCAGTATGCAGTGGAACTATATCAACAAGAAATCTAAAAGTTACTGACACCATGAAAATATTCTGGTGGTCACTTTTATGGACACTGACCTATCTTTGTACTGACAGGGTTTATTAAAGAGCTGTTGTGTGCTTGGATTAAAGGGGGTCAGCAGTCGCATGAATAGCATCCATGTCTGTATTTGGCAGCGGGTGTGCATTGTTAGTGGAAATAAGCCTGTCAGTATAATCCTCCTTTGTGAGATTCATTAAAGATAGGATGCAATCTAGCTGATTCAGGTCTCGGTTTTGAGGCCACCTTTAGGTTCACAAAGCCCCCGTTGCTACAAAGGCTAAAGGTTTTGGGGAAAGGGTGCTTTTTATCTTTATCTACACTGCTTTTTCATTTAGATCTCTACTCAGAGCAGTGTGGCTCAGTGTTGTATGGCAAAATGAATTTAACAGCTAGCCATCTTCGAAGTGCAGCTGCTAATGTTGTTAAGCTTGAAACAGTAATGATTGGCTCTTATAGTAATATACCTATCAATCGAAATACAGTGTACATTAAATACAATGTATTGGAACTGCACCATTACATAATAGGACGCTATAAACTGAAATTCTTGTGCTCCAGATAGCATTGAAATATTTAGAGTTTTGTAGAAGATTCACTCCAAATGTGTATATTCATATAATATCTCACTATCACTATACGGTTGATTAGGATGCATTCCATATCTAATTTATGTTTGCTGAGTTTTTTGAACCATGGTAACCAATCAAGCCCTCCATAGAGAAACGGCAGGAATTTGGACGAACCTGAGACCAGGGTGCATTCTTGCACAAGTTTGCCCATGAATAGCACTTCATATTTTCATGAATTAAACTTTAGGAAATCCATTTAAAGAATGGCCTCTGTGGCTTTGACTGTCAGATACAGAGCCACTTAAAACCAGGGGTCACCTCCACGCTTGTTTAATAGCTACTTAGAGCACCTTGGTGAGTGTGTTTTTGCCCTCGCCGGCCATAAATACTTATGGACATGGCTGGGTTTATCCTTTTCAGTGTTTTAAAGGGAAAACTCTTTTGAAGAAAGCACCACCAAACTCTCACCCAGGGAAGCCTTGTGCCTAAAAATGACAGTAGTTATATAGATGGTTTCAACGGTAATCCTCTAAAACAACTCCTGTGGTATAATTCACTATTCTCTTAGTAAACATTTATATTGCTGACAATATGTTGTGCTAAAGAAGGTGGGATTCAAGTTAACACTAAGTGACACTTATAAATCTCAGAGACACCAAAAGAAGGAGATATGGCCTCAAAGAATCCTGACATCTTAAGAAAAAAAAATCCTAATTGCAGAGATTATGGTTATAAACAATCACAAGTTAAACAGGGAGAAACATCAACCAACATGTTAAAGAGTAGGCAAGTGTACTTAACAGTTTTCTCTGATGACACTTTCTATAATGTTAATTAACTTTGCAATTTTTAATGCTTTTTAAACACTACTTTGGGGAAAATCAAAATTTTTACATTTTTGTTTTATCAGATTTCTCTGCTGATTTTATAGTATATAGAATATATTGTGTATTAATCATTTATTTTGATAGCTAGGCCCTTTGCCCCTCTTAGTGCACTGCCATGGACAGCTGTCTTTACAGAGCTCCCTTCTTCACCCAGGTCTCTGTGCTGGTGGTTTGCCATCAGTGTATTGTAGTAGTATTTATAGTATTATTTGTATTAGTATTATAGAAATATTTATGGTGTGGTTATTAGACTCAGGCCCAACCCACCTTTTCTCATCCTGGACTTTGGAAAAGGCAATGTCAGAGTTAATCATTTACATAAGGGCTTTAGAATAAATGCTCAGGGGCCTTTCTTGTAGGACATAGAATCTTTTATATAGAGGTATAGTGATACTAACGTGTTTCTGAGGAAGTGGTAGTTTATAGATGTATACATAAATCAAAGACTGTATAAAAGATGGAAGTAGTTTTTGGGTCTGAGAAGGTTTAATGTTGAAGTGCCTTAAATATGGATTATTTTAAAGGCCACCAGGGGGTTAAAAAATTCTTCTGGTCCTATAAAAGCCCATGGGAAACCAGGGTTCCTGACACGATCTCTATGAATACTTTCCTGTTGAGTTTTATGGTCTCGGTCATTTATTTTGGGCCATATGAAATAAAGAATTAACTCAGTTTTGTAAATCTATGTTTCAGAAAGGAGGATTATCCAAGGTGGGCTCAGTGGTTAACAACTTGTGATTGATAAGAAACAAGATGAGGTACATAGTTTTAAAGAAAATAGGAAACAGGAAAGCATCTAATTTTGTTAAAGGTCCATTTAAAGAGTCATGAGCAGAACTATTTTATCCAAGACTTTTGCATAGTGTGAAAGTACAGTGGCTGTAGAAGAATGACACATGGTATGTTGGTTAGATTATTGTTTACTGAAGTGTTGATGACACGTATCATAGAACAAATCACCCTTAGGAATCAGTTTTCTTGATTAACAACAGAAAGTTTTGCTCCTGTTACCCCTTGACTGGACTTTTAGCCCCGTCCCTTAAAAATGTTCCTTTTGGGCATCGGATCTCCAAGCAGCAACTTAAGTTTAAAAATTTAAAAATATTGTTCAGGGTGATATACTAGTTCTAGAGGTTAAACATAGAGGTGGGACTCAACACACAATTTTAACCTTTTGCAAAATGCTAAGCAAAATATTGTATTTTATTACCTTTTTTTAAACTGCAAATTATGTCTGCAAAGATAATCTTTGTCAATATCTGTTTTGTCCAGTAAGATAAGGTTATTATCTTATAGCAGTTACTTTTTTTTTGCTGCAGAATGAGATTGTTAAGCAGTCTGTGATCTGTGAATATCACCAGAATAGAACCAGCTGGCACCCAGGTGCGTCCCCTTGAGTTGTGCTGATTGATGAAGACTCTGGCAGTCTCTCTGAGATGCAGCCATATCGATATTTGATGTCTCTGTATCGATACGATATCTGTACACAAAAATATTCTTATATCATATTGTTATGATATTTTAATTAACATATGATATGAATATTTTAAGCTATGCACAAATAAAATACGGATTAAATACCCTACATTTATACAGGTTTACTCACACATTGCATACATGGGGATTTATTTATTTATTTTTTTTTTTTTGAGGAAGTGTCTGATGATTATCCAGATGAGCTGGAAAAAACAATCAAAAATCAAAAGCACACACACAGTCACACAAACCATAGCACCCTCTGCTTAGCAGCAGTGCTATACTTAAGAACTGGTATATGCGGGGGGGGGGGGGGGGGGGGGATTGACTTCACTCAATCTGATCATGTGTGATTATTGATATGAATATTTCTGTGCTATTGTTATATCTTTTCTGAGCCACTTAATTTTGGTCTTTCAACCATATCTATGTTTTTTTTTTTTTCAGCTTTCTTTTTCTTTCCACTGGCTGGTGGCAGCAGGGAACTTACTATGCATTTCACGTTGAACTGAGAGTATGTTGCTATGGTGGTTGCTAGGGATTTAGCCTAGAGTGACGTTGAAAGTCCAAATATTAAAGGTGTCCTTCTGATGCAGAGGAAATGGAAGGTGTGAGGAATGAGCAATTGCCTCAGAGTTTTTTTTATGTGCCCTTTCATTATCATGCCTCTCTCTTTTGAAATAGCGGAATTGATTTTCAAAAAGCAAGAAAGGAGTGTATATAAAGGCACACGCGACAACAAAAGAGGAAAACATTACCTCTGCATATAATGCTTGTTCATTCTGGCAAATATTTAACAACCACTCAGTATCATCTTCTTAATGAACATGATAATCTTATCTGCTAAAAGGATAACAGAAACATTTGTATGGCCATATTTTACAATTATGTTTTTCAATCGTACCCCTCTTCCTAAAATACTCATTCTTAAAATCCTGTTCAGTAGTCTTGATTTGTCCTTGGCATTGAAAGATGTACAGATGGATGGATGGATAGAAATAAATAATAAAATAATAAAGGCATCTAATAATATGGCTAAATCAAATGCCAAAAGAGAGGGATGGATCAGCCTTTATAGTCTTGTTGTCTATTAAGAAGGGAAGTTGGACAGAAATGTGTTTTTGAAATCATTTCTTTCAATGTGTTTCCTAGTTCTTTGCAAGACATATATGGCAGTGAACAGGTTTATAATGCCCTGCTGCTGAAATTGTATAAGAAAGGAAAAACAAATTCAAGTGAGCAGGCAAAGTATGATTTTGGTTGCTTTCAATGTAGTGAATTAAAGTGCTTTGTGGTAATACAGCTATATGGGCTGAGCAAATGGAATTACCTTACTGTTGGATAGTGGTATTTGCTATAATACCATTAGCTCTAACTTTCCCTTGCTTAACAGCTTTGCTGGTAAATTCTATTAAAAAATTAAGAAAGAAAGAAAAACATAAAAGACACTCATACAGATAAATAAAAGCCAAAGTACCTGTGTCAGTGATTTTTATTTTTTTTTTTGCAGATGTTGCGTGAATGTTTTGTTTTTGTTTTGCTTAGCAGTTAGCATACACAGTTAGCATACACTCACAGGTTTTTGGACAATGACACTTTTTTTTGTCATTTTGTCTCCAATGGATTTTAGTCAAAGTCAGATTTATTTGTATAGCACATTTAAAACAACAACTGTTGACCAAGGTGCTGTATAATTAAGACAATTAAAAGAAATAAAAACATAGGGAGATATGATAAGAGTTAAGAAAAAGAATCATAAAATTAGAAGATTTGAGTGAGAAATTTAAAAAAAAAATAGTAATACAAACTCATTCTGATTTAAAAGCCAGGGAATAAAAGTGGGTTTTCAAATGGGTTTTAAAAGTGTCCAATGTTGGGGAGGTTCTGATGTGAAGGGGCAGTTCATTTCACAGTTTAGGAGCAGTCACAGCAAAGGCCCGATCTCCTCTGTGCTTTAATCTGGACCTCGGGACAGCCAGGAGCAATTGATCCGCAGACCTCAGTGATCTTGCAGGAATGTACCAATTTAAAAGATCAGAAAGGTATGAGAGTGATGAGATCGATTTTAGGATCAGTAAGTCAAGATGGCCATGGGTGTACCCCACCTCTCGCCCTGGTAGCTGTGATATGGTCCAGCCCCAGTTCAAGGGGTTTGAGAGCTTTATGGCAACATATGACCGGTTCCCTCATTATTCTGTTATTAATTAAGATGCTAGAATATTTAGAGTTGATTCAAAGTGTTGAACTTGTTTTTCATAGCTTTACACTGGAACCCTCAGTAGGAGGTTATAATATAGATGTGGATGCAAGTGATGGCAGAGATGATTAGGCTGAAAACCCAAATCAACAATCTGGTACCTTCTTGAAAAGATACAGTGGAGAAAACGGCTAAAAACTAGATGATCGCAGAATTCTTTCCTTGATTAAGAAAAATCCCTTTACAACATCCGTCACAGTATAGAACACTTTAAGGCATATAATTATCACAATTGTCTACAATTAGTAGATGTCTTCATTAATGTAAATAGAGAGGTTTTATAGCAAGTGAAAACTACTGGCGGAAATCCAGCATGGGTTCTAGACTTCAGGCAGTCATTGACTGCAAAAGATTGTAATCTAGTTACTTAAAACAATCCTTATATTTTACTTTTGAAAAAATTAGAAACTCTAGGATTATATATAAAATGTCTGTAGGTTTTTTTTAACAGTTAATGTAATACTTTCATTAAATCCCTTTAATTAAAGCTTAAAGTGCACTTTAATCACATCTTGGCAATTTCATTTAAAATCCACTGCGGTGGTGTACAGAGGCCAAAATGATATCATTGTTGAAATACCTCTGAGATTCTATGTCATCTGTTTTTGTGGGAAAGCTCCACTGATATTATGAAGTTCATAAAATACATTTACATCTTGCGGTGTTATCCTGAATGTGGTAAAGGTGTACTGTCATGTTATCAATTTGAAGCTAAGTCTTTTGAAGGTAACTTATTAGAACCTACAGACCTTAAAATGCAACTTCTCTTCTGTTTCTTTACTCCCAACTTTAAGTATTGGGGAACGATCTCCGGTTTCTTGACTTAAATCTCTCTCCTGGAAATTAGAAACACAACACTCACAGTGTTAGCAAACTATCAGTGACAGTAGCTGTTTGCTTTCTATAATATCTTTGATTGGATGTTTGGATTCTTCTAAGTGCCTTTTCTTTTTGTATGTGACTGCTTGATGCAAAGCCTTATTAAGCCTGTGGCAATCAATAGCAGTCTAAATGATTATGTCTGTTGTCTAACTCAAAGGCTTAAGGCCTGGGGAGGAAAAGACCTGCCCTGCCCTTCCTCCCACTTTCTCTTGTACTGTGTTTCTCTGTGTTGTAGTCCACATCTGTAGCAGCCATCACACAACCTCAGGCAGGCTAGTTAGCCCAGAGAAAAGAGCCTGAACCCCCGATCAATAACTTTAGTCTTGTCTACCTAATTGCTCATTGGTCAACATTGGCGCCAGACTATATGTAAGTGCTGTTCGCCTGACTGATCGACTTTGGCTTTCTACCACATCCCGCCTAGTGTTGGGCTTACGGTATGCCTCTGTCTCTTCTCTTTTTTCTTGTGTTCTCGGCTCTCTTCACCCATGTTCGGAATGGAGAAATCCGGATCTGGTCGTCCCCTGCTCAGCCACTCAGCAGGGATGAGACTGTCCACAGACTGAAACAGCATGTGCTGCTCCTGTCATCAGGCCCGTGACTCCGAGGCTGCTCAGGTAAATATCCGGGTTTAATGACGCACGGGAAGATTAGCCAGTTGCTATGGCTCACAATTTCAGTGAGCGCCAGGAAATTAGTCAGTCTTGCTTGGGGTTTTGTGAACGGCTTATTATATGATCTAATGCAGACGCACTTTATGAGTGTGGTGCAGTATGGAAAGGGCAGTATTGATTGTGCTCATTGTGAATTATGTGAATAGATAAAAGTGTGAGTGTGCATATATATTAGGCAATTATGCGCTCAGGTGCTAATGTAAAAATTCTGCTGAATAAATATGAAATATGCTTCTATCAGCATCCGACTGGTGTCCCCTGACACTAGTCATTTGAGATGATAATTGGGATAGTATGTTTGCCTTGTTCTGATGAGATGAGATATTGTGATGGTTCTCTCAGCCTCAATTTAAATGTGTATTGATCAGTGTGAGGCTCTGGACCTCAAATCAAAACAGCAGTACAACCCATACTCTTGCATGTACTCGGTTTTTCGCATTATATTTTCAACATATCTTGAAGTCCTCGGACATAAAACATCCTTTACTGTGTCGCTTAAAATAAGATGCTCGTTTGTATTTGTTCTCGCCCTCTTTTTCCTGTAGTAGTGTGCTAATGTCATGATTTAAATGAAGTATTGATCAGTTTAGGAGGGGAGAATAGAGAGAGAGGGAGCGATTGTGAGAGAAAGAAAGCAAGACCAGGGTTATCGGTGTGGATCGCACACAGAAAGAGAGTGCTAACGGATGAGACACGTTTTAAGCGATTTCGTGAAATGGATTTCTGCATAATTTTTATCTTTAATTCAGGAATAACCGTCAGACTTGTTTGACTTGTTCCGAGAAGCAATAATGGACAGTGAGATGAGATCAGAGCTACGTCGAGAAAAAGGAATGGGGATAAAATATTTTTTTAATTCTTGTATTTGATTGGTTTCATGGAGTATTCTGTATGGTTTGTCCTGGGTCTTGTTTGAGTCTCCATCTTGCTTGGGACTCCCTCTGCATCAGCGACACTGCAGCAGCATCAGGCAGACTGGTCTAAAGCCTACGATCTAGGTTTGTTTGTCTTCCGTTTGCTATCCTCCCTTCCTTTCACCCAAGCTCCCTCCTCTTCCTCTCTTTCTCTTGCTCTCTCACTCTCTCTCTCTTTCTTTCTCTCTCCCCCCTCCTTGCCTTCACCTCTTGTGATTTAGCACAAGAAGGTTATACTAATTAGCGGCCTGTTTAATATGGTTGCCACTCTTACTGGTCAGGGAAATGTTTGTTTGTGTCCTGTTTTACAGTCTGTCTTATCCTTGCGAGACTTCATGCTGAAGCAGTTGTGTTTTGTGTGTTGCTTCAGGATTTCCACATATTGTTACGCTTAAACACTGTTGTGTTATCTTCTAAAAGTTATTTTGTTCAGAAATCTTTTGTGTGACAGAATCTTTGCTCAGACAGTTTTAGCCTTGTCCTTTTTGAAGACTAAGGCAATGCAGCGACTAAGGTTCCATCTAAGCCATTGGATTGCATTGTTTACTAATTCGGTGTGTGCATTTGAAATGTTTGTTTAAAGAGGCATTAGATTTAAATAAGAAAATGAAGCTTCATCCTCTGCTATAGTCATGACAGAATTAGCAAAGCCATAGGCCTGCCCAAGAAGCACAGGATTCTGCCTGCATGTGAGTATCTACCTTGGAGAATCGGAACCATGGTGCATTTTAGCCTTAGCTACAGAGTGAACAGTTTGGCTGCACAGACAGTGTAGTCTCTGTGCACTCGATTGATTTTTCCCTTCTTCTCGGCGCCCTGCCTCCTTTGTGGTTTAGTAGCTGGACATCCTGAAGCAAGGATCTCTCAGTTGCTGCCCGACCTACACGAGAGCTGACTGGATCTCGAGAGGAACAGTCGTATGCAGCAAAATTAGAAGCAGCTACAGAGTCCAACTCAGCAGGCCCAGGAGCGGCACAGTCAGGTATAGTGTTCCCTGCTAAGCAAAGGTTTTTTGTGTAATTTTTTTTCCCAGTAGGCCTCAGACTCAAACCCATTATGCTTCATGTACCTATCTGTGTCATTTTTTAAAGAAGAACAACATTTCGATAAGCACATTGAATAATTTGCATCCCATTGTTGCTTCATATTGATTAAATGCAGTTTTCTGATGTCATCTGACCTAGACTTGTGTAGCTTTGCTGTGGAAATAAAGTGTTTGTATATTTATAGGACTAAAAAGCACGTTATTTTAAGAATGCAAATTTTTTTAACTTTAAATTTAAATGTATTCATGCAGAGTGCAATTTTTCTCACAAACAGTTGCATATAATATAGAAGATATATACCGTAGCAGTGGAATCAACAAGCATTTTGGCAAATAGTCAAATTCACAAATATATGCAGCCAACTTTCTGGATTTTATGGATGCCTTTGGTTTTATTCTCTAAGCCATAGAGAATAAAATGCTTCTTGCCACCTCTAAAAATAAAAAACTATACAAATTTAAGAAAAAAAAAAAATCTTATTCGCTGACTGTTCTGAGGGGACTGTTTCACTTGTTGCTAATCTTCAGGAGACAGACTGTTTGTATTGTATGGTCATACTTTAAGTGTTTTCAGCTGGAAACGTTGTTGTTGTTGTTTGTTTTACCTGCTCCCCGTAATTTCTTTGTTTTCATACTACTCTTACAGCCATCATTGACCATAATAATCCCCCACCATTTCACTCATGATTATCAAATCCTTTAGTCTCTCTCATTGAAACACAATATGAGTAACATACTGTCATTTGTTTCTGGAATTAAAACATGTAACACATTCATCATTTCATCAAAAAAAGATAAAACGTATTTTAATTCATGTAGTCTGAGAGGGAATCCAGACTCCAGCAGCTCCTCTGGGGTATGTTTTTAGGTTTTAGACGGTGTAAGTCACGACTTGCTACACTGGCCTATCCCAGTTGATTAAGCAGATTAGTTTCATCTGGAAGACTGGATTAAAAAAAGAAGGAAATCTGACCACCAATTAAATTTTAGTCAAATTAAGCACCTGCCTGGGCTGATCTGTTAGTGGTGTAGGGGAACTGCAGGCTGTCTATTTTGAAATTCTGGCGTTTTTTGCTCACTAGATTCTTGGCTGCTGTAGATTTAATTATGTCCATTAGGAACTAAACTGAATTAAACTTGAAATCAGTTTTTATAGGGTTACGGTAGAATAAATAGAAATCAATACTATGAGCTTAGCACAAAAAGTAAAGAATTTTTTTTATCTTTGTTGTAAAAATGTTTCATGGGAATAAATATTATACTGTTGAAAGGCCTGTTTATTTCCCCGTAAATGGTGCCACATTTGTAAGGAAAATGCATTTATGGGTTAAGCAACAGAGTTGAGTGTTTGGGTTGCACTCATGAAAAACTTGCCAAATCGTCTCTGCCATTGCCAAACATCTTAACATCATATTGACTGACCTGGTTAGGGCCATACCATAAGGCAACTTCAAGCTACAGTTCCTCAAAACCAAGTTGTAGCATTACTTGGAGTAAGCTTTAGTACCATCTCCAAAATGAAGGCTAAGTTCCATATAACAGGGGATGTCAGAGACAAGCCGCAAAGTGTCCCAAGAAGACAGCACTACAACAAGACTGTTTCCTCACCCTCTCAGAACTTGGGAACCCTAGGCAGACTTCTATAGATTTACAGTCAAGGTTTGCAAGATAATATGGCCGACGAGTCTCCACCCAGACAATCCAGAAAAGAGTGCACACAGCCAAACTCCGGTCTCACAGGACTGCCAGGAGGTCTGCCATTGCCTCTCACTATCTGGCCCTTTTGTGCTGGTGTTGCCAACATGTGCACTGACACCTAAACATGGGGGGGAACGTTAACTTCAGCACCGAATCCAAATTCTATCTTCGGCAGCAATCTCAATGCAGAGACTTATCGAAATGAGAGACTGAAACCAGTATAAATCCCATATCTCCACAGTCTTGGACCGAACTCTATCTTCCTAGATGACAACACTTGTCCCCACAGGGCAGGGTTTATCAGAAACTACCTCCAGAATCTGGGAGTGAAGAGGATTGAATGGCCTGTCTCCAGTCCTGACTTCAACCCCACTCAACACTTGTGGGATCAGCTTGGGCATGCTGTTTGAGCCATAGTGACTAGCACAAAAACATTCGCTGACTTGCAACAAACGTCATCGAGCAGCATTGTGTGACCAAGCTGGTCACCAGCATGTGGAGGAGGTGCCAGACTGTTGTGGCTATGTATGGTTCTTCCATATGTCCCTGTTTGTTAAATGAATAAAATATTAAATTGCCATTATGTTCCGTTTCTTCAGACGTCAATCATCTAATCCAATAAATGACACCAAACAAGCTGTTTGGCATTGGCAGAGAAGATTTTAATGGGCACAACCCACATACTCAACTCTGCTCTATGCCTACAAATGCATTTTCCAGATTCTTGCAAAGAAGCATTGTTACAACAAAGAAATAATCAACCAAACGCAAATGTGCTAAGTTTGTTTGTTTTCAAATCGGATTTAATTGTATTAACGTTTGAAACAAACGCTGTCAGTCATATACAGAGGATGAGAACCAAATATCAAATGTCAAAGACATGCACTTGTGCTGTTTTGTATAGGTCATTTGAATTGTAATATTCTGCAGTACATTGACACCATCTTTTCTCTTTGTCAGCTGCAGGTAATGGGTGCCTGGTGCAAATGGGAGCAGAGAATCGAAGCACTAATGGAGTGTAAGCAGCAGAAGTGGAGCTCTCAGGTCAGATCTTGAAGAATTCACCACCATAGTTTCTGACCAGCACGCTCCATGCACATGCTTCTGAATACATCCCCTTGTGCAGGAATACACAGACTTAACAATTTTCAGAAAACAGGCTGTGATATGAGATTATACTGCTTGCTTTAGCTGTTTTATACTTGGCTAGTTTAACATTGGACTTACGCTTTCATAGACGAATCTGGCAATATTTAGTGCTCGTCTAGCCTTAGTAAGAGCCTCGCATGTATTAGCATAGATTTGGGTTACAGGGGTAAGATTTACTTGCTCTTCTGATGTTACTTTCAAAATGCTGAAAGAATAAAAATGTTGCTAATTACAAAAGACTTACAAACGATTTTTTACTATTCACCATATTTTTCTGTTTTTTCATTAGTTAAAACATGGATAGATCTTTTTTTGTGTTTGGTTTTAGACTCCAGCATCTCCTCTTGCATCAGTTTTCAGGCTTTAGAAAAATGTGGCCTTTCACAATAGTCTTTGACCAATCACAGGTATTTCTTGTCAAGGACAAGGACTGAGTGTGAAATTTTTTTTAGAGTGAGAAGTTGGGAGTTTCTTATTTGTATTATTTTTTTTGTTCTATTAATACTTTTTTTTTCTCAGTACATCTTGTGAGCTTAGATAGCCAAGCCTCATCAATGAATACATGGAATTTCTCACAGATTCTAGGTTATTTGCAGCAGCATGAGCATACAGGAAATATTAAAAACCTGCCTTATAGTATTTTTGAGAAAGAAGTTCAGCACGAGTTTTGCAGTGCAATCTGCTCTCCTGCCAAATTCTGAAAATGAAAATTGTTGCAAGTGGTGAATGGATGGTTATACCTGAATCTATTGGTAATACATACGAGGTTCAAAGTGAGGCTAATATCTGCCTGTAATTTAACAGGATGCTGACCATGCACTGTATTGTTCTTTAGAAAACTTTTAGTCACTGAGTTCTCTTCTGGTTATTTTTAATCTGGGATTTTGCATCTCTTTCATTGCAAAACTACATTTACCAGTTTTCTCTACTAACCTGTTGCATTCATTTGCCAGTGAAAACCTGTATAGAAACATGAGCTGTTTTACAGAAAGTATCCCCTGAGCACGAACAAAAAGTTCAGCAACAGCAGCCAAGCTGTTCGTTCAGTGAAGCCTATAACAAAATGATTCATTGTCAGCTGTGCAGATATGCATTAGCCAAACCTTTGCACAAGTAGCTCAAAGAGGTGCTTGCAATCAAAGTTCCAATCGGCTCTAGATGTATTATGATAGTCTGAACAGAGGAATAGAAGTTTTAGTTTCTCTGTAGACCAAACGGTAATGACAGAATTTCCACAGGGTGTGAAACACGAGTATTTTAAAATGCTGAAGAGAAGCTATCAGTGCAATAATAATCAGTTTGCTTTATTTTACTTTGTTTAAAACTGTAGCAGCAATTCATCATTCATACATTTAAAAAAAAGAGAAAAAATTCTAGTAGCTCACAGTTTGAGACACGTGGTTAAAACTGTTTCCATTGTTATAAAAAATGTGGTAAGGGTTGAAAAACAATAAATAATGCACACTTTGCAAAATACTTACAAAATATTCACCTTTTTGTATGTATTCTGTATTTCTTGGTGGCTTCAAACGCCTCAGCCATTGCTACTAGATAAGATATAGAAAAACCAGCATTTCCACTTTTCACCTCATCTATTTGTCATTTCCCTCACTGTTTGTCTGATTGTGCTGTTGTAATGAAAAGGACCAGGACAACTTCATTTTAATGCCCTTGGTTTTTCATTGAGGAAGATTACACTGAAATTAGATTTTAAATCGCACATGAGTGTAATGTTTGTGACTTTTTCCATTTAAAACAGGCATTTACTCTGTCAGGAACTGGCAGGTACATTGATGAGATTGCCATTAATTTTCATTGACTGGAGTAAATCACCAGGTCGCACTCTCAGGATATCAGAATAATACAGTATTCCCCCGCCTTTCTGTTTGTAGACAGCCATGTTTTTTTCATCCAGTTTTTAAAGACAACTGCAAGGAAGTTTTTGAGAACATTTTACAATGACCAGAATTTCTCCAGTAATTAGTGATAAAATCGGGTCTGATTATCATTTAAATCACGATTATAGACTAATGTAGTATGAGTAAACTTGTAAAACAAATAGTTGTTCTTTAGTGAATACATCAAGCAACTGCAGTGCAATCTGTAAAAAGTGTGGGTTTTTTTTTAACCTTCTTTAGCAGCAGTATCGCCATCATTTGTTTCTTGTAGCTTATTATCAGAGTTAAACAATGACATGGTGGGATTTTCAACCATTTCTCACTACAAAACTGTTCAGCTGTGCGCATGAATATTTCTGGGTGTCTTGACCAAAAAGCCTTCTTCCGGTCATGCCACAGCATTTCAGTTAGTTTAAGGTCAGAACTCTGAGTTGACATTTCAAAACACAAATTTTCTTTTTTATCCATTCTATTCTTTTCTCTTTTTAAAAAAAATGTTATTATATTTATATTTTTGTTATGTCTTACTGCATCACCAACCTCCTCCAACCTTCTGGCCGTGGACTACTACTATGTCATCCTCCTGTAAAAATTTCTTGATATTCACTTTTCCCTCGCTGATTGCAGGGCATCCAGGCGATAAGATAGCAAAGGAGCTCTAAAACATGGTGGTTCCTCTTTAACAGGTGGTGTTTTGCTGGTGGGGCTGGTGATCTGCAGGCTCTTTTTCTTAAAGGTAAATCTTTTTCTTTGATCCATAAAAAATAACTCCAGACGTGTTGTAGAACATTTAAGTGGTCTCACAAATTTGAAACATTTGAACACTTGAAAAATAGAAAAACTTAATAAAATGTACATGTTGAATATCACATAGGAATACTATGATTTACTCAATGAAAACATCCCATCCCATCCCAAGTTGCATGTTTCTCATACAAGTCATGCTTACTTCAGTTATCTTTAGAAATCAAAATAATTCAAGGAAGCAATTTTGTAAGAGAAAAATTGGCCACGGAGTAAATCATGTTAAAACGTATAATGAGATTAGACCTAAACAGTTAGAATTTCAGGGAAATTCATCCAAAACAATTTCTTTTCCGATTCTTTTCTATTAGAGCACCTCAGTAACTGGAACACCTTACTCCAAATAGCTTTTGGAGAAAACAGCAGGAGAGAAGTTCACATGCTTTTTCTGCCTGCGCTGTCAGTACTCATTAAGTGATGACTTCCAGGAAACACTTTCTATGATTGTGACTTATATAGTTATAAGTCTTAGACTTATAGCTAGACTTATAGGTTTGGACGATATAACCTCAAGATCGTATTGATATTTGAATAAAATTCGAGATACAATATTTCTGAAAAAACAAAAAATGTTATTGATGTTCGCAGCTTGCAGGCAGCAGCAGTGTGAGTAAATGAAGTGTATCTTTCTTTTCCATTGAGTTACTGTCATTGACGACACACTTCCTAATTTGAAATATGAATCTATTGAAACAAGGTGCCAGCAGCAGCTGCATTATAGTGCAATAGTGGCGACAGCATTATATCTGGTGGCAGAACATAAGTCAAGCGTAAAAGTAGCCTAAGTAATGTTTTCCCTCTAAGTTTTAAGTAAAAATATAAATGAACTGCTTAACAATAACTAACTTAACCTTGTATCTCTTCAGAAGCTGCACAGTATTGTCACATAATAAAATAATAGAAAAATATTTTCTACCTGCGATGCCGTGTCTTGGGTCGAGCTTTTTAACCAGCTGCTTAAAGCCCTGTTTTTCCACCACGTTCCCACATCATAAATTTCCATACTCTGTTTGCGCTTCCTGTCATATGGAGTGCAGCTAGTGAGTGCCACAGCGACAGTCGGTCATTTGTTCACATTTAGGTTGCACATCACCAGCTGTTAGCATCTCCTCCTCCATAGCCTGCTTGTACTTGACAGTGTGTTTTTGCCTCAACTGGTGAAACAAGTTTGTTGTTTCCACCTTCAGTAGAAACGGTTTTCTTGCATATTTTGCAAAGTACTTTGTTGGAGATTGTGGAAGTAGCTCATTGTTAGGTTCTGAATAGTCATTGGAGGCTGAGACGTGGCTCTTGTGGCTCTCTCAGACATGCCTGGGTTTTTCAATTGTTGTATGCTTTAGGGAACTTAAGGGTATGCCATTACTATGATGATTTCGCAATACAATATTTTCCTATTGCAAAAAAAAACTATATAGGTATTTTTGCGGAAAATATGATATGGCACAGCTTAAGTGATTCAGATAAACATCCTAAGAAGTCCTAGTAATTCCAAATAGATCACAGACTATGAACTGCAACTGTCATTTTGCACTTAAGTGAGTTTGTTGTTCAGTTGTAACCTTGGGAGAAAGACTGCAGAAAGTCCCCTAGTGGGGCTCGAATGTAAGGACGATGAGGATTAGCTACCGCAAAGATATGACGGAGTTATACAGTGCCAGGATAAGAGGGACAGATTGGGAGCAATTTTCTTATTAAAAAAGCATTTTAAAACAGAGGTAAATTGTAATTTTACTGCTAATTTTACAGGAAATGTGTTATATTTTACTTAAACAGGTCATAAATCTAATTCTGGCATCTAAAATGATGTTGAATATTTTTCCTGTGTCGTCATCCTGGACATGCACAGAATATTCATAGTTATTTGTGATGTCTACAGCAATACATACTGTACATGTCTTCACATTAGTTCCTTAGGTTTAGTGCATTGCCTCTCTCTCAGTTATCCATTATGGCAACACTGCATTATTTTATTCACTGGAGGTTTAGGAAATTGTATGTGAGAGAAAAGAGGATTTTATGCGTGCACACTGTTGCAGGCATACAGTAGAGGTTTTGTTTTCATTCACGCACATGTGCATTTTTTTTTTTTCTTTACACGTGTGTGGGCACATGTGGGTTTCTGGTATTCGTCTCCTCCGTCTTCGTGTCACCTTTGTTGACTTTGTCTGTGCTGCTGCAACACTGTGCCCTCCTGCTTTAATGACGCATATATCCTATCTCCAGTCGCTGCCTAATCCCAGCAGCGCTAGCTCAGGAACAGATTACTGCTTCCAGACACCAAAGGAGAGAAGAGTAGTGAAAGGTGGGGGTTGGAGGGGGAAAGAGATGCCTCAGTGATACAATATACAGGCAAATCGAGGAGGTCATCGCGTGCATGTGAATGTGCATACATATGTATGTACTTTCACATACAGATGGTTAACATAACAAACATAACCCACTGTGTTTGCCTCTTTTTTTTTTCATACCGCATGTTCATTTTCCTTTATTTTTCCTTTAAGTGAAAATAACCACTGAATTAATTTAAATAGATTTATAGCATCTAACAATGCAACAGGGATTGGAAAATCTCCATAAATGCATTTTGTAAGAAAGTAAAATATAAAATAAAAGTTGTTGTTGTAAAGCAAGGACAGTAGAAATCTAATTGTTTTGCTTTCTTCTGACTTCAGACTTGAGCAAAGACCTTAGCATGACATGCAGAGTGCCCAACAAGGCTGCCTTATTCAGCAGGTACAGTTCTCCCAGCTGCTTACACAAGAGAGTCAAAATAGTGATTTTCTGTGTTAGGGCATCCTCCATATAGCCTTATTTTATTGTAGTGTTTTGTTCACATTATTATTCCCATTGCGGTTTCTCGGGTTGTTGTTGTTGGGTTTTTTTTATATTTACTCTTGGCTCAGCCAGACACTCTCTGGCCTGCTGGGCTTTTGTATGAACTGCTATACATGTTCTGCTTGGTTAGCTGCTACTTGCAGCTAATATGCACACTCAGTTTTGACGATTATTTAAACTGCATTTGATATTCTCTGAAAACATTTACATGACAGAAGCACCAGGATGGATAACCCTTCGTCACACGGCTGTCTTGTGGTTAATTAGAGATTTTCTCTGGCTTCTCGCGCAGTTGTAAATAATTAGGAGCGGTTTGTGCTGAAGTGGTATTGTCTGTCCAGCAGCTGCTGTCATCATGCCAGCTGCCTCCCAAGAACATGACTTTTAGGACCAATGATTGCTAATAAAACATTTGATTGAGAGAAGAAGAGAGTGAGAACCATAAACAGGCAGGATTCTGCCCTTTAATTTCGCCGTCTCCTGAGAATTGGCTTTGCTGTGCTGTAGAGTAGGTCCCACACACAAGCAGTTTAGTTGTCTGCCCAAGGACTGAAATTTAATTTAGCCAGTGTGGTGTTAGTGTGGCTGTATGTGCGTGCCTGTGCATGTGTTCTGTTTGTGTGTGTGTGTGTGCGCCCGTCGTACTGTCTTTGTATGTGCCCGTGCGTCTGTCAGTATGAGTCTGTTTTGGTTTTTTTTTTTTTTTTTTTTTTTAGTGCTTCTGTGTAGAAAAAAAATATGCATGAACTGCATATTTAAGAGTTTGTGCTGTAGTGCTTCTGTGTGTTTGCTTTATTTTGTGATCTTTTATTCTCTAGTGACTTAATCATTTTTACACTGCTGGGTTACTGCACTACCATTTTACAGTGGTTGCACAGAGACGTTTATGTGCTCACACTGCTCTGTTGTTTTTGGATTTGAATTCATTTTTGTTTTTTTGTTTTTGTTTAAACTCATTTATTTATTTTTTGATTATCACTGTAAACCTGAACAATGCTCCCAGTTACTGTTGGCATCATCAGTTAGTTGTAGAAAAGTTTTTGGCTGTAATTTACTTTAGAGTGTATGCTGATTGGACATTATAAAATATAACAGCTGAATTCTTTAACAGTAGTTGCGATGGGTTTTCCGCAAACTGGCTGCTTTGTAACTATGCTTTGCGTGTATGTGCGCGTCTGTTTATGTGTTTAGGTGCAGGTTCCTGATGAAAGCCCACAGCAGAGGCATATATCAGAGCTCCAGCACTAATAAAAGGCCAGCAAGCTGTGCTCCTCTCCTTCTGGGAACAGCGCTGCTTTTTACTGCTTCTCTGACAGCAAGATAAAGTGCCCTTCCAATTAGAAAAATATTTGGCCACATACCTTCCAACAACGATCCTAGGTTTTTATTTTTCATGCCATTTGATCAGGAATCCTTGCTATATTTTTTTATATATATATATATATATATATTTTTTTTTTACAGCATGCTTTTTTATCATCATGTCCTGGGTATGCACATGCTAATATGCAACCCTCCCCACCTTCCAGCGGCACCATTATGCTGTATAATGAAATAATGGTGTTTTAGGGTATTTTTATTTTGGTCTTTGTTTCGTAAGGGTGGGGCTGCATACGCTTGTGTTTTGGTATGGATTCGGGACTCAGGCTGTGTGTGTGTTTTAGCATATTGCATGAGAGGATTCATGCTGCTGTGCGTGTTTGGGTTGATGTCATTCTTGTTGCCCCTGTCATCCGTCTCTGCCTCATGCAGAATTGTGTGCATATATACTTAACTGCTGACGCTAGTCTCCATCTCTGTTTAAGAATAGTGTAGCTAGATGCTCTCCCCCCCCCCCCCCCCCCCCCCCCCCCCCTCTTTCCAGAGAGTGCATTAAAATTAAATTCTCTCTTGTTGTTGTGAAAAGAGGCACACGTAAAAAATAATTGGCTGTAGGAGAGAACAAAGGGCTGGCTCCTCTCTCCTCCCTGCACACCACAGCCAGGCATTAATACCAAGCCTGCTGCATTGTTCTGCTGTCTGCAGCCATCCCCCTAGCCAGACACTCAGCTCTGGAGAAGTCACTTTTAATGTCTGATAATCAAGGTGAATTTTCAAAAAGCTGCCATTTTCAAATGATGGTGTATATATTATGTGCAGATGGGAGTAGAGGAGCCCCGTTCAGTGAGAGAGAGTGCTTGGGCAATGCGAAGTGAAAGAGAGACACCTAAAGGCCTTCGAGGGAACTGCTGACTGATTTGTATCTTTCTATGAAGGATTGATGCCAGCTGGAATATCAGTGTCACTGCTGCAATTTGTCTGATAGTTTACTTTGATTTTTATTAAGCATGTTTTGTCTTTTTTCAAATGACACCGCAGTATCGGCTTTAAATACATGGTCTGTGTTGCAGCATGAATATGTGCGTCGTGTGGTTATGAAGTGTTAGGGAAATGTATTTCTTGAGTACAGATGCTGCCTGCTGTTGCTTTATGCTAAAGGGAGTTCTTTTGCAGCGTTATTGGGGAATCAGGCGTCTAGCAGCAGAGCAGTGGAACTCCATTTCCCTGCTACAGGGCACAGGCTCATCTTCCTATTGCTCCTCCCGCCGCCCCACCCCCTTTCCCCCCACCACTAGGTATGATTATTTCTCCTCCGCTCCACCGCACCATTATATTCCAGGTCTGCAGTTACCCCTCCCTGCTGTCATTTTTCATGGCATGTTTTTGCCCATGTGCAGCACTGCACATTTATACTGTGCCTGTGCAATATGTTAAGGAGGTGAATATATGCAGTGTGCAGAATGTAATAAGTATATATTTATTTTCTTTGCTGGTGATTTACTGGTTTTTCTGGTGCTTAAGAAGAAAGGCCGACTCTAGCCATGTATCTTAACAAACATGACTGCTGCGTATGCACTCGCCTCCAAGGCTTTTTACTCACCGGGGAAACCAAATTATACATCTGAGGCAGACTGGTTGTTTTTTCGTGCTATGACTGTTAAAACCCTTCTTAGTATTTTGGGATATAAGCCTTGCAAACGACGACCGGGTAAAGTTTCGGTAATTCATGTAGCATTTCCAGCAATGTTGGTAGCTGATCAAGTGATTGGTTCGTGCAATGTGTGCACTTAAAATACACCTCGCATAACTGACACCGAGCCAGCCAGCAAACCAGCCACCATCGGCACAGTTTGATCACGACTTGCTGTTTTCTACCTTTACCTCTACCCGCCTTCCCCCCTCCACCTCTACCCGCCTTCCCCCCCTCCAGTAGTCCTGGAAAAATATAGAACTCTCCAAAATCAAAACACAAATATACAACACACACACATGGCTGAAATTGACATTATGCTCAGAGGGGAAGTAGATCTAACCCTGTGAAACAGTAGGATTTAAATGGATTCTGTGCTGAGAGCAGCACGGTGCACAAGTCTCCCTCTGAGAGGCTGTCACAGTGGGAAACTTGCAGACTTGCAGAGACAATGGGGGGGGGGGAACCCTCTTAAAGATGCACTACCTAATTTTGTTATTGTGTCCAGTTATAAATGCCAGAATTTCCTCTTCGCTCACTTGTGATGAGTTTAAAAACATCAACAGCGAGTGGGAAACAGGTAGCAGGAAATTTGAAGGTGCAGTGGGAAACTACAATAACTATAACAAAATCAGGGAGTCCGCTGCAGACATGACATAAAAGTATGATCCAGTCTGTATGAATTGATTTTTGAAGCTGACTGTAGAAAAGACAGTTTTTATTGCACCACTTGTGAAATCAAATGGCAGCTGCTAACTTGCATACACTTTTGCTGACATAAAATTTTTCTTTTGCCACTTTTTATTAGAAGAAGTGTACTTTTTTTTTTTTTTTTTTTTTTTTTACATGGACTATTATCATTATTTAAATATCTTCTGTCTTTAAATTCAGCCTCTATATACCACTGGCTATGGGCAGCTGTGAACATTATATTTTATTTTTTTAATCAAAAATAGTCCCGCATCATATTGTCGTACCTAGAAGTGTACAGTCAAACCAAACAAGGACGATCAAGTTGCTTCTTTGTGTTGATTCATAAAAACGTACAAAGCTGAATACATCTCAGGGCTCACACTGCCTGTTCATATCCCCCTACTATGCACCTAATACCTGATACGCTGCCTTGATGTAATATTGTTTATAGATAACTAGGTTTTGCCTTCAATGTGATTGCATAATAGCCAAGCATTCAAATGTGTGAGCTCTTTATTTCTTCCCTGGCAGTGCTAGTGGTAGCATTATTTTTCTCTGGGTGGTTGGAGGGCACACTTTCAAAGTGTTGATCTCAGCTGTGGTGCAGAATAAAGACGGGGAAAGGAAGAGGAGAGGGCCGCAGGCATTCTGATGAAAGGATGTGTGGGGAATCTGGAGTGTGGAGAGAGAGAGGGGCAGCATTTTGCCAGTCCAGTGTGGCAGAGCAGGTCTGGCTTCATGCCAGCCTGGGCACTGTGCCCACGAGGAGGCAGTGTGTGGCTAGTACTGACTGTAGCATAGAGAGACGAACAGATAGCAACAGAGAGACTAAGACACAAGTGCGTCTGTGGGGGGTGTTTGAGACTGACTGGCAGATGAGGTTTAGTTTTCATTTGCATATGAAGTGGTCAGGTTGGAGTACAGGAGGGTGGAAAACGGCAGGGAAGAATGAGGAGAAGGGCTAGCCAGTATTATGTCACAATCTCTATTACTGATCACCGGTGTATACAAGGAGCGTTGGTTAAACTTGCAGCTGAATTTGTATCCTGCTCTTACTGACGAGGAGTCGATGGAACAATTGGCACAGTTCATTTAATCAGGCATTTGTTGTTTCATTTAATCATGCATTTGATTGCCGTTGTTAATTGCTTTGTCTGCTGTTTCTTTATGCACTGCCTGAGTAAACTCTTTTTCTATGGGACGCAAATGTTATCTTTCTGCTTTGTATGCATTTACATATTGTTTGCCTTTCTACGTATTATCTCTCCCTCTCTTCTTCTCTCTCTCTGTTCTCCTCTTTGTATCCTTAAAATATTCTGCACACCCCTCAGCAGTTCCGCATGGCAGACAGCCCTAATATAATCTGTGCGTCTGAATTCTAATTTATACCGTCAGGATAAAATAAATAGTCTGCAGTTAATTATGGGAAGCCGGCTCCTGGCTTTGCCCCGGTGATTTATGAAGTGCACGTAGGCATTCTGCAACGCATTTTTCTTAATTTATTTTTAATCTGTCTTTCAATTAATTTAACCACAAACGTCTTAATGATGGCAGAAGGCTGCGTTAATGAGGCCTGTGAGGTAAAATGAACAGGCACTCGCCCCTGTGGGGTGGATGTTAGAGGCTTTGAGGATGGGGGTCATGCAGAGGGTCTTGTGCAACCCTAGCAGTTCAGTTTCCACAGTTGTTGTTTTTTTCTTTTCTTTTTTCTTTTTTTTTGTTAAGAGATGACAAGGTTAAAAACCCCAAATCAGTAGTGTTTCACTCAAGGAAGAGGATAAAGTTTTCCAGCCTATTTTCTTGCCTTTTTTGGTTCTGTTTGTTCAGGATGTGCCACAAAAATCTTTTGAATCCTTTTACTTACAGCAGTGAATACAGTACAGTGTCAGTTGTTGTCAATGATTGGCGT
The DNA here is from genome assembly GCF_057381915.1 of Diplotaxodon limnothrissa. NCBI lineage: Eukaryota > Metazoa > Chordata > Actinopteri > Cichliformes > Cichlidae > Diplotaxodon > Diplotaxodon limnothrissa. The sequence goes on from NC_140596.1 coordinate 20,497,479, forward strand.
CTTCACACCTACCATCACTGTGCTTTAAGGTGATTCATTCAACTGTTGTAAAGGAAGTGCCACTCTTTTCCCAAACTACGCCTATTTTTCCAGTCATTTTGACACTGCTTGATTGTCCAATTCACATGTCTTGTAGACTACTCATGAATTTAGCCCATCAATAAACGTCATATTCACAGTGGAATCGAGTGAATCAATATTTGTTCTTTTTTTTTCTTTTTTTTGTGACTAATGACTTCACAGTAACGTAGAGATGTAGCACAGCTCTCCCAACCTGGCTGTTTGCAAACTGACCAATTTGAGGAAGTGCTTTTTTTTCTCTATTGTGAGACTTGTGTGGCTTCACAACCATGTGTATCTTCTCTCTTGGCTCTCCAGAGCCTCACAGACAAGAACATGCCTCATATGATTAAAAGCATTTTATCCATCGTTTCACCCCTTCTCAAATTAGACCAGCGTCTCCACTGCACTTGTTATGCACCAGCGTTTTCTGCTAATTGCCATTGAGTGCGTTCATCTCTATGCTGGCAGGGCCTGGTGTGAGATCGGTAGAGGCCAGTGTAACCGTAGTTGTAACTGTGGTGGTCAGCTACCAGACAACACACATCAGCCTACCCCATTAGGGACATCCACACACAGCTCCCCGAATCAGGATGCTCTCATTTACTTTTTCCACATCCAGCCATTTATCTCTCTTTTCTCTGCTCTCTAACTCCCTTCTTTCGCTCTTTTTAATTTTCCTCTCAAAAACAGATCCCACATTAAGCAGCCAAGCATGGCTTGGTGCAGTGCCTCTCCTGAAAGAGCAAAGGAATGATTTAATTTCTCCTCCTCTGTCTCTGTGGCCTCCCCTCCCTGCTCATACACAGATCATTACACACAAAGGCCTCATTTTCATCTCCCCGTGAGGGCACATGCAGGGCTTTAACTAGTCAGCCACGCCATGGCCATTGCTGACGATCAATACCTGTGGTCAGGACAGAGCACGCAGTGCTTCCTAAATAGGCCCTCCAGGTCCAACCATAAAACACCTTTGAGGCTAAACATGCCACCCCATAAATCGCCTTTATTTTATTTTTTTATTTTTTGTTTTCAGTCTCATGGAGGAGTGAGGGAGCCATCAGTAGAGTAACTATTGAACTGAAATAATGATGATTAAGAGGTTATGATAGTATCCAGAAAATACTGCTAAACCAAAGGTTCAGGGTAACAGCTGACTTGAAATGAGTCTGGTTGGCATAGAAATTAAAGCGTTTGGAGCTTCTCTTGATGATCAGCCAAGCAAAGGGTTAGGAACCTGTGGGCAGATTACATGTTTTGAAGTGTAAATGATTTGATAGAATAAGTGAAGTTGCCCAGTCTCACACCAAAACTTCACCAGAATCCTTTTCCTAAACCAAACCTAGGAATTTTTGTATTTAGATCATAGCAGGGGGATAAAAAATTACTAAAAGCAAAAATAAGTCTACTGGACACTGATACAACCCAGCAGAACTAACTGTAATGCTTAAGTTCAGGGTAATGATGCCTCATTCTACAGGAAAAAACTACCATGGGGTGAATGGTTGCATTAATATCAAAACGACGGGGAATATTTGCAGTGACAATCACAATTACCAAGAGAACTCAAAGAAAAGATTTTGGACCAACAGTGCTCTCCACCCATCATCATTATCAAATAAATGGATCCTTTTCCGACTCTCCAAGAGTAGCGTATAGAAAAACTGTTGAAAAACAAGAAAGGGCCCAAGTGATGGGGGTGGGAAGCGAGAACTGATTTCAGTTCCAATTATCTGATCCGTCATTGGGCTTCTCAGTTCCTCTTTGTCAGTGCTGCTGTATTTTTTTGGACAGTTGCGTGTTATAGAAAAGCAACATCAGACTCATAGTGTTGGAGCTTTTCCACAATTGAGCTACCTGCAGGGCTTTTTTCTACTGTATTCAGACTCAGATTTGTGTAACCTGTATGGGCCCAAATTTTCTATTGGACATACAATCAGACTCGGTAATAGCAGTCAAACTATCCAGATCGCAACGTTATTATGCATTTGTTGGACATGTCGGAACCAGTCTGATCTATGGAAGCACCACCTCAGAACCCACAGGGCATCCCAGAGATCATATGTTGGCATTACAATAAGGACCTAATTAAAAGGATAGTTTTGTTCTCATGGCTGTTTGGTATATATACACAACAGCAAAAAAGAATTCCAACTATGTTGTTATTGGATCCCAATTTAGCTGCGCTGGTTTTTCTCAAAACAAAGAAAAGTTACGGCAGAAATGACAAATATATGTAACATGCAGAATTTAAAGTACGCATTATGTTTACGGCAAACACATCAAGACCTGTGGAGATGGTTTAATTTAAATAGTAAGCTACTCACAATTGAGAACTGCTGAGATTTTACTCAGTTGGAACCTGAATGAAACTGAAGTAAACTGAGGAATAGTCACATCTAGTTTGTTTGTTTTTTTCTTCTTAATGGCTGCTTGCCTGCTTAGATTGTGGGATAGGTGATATATGGACCAGACGAAAGTAAACCTGGGGGCTGGCAGACTGAAAAAGAAAAATAGATGTGTTTCTCATCTTGCTTTTGCCTCCAAGGCTCTCAACTGGCCTGATCCTTACATTATCCAAACAGATAGCCAACAAGTTTAATTACCTTTGCATCCAGTCGCTCTCCCCATCCACCGCTCCCCACCTTGCCTGTGCAAATGAAAGAGAGGGACAGAAGGAAGAGAAGCATAATTACTTATTTTACTGGAGTGCTGCAGAATGCCTTTTGCCAAATGACTCTAATTCCAAATGGTTAACAAGATTTTTCTTTTTAATAGAGCCAAATCCATGTGACAGCAAATTGCTTTCCTATTTGGAGCCTTAATGGCTTTCATAGTTTGCACTTCCAATAAGCAGTAAACTCGGAAATTAATATTGCACACTGTTTTATGATGCAAATGGGAGCGAGATAGGAGAACTGTACCTTCATGCAGAAAGCTCTGATTAGATCCATAATTGCTCTGGTTGGATGATTTTTTTTTTATTCATTTATTTGTATAATTTCTGTTCCACACACTTCACTCTGGCATCATTATCAGTGGCACATCTGCATTTCTGTATGTTGAATTTCACTTTTGAATGACTTTTAATAAAGTGCATACATATTCTAAAATTATAAATATGGTAATAATGAGTTATTTTTAAAAACCTACCACGCTGCTTCTGAGCTTCACTCTTTTCCTTTGTATTAAGTGATTCAGTATGAAAAAATAGCACTTTAAGTGCATCCTCAAGCAGACTTTGTCTTTCCATTGAGGCAGATACAAAGACTGAAACACCAGCATGTGGTTCTGTTCTAGTTTTAGAGCAGTTTTAATGCAAGTCTGCTGGTGACTGGTTCAGTTAGACTGGTTTAAGCCTTACATGCTAAAGCACCGTTAGAGCAGGCGCAATCTAAAAAGATATATTTGTGCAAGGTGCTTCTTAATTAACTTTTGATCCAAGTCATTTCATTTCCAATTCCATTTTACACATTCTCAAATATTAATCCTTGTCCATGCATAGAGGTTTGTATTCTTAATAAGGGGATCACAGAGTGGGACACAGTTCACAAATACACACATATATTCAGTGCTGTGATAAAGTAGTTGCCCCTTCCTGATGTCTTTGCATATTTGTCACACATGTTTCAGATCATCAAACTAATTCCAATATTAGACAGGGATGATCTTAGTGAATATAAAGTGCAGTTTTTAAACAATGATTTCATTTATTAAGGACAAAAAGCTCAAACTAAACCTACCTGACCCTGTATCAAAAGTAATTGCCCCCTAAACCTAATAACTGGTTGTGTGATCCTTGGCAGCAAGAACCGCAATGAATATTTCACATCACTGTGGAGGAATTTTACCCCACTTTTCTTTGCAGAATTGTTTTATTTCAGGTTTTTCAACTACGAACGACCTATTTAAGGTCAATTAAATATGAGTAAATATGATTTAACTCTGGGCTTTGAATACACCACTCCAAAACCTTTCTGTTAGAGAGCAAAATTTATGGTTCCATCAGTTAGCCGTGTTGGTCTTAAGAAACTCCAGACCATCACACTACCACCACCGTGTTGACTGTTGGTATGATGTTCTTTTTATGAAATGCTGTGTCATTTTTATGCCAGATGTAACAGGACTCAAGCCTTCAACAAAAGGTTAACCTTTGTCTTGTAAGTCCACAGAATATTTTCCTAAATTTATTGTTTTTATTTATGTGATACGAGCCTTTGTTTTCTTTTTGGTCAGCAGTGGGTTTCACCTTGGAGCTCTCCCATGGATGCCGTTGCTGCCCCAATCTCTCTCTAATTGTTGAACACCGACCTTAACTCAGACCAGTGAGGCCTGCTGTTCTTTAAATGTTGTTCTGGTTTTGTTTGTGACCTCCTGGGTGAGTCATTTGTGCATAAATGTAGGCCAGCGACTCCTGGGAAGATTTACCCCTGTTCCAAGTTTTTTCCATTCGTAGATAAAGGCTTTCACTGTGATTCGCTGGAGTCACAAAGCCCTGAAAATGGCTTTATATCCCTTTCAACAATGATAGATGTCAGCAACTTTGTTTCTCGTGTTTTCTGGAGTTTCTTTAGATCATAGGATGATGTGTTGGGGTTTTTTTTAGGTTTTTTTTTTTAGATCTTTTAGCCTTCTTCCTTTTTGTCTGAGAGGATCTGTTTAAGTGATTAGTTGATTCAACTGGTCTGGTAGTAAGCAGGTGTAGATTTGGCTAGTGGAATTGAACTCAGCTTTCAAAAAAAATGTGGTTAATTACAGTTAATTTATTTTCATATAAAGAACGTCATACCAGTAGTCAAACACGGTGGTGGAAGTGTGATGGTCTGGAGCTGCTTTGCTGCTTCAAGAAGGAGACGACTTTCCGTAATTGATGGAACCATGAATTTTGCTCTCTATCAGGAAATCCTAAAGGAGACATTTGGCTATCAGTTTGTGCCTTGAAGCTCAAACTCACTTGCGTTCTCCAGTTGGACACTGATCTGAAGCAGGTCTGCCTCTGGTGGCTAAAAAAACAAAAAGAAGGTTTTAGAGTAGTCTAGCTCAGATTTGAATCTGATTGAGATGATTAGGCGTGACCTTAAACAGGCTCTTCATACTTTACAACCCTCCAATGTGGCCAAATTTAAGCAAGTCTCCAAATAAGAGTGGGCTAAAATTCCCCCACAGCAATGTGAATAACGCGCTGCCAAACTCTTTGTTGCACTTTTTGCTGCCAAGAGTGGCAAAACCAGTTGTTAGGTTTAGGGGGCAGTTACTTTTTGACACAGGGCCAGGAAAGTTTGGATAACTTTTTCCCCTTAATAAATGAAATCTTCATTTATAAACCAGCTTTTGTATTTACTCATGTTTTCTTTGTCTGATATCAGAATTTTCTGATCATCTGAAACATTTAAGTGTGACAAACTCAGAAATACAGCAAATACTTTATCTCAGGACTGTAGTCTCTTAAATCAGAACATACAGATATTTTTACAAAATTCACCGACAAAAGCCTTTCTCTTTTTACCTAAATGTAACTCCATCAAAACCATAACCATAATTTTATAGTTTACATCTCTGCAGAGGTTTTTGTGATTTATATAAAAACTCAGATGACTTTTTTTTCCCTCATGTAGATTCTATAAATGCATACATGAACATGCCTTAGCTCTGTACCCAGCCCTCTAAAGCTGTCATTAGTCAAAAGGTTTGAGAACGTTCTGAATTTGGATGCGGTCGAGTCTGCAGGCACTACGGCGGTCTGACCCGGAGACAGAAATAGCCAATAAATTCAGTTTGATCGGCCTGTGATTGCTACCAGCGATTGAGGTTAAGTGTCCTTTGGTGTGCAGGGGCCCGAGCGTAGCTGCAGTTCAGCCAGACATCGGTCACGTGACCACACATACAGTATCCACTATGATTCTTTGCTATATCACCATGGCAACCCTTCATTTCTTCTCAGCACGCTCCCATTTCACCTGTCATTCTGATAATTGGCTCTGAATTTTATTTATTTTTTTCATATCTGGGGGAAAAAAACCCGTCACGATCATAATAAGAAAATATTTATGAACTGAACACTGACAGGCAAGTGTAGGGAAATGGGGAAAACTAAGCTTTCATTAGACTGGAATATTAATGTAGCAACAGAGCTTTTTAGGGACTAATAAAGCTTGTTCTCCTTGTTTTCACAGATTCCCACTCAGTCTGTGCGTGAGCCACACTGAAGAGTGAATCTGAGTTTCGATTTGGTTTTAATTGGGTCACCCTCTCCTTCCCTCTTCTCCTCTCATGCTGCCTTTCTGCTGAACTCCAGCTTAATTAGACCTACAAGATTGTGACACCACCAGAAACATATTATATCTGCTGTGCCTCTTTTTGCCATTGATGTTCTGTTTTTAGAAGTATTGATGAGACAAGCTATGTAATGACATTTACTATACTGCTGTAGTCATTAATGGCCCTGGGTCGGTGTTAGACAGTATAGCAGCAGCGACAGAAATGGATAAAAGGTTTTATGGAAATAAAAGATAGTTCCTGAAGGTGGAGATGGCTAGGTCTAATGACTGTTGCTCCAGCTGCTCCTCATTATCAAGGTTGCCGGCATCAGGACCAGCTGAGATCTGCTAAGTGGTCTATTGCCTTTAAAATGGCCATGAGGCCTTTCCATCAGCATTGCACCCACTGACACCATAAACTCTGTGAAATGCATAGCCAACTCATATTTTGTTTCATTATCCTCATTTAAACTACTTTTCCGCTAGGGCACTGTCAGAATATGTGTGCAGTCATGCTGTATTTACACGACAGCTGCATGTTTATATTACAGTATGGCATAAAATGCATTTTCTTGTTTGGTCATGGTTGCCTGACTGGTAATTATAGCGAGAGACGTGTCAAACCTCTCCTATTAATTTTATGAAAAATGTTGCTGTTTCTTTATGCAGCGGCACCAGCGAAGCATGCGCAGCTTTATTTTTCTAATTTATGAGATCCCTCCAGACCTCATTAGATTTTCAAATATCAAAATCTAAGTTATGTTACAGTTTTCTGTAACAATAACAAATCTTTTGTGCACTGTATGGTTTTGGTTTAGAGGAGGACATAAAAACTAAACTATTCTGCTTTATAGAGCAAAAGAAAACAAATCAGAGAGTTGGACTGGTGCATGCGTTGTGGCAGTTGGTGGGGAGTGTCAGTGGAATTAACTGATTTGTCTGTATTTATCAGAAGAGAGTGAGTACCTAATCCCTTCTTGCATTATTAAAGATAATAGCATAGGGCTTTCTGCAAGACCACCATACTGAATCAAATTATAACATGGAGTGATGATGTATGGATAAAACAGTGCGGCCCCTTTATCTGCCCTCCCAGCTTACTGCTTCCTCATACATGGACACACATGCACACAACAACCACTCATCAAGCCCTGGAGGGCACCTGTGTTTTCAAAGTAAAGACCACTTAGAGAATAGCCCCAGGCGTCTGAATACTGAAGTGCTCTGTGTTACACATTAGACCCCTCTGTACAAGCCAGGAACATAAACACTTTCAATAGCCCTTGTCTCCTCCCAAAAATACCCCCAAATACCTCAAAACAGGAGGGGGAAGCTGCTTACTCGGGCCAGAATATGGAGCAGGTAGTCTGCTGGGGCATGAGCACATTAAAGACCACTCACTGGGGATGTGCTGCTCATTGGACAGTAACCTCCACAAGAACTGAAGAAGAAAAATACATTTCTGGCAGACTTTATATGCATTTTGTGTGTTTAAAGGCATTTTTTAAAAAAAAAAAATCTTTCACAAATATTCACAGAACAGAGGAAACGGCAACAGCTTAAACTCAGGTGCACCAAAAGATAAAATGTGTAGGAGGCAAACATCCACCCCCTCCTCCAGAGGCAGACACAGGGTTAATAATCGCACATTTCATTCAATCCCCCAGTCGGGTAAATGAGGTTTGATCACATGCCAGGAACAGGAAAACAAGCAGCATTGAGAGTCAGCCTCACAATCTGTCATAATGAACACTTTAATATTAAAACAATCCCATTAACAGGCAGAGAAAGACAAGGGTTTTCGGGAAAGCAAGGAAGCTGTAATCTAAATTTTTAATGACCTTTCCCGCATGATGACTTTTTCTATGTATTTTGTCTGTTTGGAAAGGGAAACGAGTCAGCGCTGTCACAGTTAATACGGGCTACCCTTTTGTGCTCGAGCAGTGGGTAAATAGCTAGGGGAGACATTTGAATGTCTTAATAGACGATGTAACTGCTCCATCTCTAAATGTGTTGAAATGGAGGCGTGAGGAATGGCATCATTAAGGTAATGTGTTCAGGAAGCCAATGAGTTGTGCTCTAACCTCTGCTGCTCAGCCCGAGATTCGGTAAGTGCACAATCTAAGGTCACCTTAATCAGTGAAAGGCAGCACTTGCAAACAGGCGCATATACACACAAAGCCTCAATTACACTGTGAAATTACCCTCAAATGAGTTGTACAACATGTCTAGCTGCTCTGTTTATGTATTCTCGTGAAGATTGTGTGACTGTTACGTTCCAGCGGTTCTACAGCATGTTTTCTGTGATGTCTTTGTGCATTTCTTACAGTAAAAAGATACCTTAGTAAACAATATGATTGGTGTAGTGAAAGAGAATGTGGTTATATATGGTTTCCTTTCTCCAGGCGTCGGTTTGATAAAGTTTCAACAGTTACTCTTCTGAGCATAAGAAAATGTTTGGAGGAAGGGAATTTGAGCCACATTTCTTCTGAGGAACGAATGGTGTTTCCAAGTGCTGCAGAGCAAAGTCTAAGAATTCTTTCTTCTATTTTTCCTTGTGAACCCTGCGGCGAGACTCGGCAGCCATCCTTTTCCCTACACTCATGTCCTTTAAAGTGTCTTCTCCCCGAGTCTGAAGGCAATCAGTACCCTGATGACCAGAGGTTCTTGTGTAGTTCTGTGCCCCAATGTGTGTTTTGTTTGGGCTCGATAGTTTTTAGTGATGAATTTCACCCATCACTTTCTCCACTGTGGTTGACCAATGAGTTTTGTGAAAGCATGGCCTGTGGTGTTTTTCTTTAATAAGTCCAGAGGTGGTGCAAAGCAATCGGGCCATCAGTCATCCTGTCAGGATCTCACCCCCTTGATTAGCTCACTATATTGGTGGAGATATTTAACCTGCCATAGATGCCTAGGTCATGAACCAGTCTGTACATTCCTCATGTAGTAGCTTTTATTTTAATCAGTCGAAATATTGTGTTTTTATGTTTTCTTCTGTCACTCTTTGTTAGTCATATACTTGCAAAGCATAATAGTGATTTTTTTTTTTGTAGAAGTGCTGCTTTCTGTCTCCATTTTATATCATCAGTGTTACAAAGTTGCATAACACCCGTTTTTATTGAAACTGAAATGTAAATGTCCTAGGAAATGTGAATATACAGCTTGAAACAGTACACCTGCTTAAACTTATTGGTTTGCAAAATAATATTAAGAACTAGTACTGTGTTATTTATTTATTTCATTATGTAAGTAAAATGATGTAGGACGAGTAGTTGTTGATCCTACAGTTAAATAAATGAATGAATAAATAAAAAATGGCCGCACTGTCTCTAGAGCTAAACCAACGAGTGCAACAAACTTGTGTGGTGTTTGGATTATATTTATGTACTTGTGTTATAAATATATGTTCTATTTCCATTGCAGAAGCAGTACAATGTTTATTACCGGATGGGAGAGAGACGCTGGCACATGCAAGTAGAGGTAAAAATTTCACGTCTTCTGAGCTTGTTTGTAATAAAATGTGCTTTAGAAATAAAATTGCCATTCCCACATTTATTTGTGATTGAAAGGAAGAGTAAATGCACCAATAGAATTTCAAATTAGTGAAGTGGAGTATTGCTATGCTTCTCAGAAGGCAATAAAATGTGCAACACATGTGGAAAAATGCCTCCCACTTCAGTGCTATGTAATGCAGTGAAGGTCTAGATAAAAAGTGGCAAAAGTTGGACATTTCAAACTTAACCAGATGTATAAAATAAAGAAAGAAAGTAACTATGTTCTCCCCGTGTATGTAATTATTGAAGTTTAAATCGTATGAAAGGTTGTTTGAGCTACCCTAATAAGTTATTGTGATTCGCTGTCCTCGGCTCTCTGGCTTGTCCTCTGTTCCCTGGCCTTCCTCACCTTCTGATCAGGACACTTGTGTGGTCCAGCACAACCTGTGCAGGCCCAACCTGAATAGTGACACTTTTGCCTTTGAGCCTCAGTTACGCACCTCAGAATGGATCTTTATTTACAACACAGAACTCGGAAACAGCTGGTCAATCCATTTAGCCTAAGGCCACTGATTTGTTCGTATTTACTACAACAGCCAGAGAAAAGCCAGGGTATTTTTTCCTCTCTCCTTCCTATTGATCCAGCGCTTAGAAAATCTGCCCCGCTGTCTAAACACTATTGATCCCTCCCTCTCAACGACAGGCTCTCGCACCAGTGTATAAAGGGACTGGATGAATTGAAATTTCATTTCCGACAACTTGTTCCTGTTATTTTTACCCTTTTTTTTCAATAGTTGGGAACATGTGCTGGTGGGCCGCTACTCAGAGAGTCGATAAGTGTTTGGCTCAGAGGGGAGATGAGGGATAGAGGTGAGACTGTTTAGATTACCATAAGCAGATCGTAACACCACAATGCCATAGAAAGTCCTTATTCTATTACTTAGATCCCACCTATTATTAATGCTTTTAAACATGCTTGAAGCCACAGCAGTTCTTTGGCTTTTGTAGACTGATCAAGAACTGTTGTTTGGGCTTGTCTTTAACCCAGCAACACTGAGGAGCCACCAGCCTGGAGTCAGGTGTCATTTCAAGGAATGTATATACAAGTAGTCTTGGATGTGGAGAATGTCAACCTTAATGAGGTAATTCTCATAAGCATTTAATTGTCTTGTGGCCTCTTTACACTGTTGTTACAGATTCCCCAAGCTGGTTTTATTATAAAAGCAATTTACTTTCTCCTTTATCATTTAATGGAAGTACCAGTACATCATTACATGACGTATCAAAACTGCAAGACCATTTGAAGGAATTATGAGACGTAATGAAGAAATTTTATTTATTTCTGCTCACTAAATGTCCTTTTTTCACACGCATGTCAATTTACCAACAAGCAGCTGGCAGTAAGCACATTTATTTTGCATACAGTATATTAATATTCACTATACACCCCAACATGAAATTGTGTTTTAATTCACAGTTTAGTGGGTTTAAGGGTGGCTAGAAAATAGAGAAGGAATTTCTTTAATTATATAAAGTCAAAGAAGTACATGCAATTAAAGAAAGTAAGACAACTAGAAAAAGCAGAAAGTATTAAAACTGCTAAAACTAAAACTATTACCATAAAAACCCAGAATTATTGTTAAAACATAAAATGCATATAAAACAGTTATTAAATGGGATTGACTTTCTAGACCTACACACCTGTGAATATTTCCTGAGCCACCCAGGAAAATATATAGCTCAATTTCTTAAAACATACAATTTTAAAATGCCCGAAAGTCAATGTGTGGTACGATGAGCACAGCCTCTCTTAGCCAAGCTTTCTTGTAGTCAGAAATAATTATTTGGGCTTCTTGAAGGGCATTCAAAGCGCTTCTTTGGATGTTGTCTGCCTTTTGTTCTGTTCTCCTTGAAGATGATCCCACACTGCTTCAGTAATACTGAGGTCTGGGCTGTGGGGAGGCCAATCCATGACTTTTTATCCAGGTTTGGGATCATTGTTATACTTACAAATGAAGCCTTTATAAATCAGATGGTGTTTAGATGGTGCTACATGGTGAATCAAATCTGACAGTCGCAAGATCTCTAAAACTACTGACTGAAATGCACCGAAAACCAAGACAGAGCGGTGTTTTATAGATGTCTGTAGATACTCACTGTTGTACTTATCTCCTAACCTCCTCTCTGTATATATATTAATAATGATTACAAACTGAAAACTTCATATCTGGATTTATCAATCCATGAGACCTACATTTCTTGTGTAATTTGGCCTGAGCCTTTACTTGCTTCCTTCCTTAAGAATGGAAATAGCAACCCTTCCACTGAGACCATTTCTGATGAGGCATCAGTGAAGAGTAAATGGATCATCTGAAGGGTCAGATAAACCCTCTGGTCCTGTATCAGGTCTTTTTGCATTTGGATTTTTTCCTCTTTCTTAACAACATGACTTTCAGATACTGTTAATCTGCTATAGATGGATTGATTTAAGCCTGACACTTGTCCAATCCCCTCAGTTTCTTTAAGAACAGACTGAACTCAAAGCCAAGACATGCCAAGTTTTCAAGTAATAGTTCTTTGGGAGTTCTTTTTTTATACCTCATATTCTTTCATTTGTGGCGGTTAAAGAAACATGAACCAGTTTGTGTTTTGTTTTTTTTCTTTGACAGACTGCTTACAACAAAACAGTAGAGTTGTTTTGTGTGGAGACACAACACTGGTTCATCTCTTCAGTTAAATGCTTGAATGGCTCATAGATCAGTGACGTAGCCATCATTAAAACTGCTAAATGTTATATCAAAACATTGAAAATCATGCGTGTGGCTGCTTAAATATTTTGCAGCAATTTTTGTGACCAACCTCGAGAAAAGTTAGTTTTGCTTTTGAGGGTTTTTTCCCCCAACCGTTAATGTCCAGTTGCAGTCTTCAACGTATGATGGGAAAATCCAGATTAACACACAGAGATTAGAGGTTGCCTGGAAAGACCCTAGCACATCAAAGAGGAGCTCCAGACTGCCTCTGTGGGGCAAACCAGCCAGTAATGACTTCATCTCCATCCGACTCGCCACCATGTACAACTCTTACCATTACAACAAGATGGAGTGTTACATAAAAAGAGAGGTTCTGTTTTAATTAACATCAATATTCATGTAACGGCCATAAAGCCAGCCCACATTCCATTTCAAGCTCTTAACGTTAATGCATATTTTAATACATTATCATTGCCACCATCATAATTCTTATTATGATAACTGTAATAATTAGATTTATGGCAGAATTATGGTTTTCTTCCCCGAAGGCACATATTTTGTAGCAAACCCAATTTTTCCCGAGTGTATAACGCTCTCAGTGCTTCCCCTTCAAAATACTGAGCAGACACTGATAAAGATAAACACACAAACACCCTAGTGTGTCTGCTGCTGTGCCTGTAAAACACTCAATCTGAATTGCATATCCGCCTTGCCACCGAGCTTGTCATAAGCTGTATTAAGAAAAATGGTCACACGGTTTGACATAAATTGGAAAATGACATTTGGAAAATGGGCACTGCTGTGGAAATTAGAGATATTAAAATTATAAATCAGTGTCTGGAAGTACAGAGGGGTGTGGTGGCTTGCTTTTTCCCTTTTTCAGTCTGGCTCTCTCTCTGTCTTCATCTTTTGCTCTATTTCTCTCTTTTTTCCTTCTATCGCACACTTTGTCTTTTGCACTTTCTCTGGAGGCAGTGTAGGGTCAGAGCCCAGAAGTAAAAGTGGTTTTAAATGCAGCCACACACGAGGCTACACCGCAGGGACAATCCCACCCTCTCATCTGGCTCTAAAAATGGAGGATATTGTGTGTGTGTATTTGTGTGTGACGCGTTTGTGTGTCTGTTGGAGCCATATCTCATCAGTTTATTGCTCGGCTCTTTTGCTGTAACCTGCTAATGGATCATCTCTGAGGTGTGATATGTATTATGCAAAAGTTAGGTGTGCTGACACCTTTAAAAACAGACAGCTTCAATTCCCCGCACGCCTCACCTCTGCTCCCTCTCTCCTGTCTGTGTTGTTGTGCAGAAGGAGGCAAAAGAGGCAGAACAAAGACGAGATTTCTGAGCTACAGGTGGAGCTAGACGGAGGATGTACTGCTGGAGGATGAGAGGCAAGTGGTGCAAAGAAAGGTCGCTGGCCCTCCTATTGACCGAAAGCACACTCATATGTGAATACACATACACTCGCGTGACTGCTGTTTTCCTCAGTAGAGAGCAAAGGCTTTGCCACTATGTACAAGTGCTCATGTGTACCTTTACCCTCAGTTAATCATTTCTTTTGGTTGATCTTTAATAGGATATCTAGAAAAAGGCTAGGAGTGCTATGGACCTTCAAGCCTTAACCCAAAGACCTCCTCCTTTTGAGAACATAATAGTATTTCTGCTTTAAGAGGAACTGCAGCTGTGTCACCTATAAGCCAGTGGTCGGAGGCTCTTTTCATCAGTGGTACATTCAGAAACATTTAAGCTTTGCATCCTTGAAGGTCGGATGTTGCATTCAGACGTACATTGTTGCACTTTGGTACAAAATAATCTCCGCTGTCAAGGATGTGAAAGATAGGAAGTTTAACAGCAAACTATTCTTCAGACCTCCATTATGTTTCGCCAACAACATCTGACAGGGTGCTTCACTCCTTCCAGCATGAAATTTAACTTGATTTGAAATGTCAGGTCAGTATTATATATTCTCTTGTGTTAAAACTCTGTGTCTGCGGTCAGCCCAGCCTTATTTTCCTAAAACAGTAGGCTCTTTAATGTCAGGAATGAACTGGTGGCTAATGTTCATTAGCCCCTGGCTGCTCTGTATTACAGAGATGGACATATTTGCGCTGAGCTTTATCTCAGCACTCCATCCTCCACACCCAGCTTGTCTGTACTCTCCCACCACACAGCACAGTGTCATTGTAAATATTTTAGCACTTTATTTGCTTTGAATTTTGGAATATTGGAAACGAATGAAGGCTTATTACATATCTAACTGTGATAGCACCGCTAAGGGCAGGAATGGTGTAGGAGTTCTTCAGGCCCCACGCTAGATCACCACGTGTGAAGTGCATAACTGGAGGCAAGTGTTGAGCCCTGAGATGATGTGTTTTTACAACACAGTCTTGCCGTGCTTTGGGATGGCAATAAACCACGGCCTTCAAAGCACAGCCAAGCGCCACTTACTGCTGAGTGCTTCTCTGGTGGTTGGACGAGATTACTCTCAAAACAAAGTGTGGACAGGTTGATTAATAGAAGGGTCTACAGAGGTGTGTGCCGTAGTATATTTTCACACCCAGCAAACACTCGTTCATTTCATTCGCATGGACTTTTATGGGCTGATCCTGTCACTGTGTGAGTTTGTCACTTCATAAACCTTCCCCCCCCCCCCCCCCCCCCCCCCCCCCCCCCTCTCTGACTGTCTTTTAGTGAAAACTTATCAGACCTGTTACAGACGTGTTGTTTTAATGTCGCAGCAGCACACTGTGACGTGAGGGCAGCACAGTTCACAGACTATGGACGTCTGTAGACAGATTTAGGCTCGAGACACCACCTAACAGCCGCATTGTTATTGTATTGTATTGTAAACTCCTTCATGTTTTCAGGTTTTTTAGCCCAACTTGCTAGATTGTGAAAGATAACTGTGAACTAAATACGGAGGAAGCTGCAGGATTAAAAAAATATCTCTTGCATTGACTTGTGTCTGCAAGAGCCTAAACCTTGTGACCCCTGACTGTAGGACATGTTAGTGACAGAGATGAAGACTGTGAGAGAAAGAGACAAAAAGGAGATAACAACAGGGCAGAACCTTCAGTCTGGATGAGATGGGTATTGTGGTAATGCAATAACGATGAGCAGACTCAGGGTGATTGCAGTCGTGGGGTGGAGGGAGGAGAGCTTGTGGCAGCGTGCCGTGCAGTCACCCCTTCATCACATCAGATCACAGGGTTGTAATTAACTTCAGCAACGCTTCAGCCTGCAATCAGCAGAACCATGGAGAAAATTAGATTTTTTTTCCCCCCTCCGTGGCATTCAAAAGTGTGGTGTTAAAATGCATATTAGCCCTGTGTTTTTAATTAACAGTTTGTGCTTAGGAAGCATGTTAACAGTATCCCTTAATGAGCTTTATAGAAACGAGTCACACAGAGGACAAAGGCCATCCTCCCACCGTGTTTGCTGATGTGCTGTTCTTTATTCTAACGCATTAAGATTGGTAATCTGTGTTTAAATCCTCATTCAAGACCGCTTTCATGTGATTCGCACCTTTGCCACTTTTTCTGTTGAGTAGGACATTAGCAGAATGAGCCAGAATTGATCTGGACTTAGTTTACTGAGTGCATTAGTTGGACACTAACTATTCACTTAGTTTATATCCTGACATTATTCGCTATTTATTTATTTATTTTTTTTTTATGTACCGGTACACATGAAACTGCTTGAAACTTTGACAAACTTAACAGAGTTATTAGGAAACTCTGGACATACCCATATGAAATAAATAGCAAAAAAGGTAATCGCAAGGTCAGCTGACTTGTTTTTTCCTTGTGCTCGAAGGCCACAAGTTGCATCCATGGGCTTCCTAAAGCAGTTAAGTGTAGCTTGCTGTAAGACATTTCTGTCAGACTGATATTTCCAGGGTCTCCAAAAAACCCACCAAAACTGGTGTTTATTATCTCACAGTAGTTTTGCGCCATCTGACTTTCTTTCAAAAAAGTGATTAATCGCCTTTGTGCCAACAACAACACGGTGGTTTTAAGCCAGATATTTTTATTCATAATCCAGGACTTTGCTACAACCTGTGTCACGCTGCTGCGACTCTGTGTTTTGAATGATTTATCATTCTATAACCCTTGCCTCAGTCTGTTCTTATTACCAGACCTGCTTATGGCATCTGTGCATTGGGTTCTCATTCCATATCTCACATCGGCTTTTTATAGCACGCACAGATTTGTTGTGCTCTCTGGTGAGTGTGTGTGGCGCTGCTTGGATTCGGTCGGAAATGCCTTTACAAACGAGGCTTTTTCCAACCAAGAATGGAACCATTACGCTAGAAATCACCATCTTTCAGTTCAGATCCTCTGATGCAATGTTGCTCACGGAATTGAATTCACATATAAATCAATTCTGTGTAGACGATCTCTGTCAGTAACTGAAAATGGCTTTTTTTTTTTTTAATGTCCAAATATTTCAATAACTGTTCAGGATTAGAATTCACCTTGTCACCATTTATGTTGGAATACTTTGAATTTTTTCCCTCTTTCTTAGTACTTGGAAGAATTCTTTTATTTCTTTCGACAGCTTTCTGGAATCTTGGAGAACCTATCAACAGCTGCCAGTTTTTTTTATTTATTTCTTTATTCCAGCCTGCAGCTGATTGGTCAGTTATTTGTTTTCCACAGTGTCCTTGTGTGTTATAAATGGGACCGGCCTGTCACTTCAATGCTGAGAAGATGTTTTGAGTTCCATGAAAGATTTTTATTTATATAATTTTGCTTAAAGCAGAGCGGTGAATAATGCATCTCAACCTGCTACATGTACTGTTTTTATCATTAGCATGCAGCCCAAGTTATCTCCGGAATACTTATGAGTACTGGTGAAATGTTTGTGATGTTATTTATTTATGTTGCTCCTTTCAATTATTCATTTGTTTATTTATTCATGGAAGAACTAACTGAAATTGGAAAATTCATTTTTGCTGAAGGGCACTTGGCCCCACTCTATCCCTGCCCTACACAAAGGGAAAGGAGGGGCTTGCACATCAGGCTTGTTAGTAATTGCTTTATGTGGTGTTTCCTTGGACTCAACAGAGGAAGTCATTTTCATGCAAGCAGACAGAAAAAGACAGAAAGGAAGTGAGACAAGTAGGTGGAAGCTAAAAGATGAAAAGAGCGTCAGAAACACAAGAGAAGGAGAACGTTTTTTTTTTCCAAACGGAGCTTGTTCAGACAGCTGAGGTAATGTAACATACACAGTGATAGGTGAAGAAATCACATTTCACGAACACCCTGACAAGACTCCACAGGTTGGATCCGAGTCTGAGGTTCAGATAGAGAAAGAACATAATAGGCCGTGTTTGCCTTTGGTTGTATTCGTGCCTTCACGCTCTCCTGGCCTCTCAGTATTATTGTGTGCTCACTGTGTTTTCTTTAATTATATGGAGTGGGATTTTGTTCAATTTCACAGTTGCACAAACATGCAGCAATTATTCCTGATAAGTGATAACGAATCACTGAACATTAAATAAGTGTGTTCTTGTGTGCGGGCAAGCAGGCACGCATGTTTGTGCCTCTGCACCACGGACTTGAGCTCCATGTCACAAACTGCTCATGGACATAGAATTCCAATTAGCGTTAAATATAACAAGAGCAACTGTTCTGCATGGGTGTGTCACTGTGCATCCATAATCCCATCCATAATCATATTCACTGATCACTTGTTTGTTTTGGCAGCACTGTGGCCTTGAGTCATTTGTTTGTGTGTTTGGATTGCAGTGCAAACAGTGTAGTAGGAGTTTTCAGTGAACATGTTAATCCTGCAAATGGGAACTGGACAGAAACTGGAGAAGCTCCACCAGGAAAGGTATTGTGTTCTCTTTCTTAATATGACCTTCTTGGTCTTTAGTGTAACAGGTGGTTTATATCTTGTTACATTCATAAAACCTACCTCCTCCAGACTTGACCTGATACCATATCATGGGTTAACAATGGTTGAAGCAGTGTTATGACATTAACATGTCTGTGTTTGTCATATATTCTTGAAAGCTTGGAAAAAAAGAAGGCAACTACTTCAGGCTGGTGAAAACATTTCACCTCTAATCCAAGCTTCAGTTCTAAAAGAAATGTTGGAGAGTCCCAGGTATTTCACCTGTAGTGAAGGTTGTCCCATTTGGAGTTGGTCCTGAGGGTTGTTGCCTCACTGTTGATCAGTGAGTCATCACATAAGCCCTGGTGTGAAAAAAGGTGTAGGGCTTTACCATCACCGGGGGTTGAGGGTGAAACCACTGAGACCTCGCCTCAACCTAGCACGGGACCTATTCAGTCACCTGAGGCAAGGTGTGAGCGGGAGCTGAAGTGCCTGGGAAGGGATCTCAAAGCTCTTCTATGTTGCGCCGTGTGTTTGCGGAGTGGCTGTTTGGTTTCTCCCATATAGAAATCTGAACACTCCTCACTTCACTTCACTGCATACGCAGTTGTTTGATGGAAAGTGAAACATTTTCACAAACCTAAAGAAGTCGAGTTGCCTTCTTTTTTTCAAGCTCTCAATATTAGAATGTACGGTTGCCTATTGAAGCACATCACTGGTGTTTATTGATGATGTGAGGAATTCTGAAGGGTACAGGGCTATGCTGTCTCCTCTGATTCAGCTAGGGCCCGAAAAAACTGACTATACGGAGCTTTAGCGTGCAAATGGATAATGACACAAAAGCATTTCTCAGCAATAGAGTGTTTTTTGTTATTAAATATAAAGCGTAGGGCAGAGAAACCCCAAAACCAAGCACGAATTAAAGGCAGCTGCAGTAAAGGCCTAGGAGAGCGAAAGAGGAAATGCACAGTTTGGTGACGTTACTTTGTCTAATTATTTTTGAACCTCTGAAAATGGAGGACTGTCTAAAAACAGCTGCAAACAGTTAACACAATATTTTGTTAAAACTGAAACTTTTGTGTTAAATCACATCTTGATAGGTTGATTGGAAACTCTACGGCTTGGCACAGAAGCATAGCATTCGTTGTGACGCAGCATAATTAGAAATACAAAATATTGCATTTTCAGTTCATTAAGCGTTACAATGTTCAAATAACAACTGAACATTGTCCTCTGCAAAACAGCGTACAACTTTTCCGTTTTCATTTTATTATGGTCAAAGAAAGTCAATACAAGTATGTGAAAATGTGAAAAAAACAGACTGTTGTTTTTAAAGTTTTATTCCAACAACACATACATATGTGGAATAATTAAACTATGGGATTACATTGTCTTTTTCATACTTATTCTCACAGTTTTTGATAGTTTCATACACATTTTTATAACACTTTCTTTATTACACTTCAACCATCTGAAAGAAATGCTGATTGTAAAAAATTTTAAGTAAAAAATTGTCCTGTAGAGAAATACATTGAGTTAAAAGATGAGGTGAAATGATCTTAATTGTCTAAATCAGGGGTCCCCAACCCCCGGGCCACGGACCGGAGTTGTTTGGTACCGGGCCGCGAGAGTTGAGGCTCAGGTGTGAAATGTATGGTTTTCAGGGTTTTTATCGGTTTTTAGCGTTATTTTGTTATCGTTTTTTTTCATTAACTCTGTTTTCCTGGGTCTTTTCACGTGTGTTGTAAATAAATCTTATTTTTTTCGGTACCGGTACTAGTTTTATTTTGTTGTATTTATCTGCGGTCCGTGAAAATATTGTCGGGCACAAACCGGTCCGTGGCGCAAAAAAGGTTGGGGACCGCTGGTCTAAATAATTATGTGTGTGTGTATGGACAGTTCACCATCTTTGGGTGCACATACACATATGATCCACTTCTTTTCAAATGACCAAATGTAGAGAAAATGTGCCATCTAGCCAAGGCAAGATTTACCATATGGCCTTAGTGTAATGATTAGTGTTAAGGATGCAGAAGGAGTGGACGGCACGAGGCTGGTCGGGTGTGTCACAGTCTTTTCTCCAAGGTGTCAGCAAACTAACTACAACCATGGAATGACAATTTGTATCATTTAATTAGAGCACGCTTCTTTTAGCACAGTTCATTTATTTTAATAATGTTTATACACCTTGATTGTTTCACAATATAGTTTTTTTTTTTAATTAGCTCGGATTGATTAAATTGCATTGATTCAGTATCCTTATTAAAATAACCCCCTGCCGCTCTCCTTCCTTGTTTTTCATAATTAATGGTACGATGCGGAGCTTTGACAGCGCTGCATATTTTTATAATCAAGAATTATTTATTGTGGTGGCTGTCAAACACCAGCACTCTGACAGGCATTTTAAGAGTTTGCAGAGGTGTGGCGTGGTGTGGTGCGTGGTCACAGAAGTAAACAACAGTGACATAAACCGCCAGAGGATGAGGAATTAAGATCATGACACGTGTTTTCTTTTGTCTGAGCTCAGATTAAACCTACACTCACCACCTCACCTATTCATCTGGCCCTCACCTTGGCTGATAGGCCAGCTGCATGTTAAATACAGGCCTGCACACATGCAGACACACGAGTGCATACGTGTGCCTGCTTGTATGAGATCTCATTCCAAACCCTGGGCTCTTTTTAATTTTGATTGATGACTCTGTTTATCTTTGAAACCCCCCCCCCCCCCCCCCCTTCCCTTCACTACCTCGTCAGCAGCCTTACTCCATCCACATTTTAGACCCTCTACTCATCACACCCCTAGTATGAAAATGATATTAGAAACAAAATGAGATTTGAAATTTTGTGTTAGACAAGCAGCTTGATGAAAGGGTTTCATAGCCGGGCTTAATCCATGGAAATTTTATGCTAATAATACTGCCGGCCAAGCAATCTAGTTGAAAATTAATCAGGGGGCTGGATAGAGGAGAGGAGAGGAGAGGAGAAGAGGTTGCTCCACATAAACACCCCCTCCTCCTCACCCTCATTCCCTCTCTCCACCTCTGAATCTCATCAGAAATAGCCATGGGGTGTTGTCTTTGTGATGAGGTAGGGAGAGAAATAGGGAGTCAGAAAATTACACTGCAGCTTAGTACTGATTGATGCAGTAATGTTTGCAGTAATGTATGCAGCCATGCAACGAGCCACCTTATTATGGATTAGACCTCTTCCCTTTTCCAGCAGTCGCGTCCTGCATTACAGAGGACACGCACACAGCTTTAGAAACACCTTCATACACACACCTCTTTAGCCGCATCTGTTCTGCTTTTATTATTCTGTTTATCCTGTTCAGCCCACGGTGGTGACTTTTTTTTTTTGCATGTATCATTTTCTTTGTGTCTAAACGGTGATTCAGCCTCAGTCCGTTTGTTCTTTCCCCTGTCTCGTCGCACTTTCATGAACAAACATACACACATCTTCACTCGTTGCCTCCCTGTATTTATTCCTCTTTCTCGCTAAACCCTAGGAGTCATCATTAGAGTGAGTTGCTAATGAAGTCATTATCAAATTTCGCCTGTTTAAAACAACACAATTAGTACCAACGCCTTAATGATGTTTGCAAGTTAAATGCAAACTAATTGCTTTTTCCCCTCCATTTCTCTGTCTCATTTCCTCTCTCCTGGCTTGCTGCTCAGTTGGAATAAAGAGAGTAAATGAATCACTGAAGTGTTTCATGGATGTGGGTGTGTTTGTGGGCGCATTTTTTCTCGACCGTGTTACAAGTCTGTGTGATTTATTATTTTTACCCCGAGAGACATCTGTTACACCATTCCTTATTTTTGTAATGCATCATCAGCCAGAGGAAAAACAATATTATCCAGTCTGGGATATTGTACTCTGGAGTCTAATAATCTAATGTACACTAGAGCCGGTGTCATTAAAGTGGCAACGGAGCTGTAGGAAGATGGTAGGTACACATCTGTCTCTCTCTGAAACCCCACTGGTGCTTGCATTCTATCCCACCAGCTGCACCAGTGCAAAACACACACATACAGGAGTACGGCACACACTCACACATGCTGTCCCATAGGTTTTTCTGTTGGAGCTGTGATGATCCTACCAGCAGGAGGCAGAAAGGAGAAACACACAGTGAGCTACAAGCATCTTAGACACATTTCTGCAATAAGAAGCCCATGGTAGCACAGCTCTATTTATGTGTGGCAAGCACAGAGAAGCCCTTTTCCATGGTGTGTTCAAGGTGGGGCAGTTGCACCTACATCTGCTGGTCTGTGTGAAAGGTGAAGAGCTAGAATGGAGCAAAAATGTTGTTTCACTTTGATGCAAGCAGAGCCAACATAGAGATAGATGCTGTGTTACGTCTCGATTCTGGCATGTCAGCGCGCCACCTGAAAGCACACGCTGGAGTGACAATGTGAACAAGCAAAGTCGTCTTAATGGTGGGGTGCGTTATAGTAGCGATCTCTCTGAATGGGACTGCAAAGACTAACCGATAGCTAGGTGACCGTTACAGGCAGATAAACAGACTGCAAGCCTTAAAGTTTCTGTTCGGCACAGAGTAATATGTGGCCCTGACAAACCTAAGGATAGACTTGTCTTTTTTCAGCAGCCTGTAAGCCAGTTAAAGTTGACCTCTGTGCCCCTCTCTCTCTCAGATAGAAAAGCCATATGCGGGCTCTAGAGAAAGACATGAGACACGGATGCTAAACAGTTCCCCGGAGCTCCAAAAGCTCTACAAGTGCCAGTCTTGCATGTGTGAAAGTATCCTTTTGTTCTCAAGGACCCAGTGATACACCATAATACCCAGAGTGCATCTGCAATGTGCCTCCAGGTATGAGATTAGCTTGCCGCTTTCATAAATGGCACATTGAACAATAAAAATAAGGAGTTAAAAATACTACCATTCCCAGTAAGTTACCAGTTGAATTCCTGTCTAAAAACAAAAGGTGGAATTCCAGGTCTTAAAAATTAGTGTTTAGACGTGATCTGGTCATTTCATGAATGCTTGTAATTTTGATAAAAAGGTTACTGCTCATTAATTGGGCTGAAGGGAAGGAACGGTGTGTTTGTAAGCAACAGTATAATGAACAGAAGCTGTGTGTAAAGGCAGATGTTTGAGGTGGCATTTGGCACCTTTCTGGAGATGATGCAGTTAGTTCTGTAACCACCTGGACAATTAGAAAATATTTGTAATTAATTTTAAATCAAATAATCAAGATGTGATTGAAGTACAGACTTTCAGCTTTATTTCAAAGGATACAACAAAAGCAACAAAAGCATTGCATGAACATTTTGGGAATTACAGACATTTGTAAATGTATTAATCCATTTTCAGGAGCGCAAAAGTAATTGGACAAAAGAATATCAGTTTAATTAAAAGATTCTTTCTTGGATACAAATCATTTGAAGTCAGTGACTTCTCAAAGTCTGTAAGCCATGGACATCACCAAGTGTCCCTTAAAATCCCCTGCCACGCAGCCAACTTTGTTGCAGCCAACTTCAGTTGCTTCTCATTTTTGCAGGTCTGTAGCATACTGACTTCAGAATTCACTTGCTACTTGTTTCAGCACATACATCATCAATAAACTCCATTGACCCAATCATAAATGGCCATGACATGACCTCCAGCAGATTTGACAGGTGTGGTAAGCTTTGGATCAGGGGCAGTTTTTCCCCTCATCCATTCTTTTCATATTGATATGATATCATCACAAAATTTAACTTACAGTACAGTGTTATTGTAATTTTAAGCATTTAGTTATATGCTGAGTATTGCAATAACATATTGAGATATATTCTGATGTCATCAGCTGCAAAGCATATCCCCAAAGGTGAGTTTTGTCTGTCTGTTTTATCTGAAAGGATGAAGTTCTCGGTCAGTTCCTCTCACTTCAGTCATTTTTATTGCTGCTAAAGGTTGCTAAGCAGTCAGTCTGAACAAAGCTGTCATTAAAAGCTGTCATGTATGTTTGTTATGCGCTTGACAGACTGATCTGTTTATTTTACGAATGAGTCCATCCTAAATTAACACAAACATGTGGAACACTGTTATGGGTATTTTCGGCAACAGGCAGCAGTCACCAGTCCTCTGAGATAATGAGCTGTTTATAGTCATATGAATCCAAACAGTGTGATGTCCATGCTTTGTGTTACTTCCTTGGCTTAACTTTATGTTACTGTCTAACATTGGTGCACGAGATGGGTGTTCATCTTCGTAATATTCCTAGTTTTACTTTGGTACAACACTCATTGTAAATCCCATGTGTCATATCTGTCTCTGTTGTTCCTTTCTTGGTTAAAAATTCCAAACTAAGTCCATATGTTTGATTTAAACATGGACAGCTTTTTTTTTTTTCAAAATTTCTTTATCAAGTGCCTCTGTCTTGCATGAATTTTATTATTCTACTACTAAAAGATTGGGCGGCACGGTGGTTAGCACTGTTGCCGCACAGCAAGAAGGTCCTGAGTTCAATTCCGCCATCAGGTATTTGCATGTTCTCCCCATGTTTGCGTGGGTTCCCTCCGGGTACTCCAGCTTCCTCCCACAGTCCAAAGACATGCAGCTTGTGGGGATAGGTTAATTGATTAATCCAAATTGCCCATAGGTGTGAATGCGTGAGTGAATGTGAGTGAATGGTTGTCTGTCTCTGTGTGTTAGCCCTGCGACAGACTGGCGACCTGTCAAGGGTGTGCCCCGGCTCTCGCCCTATGACAGCTGGGATAGGCTCCAGCACCCCCTGCAACCCTGAAAAGGATAAGTGGATAGATGGATACTACTAAAAGATGTAATTTGCAATTTATGTAAGAAATTATTTATAATTAGTGTCCCTGTATTGATATAATATTGCCATGCAAAAAGATTGTGATACTACATTGTATCAGCTTTTCTTTCTTCCTCCTGCCTTCCATCCCTATTAGTCAGGTTCTTTTCGATGTTTTCATTGTATCTCTGTAGACCTTGACAATGTGATGCCTACCTCTGCTAGTGTTCTTGACTTGGTTGTGTTGTGACGTTTTCTTAACCATGGAAATAATTCTATGATCAGCCGCTTTAGTTGTCTTCTGTGGTCTTTCATATCTTCGTGTAACAGAGGGTATCTTCAGAGTATGGGAGATGCATGTATGGAGATGTATTACAGAAAGACTTTGAGCTACAAAAAGTTTAAAACAATGTTTTTATAAGTGACAACTTAAACTGCATGCGCTGAAAATATATGAGAGATGGAGACTGAACTGCAGGTTTTCTGTGCATACATTTGTATGCATCACTGGCTTTATCTACTGTAGGAGTATCTGCACATACACAAGCCTGTAGCGAGACAACGAGGAGGCATCATCTCAGCGCATGGATGGTCTAAAGTGGAACGTCATGCTGAGGGAGAAAGATGATGGTAGAGACCAGTAGGAGAGAAGGTCGAGGTGGCTATAGGTCTAATCTGGAGCTCACCTCCATCTGTGATTGAAGTGTGGAACTGCAGCTTCTCACATACTTACATTCACAGTCATTTTCTTCTAACCTACAAGCCTAATAAACAGACTCTTCTTGTAAGAAGAGTATCCGGATATCTCCGTCAAATGCAAGACCTTATTAAGAATACTGAAACATTGTTCCTTTGTTTTCATATGAATCCAACACAGTTAAACAGTTGTGATGATAACAAAATATAAAAGAAGATTTTTAACAAGGAGTGCTGGATATACCTAATGTACCTGTTTCAATTGCTTATTAACACACACTCATATGGCTGCAACTCTGTGCATTTAGGCATGTAGACATGGTCAACACTGAGCATCAGAATGGGAAAGAAAGATGATTTAAGTGATTTTAAACATTTGGTGTGGTTGTTGAAGCCAGACGGTCTGGGTATTACAGAAAGTACTCATCTGCTGGGATTTTCCCACACGACCATCTCTTGAGTTTAATGGTGTGAAAAGAGAAAATAGCGAGTGAGCAGCACTTCTCTGGGGGAAAATGCCTTGTTGATGTCAGAGATAGGAGGAGAATGGCCAGGCTGCTTCGAGCTGCTGTAGTAGTAACTCAAATAACCACTTGTCACAACTAAGGAATGCAGAAGAGCATCTATGAATGTCAAACCTTTAAATATTGTAGATGGGCTACAGCAGCGGAAGACCACACTGGGTGACACTCTTGTTAACTACAAACAAAGTGTGGCTACAATTTGAATGGGCTAACCAAAGTTGGGCAATAGAAGATTGGGTTGATAAGTTTCATTCTCTGCTGTGAGATTCAGGTGCTGGGTGAGACACCAGCATGGATCCATCCTGCCTTGTATCAACAGTTCAAGTTGTTTGTGGTCATGTAATGTTGTGGGAGATATTTGCTTGGCAAGACTTGAAGTCCTTAAGTACCAACTGAGTATAGTTCAAACCCCACAGCCTATCTGAGTATTGCTGCTCACCGTGTCTGTCCTTTTATTATCATCTATCCATCTTCTAATAGCTGCTTCCAGCAGGATAATGTGCCATGTCATAAACCTCAAATCATCTCAAACTGATTTCATAAATATAACAATGCGTTCACTGTGCTACATTGCCCTTCATAGTCATCAGATCTCAGTGCAATATACCACCTTCGGTGTCCAATAGGAAATTTGCATCATGGATTCACTAAAGTCTGAGCAATGTTTCCAGTACCTAGTTGAATCTGTGCCGTGAGGATTAGGGCATATCTGAAAGCAAAAGTGGGTCCAGCCTGCTACCAGCAAGGTGTAACTAATGAAGTGGCCAGTGACTGTGTTTACCAATCTGACAAAGTTTGTATTATTGCAGTTATTGTCACTGTACCTCCTTTAACATATCCTCTGTACCATAGATGTAATATCTATATTGTGTCTGGTTTCCTTTTGTAGTATCCATATATTCAGAGTTCCTTTTAACAGTCCAGTTCTTTGTTTCTACTGTAAAGCATTTGAATGACTGTATAATTATCAATTATCATTTTTATACCGTATTCCAACACTTCTATTTTATTAGTATTACAATAACAAGGACTTAATGCTCTTCCATGCCAAATAAGGGTGGTTTGTGCCCATCACTGGGAAAGGCCCTCAGCATTTTAAGACCATGCCCACAGCAGTGACTAATTGTTTGTTGTGTCAGTGCTCGTCGTGCCCGTTTGCCTTTAATGGAGTGTAGTGTGGTGATCCATCAGGCTGTCGAGCAAGCCCCGTGTCAGTTGAAGTGGCTGTGTGTCAGTGGGGCGAGCGTACCGTGCAGATGTGATTTACTGCCCTGCTTGTTGCGCCGCCTTGCACCTCTGCTCATAGCCATGCAGTGCAGCCCATTCCTCTCCTCTTCTTCCCTTTCCTCTCCTCTCACCTCAGATTGATTACCAGCGCAACTGCCTCATGACACTCGCCATCCTCTGGCAACCTTTTAGTGCCATTTTATAGATGGTTAGCACACCTCATTTGGCTATTTATACATCTGTAAGTGGCCATGAAATATAGATTTGTCTTGATGGGTGTCAACATCGGAGCTGTGGAAGCAGAGCTCGGTGACACCTCGTTATTTTAATGGTGTGAGATGAAGGGGCCACACGACAGGAGTAATTTTAATACACGGGCTAAATGATACTGTTTTTATTTTCATTTAATGTTTGCACTCATATTTTACTCTGAGCAAAAAGGCTCTTTTCTTGCAGTATTTAGTTGGTGCTAAGAGGCGTAACGATGATGAGGCTGGGAAGCAACCAAGGATGGAAAGGAGTATACACACACACACACACACACACACACGTAAAAAAAAATCTACATATATTCTATGTGAATCATGAGGTGGTTAACAGTAACATGATATGTGACCTGTCATACACACACACGCACACACGTATTTCAGCCCATTCACAGGCAAGGGTCTCATAGGTAATTAGGTGCTGGCACCCACTCAGTGTGATGTGATGGTTAATTGAATAGTTAACACATCAGAAGCAGGCCTGTGCAGATTGGAGGTGACACCTGTCAGAAAGCTGTTCTCTCCCTGCCCAGGACATTTCCTGCTCTGCCTGATACATATGTCATCTTTGTGGAAATACCAAATTAGGGGCAGGTAACTGAGTGAGTGCAGTTCAGCAGGTGTGGAGATAGCTTGGGGGTGGAAGAAGGAAGGCGCTCCTCTGCTCTGTCCTTCAAGAGAATTTGTAAAGCTCAGGGCACCTGTCCTCACTTCACCTCAGGCCATTTCCATGGTTATGTGACAGGAAAGTGACAGCTCCTTGTGTTTGTGTGTGTGTGTGTGTGTGTGTGTGTGTGTGTGCGTGCATGTGTACGCAGGCTCTCCCCCAGAGGTGTGCTCAAGGCATCCAGCAGTGGAGTACGCATCGTGCAAACGCAGGGCCACCTGAGTGGAAGTGTCCAGATTCAGGTAAAGACAGCTATCTGGCAGGTAGACTGACATTTGCCAAAAAAAGAAGAGCTTCTTATCGAACTACTTTCTATCCTCAAAAATTGTAAGAGGTTACATTTGCTCAGGCACCTTAAAGAGAAAAGGGGATCGGCTGCAGGCAGAGGTCCTGTTAAGGGGCAGTGCAGTCAAATGGAGGTAACAGTTCTAGATGAGAGGGTTAGCACAAGGAGCAATAGCCTAACCAGTGAGGCAGGTACCAACTGGGCACCTTACCTCCAAATGAATTGAGCAATTAACTCACACACATGCACTCTGACACACTATACTCATTATGTCCTCTCACTTCCTCCGCAGGAGTGCAGTGGATGGAATGAGGGAGCAGACTCATGGATCTGTTGAAGACAGTAGCGTTTCTATAGAAAAGAGCTGTGCATGCACAGTAGCAAAAGCAAAGAGGCCTGATTGGGAGTACTCCATTGATGCAACACACAGTGGCACAACATATTCTACTGTCAACCCACTGAGGTTTGCACAGAAGCTCAGACAAGACCCCTGCAAAGACCCAGGTCAGGAAAGGCAGTGCAGCTCATTTCTGTTTGAGAAAATGTTGTCATATAGTTCCCAGTAGTTTGTGTCAAATCTGCAGTGGTCCAAGGCAGTATGCTTATGTGTTTAGGTCAGTTGTGACACATCACATTTCATGTTGTTCTAGAATCTTCTGTAACTTATTTATATCAATAACTTACTATCCTGTCTTAGTGGAGAGGTTTTTCTTTAAAAGAAGCTATTAAACTCCCAAATAAAGTAATGACAAAGACATTGAAACAGAGAGGATGATTGATCATGTTAGAAGCTGGGGACTTGGGGATAAGGGAAGCGAATGACAGTGATAAGTTTTGTGTCCACTCAGCTTGTCTCCAACCCTGGTTTTAATATTTTGTGAGAAACATTCACCTGAGTGATGCCCCAGCTGATCACTGGCATGGAAATGTCCCATGAGTTTCAGTTGGGGCCTTTTTTAGGTAATGCATTCTTCGTATATACAAAATATGCCTATCCTCCCAATGCAATGGTGCACATGGAAAAAGAAATATATATGCAAATAAAGACACTGAAGCTGTGGTCAAACAGATACTGAATTATTTCAAAAGGTAAATGCACCAGGTTGGGGGTCTGTTTAAAACAGGTCAGTGAATTTTTTTGTAAAGACTTTGGAAACCACCTTTTTAAGTGTTATCCACGAAAAGGTTTCCAGCAATGACAAATGTTTATCTAGGATATGTGTTTGAGTGAAAGGTTCTATACATTAATTTTTGTATACATTTCTTTTGTAGATGTACATCTAAACAGGGATTTGCATGACAGGTGGGAGAGGTCTTTGTTGTCAGCATCAGCAGCCACAAGAGGAGCTGGCAGAAGTTATGACAACTGAGTAGCTCCAGGGCATTAACTGTGAAGCTGCAGGTATGCTGTATTTCATGCAGTATTATCTTGAGATTACATTTCATTTATATCTTATTTTATTCCTACTTAGTAAGAAAAACAGGAGGAAATGATCTTACTGTAAAGTACTTGAGGTTTCTGCTGTGGATCTCACGGATCTGTGGCAGACTGTTGTGCTACCACTGTGACTCCTAATATTCCCCATTCCCCCCACACCCACCACCACCACCATTCATCCCATTCCAAACCATCCATGTATGTGTGTGGGCCAGTCACTCAATAGGCGGATCATTTAGGGTCGGAACCCCCGTGTGAAATCAGATGTTTAACTGTCCAGCTGAAGCGGGACACGAGCATCTTAACCAGCACCTTGCCAAAGGTCTCGTGTTCAATCACCGACCGGGGCTGCTGTGAGTATGCTCGCCACCTGCCAATAGGCATTAAGAAGGATTTAGTAATTAAGTGATAGGCTGAGGACTAAATTGGGTGTTTGTGGGCTGGTGAGCCACCCCAAGGTCCCTGCAGCCATGCAGATAGGGGATTCTAATTGCCAGTAATATTGATCAGCTCGGCGAGGGGGGTGCACAGGGAATTCACTAGCCATCGATTAGCTGTTACTTCACCTCGCTTGTCAATGGAAGACAGGGAGGTGAGCATTGGAAAAGCTCCAGGCTTTTCCCAGAGTATCCTTCACCACCAGTAGCTCCTGACACTTGCGTACACGGTCAGTGACACAGCATATTGTGATAGAAGTGCTTTCTAAACTCCTCCATAGCTAAATGATAGGAAATCTAGAAGTAAAGCTGAAAACAGAAATGGGCTTTGCAGAAGGCTCACTAGCCTTTTTCCTCAAAATTAGTCTCTGTGGGTTTTTAAGGGCTCTAAATTGTCTCTGTGGTCCTCGTGTTGGAGGGAGAGAGGCCACTGAGTTTGCATACTCTCTTATATTTAATCCATTTCTTCACCTGGTGAAGAGATCCTGGTCAGAGCACTTGCACATACTTTTTTAATTCAGCCTCCGGTGACACATGATCATCAAAAAAATAGCACACATCTGGTACACAATATCATTATGGGCAGAGTTATTTAAAAAAGACTCAATAAATGTTAAAACATTGTCTGTTTCAGTCACACGCACACACACACACACACTGCGCTGTATTGATTTAGTTCCATGCACGACATACTTACAGCACTTAATTCCTGTGGTTGGGCTCAATAGAGAAGAAATCAATTAAGAGATGCGTGAACGAAGTTAATTTTAAGATCTTGATTTGTCAGTATTGAGTAAAGTTGGGCTTACTGTTAAAAAGAAATTATTGTCTTTAGGTTTTTTTTGTGTACATGGCTGTTGCCCTAACCCTAAGAGTTATGGTCACATTCCTGCTTAAAATGTTTTTGCTCCATCATATTAATTTCCAGTAAGGCTCACAGAACGTGCAGGTTCCAGCTTGCATTTCCAGTTCTGGTGAAATGATGTTTTATTTAATTCCCAGGGATCATTTGTACTTATCCAGTGAAAATATTGATCTCCTGTGTATAAAAATGGAGACGTCCTAATGTTTGTCTACCTTCCTTTTGGTATAACAAAATAAACTGTGCAGCTGCTTTCATATACTGTTTAGTGTTTACAGTCTGGGATCACTGCAATCAATGTTTATTAAGCTCACATTAGAAGCATCTTGTCGTATCCTTTTTAGGGACCAAGCACAAAGAAACTTCAGTGAAAGACAATATACCTAAGCAACTAGAACACACTCAAGTTTGTCTTCAGGCAGGGAAATAGCACATGTTTAATGTTAACCTTTCATCCATCGATTTTCTTAATTGGTGGAGCCTGTACCCACTGTCATAGGGCAACAGGTGGGGTACAGGCTGGACATGTTGCTAGTCTATCATGGAGAACCTTTGTCAGACACACTTTGAATGATTGAGCAAATAATCTCATCCTATGTGCATGACAGTTAAGGATCAATGTATCATCAGTTTGACAGAGAACCAATCACAGTTCAGTATGGCACTCATGGGAATCAAATCAACTTGCAGTGTGTTATGGGACAGTCTTTGACACTTCCACTCTGCCACTGGCATTTTTGTAATTTGAGTCAACAAACTTTTTTTTTTTTTTTGTAATTTGCTGTTTGACAATGTTTAGTATTTCAAAGCAATTTCAGGTAGTCTTTTATGTCTGTGCCGAAATCAAGTGCAGAAGCAGAAGCTGTGAGGTTTGCTGCCCAGCAGTCTTGAGCCTGAGTCATTTAGAGCCTATTACAAAGCATCAATATATTGATTGAAGCAAGTGTCTCAGTGTACTGCTCTGTAAACACACAGTTGGTTTGGCTGTGCATGTTTTATCTGCTTGAATCTTATCAGGATTTAAATCTTTTTCCTCTTCTGCTCCATTAATTGTGGCAATATTGGCTTTTGAACCGAGGATTTGAATCACTCCTCCTTTGCGGTGTTTAGCTTTGGGTTTCCTTTCAGTAATGTGTGCATTTTCCCCCCCCAGTTTTTTCCAGTTCCTTGTGATATTTCCACATACAGTACACAATTACTTTAAATCATTTTAATCCAAATGCTGTTTCTAAATTTAAAGGATGTACTTATGTACTGAAAACAAGCCAGGCAACAGGAATAATGGGTCAGAATAATCACTAAAATGGGACAGAGGGACAAATGAAGAAGACAGTGACTTTATGTGCTGTCTTACTGGAGTTATGAAGTTTTTGTTTGCTAAAGCTGCATCCAAACTGGAACCAAGTCACAACAACGAGGCGAGTAGCCACAGAAGAAAGTTAATGACATTGGTGACTTTACGTGGCTGCAGGCGAAATAACTGTTAGCAACATAAAGCGAGCAGGAACCGAAATAAACTTTTCTCAACTTCCAGGCAAAAAAACAATGACCGTGCAGGATACCATCGATTAACGTATGACCTGGTAATAACACGTTAACTAGGCATTTGGAGCCCCTCCAAAGTTATCCAGCCGTCAGCTTTGGTGTGACATGTGGGAAGCAAATCGCATCCAGTGAGCAGGGAGGCAGCATGGACACCCAAGTTTGTGATAACCTGAGAAGCAAGTCATCTAGGACAATAGGTCTATCTACTAAGTCTCAGAGGAGTGTGAATCTCAATGACCTCAACCTTAACATCATAGGTCAAGTTTTCTGAAAGTCTTATGAATGTAATGACTTCAGAATGAAGCGACACAGGATTTTAAAATTCCTGCCATTGGTACATCTACTAGGACTTAAGAGTACCGTAGTATTTTTAAATCAAACAACCAAGACATAATTGAAATGCAGACATTATTTAAAGGGGTTTGCCAGAAATATTTCATTAGCTGTTTAAGAGTTAAACATTTTTATTAAAAAAAAAAAACAAAACTTGACATCTAATTAAAAAGCAGGTTCATGGCCTGTTCTTTTATTTTAAGTTAAAAACTAAATGATTTGGAATTGAGCTGTTTGATTTGCATGTAGTGTCTGTTTACTGGAACAATATGAGGCTTCAATGGTACAGGATAAGCACTATATGGACAAAAGAACTGGATATACTTATTACACATAGAGGAGCTCCTCAGCCATGGAAAAGTCTGCCGTGAAGCTCCTGGCTTACAGTTTTTGCGCTGATGTTGATGGCAGAGAATGTTCCGAACTCAGAGCATTGTTGACTTTTACACACTATACGCCTCAGCGCTTGTCGGCCTGCTCTGTAACTTTATGTGGACTGCTACTTCACTTCCACTTTGCAGTAACATGACTTAGCTGATCTTGTTGCAGTATTGGCAGCAAATCGCAGCTTCAGACAACGTCCCAACTCCAACGCCATCTGTGAATCTAATTGCTTGCAAACATAAAGAGACAGTCCTGACAATTTACCACTTTTGTGACAAACAATGTTGTCTGTATTTATGTGTTTATCCATTGATGACGTTCACCATATGGCGAGCCATACGGTCGCATCCGAGTGTCTGCACTGTTTGATTTCCAAGGTCGTTTTGTGATCTCTGAAGGGGGATTGTTTCCCCATGCTCGTCTTCTGATTGAAGCCTAGCTAGAACCATTTATACACCACTCACAGTCACCCTCCAGCCATGCTCCCAAATTGAATTAGTTTCAGTCTGAATTTGTGTTTCAAAACTAGTAATTATTTTTTAACCCCAGAGGAAGCCAAGAGAAATAAGTCAGATTTTCTGAAGTCATGAAATTTGACGATATATGATTTAACACCAACCAAAGGGACACAAGCCTGAAGCACAGCAATTTACCAACCATTCATCTGTTAGCAAATTAAATCACACCACATTTGACATCTTTTGGAAAGTTGGATAAATCTGATGAAAAAGTTTTTCTCTCAATTACCATCAGAAATTAATCTCCTTAATCCCAATTTGATCTCTTTCATGCATATAAGGGGTATCTTTCATCTGCCCACCTATGCGCTTAAAATGTTCGCCACAGAGTTAAGATGGAACGTGACTGTAAAACTTAGTCCTTTGTGAAACTCCGGGATTCTGGCTCCATGAGATGAGAGAGCTGATTAGGGGAGATGAGGACAGAGGTGCGTAACTGACAGCCATCCATTATCTCTTTCTGTAGCTGGTAGAGGAATGTAAGAAGTCTCCGGGAGTGTGTCATAGAGCTGCAGAGTGCCATCCAGAGGTTGGTATGGTTCAGCTGCAAGCAAAGGTACAAAGCAGAGCCACAAAAATGTACCTCTGAAAATGTAAATCTTTCCTTTTGTTCCAGGTTTTTTTTTTTTTTTTTGTTTGTTTTTTTTCTTTTTTTAATCAAATGATCCAATTTAGGAAGAGACAAACCCAATTTTGAGTCTGTTTATCTTAGTCATTCTCTGCTTGGAGAATGGCTTTTATAATTTCAAGACAGGCTTAATTTTGAGAAATCTAGAACAACTTTTGGATACCCTGCCTTTCTCTAGTTTTGTATATATTCCTCTATTTCTATTTTTCCTGTTTGTTATCTATTCCTGCAGTTTTATTATTTATAATTTATTCCTGCACAGTTGGCATGGAGCACCCATATTTTTGTTGTACATGTGCAATGACAATATTCTATTCTATTCATACACTGGAGCTTAAAATGAATAAACCTTTCATGTGGTAACCATATTCACCTTGGCTTAGTAAAATTAATGCGGAAGCTGTTGTGTGATTGCATTGGAGTTTAAGATGTACCTTATAAATTGGCCTGTCTGAGTGAGAGGCAGAGAAGAATCGTGGGGTGTCGAGTCTTCCCCGTGTTACGTCTCATCTGCAGCAAAGGATTTTCCAGCTGAGAGCGAAGGCCAGCAGGAGAGGGCTAGCTTAAAACTAAAGAGGTGATCAAAATACAGACCACCAGCTGACTCTAACATGACGATTCAGAGCAATCGCACTCGCCCAGAACTGCTCTCAGCATCCAAGCAGCCAGGACCACAGCTGATACTGATCAGGTCTAGTTACACACCAGCTCTCCCTTCTTTAAGCAGCACCTTGAGCTGCCAGTGCCCTACGAGCCCCAAGCACAGCAATGATGTGAGTGCTTTATAATAGCAAAGAAAAGGAGTCTCGTCTCGTTTCTCTCAACAGCGGTATCTTTTTAAGATGGCCAGAGCTGATGGAGGGGCACGATGCCAGCCCCTTGCAGAGCATTTTGGTCATTAGCGCGGACCGCACAGCCTGTTTCAAGTAGGCCTCCACAGGTCACTCTGTTCACTAATTGTACACTGCAGGCAAGATCAGATTCTGTTGTCAAGAAAAGGGGAGAATCGTAGCTTTGCCCTTCTGTGTATTCCTAAAGCTGATAAGATAATGAGGTCTTTTTCTGGGCTCAAGGCGTAAATGAGCAGTAGTATTAAATGGTTTTTTTCCCCCCCCACATTAACAGCTGAAGAGCGCATGGTTTCAGTCCACCGGAGACCTCAGTGCTGCATTTGTATTTGTTTTGTTAGTTTTATATTTGTTTTGGTCTGGACTTTTTTTTGTTGTACACATTGTTACTTGCTCTTTGCTCTTCAGTGCCATTCTTTATATCCATGTTGGTGACTCCATGCATGATTTTAGACGCATGTATTTTATTTCCTCCACGTGTGTGTGTGTGTGTGTGTGTGTGTGTGCGCGCGCGCGCGCGTGTGTGTGTGTGTGTGTGTGCGCGTGTGCGCCGAGTCCTGAGCCAGGAGCACATCTCCGGCTTATCTGGAAGGCCTGGCGTCAGCTTCCTTAAGTGCTGTCAATGTCACATGGTAAAAGCAGCTCTGCAGCCTCTTAATTAGTTTAGCAAAAGCATCCTTGTCATTTTGCGGTCAGTAAACTCCGTTAGAGAAAATTAAGTCCAAGCTTCTGCCACCTCGTCAACCCCACACAGCCAGCCCAACAACAACAACAAAATAATGATTATGTGCTGTGTACATTTGTGTGTTAGCTGTTTTCACTTTTTGCTTTTAGAAATAATTGCTGTTGGTTGTGTGGCAGCATCAGAGGAAGGGGATTAATGATTCTCACTGGCCGTGAGGAAGCACTGTGCCGCAGAGGGCGGGAGAGAGAGCAACTCATTTTCTACAGTACAACTAAACGTGTGTGTGTGTGTGTGTGTGTGTGTGTGTGTGTGTGTGTGTGTGTGTTTGGGTAATATATTTTTAACAGCTTCCTTACTTTGTTTAGTGCATATTGTGTCAGACTGTAACAGTTACGTCAATGGTATGTGCATACATGTTGTGACTTTAATGTGTGTGCATGTGGCGTGTATGTGCACGGCTGTCCTTTTTCACGGATTAGCTGGTGAATGCTGCAAGAGGATGATCAGACTGGGAGCACACCAGGGTTGCTCTGCGATCACATAGGGATTACGGGGGATATAGAGCTGTAGTTGATTCCAGGCCCGCCTCCAGTTAGGCTCATCTCCGCCACACTCCCCTCACACATACCACTTTAATTGCCTTTGCTTCTTTCATTACTTTTATTGCCTTTCCTCTGCTTTGCGTGCTCCCTGGGCTTGTGGAAAGGTCATTGTGATGGCGCTGGTGTGCTCACAGCCACTGACTCTCTGAATAGCAGGAGATGATGATGCGGAGGCTGAAGCTCGGCAAATGAGTGACACATCAGGATGGCTACTGACAGGCTGTGGATAGATTTTTGCCTTAAAGTCTATTAAAGGCTATTATAACAAAAGAAGTCTTTAAAGGAAGTCAAAACTAGGATCATAGTTTAAAATGCCAACTAATGTGTGACATTCATTAATCAGATTCAATCAGAATACTCATTTAATCACAGAAGAAAGAAAATGTTTTCTTACAGATGCTTAAATAAAGAACTATTCAAACATTTCAAAGTCAAAACAGTGCTATGTTGAGTATCGACTAATACAAGTGAAAAGGAGGAGGACTTACAAAGTTCAATGGCCGCAGATAGGAGTGATTTCTCGTGGCGTTCTGTGATGCATTGTGGTTAAATGAGTTCTTTTGTTTAAGGTGCTGTGCAACATGAGAGAGATGGTGGAGAGGGATTGTCCAGTATTGACGGTAACTCGGACAGGATCCTTCTTTCTGAAACCTTGGAAAACTCAGTCGAGCTCCACGCCCTGGGTTTGCAGATTAAAAAAAAAAATAGCTGTGTATATATCAGTTTAAAATAATAAAGAAGTATTAACATTACTTTAAAAATGGTTATTATCCGTGTGCTAAAGGAGTCAGTGTGTTGGTGCAAAAGCATTAAAGAGTTGATGGCCCTTGAGACATGCTCGTGCTTCATTGTGTTCCCTGTGCACAACACCAAATTACTACTAATGTTAGTTTATTTTGTATACCAGCATTCTCTTGTTAATCCTGCTATAAAAACATGACACTTGCACTCAGTTAAAGTCTGTTGCTGTACTAGTTTTTTGTTGATAATTTTTATTCATTATTCTCTCGCATTGATTTGGGTCTTGCAGTTTTAAACATGCAGTGCAGCTACCAGGCCAGGTCTGGTTGCTGCACTGCTGGCAGTGTGGGAGTTGTGTGTCATTTTAATAAAGGTAATGATAGCATCTCCCAGACTCAGCTATGCCCTTAATGTCACTCTTATCACTGTAGGTCTTCTCAGTCCACATCATAACCAGTTTTTCTAAATGCTCCTTTGTGCCTCTTTGTGCCTTATTTATAAGACTTCACAGGCTTGAGTCTGGGGAAAAAAACCAAAAAAAAAACCCAAGGGTACTGCAGAGCAGCATCACTGCTATTCAAACAGCTCCTTGGGATTTTTATATTTTACTTGCCTCCTACTGCCTTTGTCCTTTACTCCCCATCTCTCGCTTCCTCTGTCTCAGTCCCAGTACAAGGTAGAGGTTTTGTGTTGCATTAGACTGTTCTCGTGTCCACAAGAAGCTTTCCACTGTCACCCAGTCAGTCCTGAAATTTAACCAAGTCTTCTTTATTAAACACTCCTACTCTTAAGATCTTTCTGAACTTTCGTAGTAATTGGTTTTTATCCCAACAATAGCTAATGCACATTTTATCGCATCCCAACGTTGCTGCAGGCAAACAAATGAAAAGCTGGCACTGAAACTAAAGGAGCAAAGAACTAGTCTACGCCAAGAGAGAGAAAGTAGAGATAGGAAAGTTATATTTATGTGGTTTATTCTCAGTTGAAACAGAAAATCAGTGCACCTTTTTCTTTGTGTTTACAGGTTCACCTGCAAGAGGGCGGGGAATCGGCAAATTGAGGTCAAAGCTACGCTCAATGAGAAGACAGCAGAGGAGAAGACCTAGGTACATCTATCCATCTGTTTCCTTCTGCTTATCAAATTCAGGGTCGCAGGAGGCTGGAGCTCATCCTAGTTGCCGCAAGGCAAGAGGTCGGCGACAACCTGAAGAGGTTTCCATTCTGTAGCAGGGCCA
The DNA here is from genome assembly GCF_057381915.1 of Diplotaxodon limnothrissa. NCBI lineage: Eukaryota > Metazoa > Chordata > Actinopteri > Cichliformes > Cichlidae > Diplotaxodon > Diplotaxodon limnothrissa. Next base: position 20,536,566 of record NC_140596.1, read on the forward strand.
ACAGATGACCATTCACACTCACACCTATGGCCAATTTAGAATCACCAATTAACCTAAGCTTCCTTTGAAATGTAGGAGAAAGCCTGGGTCCCTAGAGAGAATCCATGCAAACTTCACAGAAGAAAGGCCCCAGTTTGAAATCTCATTGGGTTTTTTTTTCTTTTTGTTCTTTTTTTTTTTAATTCCAATACTTCTGAATAATTGTACTTATTTTGTCTTGGAAACTTCTGACATTATATAAAATGTGAACTTTCTCTAGAAATGAAGGCCAGCTCCACTTTTCACTCCCTCCCCCATAAAGCATTAAACAGTTGGGTCAATATGGTATCTACATAACAGTCTATTCTTACTGGGTTTAAATTTGATATAGATGTAAAGAAAAAGAGGTGATTTTGATTTGGCTTAAGCTGTGAAGGATCGGTAACTACGAGCATATAAAGTAAACACTTAATCGAACTACCTTAAATAGCCTTTTTACGCCAGATATTGCAGCTTCAGTATGTGAAACAGAAATAAATCAGAAGAGGTCATACGGTGAGCCTGGTGTTGAGCTACACTTTAGCTGATACTCTATATAACAGGTATTGCAGTAAATAGAGTTCAGCAGCATGATATCAGCTGACACCTGATTTGCTTCACCGACAAACAAGACCTTTTAGTGTTTTCCATTAAAAACTTGAGCAAAAGTTGTTGGTATGGTTGTCCGAGCACCACCCCTGCCAGAATATCCCTCCGCAAGTTAGTGTGCTTCCTTTCCTCTACATCCTCTCTCTGAGCTGACAACCAAGACATTGCAAACTCAAATGTGAGACGGCCCACGACCGGCTGAAAATGATACTCCTTGCAAAGACCCCATTTCTCTTCAAAATGAGGGGCAGCAAATCTATACAAGCCCCTCTCTGCTTTTGCTCCGGTTGACTCCAGAGACGGTGTCAGTGACAAAGAAGCAAGCTTTCAGATGGAGCACGAGTGTTCCTGGAGTGGCTCATCTGAAACGTGGGTCAATAGAAACACTCACCAGCACATCACACGAACTGAAAAACAAAGATGCTGTATAACTCCCCAGATTTTATTGGCTGTCATGTTGATTTTTTCTTGTTCTGGGATTAGCATAGGCCTCAGTGTGTTGGTGTGACTAATGGTCTGTGTTTTTCCCGGCTGTGAAATCAGCAGCCCGAGAGCCCAGAACAGCCTGCACAACAGTGTTTGAAGTCTGCCTCCCCCATGGGTGGTGCCTTTGGGTCCTGCTGCTAATGCAGCCCCAGCATATTTCTGTCTCCGTCTCAGAGCGGGGGCTCTCCTTTACATACAGCCATGTTTAGCACTCCCCCCACTCCACTAATCTACCCCTCTACCCACTTTGTGTGCACCTCACTTGTGTGGCCCAGCCTTGACTGATGGCTAAAGCTTGTTAACACTGAAGACACATTTGTAGCTGGGAAATGTTAAGAGTGGCAAAGGGACAGGTGGTGATCAGAGGACATGGAAAGGCGGCGGAAGAGGTCTCACATTCCTGATGCAGTTTGAGCCTCCAGAGTTGGCAAACTTTTCCCCCACAACTAACCCAAGGACATTCTCTCCTCTTGCCAGACAGACAGATGAGTGTTGGTTGCTCTTAGTGTTCCCCAGGACCCCATAGGAGGCTTTAAGTAAACATGTCACTCAGCTATCACCATGGAAACTTGGGTTATTCCCTAAATATAATATGAATTTTATGTGTTGCTTGGGAAATAGTTATTTGGTGCTGGAATGGTATCTCCCAGATGAAGCCTCATTTCATTTTTCTCAACCAATATCACCTTGCTTCAAAGTAAGCCAGGTCTGTGTTGCCCGGTATTTGCCTGCAACACATTCTTATCTGACATCCTCTCAAATTGAAAGCAGGGAAATTGGGGCTGATTCAGGGGATACGTTTTTGGTGATGGAAGGACAGAGGGAGGGGAGAAAGATGTGAACCCAATCTGCTATGTGTTGACTGTACTGATTAGGGGCTTGTGCTAAGAAGAGCCTCTCTATCCCTTCATTCCTTGTGTTTACTTTGAACCCCACCGCCCTCCTCTACACGGGCATCACTGCAGAGTGCCCTCTCTATCCATCTCTTCTCCACTCCTCCATATCAAATGTATCACATGAGCCACAAGCACTACTTTGAATGCCATCTAGTACAATTAAAAAGATGACAGCTTAACTAGGGCTAGAAGGGGGTTTTTGCCAATCCATTAGGGAAGGTAGAGTAAATAGAGTGATTAGTAATGTGAGGAGATGTATGACACATCAGAACCTTGACTGAGTTTAGGTTGGACAGCTGTGCATTTGTGCGTATTTGTGGAGAGCAGGAGAGTACAAATGCAAAACTGAGCCCATTAGGGGCTGCGGGGTTACTGGAGCAACGTCCAGCTAATGTTTCGGGCCATTCAGAATGCCTGCGGGGAGCCGGGATTACAGAGCTGGTCTTAAAAGCGAAGCAGAAATACAGGGAATAATAATACATAGATAAATAAGGGATGGAATGGCATGGGAGAAGCTGGGAAAATAGCACATCTATTCTCACGCAGCATGTTTGTTTATTTATGGCGTCTGAAGGCCTGGTCTGGATGCAGGGTGGGGGGCTGGTGAAAGGCTTTCCCTCTCATACTCCAGCTCCCTAGCTTTCATTAAGTGTCATTACCAGTACTTTCAGAAAGCTGGCCAGGCTGAGACCTAACATCCCCTCTACAGATAGTTTGCCATGCATATGGATGCATTTCTGATCCCTCTTATCCACCACTGAGGAGGGGGAATTAGGCCAGCGAGGAGGAGAGGAGGGGGGGGGGGGTAAAGGGTGCATCCATATCTGACTTTAATGGCAGAGACGGAGCTATTACTTCAATTGAGGGACAGTATCCACGCTTGGCTTGTTTTTTGTATATGGTTATCAACACTGCAAGAATTTCACTTAAGATTTTCTGTTTTTATGACCAGAAAGGTCACGTACCCCCCATTTCTGTACAATCAAATGTGTTTTACACTCTTTAGAAGAGTTGCATTTTCATTTCAGCACAGTACAATGTACTCGCAGTGCTATTTTAAAATGTGCATTTCTAGCAGCGCGGTATTCATTAACAATTTGCTATTCCAGTTCACTTACTTTGAGAGCGTCCCCTGATTGATGGGGGGCTTGTTCTGTTTATTTGTATATCAGGGAATGAAAAATTCATATTGTGCGCTTTTCGAGCAGAAGTTATCTAGATTCAGTGTAAATGGTACTTGGGATTAGATTTTCACAGCAGATTGCTGTTATTAAGGAGAAAAATCCAGCTCCTTTGAGCAGTCATCTTCCTGGGAGGCAATCTATTTCTCTTTCACGCAGCCCGAGTGCTGGACCAGGCTCTTAATGCACTGAAGCAAAAGTGCTTCGGTCCGCAACCTTTCACGCCTTCAGCTCTCCTTTATGTGATTGAATAGTTAATAACTATGAGTCGCCTTTGAAAGGCGCGCCGTGGTCCTTCTGAGGCACTTCTCTTCTTTTTGTCTGTTTGGCTGCTGTACCTGCCCATTGCTCTGTCTACCTGCACATCTACTTTGCCCAGATGCCAAGTCAACTTTGTCTTTCCCCTGACTTGCCGCTTGTGTCTGGCTGTCTTGGTGTGCACATCAGAATTTTGAGCGCTGTGCATCAACATTTTTATTTATTTATTTTTAGTATTTCATCTCCTGCTTCTTCTTTCTCTTCACATTCACACAAACAGACAGACACACACTCCCTCACACAGCTCATTAGCCCATCCCACGCTCACAGCTCTAGCAGAATGTGACCCTGCCTAATTGTGTACCATGCTCATTTGTTCTCCCTGCGTGATGTGACGATTGCTTATTTATTCTCCTCAGGGCTCCCATCTCACATTAAAATGATTGACTCATTTCATTCACTGCACATTTTCAAGCTTTATTTGATAAGCTCATTTCCCTTGGCATTCAAATTCCTCCTTTTCCCATGCTTAAAAGTTATGTTACCGAGGCACGTTATTATTCATAGTCGGGATTGTTTCTTCAGCTAATTATCTGTGTTGGAAAATAATTTTGCACGTGCGATTCTGTTTATTCTGGTGGAATTGAGCAGTACAAAAGGGCAGACATTAACAATGCAGTTGGGATAGCTGAGGAGCCAATTGTGTACACAAAGTTGGCAGACGCGGTCAACAAGAAGCTTAAGAGGGATTGGGACGCTGTCGAAACTTGGCCAGAATAAGCAGAGCAAATTTGCATTTGGTTAGAATTTCCATCTGGTTAGAGACCTGTTTTACAAATGAGAAAGCCATCAACCTTTTTGTCCAGTCGTGTAATGAGGGAGTGTTTTGACACAAAAAGAACCATAACAAGTGATTGCTGATTGGGGATTTGGACAGCATTGTTACAGACGGATGTTAGCTCTTGTAATTTAGTCAGCTGACAGTCGATGTTTTCTCCCTTCAGCTACTGTATATCGACCAGGCCTCGGTGACACAGCACCTGCTGGAGGCTTACGTGCTGTGCTGCTGGGTCACTTGAGAATAAGATTTGTGCAAGTGACAGGCTTAAAAAGACGTGACTGGCAGAGCTTAGTAATGCATATGAAGTATCATTTGGCGTGAAACAAACAGAAGGGTTGATTCTGTTCATCTAGATGTAGCGTTTTCAGAAAACGCTACGTCTGGATGAACAACTCTTTGGATTTCCTTGCCTGGATGGTTGAGCATGAATCAACACAAAGAGAAGGGTACACAGATTGTTTGCGTATCTACTACAGGATGATTCATTGTCATGTAATAATAATTTAAAAAATAACGCCCTTGTTATGTTCCTGAGTAACTCTCCACAGAGTAGTGGTTCACACATTCAAAAGATCTCTGGTTTGAGACCCGAAGGAGACAAAAATCCATGGAAGAGCTGTGTCAGGGAGGTTACCTGGCACAAACATCTGTATAAAATCAAACATGTGAGTTACTGTGACAAGGAAGTAGCTGAAAGAAGTTTTATGTAGCTGAGCATTTAACACTTGAGAATTTTTGCCTCTTTTAATGATGAGGTACTCTCACAGTTGGGTCATTTATTTTGGTAAGACTAAAAAAAAAAGTGAAGCAGCAGAAGCCAGGACTCCGTATTTTTGAGGGAGAAATACAGTTCAGGCTCTGAAAACACTGGATCCTTAATGAGAAGTCTGATTGTATATGTATGTCTCTTTCTTGTGCTTTTGCAGTTTTCGGTTAGCAGAGCAGAGAGCCGAGGGAGGAGGAGCATCACTGCGAAAACCTTTGCCAGCATTTGTCCATCCAGCAGCCAGCAGTCATGGCAGCTGGATGGAGGTTCAGCTGAAGAGCTTGTCCTTGAAGTTACTTCACCCTTAAGAAGGCAATTCTTGAAATGGACAGACTGCATCACTCCAATGTGAGGGGCCTTTAACATCTTAATGATTTTTTTTTTCAATCGTATACACTACCTATTTAAAGTAAATAGTTCAACAATTCTGTAATACCAGACTATAAAGGTGGAATATAAATGTTTATAATGTTTGATGTGTTTCTTTCCTTTCCTAGTCAGAATGTCCTGAATGACATTTTTCGTGTTGTTAAGTTGAACAAATTATTGGCTTAAAGTAATAATAATCTATATTTCATGGTTAAGTTTCTTTACACTGTTTTCTATAAAAGTGTAGCACTTTTGTTTGGAGTCACAAAAAGCATCTTCTCCTAGAGCAATAGACCCACAAGCCAAACTCCAAAATCTTAATGAGTGTACCCAGATAGACAAGAAATTGCATCCAAATAAAAGAATAATAAAGGCATCTAAACCGTAACAAGTCTGCCTTTGTTCTTCCACTCCACCCACCACAAGCAGGCATTGTTGCAGCTTTGAGGGCAGCTCTGAGAGTTCCATGCCCATCGGCCTTCAATCACATGGGATGTCTGAGTTTGACAGTATAAAGTCTTTCTTCTAGAATAAAATATAACCCCTAAGCAATAGTGGATGAGCTGTTAGTAGCCATGCAGTCCACAGGGATCTAGACCAAGCATGGTAGTACAGTATACACAAAGTGCTGGTTAGGGATAAGACAATGGACCAGTAAAAACATCACTCGATGCCGCAACACTTAAATTTCTCACCATTTGCTTCTGTTAGCAAATATTTTTGTTTCAATGGTAATATTTAAGTTGGCTTCACCAAAATTAAAAAATAAATAACGCTCTTTAAAAAAGTTAGTCTGTTTAAAGGTAATTTCATTACTATAAAAGTATTAAAACACCCTCTTTAAAAACAAAAAACAAAAAACCTTCACCCACCGAAACTGAATCTTCTACCGTAGTCCTGCACCGCTCAGTCATTCCAAACCGATTGTGTCCATCTTTCCTTTGATTTGTCAGAGAGCATCATTGAGGATGCAGCGTGAGCTCGAATAGATTTTCCTTGGTAAGATTTTCACTCACTGGCAATATGGAAGGTTTCACTCCTGCTTTACACCAAGCGGACATCATCAGTTCTTGTCTTGGTCAAATCAATGGACAACATTCTTTCCAGCATAGCGGTCAATATGCAACGCTTAAGGTGTCTGAGGAAACTAAAGAAGACCAATAATTGTTATTAATAACATGGATCTCCCAAAGGATTGTATTTACAGGCTTTCAAATGTAACTATAACATGCACATAACCTACAAAGGTCCTGTCGCCCTGTCTGTGAATATCTGTGTGCAGGAATGTCAACACCGCAAATGGACCAATTATATAGTAATTGTGTTTTTACACAAAGAGGAACTCAAACATCTAGCCAGTGCATTCATGGCCACTTGAAGATGGTCACATGTATGAGTTCATTTGTCCATTGATTTGGTTCGAGAGGACCTTTTGTGCTTTTGATTCATTTTTCAAATACGTGCTGTTGTATCTCTCTCCTGACTGTCTTCATGGGCTGACAGTGATCTGAACCAAAAATTTCAAATTTTGATTCAAAATTGGCACCGATTTTCATCATGTGTTTAGTTACTACTAATATCAAAGTGCCTGAACATGCTATTTAAAATTGTTTTTTGTGTGTGCACAGTTTCACGTAATGACAACACTGGTTCATCCCTCGAGTTGGATCCCTTTTTATGCTTGAATGATTCACAGGTCCGTGTTAAGTGGCTTAAAAAGGTCTAAAATGGTCAGGTACAAGAGTGGTCTGAAAATGAATAAACAAGCATCCAATGTTCAAAGAAAAACTTTGGACCCTTTGGAGCAAAATATAAAGAAATGAAGGTGACTCGAGAGTTTTGCACAGTTCTGCCTGTATAACTATTACATTGGAGGTGCTCATATTGAACATAGTGTTTCAAATAGTGAGGGAGATCAGTCTTGGCCCCCCATTGTTTTTAGGATCTCTATGATGAACTCTAACTGGGAGCAAAGAAGCCCCACCTACTTGGCTGGCTGAAAGCGAGGTGGAAACGAGCTAAAAGACAAAGGATAAAGTGAAGGGTTCCATCCATCCTCTTCCACTTATCCAACTGGGGGTCATGGGGGGACTGGAGACGATCCAAGCTGCCTTTGAGCGACTATAAATAATATATAATAACAATATATAGTTAAAGTATGAAATTATTTTTGAATTGTCCAACATAAACTAATCTACTCACGTTATCATTAGGAGAGTCAAAACCCAAACATAACATGGTGAACTTGGTAAACATCCTCCCAGCATCACGCTGGCACTTAGCATTTAGCACCATTGCACTAGGGCTGAGTTCAGCCATTACTGAGCTTGTTTACCATTTTCATGTTGTAAATGACACCTGTTATTTTGGAGCAGGCCATGTCACGTATGACATTCTTGACATTAAACATCATTTAAACTGAATTTTATAGCAAAAGTAAGTATTTTTGCTATAATCATAGCAATTAGTGGAAAAAAATGATTTGCAACTGATTAAAAACCCTTTTTTTGTGCTGAAAAACCCCCCCAATTACAACTAATTTGGCATGATCTTTGGCGCTAACGTGAATAGCTGTAAAAATAAACGAATAAAAATCACAGCAAATCGATGGTTGCGTAGTTTAAAGACACCACAGGTCATTTATTTTAAATCTCTTCTCTCTTTTTTTTTCCAGTTTCTTACAGGGACACTAGACACAAACAGGCTTTTGTGCATCAATTGCCGCTGCCCATTTGCATTGCATACAAAGGCACTCTGCGAAAGCCATTTTAAAGTGAAGGACGGTTAACAACAAGCATACATTGCCTCCTGTTTCCATCACAAACCACATGTGGGTTCAGAGCTGTTGAAGGTAAGGGACTACAGAAAATGGGGGTGAGGTGTGGGGTGCGTAACATTCAAAATTCAATCAAGTGAAGGCCATCTCCAGCAGGGTAACAGTGTGTGGAGGCAGGGTGGGGGGAGGGAAAACTCAGCTGAAGTTTCCACTGGGCCTGCTGTGTTCCTAATGCAGCCTTGGATGTAATTGGGTCCCAGAAGGCTGTTCATTATTGTGGGTGAGCGAGGCAACAAAACAGAAAGAGGTAGAAGGAGAAAGAAAATGTCTCATTCTTTGCTCAGTGTCTTTGTCCTGGTACCATTATGGGACAAGAGAGCAGTTGATGCCTCTGTTTTTCTCATCAATCTCACTTCTGCTCTTATTAAGTTTGTAATGACAGCGGAGCTTGTCCCTGTCAGCCACCAGACGCTCGACTGAGGGGAAGGCGAGGGCGGGGCAGTTAATGTGAGAGACAGCTCATCTCAACAAATCTCACAGTGGTCAACAGCTAACATAATCCCTCCATCACATCTCGGGGTGACGATGTACAGTCCGTGGAGGATGAGCTACTTCCATGAAAAGGCGTCTGCTTTATTCGGGGTGTGGCAGGAGAGCCTGTTTAAGAGGCGTGGCTTTACGCCCTAATCCTGTGGCTCCTACATGCAGCGCCTTGGAGGCCATTTTAATTCCTCCATCATTACAGGCACCGTCCCTGGAAAGCTTTAGTAAAGGTGACTGCTGACACTGTCATTCACAAGGACAATTTCAAAATGTCAGCCCATAGCTGAGATTTGTCTCATTAAAGTTGGTGGAGTCCATTATATCCATCCCCTCCTCCACCTGCCACACTCAATCAAGATGACTTGGAGAAATGAGGGGATTGAGGGGACTCATAATATTGCTTATTTGCATTAGAGTTACAGTGAGACAGACGATCACTGACCAACAAGAAAGGCCTGTGGAAAAGGAAGTCAGCTGAGAGGGAAAACACTGCTGGCATTTGTAGAATTCACAAGCAGACAGAGCTTCGTTTCGTCTTTCCTTGCACATTGATGCCAGCTGGCAGGAAAGGTTTCCTCTAAGAAACATGAAAAAACAAGGGAAAAAAAAAATCTAAGTGTGACTGTGATAAAGACGCTGGCTCTCCATCCAAGGCGTTGTTCAACAGTCTTGTAACCTGAAGATTTACATACAGCTTTAATTGCCCAGCTCTTCATCCAAAACATATCAGCACACATGTAGATGTGAGGCTTTCACTTTGTTTCCCTTTGATCAGTTTCACTCACCTCAGTTCTTAAATGTGAAGCTGACGGGGGAAATTTCGCATCATCAGCAATGTGGCTGCGTTTGGGTAGTTGGACAACGTGCAGACAAACCTCTGAGCCTCCAGTTTGTTTTAATCAGCTGTTACCTAAGCTTTTTTGGATGCTTCCTTATTAACACTTGGCAAACTTTTCCAGTCGTGGTCGTCTCCTCCCGGTCATCTTCTTCTCAAACTTCTTCTTTGTGACTTTTGGAGTATTTTTTGATCAAATATGATGAAAAATATTAATAAAGACTCAACTGGTTGGTTAACAGAGAACATTGTTACCTTTTCAGTGCCCAACCTCTGGGTGTTGAACCTGATTTAACGGCGGACATGCTTTATGATCATAGTTAATGACTTCTAAATTAATTGTTTGCCACTTAGTTTTAATAGATACATAAGCAAAAACTGAGTTGCATCATTTTCACTTATCAAATCATTATTCACAGCACTGCAAAACCAACCAATGTTTTGCATGAATGTGCAGAAAATGCATCAGAACTACACTGGATTTAAAAAAAAAATTAAAATTGCTAATGTTTATTTTCATTTGTAAAATATGTAGAAAGAAAAAGAAACATAAGCTGAGTTTCATGTAAAAGGACGAAAAACCGACACACCAGTCTATGTGAAGCTGCATGGCATTCTGGTCAGCTGAGGGTAAAGAGGAAGGTGCACACCAACAAAGGCATATGAGCATTTCTGAACATCTGTTTCAAGGAAAACCAAAAAGGTAATGTTTGCCATAACAGTGACACCGTTTATATATTTAATCCAGCGTGGTGAAATAATGAAGCGATGATCAGCCACAGTACGTTGTTGGAACAAGGTCAACAGGAGTTAAAAAAGGTCAATTGCCTAAGCCTGCATGTGAGTATTAGGGCGTAAGACAATACGACTGTAGAGTCAGTAGACACTCGTGCCACAAGTACATTTTCAATAGTGCTTCTGTCTGTAGAGGAGCACTTCAAGGTGGCACGTGTCGTTCAAGTCACAACACTGCAAGAACTAGTAAATACAAGGACATGAAGACACGTAACACTTACATCAGCTTACCATTTATCAGCTGCACTCTGACAATACCGTCAGGAATATAGAAAATTACGTTTGAGTTTTTAGTGGAGGTACAATTATTGTCAACACCTCTCTAAAAGCCTTTCAATAATAAGCACATATAAATACTGTTTATGGGGGAACAGAAAGAAAGAAAACAGCACAGTCCTTTTTCCTTAAAATGCATCATGGAAACAGCTAGTGAAGGTGATGGAGGTGGAGGGAGGCTTTCTGATCAACCCAGCTAGTCTCCGAGTCTTGTGCCTTATACAAGTTCTCACTCTAGTGGTCTGAACATGAACTGCAGCTGACGGCCACACTGGGAGGAAGAAATGGTTGAAAGCTGCTCTGTTTTTGCTTTTGCTGGTGTGGTCCGAGCCTCGATGACAGTGACTGCTTAGAAGCGGAAATGGATCGGGAGCTTCTTACTTCCAGAAGCCGTTTTACAGTCCGAAGCGGGCGGGGGTGTGTCTGGGTGTCATGGGGACCTCTTCTTTCCTTCCTGGCGTGCAGATTTTCACCGCCCTGAATCAGGAGAGAGAAGCAGGTGCAGACAAGTTACTTCCTGTGGCAACATACACAACAGGAGCTTTATTCCTTATTGCGGTGTTTGGTCAACACTGAATGTTTCCTACTCTGGGTTAAAAGAGCTGGGTTTTTTTAAAGCTGCGTGAAGAGGAGAATGAATGAAAAGACAGAGCGGTGTGTCTCTGTGAAGAGTGTTGGGACGTAGAGCCTGACGCCTCTGACAGTGCAATCTATCATCTTTAATTACAGCAGTGTGACACTGACACTTCTCTCGTGCCTTCCTCCTGCTAACACACACACACCTGCAGCAATTACAACAATCAGGCCATAACCTCCTTCTGTCAATCTGTCCCTGCTCTCTGGCTTACCGGTCACTTTGGGAGAAAATGTTGTGCTTCCCTTAACACAAACGCTTCCAGTAGCTCCATTAAGCTCAATGAACATGAATGTCTGACTGGTGGTGCATGTTTTATAACAGTGATATGCTTTTTTTTAGTGTAGTGTCAGCTGGCCCACTGACCATTCCTAAAGGACTAAATATATCTGAATACTTGATCTAACATGTTCCAGCTAATTTTTAATGTTATGTAAAGTTTTAAAATGTAATCACTGCTGACTGGTGTGCAACTGCACTATATGACAGATAACTACATCTATTAGTGCACTCAATTAGATTTTTACCGCATGTTCAGTTTGTCTGATAAATATTGTTTGTTTATTAAATGCTCCCCGCTCTCAAACAGCAGAAGTGGTAACTCGAACCTGCTGGAAAGTGCAATTTACACTTTACTATTACTAAATGCTTTTCAACCTAATGTGTCAACAGGAAGCTGAGACTTTTCTTTTGAAATGTATTTAATATTTAGGATTTTTAGGGGGGGGGGAGTAGAATTCATAAGAAGACCAAGCACATTACAGAATAAAACTGTCAAAATCTCTATTTCTGAAAACAAGACCATCCAACCACTTTCTTCTTCTGTCTTAGTGTGAGGTGCAGGATACACCCTGCAGAGGTTGCCAGTCTGTTGCAGTCACACTCCATTCACACCTCAAGTTAATTGAGAATCGCTGATTCACCTGACTCGTGTATACTGTGGGAGGAAGCCACACAAGGAGAACATGCAAACTCCACACAGAGAGATGGTGCTAACCATTGGAGTTAAAACTTGTTGCGTTGTCTCTTAAGCATTTCATATAGAACAAACACACAGGCTCCAAAAACACTCAATGCTCCCCATTTATACACAACACAAGCAACAGGGCTGTTTACTAATTCACAGCAGTGATCTGCGCTGCTGAGCAGGGAGACGGGTGATAAGCAGCTGCCACTCGAAAGCACGCCCGACAACATATTTCATCCCAGTCACACTGAACTCAGAGAGGAGACGCTCGTGAGGCCCGCCAGAGGACAAAGACAGCCACGAGCCCAGGAGAGCCTTCAACTTCATTATCACACGCCCAGCTTCCTCTTCTTAAATCTGATTCTTAATCCTATACCTCGAGTGTGATTATTTTCAACATATCTGTCACAGATGTGGCCACACTAAGCTCGAGACAGAAAAACCAGCTGATTAATTAACAATAAAGGGACTTTTTTAAATTTGTCTTTATAACCCTATTTCTCTATGTAAAGCTCGGAGATGGGTGTGAAATTAATTTTTTTGGTCTAATTTGAAAATGAACATTCCCCTCCTTTCTCTGTTCTGCTATGGCACAATTTAAATTGCTGCAGTAATGGGGGTCAGCCAGGAGTCAATATTATTTCTTTTTGTCTCGTCTGGAGGGACCAGAGGTGAGAAAAGCTCATCATGAAGAGTGAGAAAGGTGGAGTAGAGGGAGGGAGGGAGGGAGGGGTGGAGATAGGGGATTGGCAGCAGGGTAGGTAAATTAAACGTTTCTAATCTTGACTGTGTATGGAAAATGAGGGCCACAGGGAACTATTGTTGGACGAGGCCCGTGTAGAGAACCAAAAGGAGGGGAGATTTGTTGCCGCCTTACCTCACGCTGCCGACGTTGTTCTTCTTCTCCTGCTCTTCTCGACGAGCTCGCAGCTGCTCCTCGGCCATGGCCATCTCCTCCTCCATGTTGGTGATCTCCTCCTTGGCCCTGCGACGGTTCTCCTACAAGTCGAACACGGACAAATGGTTTAAAAAGAAGAATACAGAAATGTTTACATGCACAAGTCAATGTTAACATGTTATTCTAAAATCAGTGCTATTAACAGTCTCCGCTCTTCTGAGAAGAGAATTTTATGGTGCAGGTAAGTCTAGTTCGTTTCACTTATAGATCTGTCTTTCTGCCTGAGGATATTTCCAGGTTGGAACAAGTGACTCCACCTGTCTACCACTGCCGCTTATCCAGAGGGAGGTGCTGGACCTCATTCTCCCAGGCCAACTTCTCCAGCTCATCCGGAGGCACTCCAAGGCGTTCCGAAACCAGCTGAGGGGTTAACTTTTCCAGCATATGCTGCTCTGCCCCGGGGGCCTTCTTCCACTACGGCCAGAAACACCTCACCTGGAAGGCGTCCAGAAGGCAGCCTCGTCAAATGCCCAACACACCTCAACTGGCTGGTTTCGATGTTGAGATGTAGCAACTCTGAGTCCCTCACCCCCTCTCTATTCCCCAGCCACCTTCAGAGGAAGCTCATTTTTGCCAATTGTATCCATAATCTAATTTTTTTTGAGCTTGTGTTCATAAGGTGTCAATCTCACGCCTCCCTATCCCCTCACTTGTGAGGCCTGCCACAGAAACTCCTCCATTTGGGGCAACAGCTCATCCCCTAATCAGAGTGAGCAATCTACCCGAGGAACATGGACTCAGACTTGTAGGTGCTGGATGCTGATTTAGCTCACTGGTTGAGCAGGTGCCCGAATGCCCTACAGCTGAAATGCAGTGGGCCTGGATTCCAGTCTGACCTGCAGCCCTTGGCTGCATGTCTTCCCCTGCTTTCTCTGCCCATCTTTCTCTTCTCCTCTTTGCTGCTAAAAATATAAAATAAAGGTAAACCCTAAAAATAAATCTTTGGAGGTGCCAATTCTTATCCCAGCCACTTTACACTGTAGTGGAAGCTGATTAGACCAAGACAACCACATCATCTGCGAAGAGCAGAGACCTGATCCTAAGTCTGTCAAAGTTGACACCACTTGGCTGCGACTAGGATTTCTATCCATAAAAGTTATGAACGAGGGCAGGCCTGATGGGAAAGGATCCGATTTACTGCTGGCGACGCAAACCAAGCTCTCACTACGACTGAACAGGGAATAAATGGTTCATAGCAACGGGGCAGTCAGCCTGTACTCACAGGATGCTCACAGGGACACGGTCCACAAAACACATGTAGACTGGTTGGGCAAACTCCCACGCTCTCTCACGCAACTTTGAGGTGAATAAAGAGCCAGTCCAGTGCTCCACAACTAGGATGGAAACTACGTTACTCCTGAGTCTAAAAAAATCTTTTTTTTAAGAAAAGTTGCCACCACACCGAAAAGCTGATAAGGACCACAGCTACGGGTTACAAAGTAAATCTGAGGGGTCAAAACAAAAACAACACAAAAATGTATATTTTATATTTACACAAAATTTCCCACCTCTCCTTCTGACCTTCCTGTCAGAGCCGCCTGCTCTTTCACCCCTTCCACAACCCCAGCATCCACCTGCATGCTGCTCCACCCATTTCTTGACTTACCTGTCTGCTTTTTCCAGCATGTTTGATGCTATAAAACATGGGTCCCAGTTCTGCTAGCCACTCTCCATCCACTGCAGTCACACACTGCATGTACTCCTGCAACACAAAGCACAAGTTAACATCAGCAACATTAAAAACCATCAACTGTTTTTTGCCAAAAATATGCAGCAGTCAGTCTTCTTACCTTTGTGGTCATTACGAGCTCGTGGTAGATGATGTAGTCGGGAGTGTAGCCCATACCAAACAGGGAGCTGGTAGGATGGAGGTGACATGGCATACCTGTCCTCACATTCACATATTCCCCAATGCCCTGGGAGCAAACACATGCATAAATAAATTAAATGTTCAGGATCCTGGTTCCTGCAGTGTGCCTCTGTCTATGTTTGCACTATAAGGTCAGAGCAAAGCAGGTCATCTGGGCTAATTTGCTTCTCCACCTGGGTTGGACAGCAGGAAAATAAATTTAAAGTATATCCAGCATTACTATGATTGCTTGGGTTAGCTGCCTACACATAAGTCAAACTGAGAACCTTGATTATATAGTCATGATTTTAAATTTCCTTTCAGATTTTACCGCTGTATTAATGGGAGGCCAGGGGGGATATTTCACCACTCTGTAATTATGCTGCTATACATCTGCCACAACCAGTCGCCACCAGGTGTAACATATTAACTGAAGGAAACCGTAAGTGAAGAAAGTACCTTGAGCTTGGCAGCCTGGTGGAAGTAAGCAGCACAGATGCATTTTCTGATGATGTCCCAGTCTGAACCACAGGAAACCAGGTTCATCCTCTGCTGCACCATGATGTCCTTCAACTGGGAGCGTACCTCACGCACCTGCACAAACACCGGATTTATTGGAGGTAGACCCCAACAGACAAAACAAGTCCAACCTGGCTGCTTACGATTGTTTTAAAAATACATATCATTGCAATAATGTAACACCCTGAAAATCTCACAGGATTTAAACTTTGCCCAAACAGCAAACTTGACACTATTAACCATTAAAACTGCACAATATTCATATAGCAGAGTTTACAAGTGCAAAGTGAACGAGAGAATAGGTGAAGCAGTGCAAGTCTGACCTTGCGCATGGCCTTGGTGTGGATGAAGTGCTCGTTGCACCAGATGCTAGAGTAATTGTTGTTCTTCCACTGCATGTACACATTAAGGTAGGTGAGGTGGTCACTCTCGGGGACTGAGAACTTCTCCCTCACCTGGTCACTCTCCTCCTCACGACCCTGTAAAAAACGCACAGACAGAGTTTAATATTTAAAAGTGTTTATTAGTGTTTAAAAATGTAACAGCTAACCAGCGTGTAGCAGAAACGTAATATTATACGTCAAATTTGTTAGGATGGAGTTATGTTCCCCACCACGTAGCACAGTCCAACATTCATTTTCTTCACTTTCTCCTTTACTTTTGTTTTTTTTTTTTTTTTAAGTCTCCACTAATTTCTGAGGGAATTATCAGACTTTTAAGCTGCTAGTCACCAACTGTGTCTGTCTTCTGTCTGGTACAGTGAATTAGCTTTTCCACTGAAAAGGCAACAACTAAAAATAATGCCATGAGGGTGCTAAGAGTGAGCCAGAACAGTGCACGATACGAAAGGGGAAAAAAAAGGAAAGCTTTTAAACTCCGAAGAGCTCCCTGGGCTTTACATGGACCAAAATATACTAAAACAGTGCAGATGTCAGGCTTTTGATGCGATTCTCATGTCATCATTTGCTTCTTAGAGCAAACCTTTTCACATTCAAGAAGTCATGTGACGGGAGCTCATATTTATTTTCGAGAAAAAACAACAAATCACATTCTTAAAAATTAAAAAAAAAGGAGTTGTACCTTAGGTCTGTAAAAGATGGCTGGCACAGACAACATGGAGACGATGATGAGAATGTCAGCACTGCAGCCCATGTCACAGGACACTATCAGCATCTTAGAGAGGGCGGGGTCAAGCGGAAACTCCACCATCAGACGTCCCGTTGGTGTCAAAGCTCCTGAAAGGACGACAGAGGACACCGTGACAAACTCAGCGTGTGTGCAATATAAACGTACATGACATGTAAAGAATGTAGGAGGGACAAGTATTAAGATGAGTGGATAAGCTGCTTTTCCATCAAAAGCCTGCTGGCGTAAGGGAGAAGGCAGCATTGTGTGACACTTATTTATCTTTCACTGTGAGAGAGTAGAATGAACTGCTGACAGCTGAGAATACTTGTAGGGGAAAAAATAGAGTGTGAGATCAAAAAACTTTGCAGTTTCTGATTTAAATGATTAGACGAAAGAGTCTAAGAAGCTTACGAGGAGGAAAAGCAGAGTAGCAGAGAAGCCAGTTTGGGGCAGGTAAGCCTTAATCAGAGATAATCTGCTGTTAACACACCATACAGGGAATCATCAAAAGTCCCCCTTATCCCCAAATCCCTAAATCCCCTGGAATCTGGCTAAGGATGAGACCAAAATGAGACCCGACCAGTCAAATCAAACACAGGATCAGTTACTAGGCAATTACTCCACTGGCTAAACCTCACAACTGTCTCCTCCAGGCCTGTTTGCAGCGTCTGCACTATCAATGCAGCATCCTTTACAGAAGCCGGTCTCGTGCCTGTTTGGGGTGTCACAATCACTATGTATCAGCTCAAAGCAGCGCTCAGAGGGGAAATGCAATTCCTAAATACCCAATATCCTCTATCATCACGTCAGGAAAATGATTTATATTGTTTGGCCCTACTGGAAAAAACGACTGACCTGGGCTAAGTCCAGCCTGCTACAACAAATTTGGTATATAATTTTACATGTCCATTTAACACAGATGGAGGATATAGAAATACATTTAGACTTAGTTTTATTTTATGTCATCACTAATCGGAAAATATAATACTTGTAATATAATAATTGTACGCTTTTTTTAAAAGTCGACGTACTAGAAATCAATTTAAATGGGGGGAGGATTTCCGGTTGGACACTAGACACAAACCTGTGTTGTCCAAAGCTCCCAAGATCCAGAGCTGGTACATGGAGTTGAGCATGTTATCCTCAGGTGGTGGATCCATGAAGTGGAAAAGGAGCAAATCCTGAACACCCAGAGACTTTAACAGCAGGACTACGTTGGCCAAGTTGGTTCTCTGGATCTCTGGTATGGTGGTGGTCAGCATCTCGTTCTTAAAGGCGCTCTGAGTGTACAGCCTGTTCGGGCGGAGGAGACACAGAGTAACGGTCAAACTGGTTTGCTTGTTTTTGAAGCAAACTGAGAGCTTGAACGGAGAAGATGAAATATGCTCATCTTATTATGTGGACACGCGTCATTAGGAAAGTACCGAGCATACAGTCAGGTCCGTAAGCTTTTGGACTGTAAAACAAGCCACTGCGTGCCATTTTTAAATCACACAGTCAAATAACTGAAATGCAGACTTCCAGCTTTAATTTGGAAGATTTTCATTATTTATTTTTTTACATGAACTGCAATTACAATTCAGTCATTTTCACACAGTTTGAAGATGTTTCCTTTTCCCTTCTCTTCCCATGATTTGTGAACAAGTTAATTTTGCTTTTATCTGTTACATTTTTTTCCTAGAGCTGTGCGGGCTCTTTTAAATGTTTTATGGCAAACTCTAATCTGGATTTCCCATTCTTGACTTTAAACAGTGGTCTGCACCTCATCAAGGAAACTCCTGATACCCCCACCTACTTGATGGTGTTTTTGACTTTGTTAGATGTTGTGAAGCTGCTGACCTGGTCAGTATAATCATTATTTTTAAGAACATAGCAAATTGTTGATTTGACCCCTCCTAAAGTTTCTGCTGTCTCTTAAAGGTTTATTTAGTTTTTTGTTTTCAGCCTAACATCCTTCAGTCGTTAAACCACGAGGGAACAGGCCTCAACCGGTCATGATACTCCTTTCAGTGAACTTATTCTCTAACTTGGTCTCGAATTCCTAAACAGTTATTGCAATAATTTTTTATCAAACCCTTTGAATGAAAGCAAAAGTCTACATTTTATCTTATTGAAAGTCCACTGTGGTGATGTACAGAGGCAAAGAAAGTGTCACTATCCAAATATTTATGGACCCGACTGTAGAACGACTGCAAAGGGAAACTCCATAAGTTAGAATTCAGGGAAACTTCCTGAGCATGGGTTAAAGTATCTCTTTCAGCAATTACAGCAGTCTGGTGTAGGTGCTTATAATTACAGGATGATTTGAACATTGAGGGATTTGAGCGTGTGTGGGTGCCTACTGCAGGCACCCACACACGCTCAAAGGATCTTTGAACAGGGAATTCTCCACACGAGCTGAGTAAATCACCGTGAATCTCTCTGTGCGCTCTCACATCCGCAGCTGCTCAAACGCCTCGACTGCGCCGTGTAAAGCTGTTCCAAAACCGATTCTTTGTATATTTTTGTGAGCTTGTGTGTTAAGAGCAGGTGGGTAGGATTTATCTCAGCATACGTGGGCCTCACAGCTCATTTCAAATACAAAATGCTTCACTATGTGTAGGCACGTCAGCAAGTCTCTATAATATGTTATAATAATTTATAATATATCCAAAGAGCGAGAGGTCAAGTAAAACCTCTAAAAGGATCTCCTTTCCTGCCGTACAAACAGTCAAACTGCATGAAATCCTCCAGAGATTAGGCTTCTGGCACTCTCCCTCCTTTGCTGCCTCTGTCTGTCTTGAAGGCATGGCCACAACACACATGAACACAATTTGTGAACACATTAACAGTTCAACCAGAATGATGGTTAAAAAAACAAAACTGCTAAAACTGTAAACTATGCACTAATTCCAGCTCAGAAATTCTGTAATGTGCCATGTGAATGTGTCTGCACAAATACCGAGTGTGCATAAAGCAGACAAGGGCCTGAATATTACCTGTAACATTGCCCTGGTCCTGTACGTCCTGCTCGACCAGCACGCTGGTTGGCATTAGCTTGGCTAATAGGATAAACCTGGAGCGCGTCCATTCCAATGCGAGGATTAAAAACCTTTTGAATAGGGAAAAAAAGGGAAGTAAATATCAATGGTGTCACTTTCCTTAAATACTGTACAGTAATAAAAATATCTTCAGTGGGATTGAGCTACCTTAAGTTTGCAATAGCCTGAATCCACAACAAACATGATGCCATCCACAGTGAGGGACGTCTCTGCGATGTTTGTAGCGACTATGCATTTTCTCACACCATCTGGAGCCTAGCAAGCGACGAAAGAAAATTAATCAGCTGAAGGTTATTAGTTTGCGTAAAATGTTTATTTAAATTAATTCACAAGTGATAAAAACCTTCTGGAAGATCTTGGCCTGGAGGTCAGATGGAAGCTGAGAGTAAATGGGAAGCACAGCTAGAGCAGGAGCATTTTCCAAGTCTTCCAAACGCTCCACAATCTGATCCGATGTCACCTGCAATAACAAGGAAATACTGAAAACTTTACCAGACTCTAAAACTAAGATATTTCCTCTATGTTTTTATTTTATTTTAGTTAGTTTAGTTTTCCAAGTTCACAAAATTGATTCAGTTAGTTTTCTCAAAAATTCTGCTTTTCTCTTTTTTTACTAAAACTAGAATAAGTTTGGTGAGAGCACACAAACCAAACAAGAAATATATATATCACGGTCATGTTGCTTACTTCAATGTCCTCTTGCCCAGGCATAAAAATGAGGATGTCTCCCAACAGCCCACTGAGGTGAATCTGCAATGCTTGCTTCACAGCTGCCTCCACGTAGTCCTCCTGAGGTGTCTACAAAGCACCACACACAACAAATCATCCAGACTTTGCATAATATATAAACTAGTTGTATTTCATAAACTGACAGCTTCATGTTGAGGTAAAAATATGGCAACCTAATTTACATTTATTACCCGTATGATACAAGGTTCACAGAAAGGCTCTTATACCCGAAATAAGGAATAAAATCATAAACATACCTTGCTAAACAAAATGTCAACTGGAAATGTTCTCCCTGGAATATGGAATATAGGTACGTTGCCAAAAAATGATGCAAACTTGTCAGAATCCATGGTTGCAGACGTAACTATGAGTTTCAAATCGGTGCGCCGAGATACAACCTGATAGGAAAAGCAAACAGAAGTGAAGAGCTTGCTTGACATCATCGAGTATTCTTCTCATAAAAGTATGTTGTACCGACCTCACGCAGCAGACCGAACAGCACGTCAGTATTCAGTGAGCGCTCGTGAGCTTCGTCCATTATAACAGCACTGTAGTGGTCCAGGTCCGACTCCCTCAGTGACTCCCTGAGCAGGATTCCATCTGTCATGTACTTTATCAGAGTTTTCTCAGATGTACAGTCCTCAAATCGGATTGCGTAACCAACCTAGAGGAAACATTGTCAAAATAATCAAGTGAAACTGAAAAAAAAAAAAATGTGAGAGAATGACCACTAACCCAATACTCCTGTGTGACATGCACAGATATTCATTTTAATAAAAATGAAAGGGGGGAAGCAATTAAAGCAAAGATAGTACCTACTGACAGAAGTAAAACAGAATTATTTTAAACCCTCTAAAAACATAGGTTCTCCCTTTACCTACTACTATTTTTCAGCACTTGAAGTTGATTATTTCATTCACTACCACATTCCAGGTCGCTAACAAACCTGATATTTTCCTCCTGCCCACTAGATGGCAGTGTTACACAGAATATGCAAGATGGCTCCAGTGTGTTAGCTTTACCTCCTCTCCGAGGTTGGTGCCGATCTCCTCGCTGACTCTCTTGGCCACGCTCATGGCAGCCACTCTTCTGGGCTGAGTGCAACCCACCATGCCGTATCTGGTGTAGCCATCCTCGTGCAGGTACTGGGTCAGCTGGGTGGTCTTCCCACTGCCGGTTTCCCCAACAACAATCACTATGCTGTTGTCCCTGCAGTTTGCAGTAAACACAATTAAAAATTGAAGGTTATATTCAAAGAACTCATCTCAGTTTTAATGCGGGTTTCTTGTAACTAATTCCACCATCCATTAAATAGTAAGAAAATCAAATAAACTGCTTAGTTGATGAGTATAAACAAATATTTGTCCAAACAGCCAATCACCCACATCCCTCTGTCTTTTAATGTCAAACACATTTTAAAGGTGGAAAACAACCAACATAGTCTTGGTATCAATACCTTATGATATTAAGAAGCTGCTGTCTGACTGCAAAGATAGGCAGGTACTGTCTCTGCTCCAGAATGCTCTTCTTCTTAGCAAATTCACTGCTGGCCTCGCTCTTCTCTTTCATGTGGTCTGCAAATTTTTGCTCTGCTCTGTAAAGCAAACAACAAAAAAATGAATACAGTAGATCAGACAAACACTAGACTTCAATGCTACAAGCCAGATTATTAATAGAGAAAATGTCTGTCAGCTCACCTGTAATCTACTTTGCCGTCCTCTCCTACAGCTTTGCCCCCTGGCATGTCTTCATCCTCCGTCTTCTTAATACCCATGATATCCCCCAACTTGGTGCCTGCCAATTCCCAGTGTTTGTGCTGTGCCTGAAAACATAATTAAGGGCAGGTACACATATTCAGATCAGAAAAAGAGTGAATACAGCATCTGGTGTCAGAGTCATCCAATAGTTTTGCCTCATTAATGATTTATTCCTCACACCGACACGAATTAAAATATTGTGATTATTCATTTAATGAAGGAATGTTGGACAACAGTAGCATAAGACATGCGTTCGTAAGCCTATCACAATTCATTTACATATTAATTTCATTTGTTAGAGATTTGGATCGTATGTGGCTTCCTACACAACTGTGCAATACCAAACTACACAATGTATATGACAGCTTGCACAATAGGGCATTTAACAGATTACATTATTACAATCAGGAATCTGTAATATGATCATAGATCTGTTATTATCATATTATTATTATATAATATATCTACTGTGCAACACTTTCAGGCATTTTAGATGTCTAGAGTCTTTATTTTGTAATTCCATGAGGCAGGTGTCCCATCAGTCCCACGTTCATTCTGCAGCATGACACAACAATCCCAAAACCAAAGCCAGTTATAAAGAAATGTCTTCAGTGTTCAAAAGGGCAAGGAATCCTGCAGCAGCTTTACATACTTTTGCACACTAAGTTATATTGTGCATTGCACTAAATGCCATTACCATTCTCAGACTGAACTAGCCTCAGTATGAAGTCTGAGGCAGGGTCACTAAATCCTTTTCTGTGAACCTGTCTGAGTGGAATTGCATGCCCAGCATACCTTCTTTCGCTCTTTCTGCTCACGATGTTTACGGACCAGCTGGCTGCCCTTTCTAGAGATGATGGCCATATCAGAAGTAGGATCTTTCACAGGGATGACAGGTTCTGGCTGCGGGAGGACAAACACGCACATATTGACACTAAAATTGATAAGAAATTCCTCAAGCGTAATCATGAGACAAATATAACATCTCAGAGATTGGAAATGTTAATGATGAGAGGCTTTACCTGTTTAGTGAAGACTATTCTTCCATCCAGGAAGGGAGGGACCAGGTTATGAACCAGCAGGTGAACCTTGGCGGCATTGTCCTCCTCAAAATCTTCATCCACTTCCAACCTTTGCACCACACCACTGGTCAGCATTCGATTGGTCTCCCACCGTTCGTTATCCTTTAACAAGAATCACAGCCTCTTACAAAGGTATGCCCACACAAGATCACCGCCCCATCTCGGTGTCTTAGACCTTCTTCTTCCCTTTCTCGCTCTGTCCCTTCCCCCCCGTCTTGCCACCATGGGGAGCAGGGCTTTCAGCTGCTCTGCTCCTCAACTCTGGAAATATCTCTTCCATCTCTCTCTTTAAGACCCAACTCAAAACTCATTTGTTCAAAATAGCTTATTCCACATAACCTCTCCACTCTGCTATTTGAAATTTGTTTTATCGCTTATTCTTTTATGATTGTGTAAACTGCTTGCTTTTATGTTGCTTTTATTATTCTGCGTCCTTGAGTGTTCTGAAAGGCGCTTTTAAATAAAATGTATTATTATTATTATTACTATTATTAAAAGACATGCACACACACAAAGGTCACCTGCATGCAGTGGCAAGTCATGTATGCAGATACACAGAAGATTTGCCACTGCATGCAGGTGTACAGTTCTGATTTTGGTAAATATTGAAGCAGAATGGTTGTACCTCATTGATCTGTCGTTTCTGGGCAGATATTCTTTTTTGAGTCTGCTTCTGAAGTATCTGCTCTCTCTTCTTTATGTAGTCGTCAGAGGTGGAAGTGAAAGGGTTGTGGAACTCATCATAGCCTTCATCCATCATGTACCAGTCTCTGTCAGCTTGCTGTAATTTCAGTTAAATAATCAGATAACAGAAAAAAAATGCTTATGTATGAGGCATGAAGGAGTGATAATTTAGTACTCACCTTCTGGTCTTCCTCCCACTGTTCTTTCTCGTTCTCATTATCAAACATAATTCCTGCACCACCTTCTTCTTTCCTCCCTGAAGAAAAGACAAAGAAATTAAATTTCTCCGGCATACTATAAATGTTGAATGAAGGTTCAATTTTTTAACAGTACCTTTTCCTTGTGATAAACGAGGTGTGGACCCCAAATGCTTTCGGTCATTGGCCCATTCATTATACTTATAGGATGGGGTAGGCAGGGGCGTGTCGTCAGGATAACGACCTGATCTAACTGATCTAAAAGCAAATAAATGATGTTAGCATCGAGTGGCAGTTAAGCATTTCACACAAAGTGCAATCATATTTACAAAAGCCTCTAAGAAACTGATGATAACAGTATGATCATAACACTTGGTGATACGCAGCAAAGAGCTGCGAATTATATTTTTTATAAAATACAAATAGCCATGCTGCCAGATAACATTTAGAGCTGAAGATAATTCTAAATGCAATTCAATATATTGTATTCTGTGTGGGGTCACATATATAATATCAGTTTTGATCAGTACAAAGAAAGAAATAAAAATTACAGGTCCTGAGTCACAAAAATGTAAGCTACAATACACGACAGTTGCTCACCTGTCCCTTCTCTCACTTTCTCGGCCAGAGCGTTGGCTTCTTTCCGAGCGGTCGGACTCTCTGTGAGACGGGGCAGGGGAAGGAGATTCCCACTGGGAATGCCTTGAGCTGCCAAAACCACTGTCATCCTCATCCCAGTTGGAGCGGGAGGGAGTGAAAGAATCTATGTAAAAACAAAAGAAGGTAAGTGATCAAGTTGAATACACAACATTTTGTACATGGCAATAAAACAAATTCAAATAAAAGCAAAACAACCTCTGGGACGACTCTGTGGAGTTTGGGGTTCATCTCTCTTACTGCCCCGGCTGATGCGATCGGACCACCCATCCCTCTGTGAGCGTTCACTCCTCTCACTGCGCTCCCAACGCTCCGACCGACTGCTGCTGCTGCCACGGCTATAGCCGCTCTCGCGGTCATCTAACAGACAAAAGCAAAGGAATCTCAGCATCCTCAACTGATCTAATATTTGCTTTCATTATCACCTGATCTACAACGTTGAAACAAAAAAACAAACCAAAAAAAACAATGGAATATCCAGAGTTTTGAGTGGTTCTTTCTTACAAATACTAAAAAAAGGAAAAAAAAATATCACACTAAAATCATGATGGATGGACTAAAACCAAAAGTCAATTTTAATGACTATTAGAAAACCAAATGATTTATGGAGTCACCTCTTTCACTGCGTCGGTCTCTGCCCTTATCTCTACTCCTTTCTCGGTCTCTCTCTCTGTTTCTGTCCTCTTTAGAAGAGGCATAGACTCCATGCTCGCGCCTCTCCTTCTCCCTCTGCTGGTGTCTGCGTCTGAACTCTTCGCTGACACCTCCAGGGTTTGAGGGCGTCTCTGAACCAGTCACACGATACTTCCTGCTAGCGAGACAAAAATAAAAGATTCTCAATTACATTATAGCATTTCTGATGAGAATTCCTCAGTCAAGTACACCGTGACTTTTTGCTCTCTGCAACATTTCCAAGTCACGATCCCATATACGAATAAACTATAAAACAGCACATTGTAAAAACTTTTTCCACAAGCCACAATGAAAGCTTTTTAAGCTCATAAAATGAATGGAATACCTTTCTATCTATTCTTTGTAGAGTGCTCACACTTACCTCTCTTTTTTAGCAGTGCTATTGTCATCACTGTCTTCTTCATCAGATCCAGAGTCACTTTTACCTTCCTCCCAGTCTTTGTAGGAGGAAACCTTTGACTTCTTGCTACTCCTGTCATCACTGCTAGAATCTGCTTGTTCCTTAGTCTCACGCTCCTTCCTTTTCTGTGCTGCCAGAAGATCCAAGCCCAGTAAAGATGTGCGTGGAGTGGGTGCCCGAAATACATGGGGCTCTGCAGCAGCGCTCTTCTTCTTTACAATCAGACCTCCAACTTGAACGGTCGGATCGGATCCTTCCAGCCTATGCATTGACACGTCATCATCCATTATCTGTGAAGAAGTTATGATATGAGGAGTGCTAGTAATCTTCGCTGGTGATATCACCATTGATAACATAATTACATTCTATCTCAGGTTTTTTTTTTTTTTGCATATTTATTACACTTTTATGTTGCAGATCATCAAACTAAATTTTAAATGATGATTTTACTTATTAAGGAAAAAAGTTAACCTGGTCCTGTGTAAAAAAGTAATTGCCTCAAGTGCTTGTGATAACTACTAATGAGTCTTTCACATCATCCCAGAAGAATCACCGTGCACACACTTCTGTCCAGAACTGTTTTAATTCAGCCACCTGGCAAAGCATCTCGATTGGATTCAACTCCAATCGTGTGTATTTACTCGGGTTATATTTACCAGGAAGGAGACAAATACTTTTTCACAGCACTGTATCGATAGGCCGTCATTTCACAGTCATACTCAGAGTCCAAGCTAGGCTCCAATCAATAATCCAAACCACAGAGTAATAACATTTAAATTATTTACTTATTGACCAACTACTGATGTTTGGGGAAAAAAAAACCTCCAGGATATGAAGTAGCAATAATAACTTTTTACCCCGATCCAAAATGAAATAAATAAATCTTTGGTGGGAAATAAGTCACATATGTATTAGTACCTATCACATTAATAGTATCAAAATCTAACTTGAGGCTCTATACGCTTCCGCTGTAGTTGGTAACATGCTTACGTGAGCTCTACGCATTATATTTACGCAGCTAACATTGCTCCATAAAAGAGCTCGTGGGTAAGAGTTTCATTTAAAAAAAACTATCACATACCTCAGACTGAGCGGCTAGCCTCGGCTAGCCTTCGAGCTGCTAGTGTCCAGACGAGAAGGCGCAAAAATGCCGCGTGTTTCTGTCAGCGTAAAATACAAACACTCTCACATGAACGTAAACATCTGGGGCCAACTTATGGACCACAAAATGAATCACAAAACCACCACTAATGGCGTCAGAGAAAACGATTAACGATCGGTTTTCGTAAACTCAACGCGTATGTTTACAGATGAGGGAGCAGCCATTGCAATCCCACAATCCTTCTTCTTCTTCTTTTTCTTCTTTGTACGGCGATACCAAACCGTACATATGAAAAAGCGCCGCTTCTGGTTTGAAGTGATTACTACATCTCTTATATTTTTTTCTATATTTTATGTTCAGAATCAGAAAAGGGTTTATTGCCAGATGTTGAGCAGATTTACAACGTTAGGAAATTGCTGCGGTACTCAATGCGAAACATACTATAAGACAAACACTTAAATAAAAAACAAAAAAGAAATAAAAATAAGAAAAGTGCTAAGCCCCCATTAAGTAAAGGTTACATAACATCCCTTTAGCTTCTTTGGCCTGCATTTGTTTTCTTTTTCTCTTTCTAACCCCCTTTTAAGCTTGTATCCGTATTAATCTAGAAGTTCCTTTTCATTTATTTTCTACATGAGCTGTATCTAAACATATCATCCCACAGTTCTAAAATGTAATTGCGAAAAAATATTTATTTACTTTTATTTACTTTACCCATATTTATATATTTATTATAATAATAATAAGAGTTACAGGCGAGGAAAGAGTGTAAATGTCAAGAAAAATGGAGTAGAAAAATAACTTTGGAAACGAAAATAGAAAAGAGTACCTTGATACAATAAAATAAACAGCAGAGTTTTGGTAAAAGCACAAAAAATTCCCAAAAAGTAAACTATGGTGTTGACGAGCATTGTCCAATGACTATACAAATGATTATGATAAAGTTTGAACCTACAACAAACGTGTTTTTGATGCAAAGGCATAAGTGGAAATACTGAAACTTTGGGGTTAGTTTGGCTAAAGATTTTCTTCAGCTTAGTAAAAACCCATGTCTAAGATTTGACCTAAGACAAGTGTCCCAAAAAAGGGTTAACAAGCACACTGTGGGTGATCTATCAGTATGTGCTTCACAGGGTTTATCAACAGGCAGATAACATAGTGTCGCTGTGGGTTGTATCCGGGTTTTTAAAAAAACAGAAAAGAATTAGGAAAAATACCAAATATAAAAATTCCTATTCAGAGAGTACCAAGGAGTATAAACCTGCCAAGGAACTTTGGAAATGAAATAAAATCTTTTTGAAAAAAAAATGTCTGCAGTATTTACCGGGACAAAGAAAGTGTTATCTAAGCGCAGATAAAATGGGTAAAACACATGTTATGTCACCGGAGTCCCTTACATGCACAATGACAGCGCACACTTGACAACCTTGGCTTGCGCCATGGTCTCGTGATCATCAGTTGGGCGACCTGATTGGTCACTGCTGAGAAAGTGACAGTTTCTTTGGTTACTGCCCCGACGGTCAAACAACACACGGTGGCATTGGTTCGTTTCACATGTCTGCTGATACCGGTTTAGGGTATCTAATGCTTTCGTAACATATAATTGCTCAGCACTGAAATTGTGTTTCTTTTAACTTTTTTTTCCTGCGGTGTTATCAGGGGCTTTTCGAGCCTAATCAAACAGCACACATAGCTATAGCCATCTTTACGTCCATAGCTAAGGTTTAAGAGAAGCTAAGGTTAGCTAGTCGCTCAGTCGCACTGACGTTACAATGGGAGAGGAAAATGAAGAAAATCTCACTAACGCGAATAGTGAAGCTGGTAACTCCAGTGTTGAGCAAAATTGCGAAACAGTAGACGATGGCGTAAAATGTTACACGTTAGAAGACGTAAGAGTACATAATATGAGCAACGACACATGGCTTATCATCCACGATAAAGTATATGACATTTCAAGTTTCCTTGAAGAGGTAAGAAAGACTTTCTGTTGACTAGTAGCTCATGCTTTGTCATTAAAGTAGTCGTTATTAATTCTTCTTCGTGAACCCCTTGGTTTTGCCATTTGTCTGGGCTTCCTGGAAGTGCAGGATGAGCGTGATCCTTATCGTTACGTGTTGACGTGTAAGCTTTGCAAATTGTCTTCGGCTAATTTGCTGCTAACGACCCAATCCTAAACTCAAAACCGCCAGTATAAATAATCTACAATTACGACTGGCCTACTTTAAAGAACCTTCTTATTGTTTTATCATTTCTTCTGCAAGGGTGTCCAAATGTTGTAGGATAGATTAGCTAAGTTTGGTTAACAAGTAGTAGCTAGCCCTGTCCGATGATAGTTCTTCAGACGATTTGGGCTGAATGTTTATAGCTTTATAAACACAGCTGATAAAAATGTGATTTATAAATCAGTGGGCTGGTTGTGATAAAATCCTTTATCTGGCTAAAATGTGTAAAAACTCAAGTTAAAAGTTGCATGTTGTGTAAAAAACAAACAAACAAACAAAAAAAAAACCTTTTTGCTTAAGTAACAAAATTAGCTCCTAGAGTGGTACGTCTTTGAACAGTACTGTGCAAACGTCTATAGCCACCCCTCAATCTTTGTATTTTGATAGTAAAATGGGGAGTAGGTGCAGGTTTGTAAATTACGGAAAATAGAGTTTAAATAGTTGTATCAATCTTGAAAACTCACTCTAATATGTTCTTGTAATTTCTGTAAGTAATGTTGAGTTGAGGTCTGGGAATGCCAGCTAATGGCTGAGAATGTCCCGGGGTGCGTCTTTTCCAACCATGTATGCATTCCAACACTGGAAGACTATAATATTAGTGCATTTCACTGTTTTGTCTGTGATTTCAGCTGTAATACTGTCATTATTCATAACTTAAACAAGTATACTAAAACAGTTGTGCATGTCAGGTGCTTCAGAGTAACCAGGTCAACCACTTTTGATTTTAGCATCCAGGAGGTGAGGAGGTTTTACTGGAGCAGGCGGGTGCAGATGCCACAGAGAGCTTCGAGGATGTGGGTCACTCCTCGGATGCCAGGGAGATGCTCCAGCAGTATTACATTGGGGAGCTTCACGAGGTAAGGAGGAAAGACTGCCTGTCTGCCTGTAGTGTTTCTTTCACACGTCTAAACCAATCTTTCAATTACTGAAGTTAAATGTCTTTATTATTATGTCTTTGTTATTATTGTTGCCTAAACCCTTCCAAATCAAACAGAGTAACTAAATAATGTCACAAGATTGAGTCATTTGCACCTAAGTTGTTTGGAGTCACCTCCAGATGGTGTCGTGTATAAGATGACGTAAAAGTGGGTGGAAACTGATTTGTTACCAAGTCTATCACATGAGCAGTAGCTCTCTATTTAAGTTCCTATATCACATTCAGTCTAATGTTCACATTTTCTGTTTCCTGTGAGGCAGTAATTTGGTTTTGAGCAATTCGAGCATAAAGAAATACTGAAACTAGAGAGATCACAGCATAAATATAAAAAGCATCAGAAAAATACAATAAAAATATTATCCAATTAAACATGAGTAACAATATTTTATGTTATGCTTGTTGGAAATTTAGTGTAGCTTATCAGCCACTCTATTATACACCCAACAGTTTCACAATATTTATAATATACTTTAAAACATGGTTAAATTTACTAATTTACCATAATTATACCATTAGATGATAGATTTTCTGTTCATACTGTTGTTTATCCATTGTGCTTCCACTGAGTGCTAATGAATCTCCAGCAGTTTCAGTTAGACAAATCCAGTGCTTTCACATATAAAGTCTCTTTAGACTTCAAATGTGAAAGCTATTTGTAAAATCAATCTTTATGGGTCTTTTACAAAACAGTTTGTGTGAGCTGCTCATTTTAACGCCACAAGAAAATGGCTGTAGAAAAAAAAAGACTGGTCTGCCTTGCAAAAATAAAAATAGGAAGATGTCCAGTTCATGTGATTAATTGTTTAATTTGGACTGCTGCAAATTAATCCAGCTTATCTCCAGATGAACATTCCAGTGCAACAGGAAGTTGCAGAGTTTGAAGAAAGTTTCCTGCTGTCTTCCTGTTCAGATGACTTTTGCTTAGGTTCCCACATAATTAAAATCGCTGAGCTGGTTTCTTTGTCTTTTAATAGAAACTGGCAGCACACCACACAAACCGTATTCAAATTATCACTTTTAATTGGTGGATTCCACTTGCAACAAATCAATGAATGTTTGAGGGATAATTAGCCTTCTGGTTCTTTCACCAGTCCCACTTGATGGTTACATAAATTTCAGTATTTATTTATTTAATTCTACTCAGCATCACAAAACGATCATATGATTTCTTTTGTTTTCCTTCATAGGATGACAGAAAAAAGGACACTGCAAAGGTAAATTGGCTGTTCCATGCACCATGAAACGATACTGTATTTGGACTTTTCCACATTGTTCCACAACTTGTGTTTCTCCTTTTTTCAATTTTGTGCTGTAGAAAGCAGAAGTCGCAAAGTCTGAGGGGAGCAGGTTAGTCATTCTGATGAATGTGTCTCAGGCTCTCTTTGTACTGTTTCAGAGGGGCGAGTGCAATGACACCTTATATCTGTATAAATGAAAATGTTTTCAAATTAACGTTTGTGTAATTTTTTTTTTTTCAGCAGCTCCTGGGCCATTTGGTTGTTACCTGCTGTTGCTGTTGTTGTTATTGGTATCGTGTATCGCTACTTCATTTTTGAGCAGAGGTCCTCTTGAGTGGCGACGTCATGTTTTCATCCCTGTCTTTTCATCTCGGAGGCCTTGAAATGTTTGACCAAAACCTCCTCACCCTGGACACGCGCGGTAGTGTCAACGTCCTCAGCAGCAAGAAGAGTGGAGAGAGTAGTTTGATTAAGTGTTTTTGTCCTTGTCCGTCTACTTGGTGCACCAAATAGATAGTTGGGCAGAGACTTTATGAAATTGTCAGCCTTTGCTTTCTTCACTGTGCCAGTTGTCATAAATGTCACGTGTTGTCTTTACCCTAAACTTTCATATGCATGTTCTGCAGTTTGAATCTTCATCACGCCAGCTATAGGTAGGCTGAAGGAGAGGTTATGCAGGGCGATGATGAAGCGAGCCTCCAGCCTGTTTCTTTTTTCTTCTTCTTTTTTTATTGGATAATAACTTGCATAACCTCCAGTGCATTTTCTTGGGTTTAATAAAGTCAGAATAGCCAGTTAGCTCTCAATAAAAGGGTTTATTTTATTCACTCCTTTATGCACAGTTCAGCTGTTAGGCAATGCTTGATTGCTTTTATCACTCGGTTGCAAACTCATAATCTTTCCACTTTTATGAATGCATTTTCAAGTCTGTGTTGGATCCTTTTTGAAAATCGCAGTTAATTATATTGCATCATTGATTTGTTTTTGGAGTTGTCCCTTTCTGCCAATGTTCTCTTTTCAGGAATTTATACACGTTCAAATGACCTAATCATTTAAATGTAGAGAGAAATACAATGCAACTTATTACCCAGGTATAATAGATGACAGGGAATGACAGAATACCCTTGAAAGAAAGTTCATTTCTATTTCAAGTTGTTAATGTTCCCTCTGCTATGCCGTTTGTTATTTAACCAGTGCTTTTTCACAGCTTTTGTTCATTGTAACGCATCTGAACTTTAAGTTTTGGGTGAATGGCACAAGCAGCTGATTCAGCAGAGTTTAAAATCTGGTCTGTGTTTCTTGTGTAGCAGCTTTGGCTATAATCAGTGGGTTTGGCATTTGACCTATAGATGGGTATCTTTCAGTCTACATTTAGTTGTCTTTCCCTGTTTAATGATTATTTGTGGCCTATATTTGTTATTGATTTGATTTATTAAACCTTTGTCTAGGTTGCTAATTTGGTCTTGTTAAATATGTTTTGGTATTTATTTAAATTTATTTCATGGTAATTAAAAAGTTTTTTCCAAATAGAGACAAATTGATGTCAGCTGTCATTTCAAAGGTTCTGAATGAACTTGCTGCTATTTTTACATGCGAGTACAAAACTGCAGATGTCAAAAATAAGTTTGTTGATTATAAAAGATAAGATGAATACATATCATTGTTATACATTTTACCTGCCATTTCCTTTCTTTGAAACTATCAATAAAATGGGCCTTGACGTGCAATTCGCCAGTCACTACTTCCTGAAAATAATTAAATGTAAATCAGGGTTTATGTATATAGGTTTTCTGTTTCCTTTTTTTTTTTTTCTTTTAATTTGTGTGATTTGTGACTTTCCCTCCTGCCTGCCGTCTCTATATTCAACATCCTTTGTCCAGTGTATCCACCCGCTCTTCTTTGCACGTGCCCAAACCATCTCGACTATAACTGTCTCCCTACCACTCTGATGTACTCATCTTGTCCATCCTGGTCACTCCCAGTGAACATCTTGACATCTTCAGCTCAGCCTCCTGTCATTTTGTCAGTGCCACCATCTCCAAACTATGCATCGTAGCAGGTCACGCCTCTTTAGGTAGTCAAACTCGTCGACCTTCACTACCACTACTTCTTGCTTCACTGCATGTATTCTGTCTCGTTTCAACCGTCTTTCATTCCTCATCTCTCGAGTGCACACTGCCACCTTTCCAGGCTCTCTTCCACCTGCTCCCTACTCTTTGTAAAGATTAGTGTTGTTTATGAACATCAAAGGCCACAGAGACTCCTGCCTGACCTCAACTGTCAGTCTGCAAACAAGAAGGGGCTGAGAACAGATCCCTGATGCACTCACACTCTCATCTTACTCCTACTGCAAAAATCACCATGGTTAAAGCACATATATATATAGAACTGACTTAACTAAATCTAAAATAAAAACTAAAACTAGTTGGGAAATAACATTTAAACTATATATATACATGCACACACACACATCCTTAGTTTTAGTTTTTGCTACTTTGGTAAATAAGAAATTTTATTTAACTGCCCTTATGTAACCTTGGATGTCTACAAGACGTAGTCAATTGCTTTCAAAAAGTTCTGTTTTTATTGTAGTACTTGCACTGATTTTCCTAAATTCTGCTAGAAAAATTTTCCCTCCATATAATATTTATTAATGAAGACTGAAATGAAGAATGAAACAAAACAAAAACGAAACATTTTCAAAAACTAGAGCAAACACACTCTGGAAAGTGGTTGAAACTAAGCTGAATTAAAAGCAAAAAGTCTAAACGAAATTTTAAAAAAGGCCAAATAGAGAAAAATGAAAGAAAGAACCCCAAAACAAGCTAAAACATGTTATCATCACAGTAAAGGCTCTAAAACGTCACAACTTTTAGGTTCTGATTTAATATACAAAATACTAGAAAATTAATTCCTTTGCTGATTGCTATTTCCTCGACATATGTTTCAGTGTCACATTAGGGCCACTGGTAAATCCTGCTCGATAATAAATTAGCTTTTGCTCTTGATACATTGGAGTGTGGTGAAAGAAAAGCCATTTCAGTCAATGGGCACTGTGTGGATGAGGCATGCTTTCTGATGAAGGGTTTGAAGCAATTTGATTCTTGGAAAGTTCCACTCTTCACATGGCCAAATGGGTTCTTTCAAGCCAAAAGCTGGACCTCAGTTATTGTTGAGTGCTAGGAGGATGCTCGGAACATGGAAACAGCCCAAAAACAAGAAGTCAGGCAACATGCAGTACAGACACATACTTCTGTTTCAACTGGCACCTTAAATGGTAGCCTCTGAAAAGGCCTTATCATTAAATAAGGCAGCTTTACTGAATGCAGCTTTGTATGCTATGTGTTTACCACAGTTATATTAGCAAATCGTTCCTCATACCTCCGACTAGTGCTGTTTAAATAAATCAAATCAAATCACTTTTTATTGTCACATCACATGTGCAGGCACACTGGCACAGCACATGCGAGTGAAATTCTTGTGTGCGAGCCCCACAAGCAACAGAGATGTGCAAACACAACAACACAAACGAGCAAAATACAAGAATGGCCAACCTGAAACTAATAAATATATGTACAATATATAATAGTGTATGCATTTCTGGATGTGTATACTAAATATTTTCCTACGTGTGTGTGTGTGTGTGTGTGTGTGTGTGTGTGTGTGTGTGTATACACATTTTTACAAATTAAATAGTAAAAAAATAAAATAAAATAATAATAATGATAATTGGTAAACATTTACAATTATAACTGCTATTAAACAACAGCAGCAGCTCTTTCATAGGTTCAAATTAAGACCAAACATCACAACTACCTTGGAAAGATGCCATTAAAACCCTTATAATCTAACACTGTAGCCCAGTGTGATAAGCAACAGATTTATAACATGAAGTCATTTAATTTTTTTATATAGAGGTGAGAGAAAATGTTATAGTATCTCTTAGAAATGTAATCATGGCCCCATTGTGATTTAATTTAAAATTCCAGGCGGGTACTTTTATTTGATTTTCTCATAGGCAGTTTATAGTGTAACTACTTTTTGCCGGAAGCGTGAAAGGTGGAAAAGAGCAGGAAGGGTGATTGAAATGAAAGATGTTTTTTCTCTGTCTACAATCTCCACAAGAGCCATCACAGTTTAGAGTACACGCCACATGAAGCATAAATCCGTGCTTGTTGATTTATCCTTTTAAATCAGGTTTTCATTAAAGAATCACATTCCTTAAGTAAATAAATGTATGGCTTGTTTCAAGAAACCAAAATGCTGTTGTAGTTTATTTAAAAAGGACTCCAATGCTACGTGAATAGTGCATGTAACACTGGTATTGGGCTTCATGAAACTTAAAATTAGTAGGACAGAAACGTTAAATCCTGAAACAGAAAAGAAATCCAACGGTATAAAATTATACCAATTGCTTTTGTGCAACATTATAGACATATTGATCCCTCTCTATATAAATATAGATACATTTTTTTGCCATGTTATACTTAGTAGAAACACAAGATGGCAGTACCATGTCAAGATGATAATATGCCAAGTCTTGGATTAAGCATTTGCCAGAAACAGTGAAACTATACACCATTCAGCTCCAACTTTACAACCAGTTACATTAAAAATGAAGACCAGCGATTATTCTGTGCCTGTGAAATGTTCTGCCAGGAAATATGTGGACATTTCTTTGACATGTATCACACACCTAAAAATGATGTGTGTGGTACTGGTCCAGACCAGCAAACCCATCATGCCAACCATACTCTCTTACAGCAGCAGCCTCCATCCAGATGTGGTGCCCATTGCACCTGTCCCAAGGGGGATCCAAGGTGTTAACCTAGCTTCTAAACCTCACCATCTTCCATTTGAGCATACATGGGATGCAGTGGAGCAAACCCAGTCCATGTCGGCATCCTCCAGCAACTTATAATACCCGATAGATCAGCTGTCAATGTCTCAATACCAGATGAGGGTATCCCCAGAGGTCACAAGTCTATTTCTCCGCTACTCAGAGCCATTTTGACAGCACACTAGAGACCTACATAATATTAAACATGCAGTTTAATATTGTGGGTACAGCATTACAAAGTATATATTAAAATCATTAATCTCTCTAGTTCTCTCATTTTCATAAACACAGTTCTGTAGCATACATCTCCAAATGTTTATGGGCAAAGAAACACAATAACAGGGTGTGATAGAGGGTGTTTGAACATGTAATACCCTTAAAGCCTTTAAAATGTTAATAGTTTAAAGTAAAATGTAAAAATATTCTGCTTACAAAACTGCAGTGAGGCTAATACAGATGAACAACAGATTAAAATATTTTTATAATAGGGAGCTTTTGACAGTATTGTCTCAAGCACTGTACTTCCAAAGCCATAGAAGCAATGCATTGGACTTTATTGGGATCCGTGTTCTGTCTAGCTAGATATTAGATATTTTATCACCTTTTCAGCAAAGACCAGTGAAGCCACTTCTTGTTGTGGCAGGAATTATGACCAGAGAGAATGATAAGCTCTTATAAGATGACATATGGTGTCTGTATGAATATACTGCGTGTGAATCCCTAAGACAATCACCATTCCCCAAACCAAATCACCTGTCATTTCTGGCAGCAGTAAGGCTTAAGAAGAACTGAGGCTTCTAATGCACAACACTTCTGTGTCTTAAGAGACCAGCTTGGCAAACACCTCAGATGCTACGAAAATCACTTCTGGGTAATGCGGGAATACACCTGATCTCTGACAGGGTTTGCGTTAGCTGAAAGGGTCACATATTCATAGAAAACGTTTTTAGTGTGACTTAACAAAGAAGGACATTAAAATCCTGTTCTTGTGCACAGAGAGATGAGTGACAAAAACATGCAGAGAACCAATGTCAGAAAGAATTTAAAAATTTTAAAACTTGTCTAGGTTCATCAAAAACATTCAACTCTAGCTGAAGAAGAACTTCATTCTTTTGTAAAGGACACCTGCTGATGAAATCACTAAATTCACCCAGGCCTGAGTTTATGTATTATGCAGCAATATGAGATGGTAGTGAGACTCCATCATGTATGTTTTAGATTTAGTGGTGCTGTAAAAAAAGACACCGAGCAGGATTCGGTGAAGTTGAAGACGTTAAGATCTTCCTTAGGAGAGACCAAAATCGACAACATTAAAAATGTGTATATCAGAAGGACAGCTCAGGTGGAGCCGTATGGACACAAAGTCTTAGATGCTGAGATGGTTTCACATGACATGAGATTCATCAGGTCATGTTGGGGTTTTTTCTAACATCATTCTTTGCAAAACTACTTATGGGACCACTTGCAGCTGCCTCACAGTTTGCTCCCTTCATTATGCATGTATCGAGCTGTTGTTTCATTTTTGTGCCCTTTGTCATGAGCAATACTGGGCATAATATCAGTCGAACTTGTATCCATCTATTATGCATAAGCCAAAGGATCATTTTCTGCTTATTTTATTTTATTTTATTTTTTTAAAAGCTCCAGATCTACAGCTCAACCTGTTATCTAACATGACACTGGTAGGTAGCAATTAACATAATCCATCTCATATTATTCAAAAATTTGCCCAGAAGTATAAAACAGTGAAAATATTACCAAAATAGAATGGCGTATCATTTTTTTGTGCATAGACTAACTTGCCGAGTTCTTCTCTGGGTGAAAAGAACGTTTATCTAATGACCACAAACAAGAATTTTCATTTTGAGCTTGTTAATCATCCAGGTTTGCCATACTGCTTCAATATTACCACTTCAAACAAAGAATTCCCACTGAAATAATAGACTAGGCTATACTTAATCATCATTAATTTGTTTTAACCCTCCAAAATAAATTTTTTAAAAAATGCATAATTTATATCAAACAAACCAAACTTGTATCTTCATTAGTTAGTCCTCTTACTGAGGAAAGCTAGGTATCCATGCATCCATCCTCTTCCACTGATCCTTTTTGGGGGGGGGGGGGGGGGGGGGGGGGCTGGAGCCTATCCCGGCTGTCACAGGGCAGAGAGAGTGAGACAGCTAGCGAGTGCAAAATGCTACTCTACTTCAATGAGTTGAAACAAAAACATTAACAGGTAAAACATTGACAGCATATAGTACAGTTTAGCATTTATTATATACCACAGCATAGAGAAGCAGAGAGATGTTAACTGGAAGCTAACAATGCTGATGTAGAGCATCAGACCACGCATAGCTAGAAAAAAAATATATGCTAAAGGATCAGCAAACATTTTTCACTATAACTTTATTTCAGTTCTGCAATGATACATCTGTAAATATCAAACTCAAACTGAAGACTTGAAAAGAAACAACTCACAGGCATCATGCTTTATTTCATAAATTATCCATATATCAATACATAAATTCTTTTATAATCAGGAATTTTTCAATCACAAACAATATACATACAAAAGGTTAATATTACGTTATTCAGATTTTCTTTTCTTTTTTAACTTCAATTTTGTGACACTTTTGATCCTCCATTTGCCCTTGCACAAACTTCAATGATGTAACTCAAGCAGAAAACCTAAAGGCTAAAATTAACTGCATAAAACGTTACGGAATTTCTGAATTCTAATCTCGATTCATTGTAAATGTACATAAACCGATAACATGACAAAAACTTTAGTGCAGATAGTGTGAGGAAGATCTTAGACTTAATATCTCAAAGTAAACAACCATAGCCTCAGATCTTATCCAAGTTATCTCTTCCCAGCACAAATGTGGTGACCTTTCTACAGTATAGATGCTTAATTACTTTCCTCCTTGCGCCCACTGAAAAGCTGTGACTTAAAGGTTAGCTTCTCCAAGCTGTTATATGCCAAGGTATTTGATGCACAGTTTAAATTGAAGAAGAGGTAGATGGTTTCAGTCCTTCAGTGTGCTTATTATCAGATACTGATGTTCAGAAATGTTTCATATAGAGAGAATTTAAAACGAACTAATTCGCTAATCGTGACCTGTGCAACAGGTTTAAACAGGCTGACACTGAAAGACTGATTATATCACTGTATGTAATGTCAATTTTTGGGAGCACAGAGAACTTTGTTGGTTGGTTATAAAACAAATAAAAGGTGGTTTTAAAGACACTGTCTCTAATTGTAAATTAAATCTCTGCAGCAGTGTGAATAAGTAAAAGAAAAAATCCAAAGCCGTTCTAAATTCATGCTCCAGTCAACTGAACACTGATTCTGAAGTTTGATAAAAAATAAAAAATATATTACAATCAAGATATCGCAAATTTGGATTTAATCTGCAGAGAGGAAATTTTAAATGTTTGCTATCATAACCAAATCATTCGTACTGCGACCCTTTTAAAGCTTAGTTCGCACCCTCATTACCTTGTATGGAACTATGTCAGAACATGGCTTCAGTTGTCTAGCTCAGTCAGACAATGCAACACAGTACAGAGGTTGCTGGCCATGTTTGTGTCCATGCCGGTGGTGCTCTTTAGGTCTTAAGCCACAGACAGCAAGGTGCAGGTAGATGACACACTGGAGGAACGCCCATGGACACTGTTGTTGTTATCCAGAATTCCTGATGCAAACTGCATCTTTGATGTGGTGCAACACCCAAAAGTTCTGGCCAATTCAGGGCAGAGGGCCAGAGCTAGTTTCTGAAGGACTAGACAGAATTTCTTGCGAAAGTTTCGGTTTATCCAGAAATAGAAGATGCAGTTGAGGAAACCATTGGAAGTTGGTAGCCAGACCACTACAAACTCAATCCACTCTGGTATACTGCTACCTGTGACTGCTGTAAGGCAGAAAACAATGAGTGTTAAGGCAAGTATCAACAAAGTGAAAACAACGTACCTAGCAAAAGACAGCGGCTACTTTGACCTGCTCCCTTTTTACAGAGCAAGTAGCTCTGTATGTTTTCTTTGTCTAATTTTCACACCAGAGGCCCTTCATGGGGTGACACAAATTCCTAAAAGTGTTAGTATAATTAGTGTTAGTATAACTGCAAAAGGAACCTCCTGAGACGGAGCTGGGGATATTTCACTTGGCATTATGAGAGAAACTAAAAAAAGTCTGCTTTGGAGGTGCTTGCCTTACCCCTGAAAGCAATGATATAACCCATCAAACTAACATTTGTAGTCTTGACCTGAAAATACAAAATTCACTGATCAGGTGGAAACTGCAGTGAAACCAGCATTTAGACAGCAGCACACTTTAAAGATTAAGCTAAACCGTCGGCTTCGTTTCACAGGATATTCATCCAATATCAGATCATTTACAGCACTCTGTGGAAAAGGTCTTCACTACTAAAAATATTCAGCTGTGACTTTTCAGTTGTGACTACTCCAAGACAGCACATGGCTGGGGTAAATGAGAAAAGTCAAAAAAGGTCTGAGTCATATAACTGGCCCCAAATCAGCTTTTTATTTACAATAATAATAATAACAAAAATATTTTTTTAAAGGGAAATGGACCTATCAATAGCCATCTAATACAATTTTTAATAAACACATTCAAATACTTACTTTTGAATTCTCTTACGGCCTTTGAAACCACAAATAAGAAATACACCAAGACAAACAAGTACATGTGAAGTTTACCTCTTCCAGTTAAGCTTATATAATCAAAAACTATCTAAACCTAAAAAAGCAAAGCTTGCTACAAAATAAGCCAGTTATATGAGTAGTTCTCAGATATTTTGTCCCAGTAAATGCCACAATTATAGACATAAACCGACTATATTACATGGGATATATTCATATATGAAATGAGGATGGTAGAAGAAAATCATCCACCATCCTCACACACTCACTTTACGTATCTAGTGAGGTTTTGCTTACCATTGTAGATCATTGCTGCCATGCAGGGAGTCCAGCAGATGTAGTAGGCTCCCATCACAGGCACAAGCACTCTGGAAGGCACATTGAGCCTACTGCGCCGCGCGCTGTCATATTTGCGCAGTTTTAACCTCTGTCTCTTGGCTGCACACCAGACTTTTAGGTTTGCAAATGTCATGATGATGGAGCAAGGGAAAAATATTACACATGTCAAGCTTAGGGAGTATCCAATATTTGTAGAGTAAGATGGGTTGCAGACCAGTGATGCGGTGGAAAAATGAACTTGGATGATGCCATCTGGTAATGATATCGGCGAGAGTAAAATGGGAGGAAAGCACCAGGCGAAGGCGATCAGAAACAGCGTCCTTTTCCTTGTCAGCAGAGATGAGTACTGAAGCGGGTAAAACACCGCAATGTACCTCTCCAGGCTTATCATGGCCAGTGTGTACATGCAGGTGGAGTAGACGGTGGCATTGCAAAAGGCCACAAGGTGACAAAAACCATCTGGACCTTCAGTGTAATCCTTTAGCAGACTCACCCAAAGGTTCAAGGGCATGACCAGCAGTCCGAACGCAGAGTCTGCTGCAGTGAGCGAGAGGAGAAAGTACCGAGAGTTTCTCGACCAGCCGGACACTGAGGAAGTAATAGCCAGGAGAACTGCAATGTTTCCCAACGTGACCACGACGCCCAAAACGATTATTATGCTTATTTTGACGGAGCGGTGGGAGAGCTCCTGCTGTCTCTGAGAGTCAAACTCTGACATGTTGAAGTCGTCCGAAGTCGAGAGGTTAAGGGCTGTATACATTGTTCTACACGGTGATACAAGTGGAAACAAATCATAAGTAAACCACAGACACACAAAAGAAAAGAAAGAAAGTTGACGAAATTTTCTAAAGAAATCAAAAATATGAGCAAAATATGTGGCCGTTCGCTGCTAGGCTAACACTACAATCAGCAGCACACCTGAGGCAATTAGCGCTGGGTGGTAAATGCATTTACTGCAGCCATGCTTCAGCTCAGAAGCAGGCTAATCACGGTTAACTTTTCAGTATTTTATGAACTAAGTGGATGTTTTTATTATTATTATCATCTAATTTTTTATATTAATCATGGGTGGTTTAGCTGAAATGATTGTTTCTTCAACATGATCAGGTATTGCCCACATCATTGCTATACCCTGTAACTTAAAGGGATCTAAAAATGGAATTCTTACTAGTGTTAGTATAAATCTAAATATTCAGGACCATAAAGGGAAAGATTCCTTTATCAGCCCAAAACCATCTAACCTTTCCATTTCTATTATATTCTATTTTAGTGAGCTAATTTTCCTAACATCTATTAATATGTGTGCGCATATTGAGTGTTATGTGCAGAGATATTTCTCCTACACATTAGGGCAAACTACCAGGAAACCACTTAGCACAGCAGGTCAAAAAACATATTTCCTGTTCTATGTCCTAATCCTCTAATCTAATCTAATCTAATCTAATCTAATCTAATATAATATAATATAATATAAAGCAACTATTGTCCTGAATTGGCACTATATGTGAATCAAACTGAAAAGACCTGAATTAACATGACAGCAACACTGTACTACAAAATAGCCTGTAAAACAGGTATGCATGTTTCCACCACCATTACTATTTAAATTGTCCCCATTTGTTGTACACTAAGGTGGAAGAAAGTAAAAATATCACTTCTGACTCTATTCACAGCCTATTCCGTCAACTTGTTCCTTCTAGCTTCCAGGCCAGCCCATCTTGACAGGTTTCATCACCTGAAATAACAATGAGTCAGACAACAAGTCATCACTACCAGAAAGGTCCCACAGAAGACATATACACTGTCAGCCTGACGTCTCGCTACCAATCATGGTCCAATTTCCACCATCACACACCATTAGTGTCAACCTTTCCTTCACCTCCTTTTCAAGCTCAAATCTGTGCCATCGTCTCTTCTTCAAATAAATAAATAAATAGACATACAGCAACTACATGACACAAGGGTAAGAAGAGGGCTGGAAAGTGTCACCGACCTTTCCCACTTAGGTAACCAGGAAACCATCTGTTTCAGCAACATTCTTCTGTGTGACTCTCTGCTATGTGAAACTGCAGTGGAACTAAGATGCGATATTTGTAATGTAGACTTCTAAAAATACACTACACAATGAATTTTCTTACACTGGCTTCACAGTCATCAATCCTCTTCCTCTCCTAAGAATCCATTACATGTTATTAATTTTGAAGAGAAGCTGCTGCACATGGGATAAATCTGTTCTGCAAAAGCTACACAGCACATCTACAAGACGAACTGCCTGTGACACACTTTTTCCCCTACAGATCCTCCACAGTAGAAGTGACAGCTATATTTGATATATGTATTTCTCATTGTCCTAATGAGAATATTTCTCTCTATTTAGTGCAAAGCCTGGAGGAGATGGACTGAAGGTCTGTGGTTAATATTCTACCTCCTTTTCCCTCCTTCATATTCATTGCACCCTCGACTGCATGCTTTCTTACCTGATGCTTTCTTATTTTCAAAGGATGTAGAATTCCAATATCAATGGGTGCAAGCTCTCAGATCTTTAAAAAGAGCATTGTCACTTTATACAGGTGTTCTGTTATGGGTAAAAGTCTATCCATCCATTCATTCTCTTCTGCTGCAGCACAGTGGCACTGTGGTTAGCGCTGTTGTCTAATAGCAAAAGGTCATGCGGTTGACTCCACCATCCACCTGGGCCTTGGTGTGTGGAGTTTGCATGTTCTCCCCATGTTTCCCTGGACTCTCTCTCCAGGTACTCCAGCTGCCTTCAACAGTCCAAAGAGATGCATTTAGTTTGATTAGGTTAACTGGTGATTCTAAATTGATGTGAACGTGACTGTAGTCTGTCTCTCTGTATTAACATTTTATGTCAGTGGAATCAAAAGAATATAATATTCAGAATAAAGTACAACAAAAAAGCAACATTGCTTTAAAGTGGCATTTGATGTAGATAAAAAAATAAAGCTTAATCATTTATTTGTTAATTTTAGTACAATACGAATTGTTAGCGATGAAGCATCTATTTACAAAGCAGAAACTGCAGCTGGTTTCCACCAGCTGC
This sequence comes from Diplotaxodon limnothrissa, assembly GCF_057381915.1. Taxonomy (NCBI): domain Eukaryota; kingdom Metazoa; phylum Chordata; class Actinopteri; order Cichliformes; family Cichlidae; genus Diplotaxodon; species Diplotaxodon limnothrissa. The sequence continues at coordinate 20,580,911 of NC_140596.1, forward strand.
AGTTTCCAGCAATGCGAATTGGTATCATTTGCATGCGTGCATGTTATTCTGTCTGCCTGGAAACATGATAGCTTTTGAATGAATTCTAGAAAAAGTTGGGTCATGTTAACAATTCATTAAAATTTGACTTACATCCACTGAGGTGTTTAAGGTCAACTAGGAGTGTGGTGTGGATTGTCAACATAAATATTGTAAACATCATGCCATATTTGACCTCTGACCTCTCCTTCAAGGGCAATAGATTGATCTGAAGGTCAAAGTGATAATAATGCTATAGCCGTTTAAAAATATGTTTCTTACTGCTAACATTTGTACTGACAGTATATAGACATATGGGGATTCTAAACATCATGTTCCTTTGGACCTCCGACTGCTTCTTCAAAGGAAACTAAGGTCAAACTTTCATAAATTATCTTTTATCTTTAAAATTAAAATTCTACTGCCTTTGTTTCTATTGGCAACATTTACCAAATGATACTCTTGTATGGGGATTCTAAATATCACATTTTAGGCCATATCCAAATGTTATGTCACATTTGAAGTCTGATCTCATTTTTACATTTCACATCTGTCTTTCTTTCAAGCTGACCCCAAAATATATCATATCTTTAAAAATGTGTTGTCAAGAGGACGAGGATGAGCTGCCTAGTTAGTTAGAAATATGCTGCATTATATAATAAACTTAAGTTATTCATGTCCACTCATTTACAAATCAATACCTAATATCCATTACCAACTCCTACATGCAAAAGTCTGCACTTTGTACTTGTTTTTACCGCACTGCAAACCTCTTAAAGTACATTTAAAAAGAACAAAGAAAATAAAATGATATATACAAAACACAGTATTATTCCCTTAAAAATAAATACTGCAAAGAGAGTGAGCTACCTTGAGGTAGGTTTGGGCTCTCAGAGTACTTCTTGTTAATGCATGTAGTAATATGGGCCCTTGAAATGTTCAGCAGTCAAGAGGTAGTGCAAAGTAGCCTATAATAGATTTACTTGAGTGAATTCAGTACAGTACTCAATTAAATGCACTTTATTTATTTACCACGTCTGCAAATATCAGATCCATATATTTATCACATGAAATCTTTCGCTGAGCTAGAAGTAAAATATTCAGTGCACATTTCTGAGAAAAGACAGAAATGCACATATCCTCACAGTTCATTCATAAATCTATCTGTGTCTTTTGAGCATCTCTGCGTGGCTCAAATCCTAAAGTGTTTCCATGTGACAGAGAGGGAGGGTTTGTGTGCGTGTTTCGATGTCAAGTCTACATGTGTGGGCGTGCACACGCAAGCACTTCTTGCCCAAAGCTGTATCTGTAAATGTAGTTGATCTCAGGCGAACATGAGTGAGATACAGAGAGGATGAGTTTCTACATGTGTAGTCCGCCCACTCCTGTGAGTGGGCGGACTCCTCCATTGGCCACCTACTGTACAGTACTTCCTGATGTAGGGGAAAGTAGCCATTGATTTCATCTGTCTGTGCATGTGTGCGTATGTGTGTATGAGAGAGAGAGGGTGTTTGTGTGGGCTGCAAAGCTATCTAATTCTACCAGCAAGGATGATGTTTAGGGGAGATAGTATAGCACGAGGTTTGATGAGCGATTGTGTGAAAACTTCATGTCTGTCTTGACCGTGTCTAACTGATAACAAGGTTTCGCCAGCACTGACACAACCAACCTGGCAGGTTGGACGTTATTAAAGCGGTGTCAGACATACAGTATATTCTTGTTGGACCTACACATCAATGTATTCCCCCTTTAGACTCAAATAAGAAGGACAGTGCAGAGAAAGAAGTGCAAAAACCAAATCGAAAGAGAAAAAGTGCAGATGAATCATACTGCAAATTGAATACAAATATCATTGAAATAGCATTTATACAGCTCTGCTTGTTCATAATATTCCCATTCATGAACAAAATGCTTTAATATAACAAGTGATTTAAACACTATGAAATGAGGACCGTATTTATGAGGTTTCCTTTGTGTTTCATGGGCACTGAAAAACACATTGGAGAGAGTCTATTAATAAAGTCTGACTTATTAGTACAAATATAATGATTTGAGAAACATCTTTTATTGTGCATGAAGTGAAAGACAGAAATCGGGTGCTATAGATTCCTAAAGAAATAATAAAAATAAACAAAAACCCAAAACAATCCATCCAATTTAAGCAGCACATTTTGACCCGGTTACACAATGTTTGTATGTCACAGTGCCTCTGCTTCACATGTACAAAAATACCTACAGCGAGGCTAGAATTTCAGCCTCGCATAAGAGCCTTTCTCCTCCCATTTAAAAAGCCTGAGTATTGAATATCATTGAAGCTCTTTTTGCTTTCAGTTGTTTTCCCAGAATCAGAGCTGAATTCAACTATGTTGCATTTGTAGCCAGTCTTACACAACAGGGGTCTCATTCTCTTTTTGAAAAAGGTCTTTTAGACATTGAAAAAAAAAAGAATATCTAAGAGGGTATATTATGCTTTGGTGTTGACCTTTAATTTCACCAGTGGTTGCAACTTACATAGAACCACACAAGCAGAAAACTACACAGTCCCTTGGTAGCCTTGCTGATTTTCTGTAAGGGAGCTTTATTTTGAATCCAGCTGCTTTCCACTGACCTGACCAGATTCTAAGGTATTAAAGGCTGCTTTCGTTATATACAGCAGCCTTTTAGGAATCATACATCATATTGTAACCATACTGAAGTCTCTATTTACTATTAAGTTCTGTATAGAATGATAAGTTAGCTTCAGAACTGGGTAGGAACAACAGATTAAATAATATTGAGCTATTTACATTTTTACATTTTTTTCAGTCATAGAGAAATCTTTGGTAAAAAGATCAAAGCGAAACAATGGAAATCAAATAAATATTTTAACCTTTGAATCATATTTATCGTGGAGCAAAATGTGAACCTTTCTCTGTAGCTTATCTGGGCTGCCATTTCCATTCCTTGGGTCAAAGATAAGGCACCAAATTAGATATTAGTGTTGAATAAATACTGACATTTAGGCAGTCATCCGTGGAATCACAGTATATGAAGCAAAAACTGAGTTTGTACAATTCTAATGAATTTGAAAGTCACGATTTGTTTACTTTTCAACATAGCCTGAACTTCCCTAGGCAAGCTTTCTTGCAATATCTGTAAGTATACTTCATTAATAGATTTCCAGGTTTCATGAAGGACATTCAAAGCTTTTCTCTAGATGTTGGCTTTTGCATTTGTTGTCTTTTGTTCTGTTCTCTATAAAGATGATCCCACACTGCTTCAGTAATGTTGAGGTCTGGGCTCTGGTGACGGCCAGTCCATGACTGATAGTGTGGCACTGTGTGTTTTTCTATCCAGGTATGCTTTTTCTGCATTGACAGTGTGTTTGGGATCATTGTCATGCTGAAAAATGAATCCGTTTGCGATCAGTTGGGTTGGAGATCTGCATTGTGGATCAAAATCTTATGCTTCACTGAGCCTCCACAAAGTTTTACAGATTACTGTAGATACTCCACATTATACTTCTTTCCTGACCCCGTCCTTACATACAGATGATGATTTGAACCAAAAATTTCAAATTTGGATCAATTTGGATTAACCTGTTGCCACTGATTTTCAACACAGGTCTTGTGTAATTTAGCATACCACACCCCTTTCTCCCATTTCCCTTCTTTAAAAAGGTTTCTTGACAGCCACTCTTCCTCTGAGCCATTTCTGATGAGGCGTCAATGTCGTTTGATTGTTAGAGTCTTAAGCTTTCAGTACAAAGGGCCTTGTGGCATTTGTTGTGATTTGGTGCTATATAAATAAATTACATTAATTAATTAATTAATTAATTAATTAATTAATTGGGCAGCACGGTGGCACGGTGGTTAGCACTGTTGCCGCACAGCAAGAAGGTCCTGAGTTCAATTCCAACATCAGGCCGGGGTCTTTCTGTGTGGAGTTTGCATGTTCTCCCCGTGTCTGCGTGGGTTCCCTCCGGGTACTCCGGCTTCCTCCCACCGTCCAAAGACATGCAGCTTGTGGGGATAGGTTAATTGGATAACCCAAATTGTCACTAGGTGTGAATGTGCAAATGAATGTGAGTGCGAATGGTTGTTTGTCCCTGTGTGTTGGCCTTGCGACAGACTGGCGACCTGTCCAGGGTGTACCCCGCCTCTCGCCCTATGACAGCTGGGATAGGCTCCAGCGCCCCCCGCGACCCTGAAAAGGATAAGCGGAAGTGAATGGATGGATGGATGGATATTAATTAATTAAAATTGAGCAGTAAATTGATTAACACCATCCCGGGATATGCGCCAATAGCATGCCACTTTGTTGGTGCAAAAATATTATTTTATGCCTATGAAACTGTGATACCTTTGACATTTTTAGTAGATTCAACTAAATAAACACTTAAAAACAGTGCTAAAAGATACAGTTTAAAATTGGGATTTATATGTTATATGTAGACAGAATACTGGTTCATCCCATGATTTAGGTGCCTTTTTTATGGAGTGATTCATACATCAGTGTTAGGTGGCTTAACATAGAAACACATTTCTCTTAAAATGGTCAGGCATGAGAACTGGAGTGAAAATGAGTGAAAAAGCAGCCAATTTCCAAAGGGAAACTTTTAAATTCTCCAGAAATGGAAAACTATTCCTCGGGACTATTTTAAAAATAACAAATTAGCCTTTTTGGAAGCAAAATATTTAAAAAAAAAAAAAAAAGAGGTTTGGCTCAAGACTTTTGCACAGTATAATGTTATGTTTTTTACTCCACAGTTTTTGTGAAATCTGCCAGTGAACGGTATTGCTTGGAAACTGAAATTAAAACATTTATGTGCTCAATTCCAAGAATATCATAAATTGAAATAATTGATGTCTTTGTGTTAGATGAGGTCACCTGTGCTCGCTCTAAAGCTTAGTTCATTCTACTCCAGACTAAGTTCTGACAGAATTACAGCTATATAACTGCAGTAACTACCCTTGTGTGGTTGAGTAATTGTGAAAGCTGAAAGAGCTGTAGCAAGTAAGGTCTCAGAATTATTGTGCTTTCATCTTTACAGCACATCCTTGGCCACAAAGGCTCTAAACCATCATAAGATTATTCACAATGGCAAAGCTTGGCAGGATGACAAAATTATTTGTAAGGCCAATAAGCCAATCAAATGGAGTGTGTGCCAGTCTCGTTAAAAGTATACAAATGGGAAAATCCAGGATAAACTATTAATCTTTTATTGCTTTTATATTCCCAATATTTGTTGCTCTAGACATCAGCGGGCCTCCGGTATTTTATCCAGATGTGGCCGAGTGATCAGGCAGATAAGAGAGATGCAAGTGCAACAATTAAAAAACTAAGGCATCCCCCAAACAGTAAATAATATAAGACCTGAACATTATTTACATGTTGTGTGAAAAGTCCACAATTCAGGTCACATGTTTTGGTTAAAACTGGCCACTTTTGACAGCACTGGCCAGTTTTAATCAAAGTCTCCTTGGCTTGTGTGTCTGCAAGCATAGCTGACTTTCTCTTATCAGTTGGTTCCTGTTGATTGTGCAGAGAAATGTTTATTATGTGACGTCATCCATTTGTGCGTCAAACCTTTGATGCTGAGTAACATGGGTTGAATAACAATGAGCCAACTGGGGGAAAATGTGCCTGAAAATCCCGGCAATTACAGTTATGGCAGCATTTTTCTCCTCCTCCTGCAGTTGTACTTACCTCAGAAAATGCAGCTTATTAGCAGCCAGATATGCCGACATTCAGCATTCATAACACAAGTGGTTTTTAAAAAAAGGTCTCTGGGCATCCGGCATCCAGCGCCAAACACTCTTCATTTTAAAATGCTGGTTTTTGATGAAGTTACTTATGAATTCAGGTCTTTGGAAAAACAAAATAGTAGAGCAGATACTGATGTACGGTGGAGTTTTGTATGGCTCACGTCACATTCAAGGTCAGTGGTTTTGATTTATTATAAAGAATGCCAGCAAAACACAAAATAGTACATGGATAAATTAAAGAAAAGCAACTTCGGCTGAAGGAATAATTGGGGGGGGGGGGGGGGGGGGGGGGAGAGAAAAAGAGGAAGATTGGCTCTTTGAGAATGCATTTTGGCTGAGAATTGCTTCGAGCTGGATCCGAAATTGGAGGCCTATTTGTTATTTTGTATAATTTTGGTTACATATCGAAGCATTTTTACAAATTAAAACCTCAACCTCATGGTGCTGCTAGTGAAAAAAATTGGGGTAGATTGTGTCCTTAGGATATATCTTACAAGGTTTCTATCCAGAAGAGCCTTTTCAATCAAAGTGGTGCTGGTGGATCCTTCAGCTGCTTGGCACTGCCATTTCTGGAGTGATGCAGGAGGATTGGCTACACTGACAGTGTAATACATTTAGTAGACCATATAATCCAATTATAGCCAGTCCATTACTACAATTAATGTAATAAAATCAACACTGTAAGTATAATGAGAAAAGCTCATTATGTATTTTTATGTATACAGATACAGCATGCTTATAAGTGCATATACTAATTATTATACTAATACTAGTCATGTTTTTGGCATTGTTGGCCCTGCCATTATGCAGAAAGCAGACCCTCACACATAGAGCTGCAGACACAGAATCATCATATAGCTTATATTTATCTTGTATTTTGAACCATATAAAGAGACCAGGGCTGAATATGAAGCTGGCAGAGTTGAAGATGGTCAGATCAGATTAGAAATGAATATATCAGAGACACAGCTCAGGCTCAGCAGTTTGGAGACAGTTAGACATGTGCAGAGGAGGGGTAGTGGATATATTGGAAAAAGTATGCTGAATATGAAGCTGCCTGCCAGAAGGAAAAGTGGAAAATCTCAAATAAGATTAATGGATTTAGTGAAAGAGGACCTGCAGAGGGCTGGTGTGATGAAGGAGGATCAGGTGATGGGGTAAGATGGAGGCAGATGATCCACTGTGGCGAACCCTAAAGGAGGCAGCTGGAAGAAAAAGAAAACAGAATTATTGTACAGACTGTAATTTGTAGACTGACTTCTATCAAGCTTAACAAGAGGTTAGGCAACATCAGTTGATAGGTGCCACAGATGAAATCTTATTGAGGAAAACAAGGATGCATTTAAAAGCCTATGAATGAGCAGAACAATGCTCATCTGCCACAATCGTCTTCAGCACAAGACAGCCACCGTCGGGCTCACATGCACAAATGTTTTTGCTTTATTATTATGATCTGTTGTCAAGACTAACAAATGGTGCCGTCTGACAATGCAGCTTTATTGAATAAAAAATAAGATCTTAAAAAAAAGTTGTAATTGAGACAACAGGCAGCTCATTGGCTCATCATAACAGCCAATTTTTGCACATTGAAAATCTTCAATGATCTGTTGTTTAGCTCTTTAACCGGCCGTTTTACATGTGACAACTATCATTGTTGAATAATGGAGCACTGGACTTGGAGAGCTTACATCTCTCCCCATGCTTGCTTCCCTCCCCCTCAGTCTACATTCCCTCCTGTTCTGGATTCACTGCTGTTTATCTAAGTAGAGGCAGTTACTTTCCATAGAATCCCCCAGGATTTCATCCTCATATGAAGCTTGTTTACCATTCACATATTGGTGCCCTGTGCTCTCGGTTTCTCTCTCGGTGTAACTAAATGGAAGAACAGGAAAAGATGGGTATCTATTATCCAAACATCACAAACACAGCATATTTTATAGCTGAAAACAGAATAAAATGAACACTAGAACAGCACAAATTGTGCACTACAGCTTGCTGGTGTGAAACTACAATCTACCTTGTTGCTTGATAAATGACATTCGATTTCATTTATTCATTTCTTTTACTGCCATGCTTCCGTTCTCTACTGTTTTTTTCAGAACCGCTATATTACCACTATCTTTGACTGTCAGGCTGCATAAAAACCACAGGTACAAGGACTCTGTGCCTTACCTTATGAGACGGTGAATCACAGACCACATTTGAGCACATAGGTAAGCCCATAGGTAACACAAGGATTTCTGTGTACACTGATGTTCTTAATTCATAGGAATTAAGAATACTTTCAGTCGCTCCCTTATTCAAAATGTGGTCACCACAGCAGGTAGTGCTGCATGTTTGATTTGGCACATTGTTATGCCTTCCCTGATACAACCTCCTCCCAGGATTGATCGCTTGTTAGGCAAATGCGTAAATCATTCAGTGACTCTTATTTTCGTGGAGAAATTATCGACATTCTCTACATCCTTGTCTATATCTTTCTCTATTTACATTTTGTAAAATTTTGTGTTCCTGTTAAACCATTTATAATTTTATTGAGTATATTTCAGATTTGATTTTATTTGTACTTCCTATATTTGTTTATTTTTCCTGCCTGTCCTGTTCCAATAAGCTGACAAATGGCATAAATGGCGTGACATAAAAACCTACAGGCTTAAGAACCTGCAGGCTTAAGAATAGCTTGTTAACAGCAGAAATGACTTAAACTGGTTAAAACTTAAATCACAATTTAAAAGAATTTTTCAGATTTCCGTGAAAAATAATGAATAATGGCAGTGACCAAGTGTTTCTGAGGAAGACGAAAATATAGTAGAATTAATGATCAGATCAGGATTTAGTTCAGGCAGTGCTCCATTACTGGAGCATCGTGTAAAATAATAAAAGTTTCACAGTATTATTCAGCCCTCAAGCTTTGGAAACTAATTTGCCTAATCAGATGGTAAGCTGCATGACTTTTTTGGGGTGTATAAAATTTACAAAGGAATTTAAAAGAGCACTTTTATTTGATTTCTGGCAAAATTTTGACTCAAATCTTTAAAGATTTGATGATTTTGGCTTACACTGACTGTTAATTACACAAGTTATGTAAGTAAAGACTTTTAACTTGAATGTTTTATTTGTAAAGATCAGATGTGTTATTCAAGTCTTCCCTTGGGGTTTTTTTTTTTTTTTGGTTTTTGAGCAGTATAATATGAGTTGAGTTGGCTGGGTCTCCCTGTGCTTGTGTTCTCTCTGGGTTCTCCAAGACACGGGGAAGACAGGGTTGAAGCTGTATTTTATGGCAGTACAATAAATGACAATAAATCTTAGCAAAGGTGTTAATTGTCAGTCTAGAATTTTAGTTCTGGTTGGTCCTTGTTACCTCTAATATACATGAATTTATTAAATTCATCTGAATAAAATTTTGGGATCTGATAAATGAGTAGCAGTGTCACAATGTAACCATGTGGACAGTTAAGCAGAACAGTTAACAAAAATCAAGCTCTTTATAAAAGCTGATTTCTACGTTTAAACAACAAATGATCCAAAAAGGGTAATATTCATAAACTATTGGGACAAATAAAGAAGAAAACACAGAGAAACAAAGTAAGAACCATAAACAGTACAACACAACAAGTAAAGACAGGACCTTATGTATATATTAAGGGCTGATTAAGGACTGGACACAGGAGGGAACTGAAAAACAGAGGCACGCAATCACCTACAGGTAAGATATGTCTGTGAAGGTTCTCAGTCATTCAGGTCATCGTAGTCAAAGGAGCTTGCAAAGAAAAGCGTCTGGACTTCTTTAAGTTACTTGAAGAAGTTTCACCTCTAGGTTTTTCTCCCACTAGGTTTATATCTGGGACTCTCCACCATTTGACCTTAGAACTGAAGAAGCTTCTCGGATGAGAGGTGAAACGTCTTCAAGTAACTTAAAGAAGTCCAGACGCTTTTCTTTGCAAGCTCCTTTCACCTACAGGTAAAAACAACAAGGGTAGTGGGGAATGGCAGACAGGAAGCAAAACTATTACATGACATCACAGGAACACTAACCTTCAAACTAAAAGACTAAGGAGCCAAAAGGAGATGAACAGCATGAGTCTTAACACTTAATAAGAGAACAGAGAGAAGCCAAGACACAAACAAGCCCAAGGGAAACACAACAGAAACACTAGTTACTGCTACTAATGATAAAAAACAAAACAAAAAATAAGAGAAAACATAACATAATTATGCATACATAAATGCTAAAGGATCAGAAATTTGACTTTATCAAAAGATATAAAGTGATGTATGAAATAAAACTTTAAAAAATCTAGACCAAATTTGATGTGATTTTATGATTTTGGAAAATTTTACTATTTATAATTACGGCTTACAATCAGTCATGTCTTGGTCAGCTTACTAAGTCACTAAATCTAATTAAAAATAATAAAATAAAATAAAATGATTGAAAAGCTAAACAAAAAACAATCTAAAATGGACTGGTGCTTATAGCGCCTTTCTACTTGTTTGAGCACTCAAAGTGCTCACAAATGTCTTATATGGGCTGATATTCTAACAATGACTCCATCTATGAATCATTAACATGGCAGCAGTGGTGCTGATAAATATGGATGTTTGCAGCATCACTTCTGTCAAGTGGAGGCTTCAATATGGACATGCTGGCACAGAGAGAGAAATGTGTTTCTGACTGCTGCATCCCCATGTGTCACAGACTTGACAACTCTCTTTCATTCCCTCCATTTACTGTCATTTCCACTCACCCAGCACCTGTGATTTATCATAGCAGTAGCAGGAAAAATGAATATGAGATTAAACGAATAAATCTGCTGGTTTACCTTGCTGATTAGATTGAAAGGGAACTTAAGCTAGCGAGCAAAGTATAGCGGAGCTGGGTAATAAAGTGAAGGAGACAAGGCCTCTTATTTCTTAGACCACTGGACTAAACAACAGATAATGTAAGTTTAACATCAATGCAATTCACTCCTAATGGCACTCGCTGGAGGGAGGCACATGGATGCAGCTGTTAGCACGATCACCCGGCGGTTGGCTTGATCCTTTCTGTGCGGATTTTGCATATACTCCCCGTGCTCGTGTGGATGTTCTCTGGTTTTCCTACACGGTCCACAGTCATGTATTTGTCTATGTCATTGAGAGAGCATTATTTGCTTGTAGAAAGAAAATATGTAGACCATTTTGCTTCCAGCTTTCATTGTGTTTTCTGTGTCTAGTAAGGTTTTATGAAAATGTTTGTATCCTTGCTATTTGAGTGTTTTGAAAGGGGATTAACTTAATTCCTCTTACTTATGGAAGGACAAGTGAGAGATGAGTTGTTTGTAAATGGATATACAAAGGCTAAGATGTTGCTTCTAGCAAAACATCCACTTGAGATGCAATTTCAGTCAATTACTATGCAACAATTTCATAACCCACAAATCAAATTATATGCCCCCACTTATCCAAGCACTCCTTGCAAATATTTACCAGGCACGACAACGGCGCTGGTATTGTTTTAACCTTGTGTGTGTTTGTGTACGGTGTACGATGGTTTTGAGTACTTTGGTAGGTGTTTATAAGTTTGTTTGTGTCTGTCTGTCACGAAACTTGTAGGTGTAAAACTGAGATCAAAATGTGCTGGAAGCATGCTCTCACAGCAGAGTGTTGAGTGAAAGAGCGCCAGAAGGGGAGCATAAGGTCTAATTGTTTGGTCATTAATAGGTGTGGTCTGAGAAGTCACTGGTGATTATACAGGCTGTAGTTATTTTTATATTACTGATTGTCTGAGGCATAATTTTTAAAAAAAGACACGTTTTAAAAAAGGAGAATGCTGCATTTCTATAATACTTGTTATTTATGAAGCCATCTGTGCTACAACTTCAGCATACTGAAATAAAATCTTTAAAATTTTCCATCTGTCTGAAGAGAAGCACCTATAAGAATCAAACCAATCAGAGTTGACAAAAGTACAGAAGTACAGACATTCTGTACTTAAGTAGAAGTACAAATTCTTTGGAGGATCTTTCTATTTTTGTTCAAAGCTAACTGAACCTTGTGCAATATTAACATAATGATAAAATAATCTGACTAGATGGGAATACAACTTTAGTCTAACTTTAAAAAAAAATTCAGTTATACTCAGCTTGAATCTGAAGAAAAAGAAGGAGAATTATTTTCTGTTGCCTACATTGTAGAGGGTGACTTTGCCTCTAAACAGTCAGTCAGTACAGTCAGGGGTTAAATTGGATTCAGCAGGGGGGTTAGATTGGCTGTAATGGCTCAGTGTGGGGAAAAGAATCATAAGTCAAAATCATTTCTATTAAGAGCTCCAGTAGATTTTTTTAGTGTGTCGGCTCTGATCAGCTGACCCCAGCTGACTGTTACGAAATCAGTTTCACCCTGGTTCTTTTTATTCCTCGGGCATCCAGAGACGCCACCGGAGCTCAGTAGTCATTTTCACAAAACCTTTATTCATCTTTATTCATCTTCATTTAAGCATGCATCTTCTAGAAGGGGAGATGTGCCAGGCTGGTGTCCCTCTGCAGATTTTCCACTCCTTTGTTTGTTACAGCCAGCTTTATAGAAGTGACCACATCATAAAACTCCCATGGTGTGCTGCAAACTCTGTGTCTGTGTGTATGCACGAGCACGTGAGTGCCTGTGTGTGCGCGTACCTGTATGTCTATGTGAGTGCACGTGAGTGAATGTATGTGCGTACCTGTGTGTATGTGTGAGTGCACGTGAGTGAGTGTGCGTGTGGATGTGTGAGTGTAACAGTTTAAGCACTGTGTGTGTGTGTGTGTGTGTGTGTGTGTGTGTGTGTGTGTGTGTGTGTGTGTGTGTCTCTGCGTACGTGACTTCCTGCCGGTCATAAAAGTAATCTCCTCACCTAAGCTACACCAAATTCCTCTGCACAACAGAGAAAACAGAGTTAGCATATTACAAACACTGAGACCCCCACCCAGGTCTCCACTGGGGAATTTCCACTCGACATTAACTTCTCTTTGTCTTACTTTCACAGTTCAAAGTGGGGGAGGGCCTCCTAGAAATCTACTCCAAAATTCATGACACACTCATGCCTTTATTGCATCCAGGGCAGTGTCAGTGTCTCTACAATAATTCTACATCCTACCTAACACATTTTTAAACTCTCAAATAAGCCTTGCATATCTTCAAGCTGAACCACAACTTAATTAAACCAGATGCGGGCAGATGTTTCGTGAGTTGTCCTGTATGCTTTCCATCCTCTACACTGACAGTACACTGTTTATGCTTTTTCTAGATAGTTGGAAGTCAGTCAATGGATCTCAGCATCATCAGCTAAAGTCACTGTTACATGTCATGTAACCTAATTCTGAGCATGAGCCGTGTCTGACCAACACACCATGTGACAAACTGCACACAAACCGTTTGTGTGTTTGCTGATGTTCTTTGCACTGATAGACTTTGGTACACGTCGTCTCTTTTTATGCGACATCGTCTGGTGATTACTGGGGGTACAGGACTGCCTTTCATGTGTTCCTGTTTAGGCTCAAATTGGTTTGATGTTTGGAGGTGAAATAATAACTTCTCTCAAATGCATTAAAGAAAAAGTAAAGAGCCTGTTTTGAATTTGAATTTAAGGAGTAGAGAGTAAAGATATTTGTTTAAAAATGTAGAGAGTAAAAGTAAAAAGTAGTCAGAAACAAAACCTACTCAAGTAAAGTACAGATAATTGAAAACTGTACTTAAGTAGAGTAACAAAGTATTTTTTTTTCTACTTACTTCCAACCTCTGAAACCAATGGCATATTTTTTTCCTTTATACACATGTCATACATCATATTTTAATGCTACAATACTGTGTCTTCTTCTCTGCCACAGCTCTAGCAAGCAACTGGTCCAGGTGGTTGACCACATAGTTAGGACACCACTGTGGCTCCCAGTCTTCCAAGCCTTTCTATTAATGGTATTAGTTCTAGTGTGCTGAGATCGAATTATCGGCACTTCAAGTCATCCCTGATCTAATTGGTCCATGTTTTCTTTGGTGTGTTTCATTTGACACACCAATAAGCAGACTGTTGGCTCCACAGAAATCAGTGTAGTAGATTTCCCCCCAATCTGCAGCCGTTTCTGAAACACTGAAGGATCTTGTTTCATTAAGGCCAAGGTTTCGTGGCCATGAACGAGCATGGTTAGGATCACTGTTTGAAAGTGATGGAAACTGGCCTTTGTACTATTGTTAGACTTCTTATAAAGGCACCACAAAAGTGATGTATTTGCAATTGCCACTTGGCTCATTCTGCTGTGCACGTCTGCTGTTGATGCTGTTGACTTCTTTTCTTGGACTTGGGGGTAGTTAAACTTGCTGTCGTCAGTGGACATGAGATTGGTCATGAATTGGTCGGCACACGATACCTTATCAAACCCTGAAATTCGTATTAGTGAAACAATGGGCAACCTAAATAAAGAAATTTAATTAACAACTTGTGTGAATGTGGAAGGAGAGTGGAATGGGAAAGAGACAGAAAGCTGAGAGCTGTCTGAACAATGACTGCATGCTGATGTAGTAACCCTAATTATCAGACAGCTCATTTAGTCTGACAGAATGATTCACAGCCACTGGAACAATATATAACTGGAACACACACACACACACACACACACACACACACACACACACACACACACACACACACACACACACACTTTACTGACATTGATATTAGACACTGGCCAGATAGATATTTTTATAACTTTTATAACTCTAACTTTTTTTTTCCTTTTTAATTAAAGATACCAGATGTCTTTATATTTACAGATCAGACCTGGAATTCAGTGTTTCATTTTCCACTATTTTACCCAGGTTCTAAGAATTTAAGCATCTAACTTTCACACAATTATTCTGAAACTCACTTAATAAATATTACCTGCAACACCTGTCTTGGTAGTTGCTATTACAACTAGAGATTACTGAGGTACAACATAAATGCAATGGCAAGGGGGGAGTGATCATCATCAGATCAACACTATAAGATTGGGCACCAAGTCCTAAGAACGTATAGAATATATATATATTTGACATGGAATATTTAATTTTTCTATTTAATATTTCTCTCTATTTTGGATTCTCCAGACTGATCCAGATTCTGGCTGGAAACTAAGTGCAGCATGATTATTTTCACATTAATTTTGTTGGCAATTATATAATCTTCTAAGAGACTGTATCTACTAAAAAATTACCCAGCAAAAAAAGTATCTTTGTTTTCCAAATCTTAGTAAAGTTTAAAAGAAACTAAACAAAGATCCTTCAGACAGGATCAAGGTCAGGAAGAAAATCCAAGGAGATGAGCCAGCTTCTTATTATAGTCAAAGGAACATCATAGCCTGTTCTTTAGGAAATTTTTCAGGCATGATTTGATTCAGTTCAGATCCAGGAAGCACAGCGTGTTTCTAAAAAGCAAAACATACAAGAGATGAGATGAACTCAAGACCATATAATCACATGACACTGATCTTAGGGCTAATTCAGAAAGGTTAGCATCAAATGCCACAGAAAAACCAATCCTGTTACCTTTGGATGGGAAGTGTTTACCTGGTATACCAAAGTGTTTGCAGGAATATCCTGGAAGTTTGGTAACGTATATCTAAAACAAATCTAAACCAGTGTGACATACACAGCTAGAGTTATATACAAAAACAGTCATAAATAGAAATGATGCACCTGAAATGGTTCTAAGTGACGATTGTGACATAAATCTAAACAAAATTATAATTATTCGGCACAATTCTGTGTTTTTCAAGGAATATTGAGCTGAGAGCCGAATGCCTCCTCCACCTGCAGCGTCTGCTATAGTGCTTTGCGAGACTGTCATTTAAATGATGGCAGCCAGCACACATTCAGCAAAAACTTACAGGTGAAGCACATCTTTCCGAACACCATGCCGTCCGTACCACTTTTCCAGCTTGGAAGAGAATTCTAGGATATGAATTTACAAAAAAAAATGGAGGTACACATCAGGGTTTTGGTTCCTTCCTTGAAAATTCAGTCACATCTTCTCACTGGACCCCCTTCAAATAAGATACATTAGTAGTATAGTAGTAGTATATTTACTGAAGGTATGGTCACCTTCACTCTGTGAGTTACAGGACCTAGAGGTTTTAAACCTGTTCTAAGGATTTGCATACAGATATTTCCCTCATATTCTGAATCTCCAAATTAACAATGAGAGACAGTTTTTTTCCTTTCATTTCATTGGTATTCTTTATCTGTGGCTGCACTTTTAATCAAAATTTAATTAAAACTTGATTTTGTTTGTTTTATTGTTCATGACCTGACATCCAGTTATATATTTCTTTTAAACCTGAATTCCTGAATTTTAAACCTTATTCCTATTTATTCCTATTTACTCTATTTATCCCCTTCGTACATTTTATTTATATTAGTCTCTGTATTTATATATGTTTGTGTATGTGTGTGTGTGTGTGTATATATATATATATATATATATATATATATATATATATATATATATATATATATATATATATATATATATATATATATAATATTCTGTAACTGTAACTTCTGTCGGTGCTGTGCTTTTTGGAAATCGAATTTCCCAGAGGAACCCACCCGAGGGATTAATAAAGTTCTATCTTATCCTATCTTATCTTATCTTAAGATGTTTCTAAGCTGCAGACTCTAAACGAGTGCTTAGAATCCATCAAAGGTTGGATGGCTGACAACTTCCTCCAACTTAATGAAGAAAAGACTGAAGTCCTTGTATGTGCTCCGGACAGACATGTACCTAACATAATGAATGCTCTTGGTCCTCTTTCAACATTTGTGAAATTGTCTATCAGGAACCTCAGGGTAACCTTTGATTCTGCTCTTACTCTGGATGTTCACGTCAAATCTTCACGTCTAAATTGAGCCCTATAGTATCTTATACTGAACTGGAGATTGTTATTCATGCATTCATTTCATCATGATTGGACTACTGTAATTCACTGTTTACATGTCTAAACAGAAACTCCCTGAAGCGTCTGCAGATTGTCCAAAATGCTGCAGCAAGGCTTGTAACAAAAACATCTGAGTACTCTCATGTAACACCGTTGCTTATACAGCTGCACTGGCTCCCCGTTGAATTCAGAGTCCATTTTAAGATATTGGTTCTGACCTTTAAAGCTCTTCAAGGACAAGCACCAGCCTACATCATTGAACTTTTACAGCCCTATGTCCCTAGGAGGTCCCTGAGGTCATGTGATCAGGGCCTACTTGTTTTTCAGCATACAAGGCTGAAAACCAAGGGAGATTGGTTAACTTTTGTCTGTTTTTATTTTATACTTTGTGAAGCACTTTGTGATCTTTTTATCTAGAAATGTGCCATATAAATAAAAATTTACTTACTTACTTACTTACCACTATATGTTTACTTATTGTGATCCATTTGCACAAACACAAAATGGGCTTAATAGCTTTAAAGCTACTCTTTTGTATTTTCTTTTGTTGTTGTTTGTAAAAAAATAAGTAAATAGTTAGAAAACAATATTTCAATATTTTGGGGTTATGAATTCAAAAATGCAACAAAACAGCTCCAAGAAAAATAAAATGTTAAATGTTAAGAAATATTAAAGTACCAAATAATCACAATTTGCCCACTGCAGAGTGGTGACATGTGGTAAGCAAATAGTTCCAACTATTAGTTATGTTAAATGGCTAAATTACAGTTAATGGGCTGTGTCATGTTCATTGTAAAGGTAAAATATGTTTTGTGGCTTCATAAAACAATTTCTAATGCAAATGTCTCTGGTGTTAGTAAAGGTTACCGACCTCTGCCCTAGAACATAGGGTGGGTCCAGATTTTTTATTGTCAATGTCCAAATTTTTAATATAACTTATTTTCCCCAGCATTTTGAGTCCTCACAACGTCTTAAGTACAAGAGAGAGCAGCATGAAAAACACATCTGTGTTCTGTTAAAAACAAAAAAAACAAAAAACCTGCAACCAAATCATTTTTACATCTTCTCCAAGCTGAGATGGGAGATCCAATGGAGATGGAGTTTTAGATAGGTTCATGTCAGACAGGGACACTTTGTTACATGCCATTGCCATTTCTAATTTATTTGATATGTTTCTGCTGTATTGGGTATCTAATTCAGGAATACTATGTTCAAACCAATAACTGGGCGAAATTGCATATTACTGTCTGAGTGCTAGGGTTTCTTTAAATGTGCATATTAAAAATATTCGATTTCCAGTTACACTGACATTACATTAAAAAAAATGCCCTCAGAGGAATCGCAAAATAAGGAAATCCTTCAAAAATAATAAATAATTTCACGGTCATTTTGATTATATACAATATATGTGCATTAAATTAATTTGCATGGCATAAAAAACTTTGCTTTTAAAATATTGTTTTGACTGGACATGTCTATTGCATCTTTAAATGGAACAGAATAAGAGAAAAGAAAAGGCACTGAGACATTAGAGTCTCTTCATAACTTCATGTTTCAGATGCAGATCTTTTTCTCAGTTTTCATAAAATCATTCATAAAAATTAATGCTGTAAGAGGTGTGAAAGTAACCTGAAATAAGTAGTAAACCGTTTGTACTAATATAGCGCTTTTCTACTCAATCTCATCACTCAAAGTAGTTTCTTACTACAAGTCTCACTCACATACATTTATAAAAGTACATTTTTCTACGCCTAAGTGTTTTGCCTAACATTCATACACACACTTCAATAGCTGAAACTCAGGATTCAGCATCTTGCCCAAGGATACATGCAGACTAGTGGAGCCAGATTTCAAACCATCCCATTTACCTAAACCACAGCTGCCCCAGCCTACATCCAAAGCAACAACTGTCTATTTATACCAGATTTATACCAAAGCCCATGGAAACATGGTTGTAACACTGGCAGTGATAAATCAAAATAAAGTAAAACAAAAATGAATGCTGTGTTTCTCTCTCACAAAGTTTATGGCATCACAAGATCTGCTAATATTTTGTATTCATATGTGAACAGATGATCAAAGGTATTCAAAGCATTCTGAAGTGACTGCTTGAATCTTAATGTGCTCTTAGACACCAATACCTTTAATATACCCACAGTTTGATATTGTAGCTGCGAAACCCCAATTTCTTTATTACTGGTAATGTTTATCTCAGTTTAACAAGACAATAAAGAACCATCACTTTTGCATCATTATTTGATGAATGCTTGCAGTGGGGAAAAGCTTTCTACTTACGGTGGATGTTTTTTAAGTGCTTCCATAAATCTAAATCTCTGCCAGTAAATGTACGCAAACTTTTTTCCAGTCGGTAAACAATAGACTTTATTTTCATTTAGTTCCTTAGTTAGAATTTATTCCACATCTCACTGTCCTGACATAAGATGGGAAATTGGCATAATCTTGACACCATCCCTTCAGACAAAGTCTGCGGCAGAGATAAAGTGTCAGTCAAACACTGCAAAATGTCAGGCACGTTGATATGAAGCAAAGCGTAGGTGGAGGTCTGTTTGTGCCAGAGGGAGTATAATAGACCGAAGTTTAGGGATGGATTTTTCAGCTGCTGGAGACACATCACACAGCCTTTTAACGCTAAGCTTTGGCAACGATATCTGTAAAAACAAAAGAAGCAAAGAAAAGAAGTAGCATCATAAGCTGATAAAAACCTTGGTACCATTGCCTTGTTTCACCTGTCCTTCTGTCTGTCAGTAACAGTAATCCACTCCAGACAACAGAAATTTATTCAGAATAATGTTTAAGTCAATTATATTAAATGCCATTGATTATTTGTATTGATCATTTGTATAAGATGCAGTAACAGAAAAAATAGAACAGAAAATAAAAGAAATCATATTCAGTCAGTATTTTGCAGAGACCGACTATTTGTTCTGTCACCACTTCTCAGATACTCTCGCACAGACTTCTACAGTGAACTTCACAGGCAGGTTGTTCTGAGGATCTAAGAGGACCTGCCACAGTCTGTCTGTGGATTTAGGCTGTGTCAGTGTCCTCGGGCTCTTCACGTAATCCCAGAGGAGTCCTACCATCTGTTGTGGGAGTCTAAAGATAGTTTTTTATGATTCTGGCTGTGTGTTTGGGTCAGTATGAATTTCAGATCAACCCTAATATTACCGTGTGAAATAAAGGCCTAAATTCAAGTCAAAGAAATTACAACAAATACATAACTAATAACTAGTGTTCTAGCTATTCGACTTCACTAATGCTAGTACTTTTTGTTTTTCGTTCTGTCTTTCTTTTTTTCAAAGACAGAAATACACGTTGGTTTCTGGCCTAACTTAGCTGAGATTCTTGGCTCACTAAGCAGAGGTGTCTAACCTCTTCTTAGAAGCTAATGATGTTTAACCTTCAATTTTTTTAACCTTTCTGCAGACATGCATCACACTATAATGCAATGGAATTGCTTTCCTTTGGCAAGAATGCCTCTAATGTCAGGTGGAAATAATGAGGATGAGGATGATGATGTTACTTGCAGCTGGGATCAGTGAGTTTTTTTTAATAGCCAACACAAAGCTGTAGTTATTGTTAATGTATCATGAGTGATGAGTAATGAAAAATGAAATAATTTATGTAATATCATATCAGTACCCAAGCATATATGAAAAGAGTGAAATAGATAACTAGTATTGCATTATTTTCCACAACATTTACTTTTCACCAAACCAGCCTTTTTCCCAAAAGCAACATCTAATCATTGATCTGTGATTTTCTTACTGAAAGATCCTCCTGACAGCTCTGCATTCATTAGACGAGTAACAGAAATATTACTGTGTTAATAAGTTTTTCTTAGCAGTCAAACACTTCACGAGTTGAAAGATTTTTACCTGCAATTATCTTCAATGACAGGATAGTAAACTGCACGCCAGTGAAGATCAAAGGTGTTCATTTGAAAGGAATCTTCTCCCTCCTTTACAGAAAGTACATGCTGTGTCTGACTTTGCAGTTTTTATCGTTGTTGTTTTTTTTTTTTTTACGTATAATATCAAACAAGCAAGTGAATTAAGAACTCTAATGTGTTCTGTGTATTTTCTGTGTCTCATAAACTCTGTGAGGAAAAAGTTTCTGTCCTGAAGTTTTATTATTCACAGCAGGTTTCTGAGTGTTTATGCTGGTGATCTTTCTGACTGAGGGTCAGCTTTGTCCCAGGTGGCTTCTGCTTTGTCAGTGTGACCTCCTCACCTTAAACAACCTGCCTGTCAAATGGTATTAAACTGCATATACTTATTAAATAAATAATTACACTGCATCCAAGTTAAATAACTTACTCTGCCAAATACTGTCTAAAGAGAGAAGAATATTTGTTGTTGGGAGGCACTAAATCTGTCTGATGTTAATATGACTCTACAACATAAGATTCTGCCTGAGAAAAAAAACACCTTGTTGCCACATTTTGGTACATTTGAGCTAATAAGTGTAAATACAGAGAGGCGGCATAACAAACCAGTCTTTTTCCTCAAAGCCTGAAGCACACTGCACCTATGGGAAACACACTCATATGTTTGAACTTCTCAGATCAATAACTCATAAGGAAAACATTATTCAAACACAACACCTTTTTCGAACCACAAGCAACCACTTAGTTTTTATCAGGATGAGCCAGCCTGCGGGTTTGACAAATAAAATTTGTAGTAACGGTAAATCTTCACCTGTTTTTGAGACAAGTGTGCAGGAATCAGCTACCAAGTGCAACAAAGTGCAAATCTGAATTTATGAAAATATGCAACTTTAGTCTCACAATGTAATGTCACCAAAATCACATCACATGACACATCAAAGCCTCCTGTCTGTTATTATAATATTTTGTTTTGGAGGATTTTAGCATAATTTTAATTGGGAAAAGTTTCAATAACCTTTGTAATGTCATTTAATTCACTTACCAGAGGTCTACTGTTATATTGTATAACCTATGTTCACAAACAAAGGGCTTCTAAAACAAAATTAATTCTAATAATGAAACTTTATTTACTCAATCAGTTGAATAAATAAAAGACATACAGAGTCTATTTTTAAAAGAATTTACATGTTTGTTCAGATTATTGACATGTAAAATAGCACTATACTATATGAGTGCAAACTTATATTATATACACTCTAAATAGACTCAAGGTCACTTCATCAGATACACCTTGCTCATATCAGGTTGACCTTATTTTGTCTTCAGAACTGCCATTATTCGTTGTGGCATAGATTTCACAAAGTGCTGAAAACACTCGTCAGAGATTTTCACGTAATTGCCGCAGATCCATGAATCTCCTGTTCCACCGCATCCCAAAGGTACTCCATTTTATTGAGATCTGGTGACTGTGGAGGCCATATAAGTTGAACTCATTGTCACATTCAAGAAACCAGTTTCAGATGGTTTGAGTTGTGAAATGGTGTGTCAGCCTGCTGGAAGATGCCATCAGAAGATCATACACTGTCATATTAAAGACATGGTCGGAAACAATACTTGGGTGGGCTGTGATGTTTAAATGATGCTCAGTTGGTATTAAAGGTCCAAAGTGTACCAGAAAATCCCCTGCACCATTACACCATCACCACCAAACTGGACCAGAAATGCTACACAGGTTGGATCCACACTTTCATGCTGTTTAGGCCAAATTCTGAATCCTACTGAAATCAAGACTCGTTCTGTTGAATGAATTTCGGTGAACCTGTGCAATTTGAAGTCTCGGTGCTCTTAGCTGACAGGATTGGTATTCTGTGTGGTCTTCTTCTCCTGCTTCAAGGTTCGGTATCCTGCACATTCACAGATGTTCTTTTGCATATCTGGGTTGTAACGGATGGTTATTTGAGTTATTATTGCCTTACTATCAGATCAAAGCCATTTCTCCTCTGACCTGTGACATCAACACGGCATCTTCACCCAGAGAACTGCCACTCACTGGACAGTTTTCTCTTTTTTGGACCATCCCCTGCAAACCCTAGACACATTCCTCTTACTGAGATTTTTAAAAGATATACTTGTTAAGTTTTAACAGTTTTTTGCATATTAGGTTTTGTCTGAGAGGTTTAAACCTATGAATAATTTTCCTAAGCAATAACATTTTCATGCTTCACTACATTGAGCACACAAATTGCTACTGCATGCACTTAATGTAGTAAACCATGTCCTTGAATATTGTTTTTCTTTCTCTATGTCACCTCCTGTGCTCTGTAGTACTTTATAAAGTATACTAAATGGCAGCTGTAGAAGCTTTATAGAAACTTTGCTTTTAATAACTTTTGCTCAGATTTTTTTTACAGTGTATGACACCTTAAAACTGCAGGAAGAATTTTTAATCAGATGTCAAAAAGATTTAACAGGCACCAGTGTGTTACCTAACAAAACACAAAGGACATGTTTTGATTAGATATTTTAATGACATAAAAATTATAGGTCTTCTACCCGACGATGAAACATCACAGAAGATTTGTGCTGTCAAAGATGTTATTTAATATTTTATATACAGATACATTTCATAAACTTGTAAACTTTGTCCAGCCAATCACATATTAGGACAAAAAACATGTATCCATATGGCTTCATCACTCAATTTCATTTACTGCAACTCAGAAAGTCAGAAAAGATGACTCTTTCAAAGCAGATAGCAATTTCATGCTTAACATTATCTGGCAGAAGGTATTTTTTCAGACGGGTAGCTGTAGAGGGCACTGAGTACTCAGACCACTAGACCAATAAAGATGCCTGCCCTGCATGAGAATTTACAGACTCATGCAGAATTACTAAATGTACAGCCTTTTTTTAACATCATGGAGCTGTTTGACATTGTCTGCTGCACTTTACTGCCTTGATTATTTCCTTGGCGAAGTTGTTACATGAACACTTTGATTGTAGCGCAGCTCCACAGTCACAGTCTGTTTTCATCATCATTTTTTAGCTGGAGTTCTGCTGTTTACTCAGATTCAGTATGCTTGTGTCCTGGCAAACAGCTCAATACAAACAACAGGAACAAATATGTGTAGCTGTATCAGACGGACTGTTTGGACAGCACAGTATAAATGTGGCTTTACACAGTCACTCTTGCAAATCCGGCAATTATGTTTGGAGATAGTGGACAAGTAAGCAGAGACACAGGAAAAGCACCTTTGTAGAGTCAGTGATATCGATCGCATCACGGCTGTACAGACCAGTAAGCCGAGCTGGATTTAACAACTGGACACGTACACAAAGCAGCTTTTGCAAATACATGGAGTGGAGGAGGCAGCCTCGTAACCATATTAATCAAATTGTGTACATATATGCAAAGCGAAGCTTGTAGTTTTGTTGTTTTACCACTGGAAGAAATCAGTCATGTTTTCTTTGCCTTGTGAAAAGTTTCTGAACATTTGGAAAGTCGTTGTTGCAGATTGATGAGAGCTCTTCAAGATCAAGCATCCGTGACGTCGCTCAAGTGTTTTAACCTTATTAAAAGAGAATTAGACTCCATGAAAGGAAAACAACCACTAGCATCTAAATTAAAACAACACCAGAGATAAATGGGAAGACAGAAGCTTGTGAAGGTAGTCAGAAATAGGGGGAACACCACAGCACTGTAGAAATTATACATAGGCTACTCTATCAGCACTGACTAGTCTTTTTTTCATTACTAAGCTCAGTGAGATAAGAAAGGATCCCTACTTGCTGCTGAAGATTAATTGTCCAGAGTAAGCAGAAATTTGATCTACAACTTGTCCCCAGTGAAATGCAGAAGGCAGCAGAGACTGGCATGAAAGCGCCAGCCAAAGTATTTCCGGAGGCTGATAAAAGGCTGCACCAGTGACAGAGCAAATGGGGAAAAATCTACAGTGACTCACTCATATCACATTTTGACCTAAGTAACGTCTTTTCTTTTGTTGCATTTTTGTAGCCTCGGTTGGCTCTAATCACGGATGTTGCACATAAAGAATCTCTTTTAACAGGACTCGGGGACTTTTTGAGGCTCTAGTTCTTGGCTTTTATCAAAAACACCAGCATGCAAAGAACGTCACAGCGGCAATGTTGACATTTTTATTTAGTCATAAATCAAAGTTTCTGATTAAGAAATTTTATTTGTTTATCTTACGGTGACACAGTGAGGGAAAAGACATTAGGAGTCGTTATCTCGGAACAGTGGATGTGTGTAGAAATTTTCATGGCATTTGGATTTGTTGCCTTTTCATATATACTTTACCTTTAAAGAGTTTAGTTTAAACTTTCTCATTGAAACATTTTGATGACCACACAGGTGGCCTAAGTACACAGTGTGCTGATGACAGGCAAGTAGTAATTTCTCAGGAACACAGATTAAAATGCTCTAAAGAGGCCGACCATTATCAGCCTCTGCCAGGTGCACAAAAACAGATTTGCAGAGATTTGCACCTGCTAACAACCCCGGTCACACATTTTCATTCAACCGTTGTTTTTGCCACCTTTCGAAACTCTTCTCAAACCCTAACTAGGACCGTGTCTGTGTGTGTACTTTTGTGAGCCTGGAACAAAGTCTTACACTTCCATTCAAGTTTTTTGTATTATCCAAACTCGGGCTTGTGCAGAGGCACTACATTAATCTATAATTAAAACAGGGACATGGACACTTGTGCTTCTGCAAGGACATTTTGTCCTTTTAAAAAAGTGACGCAGTGAGAACAAGTATGCGGAAACGAGTGCTGATGTGGGATGGTGCAAGCTGCAGTGGCATTAAATCACAACAGATTTTGGTCCCACATGAAGCTTTGACTTTTTCCACATATACACATGGGCAAACCTGTAATGGACTAACAGAAACATTATCAAGCTCTTAATGGACTAAATGTTTCTGTGCATCACCCCACAATCTCCCTCGGTACTTTATGTTCTACATTATATCAACACTCACGCTAGAAACAGAGGGTCAGGTGGCCCAGTTTAATTAAAGACATGCGGTAGGGAATAATTAAGCCAATCTTTACCAGGGCTCTCACAGCTTTTATAACTTAGTTTACATGATCAAAATGAGACTAGAAATGTAAATGACATTAAATTTAAAATGAGAACATTTATTTCTGAAGTTCAGTAAAGTTTGAAATTTCTGCCCTTTTGATAAATTTACCATCTCATATTTCTGTGTTTTAATTAAAATATCTTAACACCACATTATTTTATTTTATTTGTTTATTTATGTTAGGGATTCACATTTCCTACAGCTGGCCTGGTGTCCTTCAAAAAATCGAAAGGAGACAAGCCATACGGTGCATACCGGAAGATGACACTATAGTTTCAGTCAATGATATCATATAATCTGCTGCTGTACGTGCCAGTTGCCCCATATAACAGTAACACAACCCCATTCACGAGGATGTCGTTCTGGGGAGCGTTTTTTAGTCACTTTACAATCTTTGAATCCACTAAAAGCTCATTGTAACAAAGACCAATAAATAAATAATTTAATGATGTCACTTAGGTTCTTAAAGAGTGCATTTTGGTTTGGATTTACATTGACTATCAGCTGTGAAACTGATCTAGCAAACACATAAGTATCGTATAAACTGGCCAAAAATGACGCAGATTATTTTATTTGATATACTTATCAGGGTTGATATCTCAAGACTTTTATTTTTTTTGTAGATTTACTTAAAAATATAAGTAGAAATTCACTCTATATGCATATCTTAACACCTTTTGTCTTGAAGATATACCAAATTTGTCACAGTATGTGGAAGCACACTGTAGGAATTTGTAAAGAGGACCCAAAATATTTCGGTCACGGCCCGTTAGCGTTGTAAAAAAGGTGGCATGCACACTGTATTATTTGGCTGATGAGGGGAGGTTACGAAAGACTGCAAACGCTTTCGGGCTATCAAGGCAAGTGGTGTCGAAAATAATATGACAAGTTTGCACGACAATTACTGTTCACTTGGGGCCTGTGTTTATACAGTTACCACTCACAGAGTCCAAAGTAGAGGAACTTGTAGCAGGTTTTTACCGAGCCTATGGAATTCCTCAGTGTATTGGTGCTGTGGATGGGACCCCTGTGGAAATAAAGCAACCATCCACGAATTCTATGGACTATGTTAACAGGAAGGGGAGGTTTTCTCTGCACATACAAGCCACCTGTGACCATAGTTATTCATTTATTGATGTTGTGGTGAAATGGCCAGGCAGTGTACATGACGCAAATTCCACACTGAACACACATTTGAAGACTGGCAGGATTCCCTCTTCAAAAAAACAAATTGTGGAACATGAGGAGGCAATTCCAGTTTTTCTTATTGGGGATCCAGCATATCCATTGCTTCCTTACCTAATGAAAGAGTACGCCAACGGGGGAAGCACTGCTCAGGAACAGTATTTTGGACGAAGCTTATGTCGAGCTCGAATGGTCATTGAATGTGCTTTTGGCAGACTGAAAGCACGGTTTGGAGCATTGCGGAGGCCAATGGACATTAATCTAAATGAACTTCCCCTTGTTATTTATGCTTGTTTTGTGCTCCATAACTACTGTGAGGCCAACAAAGACATGATGGATGAGAATACAGTCACTGAAGTAATTCAGCAGGACAAGGACAACCAGCCAGCCACACAGACTTACCACAGAGCTGACTGCATGACATCAGAAGGGGAGAGAGTCAGGAGAGGTAGTGGTGGCATGTTGAAAGGTAGTGGTGGTGGATGCATGGCTTGTCTTAGCAGTGAAAATCCATCTGCAATTGAACTTGTAAGTCTCTCAAGAGTGACTGATAATTTACTGTAATGTTCAGACGCTCGCCTCTCAGATGTCTCCATCATATCCAGAATTCTTTTCTTCATCTGTATGTCCACCTCAGCAACATTCAGCAGCTGTGTCTCAGTTGAAAGTCTTCTTTTAAGTCTGTCCTGTCTGTGGCCCTTGAGTTTTGCCTTGACAAAAGGTAGAATAAAATAATGAAAAACAAATTAACCACAATAGATCAGTGGTGGAACAACAAGATTAATATTTACTTAAGTGCTGTACTTAAATATTTTAAGTTAGGTGTTTTCTTTCCCTCTGCTTTCAACGCCACAACATTTTTGAAGTAGGGATTCAACACCAACATGAAATTAAGCTAAGCTGCGTCTTTACTAGGTCAAACTTGAAATGTGCTAAAGGCATCTATAATTGGGCTACCAAAATATAGTAAGGCATGCCTTGCCTATACTTCCCCCTTATTGCCTTCAGCTTGGTGGTGATGATGGCCCTGGTTATATCCTCCGTGCGATGAGGAAATTCTTGTGACTTTTCACAGGGGTACTGCTCTAAAAAAAAGAGCGTGAATGTCAGCGTATTTCCCCGTATTTCCAGTGTTAGGTCGAGGAATAATTCCACCTCATGGTCTGTCCACACGTACGACTCAGTCTTACTTCTATTCGCCATCTTTCTGTACTCTTTCCCGCCCTGGCTTCTAGAATTCTGATTGGCCAACATTTCCACACGGTTCGGATTATATCGCCGCCTGTTGCTTTGGCATGTTCATAACAGCGTTTGCCTTCGTTTTTGGCGTTTACATGTGGACGGAGATATTTTTTCAAAACTGCACGTGTGGACGGGATGTTTTTTAAAAACAAAAACGGAAAATCTCCATTTTCAAAAATACCCGGGTACGTGTGGCCATAGCCTTAGATGGCATGGGGAACATGACATGAACAACAGACAACCCGACAAAGAATGAACAGAAACACACAGACTAAATACACACAAGGGTGATTAGGGGGAAGTGGAAACACATGGGGAAACAGCTGACACTAATCTGACATAAGGAGACAAAGGAAGCAAAGCTGACTACACTGACATAGGACACAGACCTTCAAAATAAAACAGGAAACAGAATGCAAAGCAGAAATGACAATACAACTTCACAACATTGACAATACAACTTCACAACATTGACAAGAAGACAAGAAATATGACAGACTAACATAGAAGACCTAAGTGAAACATAATGAAACTAAAGGCAACCAAAATATAATCCAATTACTCAACATAATAAAGGAATAACTTAAGAACTCAACACGTAAACTGAAAACGCTGACTCAGAGACCCAGGATCGTGACAAAATTAAATAAATAGATAGACAATGACCTGAAGCAGCACTGTAATGTCTCTGATCAAGAATGAACTTTTAAGCTGCCATATGATGGAAAAATCTGAAGAGTGAGAGGGACAGAAAATAAATTTGAACATCTACTAAGCAAACTATTCCCTGATGAAGACTGTGTGAAACGATTCAGTGTCACTTCTTTACCTTCCGATCCATTTAGCTTCAGCTTTTTTCAGAACTACTGGTACCTCAACCAAGGTCATCACTGTATCCACTCCATGTGCCTTATTGTCTGATATAGCTCTTCACATTTTTTCCTCTATCAGTATTCAGACCACATCATGCTCATATTTCTAATGAACGCTTACTGTGAAGTTTTATCAATGATTTTTTCGACTTATTGTCCGCACCATGTCAAATTAATTCAGTTATTCTTCAAACCATTCTCGCACTTATATCTCTCCTTCCGGAAAAAGACTAATTTCATGCAAGTTTTTTTTTAAAGTGTCCATTAATGATAATATATAGCAGTAATAATTGATTACATCGTCCACAATACGGCGAGGGAATGTGATTAATAGCGACACGTTCATGAAAAAGGGTGACAGATGTGTTTATGCAGTTTTTCAGTGCTGATGGATTGCACCTTTGTCAGCAGTGGTAACTTGGTGGCCATTTAAACAAAATGTCTTGTTTTGAAGCTGTTCTCCTCATATTGCTCAAGGAAATTAAGGGAGAAATGTTAGCACTGCATTACTCTGACAACGAATGTGTTTGGAGAAGACAGACTGCTCTGTCTTATTGACAAAATCAAAACAAATATTACTAGCCTTCTGTTGGGGGAACATTTGTTAGGTTTAGAGAGTGCAGCACTGACGGCTCTTGTCCAGCATTCATCAGATCACAGAGGCAAGCAACTGAATCTAATTGTAAAATATATATGAGTAAATCCATATCAAGTAAATACTATAAGCCCATATTTATCACTATCCGTCATTTTTAACATTACCTAAGGTTCTCCCTGTCAGGCCCACAACAGCATTTGTAAGTATTTGTAACAGTAACAACAAATATTTACTCCTCACCCTGTTATTAGTTTTGCAACATGAATTACATATAAATGATGAAATAACCATCCGTTACAGGGAAGATCTAATATTATTTTATTCAATATATCAACACTACAAGTTGGTTTTTGAATTGTATCCACTGTATGAACAAAAGTCCTGGACCACCTATGAGTTGCATCTACAGGAGTTGCTCAGGCACGGAAACCCATACACGAAGCTGCCAGCACACAGTGTTTGTGCAGATGTTAATGCCAGGGGAGGTTTGGAGCTCTGCATTTATTAAATCTTTAATGCCCTGAGCTCCTCTGTACTCTGTAAGTTTACACAATCTGTCACTGATTGTGGAATATAAAGATTTGACAAAACAGATTAACCTCTTGAAATGGTGGCATTATGTTACAGTATCACACTTGAGCTTCTGTAAACTATTTATGATGCTAAAGACTTGAACTGGACAGCTATAGAAAGGTGAAGGAGTGTACAGATAGATTTTGAACTTTTAATTTTTACAGGTTTTCCTGTTGATAAAGACTGCCACCCTCACTGCCTTTCATACGACATAAAAGAAATTACCTAATAGAAAAACAATCAAATGACTTAAAGTTACTGTTAATTCATGTGTCCACAGTAAACTAGCAAAAATTTTATTTTACACACACACTAATATATCATGTAGTTTTACTGTTCCGGCCCATTTAAGATCGCGTGGAGGCGACTGTTGTTGTGATTTGGCACTATATATGTGCCAAATCACATATAGTGTGATTTGGCACTATATAAACAAAACTGAATTGAACTGAAATATGTGGCCCACAATGTAAAATGAGTTTGACATTCCTGCTTTACAACGGCCCACCTGCAGCGTGCACAGCTAGCTGCTTGATTTTATAAAGCTGTGACAAAGGGAACAAAAACCCCCGAACTCAAAGATTAAGAGGTGTGACCTGATACTTTTGCCCATATAGAGTATATAAGTATCTATGTAAAACTAAACCATACTTTAATTTATGATATATAAACACAACTATACTTTACACCACAAGCCAACCCAAGTTTTCAGCATGAATTGTGATGTTTATGTTAGCTGTTACTCAAAACGAACCTTTTATAATCAATATTATACCACAGCACAGTTTTTTGTGCAAGTCAGTGTAATCTTTATCACTTTGCTTTTTATTTACCGACTTTAATGTTTTCTTTTTCATTATCACTTATTATTTGTGTTTAATTTTTCCCATGATTTTTATTTTGCACTGTTGAGCATTACCTCACTTGTAATACTGCTCTTCTTTTTATTAAACATAATGTTGACATTAGGACAAAAGGTTGATTATATCTACAAAAAAGCTGCCAGGAAAAAAAAGCAGGATCAGTTTTAATCTAAAAAGGTCAAAAGAACAATTAAAAAACCTCCGCCTGTGCTCATAATGTCCATTATAACCAAGAGCAAGCTCTGTTATAATAGACTTTTTACATACTTGGATGGAGGTTTGGTGACCTGAGATAACCTTTCCCTCTTAATTACATTACAGTTATCTGAGGTTTTAGCTTGTAATTATAATTTTAATTTTCAGTGTAGATGAGTATTTTTTCTGCAATTTTCTAAATAGTTTTTTTTTTTTTAAACAACTTATGAAGGAACAATGGGGGTCTTTATCCAGGTCACATATTGTGACAGACTAATTATTTTATTTGGCATCTTATTATACTGAAGTATATTCACATAATAAAACACCCTAAAGCTGTACTAACCAGCTTAGTAAGTTCTAAACAGCTTATTAGCTCCAAACTAAAAATGATTGCTACAACATGAACCAAGTATGAAGGAGGAAAGCAACCGTTCTCGACCTTTCCTGTGATTTTATGTTGTGCTCATGTCTGTTTATGTGTATAAGACCTCTTATTTTTGGTTTATAAATAAAAGACTCACAAATTCAATTCAGTTCAATTTTTATTTTTTATATAGCGCCAAATGACAACAACAATCAATCACACAACAGTTGTTTTGATGTGTTAATCAGTGATCAGTGATGATCATCAGTTTTTGGATAAAATAAAAAAACGGTATTAACGACGTCTATTTGTGGCTTTAGATTATTTTGTATGATCATCAATCAACTTTAAACTGTCACAAAGGGTACTTATATCTGTATTATTCCAGTAAGATCTAATACTGCACTCTTTCTTGGCCCTTTAATAGCCGCTTGTATCCGCGATCTCGTCCTTTCGGTCACTACCCACAGCTCGTGGCCATAGGTGAAGGTAGGGACGTAGATCGACCGGTAAATTGAGAGCTTCGCATCACTGCGGCCGCAGAACCAATCCATCTGTCGATCTCCGGCTCCCTTCTCCCATCACTCGCGAACAAGACCCCGAGATACTTGAACTCCTCCACTTGAGGCAGGAACTCATCCCCGACCCGGAGTGGGCACTCCACCCTTTTCCGGCTGAGAACCATGGCCTCAGATTTGGAGGTGCTGATCCTCATTCCCGCTGCTTCACACTCGGCTGCGAACCGTTCCTGTGACCACCGTTCGGGTGGTCATCACCCGATGAAGCCAACAGAACCACATCATCTGCCAAAAGCAGAGACGAGATTCTGAGGCCACCAAAGTGAAAACCCTCCGCCACTTGGCTGCGCCTAGAATTCCTGTCCATAAAAATTATGAACAGAATCGGTGACAAAGGGCAGCCCTGGCGGAGCCCATCACCCACCGGGAACGAGTCCGACTTATTGCCGGTAATGCGAACCAAGCTCTTGCAACGGTTGTATAGGGATCGAATGGCCCGTAGCAATGAGCCAGACACCCCATACTCCTGCAGCACCTCCCACAGGACTCCCCGAGGGACATGGTCAAATGCCTTCTCCAAGTCCACACCACAAGCATTTAAGAAATAATCAATAATGCAGAACATCCTCCAGGGTTCATTGTTTAAAGAAAAACTTGTGCTTAATTAATTAATAATACATTTCTTGTATATAAACAGATATCAAAAAGGAACTTCGGTATCTGTTTAGAGACAATCTGCAACAAACATACAGACTTTGAGAATTACTATTTGTAGGTTTGTTCACTTACAAAAAAACTTAAGATTCTAATTTTTATGATAGTTTTATTTTAATAGATGGATGATTAAATGTGGATTTTCCTTCTGGATTTTTGGTTGCTATTCTGTCTTTCTCCATTAAAATTAAACTACCAAAAAAATTAAAGACGGTTAATTTATTTGTAAGTGAGCAAACTTTCAAATTCAGCAGGGGATCAAAGAATTATTTCTCCCACTGTATTTCCAAGTAAACAGCGTCCATGATGATTCATAAAGGTCAGATGATTTCCGTGTCCATTAAAAATGTTCTGTAATTAAGTTCATTGTGTGTTTTTTACTCCTTCCTTATTTTTTTTCAAAAATCATAGTGATGTAAAAGACTTTAGATCAGTGATTGTCTTAATGATCTGATAAATAACCTTGCTACACCATTTAGAATATATGTGGTGGCATATATAAATATATGTGTAACAGCTAGTGTCATAGCAGGCTTTAGTGCTAGGAGTGCATTAAAAGAAGGCTGTCATTAAGCTAATATTTGTTTCTGAGTAGAAAGGAATGCTTGAATCAGTAACAGTACAAGACAATTAGTTACAACAGTAGCTAATCTCATGAGCAGGTATCTAAAAAAATGTTGTAAGTTTTAAGATACCAATTGGAGAGAGAGAAGTAAATTAAGCTATATGTAATGTAACAAGAAGACTACATAAAACTAGAGATCTACATACATATAGAGAGTTATATATTAGGCGAGTGGCTCCAGCAGAACCCACGAACAACATCTGAGATCTCTTCTATAACTAGAAAAGGTTTTGATTTTGCTGGCATCAAGGAACAAAGTAAACAAACTACACACTTTTCTCTTACAGAAGTATATTAATCATACATATGTGTTGTTATCCAAACCTTCTGTTTTATCTTGCTATATTTAAATTGATTCACCTTGATAAACGGGGCTGTGCACAGAGATAAAACAAGGGGAAATTACAGCTTTAGGAACTTTAATGCTGGCTGACTATAAGAGTTGTGGAAAAATGTTCAATACTGAAAACACTTGAAAATAGTTTTTAATTACACCGAAAACATCTTATCGAGGGTGGGTGTAATCTGCCATGAGGAATTGTAATGAAGTAATGTGTTGAAAAAAGCTAAGGCAGTCTTCAGCAGCCGACAAGATGCATGAAAATATAGTTTCCCCTGGACCTTTGTTGGAAATGAATATACTGTATACTTTAAATTATTAAAATTATTTTAAGTATCCTGGCAATATAAACGAATAATGCGGTCTGCCTCTTGATGATCATCGGTGAGATGAGAAGTCAATCTTCACAGCTGGGTCTGTTTTATGGTCATATTGTTGTCTGTAATGGTACTGACTGGCAACCACTTGTAAAATTAATGAGTACGATACAAATTTATTTCTAGCTTACTCCCAGCGTTCACATCATTGCTTGGTTGCACTAAAAACAGCATAAATCCTCTGCTTGTTCTAAAGTTTTACCTATTACGACATAATAGCAGGCCATAAAATTAATTAAAGAAAAACTATTTCTAGAATACAGAAGCAATGTGTGATAAATTAAGAACACCAAATAATGATTTGATAGTCTTTAAGACCGCCTTTAGAGACAATAATTTGAAATAATAATCTCTCAGATCACAGTGGAGTCATTTTGGCCCAGTCTTCTTAACTGGATTGCTTCAGGTCATTTATTTATGCACAGCTCTCATGAGATCCCACCACAGCATGTCAATCAGGTTGAAGAAGTTTTCTGGGCCATTGCAACACCTTGACAATGATCCCAGCAATGTGGTCATTGTCATTGTCATTCCAGTTTTGATCAAGCCATCAGACAGATGACCTCACACTGGACTCTAAAATACTCTGGTATATACACAGAGTTCATGGATGACTCAAGGTGACAGCAAGGTGACATGTCCTGTGGTTGCAAAACAAGCCTCATCAGTCCTCCAACACCATGCTTGACATTTGATTTGTGCTTATATGCTGTGTTTGGTTTTGTCCAATCGCAGTGCGGGCCATTACAGCTAAACATCTCTCACTTTGGTGTCATCCGTTCAAAGCACATTCCTCCAGAATTGTTGTGGTTTGTTCAGGCACAACTTTGCAAGCTAAGCTAAGCTATTTGTTTTTGTTCTTTTGTTGTTCTTTCTCCACTTTCTTTCTCTGGTAGCTTTTCCAAAACGGTCATATATGTTCAGCTTTTTTCTAATTGTCATGAACTTTAACATTTAATATGCTGAGGCCTGTAGGGTCTGAGACGTAGCTCTTATTAGTTTCTCTGAGCATTGTACAGTCTGACCTTGGAGGGATTTGCTGGGATTTCAACCTCTGGGGAGATTCACAACTCTCTTGAATGTTTTCCACTTGTGAATAATCTTTCTAAGGATAGAATGATGAACTTCTGATTGTTTGGAAATGGCCTCTTAACCCCTCCCAGATTGATGGGTGGCAACTTTTTCCTCTAAATTCATCACTGATGTATGTCGTCCTTGGCATTGTGCTCACATGGACCTGAATGTTCCAGTTCAGCAAACTGCCCAAACCTCTGCTTTTGTAGAGCGGTGTAGTCACACTTGCTGATGACCAGTTAATCAAGCGCATTTGCTTAGCAGCACCTGTCTGTTACTTATACTCTTGATGGAAGTAGTAAGGTTGTACTTAGTTTTTCACACATTGCTTCTTTCCATAAAATAATGACAACAGGGTAAAATGTTTTTTGTTCATCTGATGTTGCATTTATCTAATGTTAAGACCTGCTAAGAACAGATTATTTTTCATACGCCCTGCTGCAAAAAATCTTAGACGTTAAAGAGTGTGTACTTTCTTATTTTGCTGTGACTGTACATAACTGAATGCTCATTCAGGAAAAAAAGAGGAAAAAGCCATAAAATCCATGTAGGTTCTTTGTTAAATTCTGAATTGTTACCTTCACATCTTCTCCCATATGTAGACAGTTTGAACAAAAGATTACTACATAACACCGGGGTAATTATGTTGTACATTGCAGGCTGTGATCTAAAGCTTTACTGAGATTTGAAAGTTAAATAAAGCAAGTAGTAAAAAAGGGAACTTACTGGTATCCTCCTTTATTGTTCATGTATCATAGAGGAAGAGTTATTGGCATCTGTGTGCTAGTAGCTTGTTTTATGTTTTTTCTGGAGTCTACAATGGAGCCATGCAGGCTGGGCAATGGACAAAATTAAGCCAATTTATCTCCTGCAGAGGCAGTGAGCCACTGGAGGCTGTAAATTGTTCACTTACTCAAAACAAAGACCATGAATGCAAGGCATTATGTTTTTTATTTTTATATGTTAATTTCTCACCGTGGTTTTGCAAACAAGTGCTCAGTCCAGTTTAAAAGCATCAATCCGCTAAAAGCACTGAAGCTTTTTGGAAAGTGTATCAGAGTTTAGTTGAGAGGACCTGAGAGGACCTGAGAGGCAGTTTGTGAAAGCAAAAGTAAGCTTTACTCACAAAAATCAAATTCATGGTCACAAAACACAGAGAGCAGGCAAAGGTAGAGGTGCAGGGAAGGATGAACAGAAAACAAGAAAATAAGAAGAAAGAATGTACAGATCTGCTGCAGGGACTGATTATCAGGAAATTTAAGGTGATGTCACAGTCACAGGTGAGAGTTATTCTTCTGAAGTGACAGTAGGTGAACAGAAAACTCAATCAGAAGAAGTGTGGCTTAAAGTACTGACTGGCTGACTGATGGTCAAAGAAATATTTGAAGATGACAAAAATCTATTTGACTACGTTTTATCAAAGGCTATAAGAAATATTAGAGAACTGCGTGTTTATTACTCAGCTCAGAGTTCTGATTCTCGTGTAATCAGCAATAATAACAACCAGGTTACACCCAAGAAAAATGAGAGTGAATTATATAATTATTTCACATTCTCTGCTGTAAAAACCGATGCTGTGAAAACAGGGATTATTACAGACTTAGTGACTTATTACACAATAAATTTAACTCCTAAACTATTAAAAGACATTTCTGATATTAATATTTTGTCGTGTTTCTCATTATACAACTTCAGGAAATATAGGCAATTAAAACTCTACCAATAAGGAAAGACAGCAGGCAGTTGTTGCCATCCCTGATCAATAAAAATCCTTAAAGGGGAAGGTGCAAAAAAGGTGCAAAACAAAATACATCATGAGTCTGTGACAAACAAAAAATAAGCAAACAAATAAAAAACAGCCCAGTAGAAAGATCGAAGTTATGCTAATTTAACATAAGTAAAGGGTTAGCTTCTGTTAGCTTCCTAAATGGCATTACACAACCATAAACAGGTGTCATAGAGGCCCTGTGAAAAACAGGTTTGAACCCAAACCTCACAACAAACATATTTAGAGATTCTGAGAAGGTTTCTTTTCAGCTCAGTGACATCACCAATCAATGCAGCCTCTTCACAAACCCAATTTAAACACACCTTGGTGCTGTTTTCGGATTCTCCTCATGAGTAGGAATAGCGTTCACTCTTGTAAATACACGCTGAGATCAATAAATGTGGAAGAACTTGATTTGCAGTGTAATTTTCTGGTCAATACAGCTCATCAAGAGAAAAAAGAACTTGAATCACATAACCTGACAAAGAAATCAATCTTTTTACATGATAAGCTTTTTCCATCTTAGACCTTATGTTGGAAAGAAATGTGTATGAAATATCAAATAATTGCTACATAAAAAAATGCATGTTCAAGGTTGTCTGTTGCAGGTTTATGGTGAACCACAGATGCACCCTGGTCTTTGTATATAACCAAGTGGCCGGCATAGTATACAGGAACATCTGTGCAAAGTATAACCTGGAAGTCCCGAGGTCAAAATGGGAGACGCCCCCAAGGGTGGTGGAGAATGACCGAGCTAAGATCCTGTGGGACTTCCAGATACAGAGATCTTGGATGTTGTTCCTGGGATCTCCTGGAGCCACTCGCCTAGTTTGGGAGTCACCGCACCTAGTGCTCAGATTACCACGGGGACCAACGTTACCTTCACCCTCCACATTTTCTCGAGCTCTTCTCTGAGCCCTTGGTATTTCTCAAGTTTCTCATGTTCTTTCTTCTTGATGTTGCTGCCATTTGGAACCGGTACATCTATCACTACGGCCATCTTCTTCTGTTTGTCTACCACCACTATGTCCGGTTGGTTAGCCACCACCATTTTGTCCGTCTGTATCTGGAAGTCCCACAGGATCTTAGCTCGGTCATTCTCCACCACCCTTGGGTGCATCTCCCATTTTGACCTCAGGACTTCCAGGCCGTATTCGGCACAGATGTTCCTGTACACTATGCCGGCCACTTGGTTATGGCGTTCCATGTATGCCTTGCCTGCTAACATCTTACATCCTGCTGTTATGTGCTGGATTGTCTCAGGGGCATCTTTACACAGCCTGCACCTGGAGTCTTGCCTGGTGTGATAGACCTCGGCCTCTGTGGATCTTGTGCTCAGAGCTTGTTCCTGTGCTGCCGTGATTAGTGCCTCTGTGCTGTCTTTCAGTCCGGCTTTGTCCAGCCACTGGTAGGATTTCTGAATATCAGCCACCTCCTCTATCTGCCGGTGGTACATACCGTGCAGGGGCCTGTCCTTGATGGTTCCTCCTCATTCTTGGGTTTCTGCTGCCTGAGGTATTCACTGAGCACGCGGTCAGTTGGGGCCATCTTACTGATGTATTCGTGGATGTTTGCTGACACTCATCGCTGACACTCATAGGACTTGCCTGACCCTCTGCAGGTACTTGGTGGTTGCAGCTTTTCTAGCGACCTCCTCATGGTTCCCATTTGCCTGTGGGATCCCCAGGTACTTGTAACTGCCCTCTATGTCTGCAACGTTGCCTTCTGGTAGTTTGTTCCCTACCATCGAACTACCATATGTGTGTGTCTGTGTGTCTGTGTGTGTGTGTGTAAAGCTCATTTGTGATGTGCTTTACTCTCTTTTGCCTGCAGTGTGCTTCAGTGAGGATTGAGAGTGTTATCAGTGATACTGGCATTTCTTGCTCTTTTCTTGACTTTTAAATGCCAATGCGCAAAAGTGAGAAAGGGGGATTCTCTTTTTTTAACATGAACATTACACTTTCTGTCAGATGAATTGATATACAAAAAATGCCCAAAACAGTAGAATATAATACAGTGTTTTGATGGGAGAAACTAAGCTAAAAGTATAGCACAATAGAAATCAGTTATGTTCGACATAAGATTAACTGGAGATTAGTTACGTTTTGCCAGTAACAGGTTGGATCCTCAATTG
The DNA here is from genome assembly GCF_057381915.1 of Diplotaxodon limnothrissa. Lineage (NCBI taxonomy): Eukaryota > Metazoa > Chordata > Actinopteri > Cichliformes > Cichlidae > Diplotaxodon > Diplotaxodon limnothrissa. Next base: position 20,620,063 of record NC_140596.1, read on the forward strand.
ACTTTGGAACTGCCTTGATTCTTAATAGTAGGGGTTCACTGACACAATAGTATCGCACAGCTGCTGCAGATACATTGTCATGTCCAAGAAACCAGTTTGAGCTTTCTGACATGTTGCCTGCTAGAAACAGCTATCAGAAGATGGGTGCACAGTGGAAATGTTCAGCTGATGTGGGTTGTACAATTTGAACAATGCTCAGGTGGTACTAAAGAGCTTAGTTTTATTTGTTTTATATATTATTTTGTTTTTTGTTTTATATTCTTTTGTTAGTTTCACCTATTTCACCAGCTGTAGCTCATAGTTGACAGTTGTGTCTTCCTTGTGTGGTCTACTGCTATAGCCCAATCTAGTTCAAGGTTCAAGATGTTGTACATCGAGAGATGCTCTTCTGCATACCTTGATTGCAACCACCTGTTATTTGAGTTAATGTTGCCTTTCTATGAGCTCAGAGCAGTCTGACCATTTTCCTTCGGGATACACAAAGCATTTTTACACAGACAAATTCCACTGACTGGATATTTTTTGCTTTGACACCATGCTCTGCAAAACCTAGAGACAGTTATGTGGAAAAATCCCAGTAGATCAGCAGTTTTTGATATACTCATACCAGTCTATCTGGCGCTAATAGCCATGCCTTGACCATGTCCACATGCCTAAATGGACTGAGTTGCTAAAATGTGATTGGCTGATTAAATACTTCTGACAACAGGTATGCCTAATAAAGTGGCCAGTGGATGTGCACTGGAGTGTAACTTGAACTGTTTGATAATGTGTTGAACAGCATCATCGGCTCACCTTTCCATTCCTTTTATTATAAAGTCAACATCATAACATTTCTGCATTTGTACAGCTCTTCTGCTGATTCCAACAATTAGCACGAGCATGTGTACACCGCTCTATTTAACCCGATTAGCACGTAACTGCCAATCATCCCAGCCCAGCAGAATATTTGCAGCTCCTCTATAGATTACTTTTCACCCTTCAGGTTCCTCAGTTACATAATCTAGCAAAAACCCAAAGTAACCTTTGCCCAATGAAATTGTGAAGCAGTATTCCAGCATCTTATTATGAAAAGAGTCAGAAAAAGTGACCCAGTGCTTTTTATGCCTTGTGAGAGCATAGTGTGCACATTCCCAGGTGAGCGTTAACATTGTGTCTGGTGGATGAGTAAACACAAAAACTGACTGCAACAGGTCCTGATAAAATTCAGTATAAGTCCAAAGTCAAACAAGAAAACCTCCACCAAGGCAGCTCTGTCTCTATGCAGTATATACTTTTAAGAGAACAGTATTATACCTTGTATGTCTTCTTTGTTCTTTTTAAACATACTTTTAAAAGGCGTGTGGTCCAGTGAAAACAAAAGCAAAGCACAACTCATAATATATATATCCATCCATCCATCCATCTTCATCCGCTTTATCCGAGGCCGGGTCGCGGGGGCAGCAGCCTAAGCAAAGAGGCCCAGACCTCCCTCTCCCCAGCCACCTCCTCCAGCTTATCCGGGGGAATACCAAGGCGTTCCCAGGCCAGCCGAGAGATATAATCTCTCCAGCGTGTCCTGGGTCTGCCCCGGGGCCTCCTCCCGGTGGGACATGCCTGGAACACCTCACCCAGGAGGCGCCCAGGGGGCATCCTTGTCAGATGCCCGAACCACCTCAGCTGGCTCCTTTCGATGTGGAGCAGCAGCTGCTCTACTCTGAGCCCCTCCCAGATGGCTGAACTTCTCACCCTATCTCTAAGGGAGAGGCCAGCCACCCTTCGGAGGAAGCTCATTTCTGCCGCTTGTATCCGCGATCTCGTTCTTTCGGTCACTACCCACAGCTCGTGGCCATAGGTGAGGGTAGGGACGAAGATCGACCGGTAAATCGAGAGCTTCGCTTTTACACTCAGCTCCCTCTTCACCACGACGGACCGGTGCAGCGTCCGCATTACTGCAGCTGCAGCCCCAATCCGTCTGTCGATCTCCGGCTCCCTTCTCCCATCATTCGCGAACAAGACCCCGAGATAATATATATAAGAAATAATAATTATTCAGGATTATAGTACATGTATTCTAATTATATCATTAAAAAGTCACTGTTGACCTTAAAATCAATTTATTGACCTTGAAGGAAAGGTTAGACGTCAACTGCGTCAACTTTTTATATGTTGACAATAAACACTATACATTTGTAAGAATACATTTTTATTCAATAAATCATTAAGTTGAACATGAAGACCACGGTAGCCAAATTTTAATGGATTGTTAACATGACCCCTGATCTACACCCCTACAAGTTTTATCAGGACTCATTCAAAACATGTTAAGCTGTCATGCTTACAGACAGAATCTACCAAAGACAAAACCTCCTTTGCAGAAGAATCAGGACAGTATTTTCTTTTGCTCCTTTAATTACAGTATTTTTCCTTTTTTTTTTTTTTTTTTTACTTTTAACAAAAATGAAGCAGCCAGTGATCCAGGATCACGTCTGCTCACGCTACTCGAGAAATAAAAAAGGGTGGCATAGGTGAAAAAATAAAAAATCTTGACAGACTGGAAGAAGGCTCTCCCACTCTAACTCATCTAGATCTCTGTATTGATAACGCCACGGTTGTGTGACTCCATTGCAGGTAGGATTCTCACATCGTTTTAGTAAAGCTGAAAGGATGGAAGTGAGAGGGAAGGGAGACGCTATGCCGGTGGGAAAGAAGAGTTAAAGTTGTGATTTTATGAGGGAGTCTAATTTATACGACTATATCTGTTGGTGTCAGAGGTGTAGATGGATCTAGGGCTGTGGCACGGAGACACTGTACTTTTGTATAATGAGCTTCCTTCTTGGGGCATTTTGCCTAGACGGAGATGATTTATAGGCATGTATCCTCTTAACATCTTATGTGTCTTACACCTGACAATGCCTACAGTACATATCATCTCATTACATATAATTACATTAGGTGGGCTTCGCTTAAAGAGAGATGTGAGAGTCACTGGCACCAGTCCCTACTGGAAAATTAAAACGTCACCTTTCAGATTCTTCTTAGCTCTGAACATGAAGAGGCTGCTTTTAATTTCGTTTCTCCCGACTCCAGTAGGAAAAATACAAAACCCAATACACTCAAACCTTTTACAAATGTGATTTTCTTTTAAGTTTTTGTTTTTTAAATCAGGGCACCTCTACTAGTTTCACGCCACTGTATTTTATTTCACATTTTAATTACCTCGTTTATCAGTCGAATATTTACTTCTTCCGCACAGTACAAAGACAGCCTGTTGGGTTCATTGGTGATTCTAAATTGGACATGGGTGTAAAAATGAGCGCTGGCGACCTGTCCACGGTGTACCCAGGCTCTCGGTTGGGATAGGCTCCAGCAACGGATAAGCAGAAACAAAAAAAGTGGATGGGTGGAATATTTATTTTATTTGCAATTTGTTATGGTTACTCATATTAATTTGCATTTTAATTATCTTGTCTAACTGACCATGTTGAGTAAACGGAAAGTTTTCCGTGATTTTTATTTAACCAGCTGTGATAATGCCTCTTCTCTTTGTGCTTTATCTCCTTTCTTTTTGTGTTGACAGATGTCACTGAACAAAAAAGGACTGTCCACACATGATTTCTTCAGATTGAATAAGGGTCGACTGGATAGATGAAAGTGTAATAACTTTAGTGATCCCTTAACTTTAAATCTCCCGCAATTGTCATCATTGCAGTTTTCTCATTTGATTTATTGCAAACACACCTGCGAAATTAATGACCTACCCATCCAATTCACCTGCATCTTTTTGTTTAATTTGCATATTTAGTATGAAAATGCAAACAAAGAGGATGAACCTAGTAAACATTTCTTGCTAAAAGTATATTAGCATTGTCACCATGACTGTATTGTCATCCTTGCATTAGCATTTATCTCAAGCACGCAGCCTCCTAAGGTCTCACAGTATTATGATGAGGGGTTTCACATTAAGTGTTTGTGTTATGGGAAAACTTACACTGAATGCTGATAGTTTCTGAATGCTGAACGTTTTTTGTTTTCTCCCAAGCAGTAACAATGGCTCTTGAATTGCAAAATAAATGTGAAAATTGAAATGAGCTCAGAGCAGTCTGACCAAAAGAGAGAATGTCAGTGGACGGCACAAGGGTGCGGGAGAGTGCGATAACAAATGAGGCACGATTCAGGACCACGGGATGACATTGCTTGACTGCACAACATTTTCTCAAAGTGAATTTAATTGAACTCGGAATCCAAACTTCATTCTCCTCTGTGGCGCTGTGTCTTTTCTTCTTCCTTATCAGGATGCTTGAATCCTGATTCCAGATGACTCATCTATTGACATGTTTGAAGAGACTCGCTTCAATCAGGCTCTCTGCATGCATGATCGACCAAGGGTGCTGAGAAAGCTGCTGGTGCCCGAGAACACGGCATCATTTGACGATAATATAATGTAATCGTAGGAATTGCTTTTCCTTTTTGTAACTTGCACAGGTGCTCCTCACAAAAGCATTATTAACAGCTTTATTCTTTAACTTGTGTCTATGTCTATGCGTAAACATACATGTATGTGCACAAAGTAACAGGAGAATAACGGGCATGTGAGCGATAACACTGGGTAAGCTTACTGGAAGCATTTCAAAGGTGTGTACTGTTCCCTCGGGGAAGGGGGAGTAGCTAATTACTACAGAGATTTCCCATTCTCCATCACTTATTAGTCATTTCCTCATTATAGGCAACCAGCCACTGAGAATAAAACCAACCAATGAGTCCTCCTCCTGTCCTTACTTCTTTTGCAGCACCTCCAGATAGACCTCCAAGTAATACCAGGGCGAGGGAAGCCCAGCTGAGTTTAAAGGCATTAAAAGTAATGTGATAACATGGAGGCAATGAGCTGCTTTCACTAAACAACAGCACCTTGTCCCAGGGTGCAAGCCTGTTGTTGATTTTATTGCCAGTGAATGTTAAGCGATGGTGAGTGTTCTTTAATTGTGGCCATAAATCAGTCAACCAGGCACAAAAAGGGCTGCAGAAGAGAGCCCGACAGCGAGAGAAGGAAAAGCCGTCTATACTGGACTCAGAGCCCACCTGAGGCTCAAAGCCATCCTGGACATTTAGTGGCCTTGATAAAAACAGTTTTCATCACAATCAAACCCCTCCTTCGTTCATAAAACATGTGCAGATGACCTCCTGCCAGAGTCCTCGCCACATCCTGCATCTTTGTCCCTGAATCTGACAAAAATGAAGGTCTACGTCTCCCCACAAGTAGGTGTCACCATGGAAACAACCGTTATTCAGTGCTCTCAACAATAGCCGTTAAATGAAAGGAGCTGTCTGATGGAATTAAAGAGTAGGCTTAGTCCCTCTTTCCATGCAAGGTACTCACAGCATCGGCAAACCACACAAAGCAAATGTGTAGCTGATAGCCTAACCTACTTTTTACCAAGCACATCAGTATCGCTTTTTCTTTTCATCCTGCTTGTGTGGCAGCGTGAGGCGAGGAAATGTTTTGTGAGATGATCACTGGAATATATGAGTAGGATCAGAAGAAGCTAGATGACAAAAGAAACAGATTAATGCTGATTCGAGATTTGAATCATTCAGTAATTAATCGTTTATTTAATTACAATAAACCCCAGAGACATTTTCACTTAAATGATGAGATTTATTTACCTAACTGCAAGACAAAGAGCATAAACTACAGGAACAGAGGTTTGTGCAAATGCAGGCTTGCATATTAGCATATCATAAAATCCAAAGGAATGACTGTACAGCACAGCGTAACAATAAAAGTATGCATGCAATAAATCCCTTTTTTCCCTTTAAAGAAATCAAATATTTACTAATGATGCATGGGATCCTTGTTGGCCACGGGGCCGGCAGTTACACCAGGTTCATATTACAGTTATGGACTGTAAACCCTACTCTGCTGAGCAGGGGAAAGATAGAGAGAAAGAGAGAGAGTGCATGGGAAATTTCCGATACAACGAGGAGGTGTAAAACCTATGACTTGTTAATTTTGTCTGACAATAGTGCAAGAATAGATAAGGGAGAATAAGTAGCTCAGTGAATTCCTCACAGCTTTTTTTTTTTCCAATCTGCAGAGCAAGATGGGTACATGCACTGCGGTCTTACTGCTTTAGTTAACTCTTGATTGCACCATTATGGTGCAGTAGATAAATTCTCATTAGAATAAGAATGCCGTTTATTTTATTTAAAAAAAAAAAAATCGAATTAAGTTTGTTGAGCCTTGATGATGCCTGGGTTCAGGGCAGTTCTTGCAAACAAGCGCACAATTATTATTTCAGCATTCCATATTTGAATCATTGTAGTTAAAAGGAAATGGAAACAGAATAGGATCTTTAATTGATTTGAGTAAAGATTTCGAAGATTTGTTTGCGGAAAATCTGGTGAAGCATAGAAGACCCATCCATCACTGCTGTACAACCATCAAACACCCCTTGTAATTTAGATAAGCCATGAAGCATTGTTGATGATAAAAGCAAACTAAAGTTGCTTATAAGGGATAACGTTTAGCCTGAATTCTGTGGTTAATTACTGATCATTTTTAAAATCCCATCCCATGCAAATGTTAAAGATATAAGGGAATGAACCATTTGAGCCGGAGCAGCTCATAACCTGAGGCAGAGTCGCGTAGAGTGAGATACTGTAAGTTACAGGGGACAAAAAGCGTATTGCCACGTTAAGGCACAAATCACAGAATGAACATGGATGTCTTCTAGTTATTAATAAGGGAGCTGGTTTGCCCTCAAGGAACAGAAATACTAGTTGATATCTGCACTTCCTGCCATATTTCATTAGAATAAGTGGCAGCTAAAGGATTATGATAAAGTACAAAGCTTGCTTCATTGACAAAATCTCTTAAAAAATGCTTTTTGTTACAGTAATTATCCAAGAATGGCAACATTTTCTGTGCTGTAAATCGTTCACAGGAGAATAATAAGGACTGTATTAAGATGCATGAACAGCAAAACAATTATTCATCATGCAGGAAAGTCAAAACTTCTGAATAACCAGCCAAAATCTTCAGATGCTGATTATTCCAGCCGAGAATTTCCTCATTTTTGCATTTATTCCTACCCCGCTGTAAACTGGTAACATGGCTCTACGCTTCAGCTGTGAGACGCAATTCCCTCCAGGATTATTTACATTCGAGTAACCGAGTACGGCTCTGAATCAAGGCCTGCTGAATCAATAGGTCTCATCCTGTGATCCACAGTGACAGAAGAATCCTCAATAGCTGATCATCAAAGTTCAAAAAGCAGCTGACAGCAGAGGTAGCTGTGTTTAGGTGCTTTCATGGGAAGTCAATAATCTGTGTCTGGGGAAGGGTGGTTAAACTCTAGAGGACAAATCAAAGTCTGACTAGTATTTGTAGTTTGGAGTGGATATGTGCATGATGGAGTAGCTGTAAAGACTTAATTTGCTTCCTGTACATTTATTGGCAGTGACAGAGTGGTTTCTTTCCAAGTGCATTTGTCACCATTCAGAATCATTCACAGTGCAAATGCACCATTGTAGATAAATATACGAAGTACAGGGTCAAATAAAGAAGAGCCAAACCGTGTTAGAGTATAATTTGCACATTATCCAGCTTGACAGTCGTGGAGCGCTCATGTTATTTATTTTTACTGAAACTCACTACTGTATGATCACGTTTTTAAGCAATGGTCATCAGATGATTAATGAGGAATTTAACACTTTCTGTGGGGCTTAAACTTGTAATTATTAACACTGTCATTAAAGCAAACCTTGCATATGCAACTGAATACCAAAGGAGAACACAATACTAAGAAAAATATAGGATTTCTTTAGTTCAGGGAGAGATTTCATTCAAAACGTAAAAATCTTTTGAATGAGTGTTGATCAGTAAAAATGTAATGCTGAGGTGAAATCTGCATTCTTGGAAATAGTTACTTGATTAGGCAAAAGTTTTTGTTGTCAAGGTTATTTGTACACTTGAAAATTAATTAAATGCCAAGAGGACGCCTTTTGAAGGACTATCTGGTGCTGTTGACTTTTTGCACACTCGTTGAAAAATAATTGCCGGTAGCTTAAACACACAGTCTCTCTTTTCTTCTTTAGATTGCAATATCCACACAGGTATTCACAGAACAATAATAATATATATATATTTTTAAAAAACAGCAACTTGTTTTTCTGCTGCAAAGCGTTTCAGTTTAGAGACTGTGCTTTAAGCACTGTAGCATTAGTAATAAGGGTAAAACATGACAGCTTTTTCTGACTGACACGGGTTACGGGCTACACTCTGAACAATATGAAGACAATCTGACAAAGCTCAGGCAGGATAAATAAAAATGAAGGTTATGTATTTTATATACTGAACATTGTGAAGCTCAATAGAACAGCAAAATCAAAGGTCTCCATCCAGTAAACGGGAAACCTTCAGGCAAATAGGGCGCAGTCATCGATTAGCTCTTTGAGAGTATGTTACTCGAGCTTTGCTCACGGATACCCGCAGAAAAGGCAGCGCCTTACAACCTTTCGCTACTACACAACCACCCAAACACATCTTCCGTTCCTGTCTTGCTCTGTCTTTTCGGCTCCCTGTTACAACTGAAAAAGCACACCAAGAGCTGAAGCTGTAGCAAATATTGCAGATTGCTGAAGTTATTATGTCGCTTGCAGTTTCACAGAAGTTCAAGATGAACAAGTCTGGCATGAGAGCGCTCAACAAAGATATTTCCATTGCTGCTGTTTTTTCATCAGGTTTTCTTGGAAAATGGTTCAGAGCTGTTATTTAGACGCTTATTTTACACAGGATACATACATTTGGCAACCTGTACAGTCCAACTGTCAATCACACATGGCACTAATTGTTTTTGTTTGCCAAGAAGTAGTAGTGCCAGTTCTTGCATTTGCAATGAGGGCTGCTCTTGATTTGTTGATTATGGTTGCTGCCTTTTGGAAGAAAAAAAAAAGCTTTTAAGCCTTAGCAACCGTTTTCATTTATTCCAATGTCAGGTCATGGGTTGTTTGGCCAATTCTGCAGACAGATTTTGATTTGCAGGGCAAATTGTTTATTTGTTATTAACTATTTTAAACCATCCACACGTCCATACTTAAGTTAAAACAATCAAATTGCGATGAAATCATCTGGTATAGTACCTCTCCAAAACAATATCTGAACACACTGTATGTATAAGGGGAAAAAGCTGAACTTCATGGGCAACAAAGAATATTAAGCCTGCCGCGATCAGTAGATCGTCACTAAGGGATTTGTCTGCATGCATAAAAATCATGGGGGGAAAAAATCCTCCAGGACTCCTGATGCTGAAACAGCTGGATGGTCGATTTGCACAGTCAGAGACGAGTGCTCAATCCGCACTGAGCGCAGAAATATAACCCACAATCTCTGTAGTACCGTCCTTGTGTAAACACTTTGCTTGTTTTGAAAAATGAAATACACGAGCGACAACACATTTAGAAGGTTTTTTTTCTCCAGTTTATGTCCAAAGTGAGACAAGCATCCTTCTCAGTTTGCCAGACTGATGCTGTGGTCAAAGCTTGGTCGCGGGAACAGGGTGTGCAGTTATTCTGTTGGAGTGGTGGCAACTGGGCTGAGGATGGGAGTCGGTAAGTCCCTCATAGGACTCATAGGAGAGATGGCCTTGTGGCTGAAGTACTCTACTACTTGGCTGGGCACCTCTGCCAGAACACATTTGGCCAGGGCGGCAGGTGATGCCTGCAACAAAGTTAGAGAACAGCTGGAGTTGTTAAGACAATTGTTAAATATTGTTTTAATCTGTGATAAGGAACATAAAGGTTATAAGGTTTCTCATCTACATCTAGAGCCTCTGGTGGCAATAATGATGTTCTTTGTTTCAGACAAATTTTTAAAAGTACGTCAGAGTAAGACCTCTATTAGATGGCACCTGTTGTGTGCATTACTCTGTACAAAGTCTGTTCTGTCTCACTCCCAGGAGTTACATCAACCAAAATAATAAGTCCTGCAGTGTTTGTTTTACTGTATTGCCACTGATTTATTCGTGTTTTTCTTACTATTAAGGGGCAATCTACAGTTGCACAGTAGCATAAAGTTATACATATACATTACAGGAACATAAATGTGGCAACATATCTTATAATTCATTTTCAACTTAAGTGACTTGCATGAACTGATAGTTTCAGACTGAAACACTAACCTAATATGCAGTAAGTAAATTAAAATGAATCTGATTCATCAGAAGTGGCCAGAACAGCTTTAGGTCTTCTTGCATTGACTGTCCGAATCTCTGTAATTCCAGCAAAGCAATGAACAACATTACTTTGAAATGTGTTCACTGATATGGCGTTTTGATGGTTGTGGCTGAATTGGCTGATGTGTACTATCAGATGAATGCAGAGTCAGGAAAAGATTTTATTTAGTTTATGCATTAACTCGTTATTCCGTGTATTCTGTGCATATTTTCAGAAAATAGGGAGACATGAACAAGGATCTATAACAGACGGTGCAATTATACATCGGAAAAATTACTAATTGGATGTAACAACATTAAGAAACCGTTCTCGTGTGTGCACATTTCTGGATTTCCTCCAGTCCATGATGGCCATCTGTAGCAGTTGAAAAACCAGCAAAAGCTGCCTGTTTATTCTTTTAAATGACAAGGGCTTAATAAAATTATAATAATTATTATTTTTGAGAGCATCCCATGCTAAGCAGTCACACAGAGCAGGATTGAAAGGAATCCTGAACAAGTCAACAAAAGCAGACAGATGGAGAGAAGGACTGACCGTTTTGAAGTCTCTGAAGGGCACAAACTGCACAATGTCTCTGAGGACCGGCTCGCCCTTCGGTGAGCGTAGGACTCCATCGTCTCCATCCAAAATTTGCATGTCTGTGAAGTCGGCATTGCCCACACCAACAATGATTATGGAGAGAGGCTGGTAGGAGGCTCGTACAATGGCTTCACGTGTGTCTGCCATGTCAGTCACTACACCATCCGTGAGGATGAGCAGGATGTGGTATCGCTGGAAGAAGATAAAACCTTTCACTGTGAATTAATCCATGCTAACGTTAACCCATTTCAACCGCAACATGTGGTTCTAAGCTCAGTGTGCGCTGTCATCTGAAGGAGGCCTTTCATGCTGTTCTGGATCATTTTACAGCCTCTGCTGAGTAGAAAAGATTATGTGTTTGTGTTAGTTAGTCAAAAATGTTACATAGAAAACAACAGAGTCCAAAACAAATAATAATAAAAAAAAAGAGCATAAGATAAAGAACAACTAGATCACAAGCAGAGACACCACATGTGTGTCCGTGTGCGCAAAATTAATTTCAAGTGTGTAATTACTTGAGCAGCATGGACCCAGGATATTAACATGGAACAATGTACTGTAAACACTTCGGATTGGTCCAATGAGTCGAAGTTTGTTTGCTGTTACTGTTCAAAAGGCAGACTGACATTTAGGAATAAATTATAATGAAGGTCAGTGCAATCACAGTATGTGTAATAGTTCAGAACACAATGTCTGTGCAGGCGGTGGATCAAAATCCTGAGTCTTTACTCTCAGCATTAGGAAACATGAGCAGCAAGTAACTCTATTAGACACACTTTAACTGCTGTACAAAAAAGGAAATGATATCAAAATATGTTGAATGAAATATTGTCAATACAGCTCTGTATGATTTAAAAAGTACTACTTGTTTTATAATGGGCTCCTACTTCTTTTGGACCAAAGGAAATTACTACTATTAGCAATGCTGTCTTGAGGAATTTCACTGGGAGGCAAAAAGAAACCCCGGGAAAAACAAAAAGGCCGTATAAAATAAAGAACCAAATATTTCTGAGGAAAAAGAAAAAAAGAGTAAAAATGTGCACTCACAGAAGCATCTTTAATGTTGCCGTCACCTGCCGCCACCTTGGCTAGCCTGTTAATGATCGGAGCAACGTTGGTAGGGCCGTACAACTGGATCTTAGGAAGGCAGTTCTGGTATGCCTCAACCACTCCTTGGATCTCTGATCAAAGCAAGAGCGGATTGAAGAAAACATCATCACAGGTACCTACACCTGTCAGTTAACAAGTCCAGGCTGAAGTGTACAGTCAGATGACTCATTTGCTGAATACTAACAAACTTGGCCTGAATTATTTTTGTTGTTGTTTTTCACAATTTGAAGACGGACACTTTAGGTTTCAACCAATCAGTTATGAAATCCATGAATATTATCACATTAAAACACTAACTTTTAAGTAAGTACAAAATTACAGAGAGACAGAAATGGTTGCACCTAATTAGTTTGTGTTATTTTACCGGTGGTGTAGATGCTGTTTCTACTACTATCAGTGGAGGTAAACAAAGCCCTTCAACCTACCTTCACATTCATCATCCTCTGGGTTGAAATTAATGGCAAAGTCATGGGACACCTGTGAGTGGGGAACGAGAGGAGAAAGTGTGAAAGGCTTCCAATTTAGGATTTGGTGAAGAAATCGAACCTTTTTTTACTTCCATGTTTTGTTTTTTACTGCAATTCTGTTAAAAAATGTTAGGTGAATACAAACGTTTGATCTAAATAGAATCAAAAAGAGCAGTTGACCAAAACTGAAGACAAGTTTTCTGTGTGCTCATGTTATTCCAGTAAAAATTACAGTTTTTCAAATGGACCAACTGGCTGACTGGACTGGACTGGACTGGGAAACACACATTTGGCTTAGAAAATTACAAGATAACGAACTGATTGAAACTAAGCAGTTAAATACCCGGGACGACAATGATGATGATAAGAAACAGGTGAGTACATGGCTGAACTAAATCTAACTAATGACACAGGAAGTGAAACAAAACATAATGCACACAGTAAAACAGGAAACACATGGAAAAGTCATATAAGGTAAACACAAGACAGCAGGATAATAAGACACAGGGTAAATATAATAGTGACTCACATCGCGTGGTTGTCCAACAAGAGGATTAGGTTTTGGGGTTTTTTTTTAACTAATCAAGGGGAAATACTGCATTTCCTAAGATTAGTCAAAGGCAAACTAGATCAGATCAGGTGGTAAACAGACAACAACATCAAGAGTTGTGATTAAAATGTTCATCAAATATTGCCGAAATTTGACACGTATTGTTTTTTTAACGAGGCTTGCGTATGTCCCATAATGGTGCAGTCTATCTATGCTATTTGTATACATATCCCGAACCAATTATTCGTCACACTATACAGTAATGAGCATAAAGCATGTATTACGTGCTTAATATCTGTTTTTTTTAAAACAGGCTTTGCACCCACTCTTCTTTTAAATGTTTTTTTCCCTGCAATCCAAATGTCAGATACATTTTGTTTATCTCAAAGCTGTTTAATTGGCAAAAATAAAATCCCCCTCTCAATCCATCCTCTCACAAGAAACTGTTTTTTTTTTTCCCCACAGGCACCAACTGTCAGCCAGATCAGTGACAACTGACTCTTCTCCAGCTGGCTACTTTTTTTTAACGTCACTTTTGTAAATCACGTCTATAACGTGATTTACAGCCTGAAGTGAGTCACAGTGTAGAGTGTTTAACAACAGACTTTCTCACATGACGCAGCAGTACAACACCCAAGTGTAACATTAATGACATTATAATGTCTAATAATGCTATTAACAGCCGTCTCCCTTTTAAATGGTCCATTTGTGTGCTTCTGATTGTGCCTCTGGTTCACATATAGCTTTCAGAGACACTTAGATGGAACAGAGCATTTTTAGGCACTGGTAATATTATTAGTTTCATTTGAGCTATTCCAACTGTTGTATGACAGTCAGACATTAATATTACAATCTTAAAGAAACTGTAGTGTTCGTAACATTTTTTTTGTTCCTTTGATCGTATAAAATACTGCACTAGTTGTTGTGAATGTGCCTCTGTGGTCAGGAGATTATTTGCATGAATATGTGCCACACTCACTCCTGAGCAGTTTGCATTCAGCAGGTGGCTCTAATGGCAGTCACAATCAAGCTAAAAATCAAGGATACTTTCCGGCCACCTGGGAAGCACATAAGAGGTCACTTGGAAGAAAACAACTGGCCCAAGACCAGATGCAAATGAAGATCGTGGTTGTTTGAAAGGCAAACCAAGGAGACGTACGTGCAAAAACAATCCTAATTTCATTATTGACTAAACCTTTGGAAGTTTTTTTTCTTCTGTATTTAAGATTTAAATAACACACATTTAATCACGAGTATCAGCAGTTACAGCCAAGAAAGGCTTCATAGTAAAATGAAAAAGGTCAAAGATTTTGCAATGAAATGTGTAGAAATAATACAACTCAACTACTTGTTACTTGTTTTGTATTATTTGTGCTGTGTTAGAAAAAATTATTTATTCTTTTTTTATTCATTAATTCCCACAGCTCATACTGTATGTGATAAATCTTTAGCATTAAATTAACATCTTTAATACTTATGCATAATGCATAATAAATGGTACCGCGGTCAGAAGAGCCCTCGCACTTCTGGCACCTAGTACAGTCCCTAACCTATGAGTCCACAGATGCACTTTATGATTTATCGAATAGCTTAATTTAGAATCACCTGCGCCACCAGCGACAATAGATCAACAGGACACGGTTTAAATAAAATTGGCTCCTGTGAGGAAATCACTGCTATGGCAAATTCAGAAATTAATAGTTTGCATTATTGAGCTGCAAAGCTGAGCATGATTGAAATGATAATTATGAGTGTTTCCTACTGAAGAATAGCACATTACAATCTTACATTAAACACAGGCCCTTCTGGTCTGATAGACTATGTGAGGATGGTGTTTCGTCCGTGTGTGTGTGTGTGTGTGTGTGTGTGTGTGTGTGTGTGTGTGTGTGTGTGTGTGTGTGTGTGTGCTCACTGTTCACATGACAGACATCTCCCAGGGGCTCTATTTAGAATCACCGAGGGCTTTCGGTTCCCAAAGTCTAATTTGCTTAAACAAATGCTCTCACACTCATGAATTCTTATGTAAATTGAGCATCAACACTCTGGGGCTTCTGTGTCATTGTAACGTGATATTTTCTCGAGACAAGTGGATATTTTAAGACGAGGGGCTTATGAATAAAAATACCCTCGGTAATTAGTTTTAAATGTGAAATTTTGAATGACAAATTGTGTCCTGGAACAGGTCATGAAAAATGGCTCACGTAACGTCAAATCCCAGATTAGTGGAAAATACCTGGTTTCGGTAAGAGCACACTTCTATACAGCACACATCATTATCACTGGAAGAAGCACAGTGTTTAGAACAGAGGAGTAAAAAGGGAGAACAGAGATGCACACAAAAAATACTCACCTCATAATTCGGAGGGATTCTGGCGCCGAACCCCAAAGCTGAAAATCGCTTGTCACTGAAACGATAAGCAAATTAATCAGTTACAAATTAAAGCAACTGCATTTTAATCTGTGGTTGCCTTTTGATTGCAATCTGGAAAATATTGATGGCTTATCCATCTGTTTGTATTTCTGAGGGCATACCTCATGCTTGTTTGCATTTTAGAACGTGTTAAAAGCTTGAATTACAATTTGAAATCTGTCCCACAGTCAGTGCAGACAGCATTTGCACCTGTTCACAGAGCTTCTAACAATTTTTAGCCTCTTCATTTTTCACTGTACCATTTAGATGGGAAGATATTACTTCAAAAGTCTGTTAAGCTGGATTCGCTGCCTCCAGTCAGAGGCCAGGGTGCACAGTTTGTATGAATAACAAGATAGTACACTCCAGATAAAGTGTATTATATTTGCCCACTACAATTTTATTTGCGTGTCTGAATTCTAAGTATGGATATCCTTTATGAAATGAAAAAGCAACGTCCTGTTCAGCTTTAAAGTAAACTTGAACCTGACCCTGAACCCCACACCTCAGCTGTAGACAGCAAGTGTTTGCAGCACACTAATGGGATTCAGTGCCTGTAACTCCACTGCACAGCAATGCTGGAAAGTTACTCACAGTTACACAGTACCTGTGTGGAATATCTTCCTCTAGCATTCACTCAGACATTCAAACATGAAATGCACAACAAATGCACACTACCTACAATACAAGACATGATTTTTATATCTTCATGACATATCTTACAGCTCAGCTTTGTTCTCGTTGTCCTGTTTCCATTTTTGCTCTTTTGATTTGATCTGTTTTGAAAGCCATGGGTTTAACCAGGCGGGATAGGAGCAAAAGACACATTTGGGTTGCATTATGGAAACTGAAGGATATTGTTTTGGTCACTCACTTTCTGTTACACCCCATTAGAGCATCCTGTTCATTAGCTTTATTGAAAAAAACTACTGTATATGCAGTATACAAATACATACAGTAATGCCTGTAAAGTAATCTAATGTATTCCGGCAAACAAAAAGTATTTACAGTAATATTTTGGGAATTTCTGGGCATTTAGAGTAAGCACTGGAGCTGTCACGACTTGTTTTCAGTCACATCAGGGACTCTTTGCCTACAGACAGCTTTGTCTAATGGCCGCTTCTGTTATCAGGACATTTATCGATTTCATGCCTTCATCACTGACAAGCCAACCCAGCTCCGTGCAATCGCAAACAACATCTTCAGCTCTTGGTTTGGGGTTGAACAAACATTTTGAGATCATGTCTTTTATTCATTTATTCAGGACATGGTGTGGGTGCCTCAGAGGGTGGCCAGCAAACTGCACAGTGTTAGGAAGTTGTGTTATTTGGTGCATGGACAAGTGTTGATTGGAGAGCCTTTTATCCACTTATAGTGGCTAATGTGGCTTTGAGGCAGCTTTTCAGAGCTATCAGAAGTGTTTGATTAACTGGTGTTTGTGGACTTACATAAACACTGGCACAGAGATGATTTTCACACTTTCAGAGGGAGCAATAACTCTTAACTGCCTGATAACTATTGAAAGAACTAACTTCGGCTTGACAAGTTTTAGTTGTACTGCAATTAGTAATAGCTGTACCAGGATTGTTATTTTACTACCACAGAAATGACTGGTTATAAGGGCCTGAGCAGTAACAGTGGGAAGGCCCCATTGTATTTGCGCCATTTGTTATTATTTATGAAGTAATGAAGCCTAAAAGTACTCAAAATTAGCACATGTGTAAAGTCTGGTGAAAAGTTACATATTTTATGGTTTCAAAAAAGTTTTGCTCTATAGCGCCACCTAACACATCTTTAATGAAGTACTACCAAGACATAGTTCGAGCTACTTGAATGAAGTTTGTTACACACGAGTGGGGTCCACTCATGGAAACCCAACAGGAAGTCCACCAGGCCTTATACTTTTTTGAACTTTTGACTTTGTCCAAACAACTTCCTCTTTGGCCAGTTTAAACTTCAGATGTTGC
Source organism: Diplotaxodon limnothrissa (assembly GCF_057381915.1). NCBI lineage: Eukaryota > Metazoa > Chordata > Actinopteri > Cichliformes > Cichlidae > Diplotaxodon > Diplotaxodon limnothrissa. Next base: position 20,637,358 of record NC_140596.1, read on the forward strand.
CTATATTAAAGTGTGGCGCTTTTGATTGTTGTTGAAGGGCATGTTGGTGAATTCCAATAATTTGCCATGAAATTTTGATTGTACTATTCCTCTCAGGCTGATTGCATTCACCTTAAAACCAATGTGGTGATGCATGCCATGGTGCCATGCCTATTCTGCATGAAAGAGGAAATTGTTGTTGAAGTGCTTGGCAAGCTTGAAAAGTCAAGAAATTTGCCCCACTTCTCAAGCCTAATGACAGCTTTCTTGTTTTTTGGGGGGGGGGGGCTCTGATCACTGAATATGGTAAAACGGCTCCACAGCACCACCTACAACATTTCAAAAAATCATCCCCTGCACTGCATTTCATCTATCTGTCTGAAATTTGGCAGCCTCGTGCAGTGTCCTGAGATCTCTTGGAACCATAACCAAAATCCAACAGGAACTCAGCCATTTTGGATTTAAAGTGTAATTTCAGTGCAATTTATTTATTTATTTATTTTGCCATTTTCAGGCCTTTTACATTAAAAAAATCCTGCTAAAGATATTTTCAGACATGATCTTTGGTGAGTCCAATCTAAAGACCTTAGTAACATTAAATTGCAAAGCTTTTGAATTTTCGTAAAAGGTCATGTCTGTTGTGACCAGAGATGGGCAGTAGCGCGTTACTTGTAACACGTTACTGTAATCTGATTACTTTTTAAAGTAACGAGTAAAGTACGTGCGTGTGCTACGATGTAATGGGAAATTCACCGAGAAACGCGCAGATTCTTTCACTGACCGCTGCGGCACACCTGCACCAGGGCAAACCTCCGCCTACCCCACTCCTGCTTTACAGGTGAAAATAGAGCAAAATGACCGCTAGTCTTTGACTTTATTTATTTTCTGCTGTGTTTCACTTGCATCTATTTGAAAGAGTGAGTGTAAACACAAAAAATATTTTATTTTATGTGCTGGAATGTGCAGAAAATAGGTTTAAATGTTAAACAAATTTCTTCCAGTCAGAGAATGTTGCATATAATAAAATTTTTACTTGATGCATAAAGTTAAAAGATTAAAACTGATAAAACAAGTTTTTAAAAAAAAGAGACTTTTCCATTTGATTACATTTTGTATGATGGATTATGCAGAAAAAGCAGAATTGGGCTGAAAGATCTATCGCTTTATTACCTATTCAGGTTGTAAATCGTGTTTTTAAAAAGTAACTAAGTAACTAAGTAATTAATTACTTTTGAAAATAAGTAATCAGTAAAGTAATGGGATTACTTTTTTGGGGAAGTAATCAGTAATTAGTTACTGATTACTTTTTTCAAGTAACTTGACCAACACTGGTTGTGACTCGCCAAATGTATTCGCCACAGGAAACACCAGAAACTCAGTTGTACATTGTCCAGTCTCTTCCAAACTTGACGTTTGATGGGACTCTGGAGACATCTATGTGCCTATATTACGCTGCACTTATGGCGCCGCCAAGTGGCAACAGGAAATACGCGGTGTGTGATAACTGGCAGTTCCACGCATGATATACATAAAATAGTTAATGGGTATTATGCATCTCCAAGGTACTCATTATTGTTGTTGTTACAATCTAAGGACTTTGCCATAATCTGGGACTATAATAAATTATCAGCTTGTAGTTTCAAGGCATCACTGATTATGGCTCACAAGGCAAACAGGTGCCCGTGTAACATTAATGTATTCTTATTTTTGAATACGTATTCCAGCTAATGCGCTAAAATACTCCAGTAACAGTGCTCCACTGACATTTATAGACTTCCTGTTCAATAGATTGGGCAAGTGATACCACAGTATGAAAGCAGCTCTAATATCCCCTTTAACAATTAAATGTTTTCAACTGAAGTTAAATCCATTTTCATCGAGGAAAAAAAAACAGCCTTCCTTTCCAACTGAATACAGGCTTTACTCCCACGATTTTGACCTTTCAAACACATCGAGGCATTCTGTATCAATGCAAGATAATAGGAAAGAAAAAATGTTTTGGGTTTTGTATTGGTTTTTACCAGCTTTGCCAGTGTAAAGAAAGAGCTTTAATGAAAATATTTTAATGTGGAAGCAGTTATTCAAGCTGAGCCAATTTTGCTTTGGCGTGTATTCTGTTCCTGTTATTGTTTACATAGAAAACTGATTATCCTGGCCCCGGGACTGTTGTGATAACACAGCAAATACATTTCATGAAACTTATTAAATATGATATGACATAGGATCGGCCCAGACGAGAGAACAGAGGAGACTGGCCACAAGTCATTTTCATCATATGAATTTTGCCCAAAGTCCACGGAGGTCACAGTTTTCTCCTCTTCATCAGCACACGTGAGGAGCCACAGGGCGATGTGCCCGGTGTAATAGCCCTCTCAGCAAGGTAAACGAGCCTCTACCCACACAGACAAAAGCTAGTCACTCCAGCTCTGTAATGCACTCCTCTGCACGGACTCTAAAATCCCACATCACCTATATTCACTAAAGGCTAAAAGGTTTGCTTGCCCACATTTTACACCTCAATAACAATTCCAAGGGAAGGGCTGCCTACACTTGCAGCCGCTGTTGGCCCAGAGACATGTTTCCATGTATGATGCTGGTGTGCATCAGTGTAAACATGGATGCAATAAAGCCACAAAGATGAACTGAAAATTCACAGGCAGGATTTCAGTGTCTCCGGCGCTATCGCTTGCATGCTATAATTAGCCAGACAGTGCTCCTGATATTCAATAGGAGGATCTGCATAAATCAGGAGTTGGGGTGTTAATCCTCATCTGGCTTACTTTTGACAGATGAGAGGGTCTTTCTCCAAAACAGATAATATCACAAATTATTTTTCATTAATTAGCAAATACCTGCAAGTATCCTAAAGATATTTTTTTACACATCGATACTGTAATATTTGTGCTCTGTTGGCCAATCATTAAAAATACATGTGACTGAAGTCAAACATTATAACTACAGTACATCAGCCAGTATTTACAGTAAGAGGAATCCTCAGAGGAAAACAGGCTTCATGCTGCACCACCTCTGTCTTTACATCAGATTCTACACCATGCTGTTATTTCTCCAGCCATAATGCCTCCCACTTCTTTTTGAAGTGCCTGCTATCCTGGTGTCAGCCCCTATCTCAGCATGTGTTCGTCTGTATCAGGGTAATGAGCCTGTGCGAGCTAAGAAGGAGGACCAATCGCTGCAACAGATGCTGAGAAGAAACTGTATCAGTCAGCTATCCACAGGAGAAGCAGCCACATGCAGCTTCCTATGAGAGCAAAGAAACTATGACAGACATGTAAAACAGCACGACAGCAAGAAGCGCCACATACTCGCAGGTAGAGTTAGGCTACTACCTGTGACACGCAAGACTAAAAATATTTAGCAGCTACGCGGCAGGAAATGAAAGTTACATAAGAATGATTATGATTTGATCAACATGGCAGGAACAACATAGCACTGTATAGAAAATAATGAAATAACAGAAGGTACACACGGAGATGTCTTTAGTTTTTCGTTTTTTTGATAAAAGTTTTCTTGGCTGCACATCCATGATGACAATCTCCTGTTCCATAACATCTTAAAATGTGAACTTGCTGCCATGTTCCAGAAACCAGTCTGAGCTAATCTGAGCTTTGTGACATTGTGTTTTATCCTCAGAAGATGGGTACACTGTGGTCATAAAGGGATGGACATGGTCAGCTATAGTACTCGGGTGGTGCTCAGTTGGGACTAAGAGGCCCAAAGTGTGCTGAGAAAATATCCCCCAAACCATTACACCCCCACCAGGAGCTTGAAATGTTGGCACAAGGCAGGATGGGTCCATGCTTTCATGTTGTTTACATCAAATTCTGACTCTGCCATCTGAATGTTGCATTAAAAATAGAGACTCGTCAGACCAGGCAACATTTCTCCAGTCTTCTATTATCCAATTTTGTGCAAATTGTAGCCTCAGTTTCCTGTTCTTTGAGACACGAGTGGTACCTGGTGTCCTGTTTGAAGGGTTCCTGTTGCATTCCTATCAGCTGGAAGCACTCTGGCTATTCATCAATAAAGCATTTTCACCCAGAGAACTGCCCTTGACTGGATATTTTGGACCATTCAAATTCCAATAAATCAGTATTTTCTTAAATACTCAACAGCAACAAACATGCCAGGTTTAGAGTCACTTCCTCACTTCCCACTTCCCCATTTTAATGTTTGGTTAGAATTTCAGCAGCTTGTCTTGACCACATCTATATACTTGAATGAGGTGCTACCATGTGATTGGCTAATTAGATATTCGCATTGCCAGAACAAGTGTGCCTAAACTGGGTGCCAGTTTAGTTTACAGGGTGCTCAGGCTAAATCCAATGGCCCGGGTTCAACTCTAACCCAAACACTTTAGTCTCACTTCATTTTATTTATTTTTCAATCTACGACGCCTGAATGGATTCGAAAGAAATCCCCATATTTGATAATTACTCTCTGTCCATCAAAATCTGATGTCTGCAAGATTTAAATGCCGGTGGCTGACAGGGTGAAAAAGGTCAGAATGTCACCTATCTCGCACACAGGCAGAGGGAAGAAAACTAATGTTTACTTTGAAATTGCCTGATGTAAAATGACCGTAAAGGAGTACATCCACAAAACTGCATAAGTGTCCTTGACTGCTGCCACCAAGACCCATCTTCAAGCCCCAGATTAGCCTCATGCATAAATAATGCCAGCAGAGGCAAAACTTTACTTGCTCTAGTTTTTCCAGGTACAAACAGTTTTCTCATCTATAAGAAGATTAAAATGTATTTACTATCGTGAACGACGGTGTTTAAGCTGCAAGTTACCGCTGACTTTTTTCTTAAAACTGCAACCCGTCTGTTAGAGAAAATTAAAAGTGCCAAATTCATTTCAATGAAGGAATAAATGCGAGGGAAAGGAGCCGGTGGTCAATAGCTCGGTTCCCATAGTGTCACAAAAAACTGGCGAGCAAAGCTATAATGACCTGCAGGGTTCTCTGCCCTTCTGTTTCAACACTGCACTGTTTCCATTACAGTCCTAATGCTGTGGATCAGATGGAGTGGCTCCTTTCACTGGCAGAGATTCCACTGAAATGGCATGTGAGGAGCACTCTGCAGCTCTGCTTCACAACAGGAGACAGTGACAGTCCCTGTAGGCCACAAAAAGCCTTTTCTGAGAAACAAAAGATTGACAAACCTGTCATAGTCTTGACAGATCTCCCCCACAGCTATCAGAGCCTTTAGGTACTCGTTGGGCTGGTAAGGGTTGATGTAGTGCAAGGAGCAGCTGTTCCTGGGGTCTCCATTGGAGGCTGTGAAGTCAATGGCAACCTGGTGGGAAGAGAAAGAAATTGCAAAGTGTGCAACATGAACAGTTCATCAGAATCAGTTAAGCTTTTCTTTTGGCACTTGACTTCCTGCAAAGACTTTTACTTGGTTGCTTGAATGCTTATTATATTCCGAGCCATTATGAGTGAGGGAGCCTGAAATAAACCTAATGGCAGTATAAATTACATGATCAGAGGTAAGAACTTGCTTCTTTTTTTTACGCCCACATAGACTGAAGCAGCATCACCTCCCATACACAGTAGATCCAAGCAGCTAGCTATTTCAACAAGGGAGGACTGCATCTACCACAGCAGTCCTCATGATTAACATGCATTGCTTCTCTGATCCAGCCAGAAAGCGAGAATGTGCACTACAGAGGGCAAACCAAAGGGCAAGAGTTACAGAACATTTGAATTTATTTCATGAAACTGCCTCCAAGAAAGCTATGTGTGCACAAACAAAAAGGTCAGGAAAGAAGGAAACATACCAAAGTCTTCATCGAGTAGCAACATGATCGGTGTGCCGAGCACAATATGTAAGTCATGAAACTAGGCTGCAGTTAACAGCATTCAGTGACAGCGAAGCGTCATTAAAGACAGTCGGTTTAATTTACCGTAAAGTGAATTTGGCATCCTCCCATGATGTAGTCTAAGAAGGAGTAGACTCTGTGAAGCTGCGAGGCAGAAAAACACAAATCTTTCAGGCAAAACCGCAGAAGTTATGATGTCACCAGGTCATTAAAGCACACCAAATCTGTTCGCTATAAAGGTAAGAAAAAAATGTTGTGCTGTATGCTGAAAATGTAGTGGAGACTAAAAATGCTCTGGAAAGTCTTCCCTTTATAAAACAATAACAGAAACAGCAGCAGTGTCTATACCGCTTTGTAAACTGAGACAATGAAACACTGACTGATTCTCTCTAGGGTGTTGCTTCTTCTGAAGCATGTTTCTGCAGGAGTTTCCTACCTTGAGGTCAGTGAGAATGACAACTCCTGAATTTTTATAGTTTCTCTTCTTCTGTTTGTACTTAGGATTCATACAGTCCCACGACACCTTGAACAAAAGCAAGTGAAAGACAAAGAACAAAAGCAACAACCTGTGGCATTTTGAACATATCAAAGCAGCCTGACATTGTTTTTTCCTTCCATGTGTGCTGGATTTCAGCAGAGAAAAATCAGAGGCACACTGGGAAAGGATAAAATTGTTACACAGCTGTCTCTCCCCTCCCCTCCGCTCTGCTCCACCTCTCCATTCACTGACCTTATTTCCACTGGAAATTTTCTGCATTTCCCTGAAACTGGCGTAGAATTCGCCAATGAAGTCATGCTTCCCCCTGGAGTCATGATCCCACACTAGGCACTGTGGCGCACACACACATACAGACATTGTTTACTACTTTTGACATACAACAACTCATTCATATATCCCAGGTATACTCATAGAAAATCCATATACAAATCAAAGTGATGTATTTTCAGTGTTCTGCCCTGTTTGCTGACCCCAGCTGAATCACGCTGGTCATGCAGTTTCTGACTCACTGACTGTGGTTTTTGCAGTCACAGTTCTAAAACGTTCCCTACCTTGAGCTTCCGGTCTTCATCGCAGCTGCACAGGGATATGAGTGACACTTTGAAGGGCTCCCACACTGGATTCAGGTTGTTTTTAATCACCTGTTAGAGAACAAGTACAATAACAACAGAAGTAAAGTGTTAGAAACACATTAAAAGCTGTCGATGAAACCGGGGTGGGAATGTGGTAAGGTTACCTCAGTTCTGTAAACAAGTTGCTCGGTTTCATCGTCATTGATTCGATAGATTTCCAAAAATGGGTCCGACTTGCTGAAGAGATCCTGCAGAAACAGAGAAGACAAAACTGACTAACCCACTAGATCTGGAGGTGAGAAACAACCAGTTTCAGGAAAGATTTTTCTTCCTTTACTTGCTGTAAATCAGAAAAGGAAAAGTCTATAAAACTAGTATTTCTCTGGTTTTCTTTTTTAGCTTTATTCATTCATGGACTCTCGCAGAGGTCAATGTCTGTTAGATCAAAAGATATGAAATATCACATTTAACAGAAAGGATTTGGTTTAATTCAATTTGCAGTCTCTTCAAGCGTTTGCTAGCGTTTACAATGAAGCTGTGACGATTTCCACCCGGGCTTGGGTGCTTGTGATATCTCAGTATGCTTTTAGTATTTGTCCAGGTGATTTGTACAAATGTCTGCAGACACTAATTCATCGTTTGCTGATTGCAGGAGGAATAATTGTCAGGTAACTGTCTGCATGATTAAAGGACAGGAAGACGCAGCGTGGTGGAATTTTTGAATAAGACATCATTGAGGAAAGGGTTGATCTTTTATAAGCTTCTAAGTCATGCCATAGATTTTTCACTCAAGTATTGACATTTTCCTTCAGCAAATAGCTTGTACATGCTACGGCTGAAGTTCATTAGCAAAGTATTTGCGCTTTCCTTTGCGTGTTGCAACTTGCGCAAAGTGCATTTTAAACAGCCCCGGCGATCGGCTGTAATGAACACGATGAATTCAGATCAACTCACTAGTGTTTGTGTCCATTTTCAGTGTTAGTAAATGCCCCAATTAACTGAAAACACGTGGAACATTTTGGATCTTTTATAGTTATTTGTGGTAGCCTTGAATCATCCCCTGAGTCTCAAGTTCAGGCGTCTGAGAGCAGAGGCAACACTGATTATTGAGGTCAATTGATTCTTCTGGGAGGAAAACAAATAATTACTGTGTGTGCGTCTGCGTGTCTGTGTCGTTCTGTGTGCCTGTGTCGGCTGAGTGGGTGAGGGGGAGTTTTGTGTACAGCGAATGAGACGGTTAAAGATGCATTTCCCGCTACATTAGCCAGATACATCTCCTGAGGGATAGGAGCAAAAAAAAAAAAAAAAGAGCTGTAAGATCCTTACTTTGTTGCCATGACAACCACTAGCCAGTGGCATCAGTAGCATGGACTCATGAGGCAAACATGTCAAAATTCAATTTCAGGTTTACAATAACTGTAATGTTTATCATTAGCAGTTACCACCATCTATCATGCCTCCTAATTAATCCTTCTGCTCAGCAACGTGAACGGGCTGACATTCAGTATTTACAGCAGGTTGAGGGGATGCAACTGATGAGCAGCTCATTAGAAAGAGTCATGCTTCAGTCATCATCTGTTGTCCTTGTTAGATAATTTGCTATATGCAAGATGCCTGTCACAGCTAATTTATTTTGTTAAAAAACTACTTAAGAAGACATCCTGTCACTTGTAGCAGGAGGGCACTAAGACCCAGGCACAATTCAGGGGCCCAAGGTGAGAGCACCTGACCCTTTGAGAGGCTCATTAGGTGGGTTAGTTTTATTCCTGCTGTTTTACCTTTATTAGCTTGTTTCAGCTGGGATTATTTTACCGTAGGGATGTATGTGTAACCTGGGGTGCTGGGGCGTGAATGTAATAATAATTAGTATATAAGTAGTTTCGTTTTTTTGAACTTTCATCACGATCCTGGACCAGTGGTAGTCTCAAGGTGCAGTGAAGGTTGCCCAAAGTGTTCACTTTTAATCATTTTATTTCTCGTTCTCGGTAAACTCTAGCGCAGTGCTAATAAACAGCTTCTATTTGTATTTAGTGCTGTGGCTCCTACTGTGGGAGGTTATTGTTTTCTGTTAATATTTTATGTTTATGGTGGTACTGGTATTACTTTAGGTATTTTATGCTGGAAGTTGTGGGTTTACTTTGAGTGGAGTGTGGGTCATTCAGTCCAAGTACACTCCCAGCGTATCAGTTTGCTGATTGTCACACCAACATAGCGAGACTCCTTAACTTCTGACGTTTTGTTTTTTTTATAGGCTTGGTTATACGAGCTGTAGTTACCCAGCTTGAAATAAAAACCTTTGTTACAGCATCTTGACCCATACTGATTGTTGGTTTTCTTATTGAGTCTCAACAGTGCAATTTATTCAAGTGCTCCACACTGATAAGCTGTGATAAGTTTATGGAAGTTTAAAAATCAGGGCATTCATGAGGTTCTTTTGGAGGATGCCCAGAATCTGTTTGTAGTGCCTGCATAACCTACAATATGTTGGATTACATGTGGTTAGGGACATGACTCCACATGTAAATATAAATATTACAAGTTTGCTTCTGCCACAGTTTTTGCTCTTGCCTTTCTGTGTTCACTGTTTTTCTCCTGTCATCCCAGCTGGTAGCTGTACATAGCTGCCCATCCCTGAGCCTGGTCTCTTCCTGCTAATAGCAGGAAGGGGTTTTCTTTCCAATATTTGCTTTGCAATCTTTACAGTTGCGAAGAAAATGGTTAAATGTATACATTGTGCTGATTGGGGTATCTACAGTTTCATGAATGGGAAAATTGTCTTATTAATATAAAGAAGGTTTCCAGTCGTAACTTCTTTTCTTTTTTTCTATCTAATAAAAAACACCACAATTTCAAAATAGACAACACCTCTCCTGCAGCTCTACATTGAGCATCCCCAATGAGTATCACTTAAAAAAAACATCTCTCGGGTGAAAGCCTTGAACCTATTGCACCACAACAACACTATCCTGATCTGCTCTGAAGACAGCTGGCACCGACCAAAGTCTCCATTCTCGTTCTGTCTCTGACTTGAATTACAATATGCTGAAAACTTGCTATGGATTTTTGGTTTCCACTCATGCCAACGACAGCCTGCCTACCCCAGCTTTAACACAAATATCTGCAACATTATCTCCTCCCATCTGAGCAGAGGACACTGAAGAAATGCAATTTTTTTTTAGAGATGCCAGCACTGTTCAGAGGCATGTTTTGAAAATGATGGAAAATTTCTTACAACCAGCTTGTCTCTTATATCCAAACCAAGTTATGCCCACAATCCTAAAAAATTAAGCTTATATGTAACTTCAACAAGAAAAATCTGTGATCTTTTGTCTGCTTTCCTGAGTGCTCCCCAATCCCATCCTGTCAACATCATGAGTGTAGTCAAGGGTTGTCAAACATAGGGCCCCAGGGCCAGAATCGGCCCCATAAAGACTCTAATCAGGCCCACTGGAAAATGTGAAGCAAGATGTATTGTTGGGATTTTTAACTGTATTCTTAAAAGTTTTGCAGCTTCTCTGCTGATAAAGATCTCCCCTTATCTACACCAAAGTAAATGATAAAGTGGGCTTTACGTGGCCCACAGTGTAAAATGAGTTTTACATCCCAATCCGCCATCTCTCCATCTCCACCTCACACTGGTCACTGCATCCAAGCATGTCTGTCTTCATCTTTGTCTTCACCACCATCAGCATCCAGACTCCACTGGGTCCTGTCCTATCACTGCTGGGACTACTTTCTATGATGTTTCCTCAGAGTCTAATCACCAAATAGGTTATTAATTGACTTCTGTATCTTAATAAATGATGTTCAGTTCTTTCAAAAGGTGTCTCCTCGCTAACATACAATGGGTTATTTTTGGAACCAAAATTAAATTGTCTTTGCTCCTAAATAAAATCAGTATCTAATCACAGTCTATATTGTTTGTTCAGAGCAAATGAACACTTTTGCATCTGAGTGGCAAGTGACTGCACATCATTTCTCTAAAAGTAAGTAATTTATTTGGGTTAGAGTGGTTTCTCCAGCATTTCAACAGAAACTGGAGACTTGGGGCAGCCATTACGAGGAGGAGAAAATGGACTTCACAACAAGGATTTATTTTTATTATTTTGTACTCCATGTGTTGGAGTCGGGTTCAATTTCACTGTCAGTGTGGCGGTAAAATTCAGAGTGGAATTCCAAAAATAAATGCACATGCTGTAGAAAATTTGAATTTTTTTCCAAATAGAGCTGGAAATCAAAGGGCAACCTGTGAGTCTTGAGTCCCGAGGCTCATTCCTGAAAACATGGTGTGACTACAGATCATCAGAGTTGTAACTGGATGTAAACTCCCGCTCTCTTTTTGATTGAAACATGCCTTCAGCAAAGTCTGACAGCATGAGTCCGGGAGAAGCTAAGGTCAGTGATATGCAGCTTTAAAGTAGATCAACATTTAATAACACAAATAATTCTGAATACTAATATAATTTGTATATAACAGCATGGTTTTTTGTGAGAAAATATTCCCTTCTGTGAGCATAAATTTAATGCCATTGAATTACTGTGGATGGATTTCTTAGCCTATACAGTATCATGACAGGAGGATTCTCATATTACTCACCATCTAATGCTTCTAAACCGCGTCTAATAAAACAACTGTGTTGGTGTTTCAATCAAAAACGTGTACTCCTCTCACCTTATCATCGAGCTTCTTGGCACAGAAGGAGAGTTCCACATATCCGTTGTTGCCAGAAATTTCCTCAGCGTGCACCTAGAAGGAAAAAGAATTTGGCAGTGATGTTTTTGTGTTTGCATTTCTATTATTACTGTTAAAAGAAATGTGACTTAAGACTGTGATATATATTTCCAAAACACGACCTTAAAGCTCGCAAACATGACTGTCGTGATTCAAGCTCCAGAATATCAATACAATATCATTTGTCAGCATTTATAACAAACTATCGCCAATAATTAGTGGCTCCATTTTTTTTTATTGCATTAGCTACTGGAGTGAATCGTGCTTTTATTTCAAAGTGTCCTTGAGCAAGACACCGAAGCTCAAAATCCTCCTGATGAGTAATTTTATGAAAGCTCTCTGTCATCACTGTGTGAATGTGCATAAATGTGGGAACGGGCAGACACATTGTGAGGCTCTTTGGAAAAGAGATTTTTAAAAGCTACGTAAATGCTATCCATAAAGGATAAAAGAGACGTTTACGTCAATGCAAAGTTAAACAGACAAATCCACAAATTACACGGCAAATAAAATTCCACTCTTGTAAAACTTAAATGCCCCTGTGTGACTCAAATATCTATCATCAGTTATAATGAGTATTTGTACTGTTTTGATTTTCTATTGCAAATGAAAGTGATTTTAGAGTGAAGTCCTGTAAAACGTTTAACCAGTAGGTGAAAAGAAGAATGAGTGAGTAAAAATGCAAGAAGAAAAAACATCAGAAAAATACTCCAAAGTTAGTCATCACTTAACTACAGCACTGTACAAGAGTGCAGAGCCACCCCTCATTTCTTTATTGTTTGCTAGGAAAATGAGAAGTGCCATCATTTATTGAAACACGTGCAAACAGATGTGGATATTTGGTATGAGCACCACTTATCCTTTGACGTAGTCTGAACTTTCTTAGGCAAGCTTTCCTTTCATTCCTTTAAGTAGTCTTCAGGAATAGTTCTCCGGGCTTCTTAAATGATAGTCAAAGCTCTACTTTATAAATTTTGTTCTGTTTTCTGTCACAATGATCGCACACTCCTTTAGTAATTTCTGTGGAGCTCTGGGGAGATAAATTCTTGACTGATAATTTACCCATGTCATCTTTACTGGTTGTGTGTTTGGGATGGTATTGCATGATGAAATCCAGAATCTATCCAAATCTGCCGGCACTTTTCCATCAACTTTGAAAAGATCTCAAACACCACCTAGTGAAATGCAGCCCAAACCGTGACAGAGCCTCCGCCGTGTTTTAAAGATGGCTGCAGACACTCACTGTTGTACCTCTCTCCTGAACTTCTCCATACATACTGATAATGGTTTGAAACAAAAAATTCAAATTTGGATTCATTACTCCATCAGATCTGTTGCCACTGATTTTCAATCCAATTCTTGTGTAAGTTTCATACCTCAGCCTTTGCTCCCTGTTTCCCTTCTTTAAGAATGGCTTCTTGACAGCCACCGATCCACAGAGACCATTTCTGATGAAGCTTCAGTGAAAAGCAGATGGATCACCTGAAGGGCCAGATGCATCTCTCAGGTCTTTGGAAGGACCAGACTGGAAGGTTCATCTGCTGTAGATCTTTTTTTTTTTAGACCCAAAACCTTTGATTTTGACTCCCACATGTCCAGTTTCCTTAAATCTTTTAAGGAGAAACTGCTGATGATTACAAGATATGCCAAGTTGTCTGTGTTAACCTGAGCAATGACCTTACTAGTGCAAAAATACTATTTTGTGCCTGTCAAACTTTATTATCTTTGACATTTTTAGTTGATTAAGTTACAGAAATAGAAACATTTCTTTGACTAAATGTGTTTTTGTGACAGGCTACAAGATAAAAATGGTTGGGTTCTTTTAGCTGTCTGTTATGTGTAGACAAAATATTGGTTAATCCCTTGAGTTAATCTTTTTTTGCACTTGAAAGATACAGGTCAGTGTTTATGGCTCAACAAACAAAAACAGTCCTCTGAAAATAGTTAGGTTGAACTAAAAACCAGTGGAAAAGCAGCCTCCAAAGAGAAATTGTGAAAGACCTTCAGAAAACCTGGGAAATGATTCCTCAAGACTACGTACTAACAAGAAACTCTGACTCCCTGGAAGCAAAATATAATAAAATGACTGGCTTGTAGTATAAATGATCTCTACTTTCTTTCAGAATACTCCAAAGCTAGTCTTTACTGATTTGTTTCTTATTTATTTGAAATCCTTCGAATGCTGCTACATTGTTCTACAGTGCCTACATATTTTATACTCTGTAAATGACACCTTACATTTGTAAAAAAATTACACGGTAAATGCAAATTACAGGTTGCAGTCTACCTGCTTGCTTGTAACAGTAATATTTCTGTGCACATGCATATGCACATAATTCTATGTTTTTTATTGTAAAAACAAATAGTTGAAGCTCGTTGTGATCATTAGCATTTTTTCTTGGAGTGGCTTTTACTTGGTGTAGGATTAAACCAGGGCGTGGAGAGACACCTTAGCTAGAAGCTTACTGATGTGTCAGGTTATCACCTCAACTTGTGAATTTACATTGTTATAGATGTAAACGTTACCACAACAAAACAGTAAAGTTGTGCTAGTTATCAGATTTTTTTCCACTTTCCACGTTTGTTTAGAGAGGAAGAAGTTCAGCTTGTAAGAAACACAGTGCACCTTCTGCTGCTCCCATTGTGCTGTCTGTCCACCTCACAGAACACAAGGCTTTGCTTTCTGCTTCTGTGTTAAACTGGCAGCAACATTATATCAAATTGCCAGAACTGTGGCTCTAAAGTAAGCATGCCCAGGGCTAGACAACGCTTGTGATGACAGGGAAGGAAAGGCTTCATTTTTTATTTTTTTATCACCCAGTTTGTCCTGACAAGAACAACTAGCATGTAAAATCTTTGTAAAAATGTAGGCAGGTGTGCTCTTTCCATCTTTGCCAGGGCAGCAGATTAAGTAGTATAGCGTGAGTAGATTGTGATCTATTTTAATAGCTGTTTAAGGATTATAGTATTAAAGTTAGAATGAGGATTTGCCTGTGGCTACAGACATTTTCACACCCAAAAGAGTTGAGCCTGAGACCCTAAATGTCTGAAGCAGTCGGATGCGACATTAAGCAGCCTTTACCAGCCAGCTGTCTTTACAACTGTTAAGTCCAGTTGCACTGATGAAGGCTTTCAGCTGAAACACACCTGCTCTGCCCTTTAATAAACATTAAGAAGTATGTTTGTTCAAAAGTGCAGAAGATATGTGAGAAGAGTGCACAAAAAGAAGAGTGCACTAATTGCCTGGTGAATTCACACCTCCAGGAAGGACGTTGCCCCAACATGATTCCCTGCACATTTTCTGGGAGTCATGCTTGAAAACAGCTTCTGTCTCACGCTTGAAGATATGGTTTTTGCTGCTTGTTATACATAAGGCAATAATACAGTGAGCACAGAAAGGAGCAGGCTCATGCTTTTGCATATGAAAAGCAATGAAAATATATTTGTTTGGTAAAGAATAGAGCAGGCTGTATAGCAGCAGCAAGCTGTCTGCACATTAATGGGCACACTGCAAACAGTAGATGCTAACAGGCATTTTTTGTGTGGATCTACTGAGCTCACTACCTAACTATATGGCAAAAGTATACTTTCTCAGTTCATTCTCTTACTTATCTTAACGTTGTCTGAGGTGAGATCCACGGGGTCTGACTTTGAATTTAACTAGTAATTATGCAACCTCAAATACCTGGTGCGTTACCTAATCCTGGTCCCATGGGTTTGATAATGCATCATGTCAATGGGGGTGTAGAAGTACAAATATGTGTCTATAAATCTAGGATGTTTTTTTTACAAAGAAAAAAACCTCCTACATTATCTCCATCGTGTCTCATATAATATGCTACAGTAAGAATATTTTCTGTTTTGTTTTTTTTACGCGTAGCAAGTAAAGTATAATGAAGAGCTACACTATTATAAATCGACAGAGGCATGTTTTTAATGCCATTATGCGTGTGCCACTACAGCATTACGGATAATGGTTCAGCATTGTGCTTGTGCACTGAATTCTCTGCGCTTGTGCAGATGAAATGGTCAGATTATTCCTTTGTGAGAATCCTCACCATTCCCCTCGAGAGCTTCATAATGCATTTGCTTTTTAAATAAATTCTAAATCTGGCAAAAGACTGAGTGATTCGTTTTTTTGCCTGTATTCAGTAAGTGAAGAGAACCAAGGAGGTGAAGTTTGTTGTCTGTGTGTGTAAGATGGGGCTGAATTTAAATCACGCTTTGTACTTTTGCTCACACCAAAAACATGCAGGAGACCGACGCAAACACGGGAACATCTGTACTGTGTGTGACAGTCCAGCCCGGTGATAATAACGCTGTCAGACTTTGCAGCAGCTTGTCCACCATGAATTCATTAGAGAAAGGAGAAGATGAGATTCTTTTGTGTATTTCCCGACCTGAGTGGAGGGTTGCGTGATTACCTTGTCATGTTTTGATGTGCTACCGCCACTGGCTTGTTAACTATAAGATGCTGGATAATGAACCAAGAGCTATTCTCTTCCACATTTGACACATGATTTCTTGTGCATTCATCATTTCTTATGGATTCTCTTGCTTCCCTGTGCGCTTTAGTGGGAATGCCTCTCCGTGCCACTAAAACGGACACTACCATAGAGAAGATGTCTGACTTATAAAATAAAATTACACCGCTACAGTGATACCAAGGAGCAACACAGGGCTAATGTGTTATGTGTTCAAATTAGTTCATTCATCAGAGCAGCAACATTACACACGCAATGTCAGGAACCTACTGTGATGGTGGATTTGCCGGAATATTTCCCATACTTGAGCAACAGAGGTTTCACCATCTTCTTTTGGGCCACTATCTGCAAAGAACAAGATAAACAAAACGTTTGGCCTTGAGCCCTCAGCGGCAAACAGCAGTATATAGAGATCTGAGCCTTTGCCATCACGAATAAGTATGAATCATTTACTGCAAGCGGTGCAGCAAATATACACCATTTACCAATAAAGACAAAAGGGGGCATGTTTTAGTGCTTTTACACCAACAAATCCCAGTTATTAGACCACAAATCTGGAGCTACAGCTGGCAAAAATGGGTTAGTAAGACAGCAGCATCTGTTTACCTGGCCAAGAGTGCACTCCACCCCTCCCAGAAAGTCATCATCACGGGTTCCGATGCTGTGAGTGCCGTGGATGTCGTAAACCTCAAATCGCAGTTTCTGAACCTCCTCGAAGTAGTAATCCAGCGAGAAAACCTTGCCAAAGACTGGGTGCAAGTTGCTCTTGATCACTTCTGTCCTGTCCAGCTGAAAGAGAACATGATGAATGAACTTTTGAATGTCAACACTAGTTTATCTAATGTTCCTAATTATGACAGACTGTATGCATTTGTAAAGAAATGAAGCCCCCCTTTGACAGACTGTCTTATAGTGTTTTACATCGCATGTAGGAAACAGAGTCAGCTTCTTTACAAAGAAGGGCAGACGTTATTATGTTTGTCATGAGGATGATACGAGAGATGATTGGAGGGCTCTGACATTTAATCTCAGCTTAGAGGAAACATCCATGCTTGTCTTTGACTGCCTGACAAGGAAAAGCTGATCTCTCTGGGGCCCCATCTGTTCGTGATGTAGAATTTAGCTCTCACACAGTTGCATGAACATTTCCACACTGCCCAATTTGTCACAAGGACAAATCATCATTGAGCATTTTGAAGTCAACAGCGCTTTAGTACTGGTAAATTTAACAAGAACAATAAATATACACAGGAAAAAAAATTGTCACGAATTTCCAAGATTAACCAAATGCGCGTTGATAAGCGATGTTTGGGACTTAAAGCTAAATGTGTAAATAGTTGAATGACCCAGAAGGGAAAAGACCCACCAAGGTGCATTATATGGAACTGATCTATCAGCAGCAAATGAAGGACTGAGGAAGGTTTAAGTGCTCATCCAAACGACACAGTCCAAAGTCATTTCTTCATTGTCAGCGGGGCAGGTCCACACTTTGCTTTTGATTACTTTACAAACGGTTGACAGTGTTTTCCCATTTCTCATCTCTCGCTTTGGGAGAGTCTATAAGCTGAAGGACTGAACTGGAATAAGAAGCGTGATTCCTGTATCACGCACAACATTTTATACATCTAATCTACAAATCAAAGCACAAACATCAAGCAAATATCTCAGATCACAAGCCAACAGCTTCTTGTAATCGATTTTCTTGGTCTTTTGAAAGGTATTTCTTCATTTTGTGATTTTTAGTGATGCCAGTCTTCCAAGATCTGTGGAACAATATAATATTTATCAAATCAAATCAAATCAAATCACTTTTTATTGTCACATCACATGTGCAGGCACACTGGCACAGCACATGCGAGTGAAATTCTTGTGTGCGAGCCCCACAAGCAACAGAGATGTGCAAACACAACAACACAAACGAGCAAAATACAAGAATGGCCAACCTGAAACTAATAAATATATGTACAATATATAATAGTGTATGCATTTCTGGATGTGTATACTAAATATTTTCCTACGTGTGTGTGTGTGTGTGTGTGTGTGTGTGTGTGTGTGTGTGTGTGTGTGTGTATACACATTTTTACAAATTAAATAGTAAAAAAATAAAATAAAATAATAATAATAATAATAATAATAATAATAAAATATATAAAATATACAGAGTTGAATATGTGCAAAACAAGTGGCATTTATATACAGTGTGGAGTGCATTTATACATTTAAAATGGTTATTTTCTTCCTTTTGAAGCCACTTAGGGTTTTTATAAATAATATGCCAAAGAATAATGATGCTGTCAACATAATTGGAACTGAAGCTTTCCTCTTGCATGCTATATTAAAGCATAATCTTTGCCACAGTGAATGATGGACTGTCTTCATCGTGACAAGGTGTGCATAAGCCGTGACACTTTCTTCATGGGGGAACATTATGGGAAATCATTAAAAAGCCTGCACAAGACATCAGTCAGCACTGAGGGAAGGAATTTGCTTTCACTTGGAAAGCTTCAGATCCTGCCTTTCACGAATAAACTCATACATCAACATTTAAGGTTATTCTTGGTGGCATTTCTCAGACATTTGAATGGACACCGACGATATTGAATAGAATATTGTGAAAGTTATAAAACTTCCTCGTCATCCTTTTCAGTGAATCCTCGCACGCAGTAAACAGAGTTGTTACCAACCTGGAAGAAACCCACTCATATTTGTGAATAGAAATGTTTCATTGTAGGACAATAAGGATGACTCAGAATAACTTGAGCTGAGCCCTCCCTCCAAGGAGACCCAAACCACATAAAGCCTCCCACCTACTCGGAAGCATCTTTATTGGTGCCACTTTACATGATAAAGAAGGGCATGGGCCCAAAACACCCATGCACGAATAATTCGACTGGAGTCCCTATAGTCCTGATGGGGGTTTTGTGCTTTTTTTATGTGAACAAATAAGTGCATCTAATGAAAATTGTAGGCTTTTTTGATATTTGGACAAACATAAAATGTTAAATTGTGCCTAGAGATAAAGTTAGTATTCAACCTCAACATCAATGGGCGTGCCATTCTTCTGCCAAAGAAAGAAAGAAAGAAAGAAAGAAAGAAAGAAAGAAAGAAAGAAAATGGACTCGAAATGACCTTAGGGTATTTTGCACAGTTGTGAATCAGTGTCTGAGATCAGAGTTTTTCAATGTTCAAAAAAAATTCCTTCAGCTGCAAGATGTTTTCTTGCTTGCGCTTTCTCCATTCCTTCTTTCAGAGACATTCCTTTATTGATTTGTTGGTGCATCTAGGATCATTATCCTGCTGAAAGGTCCACTTCTGGTTCAACTTCAGCTTTTGGTCTCATGTTATCTTCAAGCACTTTTTGTTATGATGCAGGATTTTTACTTGAATCAATGACTGTAAGCTGCCCATTCCCTAAGGCACCGGGGCAGCCCCACGATATAACACTTCCATCATAGTTGGTATGATGTTCTTTTTCTGAAAAGCTGTGTTTGGTCTTTGCCAAACATGTCTGTCTAGAGCATAGTCTTTCACAAAGCCCGGTGTTTGCCCTTTGTGTTCCCTCGCAAACTGCAGCTTTGCTCTAATGTACTTTATGGACAGCAAAGTGTTCATTGCATGTTTATTTGTTTTGTTTTTCCCTGCCGTGCCTCCTGGGCAGGTCAAATCTCACTGTAAATGCAGGAAGTTTTAACACAAACACTTGCAAGTGTTGTCGATCTTGTGATAACATTTAAGATGTTCTCTTAGGCTGAAATTTGCATGATGACATTTCACATTTCATGTGCATGTAAACACCAGAGTCACTGTATAACCTGTTAGCGCCCAGTGTATATGAGTTTCCACAATGTTTTAATTGTATTCTAAATTATTTTAATTGTTAATTTTAAGCAGTAATTTTTAAAAAATGCTGGATGTAGCAAATATAATACAAATTAAAACTCATATATGCAAACTTTTGTTTTAATTGTCTGAAGATTTAATTTAAAAAATCAATTTTCAAGACATTTCTGGTAATTATTTAATGTTTTGAGCTTTAAAGGCTTTAAAGGGCTATAAGTCACATTCCACCTGTTACTCCCTGTCTTGTGTACACTGTAATCATTGGAGTTTGTTCTGATACTCACATTTTCAGTGTGAATAATCGACTCTGCTTTATTCATTTACATTAATAATGTAAACATTTTGTGTTATTTTTGAGGGGTGGGGGTTTTATCTGTAGACAGAGGATTACATGAGGCCAACCATTTCCATTTTTATTTACTTACTTTTTGCACAAATATAATGTAACTGATCAATTGTCAGTTTTTATCTTATTTTCCTCTATTTTTGTAATTCAGCTCCAGGTTAGTAATTCAGGGGGGAAAAGGATGTACTTGTTTCTAAACATATGTCAGACTTCTAGATTAATAACCAGAAAAGCTGTATGGCTAACAGCAATAATAAAAAGCAGGTGTTGCTCTATTGTTTCAAAGCAAGCAATGCAAAGAAAAAAAGAATTACCAGCTCAGACTTGGCCTCCTTTGTCACATTTACTCCTATTTATTCTTTACTGGCCTTTCTTGCCTATTCTTTCTCTCTTTGTGCCATCTGGATGGACAGATTCGGGATGAGTCTGATGAGTCTGTTTGTTGATAAAGGCTCATCAGAGCTACATAGGGTAGTTTGTGCTAGTCTGTGCATGACGCCTGTTTGCTTTTGGTGTGGGGCCAGAAACTATAAAGAGATTCCTGACATGGGAAATTCATTTCTATAATCAGTGCATTATTTAGGCTGCTTTATCATAACAAATACACGCAGCTTAAATTAGAGATCGAGTTTTGGGAATAACTAGTTTTCAGAGAAGCGTACAGGGTCCAGTTTACGTAAGAAGAGGACAAAATCTGCGAAAGCAGCACATGTCATGTGATCTTCAACCTGCCTCCTAATTTGCCCCGTGAGCAGGTGGTAAAAAAAGGTAATAGTTGAAATATGTGCAGCTTAAAAAGCCACTGGGGCTTAGATGATAGGAAGAGCGTGATATGGTGGCGATATGAGTGGGCTCTGCTTCTTACTCAGTTGCTGACGTAAGTAAACAATTTGCAGACGGGATGGTGCCGCCCAGAACTGAGGGATTTGACAGCAGAGCATTGGACAACTGGTGAATACTGTTATGATTGTCAAGACTCGGGTGGATGGATGGATGGATGGATGGATAGATAGATAGATAGATAGATAGATAGATAGATAGATAGATAGATAGATAGATAGATAGATAGATAGATAGATAGATAGATAGATAGATAGATAGATAGATAGATAGATAGATAGATAGATAGATAGATAGATAGATAGATAGATAGATAGATAGAGCTGTAGTGATGGCGCTATTATTTGATTTTTTTGTCAAGCATATGCTTCAGTTAGTGCAGCTAAAAATAGCCACTCATAAATTCATGCCACATTGAACCCAGGTCAGTCATCTCATGTAACACCCTCCCATCAAATTAAATCCCAGACAACTTCAAAGCAAGTTTTTATCGTCCCCACCTAAAAATAGCATCTCGAGGTTTCCACATTCATATAGCCCAAACATTAATGTGCGCACCTCCAACAAATGACTCCCATGTGGCCGGAATCTGTCAGGGTTAATCATCTCCCATTTCCCTGAAAACAGAGGCTTTTTCTAGATGAAGGGTTGCAGGGGAAAAAAATCTATATAATTAGATATCCTCTGCCACACATTAACACATCCTCTACTTAACGGAAACCTGCCTTTTGGCTCTCCCTCATGAACTAAATGACTTAATTAACAGGGAAATGAGAGAGCCGCTGCCTACACTTCAGATCAGCTTGGGACCAAACCAAGAAAGTAAACATTTTCAGCTGGAACACATCTCATCATGCTGCAAATTACCAACCCACTGTTTACCCATGTAGACAAGTGAATTATACTGCACATAATGTGAATCCGACAGGGCAGCGAACACAATTTGTGTGCGAGTTGTTTTAATTGTGGAGACAGACAGTGATGACTGCAAATGTATACTCCATTTGACATTTTCAATTCTGAATCAGGCATCTGTTGTGTAAGCCATGCTCTTTTCCAAAAGAGCAAAGAAAAAATAAATAAATAAAAAGAAAGGAAAAAAAATAAAACAGCTGCAAGTTCACCAAACCATTAACAGATTTATCTCCCTGGTCGATCATGTATGACTACACAGATTTTGTGACGACTGGAGAGAGACAGAGAGAGCAATATCACTCCCAATCTACAACATTTCACACATGACCAATCTTTAATCTTAGGTTTGTGATTCAAGGAGGGAAGAGAGCAAGTCTCCTCTGTGTTTCCCTGTGCAATTAACATTAATAACATTAAGAACACACGTTATTTAAATCACCTCAAGAGCCTGCATTTGAATATTTCAGCTCTCTAGATGTGTGAGTCAAGACTTCAATTCTTGAAATAATGCAGATAATGACTCAGGCAGGGAGATTAATAAATGAAGGTGGACTGCTAAGTGAGGAGATATTAGTCACACTTTTCCCTCCCAGAGGCTCACCTGTATATGTGCCAGTACTGAAGAATAAAATGAGGTCTCACCTCTATCCACTGTCCATCGTTCTGTACCATGAGTATGACGCAGGGGTCAGACTTATTCAGAGTGTCTCGGTCCAGCAGAGCTTTGCAAGACACGCGCAGCTCGACTTTGGTGACACAGGTAGCTGGACCGCTGAGGCTGGTTGCAGGGGAGGTGGCCTCCAGAACATCATTCATCCTGGCTCAGGGCAAGAGAGATCTGCCAACCAGCGAAGCAGTGCGAGGTGAGGCTGTGGTGTAGCTCTGAGGGATGGAAAAATCCAGTGATAGGTTGAGGGATCTCGGTAAAGACGTGGCACTCTCACAGGAGACGGGCCCTTTTGACTTGGTACAGCTGTCAAAAAAAGAAAAACAGAGATTCTTGCTGAGTGTCAGGGGACCAAAGCAAACTCAAGCTGTTATTGCTGCCTGTCAGAGCTGTCCCCCCTCCTGAGGGTTATCATCTCACCTTGGTAACAGCGACAGAGAGGGCATGAAGATGGCAGGGTTGTGCCTTTAGGAGTCTAGTTCAAATTCCTGCAAAAATTCGTTTAAGATGATCAAGCTGAGTGCCACCTCTTATTCTAACGAGCTTTATTACAATATTTAAAGGGGAGAGAGCCCACCTGTATCAAGATTTCCCTGTATTTTCACTATTTTATCCTGTTTCAAGAACTGAATATGAGATGGCTGACGCGTTTAAAGGATTTAAAGTGCATTTCCTCCTAATAAACAACAAGCAAATACGTGAAAGTAGATGGAAAGAATCATGGATCCAAAAAGGCGATGGGTTTAGCAGGTAGTAGTCAAAGAAAGGACTTTGATGGGTTTAATGTGGGCAGCGTACGCCCTGCTTAAGTGTCCTTGAGCACGGCGGTTTCGCACAACTAATAACCCCCCCTAAATGCTTTAAAGGTGGGGCTGTAATTTCCTCTAATATCACTGTAAATGTCACATCCTTATAATTCAAACGAAGAAGTGCAGCGCACTCGGCGCTTGGCTTTCAGCACCGAGGACAGCGCCCGTACGCGTCTTTCTCAGCCAGTTGTGAAACCACATGTTATCTCAAAGCATGAATCTGAACTCCAGAAAGCTCAAAACAGAGCCAGCATCAAAGGCTCCCAAATACGACCGCGCGCGTGTTATGAATCAAACTTCTACTCAATCCACCGGTGAAATTTACACGGAAGGCGGCTAAACGGCTACTTCACACTTTATCCCGGTGAATAAACGCCACCGCTCATCTGCAAGCTTCAAAACCCAACACCGGCCAAGGCTCAGGAGGGCAAAATAACAGCAACAGTTAAATACGAGTTAAAGCGTGAAGCGAACAGTCTACTTTCACAGCCTCGTGTATCGCTGGCTCATCTGACTCACTTCCGAGACTATTTGCAGCTGATCAAAAACTCAGCGGCACTTCACCAAACCGATAAACTGCGCTTACAGTCGGGTTAAGCGGGAGACTCACTTCCTACCTGAAGCTGTTTCTCTTCTTGAGCACACTTGTTTAATCCGCTCCCATAACACACTGCTTGATTTTTGTTTTCTCCGCCGAAACTCATTGGCTTAGACTGGTGAGGAGGGAGTAGGCTCGGCTTGTAGGGATGGGGAGTGGAGAGAGTCCAGCTGCTGATGTAAGGGATGGGCTTTTCGTTGGGACTCGATTATTTTGAGTTCAGTTAGAAATCGAGTCCATAAAAGAAAGAGGTAGGGAAAAGAGGCTGTGGGAAAATGCTGGGATCTGGAAGCTCAAAACCTGAGGTGGAGGCGTGCGTAGATCTTGAGTGATTTAGTTAAATTCTTGTCTATAAACACAGACATAGCATTATTTTCATGTTTAACCCGCCTCCATAAGGTGTCGCTCATTTCTATCTGCTAATTCTCTGCTGCCTTTGTGGATTTTGGACCAGGATTTAGACAGATATGCCATTCAGATTGTTTTCCAACACAATACTACTGTTTATGACCAAATGTTCAACTAGTTATTACAGCAGCCTCCCCGCTCAGGATTAAGTTGCTTACTGAAGATTATGAGGATAGAAAGAGCAGGATGCACTGAAATATGTGCAAAAGAGAGGGGGAAAGACGCTTCTTTATGTAAGCTGAACTGCATGCAGCATTTGTGTTTTTTCTTTATTTTCTATACTGCAGTGGTAAAAATAATGTGGTTAGCATATGTGTAAGTGACCTCTGTGAGCTGAAGCTCAGGCTTCGGGCACATTACCGGTTTTATTTTTCTTTCTACTCTTTGATGCTCTGTGATGTTATTGACATCCTGAAAGTGGCCATTTCAGGCACACAGATCTGGCTTTCAGAACAGAAGCCCAATCCTCTTGCTTTTCTGTTTGGACAGGGGCTGACCGAAAGGGAAGGTGGCCTTAAGCATGTTTCAGACAGAGCATGAACTGATGGGCTGTAGCAAGGAAGAGTACATGAAATGAAAATTTTGGAGTCAACAGTGAACACAATAGTGCCCCTTTCGCCATCCTCCTCTGCGTGTTTCCCATTTACGGGACCGTCTTTCAACAGAAACCATTCATTCTGCACTGAGATTCATCCTTTTAGTAGTATTGTCAGGTTTTAAACAGACATACATAAAACTGCAAGAGGAAGTTCAAAAGAACTGCTCATCCAGCAGCAGCACATCGCAATCAAATCTCCGTGTGGAAGCTGCAGACAGCTAAAGACAGGTGACTTTTCTACCTTTGCTAAATACACACATGCACCCACAAGTAATAAACAATATGTGCTGAGTCCACGCACGCACAAATGCTCCAAGTCAAGTGTAAAGTTGCCTTCAGTAAAAATGACAATGAATTGATTCACAGAGTGGTTTTTCAATCACTTGACAGCTGTGTATGTTATATAATGTATTGTTTCTACACTGTGTCTATGCTTGGACCTTTTCACAGTCCACCCACAAATGTATTATTTTCCTGAATGTATTTCCAGATATTGCATAACATTCATACATGGCGCTGACAAAAAAACATCAGCTCTCGAGTTTCTGCAAAACAGCACTGAAGGCCGTGAGAGACAAAGCAGTTGACGAAAACAGAGAAAATGTAAGAACTCAAAGTAAGAGCTTAGTTCGAGCTGTCTGAAAGCAACTTGTGCAGCTGGCTGTTAGTCATTGTGGCAAAGTAAATGACAAAAGTAAAGTGTAGGCTTCACATTTTAACATTTTATTCCAAAAGCTTTTTAAACCTCACGGTGCTAAAATGTCCTTCGGATACGTGGAACATTCTTTGCTTTCATTTGACTTGCGCCGCATTAAAATCTGGTCTTTATATCAAGAGGATGTGAGGCTTTGAGAGGCTTTCAAAGCAGATGGGCAGGTCAATAAAATCATTCCAGCAGCATGAGATGTAAAACATTTGGCTCCCTGCTTCTAATTAACTACTCTGCTGAGATGATCACCATGTTACTCATTCAAAGTAAATAAATAAAAATGCACACGCATTGCTCTCAAGTTGATTTTACGTGTGAAGCACTTCAGACAAAAGAAGCCTGGATCAGCGGCCAGTGTTTAACGCGCGCACACTGGCTGCTTTCCGACAGAGGCAGATCTCTCCTGGAGTTTTCACCCTCACTGCCTCTTCTTCCATGGGTATTCAGAGGTGGTATTAAGCGTCTGCTTTGGGGCACACACCTGAGCCCTGTTATGCCACAGCTCCAAACAACGACCATCTGCTGCTGCTGTGTCGGTTGAGCACCTCACAGGACGTTCCCTGCGTTTACACATGGATTATCTATTCCGAGTCCCCCTGCTGCTTCTCCCCAGTCACATTCAGTGCTTGCCTTGGTGCTGCTGACCACATTGCATGTACAATAACCCAAATAGGAGGATCTCTACACATGGTCTGGTGCACTCAGTTGTTTTTTTTTAGTCTAGTCAAGCTCCCTCAGTGCATTTGTGTAAAATTTTCCACCAGCAGCTCCACTGAGTGAAGGTATTTCTGTCCACAGGAAGGTTTTTAGAGGGTTTCAAAGACATTATTGATTCTAAAGTTTTCTTACCGGTGATGGAAGCTGCAATCTCCAGGCGTCATGTTTGACTCGTTTTAACACTGTGGTCAAAAAGGTTGCAGTTCCCCTTTTACAAAGGGTAAACCATAGAGAAGCTCACACTGCCGGATGCCCGGCCTCACTGACTGCAATTGGACGTCAAACAGTCAATGTGAGATGTTTTGTTGAGCAGCAAAAAAGAAGAAGACATTCAGCTCATTCAGCTCTCCACGCTACAGTTATAGATTAAGGTGAGACAGGGATATGGATTTATTCTTTAAAAGTGTATCTGAGGTAGTGAGTGTGTGATTACTTGCTGAATAAAGGAGTTAAAGGGATTGTTAAAGTTGTTAAAAGAATTTCTGTCCATCAACTAAAAACAAAGTCACTCATCTCTGGGCGGCTTTTTTATGATCTGGGGTACATTGACTTAACAATCTTCTCCTGCCCGGTGGCTGGGCCCTCTATCCTAATCCACAGGATGGGTAAAATGCAGGGAATGAGATTCCCGGCAGAAATCAATAAGAATATCTATATTTTGTTAAGCATTTAATGCAGCATTGTAAAACAGGAAATTCATCCCAGTGGCCATTAATGAGACACGGTGATAGTTGAATGTGTCCATCCTGATTAAATGACTGCACATAAATGGCAGATAAGCCATTTAGTTGGGGTAGCAATATTTCTAAAGGCTTTTTTTCTCTGTGTATCGGTTATTTTGCAAAGCCCGATCATACGACTAACATGACCATCCATTTGAGCTCCTATCAGCCATATCAATCACCCCTGTCCAACCAACCTGACTGTCCACTTACCTTCATCAGCTGAATTATTTATGGACGTCCAGACCGCAGGACCACAGAGACACTCTAAGGAGACTCAAGGGCACGGAGTCCCCCACATCCTGCTTTTTTATTTCCAGCTTGTGTACGTTGACTTGCTGAGCATACAGAATCTTTGACACTTTCCTCACAGTGTAGTGAGTAATGCATTGGAGGCAGGAAATCTCACTCCATCAGCGAGATTTTGTGTTGTTCTGCTCCGGTGTTGTTTTGTATATTTATTCATTTCATTTTATCAGAACACCCACAGAACACAAAATGCAAAATGTGCAGAGCCTCGGCTGTAATAGCAGGGCTTTACATAAGTCTTGGTTCATGCCTGCCAGATAAAAGTCGAGAATTTAACATTCAGCTTTTTTTTCCTGCAGCGGTTCAATGTAAAACTTTCCAACTTTCTTTCTGTCTTCTATTACCGTCCACCTCTCCTGACCTTCTTTCCGGGCTTTTGTTGATATCCACTCACCTTTGCATTGCCATGCTGTAAATAATATACAGGTCTTTTAATATTTTAGCAATCAGTTTTTTCAGAGGATCTTCCTGGCTTAAACCCTGCTTTAAACTTGAGTTTTGTTTTGTTTTTGGGCCACATTAAGAAAAAACTGAAGGATTTAACTGGAGTATTTCCCACTCCTGAGTTACTGATACGCTGATTAAGAGTATTAAATTATCAAGTTTGACACATTACAAAAGATAATATTAATTTAGAACTACTCGATTTATTTGAAGTCCGCATCAATGATCTACATGTTGTACCTACAGTGCCCCCTACTGTTGTAAATGCGTCAGTTATACACGCTGAACCAAATTTAGAGCAAGTTCACAGCTGCTGCACTACAGACAGATGTGTCCCAGTGTTGTACTGGGGACTGGTCTCTCAACTTTTAACCCCACCAATCTACTCTGCAGCTGACCAGGACTCATAAATGTAATACAAAAAGTAAAATAATTGAACTTTGACACAAGTCACAGATGTGAATTAAATGCCGTGTGGGCTGTTTTTAGTATCCACATATCTGACTGCCATCCAAAGCACCTGCTGGATTAAGACCCTATCAACATGTTTTTGGATTAACTCGTGTTTTCATAGATGTTTGAATCTTAGTGCCCAAACTGGGTTTCTTTCTCCTCTCATTATAATGCAAAAACTTGGAATATATTCAGATCCAGCATATTGTCACGTATCAGACAGCAGTCGTAACCCAACAGCTATTTTAAACTGATTTTATACTATGAAATGGACTGCCGTGAAGACATCCTCCAAGGTTCTGACATTTTTTAAATATTTGATTAGAATACATTTATCTACCGAGTTCTTCCTTCACTCGTGCTCTCCAAGCACCTCTCCAGGTTTTATGAAATGCAACCTGGTGGTGTTCGTGTGTAATGTTGCTGACAGAAGCGCACGACTTGGCTCTCTCCCTGACGAAGAAATACAATTTTGCCAGCTTATCTATGATTAGCTCGTGAAAACTGCCATCTGTCAATCTAAATGAGATTCATGACATTCACACCTTACTCTTTTTAAACACTTTATTTTGCAAAGTTCCATAGTGACTATTTTCACTTCTTCTTCTCCACGTCCTGCTCAGCAGCCTCTTTGGCTCTCTTGGCACGAATGCCGAATAGACGAGCATTAGCGCGAGCCATACGCAGGCTGGCGAAAGCCTTGAAGTTCTTCTCATCCTCGGAGATAACCCTGGCCTTCTCCTTCTTGTGCACCTAAAGAAGAAAAACAAAATGAGGGTTAAGACACACACCGAATACTGCAAAATGAGGGTTTTCTCCAAATCCAAAAGCCTGAGTCTAATTTTGAGAATTTAACATTTTGTGAAAATCAGTTCAGCTTTCTAGCTGATTTTTTATTTTTGTGAACAGCAGTCATCAGAAAAAGGGTTCAAGTGTTTCATCAAAGAAATACAGAGATTCCGGAGATTTGTCATCATCTGACTGCTGTAATGCAAAATGTTCAGACGGTTAATGCATCTTTTATCAGTCATTACTTCTGTAATACTGGTCCAGGTAAAACTGGCCAATAACGTCAGTGAAAACAAATTATCATCAGCCGTCTTAATCCTCATCTATAAACAGATACACAGGGTAACCTTGCAGGAGCTGTCACTTACAGTTCTGATGGGCATGACTGGACCAGTGAGCTGAGTGGCCATCTTGAGTTCCTCCTCCTGAAATGACAAAACAGTTAAATATTTTTAAAGGGAACAGACAGCAAGACTTTTCACTAGGGCATCAAATAAATGCTTATTAAGACCGTCTGGTTTGATTTCAATCACCCCAATGGGAATTGTACTTATATATTCACATTTAAAGGTGGCAGAATGTGGGAGGGCAGCTCATCTCCAGCAGTCAGCCTGGAATTATTATACTGATGCACGGCTGATTCGGCATGTTTTAATAATGATCTAACAGAAACCTTGAATTTCATCAGTACGCTTCATTTTCCAAGCTTAACGGAATTTCATAATTAGCAGACGTGTCCCCAGGTTACCTAGGTAACCTTAAATCCCATGGAGTCTAAAGGAAGCAGCCGAAAAGGTATTCAAATATCAAATTATCCTTAACACATAAAAAACTGCTGTAGTCTCTATAATCTCTTCTGCGTCTTATTTTAAAGGCATGTGCAAGTCTTATTTTAGCCATTTTTTTAATACATTAAAATTATTTTTTAAGTAATTTTAAATAAGGAAATGATACATTCACACCAAAGAGGGCTTCCAAAACTGTGCTTTTTCAGTTTCTATATACAGCCAACTCCTACTGGTCACATGCTTTGGTTGAATGCTTCAACACTTGTTTTTTTTCCCTCAGGAAAATGAGCCAAACAAACAAAAAGTAAATTAATAACAAGGAGAAACACCAAAGTCTAATCTTTGTGTGCCATGTGAAAACTTACAGTGCTGTCTCCCTTCTTGGGGGCAGAAGCCTTCCTAGGGAACAGGATGAGCTTGGAGCGGTACTCCTTCAGGCGCTGCACATTGGCCTGAAGAGATTCTGTGGATCTGTTGCGGCGGCGAGGGTCCACTGAGATGCCAATGGTGCGGGCCGTCTTTTTGTGGATGCCAGCCGCCTGCGGGAACATTAGCACAGGAGGACTTGATCGTTTACAATTCTGATTTTGATCACGTGCCCTGTACATGATAAAACACTGATGTCAAGCTGTCAGCATAAAATCGCTTCCTTTTCAAATAACAAATCTCAGCATTCAGAAAATGCGTTCAACGTATTCATCAAGCAAATGCAGCAGGTCCAGAGATTTGTCATAATCTGAACTGCTGTGATGCAAAACAAAGTGGTTGTTACATTCCTGAACACGTCTGCCATCAATGGTTAACGCGCTTGCTGGAGACATTTTATAGTTCCATGGGATACAGGGTCACTTGCAAAAACAAGATCACTTACTAGCTAGGGCTGCCACAAACGATTATTTTGATAGTCGACTAGTCACCGATTATTTTTGCGATTAGTCGACTAATCAGATCATCATCCACTGGACGTAAAACTACAGCTTATATAACTATCATTAGCTTACAGCTTTAAGCTTTTAAGGTGCTAACTAAAAATAAAGACAAGATGATAGTTTATTCAATTTTAATGAAATTTGCAGATTGTTTCGGTAAAGTTTAATAAACTCCTTGCTATCTAAAATATAACAGGACACCGGAGTATATTCTCCAGCATCTCACACTTCTGATAATCAGCTGTCTGCTTGACGTTTATTCAGCTGTGTAAAAACTATAACTTTAATCTCAGCCAAACCGATTTACTCAGGAACAAATAAAATACTAAAAAAAAAAAAAAAGCCAAACAACAACATTTTTAATTTATCTAAGTGACTCATATATATTTAACCTGAGTCGCGAAAGACGGCGGTGGGTTTGAAAACGATTTGCGGGGAGTCCGGTGTTCTCACGGCGCTAGTGACCTAGCCCCCGGCTAGCTATCGAGCTAGTGGGTAACAGACGTCTCCGAAAACGTCGGAGCGCTTTTGAAAATATGTGGTGTCCTGATAAACTGAGCCGATATTTGAGGTTTACACAGCTACATTCTCGCCTGAAAATATGTTAAACGTTTATTTTGTGACCCAGAAAGAATAATAAGAGTAATATTAAAACTAACTAGCTACCGCCATTGTTGGAAACTAAGCTGGGCCGCGCTATGAATTCTGGGACACAGCTACTTCTTCTTCTTCGGGGTTTAACGGCAGCTGGAATCCTTGTACATGCAGTGCTGCCATCTTCTGTTTCAGTCCGTTATTACACTCTTAAATCCTGCTATTATTCCTGCGTCTTTTGCGATCTTACAAAGCTTCAAACGACACGTCGACTATTAAATCAGTCGTCGACGATTTTGATAGTCGACGTAATCGTGACTAGTCGACAAATCGTGGCAGCCCTATTACTAGCGATGGCCAATGATGAGAGCACAGCTGGCTATGACTTAAAAGTTCATGGATATTCATTACTTAGCTGATCAGACTCTTAGTTTAGCTCTCTTCATGATTAATTTTATGGCAGATAAATGATTTGATTTATACGGTTACACATGCATGAAAACACTAAAACTTGAGAAAACAAAAGTAGCCCTCGCGCTCGCAGCAGTTTCTGATTAAAGCTTATTTACTTTCTTCATACAGGGAGAACCTGATAATTTTGCCAAGGTAAAGGTTGACAAGATCATTAAGGTCTTCTACAGCCACAGTTCTTTGACTTGATAGTTTGTTCAAGTTTCCATCCACAATAACTCTAAATATCACTTCTGAAGTTTTTAGCCTCTAGCGCTTCATTTTGATATAGAAATAAACTTCCACCAGACAAAACAGTTGCCAAACATCAGTTTGCCTGCAGCACTTGTGTGCAAGTGTGCATTTTAATTAATGCCGCACTGAATGTTTCATGTAACTTTAACAGTTTTAGGTCTAAAGAAATTAAAGATATGCTTTACCTTCTAATGAAACATTTACAGAGAACTATAATCGTACCTTCAGTTCCTCGAGGGTGAAGCCACGTCCGGAACGAACCTTGGTATGGTACCTGATAGTGGGACACCTAACCTGTGGCCTCAGTGGTCCAGCGACAGGGCGAGGAGCAATGCGGCGAGCTTTAGCCTGACGAGCCTTTCGCCTGAGGACAAAGTCGGAAGTTTAGATCAACCAAAAGACCTTCTTAGACATCTGTAAGGACTCACAGTGAACAACTTCCTCGAAGGAGGATGTACTTGAGGGACAAATGTGTTTGCCTCTGAAAAGTAACTGACCCAAACAAAGACTGCCAAATAGGAAAGTAAAAAAGACACTCATAACATTCACTTCTAGGGCTGACACCACATGTAAAACACCAGGACACAATACATAGCATAACGCGCCACATAAACCATTAACTGCTAGAAAAGACTCCAGTCAGTTGTAGGGTCTACTAAGATTCACAGTAGAAAGTTACATCAGCTCTAAGACTACAGCGTCATGCTCCAACCTCAGTCTTATACCTAATCAGTGAAATATCAATATCAATTAAAAGAAGAAAAAAGCAAAACAAAAAACATTAAGTTTGCTGTATCTGCTTAGTTCAGTATAACTTTGCAGGTAAACAGATATGCCAAAATCGTAAAGACTGTCCTGCTTGACCAACAGCTTGATCAGCTGAAGTGGTGGCTCAAATCAAACAAGGTACAGTTACTTCAACCACTTTCTCAGTTTGTTTTATTTAATAGTTTAATAATGTCTCATGGGACTGAGGGACAGTTACACGCACGTTCACATAATACACGGTAACTACAGAGTATAAGAAACGTCTGTCAATGTAAATATTATATTGATGTACACATGGGATGAATCCTGGTTCCACAGGATGGTCTAGTTATCCTTTACGGGCCAAAAATTCCCACCATTTGAACCGAATTCGATGCTAACCATTTACGGGCACGCTAGCTCAAGTTAGCATACGTCCATGTCCTCACCTGCGGATCTTCCTGGCTGGCTGGTTGAACCAGGTGCGCACTCTTTTCTGCCAGTCTTTGTGAAAGTGAGGGTTCAGGATCATTCCATTCCGGCTGGGGGCCATGGTTGCCTGCTTCCCTGCAACACAGCGTGGCACATACACATGAGCGGATCGTCATGCCGGCGCACCTCCGCTTCATACAGTGCTAAGATGCTAAGCTAAAGCATTAACGAGGGGTCCGGCTACTTTCATGCCCCGATAATGTCCTTACAAACTACTACATGTAATAATCCATTTGTCATCGCCATTTCGGCATTCACGTAGGTTCATCTTTATTTAGTAGGACAGTGTTTAAACATAGCTACTGACAGCCATCGCTTCACCGGTCATCTCCATAAAAACATTAGCTACTTAGCAATTTAACACAAAAAATCATGATAATAATCACCTTATTTAAAAGATGACAAAAAGCACTTTTTCAGACTATAAGCTAAACTCACAAATACAAACAGAAAATCGAGGATTGAAACGGATTTTTGAAAATCTTTGGAGGATAACTTCACATACCTACAAGGGAGGAAAATGGCCGAAAGGAAAAAGGAAGTTGTAAGGCGGTGGATTGTGGGATATGTAACAACCAGCCAATCAAAGAGTGTGTAAAGGAGCATTCACCCCCTTAAAAACGGAAACGGAAACGTCAGTCATAAGCGGTACTTCAAGTAATCTAGTGTAGAATAATAATTTATATCGTCTTTAGATGAGCAATACTAGGCCACGGTGAACATTAAGTTTCATTTCTATACAGATAGTGAAAAATGACACTTAACAAACCGTGCAAGGATAGAAATGGGTCGTTTGAGGCTTTAGTAGCTTGAGAATCGCACTTTTCATCTTTGAAAATGAAATAATTTAACGGGTGCCTTTTGTATTCACTTGGGTTATCTTTGTCTAATATTACATTTGTTTGATTTAATGATCTGAAACTTGAGTGAAATATGCACAAAAAAACTGTTTTTTGTTTGCAGTATCTTACATACGGATCAGCAATGTCTTTGTTCTATCGATTATATTTGTAATTATAACATAAAATATCACTAATGGCAGGAACCGAGTTGTGAAAAATGTTAGGATTGAACAATTTTCCAAAACATATGAACATAACAAAGTATAGAAATTCAGTAAAAAAAAAAATGTATATTTTTAAAAATCAAAACGTATTGTATTGTGCCCACGAAACTTTCAGGGCTATACCTTAGTTCATGTCCAACCACATGTACACAGATTTAATCTTTAAACTAGTACAACTGTGTTTTAATAACAGGCTAATGAGGAGAATATACCATAATTATGAGTTATGGAACTGATGGCTGGACATTCTACTTCAGGTTTTTCTGACAGAAAATAACTGAAATCTTAATTTAAAAAAGAAAGCAAGAAGAGATTAGGAAGGGGTAAAGTGCTTTTTCACATCAGTGTATTTTCTAATACAGTTAGTATTTTTATTTTTTGGTTGAAATATCTTCAGTCGGATGCTTTTATGGTATATTCTACCTCATTAAAGCGATCAGCCTGCTATTAAAGGCTGTTAAAGAGCCTGTTTTCCTTGTAATCTTGCTATTTTCAGAACAGACCTTGTACTTGACTTTATCTAAAGCCTCATTGTAATATGTAGCATAATAAGGCATTAACATGCTAAAACCTGGGCCTGTTCAAAAAAAGGCAACTGCATCAGCACCTCATGGTGCATATGGCATATCCAACAAAGAGGTACAAGTTCAGGAACTCAGCAGTTCTGTCGGTAAATCAATTTTCAGACAGAACTGCTGAACTGCAGC
Source organism: Diplotaxodon limnothrissa (assembly GCF_057381915.1). NCBI lineage: Eukaryota > Metazoa > Chordata > Actinopteri > Cichliformes > Cichlidae > Diplotaxodon > Diplotaxodon limnothrissa. The sequence continues at coordinate 20,672,660 of NC_140596.1, forward strand.
AGATGCATCCAGTTAACATTTTTTTAATTAAAAAATAAATTATTAGGTATAAGCGTATGACAGTCATAATGAGCAGCATATAAGCTCCCACGAGTTTGTATAACATTATACAGTCACTCAGTGAGAAGCTTAAACCACTTGTAGTAATTTCAAGATAAAAAAAAAATAGTGTAATATGTGATTGTGTTCATTTTTTTACTATAAAGCTCTTAAATTGCATATATGTTTACTGTGAGTCTTATTAATTCTAAAATCAATGTAGTAATTCAGTGTGTGGTTTATTTAGTTCTGATTGAATTTTGCAACTGTCTATTTGGCTCTTTTACAGAAGCTATCCTATCACCATGTCAGAGAACAGCACACCCTGTATTTGGGTGTATACATATGCTCAAGTCAGTGAATGAATTTAAGTCATTGAAAGAAAGTATCATCTTATTGGAGAATGCCACCATACATAAGCTTCCCCATGAAGCTGTTGCTTGAGCATCGACAGAAATGCACTTTGGTGTGGATGTTATAATTATGAAAAGTTCCAGTCAGTTAATAAATATAATAATAAATATACAGCTGTAATATGTTCTGAGAACACCCTTGGGTTGAAATTTTGAGTTTCCTTTTATTTGAATGAGTGTCCTATAAAAGGTTAAGGTGATTTATTTACATGGGGGGAAAAAGTCACCATTTTTTTTATTTGCTTTTTCCTTTTTTGCAGTGTAAATATATGAAAATTACGGTGGCCCCTAGAAACAAAGCACGTACAAACTCCAAAACACTTGCAAACTCCAAAACACATGCGAATTCCAAAACACATGCAAACTAAAAAACACTTGCAAACTAAAAAGCACATGCAAACTCCAAAACACGTACAAACTCCAAAACACTTGCAAACTCAAAAACACATGCAAACTCCAAAACACGTACAAACTCCAAAACACTTGCAAACTCAAAAACACATGCAAACTCCAAAACACGTACAAACTCCAAAACACTTGCAAACTCAAAAACACAACGGAAGTGCTCCAGGACGCTAGGGGCAGTGTTGAGCTCTATTTGCAAAATAAACTGCAAGTTTGTCTGTATGGGACGGTCTAGTCTCTGTCGCGCTTCCCAGGTTGCCTAGCAACCATGATACTAACCGCTGGAAACGTGTCATACAACTTGGTTTGACAGAAATGAAGGAGAATATATTTTGTTCATTTGTTTGTTTGTTTCTACAAGAGCTTTGTGTGATTTGATAAGTATCTGAGGCTGAGACCACAGGACTGTAAAACATGATTTTTGGGCTTCATTTCTGTACTGAACAGTTATTTAAGATTAGTTAGTAAATAAGAATTAGCTGATGTTGTTCATGAGACTAAAGTCATATCACTTTGGTAATGTAAATATAATATGGCCAATATTATAGTTATTATATTAATCATTATTAGCTATTACAGCAGTGAACATGAACTCTGTGTCAAATACTGAGCTTCAGTACAGATTCAAGTTGCAGTTATGTCTTATCACCTTAAATCTTCACTCAAAGACAAGTATCTTTGACAGTGCATATATAGGTGTATCATATATAAGAGACAAATGTTGTTCCTTCATGTTGGCATTACTAAATTTGGCTCATTGCTTACATATATTTATAAAAAGAAAATGTACAAGCTGTGATAACTGTTTCTGATAGAATGAAGAGTAGACTGATATATGAAATATTCCTTTATTGGGTGAGAAAATCAGACCATGTCATAACTGCTTTAAATCATACAGAATAGATATCAGAGCCTTAAACAGGCTGGCTTCTGCTAAATGGGTCAAACTGGGCAGAAAGTCTACAAACACATAACATCCTTATAGAATATGATGTAACACTATAGATCAACTTACCTCAGAATATATAAAGCATATAAACAATTACAGCAATATGATGCAACAAACACAGCAGTGCTACTAATCCAAAATACTCAAAGCTTCATAGAAGTCGAACAAACATTTATTTTTAGCTCCATTCTGCTGCTGATACATACTTTAGGTTTCTGAATATTACACTTGTTGCTGCCTTTCATAGTGTGTAACTTGAAGGCCCTGAGTACTTTCTCCCACACTGAAAGCACTGGGAGGATAAAATTATTTGAACATTACCTAATAAGACTGATTCAGGACAGACAGTTATGTTAAACTTTTCTAGCAGTCCTTCACAAACAGGGAACAGTCTGTCTATTCTCTCCATCTGTCAGCTGCTGCTGGCTCTTCCTCCTCCTCTTCCTCACACACTGTTGAGTTCGGTGGATCATCAGGGATGCAAAGCCTCACAGATGATGTGCAGCAGTGGGTCCCTCAGTCTGTCCTCACTCTGGACACTTGCAGTTGTCACACATGGAAACCAAATGTGTGATAAGCTGCAGGATTCAAACACAAGTGTAACTTATAAACACATGTTCATATTTTTATTACACAATCAGAGAGAAAGAAACAGAGAGAGAGTGCAGGACAGACAGACAGGTTAAAGTCTCAGGTGTATACACTGCTACACAACAGCACAAAAGAAGGAGGATTTAGCTTGTGTTATTACAAAACAAGAAGAGTTCCCAGATGGTGCAGTGGACACATGTGTGACTGCTGTGATTAAAGCATCTTTCTTTCAGCTTAACGAGTGAACCGTCAGCTCGTTCAAACACACGTTAAAGTCCGTTTGGCTCGACACCACCGAACAGAGGCAGCAATATAACATAGCTAACGTTAACAGTGCAGTGAATCCTGCTTGTGCCGTGATATTCAGGACTGCGAACCGAGCAGCATCACTGACTTTCAGCTTGTTGTGTTTGTGGATATATGACTGACTTTAATTATCCACAAAATCATCACAATCTCTGTAAGATTAAGGTCGACTATATATATATTTATTAAAGTAAAGGCTTTAAAACCAAGTTAATTCTGAAAGTACAAACATCGCTAATGTCAACTTTCCCGACATGTGGCCAACAATAATGGTTTCATGTTCTTCATTAAAAAAATATTTGCGCATTAATAAGTGACATAATATTCAGTACTTACTTCTGAAAGTTTACTCTTCCTCCGCTCCGCTTCCACTGTTTGTTTTTTTTCGGCAAAATTATCCACACCACCACCGCACTATGAAGTCTGGGATATGTTGGGCCATGAAGGCTACACCGACCCATCCTTAAAATTCAGGGAAATTAAGGACGCATTTCAGGAATTCGGAAAGCCTTCTCTTGTCGCTGTGAGGTAATCGGCCTTAAAATGCGGCCTTTAAGGCTGCAAACCCCAAATCCGGTCATTGGTACTTCCTGGCTTGTGTAGTTACTAGGTAACAAAAGCTCAACACTGCCCCTAGCGTCCTGGAGCACTTCCGTTGTGTTTTGGAATTTGCATGTGTTTTTGAGTTTGCAAGTGTTTTGGATTTTGCAAGCGTTTTGGAGTTTGTACGTGTTTTGGAGTTTGCATGTGTTTTTTAGTTTGCAAGTGTTTTTTAGTTTGCGAGCGTTTTGGATTTTGCAAGCGTTTTGGAGTTTGTACGTGTTTTGGAGTTTGCATGTGTTTTTTAGTTTGCAAGTGTTTTTTAGTTTGCGAGTGTTTTGGATTTTGCAAGCGTTTTGGAGTTTGTACGTGTTTTGGAGTTTGCATGTGCTTTTTAGTTTGCAAGTGTTTTTTAGTTTGCATGTGTTTTGGAGTTTGCAAGTGTTTTGAAGTTTGTACGTGCTTTGTCTCTAGGGGCCACCGTAGAAAATAATATAGATTAGGCACAGGTTTCTGTAAGAGGAAACAAAGATGTTCAGGGACTACCCCACCTGCAGTCCTACAAAGGTGTTGGAGTCATTTGAAAACCAGCAGAATGACACTAATGTCCATGAAGCTAATTAAATAAAGAAAATAACCCAACAACATTACCATCTTCTGCTTTGAATTCCTCTCATTACTCAATCACAACTGTTTTTCCCAGGTTTTAAAAGCCAACTGAGGGTCAAACCGGCCTTTTCAATCCAACGGAGGAATATGAAAAATGGTTGTTACAGTCAGCAGCAGACACTGGTGGTGAACACACTGCAAGAATAAACTGAAAACAACCTATTTAGACCAATCACAGTCTTCTCATTATCAACCTGAATGTGCATGTTTTTGTTCAGTCATTGATTTTAAAACCACTGCGGCATTAATCATTGATTAACTAGCTTCGACTAACTCAGGCTATCATCACCTGAAGGCAAAGGTCAAAGTATTTTAAACTATAATAGACACACACAAAAAGCTGCAGTCTGTCCTGGCAGCTCATATGAAGCAATTTGGTTTGAATGTGTCTGTCTGAAGAGCTTCAAAAAATATTACAGCTAAAGGTGTGCTGTCACTTTTGCCCCGCAAATAGGTCCCTACATGTTCACAATACACACCTCTGTGATTACTTGCCTTGCCAAGAATGCGAGAAATGATTCATTTCCCAAGTTTGAATACAACAACCCAAACAAAATGCCCACATTTTATTAAATGGATTTGAAACAGCACGTTCAAGTTGTTTAACACATCTGTATATTGGTAATGGAGCAAAGCACCACAAACAAGACCCAATAATACGGACAGATCTTGAGATTAAGAGCCCTTTAGATGTGCTAGTTGCTTAACAAAAAGGAACTTTCTAAGTGGAAGCTGTTACTGAGCATTTGTAGTCGAGTATTTTAGTTTGAGGACACAATTCCGGTACTAGAATAAATACCACAGATGAATAAGTGTGACACACTACATGTTAGTAACCTTGCAGGGACTAATCTTTGACTGTGATTAAATTACAAAGCAAAACGAGTTTATAATTTTATTCAAGTGATGTGACAAATTTATCATATGCAGCTTGATCCATGAGGCCATCAAGTTCTTCGGGCTTTTCGATGGTCATCTTGATTATCCATCCTGAAAGATAAGAGTTTGTTTATTTCAAAATCAAGAGCTGTACTTGCTGAAAAGAACGAGCTGTAATTTTACTTCTTTGTAATACTGGTTTGGCAGGTTGTCCTCTATCCTGCAATTCTGAGAAATCACAAGGACAAGTGTACTGGCAAAGTACGACATTGGGTGGTGAATGCTCACCCTTTGCATAGCAATCTTTGTTCACAAGTCCAGGATTTTCTGCCAGCTCTGTGTTGATTTCAGTCACCTCTCCTGTTAATGGTGAGTACAGCTCGCTGGCAGCCTTTACACTTTCCAGTGCACCAAACTCATCTGCAACACACATATACACACAGAGGAAAAACACTTCTTATTTCAAGACTAGAATCAATCACTTGATAAATATGTCAAAAATTCACAGCTCTTACCCATTTGTTCAAGTCTTTGGCCGACTTCAGGGAGTCCACAGTATACCACATCACCTAATGCTTCCTAAAATGACAAAAAAAACTATATGACAAAGTATTATAGATAACCACATGGAGGTTGTCCAAGAATCTTTTTTTATTTAAGATTTAGAGAACTTCATACAGTACTTCAATATCTAACAGCACTGTAGGAATACAACGCTTATTTAGGGGGGGTCTAATACTATAATCAGTTTATTGTTTTAATAAGCAGTCAGCAACAGCAGGATGGCTCAAAGTAAAGAGTCCCTGTGTTCAATGATCACAGTACTGAAAACTGTCAGTCTGGTTTTTACTGTTCTGGATCATTTTATTGTCCCAATAGCCAGTTTACATAGCCAAGAATCAGAGCCTGGGCCTCCACCCCTGCCCACCCTGTGCCTGACCCCTACGGCACCTCCTGGGGGTGGTGGATCCACAGAAGGAAAGGGACTCAGAGTGGACTTGCTGCTCCTCCACATTGAAAGGAGCCAGTTGAGGTGATTCTGGGATCTGATTAGAATGCCTCCTGGTTGAGGTATTCCAGGCATGTCCCACCGAGAGAAGGCCCCACAGCAGGCCCAGTGTGGTGAGATTACATCTCTCACCTGGCCTGGGAACGCCTCTGTGGCTGGTGGCTGGGGAGTGGGAGGTCTGGGCATCTCTGCTTAGGCTGCTGCCACCTTAACCTAGCCCCAGATAAGCAGAAGAGGACGGATGGATCATTTTATTTTAAATTGTTCTAATGCATGCTTCATCCAGGTAAGGAAATCTCACAAATTCTTCTCTTTTCAGTGAAGGATAAACACAAAACACAACGTCCAGATGAACGGAATCAATTTCTGGGAATTACTTTTAGACAGTTCATGAAATTTGTTGCCAAAACAGTAAGATTTCACCAGATAGGTTTAAAATGCTGGCAGTCTGTAGAGGGTACTGCAACAGAACAATATACTGTAAATTTGGCTTTAGCTTTGTCACACTTTTATTAACTGCTGCCTGCCACAGTTAGCTTTAACAATGCTTTCACAGCATAAATGTGAAACTCAACCTTGTCGATGTTATACTAAATTACCTCCAGCTTATTAATACAAAATAACCCTGAAAGAATTCAAAAAACATTTTCAGGGTTGTTTCTTAGTTTAAAGACATGGATGTTTCATGGATTCATTAGTCTTTTGTAAGCCTCATCCTAAGGCTATATTGAAATAGTGAAAAAGCAAGGATGGGTAAAATGAAAAGATTTTGAATTTGATGACATTTCAGAAAGACGGCATTCTGCTGCAGTACCTCCTACTTTGAACCTCCCAATCAGCCGGGCCTTTGTGTGTGTTCTACCTGTGCCTGGCTTTCCTCCACGTGCTTCTGTTTCCTTACACAGATCACAGAAGCTTGTTAGGTTAACTAGTGACCACAGGTGTGGAAGTGAGTTTGCATTAGCCCTGTGATTGGCTGGTAATCTGCTCAGGACCCTGCCTCGCATCCTATGACTCCTGAAATAAGGCTCCAACTCCTGGACGGCGTCAGGTTCAGTGGCCTCAGGATTTCATCTCTGCTTTTTGCAGATGATGTGGTTCTGTTAAGAGTCATCGAGCGAGAACTTTCAGCTTTCACTGGGGTTGGTCTGCAAATTAGTGTGATGTGGCTGGAATGAGAATCAGGACCTCCAAGTCTAGGCCCATGGTTCAAAGCCCTCCAATGTGGCTGATTTAAAACAATTCTGAAAAGAATAGTTGTCCAAAATTCCTTCACAGTGATGTGAAAGCCTCGTGTCAGTTATTGCAAACTGATTGCAGGTGTTGCTTCCAAGGGTGGAAAAACCAGCTATAAGACTTATGGGACAATTACTTTTATTTCCACAGGTAGGTTTGGGTTGTATTTTGTCCCTTAATAAATCAAACTGCATTTAATATTTACGCAGATTGTTAGATAGTCTCAGACGTGTTGCAACTATGCAACAATAAAGAGAGGTGAAGGGGTCAGATACTTTTTCACAGCACTGTATGTCAGGTGTAAAAGGGGTAGCAGTAATAACGATTCTTTAAAAAGCTAGATTCATGTTTAAAGATATTCCAGTATACATTCAAGTCCTTGAATGTCTCCAAGTGTCTGCCCAGTCCTGCACAATGCTGGTGATCAATTGTGTCAAACATTGGCCATAAAAGCACTAAATTAGCCTGTTAAAGCACATCAGTTGAGGGCAAAGACCAGCTCTAAAGTGCACACTGCAGATTTTTCTACAGACTATTTTATTGCTATTTTTAGATAGTAATAGTTAAACCTCTGAACCACGTGAGCCATAAATTAGTAGAAAGACAAACCTACCTGGGCATAATTGCTGATACCAACAATGCCAACACCACCCTCCACTTGCACCCACTCGTGCTTATCTGTGAACTTTAATGCTACAGAGAGAAAAACAAAAGGAGAATTAGTCTGGAACAGATCAAATGATTATGTTTAAAGATGAAATTATAACAGTATGAACCAGTGGAACAGTGATGACGCTTTTGATTCGCATACGTCAATTTCTTGACAAGCTGTTACATCAATGGGAAGCCCACCAGTTGTGTGCTGTCTACAAGAGCTAACTTTGAGGCATTTGTGCGGACGTCACATCCCCGTTTTTTGGCTTGGTAAATCTTCAATTTTCACCATCACTGCTTTAACACTAACCACAGCTGACAGAGCTGCAGTTTTGAAGAGAAACACTGAACCATTTTGATTCAATGCTCCTCATGTCGCGTTTACCCTGCAGGAGAGAACTGTAATGGCTCAACAGCTTCCAGTGTTGGCACCTGACCAACACTGAAGAATACAAGTTCAAACCAGAGTGAACTATGCAAGATGATTGCTAAGGAGTACAGTAACTGCCAAGGCAAACGGCTCAAGAAACGCTTTCTGGTAACTCATTTGCTTCAGGAATATTTTTTTAAGTATGGATATCTGATAGGGTGGTGTCTGTGATTTAGAATTAATGAAAGCTACATGATAGTCACCCCTCCCCTGCCATTTGTAGCTCATGCCCAGTACCAGCACTGACTTTTGTTTAACAAGCTGCTTCTGGCTGCACGAGACTCGGGTAATTGGTCACCATCACAATTTAGAGCTCGTGCTCCTCTCACAGAGAATACGGCCGTCTGAACCCTTTAGCCAGCATAACATGTGGTGGCTAATTATCTGCACGTAAGCTTCGGTCTGTGAAGCTTCTTTAAAGTTAAAACAACGTTTTAGTTGTCTTTCCTCGCGCTTTTCTCTGCCGCCCTGTGGGAAAGTGACACAAACTGTGTGACCCCTTTTATTCCCACCCATTACAGTCAGGCAGGAATGTGTGAGCAACCCGCATGTAGTACCATTACAGCTCATTTGGCAACTCTGGGTTATTATTATTATTATTTTTTAAATGTATTATATTTACCTGCAGAGAGGACCGAGGACGTGCTCAGCGTCCGCGGGGAGCCGCTTCTCCACTGCAGCCGAGTCGCTGAAACCTGCGAGAGCTGAGGCAGTCTGGGCGAAAAGTTTGCAGACAGGCACCGCAGAGCTGCTCTCATCGCCATCTTCACTCAGTGTGAAGCCACAGTTTGATCGAAAGTGAATCACTTGACCGCGAGAGCGCGCACCATCCCACTACACGGTGTGGGAGGTGAGAGACCCGGGGCCAAAAAGCTCTCAAAAGTGAGTGAATGCACACTTAAAAAAAGAAATGCTAATTATTCAAAGTTAATGGGGTCAGAAGAAAATGCTTACATGTTCTACTTAGGTACAGTAGATAAGGCGGCACATGGCTGTTACGTTTGCTCTGTCTTTCTATTGAAAAAAATGTATAAAACGATAATATTAAAACAATAATCGCGATAACAGTAATATCAATAACTGCAATTTTCTAGTTTGAAATAAAACTGACATATTCAAGTGCCTGCGTAAAATTTACCTGTCGGATAGCAGCCTATTTAACAGGGGCGTTTCCAGGATTTATTTTATATGAGGTGGTGGTGACCCCAAGACTTTAATTTCTGAGAATTTCTTTTGCAATGGCAAAAAGAAGAAAAAAAAAAAGAGGAGAATGTCCATGAAACAAGTCCGTGAAAAAAACACGTTTTCTTTTTATATTTACTAAAATTTTATTTATAAATTACTTTAAACACCTGTTATTGAAATTAACTAACTACAACAATGAGTGCTATCTGGGAATTGTGATCACATGCTAGAAAATATCAGGCTCCTTATGTCTTACAAATTTATTACATAAAAAAGTTGTGCTTCACAACAGTGTAAATATATTTTGATTGTAAAGCCGAAGTATGATTATAACATTTTTGCTTGAGTATAAAGCATTTCTTCATTTATTTTAAATATTTCTTGCCACTTTGTAAAACAAGTAATCCAGTAATACACTTTTAACAGATTCATGCGTTATTGGATCATTGCAGCTGCTGACAGTTTGAATTACTCGTGTATTGCTGGGTAGATTGATCTGTGCAATTGCAGTTTGTCTGCAAAGTAATAAGTAACTTATTCTGTAAAATAAATAGTATGGTGCGCAAAGTACTCTATTTACATACAAAGTATGTTAGAGAAGAAGCAAATGTACTTATACTAAATAAAGTGCAGGTACATTTAACCTGTACTTTAGTAAAGTACTTAAATAAATGTAATAAGTTATACTATACTGTTCCTATTAATGCGCTCATCCAATGGGCAAAAATCTATGTTTCTAATCAAACAAAAGTACCTTTTGCCTGATGAAAAAAAACTAATTTTCCATATAAAGGTTGATACTCGTCAGCTGTGCAAATCTCAGTGAAACAGTCCACTTATGTGGATTCTGTTTCCTGTGAGTGCAGCATGAATTTATGATGAGCTGTTTACATTTAAACTATACACAGGTTTACTCCTGCAACTGCTTTGTACATTTTATGGAGAAAGGTTTTGTTTTTTTGTTGTTTTGTTTTTTTAACATGACTACAGAGAATAATAAAATGATTTTGTAGTTTCTTTGGTAGTATATAAAGCAGTGGTATAAACAGAATTACTCAATAAAAAAATGAAAAACTGCTGCTGGGACTGTGCAGCTGTGAAGGCTGTGGTGTCTCAGTGTCTGATGTATGAACATAACTCTGGCATCACTGCACTGGCTTGTAGGGAAAAGATTAGTGATCTGGTTGTCAAGCTGATGCTGAGGCTCAACCTACACCGGAGCTCAACTGGTCCAGAAACAACTGCTGATTCTCTATTTGCATGTGAGCACTTTGACTTTAAAAGCATAAATAAAATAAATAACACTTCTGGATCAGAAGTGTTGTTGGGGACATCAAGGCGTACCTTAAATGTATGAGCAGGCCTAGTTTGTTTAAGCAGGACATTATGGGAGTGGAAAAAATGCTTTCTTCTTCAATACTGACAGCTCCCAACTGCAGAAACCTCCGGCTCTTGACCACAGTCTGGGTGACAGAGATTAAAAGTCATTGGTTCTTGACTCAGAGCTGTTTGTGAGAAAAACAGAGCAGGGCCTTGTTTTTGCCCTTGAAGGTAAACTTAATCTTAAACTTTCAAAAGGCACAAGCTAGAAGAGTTTTTACCCTCTCCAGCCAATGCTTGGTGACACTTAAAATGAAATTGATCATACACAGAGCTCCGGTGATTGAATCTACCATGAAAAGGGACTTTTTTTAAAGCCAAGAGCAACAACACAAAATACTCTGAAAACAAGATAGTAGGGTATATACACTTGATGCTCCAAAAGGGAGACAAAGTGATTGAGAAACAATATCCAACCTTCCTCCAAAACAGTTTATTTTAAATTTCCTAACTTTTCTTGCATGTAAACAAATATTTAAAATGTTCTTTTAAAGAGTCTTGATGCATTCTCAATCATCCAGGTAAGTAAATCTCCAAAAGTTGATTCTGTTCATCTGGACGTAGCGTTTTCAGTGGGTGAAACGTTTCCTCACTCATCCAAGTGACTTCTTCAGTCTCAGCTGACTGCAGGTCAACATAAACGTACATTTGCATAATGACTGAAACTAGCTCACTGAAGGAACAGTGGGCTGGGAGGTCACCTTCATCATAATTATGCAAATTCTCATAACCATTGATCAACAACCACTGATCAAGGCCCACTGATCAAAGACCACTCAGTTGAGATGCATTTTTTCTAAACACTGGGCCTCTGTGGCTTTTAAACCCCAAAACACGCTGCGTCAAAAATTGGTCCACCCCAAGGATCGGGTGTCCCGACACAAACAGAGTAACATAGTGTACGCTGTTAAGTGCCAAGATTTATACATCAGAGAAACCAAACAACCTCTGGCGAAGCAGATGGCACAACACAGAAGAGCCACCTCGTCAGGCCGGGACTCTGCAGTCTATTTACACCTACTGGCCAGTGGACACTCTTTCAATGATGAGGATGTACAAATCCTGGAGGAACGCTGGTTTGAGTGCGGAGTCAAGGAGGCCATTTACGTGAAAAGGGAAAGACCATCTCTGAATCGAGGAGGGGGCCTAAGGGTACATCTTTCACCATCTTACAATGCTGTGATTGCAGCCATTCCCCAACTCTCTGTGAATGGGACTCATGGCCATTGATCAGTGGTCTTTGATCAGTGGTTGTTGATCAATGGTCATGAGAATTTGCATAATTATGATGAAGGAACTGACCTCCCAGCCCATTGTTCCTTCAGTGGGCTGGTTTCAGTTATTATACAAATGTACTGTTTATAAATTTGGGGAAACCTGCAGTCAGCTGAGACTGAAGTCACTTGGATGAGTGAGGAAACATTTCTCCCACTGAAAATGCTACGTCCAGATGAACAGAATCAACTTTTGGAGATTCCTTTAAAGAGCAAAAGCTAAGTGGTTTACACAAACACAATGACAGACACTTTTGGGAATAACCACACCAGTAGATGCAGTTAGGCTCATTAGTGGATTTGAACTTTTCATTGTTTGCTACAGTGCTTTGTATGGACTAATATTTGTGATTCCATTGGTGTCACTTACTGTGTTGGGTTAATGAGTACATTCTTTATGAAAAAGAGATTATTTGCGTTTCAATTTTCAGACTCGGTTCATTGAGTTACTAGGTCAAATTTTATGAATACTGAAAATAATAATCCCTCATAATTAAATCCTACCATCCATTTTCACTTGCCAAATTATGCTATAGTGAAAAACCAAACATTAAAAAGTTAAATATACCACATTTTAGGAGCCTTGATATTAAACAAATGTATAAATTCAAATGTCAAACTATGAGCACAGGTTTATTCTTGTTAAAAAATAAATAAATAAAATAAACACATACACAAGACTTAAGAAATCAGTTTACTTTATATGAACTTTATTCAAACCTCTTGGCAAAGGATTATTGTGGAGTCCAACTTGAAAAACTTAGACAAGGATTTTAAGTAGACCTGGTAAAAAGACTTGAGTATTAGAGGGTCTTGAACATTGTTATTATATGCTGTACCCTAAAGCATCCCTTTAAATAGCTCAAAGTATATTTTGATCAGACAGGATTGCGAAAGTGTATGGAATAAAAAACAAACAAAAAACCCAGAAAATCCAAAACGTGTATTTGAGACCTGATGATTTTCCTTACTGACAGAAATTATCAATCATTTGACAAACTAACATTGATAAAACACAAGACCCAGAAACTCCACTGATGACAACAATGAGGTAAAGGCTCATTCTTCTTCTTCATGCCGACTCCTGCAAAGGTGTGATAGCAGGAGAGGTCCGAGGTCATGTTATTAGACAGAGGTGCCCTCTGATGGCGCTGCTGTCTTATTGTCATCAGGCTTCATGGCTGGGAACAGCAACACCTCCTGTGAAGGTGAAAAAACAAAATGTTAGCAGAGAATTCTTTTTCATGACACAAAGATATAACAACTGCCCGGCAGACGTTAGCAGCTCGTTTGTTTTGTTCATACAGTAGCTTCTCATTAACCCATTATTCTTGGTAGTTCTCCAATTCTGTGCTTTTCTGGGGCAGTTTAGTCTAAACATACAAGTCAAGAAAGGCACCATTTTGTCTTACATAGTTAGGCTACAAACTGATTTTTGGGGAATAATTTTAATGTAGTCTCAGTAACTACCATTAACCACACACTAAACAACAATTTGGCCAATCTTTCACTTGTGCATTTAAAGTGTATTCAGTTTTAAATGTTTTCTGAACACGTTAGTCGATGATCATGTTTTTCCCCCCCTCTAATTTAAATGACTAGATATTAGTCATCAGGAGCATCCCTAATAAAAGCAACCCTGGCTCATCCTTTAACGTAACATGATTACGAGCAAGGATTAAGATTTAAAAGACCAAGACACCTAGCATCAGAAAAATACAAAATTAGCCAGGGTAAATAAAAATAAATACATTTAGCAAAACTAAAATAGCCAAGTTTATAAAAACATGAACCTATAATGTAAGTTCTCTTCGTCAAATGTACAGTACTTAACAAATTTATCAAGTATGGTTTATCAAAACTATTTTTAATGGTAAAATATAATTACTGTTGTTATCCTGTACTTTTTCTCTGTATTACGTCAATGTAAAGCATCTTCAGGGGACCGTTTGCTGTGATTTAGTTTATATAAACAAAACTGAACTGAACTGAACAAACTGGAGCCATGAATTTTAATATTTATTATTTTACAAATAAGCATATTTTTATTTTTTTGACTGAGATGCCAAATTACAGGTATTTACTTGAATCCATGAATGAAAAAAAAAATCAGTTTCCTTTTTTGGATGTTAATTCATTTCCAGTCCTCAAATTCAGTTATAAATTCAATTTGTTATTTGTGAAATACATGATAGAAATTTTTAGTTTTAAACAAGCTTTTGTAAGATGTGTCTAATGCATTTGTCAGCCACTCTATGGGTAATAAAAACATACACCTGTGATTATTCTGCTCCAGGAGAAACAGTGAGGGTACCAACTCTAACACCAAATGTAAATTAATTTAAAACTGGTTGAATGCAATAATAAAAAAAGAAAAAGTGGAATTTTTCACAAAAAAAAAAAATAGAGAAATTTCATTAGAGAAGAAACCATTGGCAGAACTAAGAATGATTCACCTGTTGAAGTTGGAACAGATGAAATTTTTAGTTTGATCCTGACAGCAAAAAACAGCATATAAATATAAACATAAACCTAACCTTTTGAACACCTCAGAACAGCAGTAAATTGGGCATCCCCATTAGGGATGTGAGTGACTAGCCGACTAGCCATCGTTGCTATTGTCACTAGTCAGAACCAGATGTATTTGTTGTTTAATCTAACTGCTTTACATTTAAATTGATACCAAATGTTGGTAAATAGTTGTGTCCTATCTGCCACCAGATGGCGTAGGTGAGCGCCTACGGGGTAGGGTGTCGAGACCAGGCACGTCCTACTGGGAGGTGGCCCTGGAGTACACACAGGTGCTGCTGGAGTGAATATATCTATCGGCTGGCCTGGAAACGCCTTATTATTTCCCCGGATAAGTTGGAGGAGGTGGCTGGCGAAAGGGAGGTCTGGGCTTCTTTGCTTAAGCTGCTGCCCCCGTGACCCAACTTCACGAAAGAAAATGGATAATTTATGAGTGGTTTTAAGTGGTTTTCGTGAATTTTCGAACAGCATGCCTAATTCATAATGCACGACATAACACTTTTCAGTCACAGTTTTTTTTAGGTTTTGGGATGGTAAATTTTACATATTTTAATAATACATGAACATTTTTGTAGTATCATGTTTTCATATTATATTTGACATTGCTTTAAGTGTTTTTCTTCTTCTTTGTCTAGATTATAATATGTGATGTTCATAATGCACGATGCGAGGTGCCGCACAGTTAAGCAGCATAATTTAATATTGCCGAGCATGATTAAATAATTAATTACTTTGTTAACAAAGTTTCTGACATTAAACGGTTTGCAAATTTTTGTTTTTTTAAGTTTAAGACTAATTGGTTAGTCTAATTTTTCCCCTGGTTTAGGAAAATAGGCAGCAGAACATCTCTAATCCTCACCATGAGGACTTTAATTTACCTTGATGTTGTTGGAGTCTGTGAGGAACATGGTGAGACGATCGATGCCCATGCCCCATCCGGCAGTTGGTGGCAGACCATATTCCAGAGCTGTGCAGAAGGTCTCATCGATGAACATGGCTTCATCATCCCCTTCAGCTTTGGCCTGAAAAAGATCCACCTCAAATCACTGACATGCAATACCATCACAGCATAAAGACAGAACACCAGGAACAGGACAGTGCACTGAAGTAGAAGTGAAACAGGTCATATTATCCTTTAAACACACCTTGGCTTGCTGCTCAAACAGTTCCCTCTGTCTAATCGGATCATTCAGCTCAGTGTAAGCATTGCAGATTTCTTTCTTCATCACAAAGAGCTCGAAACGCTCAGTTAGCCCTTTCTGGGTTCTGTGCCTGTAACAGAAGGGTCAGAAGTGTCAGTATAAATCTGAACATTGCCATTTTAAATAAATATGAAGGCTAAAGATAGCATTTCTCACCATTTTGCTAAAGGGCTCATGATTTGTGGGTGATCACAGATGAATGTTGGGTTGATACAAGTGACCTCTAGGAAGTCTCCAACCAACTGTGGGGGTAAAAAGCCATTAGCAAGTCAGATTCAACGGAGGAAAAAAGAAGAATAACAGGTTAAGTAAATTTATAAACCACCTTGTCAAGGAGACGGGCAGTGGTCCTGGGTGGAGGACATTCAACTCCTTTCTGGGCACACAGGTCGTCAAAGAATTTACGTGTCTCTAAAAAAGGGAAAACAGTAAAAGGAAAAAAATGACTGCAAGAGAATAATACACATATTTCCTAATGATCAACTATTGTAAGGATGATGAAGTCATTTTTCTGAAGCAGTAATTTTTCACATGTGAAGTGTCTGTTATAGATTTCACAGATTCTTACCATCACTGTCATAGCTGTCAGCAGGAGGGAACTTCACTCCCATAATTTTCTCCAGGTCATGAGTCATGCTCACTCTTTTGAATGGTGGCGTGAAGTCGATCTCATAGGCCTGTCCCTCTGGACCATCAGGGTGATAAGTCACCTTGTATCCTCCAGTGATGTGCTTCACCATTCCTGCAGCAAACAAAGTGACAAAACTGAAAAGACCCTGAGGAGAAAGCTCTGATCAACTTAACATCAGTTTTCATGAAGCCATTTAGAACATCATCATTGTGCTTCAAAGACTGCTTTCTATACTGTCATTGGCCAAATAGCAAATCACGAATCCCATTTAGGTTTTAAATCAAGTCACATATTCTAATGCAACTCAATTTATCAGGAGGTAATCTGAGTTACAGCTCATAATGTCATAACTGTGTGTGAAAGAAAACTCTCACTGACCAATGAAATAACATGGCCGCGATGTAGTCTCTACTTACCTGAGAGTAGTTTCTCCGTGATTTCCATCAAGTCATTGTAATCAGCATATGCCATATAGAATTCACAGGTGGTGAACTCTGGATTATGAGTGAGATCAATGCCTTCATTCCTGAACTGACGGCCAACCTCGTACACTCTGTCTATGCCACCGACTACGAGCATCTGTGGGAAACATATGATGGACAGTGTATATAATTCAGTTATGGTAGAAAAATACAGGTTAAGAGTTTTGAGTGGTTCACCCAATTTACTAGAACATCAAAAAAACTGATTAAGATCAGATGTGCTTTAGGTATCGCAGAACCGGGAAATTCTCATCACATGGCAGTAACTCGTGTCTTCAGAAACTGCTGATCGACTGGGATTTTCCCACACAACCATCTCTATGGTTTATAGTTTTCTGGTCAAACTTGCCTTGATGATGTCAGAGGAGAATGGTCAGACTGCTTCGAACTGAGAGGAGGTAACAGTTAACTCAAATAACCACTTAGAATAACCAATATGCCAAGGTATGCAGAACTGCATCTCTGAACAGACAACATGGGCTACAGAAGACCACATGCTACAATTCAATACAAGTTAGTTGCAGAATTAGGCACAAACAACACGAAAGCATGAAGCCATTAGACTGCTGGTGGTGGTTTAGGGGTACACTTTGGGTCCCTTAGCAGCAATTGAGCAACATGCTACTGCCTACCTATTACCAGAATGTACCCATCCACTGGTGGTAACATGCCATGTCACAAAGCTCAAGTCATCTCAAACTAGTTTCTTGAACATGACAATAAGTTCACTGTAGTCAAATGGCCTCCACAGTCACCAGATCTCAATGTGAGAGAGCAACTTTGAGATGTGATGAAATGGAAGATTCACATCAATGATGTGCAAAAATTGCTGAGGAATGTTTCCAGGACCTTAATCCTTAATTGAATCTAAGCCACGAAGGATTAAGGCAGTTCAGAAGGGAAAAGAGGGTCTAACTCAGTACTAGCAAGGTGTACCTAATAAAGTGTCCAGTGAGTGTATAACAAATACATTTAATAGTAAGCAGAAGTCTATCTACTCAAGATCAATAAAATGATTCAGAGTATTAGTGATTATTAGTGGTAAGGTGTAGTGAGAGTCCAGGGTTGAAATAAACTGTAAATCTCTTCCATCACATCAGTTGTCACGCTGTAAAGAGTTAGTGCAACACATCTGACAGATGCATTTCATAATAATTTCATAACAATTACAGAGGAGCATGACATACATGGATGACTCTGGGATAGCACATTACCTTGTGGTAGAGCTCAGGAGCAATCCTCATATACAGGTTCATGTCCAGGTCATTATGATAAGTAACGAATGGGCGGGCCACTGCACCACCAGGAATAATGTTCATCATTGGCGTCTCAATCTGAAGCAGAAAAATAAAACATGAATCAGCACGGCAGATTTAAACTTACAATATGTTTAAACAAATATACAAACTATTAGAACATTATTTTATAAAATCCACACACCAAAAAACAAACAGACAAACACAGATTAGTTAGGTATATGTTCAAATCCAACTTACCTCCAAAAATCCCAACTGGTCTAGGAAGCTGCGTAGATATGTGATGATTTTGGCGCGAGTTATAAACTTCTGCCTCACGTAGTCATTGAGAATCAGATCCAAGTAGCGCTGGCGGAATCGCGTTTCCTTTGAGTGAAGGAATTCACATTGGGAAAATACATTCATTATTCAAAAGAGAGAGGGAAAAAAAAGGTCTTTTAAAATGAACTGCCCATCATTTTACATTTCAAAACTGGCAATATTTCTAGTGGTTTAATTGGAACTACAACATCTGCCAAAAAATAAAAAATAAAAAAAAACAACAACTTTCATTGCATTTAATCTAAGCTAAGACATAAATTAAAACAGCCTTCACTAGATTAGGTGTTTGTTCATGTGGACGTGTTTTGTGTGAATGACTGAGTGTCTGTCAGAGTGCAATGAATAAAAGCAAGCACATCAGCATCCTTAGAACTGGGTTTTGTCCTGTGCTGCAAAAACATGTTCTAATGGTGCAGGTCTGAACTGGAGTTAATAATAAGTTCTGCCTAACAGCACTGGGTCAGTGGTGCAGAGTTTTACTTTTACTGGCCTGTGGAAGAAAACAGACCAGATTCAGCCCTGTCTTCTGCAGGTATCACTCAAACAGAAAGCATGCCTAAAGATTATATCAGAGTAAGTTAGCAGTTCATCTGCACAGATATGCTCTTATTTTACCTTCTGCAGTTTTATAGTTTTGCTGTATCAAACAAACGGCAGTGGATGGCAGCAGCTACACTGAAGTTCACTTTTCTCCACGTTGGGTCTTGCTGAAGAGGTGGTTTGTTTAAGGACTCTTGCCAGCTTTTTTCCTAGTAAAAGTTTTAATGGTTGTTATAGTAACAAGTGCTGCTGTTTTTCGCTCCATCTGAGGTCACCCTCTCAGTAAGGGAGTCCATTATTAATATTAAACCATGGCAGCATCATCGTCATCATACCTTTTATTCACAAGCTGCTCCTAAATACATTTCTACTGCAGGTCTATTTCAGCTGCAACTGCGCACTACAGAGCTGTGGATTAAATAGAGCATTGAACAAAATGTTTGCTGTGAGAATTAAAAAAAGAAACTAGTTAGTTGATGAACTGTTGTAGCCCAATACTGATTACTGCAGTTCTAACAGCAGATATATTTGTTTCCCTCCTCTTAACAGAGGCTAAAGTCTACATTCACAGCAATATTAGCTCCTCTGTAAAAGCTTTCTGCTTATTGGACACTGCAGCCAAAGCTGGTTAGTGAACACAAAAGTGATCCTTAACTGTCACTGAATAAATATCATAAGACTAAGACAAACAACTCAAATGCTGCTAGACTAGTGTGGGACTCATGTAATGGGTGGGCACAGATGGAAGTATTGTAATAGATATTGCCCCCCCTCCATAATCTCATGCATTCTTATCATTGTTATGTTATGCATTCAGTTCTGTATTACTATTTCTGACACATACTGTGATAACTGGCAATATAGCTAGGATACTCTGATCAATGATGATTCCCACGGGTGGTGCTCACGCAGGCACTGAATCGGGCAGCTTTGGGCTCACGCAGGCACTGAATCGGGCAGCCTTGGGGTCCTGTGTGTTCTACTGCACAGATAGCCTGCAGAGCGCAGCTACGCTGAACTGAAGTGCTTGTGTTTTGTATTTGCAGGTGAGCACAAGTTATGTGTTGAAAAACAGAATGATGTTGACGTATGAGAAATGTATTAGAGTAAGGTACTGTCATTAATGGAACACAACGCTAATGTCGAAGTTTGTGATTTACATGATGTACCCGAACTGGTGTTAAACGGGATGTCACATCGCAAATGATGTAATGAGGGGATCGAGAGGGTAGTCTCCATGCGCAACAATACTAGTTGGAGGAGCATACGAGTGTGCAGAATATTGTAATATGAACATTGGTGGGAAAATACTGAGTAAATGAGTACTTTGTTAACACGTGTTCAGTAGTTATATGTAAAATGGTCGTGTGTGTTCTACTGCACAGATAGCCTGCAGAGCGCAGCTACGCTGAACTGAAGTGCTTGTGTTTTGTATTTGCAGTTGCAAATGAGCAAGTAAAGAGAACGATTCTGAACTCATGCACGCCTGGAAGTGTCATTTGTCCACGTGTGCAACACTTGCAGTGCAGGTAAAGAAAGTGGCACATGACTATGCTGCAGTGAATGATACTATTGTCTTTAAAAGTCGTAACATCTACTGTGAAAAAAGGTCTACACTGGAGAAACACAGTAACATTTAAGCCTTGTAAAGTAGAACATTTTTCTAGCTTGTGTCATTTGCACTTTGTCGCTGCCTTGAAGCAGAGCACATCGTGAAATTGAAGAATGAATGCCTTGGCTGTTAAAGCTAACCTTTTAAATTGGGTAGCACTCCCATTTATAAATGATTTAGTTCCTTTAAGAAAGAGACGACAAAAGTACCGTTTAGTTTCACTAACACTGCCTTAATATACAACCTGAAGAAAAGTACTGGACCACCTACACATTACAGCTACAGGAGCTGCTCTCTCATGCAATCCCATGGCATGAAGCTCTTGGCAAACAATTTTTGTGCTGATATTAATACCAGAGAAGGTTTGGAACTCACTGGTTACTGAGTAAACAAAGCATTTGTGACTTACAAATACAATATGCACCTCAGCACTTTTGTGGGGCGACTTGCTATAGTGCTGAAATGCTTCTGCTTTACGAATAATACCACTAATAGGTGACTGTGACTTACAGTGGGGCAAAAAAGTATTTAGTCAGCCACCGATTGTGCAAGTTCCCCCACTTAAAATGATGACAGAGGTCAGTAATTTGCACCAGAGGTACACTTCAACTGTGAGAGACAGAATGTGAAAAAAAAATCCATGAATTCACATGGTAGGATTTGTAAAGAATTTATTCGTAAATTAGGGTGGAAAATAAGTATTTGGTCACCTCAAACAAGGAAAATCTCTGGCTCTCACAGACCTGTAACGTCTTCTGTAAGAAGCTTTTCTGTCCCCCACTCGTTACCTGTATGAATGGCACCTGTTTGAACTCATCATCTGTATAAAAGACACCTGTCCACAGCCTCAAACAGTCAGACTCCAAACTCCGCCATGGCCAAGACCAAAGAGCTTTCGAAGGACACCAGGAAAAGTATTGTAGACCTGCACCAGACTGGGAAGAGTGAATCTACAATAGGCAAGCAGCTTGGTGTGAAAAAATCAACTGTGGGAGCAATCATCAGAAAATGGAAGACATACAAGACCACTGATAATCTCCCTCGATCTGGGGCTCCACGCAAGATCTCATCCCGTGGGGTCAAAATGATCATGAGAACGGTGAGCAAAGATCCCAGAACCACACGGGGGGACCTGGTGAATGACCTGCAGAGAGCTGGGACCAAAGTAACAAAGGTCACCATCAGTAACACACTACAACGGCAGGGAATCAAATCCCGCAGTGCCAGACGTGTTCCGCTGCTGAAGCCAGTGCATGTCCAGGCCCGTCTGAAGTTTGCCAGAGAGCACATGGATGATACAGCAGAGGATTGGGAGAATGTCATGTGGTCAGATGAAACCAAAGTAGAACTTTTTGGTATAAACTCAACTCGTCGTGTTTGGAGGAAGAAGAATACTGAGTTGCATCCCAAGAACACCATACCTACTGTGAAGCATGGGGGTGGAAACATCATGCTATGGGGCTGTTTTTCTGCCAAGGGGACAGGACGACTGATCCGTGTTAAGGACAGAATGAATGGGGCCATGTATCGTGAGATTTTGAGCCAAAACCTCCTTCCATCAGTGAGAACTTTGAAGATGAAACGAGGCTGGGTCTTCCAACATGACAATGATCCAAAACACACCACCCGGGCAACAAAGGAGTGGCTCCGTAAGAAGCATTTGAAAGTCCTGGAGTGGCCTAGCCAGTCTCCAGACCTCAACCCCATAGAAAATCTGTGGCGGGAGTTGAAAGTCCGTGTTGCTCGGCGACAGCCCCAAAACATCACTGCTCTCGAGAAGATCTGCATGGAGGAATGGGCCAAAATACCAGCTACTGTGTGTGCAAACCTGGTAAAGACCTATAGTAAACGTTTGACCTCTGTTATTGCCAACAAAGGTTATGTTACAAAGTATTGAGTTGTATTTTTGTTATTGACCAAATACTTATTTTCCACCCTGATTTATGAATAAATTCTTTACAAATCCTACCATGTGGATTCATGGATTTTTTTTTCACATTCTGTCTCTCACAGTTGAAGTGTACCTCTGGTGCAAATTACTGACCTCTGTAATCATTTTAGGTGGGGGAACTTGCACAATCGGTGACTGACTAAATACTTTTTTGCCCCACTGTATGTGGGACAGAATGAATTTCAAGAACTGACTGCATCCAATTAAAATACCACGTTTGAATTGGCAGCCTGCCTGGCTAGATGTTATATTTCATGCGCCTGTGGTAAAGGGACTGAAAACAAATGAATTAAAAGATGAAGAGGTATGGACCAATAATTTTGTCCCTACAGTGTGTGCTGGTCACTACCTTGTCTTTGAGACCAAAGTGGAGGTGGGGTAGCATGTGCAAACATGGTGACAGTAGAGTCATCTCAATGGGAATTATACTCAGCTCCCCTTTCTTGGTCTTTCCTGGGTTACCGCGGACACCAATGATGTCACCACGGCGCAGTTTGTTGTTGATAGCCACAAAGTCCTCCTCAGACTTGTAGTTTCTGAAAAAAGAAGGTAACACAGAAAATCAGTCACTACAATTTGAAGTTTCCTCGTAAGGAGAAACATTATTTGGAGACGTAAATGCAGTTTTTTCCCTTAGATTTTATAATTATCACATAATCAAGAAATCTTGATGAAAAGGTAAATCATCAGCTCATTATAATTTAAATATATCATTATGAATCTGTAACATTTACTTTTGCACAATCCATGCAAACCCAAAACAAATTCCCAAATGGGGAGTGTGTCATTCACAGCGTCAAGAGGTGAAATCTCTTTGGGTTTTCTAAAAAAACAAAACAAAACAAAAAAAACAACCCAACTTTGTTTCTGTACCTTGAATTTGCCATAACTTGCAATTTGACTCCTTCACCTCGCAAGTCATAGAACAGCAGCTTGGCACCTGAAGCCCTCTTAGCATGGACGCGGCCTATCAAACATATATTCAGTTTGGATTAATTACAATTAAGTGCAAACACACAGAAAAAAAAAGAGATAGTAAACACTTTTCACTACCTGACACACTGAGAACAACATCTGTCAGCTGGTCTCCAGGCTGTAGATGATTGTATTTCTCAATGAACTCTGTAAGCGACAGGTCCACATTATACTTGTGTGGGTAAGGGTCCTCCGCTGTGCCCTTCAACTCCTGGATGGCCTGAGTGCGGATCTTAAAGTATTGCTGTATTACATGGGAAAAGACAGATGTTCTTGTTGTTAATATATGTTTTTAAAAAGGGTTTAATATATATATATATATATATATATATAGATATATATATATATATATATATATATATAGATATATATATATATATATATATATATAGATATATATAGATATATATATATATATATATGCACTGAGGTAAAATAACTACGCAAAACTCTCACATTGGGGTCAAGCGTCTCCTCATCCAAGGCATTTTCTGTTCCCTGGTCATTTGATTCTTTTTTTTGCTCCACCTGCTCTTTAACCTTGGCTTCTTTCTCAGCTGCCTTTTTCTCTGCTTTCATTCGCCTCTTCAGCTCACTGAATAAAAACAAAAACAGCAATCAGTGGTTGGATACCACATTTCGCCCTTATGATGCATTTGCAACTAAAAACAAATATCTTTTGGAATTCAAAAAAGCCAAAAAGTCACATCATATAACCTACTCTATTATTGTAACCAAAATAAATAAAAGCAAAACAAAAGGACAACATGATTTTCTACTAGCAGAGAGGTACAACAAATATTCATGCAAAACGGACGAACACATCAGCTCTAATGACAAAAGGTTGGTTGTTTTCCGCACTGGAATGGAAAAGCCACCAACCTTTTGTCACCTCTCCAGCGGTTCTGAGCTGGGCTTGCAGCTGTACATGGGGGCGCATATTTTAACCACTGTCCCCTGACCCCACAGGCTTGGCACAGCTGCTGCCTGGCTGCCCTGACCAGACACAGCATGCTGAACTACGACAGTCAGCAGACAGACCTGAGAAAATAGACATATACAAAGACAGTGTACAGTATATGAAGGCTGTCTCTGCCCTGTCCTTCAGGCAAAACTACATCCTGCTGGGGTTGATAGAACCCTCCTATTTGGCAAGACCCTCCAAGATCAAAACAAGTAAACAAGTATATATTTTTATATACGGTAATTAGCTTTACACTTCCTGTAATTAGATTCCGGTTTCACTTTCTACAGCTTTACTCTTGGCAAACAAAGATGATCTGGAAGAACGAAGTAACATGCGCTTGGCTTTATTTAAGATTTTTTATATTAAACAGAGCGTCCTTCTAAATAAACAAATCAGCATACATAGTTTCACCCGATAAACCATCATTCGCTAAAATTATAACTGCACATATAAGACGCCCACGCGATTGCACGATGTATCGAAGTCGTTTAACAATGTATTGTGGATGTTGTAGTTTCACACGTCAACAAGAGACACTTTCGCCACTGGTCTTAAATTAAATTTAGGACTGCAACTACCAGAAACACACACGACTTGAATTCTGGGGTATGTAGGCTAGTACGTTGCCTCAATACGGGACCTTCACTACGTTTTCACGCTCTGACCTGATGTTTTGCGGTGCCAAACTGGAACTGCCATAACTGTCGAAAGGAAAAAAATCTTGGACGATGTGACAAAAGCGATAGAGGTAAAGAGCGGTGAAAATGCGAAAGAAGAAACGAATAAGCTCACTTTTTGCTGAGTTTGTCTCCGTCCACCGTCTTCACGTCTGCCATGTTCTTGATGCAGCGCACAGAAAGAGAAACTGACATGCGTGCGCCGCAGAAACGCGAGAACTGAGTGGTGCGTTCAAAGGACTGACGGAAACCAGAAAACTGAAACGTCCAAGGATACGTCACAAGGTGGGCCCCAAATTACGGCCTGCTGAATGTGGAGAGCTGACAGATCGTCAGTGCTGGGGTTTTTTTTTTTTTTTTTATATTCTATTTTATTTATTAATAAATCAATACATAAATCGGGATTTAATTGCATACTAATATTACTAAATGTTCTGAAATCTAACATGAACTGAAATGTTTCATAACTTGTATGTTGTCGCCTTCATGCTGCACGAATGCGTGTAGTTTAATTGATATCATCTTTCAACACATTTAAAGCTGGAATAAGGTAGGTCCAGTTTATTCTCCCTCCATCCTACGCTTAGGAGAAACGTTTAAAAACGATTTTGCCAGACTTTATTCCATTAGGCGCAATAAATAAATTAACTCTCAGTTACAGATTGCTTTATCTGATATTTTGTTGCTACTTATTTCATTAAAAAAGGGTGTTTTGGTAAGAATATACCAAATGATACTACTATTATTTTCTGAAACATAATCCTATGTTTCATCAGAAAATAATCTACATAAAGCCAGTGTGGAAAAACAAACACAAAACTAGGAATACCTAATTTGTGTTAAGAAGGCATCCAAATAATAAACTAAAACTAATAAAAGTCGTGTCCTCCTCTCATAACCAAGTAATAGTTTTACACCAGAAAAATGAAATAAAAACCCAACTAGAACTTAAAGTAAATACATTTATTACAGATAGCAGCAAGTTTAACAGAAAATTAATTGCAAGAGTAAAAATGTCCCAATAAAAGCCAGATATATAAAAGTTATTTATTTGTTTGTTTGTTTTTTTAATATTTTGGGTAATGATGATTTGATAGTTGTTCACATGGTTAGAAACAGAAAGGAAGATTTTTACACCTTCGGATGTTTACTAGAAGAGTGGTTCACTTAGGCTTTAAATATGGCAGAGAAATGGAAAGTACAATTTGTAGAGAATTTGTGGCAAAGATAATTATCCACACCGTTTCAAATTGCAGAACAAACCTAGTGTGCACCACCTTTTACTGGTCTGACAGATCTGAGCAAAATGACTCGTGACAATTAAAATTACATCCTGTTTAACAGGATGCCCTGAGGGACATCAGAAGAAAGGGAACCACTGCACAGTAAACAACTGGTATAGACGGAGGTATGACTCACATCTCCTAACAAAGCCTTTAAGTAAGATGGGAACAAAGAAAACACACATTTGTGACCCTTGTCTCAACGAAAACACAAGAAAGCATCTTTAATTGTTGCTGAAAAGTTAGCATTTTGACTAACAGAATTAAAACCAGGCAGAAATTGTAAATAACAAAGAACATCTATTTTGGTTTCTCCTTTAGTCTAAAAATGGGAGAGGCTATATAGAAAAATATATGTTCAAAAAGTAATAGATCTACATTTAAAAAGGTTTATTAGCTGCATAGCAGTTTCAGAGAAAAATCTTTTTTGCATCGGTGTCGAACAACATAAATGCAATGGGTACTTCAGTACAAACAAGTCAGATATGACACAAATTGCACAACACATGAATCCACCACAACCTCATTTATCTGGTCACTGTTGTCGAGCACTTAAAGCGCACTCAAAGTGTTATGGCTTGAAACATTCTATTTAATAAGGACTAACCATCCCCGGTAAGGCCAGCGAGGTGTTAAACAAGCAGATATGGTAAAACGTCAATCTGACTGTTGCTACAACATCTCGTTAAGGCACGTGTACAATCTTTATGGGTGTTTTAAGCAGTGTATATGGTAAAAAAAAACAACAACAAAAAACAAAAACACAAAACAACTAAAATGTGTGTGACTCTGCTGACATAATATTAATAGGTTATAATAAAAGAAAACCACATCTTGTTCTACTGAAAAAGAAAATTAAATAAAATGAGAAAAACGAGAACTTTTTTCAAAATAAAACAAAAACCTCCCTCTTGTTTTCCATACACGACGGTGTAAATGAGGGAAACACACTCATATCTGATCAACAATTACACATAATATACACAACTGAGGAAACTACTACCCCCCCCCCCCAAAAAAAAAAAAAAAGTAATCACCTCCCCCTTATGTGTACCATTCATTCACTGTGTCTCAAAATGACACTTTTACAACCATGATGCACATTTAGGATGATTTTCATTGTAAAAATACTGTTGCCCTGTTTTTAAGTATTTGGTCACATCGGACCTTCGGTCTAATTACAAACCATAAATAAACATGTGACGTCAGCTTAAAGGTGTAACTACAACTTCTGCAAGTCACAGAAGGAACTGTGCACGGAAATATCCATCGCAAGGTGCCTGTATCAGCATGTGTGCATGTCTCTTTGGGGGGTGGCTGCCGAATCACGAACTGTGTCATTCACGAAGTTAGAAACACAGCTGCGATTACAATTTGGAGACTAACCAACACACAAATAAATTAAGATATACTTCTCTGAAAAGAGGCACAAGTACTAAACTGATAAAAAAAAAGAATTAGTATCTACAAACAAAAGGAAATTAAATCATAAATATTCAACACTGGAAATATTAGTTATTAAACAAAGTCACAAATTGAAGAAAGCCAGTCTCAGAAAGCTCTTTTCTCCAAAGACGGGTTTTCTTCAGGAATCGGGTCCCTTTAAAAACCACTCCAACTCTTCCAACTTACGCCCTGTTTACATCGTCTCCATCCTAACCGACAGCTAAATCAGATTTGAAAGCGTATAAAATGTAGCGGCGTTGATGTACTTCTGACAAACTATACACAGAAAACACGGCAACAACGAGGCGTAAAACGGGGCCTATCCTATCAGAGACCAGCACCTTGTTCGTGCACACACTTTAAAGGGAAATTAGACATGACATTGAGGGGGAAAGCGTGAACAGTAGAACAATATCTAAAAATAAAATCTGTAAATTCTGTAAAGGAAGAGAAAAAAAAAACTACGCTGATCTTAAAGCTAAAATGCAAGCCTGTAAAAAGAGAATAAAAACTCATGAGCCATAAAACTGGCCTTCCATCATTCCTGGATTCATTCAGAGCAAGATTTGAGTCAACCTTTGGTCCAGAGGTCACTGGCAAACTGCTTACGGCGACATGAACTGTACAGTACAGTATCCAAACTGTACAGTATCCATTTACAAGAAAACATACGTAGCGGGCTCTATTCGTGCATGTTACTACACTATCCTGGATGAGATGTGCAGTAGCATTAGTGAATGCTGCTGCTTTTTCAACATTCACTGAATCAATCACATTAATAACCTGCTGGAAAGGCTTTAAAAAAAAAGAAAAAAGACTACTACTCCTGTTCATGCGTGCCTGCCGCAGAATGACACCAACAAAATGACACTAAAGCACACAATAAAAATATAATATATATATTCTACATATAATATATTCTGCTCTAGGTGCATGTACATATACGAGATATAGGTCATCTGAAGTTAGCATTTAACATTTTAATGCAGGTAATGTAAGTTTTTCCTGATTTGTCCAGTTTTCCAGCACAGCTTTTAGGATTCTAATATGTTAGTACGATGCCAGGTCTCTCTTGGAAATTAGATTTTTAATCTCAATGAGAATTTTTACCTGGATAAATAAAATAAAGGACTAATAATGTTTTAGCTTTTTCTGTGAATGAACAGTGACAGTTGTAACATAGATGTCAAAAATTCACACTGTTATAAAACATTTTTGTTATACAGTAACTAATTTGGACACATTTAGCGATACTGGCTTAAATCAGACTCTCGTGGTAATTTGTTTTTATGATCCATATTCATATTCACTGTAAACAATGCAGAAGAGGCAGCTTCAGGCAAACTTGCTGCCTCCTGGTGATGATTTTTTTTTTTTTAATGCCTTAAATTTTGTCACGCCGTCATTACAAAGCCTGTACACTGTGGTGGATACTGCAAAGTATTTCATACTCAAAAAGACACTGATCAGCCACAACATTAAAACCCATCTTCCTAATATTGCATGGGTCCCTCAAGAACACCTCTGGCGGAGTCCTGATCTCTGGTGGCGAGGATCCTTCTGGACTTGGTCGGTAGTAAATTGAGGAGTCCGTAGACCAGGCTTGTTCCAGCTCAAACTGTCGATGCTTGACATCACTGGGATCTGGGAAGCGTGATGTTCCTTGAGCTGTATTCACGCTGGTCAAACAACAGGTCCAGTTATCCTCATGAATGTCAGGAACCAAGTTCTCCCAGCGGGGCGATAAACTGCATTAAACTATTGAAGGTTTTATTATTGTGGCTGACTGGTGTGTGTTTCACATCATCAGTCTACTCAACTGGCCTTGACAAGACTGATTTGCAGCAAAATATAACACAGAAAAGTACAGCACACCTAGTGAGCATCTGAGCTTCCATCATCGATGAAACCAAAGTCACTTTGTGACAAAGACAACTAAAGCGGATTTATTTACACTATCGGGTGCAAGCTTGCTGCTACAACAATGAAATATTACCCACAAACAAACAAAACTTAATTGCGATATTACATAAGATTAGTGTGTATTCGTTTTTACAGCTCGTCCTTTGTCTCTCATTTCTCTGCCTGCTCCAGCCTTCTTTCACATTTTCTACACTGTTGGATCACATGACTCAACAGAAGCTACCTACCAGGGGAGTCAAACATGAGGGCAGAGGAGCCAATTCAGCCCACTCAAAGACTTTAACAAACTGTAGAACTTGCACAATCTGTGGTCTCTTCAGTCTGTTGTTTTTTTTAATAGCAGTAGTTAAAAGTAATTAAAAATCATCCAACTAATGAGAGTGGCTGTCTAAACCAACTCCCTCTTGAAAAAGAAATAACTCATGGCCTGTCATGCTACACTGAGGTTAAACCAAAAACATCTCAGACTGTTGGTTCTTGTTTTCTTTTTGAAAAATGGAGGATTCATTAACTTATGTTTATTAAACTTTTTAAAGTTGAAGTTCAGTGATTGAACTGCCCTAACACCCACTGAAATGAAATCAAACTGATTTCATGTGGTCCTTGAACTAAAACCCCTTCAACCCCTACATACCGCACTCCTCTCACTGTGTCACACAATCCATGCTCCGTGCAACCAAAATACAAAAG
The DNA here is from genome assembly GCF_057381915.1 of Diplotaxodon limnothrissa. Lineage (NCBI taxonomy): Eukaryota > Metazoa > Chordata > Actinopteri > Cichliformes > Cichlidae > Diplotaxodon > Diplotaxodon limnothrissa. The sequence continues at coordinate 20,703,104 of NC_140596.1, forward strand.
TTTTTAAAAAAGGAAAAAAAAAAGAATGTGATTTGTGAAAACACCACAAGAACTAAAAGATACTGCAAATAACATTAGTGAAATTCTACTTACAGATAGAACTCTAACAAATTCCAAGGATTGCTGGTTAGTGTCTTTCCCGAGGTCTAAATTCAACATCTTTCAAAGTTTCACGGAAGTTTCCTTCTCTGGAGTCCATTGCCATTTTCAGCCATTCAGTCATTGAGTTAGAGATGTTTATGTTTCATTTCTTTTAGTTATCCGAATATTAATTTGTCCACTTTATCTTCATGATCACTATAAAATCTTTAGCTCATCTTAACTGTTCTTTCCTAACACACCCTTAAAAGAAGACCAAATCATATGCATATAGTTCAGAAAAAAACAAAACATGAAGTGACCACAAATAAACACATCACTGAGGGTTAATTTTAAAGGTTTAACTTACATAAAATTCCTAAGAGACAATATTTGGACCTACAAATAGAAAAAGTTATAAACCTGCATTCAATTAGTAGGAACGAGTTATGTTGCTGCCCGGCTCCTGCAGGCTGACCAGCAGATCGTCAATCTTCTCCATGTTCTGAGAGGCAGACATGGTGTTCGGCACAGTGCCAGACTGAGAGAGGGACTGGCTGAGCAGGGACTGGATGTGCGCTTCACTCTCTCTCTGGTTCTGACCAGACTGGCTGATTGCTATTATCTGATCTGACAGCGTGTTTCCAGGAGTTTCCATCAACTGGCCGCATTCTGCAAGGAAGGAACAGAAAGAGCTTCATGACTCAACAGGAACCACAGTCAAGAAAATAACAAACCACAGGCCCTTGAATAAAGTAAGCAGTGAACAGATTATTAATTACTTATGCTTTGGTCATAAATTTGAATGAAAAGTGGAGACACTACTTTACTGTCAATAATGAGTCCTCACAATCCAGATTTGACTGTACTCAATTCTTGCCAATTTGCAACCTATAAATCAGACTTAAAAATTGTGTTTTGTTTTTCTTTTATTGGACAATTAAAGGATGGGGATAAAAAAAAAACAACTTTACAAATATGTTAAAGATGAACATTAATAAAAATAAAAAGGATAAATTCTAATACTGGTATTTCACAGACATGTGAAATTTAATCTGAAGTAACTCATTTTTGCCACTTGAGGGCAGCAGAAACAAGTAGTGATACATAGAGATACAGTCTATGCCAGGGGTAGGCAAGTCCAGGCCTCGAGTACTGGTGTCCTGCAGGTTTTAGATGTGTCCTTGATCCAACACAGCCTGGAGTTGCCTAGCCCTTGTCTATGCAATGAACACATTAACTTTCTATCACGCTTTAAGTTGATGTGGTGAATCTACTGAATAGATACGAAGCAATGCTCAGTAGTCAAAGTTGTGAGTCTCATCACTCAACGAAGCTTCTTTTTAGCTCTGCTAAATAATGAAGAAGAAAAATGGGCTTTTTGACTATGTAATACTCCTTTAGGTTTACCAGCTAATTACTAACTGTATCTTTTCTTGCCATAAACAGCTGTTTGCTGCATCTGGAAACAACTCTAATGAGAGCAACCAGAGTGAACTAAAAGTAACTAAGTGATAATCTTGTTCCTCACTTCTCACTTTGAGTCATTTCAGCAGTTTCAACAACGTGCACTTGCCTAATAAATTCCTTACCGTTCTGGATACCGAAAAGGAAGAGGCCAGCTTGTTGAGGCTGGCTGGATTGATTGACGCTCCCACTCACAGCTGTTTGAAACAGAGATCCTGGCTGTTGAACAGGGGAGGACGTAGTTGTCTGGAGGTTTGCCACGCCATTCTGTGAGGCAAACACGGCTGATTGTGCAAGCTCCTGAGCGGCCAGACCCCCCTGCAGAGAGGCCATAGTGGACTGAGGCATGAAGAGACCCACAGGCTGCTCCTCTCTGTTGCTGCTGTTCCCCAGCTGCATAGGTTGTTGCTCCTGAAACATGGCTTGCTGTGGTGGTTCAGTAGGGTTCCCTAAGGTCATGGGTTCTGGGCGATCTTGCTGGGTTACCGTCACCATGTTGGCTTGAGAAAAGGGCAGAGGGGTGTTTTGGGGCTCTTGAGAAACTAGACTGTTGTTGGTCAAAGGAGGCATTTGGCCTTGGTTACTGAAAAGGATGCTAGAGCCCTGGTCTGGTGTGGAAAGTGTGTTGCTGCAAAACAGCAAGCCAGCCTGCTGTTGCTGCTGCTGCTGGCCTGGAGAAAGTGAATTTGTAGATGAATGTGGGGAGATGTTCTGAAACAGGGTGGCCTGCTGGGCTGGCTGTGTGTGGTGTTGAGGCTGAGATGGTTGCTCCTGCTCCATGGGGCTTCTCTGCTGGATGGGGGAGATCTGGGTCTGAAATACTGACTGTGGTTCAGGGGAAGAAGATTGTAAAGCGCTAAGGAAGGCCAGCTGCTGCTGCTGTTGCTGCTGCTGTTGCTGGGAACTGTTGTTTGAAAGCTGATTGGACATAGAGGTCTGGGGGAGGAAGAGTCCAGGGGATGAGGCTTGCTGCTCTGGAGACTGTAGCACTGTCATGGTGCTTTGGAAGAGTGCAGCCTGGACCTGTTCCTGGGAGGCTTTTTGAAACAGCGCCCCCTGTGGATCCTGCGTTTCTGCCAGAGTGCTGGGATTGTGAAACATCGGTGGTGAAGAGTGAGATGGGGTCTGCTGGAGGAAGTTTGTCTGGATAGAAAGAAGATCATTTGCCTGCTGAAAAAGAGCTGCCTGCTGTTGCTGCTGCTGTTGTTGTTGCTGTTGTTGCTGTTGCTGGTCCGGCTGGAAAAGTGATCCCTGGTTAGTCACCACACCTGGTGATGAGACCTGAAGCTCTCCATTCTTGGCCTGGGATGCATCCTGAAACATGGCACAGTGCATCTGCATCTGTGACTGAAACAGCTGCTGCTGCAGATTCTCCATAACCTGCTGCTGCTGTTGCTGCTGCTGAATTTGCTGTTTTTGGATCTGTTGCTGATGCTGGATGTGTTGCTGCTGCTGTTTGGTTATAGGGTTGTCAGATTGAAGTGATAAGTTACAGTATCCTTTGGCTTTTAGTTGTCTCACTGCTTCTTCCAGCTGGGCTACTTCATCTGGAGGAAAGAGTGGCAGCTGCTGCGGTTGAGATGCAGGTTCCCCACACAACCTTCCCACAGCTCCAGAACTGACACCTGGCCTCTCCTGCCTGAGGCCATCTCTGGTCTCCAAAAGGAACTGCTGTGATCCTTGCTGAAGCAGAGAGTCTGCAGGCACAGAGAACGAGCTGCCCGCAACAATGTCCTGCTTCTGGATGGTGCTTAAGGGCTCAGCGCTGGTAAAAACAGGCGCCTGGCCTTTGTCAGGATCACCTGCAGGCTGAGACAGGTTGCTGGAGAATACTCTGTTTTTATTTAGATGTCCTGCCGTCATATCAGAGTTCTGCTGGGCTGGGCACAGATCACCAGTCTGCTGATAACCCACAAAACAGAACACAAAAGATGTGCTTCACTTTGCTTTTCAGTTATGCATCACTGTTATTCTCTTTTTCAAAACACAGAATACTACCTTTATGCTTTATTTCAGGGACAATAAAACATGAACGAACTGAACGACTTGACTTTAAAACAAATTATGAAAGCAACATATAAGATAAAAGCTTCACCTTAAATACTCCTGAAGACTGAAGGTTGCTTGTCACCTCCATTGGAGTGACATCTTCTCTCTTTACTAAAGACAACAAAGGCATCAGGGATCTATCTACAACCGTACGAGTAGCAAGGATTACATTACATTTTTTTCCATGTATTCACTTTACTATATATAGGAAACCTTGGTGTCTTTGTTAAAAAATTTAAATAAATAAAAAATAACCTTTAATTTGCTCATCAAAAGAACACGTCTTCACTGGAGAAGGCAACTCTTTCTTCACAGGAACATCGATTGTTGCTGCAAGTGTCAGCAAAATGACAAAAATCAATGCACAGCAAAAATGTTAGTTAAGTAAAGCTACATATGATGTGAGTGGACAGCTAATTAAATTGCTTACTAAATTTTAGTTTAGTTACTTTGTCACACCTTACAGTGTTTTACCCAGAGGACTAAAAGGATATCAAATTAACTAGTAAAGAGACAATTTAAAAGGTAATGACTGCTAAAATAACAATGACAATATATTGATATACTCAACAAAGAAGTGATGTAAGTCTTATGACTACTGTACACAAGAACATTCATAAAAGCATAATTATATATTAAAACAAAAAAGTTTTTAAGGCCCAATCACACAGGCTGATAGACTGGTTTGCGAACCCCTGGCAACCATCGGTCACCAGGAAAAGAATGTGTATTCCTCAAGGCCAAACACCTAGAGAGTGAAAATTTGGCCTGTGTGTCTGGGGTGTTAAATACAATCCAGCTTTATTTTCTAACTAGGTTGGTCTGCTTTGGTACCAGTCAGTAAATCTAATCAGCCATGTGTGGGAAATGACCCAGTAATCTGAAGGCTACATGCAAGGTTACCAGAATCCCGATTACATTTTCATGGTCATCTTTCTATCAGCCGATTGTAAAAAGGACACACTTCATGTGAATTAGTGTGAAACGGATTCAAACAAACCTGGATCTGGAGTGTAAGTAAATGGCTGAACGTCATGGGATCTCCCAGCATTCGTCACCACGTAGATTCCTACACACACTTTAGATGTGATGACTTGGTTCTGGTAGGGAGGAACCTTTACTATCAGGTGATTCTTTGGGATGATAAACAAAAAAAATCATCAGCAAACACGACTACAACAATAAGACTACCCAACTTCAGCATTCTGCTATAGAGATTTCTATGACACATCTGACATCACAGTGACACCAAATATAAATGGGCAATAAATCCAGGGCTCTCAAAATTTCAAAATCCCTGGTAGCCCTTCGGGCAGGGACTCTTCAGTTTTTGGTAGCCCAAAATAAATGTAAGTAGCCCGAATAAAAAAAGAGAGCAATTTTTTGATTGATGTTTTGTTTCCTGTTTTGTTTCCTTTACAATATTATACATTAAAGTATAATATTGTAAAGGAAACAAAACATTAATCAAAAAAATGTTGAAAAACAAATTACAACATTGTATAAAAATTACAATCATCAACTCAAATACTTGGTTCTAATTGAACAGAAATTTCTATGAACTTGTAAGAACTGTGTAGGACATGAATCAGTCTGTGTCAGATCCTGACTTTGAAATTTCCGCTGAAGTCACGGGTAAGAGACAAGTGGAACCAAGATCGAGGCCATTTGCTTTTTGAAGTTTGCAAAGACTGCTAAATTTTGCCAGTGGTAGTTCACTCTTTGCAACATAGTACGCTGTTCTAAACAGATTTTTCAGGTTTATTTTTAGTATGTTATTTGCAATTGGTGTTTGTTCTGGGAAAGATATTGCAGACTGAGCAATAATGCATTTCTTGCATTTCTCATGGGTTCTAATGGGGGCCTTTCTTAAAATGACTGGTCCCAGTAACAAAGGCGCTTGTCGACTCAGAAATCGAGAGAAAACCAACAACACACCCGGCAGAACATTATGTTATTTACACGGGTGCACATAAGTGGTCCGCATGTGCGCATTCCTTGTCAAAATAAAAGACGCGCACCAGATAAGAAGTTGCAACGCGCGTTTGCGTCCATATAAAAAGCACTGTTTTTGTCCGCTAGAGTGGGATTTTCACGGCACATTCCGCACCACATCTCTGTGCGTTCATCATTTGTTTGAAGCCAGCTCACCTCCTGCAACCACTTTTCTGAGAATACGCGCTTCTTTTGTGGTTCGGACTCCTTCTGACATTTCTTTGGAGGTGGAGGAACACCAAAGTAATTGCTTAAAGGAGCTTCTTCGACATCTTTAAGAGTTCTAAACAAATGTCTGTCCTCCTCCAGAAAATCTTATGTATGCAAACACGCGTTGCAACTTCATATCTTGTGCGCGTTTTTTATTTTGACAGCGAATGCGCACCTGCGGACCACTTATGTGCAGCCCTGGTTATTTAGCTCGTCATATTGCAGCCACAGAAATTCTTTTGTCCATGAAACCATAAAGCTGCACTTTCTTTTTGCCTTATAGTCTGATTTGTCATAACTTTTCCGTTTTGTGGTAAGCTTTTCTTTGGCTGTCACTTCTTCACCCTGACCTCTCTTATTTGGCTCAGCAGAACTAAAATATATATCCTGCTGCTTTTACATACACACACATAACGGTCAGCGATTCTCTGCTCAATCAACCTCTCATATGTTTAAGCTTGCTGCGGGAGATTTCACTTGTCATGTTTGCATAGTAAGCTAACGATTGATAAGACGATGTCAGAGGAATTGGTGCGCAAATTATCATCACTCACCAATCAGTGCTGTCGCTCTCTATACACAGTTCGCGCGATTGCAAAGTGAAAGCAAAAAACAAGCGCAAATTCAAACGCGATTTCAATATGTCACATATTGACAGTGGCTCACCGATGCCAATGACATAATTACCCAGCTACATTTCTGAAAGAATGCAAAAGCATTGGCATATATTTTTCCTTCCTACAATAGCCCGACGGGCAGGGCAGAGATAGATTTTGGTAGCCCGACTGGAAAAATCGCTAGCCCCGGGACGTCGGGCTAGCGATTTTGCGAGCCCTGAAATCATATTTCTTACTCTCGCTGTAGACGATGGATTTGCAGCTACCAGATATTGATATTATTTTGCTATTAATATTAATCCTACATGCAACCCTCCCATTTATCCAAGCTTGGGACCAGCACTTTGAGTCCACTAGCATTCCAGCCTTGACCCTGGGATCTGATTGTGTCTGAGGCAGATGTGTTAGCCACTAACATGCAGCCATGTCAACTAAATATCAATGACAGTAGCACTTCCAGCTACCAGCAGCTGGTGGCGGTAAAACTTGGCTCAATAATGAAGAAGCACAGAAGACCATTAACCGACCAAAGTAATGCCAAATTATCTTTCAAATCATCAAAGCATAGTTAGCCGAGTTGGTTCATTCAATCATGTTTGTTCAGCCTTTCCAAACAATACACATCACAACTTCAGATAACTGTAAAACTGGTTTATGAGGGTGTCAAGGTCTTAGCAAAATGTGAATACTTTCATTTGGCAGCTGCAGATTCATCGCTCTGGTCATGTCATTTAACAAGAGCAAAGGTTCAGACTGGACTGTTGAGACACACTCAGTAATAGCCTTTAAGATGGAGTGTAATTAGGTCAGAACACAATGAGACTACTCAAACCTTTGAACAGCAGCCATTTAAGATGATTACATCTAAAGCCACTTACCAGTCTGAAATGGCTGCATCTATCTACTGAGCTCGTTAGCCATTACCATAATTGTTTGTCACAAAAAAGATTAAAAATAGATAAAAAACACACCTGGTGAAAAAGCTCCATGTCAATTTCAGCCTCTGCCTTCCATGACTTCTCATCTGAAACACAGAAACGATGTAAAGCATCAACCAGAGAAATGACCTCACCTATAATAACCATGCAAAACATAAAGCTTTACTACTGACCAGAGGCATTCTCGTGAAATATGACTTTGGTGTCTTTAAGAAAGTTTTTTCCAATGATGAAGACCTCCTCTCCACCCCTCACTGAACAGCTGTGCAGTGACTTTTTCAGTATTTCAGGCACTCCTGCTGGCTGGGCTGTAAACACAGCAGATACACGTCATGCATTTATGTTTTAAAGTTTTATTTATACGTGCAACCCAGGCAGAAATAAAATGAAATCTAACAGTAACAGCAAAGAAATTCATGCTGAAAGGACTGAAGCAGTGATTCAAAAAACTAATATGAAAACAAAGGGCTGCCCTTTGTCTCCGGTTCTGTTCATAATTTTTATGGACAGGATTTCTAGGCGCAGCCAAGTGGCGGAGGGCTTTCGCTTTGGTGGCCTCAGAATCTCATCTCTGATTTTTGCAGATGATGTGGTTCTGTTGGCTTCATCGGGTGAAGGCCTCCAGCTCGCACTGGAACGGTTCGCAGCCGAGTGCGAAGCAGCGGGAATGAGGATCAGCACCTCCAAATCTGAGGCCATAGTTCTCAGCCGGAAAAGGGTGGAGTGCCCACTCCGGGTCGGGGATGAGTTCCTGCCCCAAGTGGAGGAGTTCAAGTATCTCGGGGTCTTGTTCGCGAGTGATGGGAGAAGGGAGCCGGAGATCGACAGACGGATTGGGGCTGCAGCTGCAGTAATGCAGACGCTGCACCGGTCCGTCGTGGTGAAGAGGGAGCTGAGTGTAAAAGCGAAGCTCTCAATTTACCGGTCGATCTACGTCCCTACCCTCACCTATGGCCACGAGCTGTGGGTAGTGACCGAAAGAACGAGATCGCGGATACAAGCGGCAGAAATGAGCTTCCTCCGAAGGGTGGCTGGCCTCTCCCTTAGAGATAGGGTGAGAAGTTCGGCCATCCGGGAGGGGCTCAGAGTAGAGCAGCTGCTGCTCCACATCGAAAGGAGCCAGCTGAGGTGGTTCGGGCATCTGACAAGGATGCCCCCTGGGCGCCTCCTGGGTGAGGTGTTCCAGGCATGTCTCACTGGGAGGAGGCCCCGGGGCAGACCCAGGACACGCTGGAGAGATTATATCTCTCGGCTGGCCTGGGAACGCCTTGGTATTCCCCCGGACAAGCTGGAGGAGGTGGCTGGGGAGAGGGAGGTCTGGGCCTCTTTGCTTAGGCTGCTGCCCCCGCGACCCGACCCCGGACAAAGCGGATGACGATGGATGGATGGATGGATGGATATGAAAACAAAAATTTCTAAGGAGATTGGCAGCTTTGTTTTGCCTTTTCAAATTAAAACTTTCAGTAAATATAAATATTTCAAAGATATTTTATCAAAAATGAAAAACTGATCACCAAGTATTGAGAAAACTGTAAATGCAAATGCTTAACATACCCTTTACCTTCAACACTGATTTTGGGGGGCATTGTCTACACACACACACACACACACACACACACTTCAAAGGATATTATTAACCATGTCAACCTTAAACATAACCATTACTTTCTCAGATCTAACCCAATCTTATAACTACCTCGTCAGGTCATGAGTTACAGTCTCCATAATATGACTGTATAAACAGATTTAAGTCCCCATGATATGAGTAATATCCGCCCCCACACACGCACACGTACAGACATGCACACACACTAAGATGCCAAGCAGGATTACTGTTTTTTCTTGTTTCGTGGAAAGATATTTCCCTGGGTTGTATGCTGGCTCCGTGTAAACAATAGAAGTTCACACACCTATTGTTTCGTCCTTGCCCTCTCTTTCTCCCCACTCTCAGAGCAAATTCTCCCAAATCCACTGACACAGATATTTTTTTACGGCCCTAAGCGTCTTTCCTGTTTATAAAAACAACCACACCTTTGTACTTCTGCATTCTGTAGGCATTATTAAACAACTCAGTCTAATGGGATCTTTGTCTCCTTCCTCTCCAAATGTTGATATCAGAAGACAATAGTCTCCTGATCTCTGACTCTAAAAATGGAGAAACAGGAGCTGAAAAAAATTCAGTTTACATTATTATAGTCATTATTAACAGGCATGTTACAGGTCAGCTACCCATTTTCGCACACTTAACCTGTCATAACTACATGAATATCGTAAATAATACCTTGTAATTAAACCTTGCTGGATAATTTTCTGCACAAAGTTTTTTTAAGTGGTTTAACTAATATACCGACTTCACAACATAGTATTTCCAGTCAAAGTATGAGAAAAATGACTTACTACACAGGATTGGAGATGAGGGAGTCTGTAGTGTAAGCACTGAACCATCTGGACGGGGGATGTTGACCCGAAACACGAGCCGAGCACGTGTGCTCTTCTTCTTTGATCCGGCCACCCCAATGCGAGCCTCTACATCAGCGTTGCGGAGCTTCAGGATCCCAACACAGTCCACCCTGCAGTGAGGGGCAGTGTTAACTTGGGTTTACTTGCTCTCAAGAGGATTTTGGCAATTATAAGGAAATGTTCTTAGTAGGACTAACAACTATCACTTAAATGACACAATTTCAGTTTTAAAAGCACGTACGCTAGGGTCATGTTGGAGCTTGGATCCAGGGACACTTCGATAACAGTTGTGCCTTCAATATCAACCTCCTTGCAGGCTGTGGTGTTGCGACCAGTAACCCTGCAGGCTTGGTAAAACCCATGAGGCTTCACGCGGCCGGCATCGGTGCCAACGAACACCTGCAAAACCACTGGCTCGCTCACTCCCTCCAACTGTGCAAGGCAAAAACAGATGAGCAATCAAACGGAGCTCATTGTAGATCTGCTGTGTCATAACATTTTCATACAAAACTATGGACTATGAACTGCTTATTTCTGAAACTTCTGTGCTAATAATGAGCTCCCAGTTTACACTATTCCATCATATAATGCCCAATCAGTTCTGTGCATTCAGCTGAACTTGTGCATCTTCACCTACCTGCCCTGACATTGATGGTGTCAATGTCTTGCTCAAGGACATTGTTAGCTTAATTTATTATTGGATTCTGCTTTCAGATGCAAATCGGTCAGCTTTAGTTCTTTATGGCTTTGGTGATTGTTTTATCAGTTTGGATTCACCTGTCATTTCTGGGCTCTGGCTGCCTTGTGACCATCTGCAGAACCTGGGCAAATGAATGATCAAACACAAGACAATGTGCCTGTTCTGACTAACGTCTGGTTTTTGTCTGCTTTTGAAGTCGGTTAACTACAGCTCAGCTTTAGTCTGAGCGAGTACATAAAATTTAATTCCTTTTTCATCAAGCTACAGCTCCTTAAAGCTTAGGTCCCTGTTTTCACACATGAACTCAAGTGAAAGTTGGATTCCTGATAAGTGACTGACAGTCTGAAGGAGCTGATTTCCTCATCCAACGTCCTCATTTGTGAACAGCAGTGAGAACTAACAGTCTCATGAAATATTACAGACTCTGACACTTCATTTCATCCTCCCAAGGACGTGGATATCCACTTGAACACAAGTGGAACACTTCACAAAATCATTGTCAGTGAACACAGTCCAGACCCATCACTTGGAGAAAACATTTGATATACGTAAAACACAAGAGGCCTATCTGTTAGGAGGCTCAAATGAAAATTGAGGGACCATTTTGCTTTCAAAATGACAGCAACTTGTCTTCTCAGTTCAATACAGTATTGTTAAAAAAAAAAAAAAAAGTTGTAGGGAAGCCCAGGAGTGCCCCAACTTCTTTGGAAAATGTTGCAAGTAATAAATTCAATATCAGCACTTACTTTCACCTTATGCTAACGTTAAACACAGGGATGCTAAAGCAGTAGAATTTCAACATTAACTACAGAGGGGTTTTACAATTACCTTTACAGTAGGGAAGCCCTGCTGAGTGCGGTCCTTCACGGATCCTCTGCTGCCTTCAGTCAGATAGCGGGCTCTGTGTTGGGTCTCAGGCTGGACGAGGATCTTCAACTCTTTCCCCTCACTCTTTTGTGGGAACTGCATCGAGAGAGTTCCTCCTTTCTGAATAGTAGTCTGAGGTTCATCAGAACTGCAGCAAAGACCAATTTGACAGAGACACGAGCAGATGATCTCTAATTCTAACGTTTTCATGTAGCCTATGATGGATTAAAAGGTCTTCAACTTAATCCATGCAAGTGTTTGCAGCAATGTTAGGTTCAGAACCCCAGTTTAAATAAAAAGAACCCTAACAGTATTATATATCTGTATGCAATTGGCTGGGGTTTGCTGCAGTACATAGCTCTCAGTCACAACAGTGAAACTGCTCTGAAGTTGCCATGGCGCTCTAAGCAATGCAGAGTTCAGAGGGTGTCCATCAACCAAACATTTTCTATCCCCAGCTCCTAAAACGTTCAGCCTTATCTGTTTATTTAATCTGCTCTGCTTATCCTAGGTCTTTGAGAAGGGCTCTGTGATTCACTGTGGCTGACCATTGTTTGTACTTCAGTATCCTGCCCCTCCCTCCCCTCTGATCTAACCGCTCTCCTTCAGTCAAAGTGTGGTGGGAAATTTAGAGCCAGATCAGTTTGGTAAAGATTTCCATCTGTCGGTGTGTGCCAACGTATCATTTCGTGATACTACCTCCTTCTACAATAACGATGAGGGCTGAGCAAAATTATTAAAACGGGTCTTTAAAGTTATAGTCAGAGAAAGGCTGAGTACCCAAGTAACTACTAAAGGGCTGGTGCAACTATCAAAGGAAACTATTAAATGAACAAAAAGCTAGCTAACAAGTGAGTCAACAATGTCCTAAATCAATGTGTTTTCTTTACTTACTGATAATGTAACATCATTTATTTCAAAATCAATTCTATTTATATAGTGCCAAATCACAATAACAGTTGCCTCAAGGTGCTACAATAGTACAGAAAAAACAGAAAACCCCAACAATGATATGACCCCCATGAGCAATCGCTTTGGCAACAGTGGGAAGGAAAACCTCCCTTTAATCAGGAAGAAACCACTGGAAATATTTTTGACAACTCCATGAAATGTCGAGAGGCATGTGACAAATTTCTGGTGATCATAATACAAAAAGTACAAACCTTCCTTTATGTCCTCCCTTGCTGTCAGGGCCTAGCTGCGACAGGACAAAGTGTGGGCCTTTGGCACTGTCTGCATCAAACACATCCATGCTGCCCTCCCCTGCTGGCGCCGTCTTAGGGCCAGGCCTTTGACGGGGGGTACGTTTGCGGGACTTCCGTGGCACCTCTGTGTTGTCATTGTAAGACAGCGTGCTCGTCACACTGAAGTTGGACAGAGATTCATCCATCCAGATGCTGTTACTTTGCTCTGTATCCTGGGTCCCATCATCTTGGCAGGACATTTGGCTGTCATCAAACAAATCTTCTGGAGGTGGCGAGATGTTCAGTACGGTGCGACGCTTTGATGGAGTCAGTGGGTGATGCAGTGGGCCTTCCTGGGTTGTTACACCTTTTCCTCCTGCTAGCTCGCCGCTGCCCCTGCCGTTACCATTTCCACGTTCTGCTCCAGCAGCCTCTGGTACCACTTTGGTACTCCTGGTGTCGTCTGGATCAACATTACTGTCTTTAACTGGTTTCTGGTCATTGGTTAGATTACTGGAATGCATGGTGGAGCTGGAAGAGGTGGAAAAAGCACTGCGAGGGCCTTCCATGGTCAGAGAAGAGGCATCTACAGTGCAAATAATTAGATAGTTAATACAGGCATCTCAACTAATGTTGGCTAGTAGTCCCAATTTTACAGCAAAATAGTTTTTTTCTCTGTTTCAATTTTTTTGTTGCTGATTTTATTACATTTTTTTTATATGTTGTCATCCAAAAAAGAAACTGTGTTGTTACTAGATCTTACATACAAATGTGCATCTGATTCTGATGAAGTTATAAATGTGGAGTATTTGTAGCACAGTGGAGGTGTTATGTCAAGAAGACTAAAAACGAAGACAAAGGTTGAGCAGGCCACTATATTTTATTTCAATGTACTGTAATCAACTTCAAAAACAACAGAAATTCATTATTGCTAGCATTTTGTGCATGCTCAAATAAAAATCTCGACAATAATAATATTGTACAATATGAGGCATGCCAATTATGGGAACTTTTCATTTATTTATATCTTGCTTTCTATCAGTGTTCATTTTGGGGACTGAGCGTAGCCGCTGAGACAAAATAAACAAGCTTCTGACCTAGGAAGCAGAGAACTGCAGACCATTTTCTGCATATAAAATGCAGACACTCCCTGCTTCATAGGGAACTTCCTGGAATATAAAAATGAGACAGCAAATAAGCAATAAAAGCTGAACAGTAAAAAAACGTATTCAGATTTTATTAAAAAGAAGAGAAAAAAAGAAATCAATAGAACAGGGAAATTTTTTTGGCAAAAATCATGTTGCTTCAACATGCTTATATACACTGATCAGCCATAACATTGAAACCACCAACATAACAAGGAATACAGTGGTAAATGTGAGGGGAGTGGGACACATTAGGCAGAAAGTTCTTGGAGCAGACGTGTTAGAAGTGAAAGAAATGGGCAAGCACAAGGAACTGAGTGATTTAATGCAGTGGCCATCCTGTCCCATGTCTCTGGTACAATGTGCACATAAGCAGGATCGTGAGTCCTGTTGACGGTTGGGTGCGTGCACCTCTTTCACCTGGTAGCAGCAGGACGCACTATGGAAAAACGGCAAGCCACCAGAGGCAGTGTGACACTCCAGAGAATATTAGCTCCTAACAATCTTGTGTATTGTTACGTTGAAGCATGTCACCTTTCGAGACACTCCAGCAGACCATGCAAATGCATTCACTGTATTTCAGCTTCCACCAGGAGAATTGACACTGCAAATGTGCTCTGGAATGGTTTGAGAAGCATAAACAGATCAAGGTGTGGCCTGAAAATTTCCCACATCGCAATCTCAGTGAGGAAGGATATGAAAGAAAGAAAAAAAATAGCGTGATCTACAGATCACGACAACGAAGGCTCTGCTGCTGACATCTTGGTGCCTGGAGGACACCTTTAGAGGTTTTGCAGAGCTATCGTATTTGGCAAGCGGTTTTAATGTTGTGGCTGGTTGGTGCACACTGTTATTTCAAAAATATTCAAAAGAGTTTAAAATGAACTATATAAAGAGTGTGGGGAAAGGATGGTTAAATGGTATGGCGTTATTTTTGTGCCACTATTCTGAGCGCACGTATAAAAAAAAATTGAGCACACCTAAAAAAAAAGTTTGCAGGTGCAAGTGTTGTATTTTGAGGAGAAATTTATTTTGAGCAAAGAAAAGCTGAATTTGAGTGAACAAAATTCATTCCTGCGTGCAAAAAATGTATTTCAGTGTTTGCTATTATCCATACACACACACACACACACAAAAGCAGCCCCTCAGTTTTTGCATTTGCGCTCGCTCGCAACGTGTTCCTCGCGCTCTCAACATTTCTGCCCATGCGCGCTCAACTCTTTCTCTACACCGTTATATTTGTGACACAAAACCAGCCAATCACAGACTTGGATGCAAAAAAATCTGATTGGCTGTTCTGGTCTCCAATCAGCTCGAAATGACAAAATGCAATATCCCAGAATCCATTTCGTCCAAAACTCAAACGAGGCAGTGGCGGAGGAACACAGAGTGGCGGAGTTTGAAATATTACTCTTTCTGGGTCACAAAATAAACTTTTAAG
Source organism: Diplotaxodon limnothrissa (assembly GCF_057381915.1). Classification (NCBI taxonomy): domain Eukaryota; kingdom Metazoa; phylum Chordata; class Actinopteri; order Cichliformes; family Cichlidae; genus Diplotaxodon; species Diplotaxodon limnothrissa. Next base: position 20,718,255 of record NC_140596.1, read on the forward strand.
ATATTTTCATGCGTGAATGTTGCTGTGTAAACTTCAAATACCTGCTCGATTCATCAAGACATCACATATTTGCATAAGTGCTCTAACGTTTTCGGAGATGCCTGTTACCCACCAGCTGACCGCATAGCTGGACTGGCCATTGGGCATCCCGGGCATTTGCCCGGTGGGCCGATGATGATTTTTCATTTTTATGTTTGTTTGTTTTTGTAACGGTATAAACAATGAAAGGTGGTGGATTGGCCAATTGGTCATGATCAACTCTGGGCTGGACCAATTACAATACATCCGTATGGAGAGGAAAAGGAACGCGATTTGTTCTGGACTTCAGCAAGAATGAAAAAAAAGACAAAGCTGGAGTTATTCTGTCTTTACGTTGCACAGCTGCCTCTTCTCCCCTCATTCTCTCTCCCTCCCTCTCCTGTTGCTACGTCAATCATGAAACTGATCAATGATCAGCTGATCGTCTCTCTTGTTTGTATATCTCCCACTTTGCGCCAGAAACAGGAAACCAGTGGATGTTGCGCTAAACAACAACAGCAGCACGTTCAAGCTTGATAAGCTGTTGTTAGAATTTATTTAAAATTAATTTCTAGTATCAGCTGATGTTTGCTGGAGCCACAGCTGTATAAGCTGCTGCTCATGATATCGGTTTGGAAACATGAAGGTGATACAAATCATACATATATACCAACAAGACAGTGTACGTCACTGTCACAACAGCGTTTGTTTTAGTTCAAAGGCTTTATGGTTTTTCCTATAATACCTGGTGGTGTAGTTGGTGATTTTTTTGTCAGTTCAGCCTTATATATTACGTTTAACCCGAGTGACCACCCGGTCAGCTGGTGGGTAACAGGCATCTCCGAAAACGTTAGAGCAGTTATGCAAATATGTGATGTCTTGATGAATCGAGCAGGTATTTGAAGTTTACACAGCAACATTCTCGCATGAAAATATCGTAAAAGTTTATTTTGTGACCCAGAAAGAGTAATATTTCAAAATCCGCCACTCTGTGTTCCTCCGCCACTGCCTCGTTTGAGTTTTGGACGAAATGGATTCTGGGATATTGCATTTTGTCATCTCGAGCTGATTGGAGACCAGAACAGCCAATCAGATTTTTTTGCATCCAAGTCTGTGATTGGCTGGTTTTGTGTCACAAATATAACTGTGTAGAGAAAGAGTTGAGCGCGCACGGGCAGAAATGTTGAGAGTGTGAGCAATACGTTGTGAGCGAGCGCAAATGCAAAAACTGAGAGAGAGGGGCTGCTATTGTGTGTGTGTGTGTGGATAATAGCAAACACTGAAATACATTTTTTGCACGCAGCAATGAATTTTGTTCACTCAAATTCAGCTTTTCTTCGCTCAAAATAAATTTCTCCTCAAAATACAACACTTGCACCTGCAAACTTTTTTTTACATGCGCTCAGTTTTTTTTTTTACATGCGCTCAGAATAGTGGCACAAAAATAATGCCATAAAATGGCAGATTATAAACAAACAGTTACACTGGTCTTGACATTGTTGACGTTTGGATGAATCATTGGTTTACAAGAAAAAAAAACGGTTGGAAGAAAAAAAGAGCGCATAAAACGCATGAAGATAGTGTCATTTTGAGCAAGTATCATGAGACAAAAACACATATGATCAGAAACCACAATACAGAATTGCCAACAAACAAATGAGAGCAAATGATTAATACTTCAAACAACAAATTTTTTCTCCAAACAACCAGGAAAACATCAAAACTATGGCTGTTTCTCGCAGGACATCATGCACAAATTGCTTGATAGTAGTCCCCCATATTGGACGTGAGACAACTACATGTCGCGCTGGGGGTCGGGGTTGTATTCTTTGACTGGCTGGTGAGGTGAAATCAGTCAGAAAGAGGCTGCTTCACCAAAAACCTCTTTGTGATTGCATTGTTCACTATCAGATAGCAGTGGCTGCCTGTAGCTTGCATGGACGATGCCGACTTGTCTTCAGATGCTTGCTAACTACTCAAGTGAAATTTATTTGCATAGCCCTGTTCAGACACCAGAATGCTTTACAGAGGGACATTTAAAACTTTTAAACATATCACCTTATGACACGTGTACAGTCGATCCTAGGAATGTAAAGGCAATAATCAGAAGTTAAAAAACAAACAAACAAACAAACAAACAAACTTCACAGATGTCTTCCTACTTTTATCTGGCACAATAAAGTCTACTACAGATGTAACAGGCAGGCATTTGCAGTGACAAACTGTAGGAAAACTTGAAAAAGTGTAACGACAATGGAAAACGTTCTTTCTAAGCAAAAAGCTTTACCCTGGCACTGGAGCCAAAACATTTCAAAAGGTACAAGTTTTACTTTGAATGCAAAAGGTCTCCATGTCTGGTTGGTTTTGCACTTTTCAGAGTTTCACTACCGCTTGTAGAACAGCCAGTGAGTGTCTGTGAAAAATTTTTAGTCTGTTCCATGCAAACTTTAGGCGACCATGGCAATCTGTCACCAACCAAAGCAATTGCAAGGTGGTTTATGCCAATTAGTCAAGGAACCCCAAAATCTCACAAGTGATGGGAATAGACCACGGGATGTTTAGCTGGTCTCTAGGCCTGTGTGACTGGGATCTTATTCACTTGACCTAATATTGTCACATGTCCAAAATGGTAAACAATTTAATGTCAAATGGTTAGCAGTCATGTGACTGCAAAACATCAATAGGTACGAATCTATCAATGAATTATTTGGTCTACATCAGTGGTGGGGAACTCCAGACCTCAAGGGCCGGTGTCATGCAGGTTTTAGATGTGTCCCTGATCCGACACAGCTGAGTTAAATGGCTTGAAGTTCTCCAGAGCTCTGGTACTGAACCAATCATTGGATTCAGGATGATATCTAAATATCTACCAGGAGTGGGGAACTCCAGGCCTTGAGGCCCAGAGTTGCCCACCCCTGCTCTACATGAATTGCTTGTGGAAGCAGTGACCTGTGACTGGTATTTTAAAAAAAAAATCAAAAGTAGGCAGGACAGGAAAATATTTATAAAAACCAAAAAAGGGGGTAAAAAGCCTGGGTCAGGCAATGAATAGAACCTACCATAAAGTCTGTATCATAGCAGTCTGTACTGTCAAAGTCCCATGCATGCAAAAGTGGCTGACTTGATTTTGGAGTCTGGAGCTCCTGGACTGAGCCCACCTTGCTTGCATTATTACCCCTAAGTGTTCATCTCTCCTCGAATAACTACTAAAACAGTCACTTAAAAGTCTCAGGTCAGCTGAAACATTTGAATAACTTCAAATATCAAGTGAACATAGAACACCAAGTTAAAACATCAAAAGATAAATTAGAAAAAATAAAATAAAATCAGTGACACAGCACTTTTTGCTGTTTCTTTGTTTTTAGAAGCACATGCTGAGATTTTTAATTAATCTCTAGAATCTTTGCAAAACTCTCATGTGTTAATTTCCACCGTGAAACCATAAACCCAACTGCAACAATGGCGGGTAAAAGATATGCTTATCTTCACACATTCAACAATCTGTGGCTCACCCTCCAATCCGGATCTAAATCTGGAGCTCTCAACAAGCTAACAGTCCTCAAAAAAAATGGGCAACTTTTACTTGTGTAGGAAATAGAGCTGGGCGATAGAACGATAACGATATGTATTGCGAAATAACTTTTCCTCAATAGAAAAGTTAAACTATTGCGATAGGCCTCATCTCTCTTGTCCTCTTTAAAAAAAAAAAAGAAAAAAAAAGAACATCAGCCAATCCAAATTAAGTAGCGCAGAGCCGAACCAATCACAGCCGCAGCGTCACGTCACGTGACTTGTTACCCGCACATGTGTATTTGTTTGGGAAGCAGCCAGTGGTAATGGAGGAAATGAGTGTGCCAACTAGAGAAAAATCAACCGAGCGTGACTGAAGGTTACCGAAGAAAAAAATGATGATGGTTCCAACGCCGGAGAGATTGTCGAGCGGAAGAGCCATAGAAGTTCCGTAGTGTGAAGGTATTTCGGCTATTTCAAGTCTGACAAAAAAAAACAGAGTAGCGCGCACTGTAAATTGTGCCGAAAGCAAGTCTGGAAATACAATAAAGCGGTGCATGCGCAATCTCTGACTGAACGCGCTAATTCGTCATTCGGCTTTTGTCAGACTAAAGTCACTGTTAAAACTGTTTGAAAAGTTAAGCTATACAACAAGGAGAGATTGAGAATTTCCTTTTAGTTCTCAGTTTATTTGATATTGACAGTTAGTCAATTTTGTTTGTTCTTCTGTAAAACAAACTAAGATTTATTTTTAGAATTAATATTTTGTTTGTAAGTGGAACTGACAATTTAGTCTGTTTCGTTTGTTCTATTCTGAAACTTAAACGCTTTAGCGGCTGCTTTTGTGTAGTTTGCAATATTTGCCTTTATTTATCTGAAAAGGTCTCATGTTCCTTACGTACATCTACCCAGTTGAACTTATTATGGGAAATAAATATTTAAATCAAAACAAGCTGCTGATTATTTCACATTTTACTTGTGAGTAACGGCACATTTAAATCTTACAAATATAGTTATTTGGCTTATATCGTGATAGATATCTTTATCGCCTGAAATGAAAAAAACATATCGTGATATGAAAAAATCTTATATCGCCCAGCTCTAGTATGAAATAGTCATTAGCTGTTCATTTATACTGGACTTCCGTGTTGGTCTATTAAGAAGATTTTCTTCTGTAAATAATAGCTCCACCTTGGAACTGCAGAATGGTCAACAAGGTGATTACAGCCATTCAAAGCTTCTTAATTCTCTGGAAAAAAGGCTAAGAAAAAAAAAATGGGTAAGTAGATTTAGTCTGTGGGGTAATGAATAACAGGCCTTTGCCGGGGCCTCATATTCTTATGGTCTACAATCGTTCTACTTTGCAGTTTAATTACCATTATGCACTAATATCATTGTCTTAAAACATGTGCATAAACCATATTTCTAAACTGTTGCTACAAGAGACCACAACATATAGTACATAGCAATGTGAATACAGGCAGCTAGCTATGTTCAGCTGCCATTAACTTCCCTCACCAGCCTTTTATTACTGTTTGTTTTGTTTTTTTTCCTTCACGTGAGAATCACAGAGGAGCACGATGGTTGCCTGACTGGCTTTCTTGCCACATGCAGGTGTTTGTTTGCCTGAAGGTACAGACTATAACATGAGTTGTACTTTTTTCAGGGTGGGGCATGATCAGTCCTGCTTGCAGAGGAGAAATAAGGATAAGAGAAGCAGGATCCTACCTGATGCTAGAGAAGCTGAAGGGAGAGGCCCTGCCTCTCCGCCGCTCTTTTGACTCATGACTTTTGGGCTTTGCTGAGTGGATGAAGGCAACTGCAGCTCTCTGGGAAGAAGGTCATACACTGACTCTGTTGTGAAAGGAGGGGGGAACCAATAAAAGCGACAGTAAGGTGACAGATTTACAGGATCTCAACAGCTTTTGTTGAGCACCATCAAATGTGTCAGCTCCATGACCGAGTTGTAAACGGGAAACCTGAAAGTGATTAAACCTTTTTGGTTTTGGCTCATATGTTCTTCTGAAATTATATAATTACACAGCAATGTCATATCACCACTCTTACACAGTCATAAGAACCACCATGACCTTCTTGGCAATGACTCCAACACAATGACACACAAATACCCATGATACAAAGCTAGGGCTATTGGAACAATGCACTGGAACATATTTCACCATCAGTTCTGATGCCAAACGCGTCTTCACCTTTTCACTAAAGCCAAAGCCTGTCACAGGCTGCAAGTATGAATAGTCATGCCACACCTTTCACCCAATTTGCTGACAGACTAAAAATTCAAGGGGAATTCAAAGCTATATAATGTGACTGACATTAGATGGAAATGTATGTAAAGAATCTTTGCATATCAGAAAAGCAGCATCATGGTTTTTAAAAGATTTACAAATTTATCTCGTATCTTCTGTAAAACTACTGATGTCACAACAGACAGATAAAAATAGCATAGCTGCAGCCAATGCAAAGATATTATCTAATTTACCACATTCTTCTTGCTTGTTAAAGCCTGGCGGCTATAATGCAACATGCTACTAACAGTCCAGCCAGAGATTCAGGTGTGTTCTGTTATACTACAGAAGGCACTAATGTTGCCTCGGGCTAATGGCTGTAAACAGAGATGATAGGTCGCCACAGGGGTCATGGAAGTTCACTCTCTTTTAACACCTCTCCCTTTTTCAACAAGCAACTTGTAGTGTTTAAATGACCTCATTTGAGGTAATTTAGCACATTTCTTACTGACACAGGAGCCTTTATCCACCATGTTTTCACATATAAGCAACAGCACTCCAACACTGTATTATAACATGAAAAAAATGATGCCATCGTTGAAGTTCATCATTAAAGTTGCTGCAAAATATGAATAATAATAAAAATCAATACAGGCAAGAAAATAAAAAAGAAATTGGAAAGACATCTAACGTGTCAACTAAAGATGAAAAGAAAAAAAAAAAAAACAAGTGAGAAAATACCAAGAAATTAGTTTGTGATGATGACATCCATCGAGGATGAAATGATGCCCATTTTCACTCAAGACTATGTGTGAAATATCTGGAACTTTTAAAAATTTCTCTAAAAGTATGTTTCATAAAGGTGGGAGGTAAATTAAGCCATCATTACTTTCAATATAAATTTGTTTATATTTCCGAGACAGCAGGACTTTGATTATTTGTGCTCACAGTCTGAGGCAGTTCATTTGTTTGCAGCACACAAACAAATTCAGGTCAGAAAATTTGTGAGTGAAACTTTTGTACGCACAGTTTAAGCACAGATTTGTTTGTATGCACTTTATGCATACACCCATTGCCCCCTACTATACAGCATCCAAAACTGAAAGCTGCATATTTTTTCTCAGAGGACGGTCGGTAGAATCATATATCTGAACTAGTTAGTCAAGACTCGGAGTACACTTTTGGGAAAAGCCAGCAACTTAAGACATATCAAATGCTGTAGCATGCAAAATAAATAGCAGATCTCATTACAGACCAAAAACAGGGTCATACAAAGCCTTTTCTCTCCTCTCTGTGCCCCCTTCTGGGGCAACAGGACATGGAGAAGGGAGAAAGCCTTGGGTCAACAGCATGACAACACTTTTACTAGCAGCCTGATTCATCATCCAAATATTATGGTATGAACTTAGAGCGGCCATTACAGTCGCCTGACTCTCTTCTCTGCCAACTGCCAGCTTTAATTACTTGCAGCTGAGTCCCAGGGTTTGGTGTGTATATCAGATACGTAACCCTCCCATTGTTACCACTCGCTGTGTACAAAAGACAAACCTGGGACATACTGAAACCAGCCCATGCCTCTTCATTCCCAAAGCCCTCCAGCCTCTTACAGCTCGGTTTAGAAGAGCAGGGAATGCTGGTTCCCAGAAAGAGGCTTAAAAGTGGAGCCAACAAACTCCTAACTCCCAGTGAACCACACATACACAGAGGATTCTAGTGTGGTTTTCCTGGGGTTAAAAAAAAATTATTATTTTTTTTGGCTCCGTTCTCCAAACAAAATCAGAGACACACATGCATGCACACAAACATATCCCACCGCTGCCACAAAAACACTTTCCCTGCCCGTGCATTTACACTTTTAACTTCTTGGGCCTCACTGACTGCACATGCAGCAACATGTGCTCTCAGTGAGCAGCCCTTCCAGTAAACAGATTGCCAACCACACAGACAGAAAATATGTACTCTTCTCTCACAGCAGTAGTGTCGAATCACTGGCTGCCCTGTTCAAAGTGTTTCCACAGTCCCTTGGACTTTTTTTAGAGGGCTGAATGAAAATTCTTATTTTGCTGCATGTTTGTTTCCTGACGCACAGACAGAGTGCAGTTCTTTATTTACACGTGACAAAACACTGTCCCTTTCACTCTGAAGATTTAAAAAAAATAATAAAGCCTTGCTAACTGGGCAATAAACTGTACGGACTCACACACACCACGTGATGTTTTGATTTCACCTTAAGACTACAGCGATGTTGTGCAGTCCGCTGACCACAGAGCAAAACCTCAGAGCAAAATTCTGTGACAATCATAACAACCAGAATAATTCACACTGACACATGTGGTTAGTTTTGATCAGTAGCACTCATGCTAACAATGCACTGAAATATGTGTGTATAAAAACTGAACTGACTCACAGCTAAACTAACAAACCACACACACACTCACAATCTGAGTTTCACATCAGGAATTCTGCACAGATCATACTCATCATGTCTTGTGATATGTTTATGTGGCAAGTAGTGCAGACTTAAGATGAAAAAAAGAAGAAGAAAGAACTCACCATGTGAATGGTAGGACTTACAATCCCATTCATTTCCCTCACATTCCTCCTGCTTGCTCTTACTAGCCCTGGCACCTTGGGCGTGGCACTGGTTTTTTAGCCGAGTGACTGATTTAACTCACTTCTGTCCCCCTCCTCCACTCCACCTACACTCTCCCCGTCTTGTTTACTGTGCTCCAGACCCTTTGCTGCAGTGCATCCTGCTCAACAGGTTAGTGGTATTGTCATGTGGAATCCTGTCATGCAGAAACCGAGCAGTAGTGCAACCTACTTGCTGAAAAATTTCAGGCTGCAAAGACTTTGTGGGATTTCACAAAATGCAATGAGGAGCACAAGCTTAATCGACGGGCAACTGCAGCAAACCATCTACAGCAACCCTGAAATGTTTACAACCGACCTACATGTAGGCTACCAGGGACTCCATAGCAACAGAGATCGAGAGACAACTCTTTTGAGTGTTTGTCTCGCTTCTGAGCCAACATGGAGAAATTAGAAAATAAGCAGTATTATTAAGGCATAAATGAATACAGGTTTATACCTGAGCAATGAAGTTCGAACATATATAAATAAAAATCGGTATGTGGCTTCAGTTTATAACATCGTACTAAAATCTCACTCCATGTTAACAGCTAACAGCTAACAGCAATGACCTAGTTTTATACTTACACTGGACATTTTAAAGAAGCTAAAATAGGCAACATGGTTAACGCTAAAGCTACCCAGAGCTTAGAGCCAGTCAAAGTCAGCAGTCTCGGTATGAACAGTGAAAGAATCAAAGCAGTTACACAGAACAGACTATATGCAAGTTAGTAGTAACTTGCATATTTTGTGATCTGCTGCATTTGTTTTTATTTGAAAAAAATAAAAAAATATGTCAGGCAAACCTTGGTGTACCACAAATCCTTTACAAAAGGTAATTATTTGTACCTCGTGGTGACTTTTTCTTCAAACCAGCACTAGTAATCTTCAACATGTTATCACACATTGGCTCATATTTCAAAACTGAGAATTATGTTTTTATATTTATGTTATCATTGAAGGCTAAGATTAGGGGGGGGGGGGGAACTCAGTTTAACAGCAACACAAAGCACAGGATCAAAAGGCAAATACCAAAGACTTGACCCCAAAAGCCTCTTGGCAAGTTGAACAAAACTTGTCACAAACCTGTGCACAATATGAATGTAGCATGTCGGCATATGTATGCAGGAATGATGCACGAGTAGACAAGTGCACGCGCATAAGTGAAATGATTTTGCACGGTTTCCTTCTGCAGTAATTACATGGGAAAAGTCACATGAGCCCAAAATACCACCACCAACAAGATACAGCACATACGTATGAGCCAGATGCAAAACCAGATGCACTACGTATACATGACCATATACGCAGTGCATCTGTCACACTGCATACAGGTGACTGGTATTACATAACCCAAAAATCAAAGTTGTAATTTAAACAAATTCTGCTGCACCTAGCTACATTTACATTGGCATAACAAATTAAGTCGTTAAATACAATTTTTTTGCCTTTTTTTATTTTAATGGTTGTGGCCCATAGAAAGGAATGTTGTGTTACAATCGCTTCTGCCCTGTTTTCATTAACCTCTCTGACAAGCCCACCATTTTTCTCCTGTCATGATCCTGATGCTGTGAAGGCATGTCCGGACAATGCATTTTGACAGGCTGCCACCACCACTTACTTGTGTAGAGCATAAGCCAATGTGTTCATACTCTTCAATGCTACAATGTATTTGTCCATAAACTTCTCAGAACTCTTGGTTACTGCCACGTATTTAAAAATAAAAAATAAAAAATACAGTGAAGGTAGTACTTGGCTAATTGAGTAATCCCGAATATGACAACCACCCACCCAGTATTAAACCACTTTCCCACGAATAGTAGGACATACTGTTTTATTAATTACATCACTAGTGGAAAAAAAAATGCATATTTTCTAATTTATTTAATTTTTGCCAGAATATGAAATCAAATATCCTACTAATAAAGAGTAATGATACATATTTAAAACACATAATCTGGAGGGAACAAAGATGTAGATAACAAGTTCAGATGGGGGAAAAAAGTCTAAATTTAAGTAGTAAAAACAGAGTCTTCTATAACATTATTAAGTTATTATCAAACAAAATAACTTTCATTCTGACAACACACTGTCACTTATTTCTTAAATAATTGCATCACACATGATGACTACAAAACTGTTGAAACAAAGCTTACTGTGATTGATTTTCAACCTACTGCACAATAGCAGGCAGTGTTGGTATTATATTGTATTGGTATTAACCACATATTGCATTTGGGAAAAGAAAAAAAAAACACAACACCATCATCATTGTGTTTGGCAGTTTACCTGATGAAGAAACTCAGAAGACTTACCAAAGCACAAGAAGAAACTATTTGTGAAACCACAGTTGTTTCATGTGTGTTTTATGGAGTAATACTAAGCTACAGTCCTGTGAAAAACCAAATACACCCTCACTGCTTCCATAGGAATTTAGATGCTAAGTAGTAGCCAGGTGCTGACAATCAAATGCACTTGGTTAACTGATCATCAGAAACTGTGAGCACCTTTTTTAAAGCACAAGTTGTAGCAGGTTTTAGGTCTGGAGCATTCAGATGTGTGTTAACGAAATATTGGGGGGGGGGGGGGGGGGGGGGGGGGGGGACAAGAAAGGATGTTAGCAATGATCTTAGAGAAGCAATTGTTACTGCCGTTAAATCTGGGAAGGGAGGTTTCCAAATAATTTAGGCCATTTTTCTCCAAGTTGACCACAAGTGGAAAACATTCTTTGAACACATGAAACTGAAGAGGAGCTTTTTGGCCATAATGCACAGCTCCATGTTTGGTGAAAAACAAACAATATATCAGAACAAACACCTCATACCAACTGTCAAGCACGGTGGTGGAGGCTGATGATTTGGGCTTGGCAGAACTTGCAGTCAACCACAAACTCTTCTGTATACTAAAGTATTCTAGAGTTAAATGTGAGGCAGAAAACGGGTTATGCAACAGGACAATGATCCCATGCACAGCAGCAAATCTGCAACAGAATGACAGAAAATGGAAATAATCAATGTGGTCCATCCAAAGTCCAGACCTGAACCACAACAAAATACTGTGCCAGGACCTGACAAGGACCGGGGAAAACGAAAGTAAACAAACCTCAACGAATTTAAGTTGCAAAAATAAGTGCGCCAAAATTCAGACATAGTGACATGAAAGACTGGCAATCTTCCAGAAAATGATTGCTTTATGTTATTGTTGCTAAAGGTGGATCTTAAAGCTACGGAATCACAAGGTGCACTAAGTTTTTCACAAAGCTGCATAATACGTGTAAAGTGCGAAGTGTACAGTGACATATGTAAAAACGCTTTCACACTTACCTGAGTTTGCATGAGAATACATGGAACATAAACCAACTTTTCTCACTTTAACGGTAACTATTTTGTGCCCATCTAACTCTTAAAAAACACTGTTTTTACCCAAATACTTAAAAAGACAAAGTTTCATCTTTCCTCTCAATAGAAATGTAAATTCCCCAACTTTTGTTTCAGGGTATATTGGAAAAGTTGGCCTAAAAAGGAAAAACAATCCGAGTACAAATTTAGAATGTGTGTTTTTAATTAGATGCATCTGAAATAAACAATGTATTCACTTGAGTTATGTCAACATTTTCTATTTTGACCATCACCTCGTCCTTGTCACGTTTTTGAAAAGAAAAAAAAAATCTTACAGACTGTTCTTTCCACACAGCGATCTAACAACGTAAAAGTCAGTGAAGCCTTGGAGCGGGTCAAGTTATTTGTGTCACACCAGGTTCAGCATTTGTGGCATGTAGCCCTTTTATCCCAGCTAATCCTGAAGCAACCAGGAACAACTTCCATGCGTCATCAAAAAAAAAAAATGCCCGCTGAGACTCTATGAGGGCCAAACCACACATCCACAAGTCATCTTTGAAAGCAAGGTAGGTCAATTATCATATTTATTATCTAAACAGTACCACAATGGAGTCTGTTTTACTGTCAGCAGATACTACTGGAAAAGAAAATAGTGACAATCTGACTGAATTTAATGCTCTTAAACCCATCTACCTTTAGCTCTGTGCTTACCAGTGGCCCCAAAAGACAAAATGGTAACCTGAAAGCTTGACTTCAAAAAGCAGTGGAATTCAAACTATTTGCAGTGGACGGCTTACACAAAGGCTGGCAAATACAGCATGGTCAGCTTTGAAAGCAAGGCTGTCACAATATAAGATTCTTACCATTGTGTTTGCCACATTTAACCTAAACCTTGTCACACCTTGTTTTTAAACAAGTCAATTATAGAATGTGAGATTAGGGATTCTGATAACCTTGCAACCTTGGTTGCAGTAATGTCATATGAATCTATAAATATTTACATGATCAGGGACAACCGACACAACATATCTATGTCTGTGTAGATGCCTCACAGTTGGGACAGTGTGGGTGAATTTCAATTCTAACCAAATGTGCAAATATTAACCATTACTTTGTGCAGTGTCACTGAGACCAGCCTGCACAGCCTGTGATTGGTCGGCAGACTCAAAGACACCATGACTTTGCTGAAAGGCCTGTTACACTGGCCTAGAGACCGGTCAACAACCTCATGGCAACGCACAATCCTTGCGACCTCCAGCAACCACTAAATGAGTGAAATTCACATTTTACTCACGTATGTGGTGGTCATCGAGGATGTTTAAATTTTCTGAAAAACTTGGAGCGTTATCTATTGAAGGAAAACAAAAAGACTCTTAAAAAGATTAATCTTCAATACCAGTGCATCATCATGATGGCGCCACTTGAGAGCCAAACAGACACACTGTGGCAATTTTACACATAAAACGTGTATATTTACATCTACTAATACATGCACACGTTTTGATTGTCCTGCGTTTCCAAATAAATAAGTAAATGTTTTCAACTGACAAAGCAGTCCAGAATCTTTTCTTACTGACGGCATGTAGAATTTACATTATATGGACAAAATCAGGGTACCACATGCAGATTACATCAACAGAATACCTTTCTGTTTGTGTTAATGTCAGAGGAGGTTTGGAGCTCTGCAGTTATTAAGTGAGCCGAACGCTGGTGGTTTTTATGCACCATGGGCCTTACGACCAGGAGACCTCACTCTTAACTTTAGTGGTTTACCACTTGGTGGCCGAGTTGCCATGGTTTGCAATCACTTACATTGTGGTTCATCGTGGACTACCTACGAGGGAATAGATTTCACAAACTGACTTATTTCAATGGTGGCATCCTATTTCAGTACCATGCTCAAATTCAGTGTGCTCTTTAGAACAGCCCATTCGCTCATAAAAGTTTACAAAGGCAGATTACATTGCTGAGTACTCGATTTTACATATCACATATGCACCCCTTTGCAACCTAAGTGTGTGGCCCATGTGCCATCACCTGAATTAAAATACTAAAAGTGCAAACACTAGCCGAGAAAATGCTGGAAATGAAATTTTATTCATATTCTTTATGAGCCGGCTGTAACATACGAAGTAAACTTATCAGAGAGTGATGGTATATACTCCTGTAGAAACTGCATGTCTGTATATCAACCTCTTTTTTTTCACCCTTCAAAAAAAAAAAAGAAAAAAAAAGAAAAACGTGTTTTATCTGCAATGTCGCAGAAAATAATTACTTTAAAAAAAAGAAGAAAAAAAAAGATCAAACCATAAAATTTCCAGCGAATTCATGTCTAACTGCTGATGAGAAGTTTTCCAAGTCCCCATTTCCAGTGAATCAGAAGACACACACACACACACACACACACACACACACACACACACACACACACGATGTGGTAAAACAGGGATTTCTGACGATGTATGAAACTATAAATTTTTAGACATAAGTTGTAAGGGCCGCCGTTTTCTTTGGAAATATTTATTACACGGCGTGCTGCGGGGAAAAGCCTGTTCTAACGCTTTAGTCTAAGGTTTATTTTTTAGCACCTGACGGCTCTTTTTTGCTTCTCATCCGTAAATAATCTGCTCTTTCACGCGATTCAGTTTATTTTGAAAAGTCTCAACAGGATCTTGAGCTTTGTTGTGAAAGGTTTATTTGGAAAATAAACAAGCGGACACGCGATGGTTTTACCGTCGTTGTTGCTAACGACAACGCATAAAAACAGGCACTTGTCCATCTGTAGTGTGGTTATATTAAATGTAAGAGAAAGAGAGAACTTTAAGAAATTAACATAGCCACTACAGTGACCATCAAAACGATGAAAAAATATTACCGTAAACAGTTTATTTTGCGACACCACGAAACAAACGTTAGCGTAAAATGAAACAATAGACGTTTTTATATCGTCATCCGATATAAATCGTTATATCGAACAGCCCTACAAGGGTGTTTAAAAAAAAAGGGGGGGGGGGGACAGCACCCTAGCTTCTTAGACTGAAACAGTCACTATCAGCAAGACCTTCCGAGTCTTTTTAATATAATACTATCCTGGACTACCCTGAGACTTTTTAATGCAACAACTCATTTCATAATTAATATAAAGTATGTATGCACATCATAAAATCAGCATCTGTGAGCAAATGATGGAGATAATGATTCAAAGATGCGAATAAATCTCCATTAGCCACTGCACGTCAGTATATAACATTACGCAAAAATAGCTTGTAGTATCACAAAGGTCTAGTTTTGGAAACTCTGTGGGCTGATTTCTGATGAAAGCTGTTGACTCTAATGATAAGAAGGGGGAAATAAACATTTAAAAAAAAAAATCTGGCACTGAGACAACATTTAAAGTTCACTGGGAAGGTCTTGAGGTGCACTAAATCTACACTGAAAAAGTCCAGAATGTAGGACTAGCTCCTAATACCAATGTTTTTCAGAACAATAACTGCTTTGAATTCTTATCCTTGTGTTGTAGATTTTACTTCTTTGTAATATTTTCAAGATTTCTATTGACAAACTGTTGTGAGACAGCCTGTAGACTAAGCCTATAACTTTACCACTTATATAGGAAGATTTACTTCCGAATAAGGATTGAGAATGAGTTGTCAGGCAAAAGTCACAACAGAATGGCAAAGACTAATCAAACTCCTCTATCGCAAAATGCAGTTTGCTCTGGCAGGGTTTAGGCCACTAACTGAAAAACAAAAACAAGGGGTGATATTGGAATATTGGAACTTGAAATTTGAAGTCTGCATGTTAGTCTAGTTGCCTGGACATGCAAAGATTGGCACCCAACAACAGCTTTTGATCTAGAAGCCCTCTTTATGTAATTTCTGTTGACACCTAAGGCAAAAATTCCTCCCAAATAGCATGCTTACTACTCTGCCCCACGTGCTCAAACAGGTTTACGTCAGACTGCACACTTAAGTCTGCACCTTCACTCACTGAAGAGGAGAAAAAAGATGCAGACTCATATTTCTGTTGCTCATTGTTCAAGCAAGCTGTGGCTTGTTGATATGGTGAGAAATGAACAGTTTTTTTCTTCTAATGAACTGGTATTTGACTCATCAAAAAACAAAGAAACAAAACAAAACAAAAAAACTGTGCCAAACTAATAAATGAACCTGACCTTTGATTTAACAAGAAACTATGGCAGGGCACCTCAAGGTTAAAAAGACCATAATGCAATCAAGCAGATAAGCAGTGACTTAAATAGCTACCGAATGTTTTGAAAAAAAAAATGCAGTTAGCAGCCTTGTGACCAGATGTCACGCTCTAGATATTTAAGATTTGATTTTATCATAAAAAACTGACACGATTAATGATTATCCAACCTAAGTACAGGTTTATTTTGCATCAGGCAACGTCTATACAATACCATCATTATACTTTTATAATCAGATTTAGTTTAAAAAAACTCAATAAAAGGTAAAGCACATCTTTAACTCTTTGAATTTTGTGGAACAATGTGGGGTTTAAAGCTGAGGGCAAAATTGCTGCGGTAAACCAGACAAAATAAAAATAATGCCAAAGTTTAAAAAATGTTTTCAATGTCAGAGTACAAAAGGAAAAACTGTTTGGTAAGGTCACACAGGTCTGGAGACCCATCAGTGTCTAGGGAAAAATGTGTATGCCCCAACCAGTAAGCAAGGGTTTCCTGAAGACTGGTAACAGTTTCACCTAGCAACAAACGACAAAGAGGTTGCTACATCAAAAACCTCCTTCTGATTGCTTTGATTGACAGCACATTGCAGACAAAGTCAATGCACTACAGCAAACACTTGCTAACTAACCACTAAGTGGTAGTGAAACTTGAAAAAGTGTGACCAAACCAAAGACAGATTTTTCCCTTGTGGTCTTTAGGCCTGCGAGACTGGGACTATAGCAATTGATTTCACAGCAGGCGTTCACAACTGGTGGTTGCCAGGCAGGAGAAGGGGGGGAAAAGCTGATACTTTTGGTCAGGGTTCTTGTCTAATGCAAACAGTGTTATCAGAGGGTGAAGACGAGTCTCCGTGCAGATGTTTGCATGCACTCCAACTTGTTGTGTTTGTGCAGACGCTACTTTAAACCCTGCGCATGCATCTGTGTGGCGTAAAAGGTATATTCTTGGCTTCGCTGGACTGAATGTGGGCCAAGTGAGAGTGCACAACAACAAGAACAAGCAAGGATACAATCAATGACAGGATACAGGAGGACATCAATGCTGCAGTTCATTCCAGCACAAATTACCTGCCGGTCTGCTGGGGAAGCCAGATGACTCAGGATACTCAGGATACTGGCATACCACAACTGCTGGCTTGCGAGGTGGATCACTTGAGCACTTTGTGACAAAGAATTCGTCATTACTGAATGTTATGAAATACCTTTTTGTGTGAGGAAACTCAGATCTGTGACAAAATGTGTCAAACGTAAGAGGGAGAAAAAAAATCCCTTATAGGCTTAACAAACCTACAACAGGATTTTGAAGCTAGATGACAGCAGCTATTCTGTACCTGCCGGGGAGGGGAAAAAAGAAAGAAAAAAAGCTATAAAAAGCTAAGAGAATATATCATATGTTCATAACCAAGTAACGTTTCTTCTACTTGAACTGGCTTGCAGACCTTAACACAGCCTCAGATTCACCTTTCATTTCATTTTGTGCCAGGATATTAACAAACGGCTACAGATGTGATTAAACTGACTCAGCACTGAAGGAAAATTGCCTTAGCTCTGGCTCTGGATCTGCAGGAAAATAAAACCATGGATGCAGTTCAAAGTCTCAAAAGAGAGCCACATGTGCAGTCTCAATCAAGCCCAAACAGCATGAAGGACAAAAGGGGGGGGGGGGGAAGGTGGCAATTTCAATTTGATGTATTTATGCAGCTTTGGTTAAAATGTAGAAATCCATAGGGGCTTAGAACAACACAAGATACTACTATGTACTGTGTGAAACTGCCTGAAAGAAAAAGCCCAACCCTAAATATACGTGCCAGCAACCATGTGTGAACACATACATGAAGTTAGTCAACAGGTCCTTTGTGCATGTTATCATGTTTCAATAGCACTACGTTTAATGTCTCACTGCCAACTGGTATTGCATTAGATGAAAACTGATGGAATGATATATGCTAAATACAGCTAACTAATAAAAGCATCATTCACTTAACCAACATGGTGCAGTAACAGTGGTCAGAACAACAACGCAGCAAGACGACTGCTGCAGGACAATCAAACCACTTTGGAGAGCGATCCTTAAAGACCATTTCAATCCACAGCTCTCTGGCACTGTCTCAATAAAAACGGAATATGATAAGCTCCACGGAGAAGGGGTTTGTTGTAAGGTTAGTATATCGGATTACCCAAAGTACGTGTTCGGGTTTCTGATTTCAGCATACATTTAAAACACCATACTCTAAAGTAAACACGTTTTGGGTTGCTATTTGTCTAACAATTAGACAATAAAGTCTTATCATTTTATTATTTGTTAATTATTGTAAACTGACCACTATGTATTTATACACAAACACAGACTGGCTTGATAGGAACTTGCATGTACATTTGCTTTTATTTAGAAATAACAGGAAAGAAAGAAAAATAAATGAATAAATGTGTGAATTCAATTTAACAGCCTCTTACTTTGAACCAGAATATAACACACACTGCGCTTACAGCCTAGTTATGAGTTTCTGACACCTTAAACTGCCGCATGTCACCTGCCAATGGAAACAGTGCGGCAAGCCAAGATTCACCGCACTCAATATTTAATGTCTTAGTTCAGAATCATCTTCCTTGGGCCAGAAACGCAAGGGCAGGCTGTAAGATGTCACAGGTGCTTTGGGCTTTTCACAGAATAGTGTTGAGAAATATTCTCCAAGATCTGTGCAAGCAGAAGCGTTCAGGCGCTATGCTCGAGTCCTATTCCTGTTATTTTGCATTGGAAATCCTGAACTGCGGTAAACCAGACAGTACTGTGGACAGGACTCTTTGAAACATGGTAACGGACACAAAATTAAGTGGGGCAAATACAATGCAATGCTCCGCTTCGTAACCCACTACTGTATTTTTTTCTCAGAGCTATCCTGCTGCACAGCAACACCTGTCTGGCAGATAATCTCCTTGCTGAGAGCAACAATTCATGAACACAATTAACCTGCTCACCTAAAATAGGCCAAGGAGACAAAGAATCTTTACTTGATTACTTATTAAAGGCCAGTTTCTGGCAGAACGGAAAAACTTTAAAAGACGCGTATAATACTTTATAAGTTCCGTGATTTCGGCAACTTCATTACACGTCGTAAAATCTATAAAGGTGCGCGCAAAGCTGTCGAATTGCAGTTTCAAAAACGAACACTTTTCAATGTCTACAAAAGGTATTTGTAACTTTGGGAACACACATTTTTTTATATATGTATGACACAAATGTGATACTAGTGCTAATTATTACAAACGTGCTCGTTTTTGTAAAATATTTCTCTTTTTTTTTTTAAGCATTAAATCTCAACACGGCTTTTGTGTTCACTGCAATACAACAAAGGAGATTTTGGAGATCTATACGTATAGCAAAAAGTAGTTCAATAGTTGACCTCAACAATCTCTCACACACACACACACACACACACACACACACACACACACACACACACACACACACACACACACGAAGACACTTTAGTATAAACTTCAAGTGCTCTGATTGGTTAAAAAGCTCATATATTGATTTTCCGCAGCCAAAACAAAGTCACCAGCGTGCAGTAAATACCAGAAGAGGCGATATTTTGACCGGACACTGATTAGACTTTTTATTGAAGTTTGGTTAGTGTTAATGATTGATCAAAGAGATTTCAAAGAAGGTAAGTGAGAACACTTGGGCCGCATTTAGATGTGAGTAATCTGAATTACTTTATGGCTTTTTAGGAGCAGTGAATGAGCTCATTAACAGTTAACCCTGAAGATGAATGCATCGAGCACTGGCATTTGTGATTTATATTACAATAGGAGATTGTATTTTACTTGAAGATGATCATAAAAACTAAATGTTCTCCATCTCCCCTAACTCTTAAACAGCTCACTACTCCAGACAAAACAGATCTCAACTTTAATAATAGTGTTACATTTCTTCTATTTTAAAAGCAAGACTACAGCTACTTTGGTAGTATGTGCAGAAAGTAACAGTTGCACAGCCATGTCATGTTTAAACAGAGACACTGGGGGATAGAAGACCGAACATGCCATTAGTCCAGATGCCCGTCTGTCTGCATTCCACTTTCGCTAGTCGACTCTGATCTACTTCTTCCTTAGATTAGTCAAGTTGCCAGCTGCATGTAGCTTTGTTCATAACAATTAATATCATAAAACACTTCCAGGCCACAAAAGACAAACAAAAACCACCACTAGCTCTGTCAACATGGCTGGGCCTCAGAGAGAGTATAACTACAGGAGTAGTAATTTTGTGGGGCGAGGAGCCATAATGGAGCTTCAATGGCCTTCAGTCAAAATAAATGTTAAGGTCCTTTGAGACAGAGTCAGTCTGGACATTATACAGCAGGCCCGATATAGAAAACAGTTATGATAGGCACTTATAAATGGCAGAGGAAGAGGGGTATGAGCGAAAAGTGAAGAGATTTTACCAGTAAGCAGTTTGTAGACATTCCCCATTTCACAGGACTCATTGCACGCAATGCAAATTGTGCTCACAAAGCTGTGTTGAATATTGTAAAGCTGAGGAGGAAATCCATGTCATGTAATCAACATATTGCTGGTATGGTGTCATGTGTGATCTTATTATGACACCAGGCAAACTTGACACACAAATATATATCTACAAGGGCGACGGTTTAAAGTACGTCGAACAGGTCTGGGTTGATGTTAAAAAAGATGAAGATTGTGAGTTACCTTACTGTGCGTTTCACCGTGTTCACAATGAGCTTAAGTTCCCAAGACCACTGACTCATGAGTTTATTTACATCTCCAAATACAGGAGTTTATTAGAGTCCACAGATGGCGACGTGTCTGCGTCAGAAACATTCAGAGTAAAGCGCCAACTCTTAATGCACTGCTCTTTTTCAGACGGTTCCCCTCTATGATATTGTTTCTTTCGTCATCAGATCTCAACGAGCTTTCAAGGGAGTCAAATATTTCTAAGAGCATGCCGCTAAGTTTGCTTAACACAGCAGAGTCAATATTAATAGAGTGCTATTTAAGCCCAGGTTTATACACAGTGCAACCAGCAAGGTAATGATTGACCAGGCTTTGGTCGTGTCAATAGAAAAAAAAAAAAGAGAGAGAAAAAAACTATGTCGAGATCTGAGGGTCGTACAATTGTTAACTGGGATAGATAGTGCAGAACCCATAACATTCTTCAACTTAATGTGAAACTGGTGGAGAGACATTTTATTACATGCATTAACTTACAGTCCATCAGTAAAAGATAGCAAACAGTCTTGTCTTGAGTGCTATTGTTTATTGGATTTACTTTACATTCTCTGTCGCAACAGCAAGCTAAAAATATGTTCCTCATCATGTTTTGCTGTTTAATGCAGCTTTTCTATTGTTTTAAATGGCATTTATTTTCTTACTCATCTTGCTCTATCTTGGGGACAGCTCTTTGTGACCACTTGTGTGAGAAAGGCATTTTACAGACGAGCATTACCTATTTATAAAAAAAATAAAAATAAAAAAAACAGCAAAAAATTCTGATCGACAGTATATTTTATTTCTGGGCTGGGGTACGACTTAAGCTGATGTGAAGGAGTTAAAAGATAACTGGGGCTTTCTTTCCAAAAAAAAAAATCAACTGTGGAAGAGTGGGCCTTATCAGGACCATACCCAACACAGTGAAACCCAGCTTCTCCACTAAACAGACCATGGTGTCGACACACAATTGTGCGATTAACAGGTTTAAAAACAAGTTACCACTGGCCTTAATCTCAAAGGAGTTTTAGCTGATTTATGTGGTGCATAAGAGTTCACGGTCTAGAGTTAGGAGTAAAAAGTTAAATTATATAATTGACAGCAAAAACAAATTGTTATCTTATTATCCTTGAGCATTACTGGGAATGATCAATGCTGCTTACAAAAGCATTGAAGTAAAGTTGCTTTTACTGTAATATTTTTACTATATTTATTATCACTTTTCTCTTATGTCACAGAAGAAATTGTTTAAAAATTAGTATTTAGAGCAGTTTGAACTTTGCCACATAGCGAAATTGGTATGTCCCGGATCTGGCCCACACAATGTGCTTACACATGGTCCACATACCGCAAAGAATGATGGGACTTTGGTGACCCAGATCTGGTTTGCCAGAGGTGGCCCACACATGGGCCAGCCTAAGGCCAGTTGCAGACACACTGGTGGTCCTGTGCTGGCCAATGTGTGGACTACCTCTGGCAAACCTGATCTGGGCCACCAAAGGGCCGTCATTCTTTGCAGTATGTGGGCCATGTGTAAGTTGTGTGCAGCCACGGGCCAGTTGTAGACTCACTGCTGGCCCATAACAGTTTCAGCTATGGCCCCAGATGTCAGCCGAATGCGAACCTTAATCAAGCCAAATAATAACAACATGTGCCAGAACATGCAAAACAGTGCAAAAGTAACATAACTCTGTTCAGACAGTGAATGGACTGATTCTTACATAGCGCTTTTCTCATGTCCTGGATTACTCAAAATGCTTTATACAACATGCCACATTTACACACTTTCTCTAAACTCAGTGCTTCCTAACTACATTCACACTCTTGACATGCAGACTGGAGGAGTCAGGGATTGAACCACTAACCTTTCGCTCAGTAGGTGGTAAACATGAGTAAACCGTCACTAGGTTTTGGATAAAGTGTACACTCAATAACCTGCATTTGAAATGTTGGCTACCATAGCAGTATAGTATTGCAACATGGCATTTGGGTCTTTTAACTAAAATAGGAAAACAGGAACATAAATAGTGCCATCATTGCCAGACCTGGCCCACATCTGGTTGACATACACCCTGCCATGACACCAATCAGTCAGAAGTGCCAGCTTGATGCCAGATCCAGGCCAGACCTGTTTTCTATGGGCCTGGGCCACATAAACCAAACCACAATCGAGCCGGATGTGGCATGCCATCACATAGGCAGTACCACCTATGCCAGGCCTGGCCCATATCTGGATGACATACGTCATATCATGCCAGAAGTCAGCCAGCAGTACCGGCTTGGTACAAGATCCAGGCCAGACCTCCTTGCTATGTGGGTTATTGGTTCACAGCAATTACTTGACCATGTTAAACTTTAGTACTGTTTAATATGAGCAGCCAGTGCAACACATATTTGGTAAAATAAAAGCAATACTGGGTTAAACTTGTTTACTACATTAATGGACTCCTGAATCTAGGAAAGCAGCTGATGAAAAAGATGTTAATATTCTGGTAAATATGCTAGGGCAGGGAGAAAAGGCAGAGAAGGTCTTCATTGCTGCACATTTCCAGTGATTGAGCCAGCGAAATGATATAACACAATTTGTGAGCATCCATTTGGGTAATAGTTTCAAAGTTTGACACAAACCAAAACCACAGCATGACAATTTGAAATAACAAGAGGAAGCATTTCACAATTCTGGACAGAGGTTGCAATGGAAGTGCGACATTCTAAAACAACCTAAATACTTCAACTTTTCAACTTTTTCTCTCCAACTTATTGCAAATTGCAAAACGTTTCTACAGAAAGATGATAAATATACTTTCAGGCAATGTGTCATTATTGCATGTTATCTTGAGTCATGATCGTTTCTCTTCATGATCAGCCGCAGTAAAGTTGAGCGTTGAATTCTGCACCACGACCTTCATGTTTATTTAAGAACATGTTTTTCAGTCTAAGATCATTGTAAAAGCAGCGTTTGCCAGGAAAATCAGTTGTTGATTTACAGAATTATGGCATTTTGGTTTTGTGTTTTACAAAGACCCATAAATTAAATTACTAATTATATTATTTTCCCATTATCGACTCACACTTTCAGGTTAAAACTGGCAACAGATTTCCAATTAAGATTCTTAATGATGCAAAGTTTCCGCACGAGCATGAATGAAGCCACCCACTTAATTCGTTTGCTGAAACCCACTGCTATGAGAAAAGGGTAGCATACTATTCTTAACCTTAAAAACTGATATTAGCTTTGCACACCCCCTGTTGGATGAAATCGCTTCCAAAAGATATTTCTACATATGACAGTTTTGGGAGACTTATTTTTTCCACTTTTCTCACTAGTATCATGCAAAGCAGCATGCTCCCACATGTGTGTCCTATTGTATGGATAAACTCATTCATGTAATTAACAGGGTACTACAAAATGACGCTGTTTTTGTTTTGTGTTTTTCTAAATTTACACCTAGTTAAGTTCATTTAAGTTAGGCTATGCTATGTAAAAGCTTGCATGAGGCTCTCACAGTTCATGTCCCATTACAGCGTTGCTTTGGGGGCAGTGCCCTGTATATGTAGTGCTTCGGGGGGCGGGGGTCACTGATGGCCTATTCAAACAACCCCCAGAACATAGATATCACCGTTTTTCAGCTGCCAGGGAATTGGTAAACTGGTCTGACCGGTGTGCATGCAGCTGCCCAGGGCTTTAGTTTTGAGAAAAGATAATAATAATTGAAAAAACATTCCACGTTGCTTCAAGGGCCAATCCCACGACACAGTACACACAGGAAATATCTATAAATTATCTATAAGAGATTCAGTACCTCACGTTATTTTGAGCAGGCGTTTTAGAGATGGTTTACAGATGAATGAGAGTGAAGGAGGGAGTTCAGCCACCGCACAAAAAACCCCTCCAAAAAACACACCCACGCACACACTTGTTTAAACCCTTAGACCAAACGCGGCAGGCGGTCAGTCGCACATGTAAACTCCGAAAAGTGGCAAATGAGAGTGACAAGCGAGAGAGAACGTGAATAAAAAATGTTTACCTTTAGAGTACAAGGATCTGGGTGAATTCAGGTCGAGGTCCCCGCTGAAAAGGGAGATAAAGTCAGAGGGCATTGCAATCCCTCAGTGTGAGGAAACCGGACACCGTCAAACACAGCGTCGCTAAAACGTTTGATTGTTTCTCCGAACAGAAAGCCCCAAAACTTTGAACGGGACAGCGGTCGCTACTAGCGTGAGAGTGTCCTTAGAGCTGGTTAACTGCCCCCGCCGCTACTCTGCTGTAGAGTATCCCCTCGGGCTGCCAACGACGCATGTTTGTTGTCAGCGGACCAGCCGAGATCACTGGCTCACGTGGATAGTCACGCCTACAGCCGTGACGCAACACGTAAAAAGTGCCGTCGGGGATACGTAAGATCGTTGGGAGTTGTGTAGTAGCTTACCAGAGACACGAGGGGTATGGGGGGGCACGAGCGTTTTATTTATATGCAGATTCAAGAGTTGGGAGTTCGCCTTGTAATCGGAAGGTTGCCGGTTCGAGCCCCGGCTTGGACAGTGTCGGTCGTTGTGTCCTTGGGCAAGACACTTCAGAGGGCCCGGTGGCGCCAGTGTCCGGCAGCCTCGCCTCTGTTAGTGCGCCCCAGGGTGGCTGTGGCTACATTGTAGCTTGCCATCACCAGTGTGTGAATGTGTGTGTGAATGGGTGGATGACAGGTTGTGTAAAGCGCTTTGGGG
The DNA here is from genome assembly GCF_057381915.1 of Diplotaxodon limnothrissa. Taxonomy (NCBI): domain Eukaryota; kingdom Metazoa; phylum Chordata; class Actinopteri; order Cichliformes; family Cichlidae; genus Diplotaxodon; species Diplotaxodon limnothrissa. The sequence goes on from NC_140596.1 coordinate 20,743,654, forward strand.
TCCTTAGGGACTAGAAAAGCGCTATACAAATACAGGCCATTTACCATTTACCATTAATATTCCCTTTATTATGGGATTTAAATACTGTAACTTTTCAAATAATACTTTTCCAATAACCTACGAATGCGTTTATTTTGTAAGCTACACTGTAAAGACGTCTAATTTTATTTTAAACCCCAAAACACTAGGGAAAGACCATCTCTGAATCGAGGAGGGTACATCTTTCGCCGTCTTACAATGCTGTGATTGCAGCCATTCCCCAACTCTCTGTGAATGGTACTCATGGTCTTTGATGGTGGTGGTCAGAGGGCCCGGTGGCGCCTGTGTCCGGCAGCCTCGCCTCTGTCAGTGCGCCCCAGGGCAGCTGTGGCTACAATGTAGCTTGCTATCGCCAGTGTGTGAATGTGTGTGTGAATGGGTGGATGACTGAATGTAGTGTAAAGCGCTTTGGGGTCCTTAGGGACTAGAAAAGCGCTATACAAATGCAGGCCATTTACCATTTGATCATTGAGCTTTGATCAGTGGTTGTTGATCAATGGTCATGACAATTTGCATATTAATGATCAAGAAACTGACCTCCCAGCCCATTCTTCCTTCGGTGGTGCTAGTTTCAGTCATTATGCAAAAAATCTGAATGTGCAGAATATGAATGTGTGTAAAAGAATTAAGACAGCATATGAATAGAAAATAGTATAGATTAATAATGGAAATACAAGCGAAATGTTTTGGGGAACCCAAAATCCAAGAAAAGAACAGAAACAGCGAGCAACAAAACACCATACTGTAGTTCATTATCGAAGTGGCTGGGAACCCCTTTGAGTTGTCCTGTGGGCAGCCCTATGGAAGTCCTGCTCTCAAGATCACCCTTGGGTAAAGGCATTACCTCTAAGATTTATCACTTATTGCAAGAACGGTCAGCTGACCCTCTCCTTAAAGTTAAGGGCTACTGGGCCCAGGACATGGCATTGGACATATCTTCAGTTGAATGGGATTCATGTTTTCAAAATGTTAATACTATGTATAAAGAAACAGGCAGTAGATTTATTCAACTTAAGACAATCCATAGGTGGCATCGAACACCGCAACAATTGTATAAATGGAACCTGGCCTCTACGGCCGAATGTTGGAGATGTGATGGTCAAAATGCTTTGATTTTACATATCTTATGGAGCTGTTCGGCACTTCGGGATTGGTGGGAAAATATAATGGAGGTAATTTTCAGTGTTTTAAAAAGGAGATTTGGTATCTCACCAAAACTGTCCATACTTGGTATAACCACAGAACTTTCTGATGGAGATTTTTCTAGTTATATAAAAAGATGGATTATTTTGGCTCTTACTACAGCCAAACGGGTCCTGCTAAGACATTGGCGGAAAAAGAACCCCCCTTCCCTATGAAGAGTGGCTAAAGACAATGGCTAAGTTGGCGTCTTACGAAAAAGTGACTTATGGTTTATTAGACAAATTGCATCAATATGATTGTATTTGGTCCCCCTTTACAAGCTGGCTTTCTGTAACTTGAAGAACAGAGGAGTAATGACAGAGTGGTGGTGTGGGGATTGGCCAAAGCTCACCTTCTCAACCTGGACAAAATGAATTATTTTACACTGATATTGTAAACTTTTGTTTGTGTGTCAGGTTTCCATACATCGGAAACAGCTGCTGCATCTGTAATTCTGTCCATCCTGAGGAGAGTCCACACTCTACATCAGATCCTTGGCTCGCCTATAATGACGCACAGGTGCTGCACACAACTGGATCTGCAGCTTGTGAGGAACAGCAACACTCAGCCTACATCCTGTTTTACAAGAGAAACGTAAGAAGACACAGCATCTCATCCTGAAGTGAGAGAATGGCACGCCAGCTGCAGCCTAATCCAATCTCTCTTCTTTTCTTTTTTTGGTGCCCAGACACCCTTCAGTTTCATCATGTCATCCCTAACAATAGCTGTAGAGTTGGATGGAGGATGAAGACAGCAGAGAGCAAAAGAAACAGGTAAGAGCAGACAGGTAGTCAGAGTTAACAAAAACTTTTAAAGCCAGTGTAGCTTCTGTTTTGAACACATTTATTGATGACAATTTTACATAAATAAGCAGTGTGTTATACTGTTATCAGACAGGGACGTGCAGAGAGGTTTAAAGGGGCGGGTGCTCAAAGTTAAAAAGGGGCACATTGAACCATGCTGAATAACAACAACACACATTCATCAAGAATCTAATATGGGAAGGGCAGGGCTGTGTTGATCTGAGACTGTAGACATTAAAAAGTCCACAGGAGAGATGGTAGCTGATTAAACAAGTGTCATGAGATAATAACAAAATGCAAAGATTGGTGACAGCGCTTGGAACCATAAGGCAACGAAAAACTGTGACATAAACTCGGCTCTGCCTGTGAATCACTCTTTGCTTCTCTTCTTCCTTCCTTCCCATCATTTCATATATCACTCTCCACTTGCTGTCTATCTGAGAACAAGGCACAACTTGCTATTGCAATAAACTATAATCTAATTATCCACACCTAACAACTCTTGCACTTAATCTATAATAAAATGATGACAGAAAAATGTTATAGCCCTGCCTTTAGTAGCCTCATACAGCTCCTACTGTTTCCTCCTCATGTCCTTACCAGCCATGTCTGCACAATGTTATATCATGAGTAATAATTTAAAAAAATCTATATACATAAAACACACACATGCACACACAGTGACATTTTAGACCTTCTTCAGAATACTGTATATACTATGGGCATCCTTACATTATTATTTATTACTAGAGCTACAATAATAAAGCAATGAGGAGGGGGAAGTAATAAATATGAAATAATGTATTTATGATGATTCCATTTGTTTCACTATCCACTCTGTGCAGGGCAAAGCTTATTACATTTTTAAACTGTAGAGATACAATCTTTTGTCTTATTTAAAATATAAATCTAATATAATCTGCTTCTTAATGTATGTTCTTTAAAATACAGCGTGTGTTTTTTAATATATTATAATTATAATAATTATTATGTGGACATGCATATTAGATCGTTTTTTAGTGAAATATAATCCCTCCAGAAAGGCAGGAAATGCCCAGAAACTTACTTTAAAACTAAATATGTTCCCTAAAACGGTGACAGAGCTACAGACCCATGACAGCCTTACACAGGTAGCCAGCAGCTATGACCAGCACTACTTGTGCAGTTAATAAAAGGACAGGTAATGTTTGTCGCGCTGTTGCACACACAGCACGCTCGTTTGTTTCAGTTCGTCAGTTGCAACAAGACAGCTTACCAACGTGTACGTAATAAGCTAATACTCCTGTGTGCTACACACTACAGTGTATGCTGTACACCTACTTACTGGGTTTGTCGCATCAGTCTGTGTCTCTGAGTTAACTTGTGTTTCTCCTACAGCTCCGGACCGCAAAAAATGCGCGTGCTCTTTGTGAGCTCGTTCCCGGCTCGTAACCAGCGCGTTCTGCCGTCGAGGGCGATCATTGGTTAAATGTGATCATGTGACTGATGCAAGCCAGATCCTTTTATTTAGCAAAACTATGATTAATAGTTAAATATTATTGTTGAGGGGCACAGACAGGACTCCGCACGCACACACACATAAAAAAAATAAATAAATAAATAAAAAAAATTTAAAAGTTGCCTCAACAAAAGGGCACTTTGGGCACTCATCAGGAAAGGGGCGGGTGCTCAAGCCCCTCTAGCCCCCCCCTCTGCACGTCCCTGTTATCAGATGTGGAGTCTCACTAACCACTTTAATAGTGACTTGTGTCCCAAATACTGTTTATTTGTCTTAGTTACAGATAGTGAAATAAAAATGGAAAATGATTGTTTCATAATTGTATACTCAGCTTGGTCAAGACAATAATTTGAGAACGAGGGGCAGGATTTTGAATTGATGCCATTGGTGCATCTACTAAAGTTCTGGGGTCAGTTTGAATATCAGTGACCTTGACCTCAAGTTCAAAGGTCAAGTTTTCTGAAAATCTTGTGAATGCTACAACTCTGTGACGAGAAGTAAGTCTCCTAAGTCTTTAAATTTGTATATAGGTGCATCTACTAGGAAGCTGAAGGGTTGCACTGCGGGCCATCTGTAGAGGTGTAGAGTCAACAACCTGTCTCTGAACGTGGACAAAACAAAAGAGATTGTTGACTTCAGGAGAACACAGTGGGATCACTGCCCACTTAACATGAATGGATCCTCTGTGGAGGTCGTCAAGAGCACCAGATTTCTTGGTGTCCACCTGGCGGAGAACCACTCCTGCTCCCTCAACTCCAGCTCCATAACCAAGAAGGCCCAGCAGCATCTCTACTTCATGCAGAAGCTGAGGAAAGCCCATCTCCCACCATCCATTCTCACCACCTTTTACAGTGGGACTAACGAGAGCATCCTAAGTAGCTGCATCACTGTCTGGTATGGTAACTGCAGCGTATTGGATCGAGCAGCTGAGAAGATCATTGGAGTCCCTCTCCCCTCCTTATAACACCCGCTTGCTGGAGGACTCCACACACCCTTCAAACACACTCTTCACCCTGCTGCCTTCTGGAAAGAGGTCCCAGAACATCCGGGCCCTCGCTACCAAACTACGGAAAAGTTTCTTCCCACAAGCCGTCAGACCCCTGAACACTCAGTGACTGCACTGGCACACGCACACCTTCACACACGTCACTACCAAGCACTTATCTGCAGTATCTCACACTCATACATATACATACAGACACCAAGTTACTTTTGCACAATACTCAGCATTTTGCACATTTCCATTGTCTTGTGTCTGTTTTGTCCTGTTCTGTCACGTTTTGCACTGTTTTGTCTTGTTTATTTTTGCCATTTATGCACACTGCACTTTATGTAGTCTTGGGTTTGTCCGTATATGTCATATATAGCACCAGGGTCTCGGAGGAACGCTGTCTCATTTCACTCTGTACAGTACCTCTGCACTGCACGTGGTTAAAATGACAATAAAAGCCACTTGACTTGACCTGTTTTTGGAGCAGTTGCTTGGAGACGAGTACCATACAGTTCAAATGAGCATACATTCCAAAATATGCAAATTAGCCCCATACATCATAATGCTGATGTTTGCTGTTCAGGGTATGAACGTTCTATGCTGAAAGTTTATAAATATACAACCTTTGACTGCTTGTTTTCAGTTGAACTTTTGCAAAGCTGAGGAGATTTTCGCTGCGATCACATCAAGTCCAAAGATGTTTAAACTTCTTTTTCACAGAAAGGTAAGTTTGAAGAGACTCGCAGCACATTTCTATGAATATTTTCTTATGGTAAATAAGCATTTTTGAAACTTTTAAGGAAGCTTCTTGGATGATTTCTGTAAAAACAGAATTTTGAATCCAAATGAAGGATTTTGTATTTTCATACCATATACTTTGTTTTATGCCATTACTGATGTTGGTTTTCTTGTTTCTAAACAGAAATCACACAAACAAAACGTGGCAGAGAAGGAAATTCCTTCTACGTCTCATCAGAGGTAAAGAAATGCGCCACTCTTTAATGCTGCTGGAGATATTTATAGCAGTGGTTTAGTTGGAGCTCTTTTATTTCCCTTTTATTGGTGTTTTGTATTTACATCTTTTTTACTACTTCTAGTCTTGTCTATAATTTATATTGATTCAGAGATTAGCGTTTGAAAATGTAGAGTGTAAATGTACAAAATACATGATTTTGTTCCATTACAGTTATTAATTTTTATTTGCAATCTCCAGCATGTACTCCTTGTTAAAAAATTTCCACTTTGAAAAATAACATTTACACTTTTGTCCTCATCAGCATCCCGGATGCTTCTGTTACTGAAAATGGTCAAAAGAAGAAGAGAAAATGGAGACACCTCTGCTGTTCCTCGGTTTGCTTTTACACAAAACATATGAAATGCACATTCTCTTTAAATTGCACTTGTTAATTTAAAGTGACTTTACTTTTTTAATAAACGTTTGTTCGTCCTCTGCAGCAAACGGACAGCGATGCAGAGGCAGAGAGCAACACTGTGAAGACACAAAAAAAGTGTCGCTGGTTTCTTTTTAAATTCTGGAAGGTATGTTTTATGGAAAGAGTCATCAAGCATTTACTCATCACAGTTAAATGAGAAGAATTAAGAGCAATTTAGCACACAGCTATGTCCTCAAATTAAGTTCAAAGATGTTTAAACGTTTTTTTTTCACAGAAAGGTAAGTTCGAAGAGACTTGTAGGATGTTTCTCTAAATATTTTTTATGGTAAATAAGCATTTTTGAAGCTTTTAATGAAGCTTCATGGATGATTTCTGTAAATGGTAAATGGCCTGTATTTATATAGCGCCTTACTAGTCCCTAAGGACCCCAAAGCGCTTTACATATCCAGTCATCCACCCATTCACACACACATTCACACACTGGTGATGGCAAGCTACATTGTAGCCACAGCCACCCTGGGGCGCACTGACAGAGGTAAAAACTGTAAAAACTAAATTTTGATCAGAACCAAGTGAAGGATTTTGTATCTCATAGGACAAACTTTAAAACTCGATTTAAAGCATGAATAAATTGTTTTTATTTTATTTAAAGATATTCCTATATATCTGCTTCATGAGCTGACAGCTCACTAAAGTGATAAATAATATGAAATGATACCAAATTTTCTAACTGGACACTTTTCATGGAGAGACTCCCTTGGTATGTTTGCTTTATGCCATTACTGATGTTGGTTTTCTTGTTTCTAAACAGAAATTACACAAACAAAACGTGGCAGAGAAGGAAATTCCTTCTACGTCTCATCAGAGGTAAAGAAATGCGCCACTCTTTAATGCTGCTGGAGATATTTATAGCAGTGGTTTATTTGGAGCTCTTTTATTTCCCTTTTATTGGCGTTTTTCTTCCACCTTGTGTATTTCCATCTTTTTTACTACTTCTAGTCTTGTCTATTATTTATATGTTAAAATGTTTCAACTTCAAAGCTCATGCATACATGCACATACACTGCTCAGCATCCTGACATCTTTCCTAATTTTGTGTTTGTGTTTTTACCTTTTTGGAGCAGTGTAGCATGCGGTGGAAAAAAAATAGAAAGTCAAACTGGGACTATAGACTGCTTTGGGTGAGTACACGTGGTGCACAAAGACTCACTTTGTCAAAGTGGAGAAAATGAATTCTTTTACACTGATACTGTAAACGTTGTGCGTGTGTGTCAGGTTTCCAAACATCGGAAACACCTGCTACATGAACTCCTGCCTGCAGAGCCTCCTCAACATTGAGGAGTTCATAAGAGACATCAGGCGTCAGGAGGTTTTGTGGAGCACAGATCCAGAAGCTCAGCTCTTAAGGTGCGCTACGTCAACCTTCTACTTTCTTCAAAAACCTGAAGAACAAAGAGATCTAACAGCAGAAATGTCTGTTTACCCTTTCCTTTCTACAGAAGGCTCATTGATGTCAGGGACTGTCATGAGTCAACAGATTATGGCCTTAAAGATCACCACCTAAGAGCTTTTAAGAAGGCATTCAGCAATCAAGCTCCTGAATACACCGGCAGTGCACAGAAAGTACGTCAGCTATTTGGACATTTCGTTTTTTGCTTTACCATCTGATTTTGATGTACTGTTTCAAATCTCTCTGCTTTTCTTGCAGGACGCTCATGAATTCCTAACATTGTTCCTCGATGAGGTCAAAAGGCTCGCACCTCACCTGGAGAGGAACGCAGCTCTCCTGGGCCAAAGTTATGCCTGCCCAGTAGAAGACCATCACATTTTTAAAATGGAAAACATGAGGACATGCAAGAGGTAGGCCTGTCTTTCAGAAACGCAGAGCTGGTTGCAATATTTTCATATACCTCTTTTCCACCTACCTGATCTTTACTTTAACTACGTTACTCCTGAAATGTGTAGCTGTGGTCACCAATCATCACAGCAAGAGGACTTCACCAGCTTGTCTCTTGACCTTGTTCCAGAGAGGTCTATTATAAACATGTTAGAGACATACTTGAAGGTAAGATCACAAATTCCAATAGAGTTGTCGTATCAGCGATCTTAACACACCTTTTTTGTTAGTGTTTGTGCGTATGTGTGTGTGCATATGTTGAGATTTCTTTCTACCATAAAGCCTGTTTTCTCTGTGCTGTTGTTCAGGAACAAGAAATAGAATTTCGCTGTGATTGTGGAGGGACGGCCTCAGAACTGAAGTCGTCTTTTGATACACTGCCAAGGTGAGTAAGGTCACATCAGAATTGATCGACTGACCAGGTTTCCAAACTGTGGCGCATCAAATATCAGTTTTTCGAGACAATACTTGAGCAGTCGTTTTCTCCCATCTTCTGTTTGTGTTTGACACTCATTCTTCTTATTTTCTACCTTGTTTGTGTTTTTTTTTTTTTTTCTGCCAGAGTTCTGATCTTGCATCTGAAGAGGTTTGGCTTTACACAAACCTACAAGATTCAGAAGGTGGATGACCCCGTCAGGCTGCAGAGGGACTTGGTGGTGCCATCCAATCAGGTAAAAACAGACTGCAGAACGTCTCAGGCTACGTCCACACTAGCCCGGATAGATTTGAAAACTCCGTGTCCACACTAGCGTTTTCAGTCATTTTCAAATAGTTGTGCGTCTGCATTGAAACGGCCGAAAACGCTTACGTTCCAGTCCTGCGCATGCGCAAAAGTGAGTGAGAATTACTCACTTTTGCGCAGTGAGTAATTCTCACTTTTGAAGAAAAGCTATCCGGAGCATGTACAAACTGATATTAATCTTTTTTAGGGCTGTCAAAGTTGAGAGCAATCAAAACAACTGCTGTATAATGCACTCGGCTATCTTTGTTTAATTGCTCACATGACTGCATCACATGACTAAAATGCGTCATCGTTTTAGAAAGTCTGCGTTTTCGAGTGTCCACACTGCGACGGGACAACTCCGTTTTGAAATGTATGCGTTTTCGAGAGCGTTTTCAAGATGCTGTGTTTTTCCTTGAGGAAAACGCCATCTCAGTGTGGACGGGAGGTCAAAGCGGAGAGAAAACGATGTGTTTTCAAACGAAAACGCATTAGTGTGGACGTAGCCTCAGCAAATCCGCTTAATTATGGCACTGATGTGAGACTTTATGAAACTAACACTCTTTGGATTTGTTCCTTCTCAGGGTGGTGGCTGTTATAGTCTTGTCAGCGTCATCAGTCATTATGGAGGCACAGAATCCGGTAAAACAACAGACTTGTTACAAACAGAAAATGAAAAGTTGCTACATTTTTTAGTGAAGGACTCACACACAAAAGCTTTTGATGTTCTAAGAAGCACTAAGTCAAAATCACTGTTTGCTTGAATCGGTTGACTTCCAGAAGTTGGATTCATTTGTCTTAATGTGATTTCAGGACACTACATCTGTAGTTCTGTCCATCCTGAGGAGAGTCAGCACTCTACATCAGATCGCTGGCTCACCTATAATGACGCACAGGTGCTCCACACAAGTGGATCTGCAGTTTGTGAGGAACAGCAGCACTCGGCCTACATGCTGTTTTACAAGAGAAACGTAAGAAGGCAAAGCATCTCATCCTGAAGTGAGAGAATTTTTAAATGTCCTGTTACCTTGTTAACCAGTTTTGTCTTCATTCTCAGTTCTGAAACAGGAAATGGAAGGAAGGAAGGAAGTTAAGGTCGTCATCATGCTGAGAAGGAAAAGCAGTCGTCCCAGCCCACCATCGCACACTGGAGGTAAGTATTGCCCTCAGGAGGAAGGGTCCTCCCAGAGAGCCTGGTCCTCCCAAGATTTCTTCCTCCAGGAGGGAGTTTTTTCTTGCCACCGTCGCCCCACATTCACTGGTCTCATCAGCAGGGACATTTTTAATATCCTAAGACCTGAACTCTTTCATGGCATGCATTTTTAATTTCTCTGTGCCATTTGGGTTGATTGGGACCTGATGAATGTAAAAACAAAGACATCAGATTCGGAAATCTACTAGTAGTTCACCACTACTAGAGATCGTCCTTTACTAGACCAGTGTTTGGCTTGCTCTCTGGGAACAACAAATTAGTGCTGTCAGCGTTAACGTCATTTTAACTAATGACGTCAACGCTGACATCACTAATTTTATTGTTATTATTATTAATATTATTAATTTACTTGTAAAATAAATTAAATAAAAAAAAAACAAAGAAATTATTTAATTCTTTATGTTATTTTGTTTTATTAAAATCAAAATAACAACAAAACAAAAATAATTAATAAAAAAATATTAAAAGTATTCAGCAGTGTTTTGTGAAATTTGTAATGAGCCTTAGTTAAGTTGATGTCACAGAAGTTTCTGAATCATTTAGATTGTTCAACAAACTGATTCACGCAGGTAAAGATGGTAAGCTGGAGCAATGGTACCCTTGGAGTTCAGTTTAAGTTTTCAGACAAATATTCCCTCGATCAGTTGCAGCTTCTGCTTTTAAATAAATGATTTAGCTGCAAATGTTTAGCTGCAGGTAGCAAAGTCCAAAAGTGACAACATTTCCGCTGCAGTCTCTCCAGAAATGGCTTATAAAACTTTGACCAAATTAGACATTTATCCTTGGATCATTGACAACCCTGTAGGGTGAAAATCTTTAATTGTACCTTTTATAACATTTTAACAAGTTACTGTCTCCTGCTGCATGTTTCCTGTTTTGGCTGAACTTCATCAGCTCAAAAAACTCACCGTGCTGTGGTGTACTAAATGGCCTCTGAACAGGACACACTGAAGGCAGGTTTGCAACGTTTAATCAACAAAGTCAAGATCAGTTAACAACAGCTGAACTAAAGACTTTCTTTTTCTCATCGATAAAATGAGGTCCATGCCAATGCGCTCAAATGGCACCTCCATTAATGGTGAGGGGCATAAAGGCGGTTTTTAAATGACCAGCTGGTTCACCAGCTGACACCACTGGACGCACACCATCGGTGCACATCCAAACATGCAAAAAATACAAGATGGTGGTGCGCACAGATACAGCGGCTCTATGCTCTCGACACACTAAACGTGGTCTGTCCCTACTCGTTACAACATGTGGAAATGTCAGTGCTATGTCAGGGCGCACTATTTGACTATCAGCTCTCATCATTTGATCAAAGGGCCAGTTGCACAATGCTATTATCTTCTGTGTAGCGAATTGCTGGAACGGGCAACCCAAACGCCACGTGTCCCTGTTGGTGGTGTGTGCAGGCCTACATACTGTCCTATTGAGCTACTAAACCCCGACCAATCAATGTTCAGATTTAAGGGGTATGATGGCCGTCAGCTAACCGCAGCTGTTACTCTTTGCATTTCCCCCCGATATTTCTTTTCCACCAGTAATATTGGGTATTTGTGAATATCCATGACTGACCCGGCCAGCTGGTCTTTGGACAGGGTCACGGCAGTTTCAAGGTTAAAAAAAAAATCCCTTTCACTGACAGACTGAAGGAAAGCTCCTCAAAAATGGAGGGTCTTCAAGCTCCTCAGTGGCAGGAAAAGGTTTCCTGGACCCAGTGTTGTATATTTGTTTCCCAAAATTGAAATAGTGGAGAGAAATCAGGTTCTGAAACCATCCAGAAGACAAAGTCTCCAACTGGTTTGTGGAAGTCCAGTTTCTCCAAATTAATCAGCGGGTGAAATGTCTCTTCATGGATGGTTTTGATTCTGTTGTTGTTCACAAACAAAGCCCTCAAAGCAGCATATGAAAGAAAGTCATCTTTCATTATTGTCTCCAATGTGTTAAAAGAGAGATCGAGCTCAGTGATGAGTTTTGAAGCGGCTGCAGGGACTTCTCGAAGGTTTTGGCTCAAACAGTCGCAGGATGTTGTTCACAGTGGTGACACTGTTGACTGGTGATTGACAAGCACTGAGATACTAAGATGACAAGCACAAGAAACATCATGACTTATTCTCCTGAGTGCCTGCAAAACACAAACACAAAATCAAACTCAAAGCTTTTCTCTCAGGTGCTGGTGTGGCACAATCTAATGATAAGAAAGGTCATGCTAACAGCTTTTGGAGCACAGCTGCACAAAATAACAGCTTTTGGAGCACAAAATGCATTACAGGTAAACCCAGTACCCAAACATGTTAACAAGGATAAAGAAAAAATCTGAAACAAAAGCAGGTAGTGTGGTGATTTATGTTGTGAGGATGCTTTCACTCCCATCAAAGTCACCCAGTGTTGAGAACCCAAATGAGCCCAAAAACCTCAAGTGGCTGCAACCAACAGCGAACGTCAAGAAGTGGATACTTGCATGTTGAGCCAGAAACATGCAGAAAATAGAGGCAAGACAGCACATCTTGGTCCCACTCAGGCAGTACGAACACCTGGAAAGAGGAGCCCACAGTTCAGACCCAAGGTCACTGGTAAGGACACCAGACAGCCAGTTATAAGTCTAGTTTTAATTTTCATTTGAGTTAGTGTTATAGCCTGTCTAAGGGTGGCCAGACCATAATATAAGGGTGATCCACCCCTGTCTGACCCCAAGCAGCACATCACACAACCGGTACAATTTTGATGGTGATTTTTTTTCACAGTGATTGAATTCTAACAAAGGAAAGGAGCGAACTATAGCTTCGGGGTGGACCCCAAAACAACAAACAAAAGGGGCCGTATCTAAAGGATGTACAAAACTTATTTATGAAAAGAATAAAACCAAATGACAATGTCTTATCTCCCTAACTAACAAAAACATGAGAAAAGGGTAATCAAATAAAAAGGCAGTCCACCCCTACATGCTCCTGTATAAAGAAACAGGTAACACAAAGCCTGCTGGTTGAGGTCCATGGCGGTGTCATCTTATATGTTGTCTCCAGGTCATTAGCCAATCTGTATGGTCCGTCCCATGGATGCACCAATCACGGAGATGCACCTGCACACTCAGATTTATATATGAGACAACATTACAACAACAGTCGTAACATTAACTAAAAATGTTTTTCACCATCTCGTTTTAACTTCTGGTTTAGCTTCAGCTAACTAAAACTAAATGGACCTTGGAAATAATCACATCTTAATAGAGTGAACCATAGACTGTATAAAAGATAGGACCATTGCAACTTTACTGCAGCACTTCACCCTTTCGCATAGTCCCAGCTCTTCTCTGTCATGTTTTATGGTGCTGCAAATGTCTTCAGTTGGTGAAAGGTCTGGGCTGCTGGTGTCTTGTTGTGCTTGCTATGCATCCCTGACTCGTTTCTTCTTTCTGCATCAAGTAAGGAATGTAGTGAAAGTTCCCAAGAGGTTAAAAACACCACTGAAAAAATGCCATCAGACCTGAGTTGGGACACTTGGATTATGGAGCTTCTGGACCAAGACAGTGGATGGGAGCATGTGTTTAACAAGTAAGAGTATAACGTCCCCCAAAATGTCCCTAACTAACAAAAACATGAGAAAAGGGTAATCAAATAAAAAGGCAGTCCACCCCTACATGCTCCTGTATAAAGAAACAGGTAGCACAAAGCCTGCCGGTTGAGGTCCATGGCGGTGTCATCTTATATGTTGTCTCCAGGTCAAGGAGACAACATATAAGATGGATAGACAGACAGATTTCAAAATAGCCAGCTGGAATGTTAAGGGGTTGAATAACGGGATTAAGAGGAAGAAAATATTAACATATCTAAAGTTATCAAGAGTTGATATAGCCTTTATTCAAGAAATGCACATGTGCAAGTCAGAAGCCTTAAAACTTAAATGTTCCTGGGTAGGTAAAGTCTTTTCCAGTCCTGGAACTGATAAAAGTAGGGGAGTGTCAGTTCTGATTCATAAAGCAGTTAGCTTTACTGAAACAAAAGTAATAACAGATAAGGAAAGTAGATTTATATTGGTTTATGGACAACTACTGGACACACCAATAATTTTATGTAATATCTATGCACCTAATGCGGACATACTCGCCTTTTTTCATAACCTGTCACAGTATCTTTTGGAATTAGAAGGTGCACAAATAGTGGTAGGAGGAGATTTTAATCAAATACTGGATCAAGACCTAGATAGATCACTTCCTAGGAGAGGCACAGAGAGTAAATCTGTAGTTGCCATAAGGCAGATGACCTCAGATTTAGGTCTGAATGATATTTGGCGGACAATGCATCCAGAAGGCAGGGAATATTCCTTTTACTCTCCGCCTCATAATGTTTATACTAGAATCGACTACTTTCTTATTTCTGAAGCCTTAGTGAATAACTCCATAGATTCAAGTATTGGTAATATAGTATTCTCGGACCATGTGCCAATTTTTCTATGTCTTGGAAATATTTTACAGATTCCTCAAAGCCGCAGATGGCATTTAAATGTGTCCTTAATTAAAGACTCTGGGTTTATTAAATTGATAAGAGTTGAAATACAATTTTACAAACAGACAAATAATCGAGAGGACACTACATTGGCTACTTGGTGGGATGCTATGAAGGCATACTTAAGGGGGAGGATAATTTCTTACGCTTCCTTTAAAAAGAAGGCAGCTAACAAGAATATCATTACGTTAGAAGCCAAATTAAAGGCACTTGAGGCAGTACATTCCCATACAAAAGACAGAGTTACGTTGAATAAAATTGTTAAAGTTAAATATAAGTTGAATGTACTGTACAACAGAAAGGCAGAATACGCTTTATTTCGCATTAATCAAGCATATTGGGAAATGGGAGAAAAGCCGAGTCGTTTATTAGCATACCGTCTTAAACAGAAAGACAGTATGAACCATATCCCAGGTATACGACGATCACATGGGGTTATTTCAACTTCTATTAGACATATAAATGATGGATTCAGGGCCTTTTACAACAATCTTTATTCTACACAAGGTAGTTTAGATGAACAGAAACTCGAAGCATTCTTTACTGATTTAAACCTGCCACAGCTTTCTACTACTGACCAGCAGATTATAGATGCTCCAATTACAGTGGAGGAGATTACCCGTGCAATTAACAGTATGCCACTTAATAAAGCTCCAGGATTAGATGGGTTACCATTGGATTTCTATAGAGCATTTGAGGATATGTTAAGTCCCCTGTTGCTCGATGTTTATAATGAGGCGTTCAAAGTAGGCTCATTACCGCAGCCAATGCACTCTGGACTTATAACATTTATTCTTAAAACTGGAAAAGACCCTTTAGACCCAAGTGGTTACCGCCCCATATCTTTGCTGAATTCTGACCAAAAAATCTTGGCAAAGGTCTTAGCGGGTCGATTAAAAGTAGTAATGGTGAAAATAATTCATGCAGACCAATCTGGTTTTGTTCCAATCCGCTATGGTTCAGATAATATTAGGCGGTTGGTTAATTTGCAAAATTATGTATATGATTCAGTATATCCAACAGTGGCCCTGTCGCTGGATGCTGCAAAAGCTTTTGATTGTGTTGAGTGGGATTATCTGTTTAAGACATTATAAAAGTTTGGTTTTGGTGACAATTTTATTAGGTGGATAAAGATATTATATGATTCGCCTTCAGCGCGAGTATTGACGAATGGGCTCATATCAGACCTATTCCTTTTACAGAGATCCACAAGACAGGGTTGTCCCCTTAGCCCCGGTCTTTTTGTAATTGCTATAGAGCCTCTGGCACAAAAACTGAGAAATAATGTAAATATATTTGAAATTTCAATGGGTAATAGTCAACATAAGCTTCTATTATATGCAGATGATATGTTGTTACTTATGACCCAGCCTGGGAAGTCAATTCCAGCCCTATTAGAATGCGTCAACTGGGATAAATCAGAGGCAATGCCTATGTCAGGACACTGCCCCCATACTTTATTTAAACAGTGGGAGTTTCGGTGGTCCGTGAATGGTTTGAGGTATTTAGGGATACAAATTACCTCGGATTACACTAAGATGGTTCGAGCAAATATGGAGCCAATGTTTGAAAGAATAAAAATGGAATTTGGTAGATGGTCCAGAGTACGTCTCACAATATGGGGTAAAATTAGTTGTATTAAGATGATGACTGCACCCATGATCTTTTATATTTTATGTAATATTCCATTACACATTCCAGTATTTCAAAGATCTAGACTTTTTAATCTAGCAGTTTCTTTGGGGTAGCTCACTGCATCGTTTAAGTATTAAGAAACTTCAAGTGAGTGCAAAACAAGGAGGTTTTTCATTGCCTAATTTCCAATGGTATTATTGGGTGATGAACGTGAAACAACTTAGAGCTTGGTTACCTACTGCACCAGTTAAACCCATCTGGTCCCATACAGAGATGGAAGTTAATGGCGGTATTTCTCCTTGGAGGGAGCTGTTTGATAGCAGTCATAAAACTACCAATCCTATAATTGCAAAGACATTGTGGTTTAAATTACATAGGGCAGGTCGCTGGGACTTTATTAAATCACCTTCGGCAACCTTATGGAGTAATAAAAGAATTTTAATTGGAGGGACATCGGTTGACTGGTTACAGTGGCGTAAAGCAGGCATCCTTAATGTATCAGATTTATTTGACTGTGGGACTAAATGTTTTTTAAGCTTTGATAAAATTGTAGAGTTATATAAGTTGCAGCGTAATCAATTCTGGAGATATGTCCAAATACATAGTTCATAGGGCTGGGCGATATATCGAGTTTTTTAAAAATATCGATGTGACAATATCCTTTATTTATATATATATATATATATATATATATATATATATATATATATATATATATATATATATATATATGTATATATATATATATATATATATATATATATATATGTATATATATATATATATATATATATATATATATATATATATATATATATATATATATATATATATATATATATATATAGAGATGATCTCTGATGTAATACTGACCCAATTTATATGCAAATTGTTGTATGGTGGGGCCAAAAAGCTTTCCAGGTTATTTTGATCCTATCCTTCATCAAGCTCCTCTCCCACTATCTCCATATTGTTGGCTTCTGGCCTTGATAGAAAGTGAAAAGTCCTTAGCAGCTTGCTGCTTGTTTGCTTCCAGCCCTGAGGATCCCTGTAGTGCCACAATTCAATTCAAAGGCTTAAAATCAAGCCTGGTCAGCTACAGCAAGCACACAGCACCTAGGGAACCTTCAGGTCTTCAAGTCATCAGTACCGTTGCTGGCATGTTTTCAAAAGACACTTTAACATTTTAAATGTAATATTTGATTCTTTTTCTCATTTTAACATTTTTGGTGTTGTTGGTAAAGACCCAGTGACAGAGGAATTGTCTAAAGTAGTCTGTATCCGTCTATCTATCCATTCATAGGTTATAAATCTCACTCAAAGAGCTGAGACAGACAAAATTTACATCTGCAGGTGATGTAGAACTACCAGTTATCCCAGACTAGATGACAGGAGAGAAAGAAAATTTGACTTTTACATTAATGCACATTAGAGCAACAAAAGAATTTCAGTTGTCCGGTAATATGAACTGCATACTGGTATTTATGGTTCACTGATCTATGGATTTTTACCATATGCACTGTGTGGAAGAAGACATTATGTGGGTTTGAAGTGTCTTAAATTCCCTTTTTTGTAGCTTGAATGGATAAGACTTCACGCGATAACGTCTTTAAGAGGTCTTGAAGATGCTATGAGCAGTCTAAAGAACTTGCACATTAACTGGAATGTTCTGTGCTCTGCTCTCTTGTGTATGTTGTCTAAACTTGTGTTATATGAGATGCTCTTACAGGAATTGGTCATGGGGATATAATGCTAAGCACAACACAGTGCTCAGTATATTACTATTAACTACTGGGCATGGCTGCTGACTACTGGACAGTAATGACAGTATTGATTAGCCTTGCCAGGGTAATGCCAGTGCAAGTTTCCACTAATATCCATGAGTACCTATATGGAATAAATGCATATTGTCCACGATTTAGTCACATAAATACTAATTTATTTCCTTTATCACAACAAATTGCATTCTACGTACAATGCCTCATATGTGGATAAAATAAGGATCGCCTCAGTTTCTAGCATCTGCAGTGCATCAGCTTCTCGTACAATGGTTCCAGCTCTGCAGCAGCACAGAAAAATGCTAATACAGACACTTGGAAGGGTTAAAATATTGCGTTACAAAGCAACAACAACATGACAACTAAATCATGCTAATGAAGGCAAGCAGGAACTAAAGCAAAGCATTTGATGGGTATCACAATGTTAACCTTCTATCCCTGTCCCACTTATCATCCATCATGAATATTCCCAGAAGAAATAGTTGAGAGTGTGTTATTCGGCGCAGACGACGTGTCTGGCGTCCCGGTCAGGCCGTCTCCTTCTTTCTTACATTTGATTCCAAACAAACTGCAGATTTTCATTAGCATCAGGTCCACAATCTCATCCTCTTCTGACGGCTGCAAGAACAGTGAGCATTCAGTATAACTCAAGGATTATTAATTCATCTCAGGTCATTAAAAACAAAAACATGTTAACAATCAGGTCTCTACTGGAACTGAACAATAACACCAGCAGCATTTCAGACATGGTGTGGGTGAGTTACCTTGTGATGTATCTGCTCCTGAGTGAATGCCACCAGAATGACGGAGATGAAGAGGTTCAGCACCACAAAGGTCATAAACACGATGCAGGACCCGATGAGGAAAGCACCGAGCACTGGATTGTAATTTAGTACCTGTGGGACCAGAAGCAAGAACTATAGTGAAGGAGGATGAGCAGCAAAAGTGAGCTGTGGTTGAATTATGATTGTCTCATACTGACCTCTTCATAGTTAAAAATACCAAGCTGCAAGCTGACCATGGTCTGCACAGCATCAAGCAGAGTCCGATAGGAGTACAGCTTCCAGCCATACATCAGGTTAGACTGGAAAATAGAAAGTTCACCTCTGTGTCAGTGACCACCTTTAAATTACTTCTATTTCACAAAGTAAACATAAAACAGAGAGAGAAACATGGACTCCAGCAGCATGTTGATGTTAAGCGTGGGAAACTCCTCACAGCAATAGAGTAGGCCAGAAACATGATGGTCATGACCACCAGGAAGCCTGAAATATCAGTCCAAGCTCGCTGCAGTGTGGCTGTAATCATGTGCAGCTTGGGGTTCAGTCTCAGCAGGTGCCACAGTTTGACTGTAGCCAGCAGTACCAGAAAGGCAATCAGATATCCAAGCACTGCATCGGCCTTGGCTGTTTCATGGAAACTGACGAACCTGGACAGAGCAGAAACAGAAAGAAAATGACTTATTTTCTTTAAATTGTTTTATTTTTAAAGCCTTTATTGCTCACTGTAGAATACAAATAAATATTTTCACCATCACAATCATAAATCAAGATTTAAAATGTCATATAGCACAGTTACTCTTGATGTGGATTGCATGTATGTTTTCGTTTCCTTAAGGTGATCTTTCTCCATCTGCACACATTTTTATCTTATGTGCACCAGTTATTTTTGTTATGTCATCTTGTACACACAAGATTAAAAACTTACCAGTTAAAAATGAATTAAAGTGGACCTCTGATGCTCATTTCCAACTCCACATCAGTCCTGAACTCTATTTAGACAGCCTCACTTGATTCACAGTTAAAAATAATCCTCTCACACGTTAAGTCTTTGTTGTGGACACTCTTCGGCTGAGTAGTTATCCCTATTATATTTCTTTGAAGTCCGCTTGAAATCCATCACCCGGGGTGGATGTGTTGTTGGTGTAATGTAAATTCTCTATGGACGAGCCCACGTGGTCACAAAAAGCAGACAGACACACAAACATCCACACAGACCCTAGCGCTCGCTGTCTAATGATGAGGTTGTCCTCACCCTGATCTGAGCAGACCTGGGGGACAGATGGGGAAGATATATTCAAGGCTTTACACTAGACCTTTGTAAAGCCCTTCAATTCATCCACTGTCAAAAACAAACAATTTTAGCTCCCTTTCCCATCCCTATAAAGATAAAAAACTCTCTGAAACAGACCATTTAAACCTGAAGCCTGAGCTTTTGGCTCACAGGGATTACACACACACACACACACACACACACACACACACACACACACACACACACACACACACACACACACACACACACACACACACACAAATGATTTGTTTTAGCTAAAATTAGTGTTCCCAAACTACCAGTAGCACAGCATGATGTATGCACTCTCTGCCAAAGTGAATTCGTTTCATCAATGCATGGTCATGCTACTGGAGAGCCACTAAATTGTGACCTTGCATGCTGAGAAATAGAAAAAAACCTGATTTGTGCAGCTCCTGGTGGGCAGAGCAATACATAAGTGGTTCATAAACTCACAGCATTTCTTATTGCTTACTGCTCTTTGTTGTTCTGGTAATAGTTCATGTCTCTGTTCCCGAGTAAAGTCCTCTTGATGAAAACACACAGGGCGCTCCAGCTGAGAATGATGATCGCCAACTCGAGCAGGTTCCACTTATTCTTGAAATAAGTCCATTTCTGTTTCCTCATCAACTTTCCCTGTAAACACATAGGAAACAGAATCAGGTGAGCATATTTACTGTATAACTTCACTTGTAATAACTTATATTTATATTAGCAAAGAAAAGATAAAGCTTGTGCACCTGAACAAACATGTAATAGATGATGAAAAGAAAGTAGATGATTTCAGAAGCCACGACAAAGATGTGAAGGCCACCGGTCGACTGGTAAAGACGCACAGTCTGAAGTTCACTGCAGAACTGGAACGCTCCTGTTAGAAACACGGTATGACAGATTAGGTGGTTCTCATAACGGTTGAGGATTTGTGCAACTCACACAGAATATCTACATCTGGTCTACTTACCTGTTGCTGTGGTCTCCAGCATGAGTGTGACGATGCAGAAGAGGTTGACATTGGCATTGTACACAGTGAACTCAACAAAGATTGCTTGGGTGTACACGTCAAACCAGGTGTTCTCATAAAGGTACTGAAGGGTTCTACAGCAGCAACGATAAACGAAGTAATTTACAGATTTTGTACTTTAAAACGTGACTCAAGACTAACAGTTCTTTCCTACGAGGATAAAAAAGACAAATCAGAACCAGTCAGGGACACTCAAGATAAGATAGTTTTTTCTATCTGCAGAAATTTAGATTTGCCAGTATAAATGGGATCTTCTGACCAGCAAGGGCAAAGCATCTATCAGTGTTAAGAGATATGACACTGATTAAGTCAGCTCAGGAGGAGATGGTTGAAAACCTGCCTGCTGCTACATGCTGCAACTGTGAGCAGGCTAAAGTAGCCCAAAGTGTAGCATAGATGTGATTTATAAAGTGAATATTCATTGAGAAGAGTATCAGCTGAGCCATGTGGATGTGGATCTTTTTTTGAGAAGCAAATTACTTATTTGGTCATAATAGTCATATTTCTGGAGACCAATGCAATGGCTCCTGTCTACTCATCATACATTTAAGTTTACTTTGTCTTAATAAGAGTAATTAAACCTGCAACCCACAAGTTACAACTGCAATTATTATGTATGAAACAATATTTTAATTTTAATATTTTTATTTGATAAATGCTCTGAATTCTAAATATTTTCAGTTTACTCTTTATACCATTTAAGTGCAATAATGTCACCCGCAATTAAAATTAACTACCTGCTGGAGTTTTGGAAATCTGGCCCCAGATCCATCACAAACCCTCCTCCTCTGTAGAGCTTCACATTGCCCCAGATGGGGTAGGCCCTCAGTTTACGCTGAGACTTGTACTTCCACGGGTCGTGAATGTTCGTTGAAGCATTACGACCTACAGGTCGAGTCCAACCTGGGCCGTAGGAGCCCATGTCCTCCAGCTCCCATGAGTACGGAGTGTGACAGTCCGGGATAGACTCCTGCATGGATCGAGCTATGTGGCAAGAGTTTTTCTGCACCCTCACCTGGCGGAGACGAGCGTTGCCCACAAGCCTTGAGTTTCCATCAGTGATAAATCCTGGTACCAATTTCCAAATGACAAGAAGAAATTTTAATGAATCTTTATGCTTTACTACATAAATATAGAGTTAGTTTCACATGGGTAATATTGTTAAATTCTCAGGAGTTGTTTAATATCTTGTATTTAATTGTTACATTTTTAAAATTGTTTTTAATTAAGATAAGCTTCAGCTATTTATTTAAAAAAAACTATCAAAACTAAACTAAAAGATTTTCAAATTTCATAAGGGATTCATGTAAAACATTCTGTGTGCCAATTAGCGTCACTGATATTTGACCTGGGTACTCTCCAAACAAGTTGCTCAGCAGAGTCGTGTTTGCCCAGTTGAACACATCTTGAATGCTCATTGTGTCTGAGATGCCTTTGCTGAAGCTCTTGCGAATGTGTTGAGTCAGAAAGTAGCCGTTGGGGTCCCTCTGACCGTATGCCACCAGGAGTAACATCCACATAAATCCCGTATAGACTGCAACAAAAACAGATCCCTTACATCAGTTTGTTAAAATGTTAGTTCCTGTTCTTGCTTTGAATCAAAGTGGTTTCCTCACCGACAATCTCCCGTATGAGTGCAAAGACTTTTTGCTCTTTAATCATGTTGTTCCGCATCTTCTCGATATCAGTGGGAGGTGGTGGTTTATAGAAACTGCAGGTGCTGTCTCTTCTTGCTGCCTGGACTGCATCCGGATTGTCTGGGGAAGGATTTTAGATTTTAGATGCATTGCATTTTTTGTTCTTCAACACAAAACAATGCAAAAGATGCAATGCAAAATTAAAAAAGAAAAAAAAAAACAAGGATACAAAATAAAACTACCTGGGCTTCTGAGACTTTCTTCTATGGCTGGTTCTCCGTATTCCTCCTGGTCAACTTTCTTCAGGACGAGGGCAAAGAAAGCAGCAAATCCAAGAACCTGCAGCAAAAGATAGAGAGATTGACCTACAGACTCTCCCATTTAAAAATGGCTTGTCTAGAGTGGATTGTCTTCAGAAAATGTAACAGTAATTGCAGTATACAGGTAAATCAGTGCAGTATTTCGCACAAAAACGGATTTGATATTGTTTAGTAATTTTCTAAAATTGAATAAAATGTCAGTTAAAAAAATCTTCTAAAGTGGGCTAAAATCTTCTGCTCCTACATATACTGTAATGTTTCTCACCTTTAAAGGCTGGGTGATAAAAAGACTCTCAAAAAAGGAGACCACCATGGAAATAAGCCAGCTTATAGAACGGTCTTTCCCGTAAGTCAGCCCATACATCATAGTGAAGTATCCTGACACACCACTGGTTGCGATCACCAGTATCCACCCGATAAACACAAACCACCACGGCAGCCCTCCTTGGCAGCATTTCTTCTTCCCACCAAGACTCTCCTCTGGCCCGGGGAAACAGCTGAGCTTGTCTCCATCCAGGATTGACATGGGTAGGTGGTATTCCAGAAGCCCCTTCATTCCATGAACTTGCTGCATGGCTCGGTTGTAGCTGTCTGGATTTGGAAACTGAGAAGGTCCCAACATACCAAGCTCCTTCTCGATAAGCTGCAGTTGCCTGTACAGGTACCGGCTCTTGTTGCTCTTCTTCTGGGCTAGATCTAAAGTTTTTTCAGAGCCCTCCCACACACTGGTTTCTGTCCAAGCAAACACACAAAGAAGGACATCAATTATATATAGAATTTAAAAGCATTTATAATATTATAGTGCAGTTTACCTTGCAGATTCACCGCACCCAAACTAAGGATCATAGCTTGATCTTTTTTAGAAGAATCAGTGTAGAAGTCTTCAGCGGCTTGGTTTTGCTGTCTGATGATGTCCTCCACCAGAGACAGCAGACTGTTGATGTCAGCCTGCTGACCGTGATGGAGCTCCAGATGTGGCAGTGGGCTCTTCATGGCCTTTGAGAGAGACTGAGCAATTCTTTTTATGTCCTAATCAAGAAACCACACCAAGCTCTTCAGACATGGAGAACAAAATATTTACTGGTACTACACTGAAGAGGTACAAATAACATAAACTTCACCTTCATCACGTTATCTGGTGTGATGTCCTTTATCTCTTTCTGTGGGGACGACGTCTGTGAGGGAGAAACTCGGGCAGTCTTCCCCTGTTTTGCATCTGCTTTGGTGGTTTTCTCTCGAGGACGAGTGTTTCTGAAGATACTCACGATGAGCAGATTGATGGGGAACATGATGATTGAACTTTGAACTCCAATCATAACCTGTTGCCAGGTAAACTCGATGTGACCTGCCAAGTTAAAGTCTTACTTTGAATTGGGTTTTAAGGAACACTGATGAAAGATTAAATCTTTTTATGTTGGTCTTACTTACTCCTGCTACCAAATCTTTTGTAAAAAATCAATCAGATATTCTTCTTTTCGTTTGCACGTATGTAAAATTTGTAAATCTTGTCAGTTTTGACGATGCATAGACTTGAAGGTAAGGAAATGTGCAATTAAAGAAAAGCTTTTAATACTGAAAACTAAGTGTAAGTCCAAACAAACAAGTGAGCAAAGTAATCTGGGACCAAACCACAAAAAAAGCGAAGACGGGGCTACAAATATGCAACAGAGTTATAGACAAACAAGACACAGGTGAGGGCTGGATGTATGAGAAAGTTTTTAACAACAGGTAAAATCAGGGAGGAGCAGACCTGATCCATCCATAAAGGATTCCATTAAGCAGGAAGTCAGGGATGCAGAAGGAGCGAGCGCATAAACAAAGAAACGGGAATACAGACTGGGAAACAGACTAAAATCAAGCCATGAACTGAAATAAAATGTTAGAACAAACTGAAACACATCGTAACACTCAATTCTAAAACCTGAACTGGGAACAGGGCCCCCAAAACTGAACCAAACAAGAAACAAAACACTAGAATTCATGGAGAGTGTAATAAAATGAATGCAGGAATCCAAAACTCACATGAGCATCATGAGCATCAAACTCCACATCAACCATGAGATTTCTCTTCACATCAAAATCAAAATATTTGTACCTGTTGTGTTTATTGAATCTTGTAACAAATTATTTAACAAAAAGTATTTAAACATCAATTTGCATATATGAATTTTAATTTGCATAATTTGCTGCATGTGTCTGATTGTATTCATAAAGTTTTTAACAAAATAAAAAATTACACTTATGATGCAGAAGTATCAAAAACTCTTGGATTAAATATTAAACACTTTGCATTACAAAATTACTTACCTACTGTTGTTTTTCAG
Source organism: Diplotaxodon limnothrissa (assembly GCF_057381915.1). Lineage (NCBI taxonomy): Eukaryota > Metazoa > Chordata > Actinopteri > Cichliformes > Cichlidae > Diplotaxodon > Diplotaxodon limnothrissa. The sequence goes on from NC_140596.1 coordinate 20,768,682, forward strand.
CTTTGTGAAAGCTTTGTGTACATTTTGTTACTTACCCAGGTCCATCGTCTGCTCAGAGGGGTCTGTGGGGATGCCCCAGAACATGATGCTGGTCAGCATGGTGCACAGCAGTAAGGAAAAACAGCAGGACACTCGCTGCACACGTGTGAAAGTGCTGCACGGAGGTCGACTAATGACAGAGAACCAGATGTGGCCGTCACGGAAATCCTTGGCTGTCTTCATGAAGAACAGATTACTAAAAAGTTTTTAAGAAAAGTGATTCAAGAAATTAAAGTCAAGAAAACAAACTCCAAAAACAGAGTGGATTCAAAATCCCTTGAATAAATGACAAGTCTCACCTAAATCTCTTTAGATCCACCTCCGTTGCTACTGGGAATACCTTGTCGAGAGTGCACTCTTCCATATCTACAGCCAGCCAGGAGTTACAGAGAAAGTGCCACTTTTGACCAGTCTCCAGATCCTGCACCATCACTTTGCTAACATACCTGCACATTGATTGAAGTATAGATCCTCAAAAATATTGATAAAGCTCAAGCTTATCATTAGCCTTTTTCCCTTTGACCCACGTACCACGCAGGGTGATCTCCTGAGTTGTCGTGCCACAGTCTTATGCTCTGCAGCTCTCCAAGAGAAAAGTGTGTGGTCAGCAGAAACATGTCCCCCCCACCTCTCTCAAACACAGGCTTCTCCGAATCTGTCAGGTGGTGGGGCTCACTTTCTCCCTCTGTACCCAGCAGAGTTATGGTTACCTAAAATAAAAAAATAACTAAATGGTTAGTCGAGGCTTGGATGGTGAGAGCCATCAGAATACCGCAATCATACGTTGTTCAACAAAAACATCAGATGGGTTTTGCCTTTGCTGTGAGTCCATCCAAGTCTGCATCAACATCACTGACCTGAGAGGAAGTGGATGCCCCATGTCGGTGTCCTGTGTTAATACTCAGCAGGTAACGATACTGAGCCAAGGGGTCGTTGTCCTCGAGAACTGTTATCTTGACCTGGAAGTGGATGCAATGGGGCAACGTTTAGGATTTTTTTTTTTTTTTTAAAAACATGATGGTAAAATTTTAATTTCAAGACAAAATTAAAGTAAAATCAAGATGAAACATTGAAGGTTAGCATGAAATTCTTAAAAGCAAAAGGTGTAAACTGGTGAAGCTCTACTTTACCTTGACTGAATCTTGCATGTCTTTCCTGCGCGCCCATACCACCACCAATAGATAAGCACAAAAAATGGCTCCGACAAAACACACCACAACGGGGTTGTTTGTGAATGTAGCAAAAAGTTCAGCGGTGCGTGACACATCCACTAAGTTAGGCATGACAAAGAAGGAGCTGCCAAAGAAAGTCAAGTGGTTACAGAGACACTGAGTGACCAAAGGTGTGGTGAGTGGACCAACCTGTGAACAAAACAGGAAGCCAGGTGATCAAACCTCACACTCCACATTTTAAGGAAGTAATAATGCAATCAGTTTGGATGTGATTTTTTTCCACCTACCCTGCAGCCATCCTCACTCCAAAAAGACCCAGTTTCATTCCAGTATTTGCACTGGGCAGCGATGGAGATGACAGTGACACTGGCGTTGATGGATTTGATTCCTGGCTCTACAATGGGCTTTATAACAAGGTAGTGCACACCAACATCATCTGTTCTGTCTTTGGGACTCAGCACCCAAGTAAATTTTTCTTCTGTGTTATAACAGAGAGACAGAGATAATTTTAAGAAGACTCATTCTAACTTTAACCATAATTACTGCTTGCATAACCTTAATGCTTAATCCTTGTCTTCATGAGGTAGAGATGCCCTCATAATGTGGCTCTGGTTCCCACAATTTGAGAGCTATCTTCAACTTAATGCAGATTTACATCTACATTATACTATACAGTACATTATTCACCATGCATGACCACACAGGAATGGGATCTACTGTTATTTGTTATCTGCAAAGTATGAAAAGGATGTTTGTTCTGCAGTCACGTGAAAAAGAAAGCTACCACGCCCGGCAAGAGCTTGTAGAACCACCTTTAGCTGCAGTAACTTAAAAATAATCACTTTCTGCTAGGCTTCATTGATCTCTGATGTAATTTTGGCTCAGTCTTCTTTACAATGGTTCTTCATTTCATTTTTAGGCATTAGTTTATGCACAGCTCTTTTGAGGTCCCACCACAGCATTTCAATCAGGCTGAGGTTTGGTTTTAGGCGTTTGTGCTGATATCCTGCGTGTTTTAATCAAACATGGTGCTGCACTTTGGTCTCATCTCTTTAAACATTCTTCCAGAACTCTTGTGGTTTGTTCAGATGAAACTTTGTCGCCCTAAGCTGTGCTGTCATGTTCTTTCTGAGAGAAGAGGTTTTCTCCTGGAAACCCCTCCAAAACAAGCTAAAAAGGCTCATTCAGTCTTTTTCTAATTGTGCTGTCCTAAACTTTAACATGGCAGTACGCAAAAGAAGTGTTTGTGTTATCATGATACTTAGGGATGTCGGTTATTTTAAGAAAAAGAAGCCCAGATAAAAAAGGAATTTACATTAATTATATGCAACCCTAATATTCTTTTCTAAAAACTAAATACTGACCTTCTCTCGCGCTCTCTATAGGGATCTTTGTCTTGGCTACATAATCCTTATCACTTGGATAATCTTTATATCCCAGGAAGAGCATGAAGGAAATGTCTTCAGAAGGCTCAGTTTTCAGCACCAGTGTTACATCCGGAGAGGGAACGTCAATTATTAATGTGCTGAAATTGGCGAGGTCCAGGACTGTGCTGTTCTCCTGTCCACTGTCAAGCCGGGGTAGGAGAATCTGAAACTCCAGAAAAGACATCATGCCCCAAATGCTTCTTAAACTAAAGTAAATAAAAGTATCTCTTATACAATAGTACCTCTATCTCTTCAGGTAAGTTCTCAACAAGAATGACATTGCCATTCACTCTGGTGAGGGAAACGGATCCCACAGTTCCTGTGATGTTCTCCTCCTTCCAAGAATATGGATTCTTCTCAAAACTCATCATCTAGAAAGTAGGTAATACAATAAATAGAGGCTCAGATGATTTTGGTGAAGCCTTTTTTTTCCATCTACAAAACTTTGCTTTTGCTTTCTGAAAACACCTTTTCCTTCTCGCTTTTATTTCTATGATTTTACTTGTTTGTAATTCTTTTAAATGGTTCCAACATCTTGTAGTTTACAAAGCCAGAAAAGAGAGATAACCCTACAAATAAGGTGGTCTGTTTGTATCTCTTATTGCTGGAGCTAAAATGATACGTTCATCAAATCTAAACTGTGGACTTTCAGCTATAGGAAAAAACAAATGCTGACTAAAAAAGAAAACTAGAACAGAAAACAGAGAAAAATCTCAAAAATATACTGATGATGATGTCCACTTCCCTCCAGCGTGCAAACACTTACTCTGACGTCCACTGGCTCATCTGGAGAGACAATATGAGGAGGAAGAGCAGGGAAGGAAAAACTCGAGGAGCTGTTTTTCTGAGCATTTATATCCAGCATTTGCATGCTTTCTGGCGAAATCCTGGAGAAGACGGTGTTATAATTATCTTCAGGAATTCTTGAGCACATGTCCAAGTCAGAGCCTGTTATGTCTTACCTGTTCACATACACACTGATTTGACCAGAGTCAATGATGGCAGGCTCTCCGTTCAGCTCTTTGTTATTCAGCAGAGCACTCTGGACATTATTTATCCCAGTCAGAAGAAACTCTGAGACTTTTTTCTAAGGAGAACATACAACATCTTGTTTGGTAAAGACCGCAGTGGACGTAGGAATGACATCCAGCATGATATGTCATAATTTTGTTCTCACATTTGATGAAACATTCAAAATATTACTGGCTGCTTCAACTATGGGTTCAGCTGCTTGCACCAGTTCTACATCATCTGTGCTCTGCTGATTGATGCTGATACTGTTGAGGGAGGAGCTGAGGTCTACCAACAGAGAACCCGCTTCTTCCTGGAGAGAGGAAATGCAGCAGCAGAAACCACAAAAGGGTCAGTGTTGATTTGCCTTAAGCCTACAAAAAAGGCTTATGATTACACTAAACCTGTAGTTTAAATGGGTATTTAAACTACCCAAATTAAGTATTTAAACTTAATTTGTTGTTGTTTTTTAGCTTGGTGTTGCTGCAAAATATATTCATTGCACAGTTAAATTCAACAGTTGTTCTCAAGAGTCCTACTCAAGAAGTTGACTGACTTTGCATGATTGAATACTGGTTTCACTTAATCCTGCTGTGTTTTACACATCTGTGCCAACGTCACATTTTTAGTCTTTAATCAGCTTTGACTGATTAAAGACTTCAGACTGATCCTTAAATAAATAATGCAAACAGACAGCAGGTATTGTTACAGCCTTATCAAAGCAGGTGGTCTGCACTGCACTTTATTGCATATCTAATGTATTATACTTGAGCAGCAGGACTGAGCTCCTCTGAGCGGTGCGTGAGCCCAGCCACAGCTCTGGCGGTCACTTGCACTTCCTGAGTCGTGTTGCTGGGGCAGTCCTGCAGAACTGTACTCATTCTGGTCAGCATTTGCTCTCTCAGCTGAAAGAGAAGGAAACGATGATTATCATGTTCTCCACTCGCAAGTTGTGGGCCTCGTAAACATCACAGCAGTGTTATCCGGTCCAGTTATAACATTAACTGCATTCTGTTACCTTTGACCGCTCGTCCCTCTGATGTTGGCCACTCACTGTATTCAGCATATCGGAAACAGAAGCAAATATTTGTCCAAGCGCCTCACCGGTGAGCAGACCTTGCTCCTCTAACTGACTCACAGAGTCCTCCACTGCAGACTGGAGAGTGCTAACGGAGGCACTGGAGTCACCTTTCCGTACCTTAAGGTAGAAACACAATAACTGAGGTTATTTAATTAATCATTAGCATTTCTCTAATCTTCCTTTTTGTATTTGAGAAAATGTAATAATTGACTGATGACCAACCTGAGTGATGACAGTTGAAGTTGCTGTTTTTCGCTCATTTTTCACAGTCACCACAACAGACAAACTGTACTTGTTGTTGGCATCGCCGAGAGGCAAGAAGACTGACCTCACCTCATTTGAAGTACTGCATCGTAGATGTGTGCCTAAAGGACAAAAGAAGCAGTTTAGCACGGTTGCACTTGATTCTCAATTACGTACCTACACATTGGTTGATAAAGTATCAAAATGAAAACTAATTTACTTTCTCCGGGGAGTCAACCACCAACTTTTCGAACCACTCCTGTCAAGTATGTGTAGTGGAGAGTAGTGTGAGGACCTGAACGCAGACTGTGAACCATTTATTGTAGGCTGTTGGCAGGTTTATAGCTTATGTTTGGGATTTGTACTAAGAAAACTGAAAACTGTAAACCTAAAGCTAATAACACGCACTAAGTAAGTTTCAAGACAAAGATCATAGACACAGACTTGAGACAGGAAAGAGGAATGGCTCTAAAGGAATGAGGAACTAAGAACAAACTGAATACGCAAAGAGGAAAACACAAGAAAACCATAAACATTAAGCAACCCTGGAATTAAAGAGACTCTTAAATAAATACTAGAAAGTTCAAACTGAGAAATGCTGGGTCAGCTGACCCAGACCACGACGACTCCACCTACTGAGATTTTTTATTTTAAAGCGCTACGATCTAACAAAAAAACATTTCTCAACTGAGCTGTACAATTTGTTTGAACTGATAAAGCAGCAGCTGATGCTGGCACGTGGCCCGAAAATACCACAAAAGCTTTATTTATATTCTGCTCATGAGTTAGTGGCCCCATAGTGTAGTGGTTTACATATTCACTTGGCAAACAAAAGGTCACTAGTTCCAGATATAAAACTGCCAAATCAAACATGTGGTTGCTGTCTGCTGTGGTGACCTCTTGTGGCAAGGGCTAAAAAGCTAAATAAAACTATCAAAACAAAAAAGCTGTGAGATTGCTTTCATCAATAACACTAATTACACTCCACCACACTCTCACCTGTGTTGGTCTTGAAGCAATAGAGACAGCCTGTAGAGCAGAAAGAAGTTGTTTTGCAGGTAATGCCAAAAGCATCGAGCACAGTTCCTGACGGTGGGGAGATGCTACATGAGGGCACTGAGGGATCCATCAGTGCATCAGTTGTGACTCCTGAGTTTGTAGGTGGTTCAGTTGGCTCGGGGTCTGGTATCGGAAGTGTGTACTTGACAAACCCCGGCTCCTTCTTGTCTGTTTAAAAAAAAAAAATTAATCAGGTATAATTTGTTTTCTAGACTTTGATCAAAAATGTATTTTAAAAGACACATTCTGTGTCTATCTATGACATGAAAACACACCATAAGCAATTACAGTGATGTTCTGCTGCATGCCCCTTGAGACTTTTAGATATTGGCTGTGAACGGTATATTCAATGTTGCCATCGTGCTTCTCCGTAAGGGGCCGTCTTCCCACTTTGGAGTAGCATCTACCGAGGCTACCCTGAGGAGAACTCATTAGTTATTTCTTGTTTGTCACACCGGTCTATTTAGCCACATTTCCTGTTGTTGTTTCAGACTTACTGTCAAAGGTTTAAGGTCCTCAATATACCAAACTACATGCGGGCAAGTCGTCAAACAGCTCAGTCTTAGCTTTGCCTGGTCATTCACATTTATTGAAGCACAATTATCACAGCTGCAAGAATTAAGAACATAAAGTAACTGGTTGTAGTTCCTGATGCATTTTTGCAATCCTGTACAAATACCATTGTTTCTAATTAAACCCATTTTACCTGATGGTGACATCTGTGAGTTCTTTTGAAGGAACAACAGAGACACATTTAGAAGCTGTTCCAAGTTCAGCCCATTTCCTAAACCAAGTCCTTCTCTTTACTCTTAAAATGTATCTGAACATTTCAAATGGATCTGGGAGGCATTCTCGTTCAATCACATGAGTTTCATCCATTGTTTTGTTTTTGCATTTGCAATATCCTGTGTGGGAAAAAAAAGCAGAAACAGTCTCAATATAAGACCACAATAATAATGATGTCATAATAATGCTGTGGTATAGCAAGATGAAGCATAAAACATTTTGTATAAGCAATGCAGTGCAGCATCAGCTCTGTTTGCTAAAACTGCAATCTGACACTATTTTCCGTGCAAATTTTCTTGACTTAGGGCATAATGCACTCTTCTAGGTGTTTCTTGTCTTGTAATGATCACAGATTACAGTTGCAGTTTGATTGTACTGTTGTGTGATTACGTATTTTCCCGATACATCCAAAACAAATTTCACGATGATGCAGTGGCAGAGCTTGTGGGGTTTCAACAAGGATCTGAATGACCAGGTTTCCCTCGACCCATGCATCATATCACAATTTAGTGATCAGTGAATTAGTGTTGTACTTACTGCATTCCCATTCATATGCCAGTTCTTTGCTAGGCAGTGATTCAGTTCCAGTTACTGTCAGTGTAACCCTCTGAGTGTAGTCAACCAAAGTGTCAGGAGTAGCAATTATTTTCAAGTCAGCAGAGTCACTGTCACTCACATTATCTGCCTGGAGATGAAAACAGAGTCATTGTGCTGCAGTCATTTCTGCAACAGGCTACATATTTTGCACAAGTTCCCAGATTATTTCTGTTTAAAATGATATTTTACATACTGTATGTTCATTGGTGCTCGGTGAAAAGTCAGAGTAATTCTGGCAAGCCTCAAGAATCTTGTCTAAGTCCACATCGACATCAGAGGATGAAAGACCATTGGTGGCTCTTACGTTCACTTGCAAAGATCCTTTACCAAAAGAGATCATGTTTAACCAAATCGGGCACAAATCCTATATAACTGGTACTTGTTTTGTCTTAACAGGAGCATGACTCAAGCTTTAAGTACCTTTAAGTGGGCTGGAGAATGTGTAAGTTTGCAAGCCATCAGCGAGCATGTCTCTGCTCTCCGACAGAGTGTCCTCAGCTCCAGTGAGTGTGAAGAGCAGCTCCACGGGGGCTCCTCGCTCCAGTGAAATGTTAATGATGAGATCAGCAGAGTCGGGACATACGTCTTCCTCCGCAATCACAGAGGCCTGCAGGCCTTCAACGGGATGCAGCAGACACAGCTCTAGATGAGCAGACACCGTGCGGGTTGTGACCCTGTTAGATGCAGCTAAGGTGAAGTTGTGGCAACCATGACCGAGCTTCTCCACCATGCTTGCATTCAGGGTAATATTGTGTGGCATTTTTCCGCTGCCCACTGATTGATTTGCGACTAAATGGGCTTCATGATGAATTGTGTAGGAAACATTTGTACCTAGTTACAGAAAATAAGAACAGAATGATCTTCTATTTTTGAGAAATGGACGTATCGTCGCACCCCTTGTGCTGCCAAACTGACTCACCTGCCTCCACTGCAAGTTGGATTTGAACTGGAACATTGAAGAGGGCATTGCATTTAGTGCCACCTGTTGACATATTCTGGCCATTACACATGATCACACTGAAGTCTCCAACTGGCTCCTGAATCGTTATAGACTTCTGAGCTGCGATATTCCAGTCACTGGTAGTGCACTCCACTCCAACCAGGAAGACACCAGGATGTGTGAATTTGTGTATAATTGTGCTCTCCATCCTGTGAAAAAGCAGCAGTGTTTGTGATATAAATAAAGTACTAAGATCCATCTAACATATTTGGTCAACTGCAAATCTTTGCTCACTCTTCTGGGCTGTACGGATCAATAGTGTGGCCATCCCCAGCATTCACTGTGCATGTTAAGTTTCCCTGGAATGGATGAAGGAGCCACTTCACGGTGATGGTGACATTATCGAAGACAGCTGCAAGTTTACTCATCAGCAGCTGAAGCCCTAGGAGGAAATCACACCACTGAATTAGACTTGTGGAAACATACAGTCAAAGATCTTTGCACATAACATCATAAGCACTATGGAATCTGTTTTGATCAGCTGGTCTTTATGAATTTAGGTTGAGTTTAGGCTGATGGGTTTAGTGCAAAAAGTGTATATAAAACAAGAAATCGTGCATCTGACCATTTTTGCAGCGATACTCTGCAGACAGGTAACTTCCCAGCGCCGGACATGGTTCACCAAAAGTGCTCAGATCTACTCCAGCCTGGCAAGCCTGCAGTCCGTGGCAGTGAGCTGCAATAACACATACAGCAAGCCGAGCAAACGGCAATAAAACACACTTTATTTATTAGGGTTTGCACATTAATGATAAGACTTTACAGGCAACGCAGAAAAAGTCACACAAAAAGCAAATAAAAACAATAAATGCTAAAATTGAGTTAGCTAGATAAACAAGTGAGATATAAATATTTATTATTTTAAATAAATGTGTCACGAAATTGGCATTCTTCACCAAGATAAATGGCTATTATCACTTGATCTCTTCAAAGTCAGTCCAGGAAATGCACTCAGTCTCTGATCCCATGAGTGTGGTTGGGACATGTCTCATCCTTCCACTTTATAAGCATTAAACTTCTAGCTATTTGTGTAGCAAATGCAACCTATATGTTGGAAGGCATATTATTTCAACCAAATATTTCAAATACTGGAGTTATTGGAGACTGATCAAGATTTTAAAGGCCTCCCTTCAGAATTTAAGGAGACGGGGAAGGTCCCAAAAAGTATGAATAAGTGTTCCAATCAGATTTCTTGCATCTACCATACATGGGATTTAAATCTAAATAAATCTTGCCCAGGTTGTTTTTGGTAAGGATGTTTAAAAAGAATGCTGCTATTTAATGTTCATACTATCAAATTTCAACATCCTCCTTCTGTATCTACAAGCTTCTGGTGAGACTGCATAAAAGCTTTTTAAAGAGGGAGAAGCTTACTAACCCCTCCAGCATAACTAATACTGCTATGAATATGGATGTAGATTCACTCTACCCATCTTTCACCTCCAACAGGGAGGGATTACACGAATTTAGTTTCTGGCAGTATAACCCCTTTGTCTGCAGTCACAGAGCAATGATGGCTTTTATGTTTTACACGAATCGAGAAACAAAAACATAATAGTATTGATTTTACTAAGTTTTTTCTTGGCTTTTGGATGATGTTGCTTTAATAAAGACAAACACTGCACGCATCAGCAGAATTTACCATTCTAAAATGTAACGAGGTAAATAACTGGTTAAGTAAATGACGAGTAGCCCAACCTATTGTAAACATGTTTTTCTGTTTCTGTATCATAGCTGCCATCAAAAGCTGGATCAAGTCAATTAAAAAGATGTGACCCATAATACCTGTTACATAATCTGTTACATCCATCCAGCTGCACTCTTCCTGGGAAGACGTGGGCGAGGGTGTAAGTTGGGATCGGCAGTAGTGGATTGTTTTACGACCGTAAAAACTGTCATCAATCTCTATAACTTGACCAGAACCACACTGCAGTGTAGCGTTTTGGCCATCACATGCAATTGATCTCCCAGAATCTGCAGGGAGAAAAAACGGAAGAAAATTTACATAAGAAAAAGAAGCAGCATAATTGCATTGTCATATATGAAGTTTTTTAAGCGCGCGTACCAAATTGGCAAATGAAGTTAAATTCCTGGCTGCAGTTTTCTGTAGCTTCCCACTGAAAGCCTGAGTGTCTCAGGACATGCGCGCAGGCTGCTTGATCATCTGGCAAGTTAACCCAGTTACTGTAACTTACATCTGAGCTGTCCAACCAAGCGAGAACACCTGAAAAAGCACAACAATTACTTTTGATAATCAAGCGAAATGCGGTGGAAATGTTATTACTGCATGCCCATTTGTTTTCTTTCTGACAGTAAAGAACAGACGGGGTGAATAAATGGTAAAGTCTTGTCCTCTGTGAAGGGAAACAAACACACCACTGTAAATCAGGCCTTGTGACAGCCACCCTATTGAATAGTTCAAAAGAGTGACAATTATCTCCCATTACACCTGTTGGCTGAGATATCCAACTGGGCTCCTTTCACTGCGAATGTCAGTAAACAAACACATCACAGTTATTTACAATGCACACACAAGCTGCCCAGTGAGATAGCAGTAGAGGTTATAATGCCTTCATTTCTGAAATTTATGGTGCACTTTGTAATATAATCATTGATCACTTATACTTCTTTTCTGTCAATAAGTGCACCAGAATACTTAATATTTATAGTGTGTTTCAAAGAAGTTCTTGTCTATTTTAAAGAAGCAATAATTTTACTAACTTTCTGCAAAACCTTTTTTCTAACTGTTTATGTTAGCACTGAAATGCATACAGTCATAAGAAGTCATTCAGTGCCTCCTCTCACCCTCAGTGGCAGCAGAGTCAAGCGTGAGGTTGGGAGCAGCAGGTGCCACTCCGAGCCACCAGTTCCTGTCAGGCTTCAGGTGCTTCTGAAGGAACTGCTGCGTCTCATCGTTCAGGATAAAGGCCAAGTGTCCTCCGCCTCGCTCACACCATTCCTCAGCACCTCGAAAGGATCGCTGCAGATCCACAAACTCGTAGCACGAGCCATCGAAACCTTCCTGGTATTCTGGGCAGGATTGAGCTTCAGTATCGTCCTTGGCGTGACAACTCCAGCAGAGGAAGAAAACCACCAAAGTGAGCGTAGCTGAAGCGGTTCTGTCCATCTCTGAAGCTGAACAGTCTTCAGACTCTCTGGTAGCATCTTGTTTTTAAAGAGTAATGACGTCAGTAGCTCTGACAGGGATGGCTTTCTTGATGGGTGCAGAGCTTTGTATGTGGCCATAATCCTTGGAGTCAAACAAAGCCTGCCTGTGCAGTGAAAAGGGTTAAAAGCTCACTGTCAACAGCCAGATTGCTCCTCTGTCTCCATTACTGCAGAGCTTCACAACCTGCACAGTGAGATAAGCCTCACAGTCATACCTGATGTAACCCCCGTCACTGTGAGCTTGATCTTGTTCAGACTTGTTCACGTTAAAACACACCTTTAAGGATAATCAAAAAAAATTATCGGAGCAATTCTACACTAATGAATTCCCCTGCACAGAAAGCTCTGTATTCTTGAGAGCTGAGATTTTAATTTGTTACGAATCACACTGACAATGACTTCCATCTCTTCAAGGGCAAACAGTCATAGCAAAACAGTAAGTTTGCTTTTTCTACCTGCTGTGACATGTCAAAATGTATTTTGTGGAAAATACCTGGAATTATTCACTTAATGAATAATTAAAGCAATAATTACTTTTTAGTGTGTGCAACCATGTACATAGGTAACATGTGAAGGGACCTCGAGAGCGGAAACAGTTAAAATGTCGATAGATAGATAGATAGATAGATAGATAGATAGATAGATAGATAGATAGATAGATAGATAGATAGATAGATAGATAGATAGATAGATAGATAGATAGGGGGTGTCAAACTCCAGTCCATGAAGGCCAGCATCCTGCTTGTTTTTGAGATGTGTGTGCTTTGCCAATAAAAAGCTACAAGGGCAGGTTAGTTGGAAGACAAGCAGGACAGCGGCCCTTGAGGCCTGGAGTTTGACACATGTGGATTACAGTGTTAAATTGCTGTGTTACAGAAAATAATCATGATTGTTAAAGAATAAAAATAGAAATAGTGACTTTAAAAACACATACAACCAATAATATGTATAATTTTATTTATAAGAATGATAAAATAAAATAATAAAATGTAAGACTGAAAAGAGAACTGTACTAAATGGTACGTATGACCTTCATAGCAATCAGTATTAATACATAACATATAATCTATTAAAAAATGACATGTATGAATCTTGTATTCATTCAAAATATTAATTTTATATTCATACCATGGCAATATTAGAAATAGCAACAACTAGGGCGCTCAAATGTGTTAAAAAACCCAAAGTGATTTGTGACCCGGATGTGTGACGTCATATTTGAGGGACCGCGCTGTCTGAGGACATGACAGTTAAGTAACCGGTGTGTGTTTCACAAACTCCCCCTGATCAAGCTGTGCCTCCGTTTTCACAATGTTTGCTTGTAGTCGCAGTTTGAACAGCGCTGTGGTGTCTGCACTCCGTCTTCTGCGCAGTAATCAGGTTAAAACACCTTTAGCAGTACCAGCAGTGCATTTCAGAGGGTCAAGCTTTAGCTTAATGCTAGCCGCCAGTTTGCAGAAACTGTCTGCTGAACTTAAACTCATCTCCTCCTCCTCAGACTGCCGTCACTGGACAGCTGGAAAGACCTCTGTCCACGCAAACCGACGGGGAGGTCCGCATCGCAAAGATACTGAAGGAGAAGTTCCCTTCAGCCTCGTCACTCAAAGTTGTGGATATATCAGGTAAACACTTAAATCCGCGGAAATGATCCTGATCCGCCTAAGACGGGAGCACGGCTTAACACGTGGGAAATGACAAGGCTGGAAATGAAGCTACACAAAACTTTTGGTTCATACACAGTGGGGGCAGTGTCAGACCTTGAGTAAATTTTTAAGGATTCATCTACTGTGCAGCTGCCACATGAGGAATTACTGACAGGCAGTGACGGTGCTAAAAACAAAGACATCACCCAGATTGACAGGATTACATGTTTTCCCTCTCTTTGCTTATTAGCAACACCCTTATTTCCTTTTATTGTAAGGAACCGATCTGCTCCTTTTAACTCTGGTTGGTGGTATTTGATTTGTTAATTTTGTGTAAACGTGTCAAATAACTTTTCTGTTATTTGCACATACACAGTGGATAAATACTTTCCCCTGGTTTATATCATGTGATACCCATTATCACTGATTTGAAGCTTTTTGAGTCAGCTAACTCAAAAGACCCTCAGAGGGATGCATTCCGATGCAGGATTATATATATATATATATATATATATATATATAAATAAATAAAATTTATTTATGGTTATTGTTTTTGCCTGGTCGTACTCTGCTGCTAAGTCTGTTTTAAATTGATGGATGGCAAATAACATCCAACAGATTAGAGTATTTGTAGCCCATTTAATACCAAGAACAATCAGTCAGTAAAATTAACTTCACCTTCATCTGGTCACCCACTTATTAATACCCTCTGCGAGACGATGTCAGACTTGATTACATTGATTATCCTTTGATGTGTGTATCACTTTTGAACTACACACAGAGCACATGGAGTTATAAAATCAATATATCAAGTCAAAATTCACAAAAATAATTGGTTTTCTGTGGTATTATTCTCAACTTCTTTGTAGCAATAATGTGGCCCTTTTCTGATACCTTGTTTTTTATTGTTGTTTTGTTTATCAACCACTCGAAAAGGCTTAAAGACTCAAATGATGCAGCAGACACCACTTTTTAGATGTCTTGGAGTAAAAAGCCCAGGTTAAGTCTTTAACTGCCTTCATGATACCCACCCACTTCATATGGTTTTAGGTTTGCAGAATCAGCTAATGCAAAGAAATCCCAACTATGTTGAATTTGCCTGGTAGGACATGTAGGTCTTCCCTGAAGCCGTGCATTTGAACTGAGGAAAACTCTGAAAGCCAAGGAAGCAAACAAACAAGCAAAGCAAGTCATAAGATTCTCTGTTTCTGTGTTTCTGTTCTGTTATTAGGTGGCTGTGGGGCCATGTATGAGATCCACATAGAATCCAGTGAGTTTAAAGGAAAAAGGACTGTTCAGCAACACCAGTTAGTCAATCAGGTAAACCCCTAGAAACCTTGTCTAAACTGATGTATTAAATCTAAAATTGTTGATGTTTTATTTAGTCTGTGTTGAACCTTGTATGTGCTTGTTATTTGTTTTTTTTAAAGATGACATGAAACGCTACACATATAAAGGATAATTTACATCATGGAGCCCTGCTCTCAAAAACTGACATAGATGTAACTCTGTCTGTGAAGCTGGATTAAATATGTTTAGCACCATCTTCTGTTAGTATGGAACGTGATGTCACTGGGTTGCAGCTAATAGTCTTATATTAGTTTATGTTTGCTAACCAGTGACAGAATCATGATCAGGTTTGTGCTGCCCCTGGGTATAACAATGAGTTTTATGTTAAGAAACCAAGGATATACTGTCCACTTTTACCGTCTTGTCTCTAGCAGTATTTGGCTCTCATTACTTGGCTAGCGGCACTGAAATGGGAAAATCCATCTGTTAGCTGCAGTGTCTGGGTTTGTATAGCACTCCATGAGGTAAATTAACCTCCATAGATCTAGTGTTTCATGTCCTCTTTTAAGTCTGTCGTCTTGGCTTCAATTAACAAAAACTTGTAGTTTATATTTGCAATAGTTGATATTTTAATCACAAGTATTGCGTATGTCTTGTCCTCCACAGGCACTCAAAGATGAGATTCAAAACATGCATGGATTACGAATATTCACTGATGTCCCACAACATTAGAAAAAGTCCTATTTCTGGCCCACAAACCTTTCCTTTGTTCACCCTCTCTAGTATGAATGCACAACTGGGAGGAAAAAAAGCTGTTATGTACTAAACTAATCCTGTGACATAGATGTTAATGTACCAGTGGCAGAAACGCACAAGACCTTATCTGTAGCAGTTAAACACTGACAGTGTGAAACATGCATGATTGCTAAGTGAGTTATCATGTACTCTAAGATAATATATTGAACCAATGAAAGCTGTGATACGCACAAAATGGCCTGCTAAATTGTTAGCAAAGTGTCAAGTCATGTAGGCTCTTCCCATTGTGGGGTCTCCTGAGGGCTGATGGTGATGCTGGTGTAATAATGGGCAGTCTCGTAATGGTGGAGAATAGCTACAGACTCTATTTTTAACTGGGGAGGGATCTGTTTATGGAGCATTAGTTTGCAATATCATTAACTCTGACCACAGTCTGTGTTACCGTCTAGCTTAAGATGATTAATTTCAAAATTGGTTACTGGCATTGGATTGTACTTTGCTCCTGTGTTTATGCTACCTATTCCTTTCTAATGTACCTTGCAATAAAAGGAAGCTACTTTTGTTGACTGTTTTCTTTTTGTTGCTTAAATTAAAAAAAAAAAATCCATTTATATAAAAAAGGAAATGCGCTCACTATTACTGCCTGTCAAATTAATCGAATATTAATCACGCTGAGGATTAAAAGTGAAAATATGAAGTTTTTCATAACATCTTTGCTGCTGTTGAATGTTGAAAAATGATGGCAGAAAGCAAGTGGAAGCCTTAAACAATAGGCTTAAATCATTTCAGCTGAACCAGTGTATAGCTGAGTGATGGAAGTTCATCGCTCTGATCTGTAGTTCTACAAATCTGTTTGAAAATCTTTCCGCTCCTTTTTGGAGTTTCCTGTTATTTAAGCAGGCTGCCGCAGTTAGCTACGTTAGCAGCTAGCATGTTCTTGAGCTCAGATATTCAAAGAAGTACAAAAAGTGAATGTTAGACAAGTGTTATTATGGCGTCTTGGCTTCTTCAGGATGTGTAGTAAGCAGTAACGTTTATAATAACTTTTCATTTTATTATTTATTTATGCTTGGCACATATCATTGGCTTCTTTTTGTGTTTGAGAAATTTTAGATTAAACCTTTTGCAAAGAGGTCCGTTTATAAAAGAAAACAGTTACGATAAAATTAGGAGCGAGTGTAGCAATTTATGATGCAGGAAGTTGAATGCGTCAGCAGGTTGTTTTAAGATGTTGCCAGGGTTACAGGGTTACACCGTAACCTTGGCAACAGTTGATGAAGTTATTTTCTCCATGACCATGGAGTTTATTCTACAAAGAAAATTAGAAGTCAATTTCAAAACATTAGAAATATTACACCACCTGATTTATTAATTTTTATTGCGAAAAGGCTTTTTACTTTTACATATTAGGTTTTGTGTTAGGTAGCAAACACACAAAATTTGTTAAAGAATATGATAAATTAGCATTTTGCTAGTTTCTCATTAATTGTAGCACCTGACATTGAACCACTCCAGGCTACTTGAATCTATGTTTATCCATATCTAAGAGAGGCCTATAAACCTTTTCAGCCAGCCATAAAGACTTCATAGTGTCCTCTGTATAGTGAAATGCTTTTCACTGTTTTGTTTTGGGGTTTTTTGTTTTGTTTTGTTTTTTTTACAGTCATAATAAAAGCCTTATTTTTAGGTTGCAACCGTGTGATATACAAATTAAGAAATTAATTCACGAGCTTTAAATACAGAATCTTGTTTCCATCACTGGGGGAAAAAATATTATCTACAAATTTTTGGTTATTATCTCAATCTTGACTTACGAATAGGAGAAAAAAGATTTTTTTTGCCCTCAAAAATTTTTTTTTGAGGTTTTAATCTCAGAATTTGGGGTTATGTATCTATAAATAATTTATTATTATTAATAAACTAATAATATGACATTTTGAGTTACTCAAGTCAATTTTGACAGATTTATAAATTTTTAAAAAATCTGTCTTTTAGTTATTTATTTATTATATATTGTCATTTAAACATCGTTTAGCCCTGTTTAATAGTTAATTTAAACAGAGATTTCGAGGGATGTAAAAGAATATGTATTATATATGTATTAAATGTATCCAAATTTAAAAAAAAAAATTATAGCCTCGAAGAAACTTCAAGTCTACAAGTCACGAATACATTATTTTAAATAGGAATGTTGCACTCGCACACAATCATGCATACCATGATTGATTGTTGTTAATTCTTCGCTAATTCTTCCAGGTTTGTTTGTTTTGTTTCCTCTGGTCATTTTTATAGTTTAACCCTTTAAAGGAGAATAAAAGAAAACATCCCATTAAACTATAAAACTTTGAATCTTTATTATGAGGTTAACGATTATTTATTTATATCCTACTTGGTTGTGCTGCCGAGGGCATCTGAAGGAGTTCATCAGACTTAAAAGTTTTGCGGGCGCTTCACCACCAGATGGTGCACTTTATAAGTCGTACTGGCGCAAGGAAGGATAATTCACCAGGATGAAATAATTTCCTGATTTGAAATAGCAAAGTTTTTTTTGTTGAATTAATCGCCATCTGTCAGACTTAAAATACTGGAACTTTAAACCTGCGTGAGTGCACGTCGCTTGCAGATGATGAGGATTCAGCTTCCACTGTGGATAACCGTCCATACAGCGCCTGCCTGTGTGCAGGCTGCACCGGCTGCACGCCCAAATCACTCTCGACTAGGAACGGGGAGGCAGAGCAGCTGGTCTTCGACATGGCTAAAGAAGGAGCAGACATGACAGAGGAAACCGAGTACATGATAGACAAAAATGTGAAGAAAGAAATAGACAACGTGGAGACGTCTGGCAATGCCAAAGAAATGCGAGCGGTGATATTGTCAGGTTTTGGGGGTCTTAACAAACTCAGGGTGACCAAGAAGGCAATGCCCGAGCCTCAGGATGGTGAAGTGAAGATCCGCGTGAAAACATGGTAAATATGAGGGTGTCAGTGTTTTTCATTTGTACTTGTGAGCTGCGGTCTGATCTGGTCTTTTACTCCCACGTTGCATGGTGCTTTTGTGAAGTCTAAACGCTGATCAACAAGGCTTACACAGAAATTCGCAGTCATGAATCCACAGGTCTTTTCTGGTACAGGAGGTTGGGTGGCTGATGTTCATAACAAGCATATCTGATGCCACAGTTTCCAGTCATTCTATGTCACACTTTCTATTTTCTAAGCGCTTGTTTACAAGATATTGAGCAAGTCATTTTTCCCCAGGTTGCAGCTGAGCTTTTGCCAGTGTTAGCAGTGTGACATTGGGAAAATTAAAGTGTACTGTTTATCCACAGAGGAAAAGCCTGTGACTCACTGCTCATAATAATGCAATAAACAGTGCTGGGTAATCCCTACATCTCTTAACACCTCATGCTAAATATTTGATATTAAAAAGCTGTTAGAGACTGTTCAGGGTCATGGTCGTCATCCAGATATCGAATCAGATGGATTCCAGTGTAAACAAACAAGAATTATTCTTTGTTGCAGTGGCTTGAATTTCCTGGACCTGATGGTACGTCAGGGGACTATCGATAATCCCCCCAAACCCCCTCTTGTCCCTGGATTTGAGTGCTCTGGAATAGTAGAGTCAGTGGGTGAAAACACAAAGGGATTTGAGGTTAGTGTAATTACAGCTTGTTGATGCAGTTGTTCTATGAGTACATGCTGCCAGAGAAGTACACCAATAAAACTAGAGAGGATGCAGATTGCAATAAGTGCTGTAAGCGTAACAATCAGAAATATACTGCTGTTAATTCATAATCTGATGACATTTACTGCCACATGACGGGCTCACGTTAGTGTCTGCCGTGTGTTGACCTCCTTCCCTCACATGTTTCTTTCAGATAGGCGACAGAGTCATGGCTTTTGTGAATTACAACGCCTGGGCGGAGGTGGTTTGTGCACCCGTGGATTTTGTCTACAAGATGCCAGATGAAATGACGTTCGCTGAAGCAGCAGCCTTCTCCCTGAACTTTGTGGCTGCTTATATGATGCTCTTTGAGGTTGCCAATCTGCGAGAAGGGATGTCAGTGTTGGTCCACTCAGTAGGAGGTGGTGTAGTAAGTCCAGTTCTCATATGACTAGTGCACACCCTCTAAACAAATGCACACATATGGAATTGTTGTTTAATCCCCGCTGTTAATAGTGCTATTTATGCCGTGGTATGATTTATGTTTATGTCTGCTTTCCTTATCCTCTGTGCTCTCGGGCACTGATACATTAATATAACTGTTATTATGTTCAGGGTCAAGCTGTGGCTCAGCTCTGCTCCACCGTGCCTAATGTCACTGTGTTTGGGATCGCTTCGTGTTTCAAACACGCAGCCATTAGAGACTCCGTGGCTCACCTCTTTGACAGAAATGTTGACTACATCCAAGAAGTCAAAAAGTAAGTGTGTTGTGTAAGTGGTTTTACTTCTTTTTGACAAATTTTGGCAACATTCACTCATTGAGTCAAGACTGAATGTGGAGATGTAGTCAGGTGAAGATGTTGCCGGTTACCCCTTTAAACTAACGTGACAACGCTTAGTTAACAGAGGGTAAGAGGCCTGCTGGAGGATGCAGATGTTACTGCTTGCTTTATTGGTCATGTGTGGCTGTGGTCACCATGGCAACTCACAGCTCATCTCAGCAAGCAGCAGCATTGTGTAGGGTGGAGGTCTGTAGCGGCAATGTGGAACAGCTGAGCCAATTAGGCCAGAGGAGCGATTTCTTACACGTTACACTGACATCAGAGACGGTTTACGCTACAAAGAAACCGCTGGTTGCAAACGTTCATGGGATTGGATGCGGTATGCCACAGGTCTACTACAATTAATCTGCGGAGGTTTCATGTAGTTCTAACGATGTTGCAAAGCTTTTGATTATTTCATCACCAAACGGCCTCCTCTGCTTCACAGAGCTCTGGCAGTAATTATCTGTGGCTATACTAGAAACAGGGTAGATGCGCATTAGTATGATGTATGAAAATCCATATTTGCCACGTTGTAGTACCTACAGATGCAAATGGCTTGATTAGGAAATGATGTTGAGTGCTTTCTGCATACATGTCAGCAGTGGTAGTGGATTAATATGCCTTTCATCTCACTGGTCCACACATTCTTCTCAGGATCAAGTGCAAAGTACAATTAAATTAGCCCTTTTACAAAAGGCAAAAAACCATGAGAATCACAAGACCACCAAGCTGTTCAGCCAGCCGGGTGTTTGGGGCCACAAGGCAGAAAGTATGGACTTAATGTCCCCTTGATAATAACATGCCTTTCATTCTTTCATATACCGTACTCTAAAAAGTCTCATTATGGCCCTTTTTTTTCCACTGGCTGATTCTGTGTGCGATGAGATCAGAAACTTTTTGTAACACAGTGTAAAATATGTTACCGATGAGGAGCTACGTGGGCACTGCAACACATCAATAATCCCTGTATAAGAAAACGTGGGCTGCAACTTTTTCTCAGAGTAATACTCCAGAGAACCAAGCTCCTTATCTTATGAATCCATGATTAGACAAAACCTGAAGCTGCTCCAGCATGAATCACAGGCTGAAAACACACACACACACATATAAATAAATTATATATATATTTATATATACATATATCTATATATATGCTTACAGAGTATGTTTTGCACGTTTACATTTAGTGCTTGTGGACACAAACAAGCCAGTGCAGTCATATCTCTGCCTTTCACTGTACTTTAACTCAACTGCTCGAATTCTTCATGACATTTTCAGTAAAGCTGAAACAATTAGTTGCTTAACTGATTAATGGTAATTGAATGTTGCCTGTTATTTGGATTTTAGATTAATCTACTGGTTATATTTTTACCCTTGTGAGCTTTCTAAATCTGGGTGACTGGGACTCAGGAGGTAGAGTGGGTTATCCGCCGGCTGAAAGGTGGGTAGTGTGATCCGCAGCTCCTCCGGTCTGCCTTTCAAAACGTTAAGATGCTTAACCCCAAAATGAATGTGGGGGTGACAGATAAAATATAGTGCTGTGTGAATGTGGCTTGTAGCGTCTAAGTTTCTTGCGGGCTCAGTAAGAGTAGAAACCTTTCATATAACTGCCTCCATTCCTTAAATCACTTGTTTTCTTAGACAAAAGTGGAATACTACATTAAAAAGGCAAAAAAAAGTATTATGTCTGAAATCGATTCAAATTTGTCCAAAATGTGTCCAAATCTTTTTTCTGCTAATCTTACCATCGAGGCTAAATGTTTCAGCTCAAATCTGTGTTTAAAATAATCTGTTCATTTATGAGACAACATTCAAATAATTTACTGGTTCTAATGAAGTGTTTAAATCTCTGCATGTTGCATGTTTATTAGCTCAATTGAATATTTTTTAACTGTCCCTTTGTTCTTGGTGTTTCAGGATTTCTCCAGAGGGAGTGGACATTGTGCTTGACTGCCTGTGTGGGGAGAACACAGGCAAAGGCCTGAGTTTGCTGAAGCCGCTGGGAACTTACATCCTGTATGGTGGGGATGATATGTATTCCTTTACTGTGCAAAAATGTATCGCTTCAAAGTCAAAATAACTACATTTTAAATCTTACTTCAAATATTGAGAAGTACAGTCTCACTCTCGAGTCAAATTCCCTGGCCCAAAAAAGCAGTCTGGCACGAACACGCAGAGATTTTTATACCAGTTTGCGTGTGGATTAAAGAAGCTTTAGAGGTACTTTTAGTTGGATTTTGTTACTTTTGCACAGAGCCCGAGTAGCTGTTTTACATTCCTCATGGCAATCTGTCTTCTTGCTGCAGCTTCAATTTTTACACACACCCATAAGAGTGGCACAGATCTAGTCGCAAAATAGTGAGTGTCATTTGAATAATATATACTCCAGAGCCTGCAAATTGAATGTATTGTCCTTCACAGCAACCAGTCTTATCTGGTCTCCGTTAATTACTTTAGCTTCTGTCAAGCCTCATGAATCAAGTAACATGATTACAGAGAGATTAATTCATTATCTGCAGCCATACTCAAAATGTGCAAAGGCATACTTGCACAGATCTAAAGGGCTAAAGGTGCCAGCTGATCCTCCCCCACTCTCCCTTCATGCTTCATGGCTGCCAATTATTGACTAGTCACTTCTGTCCAGTATACAGAAATCCTTTTATTTTTGTTTTTTCAGGCGCGTCAAACATGGTAACTGGGGAAACAAAGAGTTTCTTCAGCTTTGCAAAATCTGTGAGTCAGAGATGCAGTCTATCATCAATATTTGAAAGGAAACTACACCCTGTAACTGCCCAATCAATTATAAGTCACAGGAAATGAAACGCACGCACACATCCGTCACCCTCGTTTGCTTGTTTATTTGTTTTTACAGTGGTGGCAGGTGGAGAAGGTGAACCCTATTAAGCTATACGAAGAGAACAAAGTCATAGCTGGATTTTCGCTCCTCAACCTGCTCTTCAAACAAGGGAGATGTGGCCTCGTGAAATCAGTGATGGACAAACTCCTGTGTTTGTATGAAGAGAAGAAGATCAAGCCTGTAGTGGACTCCCTCTGGGCGCTGGAGGAGGTAAGAACTTGAAGTAATCAGAGGGTTTAAGACACAGAGATCGATGAGGATCAAATTAAAAATGACCCGATCACGTCGGGCAATCCGAGATGCCAGAAAAGATTTTAAGAAGAATTGGTTTAAACATCCTGGACAGAATATAATGTGTTGTTTGTCGCTGCTGAACGTTGTCAGCTGTCCTTGGACATTCTTCCACAGATGGTGGGTAGGTTGAATCTTCCTGTTCAACTATTATGTCACACCAACACAAAAAGCCAAACAGCCCATACATCAAGCACTTGACACTCGATTTCTACAGACTCTTTAAGTCTTCCTATAACTGTGATCATTCAGTTTCTCAGGAACCTTTGTACAGTAGATGCATGTTTCCTCTAATAATTTGATATTTACATTAAGAGATCCGGATCAGTCTTTTCCTGCATTGTGCAACATTTAAAAGGGATTTGAGTTCAGGGGAACATCAGTAGTAAATGAAGACCCATGACTGGAAAAAGAGAGACTCATAAGTACACTGTCACAATTGGTTGTGTGTAGAACATATTGAAGCATTGAAAACCAGACTCTTTCCATCACATAGGCAATTTTACAGACAGATGAATATTACCACATCTATGCTCGATTTCCTCTTTTTACTTTGCTCGCTCTGCTATATTTTTACAAGGGCATTTGTGGCTCACATCCCCATTGGTACATAAGCCTAATGGAAAAGTACCACTTTAAGAGAGCGTACCTATGCTACTTACAGGGTTTTTCCTGCCTAAAAGAATTTTTAGTGCCCCCCAAAAATGCTTAAATCCAAGCCAAAGGACAATCACCGGCATCGTAATGAAATACTTTTTTTTATAAAGCAAGTTTGCTAATTGGGGGTTTTAGTTGTCCAAGCATAATAATCATTTCTGTTTATTAAAATGGTCCGAAATAACAGAAAATGCACTGATTTGTTTTATACAAGGTAACACACACTCACTACTTTAACTGTATGCAGGGCCATCATGCTTATTCATCCACTTAATCCCCATATTTATCCATAAAAGCTCCGGCTTGTGATGCGGGTTTAGCCGGTGTGCATTTGACCACTGCTGGGCTCCTTCATGAGAACAGCTTCAGTTTAACCCCTTTTTCATATTTGTGATCCTTCCTCTGATGTCCACGTGTACCTGCAGTGGATACAGTAAAACGGGGATCGGAGTAAGGCAGGAACAGTTCTGTGTTTTTCGTCTGTAGTTAAATGATACACAAAGATGGGGACAACCATGGCCCATCGCCACAGCTGTTTTCTCTTATTTGCTTAATTAAACCATTTGCAAACAAGGAATGTGTGGGCTGTACAGATGGTGGTTGATTTATTCATTTTTCTGCACCTGTGGGGTGGAAAAGCTGCACTTTTAATATTCTTGTAGGTTAATGAATTCGGCAAAGCCTTGCAGCTCTGAATGACTTACCTCTGCACCATTTCAGACCTAACAAACGCCAGAATCAATGAAGAACCTGCAGCTGGGGACTTGAGACTAAATGGACTGGTTTTTGTATAGTGCATTTCTACTCAAAGCACTTTAAAAAACGGGCCCTTTTTTCAACATCTAACTTTCACTCTAACATAATGGGAGCAACCCAAGAATACTATAATATTCAGAGTGGAGCAGGCAGTGATTGAACCACCAACCTTCCAATTAGTAGACAATCTGCTCTATCTCCTGAGCCATGGCCACCCCAGTCCACTGATTTTCTGGTTACTGGAAAAAGAAGCAGAAAGTTTATCCTTGGACTTTGTTTCATACTGAAAAATACCTCAGGAATTTAGATGAAAGCAGAGGCAGTGTAAGTAATAATCACAAAAAGCTTACTGTAAGTTATTCTAGACTCTGTCTACAGTCGGAGAGATATTTTTGTGAAATGATTTCTCATGGGAAACTTTCCATGCACTGTTGTCATTACTTTGGCAGATTGTTCAGGCTATTCACTGGAACCATTGCCCATGAAGAATCTCATTAGAGGGGAGGATAGCGTGGGATGTAGTGTCAGGGGCACAGCTTGCCTCGGTTGTTTATATGCCTGGAAGGAGAGGTTAGTTTACATGCTGACCATAGCAACCTTTCTTTCCGGAATGAGAAGTTGGACAATATGCATGGCTGGGACAGAATAATGGGAGTTTTTCTAATCGCTGCTAGTTTCAGTCTGGAAAATATTGTACAGCTTCTACGCTGAATGCTATTAATAATCCTGAAAAACAAAATCGAACCCACGTTGCATGAAAATTGGTCATTATGCACAGAGACCTAATTCGCTCAAAATGTAAGCGGAATTTATCCAACCCCCAACCTCTTCTGGAAAGTTGCTACCTAACAGCAAAGTGCTGTACAGGTTTATGACCCACTTTTCCTATTGGCTTGATTTCTGTGACACAACGGGTTCCAGACAAAGGCATACACTCAGCTGCGTCTGCGTGAGTGCATGATATGGCATGGTAATCTTTTGTGGTGGGTCTGACTTTATTTTTGCCCTTTTATCAGTAGCACCATGCCTAACAGAGTTGATTCTTTAACCTGTTAAGTAAGTTGCTGTCACAGCAAAATAAATAATGATGACTGAATGGCCTAGCAGTCGTTCATAAACGTTGTTTCTGGTCTCCTTTTGCCTGCTGGATGGCAACACGGAACCGGAAAGCGTCGCTCGTTGTCACATGTTGTGCCTCTTATTGCTCCCAGGCCGTGTTGGTGAACACGAGCGTGATGTTTTATGACAGCATATGAAGTGTGGGTTTTTCGAAAACAGTGTACATTTGCAGGAGCCTTGTCAGTGCATGGCAAACTGTTGCCTCAACTGCTGCATCACGACTGGATATTGAATTATTTTCATTTGAATGCAAGCTGTAGAGTTCGCCACAACGCAGTGCTTAGTGTTCTGGGATTTTGTTTACAGGCGCTGATGATGTGCACAGGGATTTCTCTGCAGCAGCCCGCTTGCCTCAGTCTACCGACAATACACACCTTATTTCTGATTTTCTTTAGCTGGCAGTAAAGATCACACAAACCTAAAAGATTCTGACTCACTGTCTTACTCAGTTTTGCTCTCCTAGCAGGAGCACTGAATTGAGGGGTTTTGCTGAATTTGAACGTGTCATGGTATTTTTCCACAGACAGCCGAGTGGCAGAAGCCTCATCTTCATTTAAAGATAGTTTAAGAGCCCTATCATGTTGATACATGATGTCCTTTATTATATCACAGACGTGATAGGTCACCTATGGTTTACTCTGCAGTGTAGTGCACAGCATCACATTTTATCTCTGAAGACGGCATAATGTGTGCTATAGATGTAGCTGCCTAATTGAGTTTGGAGTCCTTGGTTCAGTTCCTAGAAGGGTTGTTCTTTATTTTTAATTCTATCTACTGTAGCTATTGAATGTGGGGATAACAGTGAGCCAGGTTATTAGGAGGTGTGGTCTGAGACTTTATTTATTTTGCAGAATGTGACTAAGATTTTTTGCAGTGTAGAATAAACCATTTCTGGAATAAGACTGCAGAAACAGTTATTCTTAATGTATCTGTTATTAGAGCCTGTCCCTCCCTGCCAGATTTTCAATTCAATCTCTTGCTATAGATCTTGCATCAGTGAGGTGTTCAGCGTGATGTCAAATATCAGCCAGCAGAGTGAGTCAGCATCATTTTGTCACCGTTAAGGCCATTAACTTTCCTCGCACAGGAAGTCTGTAATATAGCTGTGCTAAAAATGGATCCCGTGTCTACAATCTGCAGAAAATTATTGAATCTTTTTGTGATTTTGAAATTTTATCAGCTGGTGTTTTTTTTTTAATCCAATTTTACAGCAGTCTCTCTGTTAGAGATCTTTTATTGTTAAACCAGCTTTTTTTACATGTTGAGAATAAGATCTGTGCGGCTTTTTAAGAAGAGGTTAAACTTATGTTTTCTTCTCAGGTAAAAGAGGCGATGCAGAGAATTCATGACAGAGGCAACATAGGAAAACTCATTCTGGATGTTGAGAAGTCTCCCACCCCTCTGGTACGAAAGGCTTTTATTGCTATATAGACATTTTCTCTTTTAAAAGGTGACAGACTGCATACATAAACAGACATGGCTGTTAAGAGTTTTAATTTCTCCGTATGGATCGGTCTTATATTCAAGCCTACTGTAGTTTATGTAGGATTGTCTGGATGCAAAATTGGATAAATATGAATTCCAAGTCCACATTTTTAAGAAAATCTATAATGAAAATGATTTTTTTTAGAAATGCAAAAGGTATTCTTCTCACACTTCATTTGCTAGCTGACATACAAAGTGGCATTTGTAGTAAAACAATATATATATATATATATATATATATATATATATATATATATATATATATATATATATATATATATATATATATATATATATATATATTTTAGGGGTGCAACGATACACAAAATTCACGGTTCGGTTCGATACTTTGGTGTCACGGTTCGATATTTTTTCGATACAAAAAAATGTTCATGCATTTTTAATTTGTCATTTATTAAAATTATAAATATATATTTTAACTCAAAAGTACAGTTTTTAAATTTAACCCTAACCCTTGTGCGTGTTTTTTATTTTGACAGCGAATGCGCACCTGCGGACCACTTATGTGCAGCCCTGGTTATTTAGCTCATCATATTGCAGCCACAGAAATTCTTTTGTCCATGAAACCATAAAGCTGCACTTTCTTTTTGCCTTATAGTCTGATTTGTCATAACTTCTCCGTTTTGTGGTAAGCTTTTCTTTGGCTGTCACTTCTTCACCCTGACCTGTCTTATTTGGCTCAGCAGAACTGAAATGCTTTTACACACTCACTCACATAAGCTCAGCGATTCTCTGCGCGATCAACCTCTCACATGTTTAAGCTTGCTGCGGGAGATTTCACTTGTCATGTTTGCATAGTAAGCTAACGATTAATAAGACGATGTCAGAGGAATTGGTGCACAAATGATCATCACTCACAGATCAGTACTGTCGCTCTCTATACACAGTTCGCACGATTGCAAAGTGAAAGCAAAAAAACGAGCGCAAATTCAAACGCGACTTCAATATGTCACATATTGACAGTGGCTCACCGATGCCAATGACATAATTACCCAGCTACATTTCTGAAAGAATGCAAAAGCATTGACATATATTTTTCCTACAATAGCCCGACGGGCAGGGCAGAGATAGATTTTGGTAGCCCCACTGAAAAAATCGCTAGCTCCGGGACGTCGGGCTAGCGATATTGCAAGCCCTGTATCTGATTGAGGAATCACTCATCTTTGGAAAAGAGAGTTTATTACAGAGAAATGGCTCTTTCCAAAATAAAAGCTATACTATCCGCTTCTTCTGGGCTATATTCTCAGCAGCATAAGGAGAATCATGTGCTAACAGCTGTCTAAATGACTCGGTTAAAGTTAGTAGCATGCTTGCTTTTTTTTGTCTGCTTCCACTTGTCTTTGCACTAGGATGATGTCGGCGTAAATGTGCAGTCATATTCGTCGTGTTCCCACTAGTGCTTTCAGGTTAATCTCGTTGAAATGACCTTAACGCCACAACACGGCAAATCTCCGTTAACGAGCTACCGCCGATCGCTCCGTGCATGGGGCTAGACGGCCAACACGTTAACGAGCTAACTGCGCTAGCACACTAGTTCACACCAATGTAATTGAGCATTGCATGGCACATCCAACATACTGTTTTACTTTAGTCCATGACTCGCTTACCTTCAGGGTCATAGTCACATGAAAACCAAAATAATTCCAAACGCCAGATCTGAATGAGGGTGGGGGAGGTCCATGTTAAAAGGAGAGCTTAACTTCTGTCTCGCTAGCTTGCCCTGCGCTCTTCCTTCTGACTATGCTGTCTGTGTTGAGCGCTCAGTGGATCTGCGCTGGACAGTGCAGCCTAGGCGGAGTAGTCGAACACAGATTCACTGAGCGCTCCACACAGACAGCATCGTCAGAAGGAAAATTGATAAAAATAAATTACAAATGTTGTATTGTTCGATACATATGCGTACCGAACCGAAAGCACTGTATCGAACGGTTCAATATCGATACGAATATCGTTGCACCCCTATATATATATATATATATATATATCAAACCACATAAGTAACTGCACATTTTCTTCTCATGTCAGGATTGTGAGAGCTGGATTTCCTGCTGTCCTCTTCATTTCCATTGTCATGTCAGCCCATCCTCTGCCCATTAGCAGAGTTCGCTGTGTGATTTGATGTCAGCTCACATTTATTTCCACCTCTGTTTCCACTAAACGGTTAATGGTGGCAGTAAAAAATGTTTTATCTGTAGATGGCCAGCGACAGCACGGAGACCAGTGAAGCAGGAGAGGAAGAAGAGGAGCCCGAGGGAGACAACGACAGCAAGGAGCGAATGCCTTTTATCCATTAGACCCGACAAAATCCCACTGCAGCACACCTAGAGACACTGGAGAGGCAGCACAGTTTCACCAGAGCAACACAACCCCAGTCGTGTGTGTTTGTGTGCATGTGCTGTATGCATGAATGTATGTATGTGCAGTATACTTTAGTGCCTCTTGTCCGTTTCCTATTATGTGTCAATTGATTAGTCTAAGCAAAGGATAGGATGCCACAATGTGCAAGAGCCATTTTCAACACAGTGTTACATTATATGCTGTACTATGAAGTAATTACCTGCTAGCCAATAATATGAATAGGTTTGTGTTCACTTTATAGTTAACTGCATCTGCCCACAGTTTATTAAATTAACAGCAAACCACATAAGCATTTAAACCTGCCGACCTGCTATTCTCGTTTTATGATTAGCACCCCATGAAATAGATTAAGTAAAGCGCCTAAGTGTCAAATAGTAACAAGGAAACATTTCTAAATATTTCACAGCACAGGGGGAAAAAAGAAGTATTTTTCTGTGCTCGGCTGTGAGAATTAAAAGCGAACAGCTGAAATAGGTTTGAGAAAGTGACCCCAGTGTTCTAATTGTTCCGATCAAGGGAGTGCATCCCTTTGTTGTGTTAACTAATATGTAAGCCAGGAGAGGCAGAAAAGACTGAGTGTAGATATTTGCATGACATTTTATGCTAATGTGCCAACCTTATATTATGGGATCACTAGTGCCTTTGAGCTACAAACAAGTGTAAAATGCTTGAAATGTATTCCTTATGTGCAGTTCACATTGAACAAACAAACAAAAAGTTATTTTTAGGTGGAAAATGAAGTGTGATCTGTTTAAAAAAAACAAAAACATCATTGGATCATGTAATAAGAGGGATTTGGACTTATTTTTCCCACTGAACTGTATATTCAGAATTTACATAATGTGTAACACCACGATTGTAACATTTATTGTTTCCGATCAGAAAACCATGAACAGATTTGTAAACACTTGAGTAGAACAGGACAAATTTCAATTTATACCTGCGTCAAAATCCTGGTTTTTCTTGAGCATTAAGTAGTTAGTCGGACTCAGACTGCAGTTTAAGGTATTTAGAGTCTCTAGCTTGCCTGTCTGACCAAAGTTGTTTACTTGCTGGTGCCTCACAACAAAAGTGCCGTAAAACTCCATAACTGACGACGTATTTTTACAGTGAGCTCGTGTATGAGGCTGATTTAGGAACACTGTGCAGCGCTTTAGTTAAGTATGGCAAGCTCTGCCTTTACTCTGCAAGTACACCCACCTACTCAGACGATTTTATTTTTGAAACTTGTGAGAATCTGCTACACTATTTCAATTTCTCTAATTACGCTACCTTGCTTACTCGGTGTGTTTGTATCGGCTAGCTGTCTGAATCCTTCATCATTTTAGGCTCATCTACAAAAACAACACAGGATGTCAGTGTTTTGTAATTGAAAGAAGTAGAAACTAGTCAATGTGTAGCTTAAAAGTTATGAGTAAACACTGCATGCTTTGAATGTGATAAACAGTGAAGAGAAGATGTTCAATGGGTTTACTAAAGTGATCAGATAAATTATATCCTAGACTTGAAATTTAGGGCGTTATTTAGACAATTTGGGGAAGAAAATCTAAAATTCGATGCCTTCAATGTCCCTGTTAGTGTCTGTGTGCGTGAGAGAGACAGTTGTATGTGTATTCATATTGCCTCGTTTAAAAAAAACAAAAGAAAGAAATGTGTACAACTTGTTCAGCACTGTAGTGTGTTCACAAAATTCCTCAAACTATGGTTTACCTGTGATATATTTTTGTCACATTTTTGTTGTGTACTTTCTTTGAGCACTGCTCTGTTTACTTGAATAAATTTATCTGCAAAGCATTTCTTGCGATTTTGACTCGTGTTCAGGTGCTCGTTAATGCAAATGTCTAATCAGCCAATCACATGGCAGCAACTCCATTCATGTAGGCATCTAGATATGGTTATTATGGTGAACATGGTGATTTAAGTGACTTTGAACTCGTGCTTTTTGGTCACAGATGGGCTGACTATTTCAGAAATACTTTGTTGGGTGAAAATGTCTAGTTCATGTCAGATGTGAATAACTGATTACAACCAGTATGAAGAAGAGCATCTCTGAATGTCCACAATATTGAAACTTAAAGCAGCCGCACTACAGCAGCAGAAGAACAGACTGGGAGCCACTCTTGTCAGCTAAGAGCACGAGGATATAGTTCACATAGGCTCACTAAAATTAGACAATGTGAGATTGGAAAAATGTTGCCTGGCCTGAAATAGCTACAGCGATTAGAGCACGCTGTAGGTATTTCAGGTACTGTGCTGCAGTGGTTTGTATCATATCTATAGACTCCAATTTGTGCGTGTAAATGGAGAGTCGTCTTCACACACTAAGGTCAATTATGATGTTCCACAGGGTTCAGTGCTAGGACCAATTCTGTTTACATTATACATGCTTCCCTTAGGCAGCATCATTAGAAGACATAGCATACATTTTCACTGCTATGCTGATGACACCCAGCTCTATCTGTCCATGAAGCCAGATAACACACACCAATTAGTTAAACTGCAGGAATGTCTTAAAGACATAACGACCTGGATGGCCGCTAACTTTCTGCTTCTTAATTCAGATAAAACTGAGGTTATTTTACTCGTCCCTGAAAATCTTAGAAATATGGTATCTAACCAGATTCTTACCCTGGATGGCATTACCTCGGCCTCCAGTAACACTGTGAGGAACCTTGGAGTCATTTTTGACCAGGACATGTCCTTCAATGCACATATTAAACAAATATGTAAGACTGCTTTCTTCCATTTGCGCAACATTTCTAAAATTAGAAATATCCTGTCTCAGAGTGACGCTGAAAAACTAGTTCATGCATTTATTACTTCCAGGCTGGACTACTGCAATTCATTATTATCAGGATGTCCAAAAAACTCGCTGAAAAGCCTTCAGTTAGTCCAAAATGCTGCAGCAAGAGTACTGACAGGGCCTAGAAAGAGAGAGCATATTTCTCCTGTTTTGGCTTCCCTTCATTGGCTTCCTGTTAAATCCAGAATTGAATTCAAAATCCTGCTCCTCACGAACAAGGTCTTAAATAATCAGGCACCATCTTAGCTTAATGACCTTGTAGGACCCTATTAGAGCACTTCGCTCTCACACTGCAGGCCTACTTGTTGTTCCTAGAGTATTTAAAAGTAGAATGGGAGGAAGAGCCTTCAGTTTTCAGGCCCCTCTTCTGTGGAACCAGCTTCCAGTTTGGATTCAGGAGATAGACACTATCTCTACTTTCAAGATTAGGCTTAAAACTTTCCTTTTTGCTAAAGCATATAGTTAGGGCTGGATCAGGTGACCCTGAATCCTCCCTTAGTTATGCTGCAATAGACGTAGGCTGCTGGGGGATTCCCATGATTCATTGAGTTTTTCCTTTCCAGTCACCTTTCTCACTCACTATGTATTAACAGACCTCTCTGCATTGAATCATATCTGTTATTAACCTCTGTCTCTCTTCCACAGCATGTCTTTAATCCTGTCTTCCTTCTCTCACCCCAACCGGTTGCAGCAGATGGCCGCCCCTCCCTGAGCCTGGTTCTGCTGGAGGTTTCTTCCTGTTATAAGGGAGTTTTTCCTTCCCACTGTCACCAAAAGTGCTTACTCATAGGGGTCATATGATTGTTGGGTTTTTCTCTGTATCTATTATTGTACGATCTACTGTACAATATAAAGCGCCTTG
Organism: Diplotaxodon limnothrissa; assembly: GCF_057381915.1. NCBI lineage: Eukaryota > Metazoa > Chordata > Actinopteri > Cichliformes > Cichlidae > Diplotaxodon > Diplotaxodon limnothrissa. The sequence goes on from NC_140596.1 coordinate 20,801,647, forward strand.
AGGCGACTGTTGTTGTGATTTGGTGCTATATAAATAAAATTTTATTGAATTGGTCTGACAACTCTTGATTTCTGCTGTGACATTTGAAGGGTAAGGTCAGAATTTGGTGTAAACAGCGTGAGAGCATTCCTCATGTCAACAGTTTAGACTGCTGCTGGTGCAATGGTGTGGGGGATATTTTCTTAGCACAATGTTCGACCTCTTGGTAGCAACTGAGCATCATTTAAACACCACGCCGTGTCCATCTCTTAATGTCGACAGTGTACCCATCTGATGGTCTACAGCAGGATAACACACCATGAAAGTAAATAATGCACCAAGGAAGAAATTCAAAAAGGAATGAACATTGCAAACAAAGATGAACACAGGGTTATACACTACCAGGAAACAGGTGGGGATCGGGGCACAGCTGAAACTAATCAAGACAAGTGAAGACAGTCAAGGTGGGGCTGAGAATCACAAAGGAGAAAAATTGCAGGTAAAAAACACCTTGAAAGTAAAACAGGAAGTAACCGGATGACCGAGAGGAGAAGAAAAAGGTACACAAGAGGGGAAAGGGACTTACAGGGAAACCCATGAGGAGATGGCTATGAAATCAAAGCAGGGACTACACTCAAAATAATAATACTCATGATATACCAGGATAGAAAAAGGAATAAAAACCCCCCAAAACAAAACAAAAACTGAAACATAATATCAAAATATATTAACAGGAATCTGAAACACAAAACTCATGACATACAAGTAAATCAGATTCTTTGTAAGCCTTCAGTGTTGCACAAGATGACAACAGCATCAGGGATTTCTCTTTAAACAGAGAGCTGAAACACAGTTGTGTTGCTAAAGAACATATGGATCTCAGAGGAGGACAATTGTGCTTGTGTCTAATGACGATGGTGGTCGAACATTACTCCGTTTCATTTTGGCTTTTGCTGTGATTTCCCCCCAGTTTGTTTGGTCAGAATCAGGAGTGCACTCTAGGCAAAACTGCTGCAAACGCCGCCTTATTTGAAGATTCACACACATTTGGTCTTGAGCAATGAGCAATTATTAGTCAAACCAGAAATAACCTGCTACGTAGCTTGCATTCGAACATCATACATTAATGTGCTTGCACAACTTTATTCCTGCCACTAAGCAACAAGTCTATAAAAGCTCATTTTGTAGGATTGTTTGTTTCTCACACATTCGCCGCATCATGTTGACATATATGCATCTATATGTATTAAATTTCTTAATAAATAATTGGAATGCATTATTCCAGAGAATATGTCACTCAGGGGGTGGATGTATTATTAAAAAAACAGTTTGAGATTCTAAAATAGGAAAACGTGCTTGAACTGGTTTTGACAGTTGAATAGCTATATTGAGCAAATATGCCCAATAGTTTTTTTTTCTTATTTAGCTCCCACTCCCATCTGTATACATCTCCCTCTAAAAATAACTCGCCTGCATTAAAGCTGTAAACTGGACTTCTAATAGCAGCCTTATGTTCAAATATTGCATAACTGTCCCTGTGATTGAAACAGGCCTAGAGCTAGGCTGTATTGATGTACCAGGTATATTTAGTTGCTTAAATTTATTGAAGTGGTTGGTTAAACCTTTCCTGAGCACAATGATAATTCACTGCCAGGCTGCATCATTTGACACTTAAGAGGTGGTATAAGTTTTCAAGTCTCAAGTTGATTACGTCCAAACTTAACATGTGAAAAGAGGAAGAACACTCTGTAGTATTGAAGCAGTCAATGGATTTCAGGTTTGTTTGTGAAATGAAAGTGAATGCTTCTTAGCGCACCTTGTCCCAAGTAAATATTTATCTAAAAATAACTCGACACAAGGAAATCATTATTGGCCTCCACCCTTTTTAACCTCCCTCACCTCCTCCTGATGTCTGGGCAAAAACAAACACATTTAGAGCCAATACAGGGAAAGGCATACAGAGGACCTGTATATATTGAGCAGCCTGCAGAGCTTTTGGTTCCTTTCACAGCAGCACAACGTGGGCCACTGTGTCCTGTATGCTGGCCGCAGACATGGCACGCCTGGGCCTCCCTGTCTTCCTCGTCCTCAGCTTCTCCTTGCTCCACATCTGCAACAGCGGTCCATCTCGCACCAGGAAGGCTGTTTCACCTCGCCAGTCTGGAGGTAATTGTATAAATCCTATCAAATCATGGCTTTATCTGACCTGTGTGTGTGTGTTTTTTTCTTAATTGTCTCCTCCTTGTGCAGCTACAGAGGAGGAGGATGTGATGTCACAGCTCCAGAGGTTGTGGCAGGAGGTCAATTCTCTGAAAGAGATGCAGGCACTGCAGACAGGTATTAGTGAGAGCGTTTCTGCATTCCTGATAAATTAATATTAATGTACAGGCAAGTAAGACGAGCAAGAGTGTGAACAGTGCTGCATTTATAACTTAATAGCCAGAGTTTAAAAGTCAGAGTGATTCTGTAATCTGACGCACATTTCATATCAACTAAAAAAGGAAGAAAAAATAATAATCGAGACGCTTTCACAACATACTCCTATAGTGTGTAAAATCCATCAACTGCTGCTTAAGTGCTAATGTTTAAATTCAATATTTTGTCAGATATTAGCAGTGTCATAGAAAGTCCTCGAGTCTCTTGGGAGGTTTTCCACCTATTTGATTTCAAAATCTGAAGTCTGAGAACAGCACTGGATTTTCTGTGGCCGAGAAGAGGCTGCTGAGGATGCTGAAGAGCAAATTATTCTTTAATCAGCTACTGAGGTCAAGTTACAGTTGACCATTTCAAATTCCCTCAACAGAAGGAATTTAAATCTTTAACAAGGATTTCTTGAACACAAAGTGAATGATTTAATGAAAATCAATGGGTTAGAAGAGACTTTGAAGAAATAAAAATTAAATTAATACACAAACTCAAAAGGCTAATTCTGATATAGCATACCAATTTTCTGCTATATAAATTATGAAAACTGTTGACTTTTTCTGTATTAATTAAAGAGAAATGTGCCTGAATATAAACTTGATAATTTCTTGAAATTAATATTTAATGAAATTGATCAATACAGCCTGCAGACATGAAGCGTACCCCTAATTGTAGAATGAACCTTATGGTGCCAGCTTATCAGCAGAGGGCAGCAACACTCCAAGAAGCCTTTAAATGCAAAGTAACAGGTTCACTTGCAAGCTGCATGATGGTTACATGAATAGTTCTTGCAATGTAATTTGATGGGACTAGTTTATAGTGTTACTTTACCATTCATTAATTCATGAAGTAAATGCTTTGTGTTTTCAGTGTGTCTCCGGGGCATCAAAGTTCATAGAAAGTGTTATCTTACAATTGAGGAACCCAAACATTACCATGAAGCAAATGAAGACTGCATTGCACAAGGTGGAACTCTTGCAACACCGCGGGACATGTTGGAAAACAATGAACTGAGAGACTATGCAAAGAGGAGTGCTCCCGGGTCTAAGGACTTCTGGATCGGTGTGGCAGACATAGTGAAAGAAGGCGAGTATGTCGATGTCAACAGCCAGCCAGTCCGCTTCTTTAACTGGGATCGCTCCAAGAAGCAGCCCACAGGAACGAAGAGGGAGAGCTGTGTTGCTCTTTCAGTGGCTGCACAAGGAAAGTGGTATGATGAGGTGTGTCGCAGCCTGAAAAAGTACATCTGTGAATATGTCATTCCCTGAAGCCAGAAGTGGAAAGAAGAAATTAAATAAAAGGATGTTGACGATTTGATGATCACTGATGCAGGTTTATTTGACTAAAACTGTACAAACCCTTGTGTCTATGATAGGAAGTTTTTTTCTCTGTGGTTATTAATTGGGTTCTAAAACAATCCTAATATTCAAAATAGTAACTATAGGTGGATTTTATATGAGTTCTCTGTGATACAAGAACTTTATCTTCACATGAAGCAATTCCCAATGGCTTGGACATCGACTGAGCAGATCATGAAATTAAAAATTATGAGTGAAATTTCACTGAAATAAACAAAAATGTAAGCTTCTGTTGTTTCCTGGAAATGATTTCATTTCACCATTACTTTTCTACATTAGCTTTAGTCTATTAATTTCATCATTTTACACTTTACATTAATGCAACTCCATACATAAGTATGAGAAAGTTCCTCGGTGCACACTTCAACTTCTCATGAAGTATTTTTGACTGTTTCACATTCATTGGTGTGAAACTGCAACAAAACCCACAAAATGATAACATTTTGTTTTATCGGGAAATGTAACATGTTTGAGGGACCCTTGTTGCACAACAGTCATAAAATGTACTGACTTAAAAAAAAGTAGCACAAGCAGTTCTGAATGTTGAGTAACGTTTAAACATTTCCTGGCTACAATCTATAAGAGGCCTGAGCAACACAGCAGGGCTGTGATAAAACTGGAGTTGCAGGCTCAGTTGTGCTCAACATTTCAGATTTTTTATTGCAGTGACACAGAATAGAGCCGTTATCACACCTTGAACCTTCGTGAGGTGACAATGTCAAATATTTACCCCTGTTTGCTCCGAATTGCTGCTGCCACACTGCAGTGCAGATGTCCGGTTATAGGAAAAATATTTTTGGTCATCTAACTACAAAACACCAGTTTAACAATCTACAGATGAGAGTTCAGCAACTACTGTGTCACTGTCCGCCACATCTGCTCTTCAGTCACAGCCAGCTGAGATGGTTGAGATGGCGACTAACCACGGTTCAAGGCAGGGACATTTATGTCTCTCTCCCTCTTTTTGTGCTAAATCTTCAATCTGTAATGAGCACCTATATCCCTCCCCACAATAAGCTATTAAAAAATGATGAATTCACATCTGCGGTATATGGAGACAGCTTTATTACATTTCTAAAAGAGAGCCCCAGGCAAAAACGAGCAGCTACAGAAAAGGGAACACCTGTTCCACCCCTTTTCTGTAGACTGAGTGCTGGCCAAAACTGATGTGTACCAACCCATCCATCCCTTTTGCTAACCTTTTATCCAGCTATCGTCATACTATAATGACTGTAGTGTATACATTATGTGTTCTCTATCTCCTCCTAGACAAGTGGACCAATCTTGAAACTTTGCACAAACATTGCCGAGGACACCATGAGTGCCAACATCTGTATTTTATACAAATTACACAATCATATTTATATTTTATAACACTGAATGGAATGTCAGATTAGAATGGTGTGTCATAATATATTTGTAGCATATTTACTGATCTATGCATGTTTCTTATCTAGTTTGCTAGTAAAGTGAAAGGCGGGGTATACCCTAGACAGTTCGCCAGTCTTTTGCAGGGCTGCTGTGTTGTAATTCAACTAAACATAAATTTATACATGCCAAATACATCCCCAGACAGGTATACTAAGCGTGCACCTTGTGATTTTTGTTGTCATTGAGCTCCACCAAGCTCAAATCAAATCAAATCACTTTTATTGTCACATCACATGCGCTGGTACACTGGTACAGCACATGTGCATGAAATTCTTGTGTGCAAGCTTCACAAGCAACAGAGGTGTGCAAAATACAAGAAACATAAGAACAAAGCAAAGGGGTTGGCTGTTCATTTTTCCAAGGAGCCACATGAGAAAACGGGACTGGGCCACATCAGTAATCTTAACTCGATTCTGTCGATTCTGCTCATTATTAATTTCATCTCTGGGTCTGGGGTTTTATTCAGGTTGAGATCTGGAGCAGAATCACAATCACAGAATCAGAATCAGAAAGACTTTATTTATCCCCAAGGGTCAATTTAGAATAAAAAATTAACTTAACTCTATTCATGTTTTCGGACTATGGGAGGAATCTGGAGTGCCTGGAGAGAGCTGGTTGAACATGCAAACCTCATACAAGAATGCATAGCTGCCTGGTGGATTCAAAACAAGGACCTTCTTGCTGTGAAGGAACCACTGCTAACCACGCTGATGCCCCACTATGTCATTATATATATGTATGCACAATTGTATAGTGAAATCCTTTCATTATATTAGTAGTTTAGGCCCAACAGGCTACAGGCTTGAGATTCTACATGGGAGGATTATTAGAAGCCAAGTGGCGCAGATGAGCCTACAGTCAAACCCACGCCATCATTTACATTTAGAGTGAAAATAATATCAATAAAGTTTTGAATTTATTAAACCATAAAAGTAGGCACATCTTGTGCTATTTTTATCTTAATCTGATAATAACATGACAATTAATATATTACATAGTAGAAATTAAATTCACACATCTCTCTCATACACAAACTGTGCGCTTGTACTGTATATCTGTCATCTCTGCCCTTTAACGAAAACAAGCGAAAACACGCACACTCGCCGACGTCATCCTGTCCGCATCACGCACGCTTATCTGTATGGAAAGTGACGCCAGAGCTCCCTGAGTGAAGTCTCGCGGAGTAAAAACACCGGCCATTTTTCTCCATTTATAGCACGACACTTTGTGCTGGGGGTAGTGTAACCGAGAGTGTTGCGATTTCACTTTGATAAGCCTACAAGTTTTGGCAAGTTTAATTTTGGTATTTAAGCATCCAAACTTCTAACAAACCGACCACAAACAATGTTTGTGTTGACCGCTGCAAAGTTTGTTCGCTGACATCCCTGTCCGGATAGATGCTTGTCTAAACTGTCGCACAAATGGAAATGGTGCCTAGCGAGGAGAACCAGTTCGTACCCAAAGAGGTGAGGTTATTATGGACCGTGTCCAGGTCGGAGAGTCAGCCTCTCTGGGCATTAGCTGTCACCTTTACAGACCATGCACATTAATGATGCAAAACTTTCTGCAGCACTTTTGAAGTTTGCGATCTTACCCCGTCTTTAATTGACTATCTCTGAGCTGCTAACAGTTAGCCAAATATGACTTGGACGGCCTATCATGACATGGCTAACTAACGCATCTGCTAACGTTAGTTAGCGGCTACTTTCGATGCATTTCAGACGGAGAACATTTTAGGTAGCAAAAGCGTTATCATAATTACCATTTAACTGTTTAGACTCGAGACATGGCTTTATGGTCACTAAAATACCCAACCTTTTCCATTGTTGCTAATGACATTATGTTGTCCCGTCAAACGAAGGCATTTGTCAACATCAGTTAGCTTACTAGCATAACATTAGCTTGTGGGATTTAGCTAGCAAGCGCTGTTAGCTTCTTAAATCTGATCAGTGGCAACAACTCCGGCTAATCTAGATGTTTTTGAAGTTCCCCAACCAATTGCAAATGGCAAGCAGTGCTGAAACCCCGTCGACCCCAAACAATAGTTTTACAGATATATATTTCAAACCCTTCTTGGAATCATTTACAGGTTGTTTTTAAGTAAAACTTCTACTTTGAATGTAAACGTCAGTGCTAGCAAGACAAATTGACAAGCTAACGCTAATGTTAGCGGAATTGACTAGCTACGCTACTGATAGATGTGTTTAACAACATTAGCGGTTATCTCAGAATAAATTGATCGTTCTTTGTTTATTTTTTAACATCGTCGATAACCTCTTTTATTGCTGAAGATAAGTTACTTAGAATTTTTATGTTTCTAGTTTGGAGCTCAGTTAACGTGCAAAGTCTTAATGTTAACATTAGCAGTGCCTTCTTATTCAAACAGGAATAAAATGAATAGTCTCTTTGATCAACGGCAGTGACGGTAGTCAGATTTGATTACTGATATGTTAGCTCACATGTTAACAGGATGGGTTAAGGTAAACATCATATACCGTACTGCTAACATAGCAGTCATATCCATTTAATGCGTTACACCATTATTTTTAAGGGTGTGTTTTTACTTTGTTTCTTTTATATTGGGCTCAGAGCAATTTGTCAGGCGTCCATTTAACATTAGGACCCTATTTGATAAGCGAGCCTACAGCCTATTTTCTCGCATAGTAATGATACACCTTTTGGAGTAAAGTCAAGTCTTTTGACAATAAGGTTGACTGTAGCTTTTCAGTAAGAAATAGTATTTCTTCAGTAAGAAATACTGTAACCATTATTATTAATAATGGTTAATAATGTAACCATTATTTCTTTGCCGTTATACCTCCTTGGTGCCTGAGCAATGTACGATGGAGCAGGGTTTCTGCTTATCCATGTACCCTGGGCTTTTGTACTGTGAAGGCGGTTTACTTCCTACTGATGTATAACGTCATGGTTACTTGTGCTGGGAACAGGTGAGATTCCAGATTAAAAACCAACAAGTATGAAATTACCAACCACTGGCTGATCAAATCTCAGGAAAATAGTGTCACTATTCCTGGAAGATCCTTGGATCTTTGTGAAAGGATAGGTTTTAGAATTTTTTTTAATGAGTCTTCTTTTTCCAACTATGTTTTAAACATTAATTTAATCAAACATTTGCTTTTCTAGACCATTATGTACTGTAATATTGATGAGGCTGTCAACTTGTACAGTTGGTATTTTTTTCTTGCTTTCTATCCTGATTTCAAATTGGCTAAAGTTTATTAGCCGATTTGCTAGCTCATCTCCAGTCTTGTTGGCCAAAGTGCTTAAAGTGCTCACACATTTAATACTAAACTGCCGTGCAGTGCTTTTCATCACTTACTGCTGCTTTGTCTGCAGCTGCTGTGTTCTTTTAGTCTGTATTATGCGTTTAATCTTCATAGTTTTCAAATATTATAGTTCTATCTTCCTTCATTAGTGAATCGATAACCAGCTTTGTGCATTTTGGATCTAAAGAGTATTTTGCATCTAAAACTTGCATCCTGACCATAAAAATATTAAGATATATTTGAGATGTATGTTGGCCTGTTGTGGTGAAGGTAATGTAAACTGCAGCTGGCATTGAGAATAGGTGGAAGTTGAGGTGGGATATCCTGGGATAAAGGAAGTCAGAGGGAACTCTATTTATATGTTGTTTCGAGTTAAATAAAACACGAGTGAGGAGAAAAGGCTAATTAACCACCTCTTTCATGTAATGACACTCACATGCAGCTCTACGTCAACTGTGGTAAATGTTAAGTGAATGGCTTGGGGTATTTAATAGTTCTGCTGTGTAGACTTATAACAAAAAGCACTGTCCCAATGATCCCTTTGCCGATACAATAAACAGTGGGTATAATACTTGCATTTAAATGATGAAGGTTGACAACCAAGCCCTTTTCTTGTCTTTTTTTTCCTTTTTTTTTTTTTTTTTTTTTTTGGTGCAGTTCTCAAATATGATTTATAAATTGGCAGTTGACATAGCTCTCCAATAACAGTTGAACCAAAAAAAAATCACTGTAGTCTAACTTCATGGTTACTTGTTAAAGTTTACTAGAAATGTGGATTTAAATTCATTTCACTTTGTTTATTTCATTGAAGACTTTATATTTTATTTAAGTAACCTTCATTTGTAGTTACTGAATTAGTTCATAGGTACTGATTTCCTCATTTTTCAAATGTCTAATTTTTGTGTCTTTAAAATATTTCTGTAATATGCTGCCTGTGTTATGCTGCACCTGTAGCTTCATGTGATTATATCCATGGTAAAAATAACCTTTAATCTCATAATACACTTGTGTGTTGTCAGCTGCAGCAGCGTCTTTGTAGGCGCTGGCAGTCACATTTTGCTAAGATCACACATACAAAAAGGCTGCAAAAAGTGCAATTATTTGAATATATATTATTATTATTGTTGCATTTGTAGGTTTTTAGAAAACAGCTCAATTGTTTTCCAACCAAATGACATGTTTTACAACTTAATTTACTTGTTCTATGTGTTTTAAGTTGTTCTTCACCCTCAACTATCTCCACATATTATCAGGGTGTATTTTGGAGTTGCAGACAAAGTATTTTTGATGAAATGAAGAGGATTTCTCAGGTGTGTTTGATATAGGAGAGTGTGTACACAATCGAGCATGGTGGTAAATGGATGCATGAAGCAGTAGCCATGATGACTATTATACTAGAACAAAGCTCGACGCATGTTGTTAAACTAGAAACCAGCTTAAACAAGTACCACCTTTTTCAATAATCAAAGAGAAAGGGAATTAAATAATGATTAGCAGACAAATAATTTATTAGCATGGTGCACATTTACAGGAAAACTAAATAATTTCGTGTTGCATTTTAATCATAAATTGGTGTCACTTTTATCTACTGGTAAATGCTTTTTCTGAAATATAATTTAGTGCATTCGCTTTGTGTTGTTTTAATATCTAAACAATATCTGGTAATAGAAATGAAAACTTTGTCATTTTGGGCGGGGTGGTACTTGCCAGCTTTTACTGTTTAAAATGTAACAGTTACAGTCTGCACTCCCAGTTAACGTATCTGAAACTTTAAGGGGTTTATATGTTATTTTAACCTAGTTGTTTTATTTCATTTGATACTTAACAGGTAAGTAAGCTAAACTAAAACACTTTGGCATTACTCTTCAGTGCCTAGACCTTTTCTTGCTTGGTGAGTGACCTTTTCTGCCAGATTTTGCTGCTCAAGTTCTTAAGAAAGGTTGGCTTTTAGTCTGCAGGTGATTTGTCCCTGACTGGGAACACTACATACCAGACCAGTCACAAAGCAAACTATGAGGAGTGTTTAGTTGAAATGACTCAATGCTTCTTGAAACTCCTGTTCCACCTGACTATTTTTGTTTTTGTTTTTTGCTTTAAAATTAAGCATGAGTGAGCGATTGCATGGCATGTTGTTGAAGCAGATTGTGGAGTATGTAGGAGAAATCTGACAAGTGGTTGTTCTGTCCACCGGAATCAACCAACTGCCCACCTTATCCAGTCATGTGTTGGGAGGTTTAGTGTAGAAAAAATCAGCCAGTCATGTGTCGTAAACACTTTTTGAAAAGAGGTTTCAGTAAAGCGGTTTCAGTATCGAGCCCTGATAAACCACAATTGCAAAAAAGAGAACAAGAGCTACTTTTGCAAGTCTGTTATACTTGAAGTCAAATTACTGCATGTCTACCACATCAGTTTTGTTGTTTTGTTATCTTGTTATAGATTTTTTTTTTCAAAACTTTAATTTTGAAGAAGAAAGCAAGTAAGTAATTCTGTTGGAAGTATTTAATATAAAAACTGAGAAACTCAGAGCTTTTAACAGACTAATATTCCAACGGTGGTTAGTTTAATTGCTTTTAGTTTAGGTTTGAAACATGTTTTATACCGATTGTAATAATAACCTGTATAACTCAAAGCACCAGTGTTAAAGTGGCCTTTAAGATACAGAAAAAATCTATTTTTACATTTTAAATATCTTCTTCTTTTCCTAATATATGCCCGATAATTATATTATTAATTTGATATGATTTAGTGAATCCATTATACTTTGGTAGAAAGGTGAGTTGGACTCAATACACTACATGGTGATCCAGGTGTGGTGAAAATATGGGAATGGAAATCCTTTGAAAATCCACAGCAGGGTACTTTGTGTTTTTAAAAAAAAAAAAAAAAAAAAAAATTAATATTGTGCATGAAATTACAACCAACAAAACCAAAACCGAGCATTAACTGGCATGTTATTAATGACCTTTGTAGCACAGCTTTAACGTTTTTTGTGTTGTTTTTTTCTTTTTTAAATGTTTAGCTCTTCATTGGAAAACAAACAAGTCAGAAAATAATGTTTATATCTTTTTCTTTATTTATTTGCAGATCCAAAATGCAGCCGAGGAGCCCAGAGCGCTGTGTATAATTCAGGACATCACCAGCGCGAAGACGGTGAACGAACGGCTGACTCTCAACCTGCCTGCTTCCACCACCCTCTCCAAACTTTATGAAGATGTCGCTCACAAAGCAGGATACGTAAATGGCACTTTTGGACTTGCATGGGGAAATACACAAGACATGGTTAGTAATTCATCAGTTTAGCTTTGTTTTGCTATGGAGAGTAACGTGGGTTTAGCATCAGCAGACATTAGCAGATGTGTCTGGAAAAAGCAGAAATAAAAGTAAATGCAGGATTAAGGTGCTGTGTTCGGAACTAGTGTATAACATTGAATATTTACTCATTCATGTTTATCGTGTTTATCTTGGGTAAAACTGTGTAGCAGGCAAGCTACCATAGTTTGTGGTCTCTGGATATCTATGGTACCCTGGTGCATACGTCGCTACAGGAAGATGTTTAGCTCAAACTTGCAGTGGTAGTTGGGTTGATTGACATTCTCACCATAAATGAGCCTCCCTGGATGGAGTTCATTCGAAATCAGACCAGGAACCACCTCCTTCTGACGGTCACTTCTTCTCCATTGAGTGCGATTATTGTGCTCGCATCTGCACCAACTAACTACATCAAAAGGGAAAATGAACCAGAGATCAGTTTAAACAGACCAAACAAAATTAGTTTCACTCCTCTCATTAACTTTTACTGTTGCACCTGATTTTCAGTCAGTGACACACACAAAAAATCAGTTTGGGTAATTGTAGGTATCCCACAGTGCTTCTCTACTGTTTGGGTACAATGACAGAGTTAAAACAAAAGAGGTAAAATATGAGTCAATAAGAAATTATAGTAAGACTTATTTGTCTTACTTATCATTTGTCACTTGACTAAAAACAGCTTTAATGAAACAAGTAAAAAAAAAAAAAAAAAAGGCAGTGGTGCAACATGCAGAAAACTGGCAGTTTGTTGGGTAAAAACACTTTTATATCATGGTTTATTGTGACAGTTTTCTTTTTCTTTTTTTTTCTTTCAACCTCTGTTGCCCTCCAGTTGGCCAAAAAGAAAATATCGGCAGCAGCTTTAAAGTGACTTGAGTGTAGCTTGACTAATTCTGGTGAACGTTGATGTGATTCATAATAATGGCTCCCAATCTTTGTTTATAGTTTATTCTCACGCATGTTTCATTTGAGACACAATGTAGCTCTTTTACCTTCTTTATTGCTAGGACAGTACCACGACATCAGCTGATAATAGATTTTTGTACCCTGTCATTACATGTAAATTTACATTTTACAACTGCTACAAAATGCAAACAAGTAAAAATACTGTTGCTAAAACTGACTTTCCTAATATGTTTAATCAGTGATGAGTTTTGTACTGTTGGATCTGTGTGTACACATTATTCCCTTTTCTTAAATGAGCCCATGCTAATCCTGTTGCTGACCCAGGCCAAAGCCCAGGTGCTGCCTGTTGTTATCTCACTGAGTAGGTCAGTGGATTAAGCCACTGCTTGTTCCCACTGCAGCACTTTGCTTGCTCATCCTCAGCTTGGCCCAGAGAAACCTAGGTAGCGTTGTTCACATGTTGGCTGCAGAGGCTTTCCTTGTTAACAACAATACATGGAATTAGCTGAAAATGAATTCAGTAGGACTTTAACTCTTCCGGTGAGTTCATCCACTTTATAGTTTGTAAACAGCTAGCCTGCAGCCATCTGCTTTGACCGTTCAAACCAGATGGCTGCTAGCCCGTAGAGTGGTTCTACTGAAGTTTTCTTGGTGCTAAAAGGAAGGTTTTCTGCTCCACTGTTTACGCAAAGGGAGTAGTTTGTTTGGTCTTTATAATATTGTAAGGTCTTTTTATGTATAGTAGACTGAGTTGACTTAAGTTGACATTTTGCTTAAACTAAATATCGAATAAAAAAGATTGCATGTGTTTACTGCTGTCCAGGCATTGTTGACCTCTGTGAAACTTGTCTGTTCATATTGTGTTTATTTGCTTTCTCTAGGCACCGCTTGACCATAGCAGTGAGATGTCCCTCTCAGAGTCTGGGTTTGAACCTGGTGGTAAGAGGAATTTCCTCCAGCTTACAGATAAAGATGGAGAGCAGCCCCAGATTGCATCTGTGAGTGTTTAAGAATAAATTAAGATAATGATTCATAATTTATTAAATAATCTTTAAAAAGAAATCTATAATTATTTCCCTACAGAATCTACTAACACGCTAAACACTCTAACTGGAAACGAATAGTTATGTCTGTAACTTCTGTTCCCTGAAGGAGAGGAACGAGGTACAACACATAAGTATGGGATATCACGCCCTCGCGTGTCCTGGCTGAAGAAACCTTTATTCACGCCTTTAAGGCAGATGACGTGTAATGACACACGCACGGCCCCGCCTGCACATATAGCCGCTGTCATCACAGTCATCCCTCAGTTCGATAGCTGCTCTTCACCGAGCCAAACTGCTCAGTGGGGCCACCTTGTGGCATGATCTTGGGAAAATAGGCAGCATTTGGACGCAATACGACCTTGTGGCCATCAGGAGAGAACTGTATGCAGGAGGGATGCACAGACAGCGCATGAAGGTCACCCACTCGCTTTGCCAAAGCGAGAAGTAATTCAGTCTTATATGAAAGAAATTTCATATCCACAGACTGAATGGGTTCAAACGGGGGGCTACAAAGGGCCTCCAGCACCAAAGACAAGTCCCAAGCAGGGACACTGGACTTAAGCACGGGCCTCAGCCGGCGAACTCCTTTCAGAAAACGTATGGCGAGGGGATGTGCACCTAGTGTCACCCCGTTAAAGCCAATATGACAAGCAGATATAGCGGCTAAATAAACCTTAATTGTCGAAAATGAAAGGCCCTTATCCAGCAGCTCCTGCAGGAATGTCAAAACATCCACAATAGAGCACTGAAATGGAAGCGTGTGGCAGTCCTGGTACCATTGCTCGAAGGCTCGCCATTTGTAAGCGTACAAGCCTCTAGTACAGGAGGAGAGGGCCAGTCCACCTGCAGCTTCTCAGCAGCACGGCAAAACAGGGAGAAAAGAGAGGTGTCATCGTGGCCGACCGGTGCGGCAGCGGCGACACATTGGGCCGACAATGCGCTCTCCTGCTCATCCTCCGACAAACCATGGATGTCCAGGCTGATGTCCAGCACGTCATCGTCTTCCTGGGGAGCGCTGGCGGGCTTCAACCCAGGCTGAAGCCCGTCATCGCTCCTGCATGGTTCCGGCTCGTCATCAGCTAACCCGTCAACGTATTCCATGTGGTCAGCCCAGCTAATTGCGGGGACATCGACCGGAAAATCCTCGTCTTCGGACTCGGAAAGGAGAGGGTCATGCCGTGCGACAGCCGAGCGTCCCAGCACTTTTTCCACAAACGTCACCTGTCTTTCCAGGGTTGAGCGCCGGAGCTGGCGGCAAAGTGCACAGGCTTCGGGCTCCGTCCACGCTAGGAGAGCGCTGACGATCCCAAGGTAGACAGGGCAGGCATTGTGCTGGTCGCTATCGTGCAAAGAGAAACCGCATCCCTGAGGACAGGGGCGCACAGAAGATTTCTGCTTTGCTCGCTAGGTTTGGAGTCCATTCCAAAACGCAAAGCGAAACACTGCACAGGAAAAACTTGAAATTAGCGCTCCGCGGGCAGCCTACACACCAACTGCGCGGCGGAGGCTAACACCAACAGGGGCAGTTAAGCTAAGTTCAAGTCGGCAGACAACGGAGCTAACTAGCAGCAGCTAGCTAGCCCAACTCAGCAGAGGTGTTCTCAGCGAGGTGAAGAGCGTAAGAACTGAGGGATGACTGTGATGACAGCGGCTATATGTGCAGGCGGGGCCGCGCGCGTGTCATCACACATCATCTGCCTTCAAGGCGTGAATAAAGGTTTCTTCAGCCAGGACACGCGAGGGCGCGATATCCCATACTTACCGAGTGAATCGACTGAAAGGGAACGAAAGATGTTATTACAAGGCATGTTTGTGTTTGTAGGATGAGTCAGGAACAGCAGATAGCAGTGGACTAGATGACAGTTCCCAGGAACGATTTATTGGACCCCTACTGAGAGATGGGACTCCTGGCTGCAGTGGTGACTACAGCAGTCCATCTTACTCTTACTCGTCCATCCTTAGCAAGTCTGAGACGGGTGAGGTTTGGTTACATGTTGAATATGTGACACCTTTCCTTTTATACATCTCCAACCGATCACTTACTACTTGTCTCTTGCTGCCTTTACAGGTTATGTGGGCTTGGTCAACCAAGCGATGACTTGCTATTTGAACAGTCTGCTGCAAACATTGTTCATGACCCCAGAGTTTAGGAATGCACTCTACAAGTAAGAAATCATGGTTATGGATCACTTTGTGAAAATTCTCTTGCCACATATAATAGATTTAGATTTCTCAAATATCTGCTGTTCGACTTCAGTTGGGAGTTTGAGGAGCAAGAGGAGGATCCTGTCACCAGTATTCCCTACCAGCTGCAAAGACTGTTTGTTCTGTTGCAAACTAGTAAGAAACGGGCAATTGAGACTACTGATGTGACGCGAAGCTTTGGCTGGGACAGCAGTGAGGGTGAGCTTATGTACTTGCCTGTGAGTAGGCTCACATGGCTGGTTTGCATGTTCATGGAGGACAAGACCATGTGCCTCTGTCTGTACACTTAATTATACTTTTTCTTTCTTTGTGCTTTTGCTTTTAGCTTGGCAACAACATGACGTCCAGGAGCTGTGCAGGGTCATGTTCGATGCCCTGGAGCAGAAGTGGAAGCAAACAGAGCAGGTAGGAGAAAACAAGTAGTTTTCTCAGACTATTAACAACAACAACAAAAAAAAAATCTGCATCCAGGCTCAGGCTCCCCCCAGAATGGGAACAAAAGGCCTACTGTGGAAAAAGTGAAATGTGCCAGTAAGCCCTGGGGTTAGCTTTTTCTTATCTCGGGAATAGGCTATAAACGGCAAACACTTAGACCAGTGTACGAATGCGCAGCCATGTGGTCTGTAAACGCAAGCATAAGTACATGTGAATGCTATTTAAAAAAATTAAATAAAAAAAAAATCTCATACCACAAGGGATTTTTACTTGTAGTTTTCAGCCATAGAAAGTAAACTGATGACAGGATATATAAACTATACATTTTTTCTTTCAAGCTCCAGTTTTCTTCTTCTACTAATCTTTAGTTTATATATTCATAAATATCTGGAAACAGTTAAGTTTTCCCCCAGTCTACATGTGCCATGTGAACCATAAGTGATGATTGCATTAAATTCCATTTTGGCATCCTAACACGGTTATTATACTTAACTAAAACTAAACTAAAAACTAGGAATTGGCTTGTAAACACATTTTAATTAAAAGAAAGTACCTGCAAAATTAACGAAAATGTATTTAAAAGATACACAAAATGGTTAAGTCTCAGTTTGGACAGCTGGAAAAAAGTAGAATGCCCAAGGTGGGTGGTTGGAGGGAAATTGCTGCCCCCAGTGGAGAAGTGCCTTGGGATCTCATTCATGAATGAGGGGAGACGGATTGGTGTGGTGATGATTTGGAGGCTGTACCGATATGTTGTGGAGAAGAGAGCTGAGAATGACAGAGAAGCTGTCAATTTACTGGTAGATCTGCGATCTTACTCTCACCTGTAGAGTGAGGAACTCGAAATAGAAATGCTTCTCCTTCATCAAAAGGAGCTAATTGAGGTGGTTTGGGCATCAGACTGGGAATACCTCCTGGGTACCTCCTAGGTGAGGTGTTTAGGGTAATTCCTACCAGGAGGCCACGCTGGAGAGATTGCATCTCTTTGCTGGCTTGGGGATGCTTTTTTTTCTCCCTGGATGAGTTGAAAGAGATGCCTGAAAAGACGGAAGTCGGGCCACCTTTGCTTACAGTGTCGAATCCAAGAAGATGATAAATGGAGGATGGATGGATGGATTAGTTTGAATAAATTTGTTAACACAGCAAAATGAGGCTATGGTGCAGTTTATAGAGACTGGGATGTCCATGTGACTCTTTATCAGAATGTGCAATTTAAGAAGTATAGAACAGGAAAAGACTGAAACTAATAAAAAAAACTAACATTTAATGTTTTGGGGCAATAAATAAAATAATTAAACAAATGAAAATGAACAAATTCTCTCAGGAAACCAAACTAATGAAAAAATGCAAAACTATCTTGGTCCATATTTATTAATCTCAGTAGAAAAGACTTATATTAAATATACAACACAAGTGTTTTTACCGTTTCTAAATGGTTTGATTGATTCTTGATTCAATAATGGGACAAAACCATCATGACCAGAATTAATACCTAATGACTTTTATAAATAATGACATACATTTTTTTTGTTCCAGAGCAAAGTTTTTAATCAAATAAAAATCATTCCTGCAGCTCTTGGGTTCATTCTTTCTTTACTTTAGGTTTCTGTTACTCTCTGTTTTGAGTATTTTTTTTCTTTCTCTAACTGATAAGTTGAGGGCTTGTTGTGCAGTGTTAACAGTTACGCTGGTTCGTCCAGTGTCTGCCATTTCAGCTGTCTGGAGAAAGCTACAGATGGCAACTGACTAAAAAGAAATACTCTCCTTGGCCTGTTGTTGTCTGTTGTGTTTTATTATCCTGAGAAACTTTCATATGCAGTTGCCGACGGAGTTGTATGGTAAAGGAAGGTTTATGGGAAACAAATCTAAACACAAGTAGAATTATTCTGTATCCCACTACATTTTGCTGTCAGCACTTGCTTCTCCAGAAGTAGAGAGAAATTGTCTCACAGCTAATGTTGCAAATTGGTAGCAGACCATTTTGTATCCTGAGTTGATTTTTCTTTAAAGTAAAATGTGGCAGAGAAACCTGACTGTTCTCTCCCTATCTTCAGGCTGACCTGATCAACCAGTTGTACCAGGGAAAGCTGAAGGATTATGTCCGTTGTCTGGAGTGTGGCTATGAGAGTTGGAGGATTGATACTTACCTGGACATCCCTCTTGTGATCAGACCCTTTGGAGCCAGCCAAGCCTATGGCAGTGTGGTGTGTTTCTCACCCTTTGTTCTTCTAAGCATATACTTTATCACAGCAGCACTTAACATTTATTAACTCTTTGCAATTCAGTGTTGCTTAAAGGTTACTTTAAATTCAGTACTTGGTACAGTTTCAAACTATTTGATATTAAATTGTTATTCTAAATTGATTTGATTTACATGATATGATTTTTTTATTTTATTTATTTATTTATTTATTTATTTATTTTTTGATGTCACAGGAGGAAGCATTACAGGCATTCATACAACCAGAAACACTCGATGGGCCCAACCAGTATTTCTGTGAACGCTGTAAAAAGAAATGTGATGCCCGTAAGGTAAGTATACTAAAAATGTAACATGGAAGTCATGATTAGAGAGTACAGTGTTTTGCTAATGTCTCTTCTCATTTTCTGACATCGCACGCAGGGGCTGAGATTTCTGCACTTTCCTTACCTGCTGACATTACAGTTGAAAAGGTTTGATTTCGACTACACCACTATGCATCGCATCAAACTTAATGACCGCATGACCTTCCCAGAGGAACTTGACATGAGTCCATTTATTGATGTGGAAGATGAGGTGAGAGCACCATTGAATTTACCTGCCTCTGTCATTGTCATTACTGATTTGGATTCATCCTATGGGATGCCTTTTAATCAATTTTGGAATTCATTTTCTCCTTTATGACTGCTAAAGGAGGAAGCAAAGCAGAACCAGTGACGCTCCCTCTGCATCACCTTAGGATTATGGGTTTTGTGTTATCATGTGGTGCCTTCATTGTAGGGCTGTATGTTTTTCCCAAACAGTGCAACCTTAGTTTCATCAGTCCACAAAAACATTTTTCCAAGTGTTGAGGGTCAAGGTGCCCTGTGTGTAATCTTGTGCTGTGTCCTGCCATGACAGGCTTCAGTCAGCCATAAACCATGGTTTGTGTATGTTGACCAACTGAGATGTTAACCAGCTTGCTGGTTTCTTAATGTCCTACATTTCTACGCTGGATTAGTTCTTTTCTAATTGATCTTTTGAATTCACCTTTAACTCTGGTGTTGTTTTTCAAATTGCCTACTCTGTAGAAGTCCCCTCAGACCGAGAGCTGCACTGACAGCGGAGCAGAGAATGAAGG
Organism: Diplotaxodon limnothrissa; assembly: GCF_057381915.1. Taxonomy (NCBI): domain Eukaryota; kingdom Metazoa; phylum Chordata; class Actinopteri; order Cichliformes; family Cichlidae; genus Diplotaxodon; species Diplotaxodon limnothrissa. The sequence goes on from NC_140596.1 coordinate 20,821,347, forward strand.
CAGTTGCCACAGCGACCAGATGAGCAACGATTTTTCCACCGATGATTGTGTGGATGAGGGCATCTGCTTGGACAGCACCAGCAGCACAGAGAGGGTGTTGAAGCCAAAGGTGATCATCCTCACTTAGATGGATTTGGTGTGCTTGGTTTGTACGTGAGAATGTATCTGACAACAGATTAAAAGGAAGTACCTGATTTGCCAACGGTGTAGTGATAAGAGGGATTGTTATTCTGCAAGTGTCAGCTAAAAATGTTATACTTCTCTGTTCTTGTTAAATATATAAATTCGTCTTTTATTTACAGTGTTCTAAAGATGTGTGATTATTCTCTATTTTTGCTTTAAAGTGGCAAAATATGGGAACGTGTGTATCTCTAAAAATATAGTATGTCGACAGTGAAATCTGCAACACAATTATTTGTTTTAACTGAACAGTGTTCCCCTATTTCTTCTCAGAGTTTGCTGACCTTTGAGCTGTTTTCTGTTATGGTCCATTCTGGGAGCGCTGCGGGCGGGCACTATTATGCCTGTATCAAGTCCTTCAGTGATGGCCAGTGGTACAGTTTCAACGATCAGCATGTTAGCAAGGTCAGTCTCTGCTCTTGAGTGACACGTTTTGGCTTCCTACTGAAAGTAAATGTCAGGCAGTGCTTGCCATTTCTATATACTAGACCAAAAAAAAACTGCCAACTGCAACTGCCATTTAAAATGCTGCTTATTGTCATTGTGGTAACCTCTGTTGAATAGTTTTTTTTTTTTTGTTTCATTGTGTTCATTTTTGTCAAACAGATCACCCAGGATGATATCAGGAAAACATATGGGGGATCCTCAGGGAGCAGAGGCTATTTCTCCGGTGCCTTTGCAAGGTCAGTTGTGTTCCACAGCAGTCACAGGCCTTGAGACCAGTTGGCAACCCCCAGTTGGCCCCAGGGAAAAAATGTCTATTTCTTGGCTAGGTGGTGAGTGATTGCTGGAGGCTCGTGCTGTACCAAAAACCTCCATGTCATTGCTTTGGTCGATCATATTGTGCAGAAAGCAATCTTGAGATGATTTTCAAGCAGCACCGTGTATCTCCATGCGATTTGTTTCACCTTGTGGCTGGCAGCAGCCACTTTCCGACTGGTCAGGGAATGCACGTTTTTTCCAGGAGTCGCTGACTTTGTGATAGAGGACTCCCTCACATCAAATGCTTCCAATACACTGACTTTGGAAAACGAATGGTGTTTATCTTGTTATTCACATCTGTTTCTAAATGTGAAACCTTTTATTTTCCCCCCGTTTGTGTTTGTAATTTTGTTTTTATTGAAGTAATAGTTTTCTCCTTCCTCTTACCTTCCCAACAGCTCTACAAACGCATATATGCTGATTTATAGACTGAAAGATCCTTCAAGGAATGCAAGTAAGAAATTCATTCAATTAAGTCTTGCTAAGGAAAATGTAAAAATTAGAGCAAGAATGACAGTTTTTCCACATTTCTGAATTAAAAACTCCCAAACTGTAAAAGTCACAGGTTTTCATCTTTTCGTCGTAACCTAGTGAATGTGTTTGGCCTTTTGTTAACTTGTTTTTTTGTAAGGAAAGTGTTTAAATAAAACAATTTCACTTGTCTTCTGATACCTACTACACGTAAGAAGATCCTTTACACAAGTTTCCACTGTGCCCTATCTGCCATCCATCTGAACTAAACTTGTCCAGGCTTTTGCCTGTATTTGCAACTTATTTTTAAAGCTTTGTGTTGCACCAGTTGCAAAGGAACCAGCTTGCCCTCTTGCCTTTGTCTTGTGGTCATAATTTTCCCATTTTTCATACTCTGATACATACCCTGAGCTCTGTAGTTTTCCTCATGCCACTGGATTTAATGTGTAATCTCTGAATTGTCTGCAGAGTTTTTAGCCGTGGAGGACTTCCCAGACCACATAAAGCGTTTGGTTCAAAAGGAGAAAGAGTCTGAAGAGCAAGAAAAGAGACAGAGGGAGATTGAACGCAACACTTGCAAGGTGCTGGGCTGTTTGCCTAATTTATAAGGATAATTTAATACCCTGTCTCTCTCTTTTTTTCTTTTTTTTTTTTTGGTAGTCTTATGCTCTTTACTTTTTAGATCAAGCTCTTCTGCATGCATCCTGTGAAGATGATGATGGAGAGCAAGTTGGAAGTGCACAAAGACAAAACTCTCAGAGAAGCAACAGAAATGGCCTACAAGGTTTGTTAGATTTGTTTCAGTTACTTTTGGAGGAATCTTGAAAGACATTTGGTGCATTCAATTTTCTTTCTTCCATTAACTTTGCAACACAGCATTACTGTGATTATAGCAAAAGAAAAGAAACTCACTTTAGAGTTTGGATTTCAAAACTTGCTGCTAATTTCTTTAATGGGTGTTCTGTATGTCAGATGATGGAGCTTGAGGGAGTTGTCCCTCTGGACTGCTGTCGCTTGGTAAAATATGATGAGTTCCATGAGTACCTGGAGCGCTCTTATGAAGGAGAGGAGGACACACCAATGGGCCTCCTCCTTGGAGGAGTCAAGTCTTCATACATGTTTGACTTGCTTCTAGAAACCCGCAGGCCAGATCAAGTGTTCCAGCCTTACAAACCTGGAGGTCGGTAATCTTCTACTGTTGACTGCTTGTTGTACATAGTGCTGTTTTCAGGATGATAAAAGCTGAGTTGCCAGAGTCTGAACAGACAAACTGTGATGATCAGAAACAAATACACACCGGTGACAGGTGTAAGTGTGTGTATCAAGCAACTTAGTTGCTGTTTATCTGCGTGGGTGTGTTTATGATTCTTCTTTTGTTCACAGAGGTGATGGTGAAGGTTCATGTTGTTAATCTGAAGAGCGAGACCATCGCGTCTCCCGTCAGCGTTCGGGCGTACTTGAACCAGACGATCACTGAATTCAAACAGCTTATTGCACAGGTTTCTTACTCTTAGCCTCTTCACAGTGTTTTGTTTTAACCATTTACCCAGGAAACTGTCAAATATAGTGGTGTCTGTTATATTAATGTAAGCCTGTTTTTGTGTGCATTTCTTTCCAGGCTACAGGGCTTTCTGCAGAGACCATGCGTGTGGTTCTGGAGCGCTGCTATAATGACCTCCGGCTTCTCTATGTCCCAAACAAGACACTGAAGGCTGAGGGATTCTTCAGGAGCAACAAGGTCTCTTGTTTTCTTCTAACTTTGACAGTTGTTCTGTCTTGTGCGTTATTGTGTTTCAGTCTTGTTTTAAATTTCACAAAGTCTTATTATATATGTTATTATTACATGAAATTAGCTAATTTGTTTGTTGGCCATTGTTTTTCACCAGGTTTTCGTTGAGAGCTCTGAGTTGACCGAACATCAGGTTCCTTTCACTGACTCGCTCTTGTGGAAACTGTTGGATCGGCACGGGAATACGATCCGCCTGTTAGTCTTACTACCAGAGCAGTCTCCTGGTACCTTGGCAAACAGAACTCTTTTCCAAAAAGTAGGAAGTGACTCTGATGTGCTCTCTGAGGGGGCAAAGGGTAACAGGAAATCTGTAGAGGCTATCCTGGAGGAGAGCACAGAAAAGTTAAAGAATCTGTCTCTGCAGCAGCAGCAGGGCTCCAGCACCAGTGACAGCCAGAAAAGCTCTGACGCCAGCGACTTTGAACATATCGAATCCCCAACCCAAGAGGCGGACTCAAACTCTTCTCTCTGCGTGGCTGCAGACAACAGAGAGTTAGAGAATCGGATCAGGGCCACGTCTGCGGGTAGCGGCGGCGCCTCCTCTGACCCTGAGAACCACTTTGCCTGTGAGGAGCGGTCGGACTCAGAAGTGAACAATGACCGCAGCACCAGCTCGGTGGACAGTGACATCCTGAGCTCCAGTCACAGCAGTGACACGCTGTGTAACGCAGACAGCGGCCCAATCCAGCTGGCCAATGGCCTGGACTCGCACAGCATCACGAGTAGCCGGCGCTCCAAAGCCCACGAGGGCAAAAAAGAGACCTGGGACACTGCAGAGGAAGACTCTGGAACTGACAGCGAATATGACGACAATGGAAAGAGCAAGGCAGAGGCCCAGTACCTGTACTTCAGAGCAGAGCCTTGTTCTCAGGATGATGCCTCGTGGAATTCACAAAAATGTACAAACTTTTATTATGCATTTAAAAGCAGTTGTCATCCATAGCTAGTATATTTATGTTTTAATTACATTTAAAATCAGGTACGGGCAATTACTTCCATTCAAGGGGGAGGATTGCAAACATTCTTTACCTGTTTTGCATCCTTGACGTATATCTTTTTTTTTTTTCTTTTTTTTTAAAAAGGAAAGAAAAGGTACATTGATGTTTCTTGTGATCTACATCAGGTTTGGTGGTTCATGTGGACAAGAGAATAACATTAGCAGCATTTAAGCTGAACTTGGAGCCCTACGTCGGCGTCACCTCGACCCAGTTCAAGGTGTTTAGGGTGTATGCCAACAACCAGGAGTTTGAGAGTGTACGGCTCAACGAGACACTCTCATCGTTCTCTGACGATAATAAGGTCAGTTTAAACGTATTACTTTGATTAAAGTCGTTTGCTTGAGAGTAAGGAAATATCTCAATAAAGACTGTGCCACTATCCATAGATAACCATTCGACTAGGCAGAGCCCTTAAAAAGGGTGAATACAGAGTGAAAGTGTATCAACTACTAGTCAATGAACCAGAGGTAAGAACTGACAGACTTTTCTTACTCATACACTGTTGTACAGCTGCACAGCATTATGTTATAAAATATATTAATTGTGGTGTTTTCTCAGCCCTGCAAGTTCCTAGTGGACACGGTGTTTGCCAAGGCTATGACTGTCAGACAGTCTAAAGAGGAGCTGCTTCCTCAGTTAAAAGAGCAGTGTAAACTTGACCTCAGCATTGACAGGTAAGATTCTTTGCTTTGCATAGTTCAGAGGACTGTTGATACAGTTTCCCTTCAGGTAAAATGAACATGTGTACAAAACAGCATGTATCTATTTATCTCTGTGTGGTCAGGGTTCGCCTCAGGAAAAAGACGTGGAAGAATCCGGGCACAGTGTTTTTGGATTACCACGTTTATGAGGAAGACATCAGCATTTCGTCCAACTGGGAGGTTTTCCTTGAAGTCCTTGATGGTAACTTGTGTTTTTCACTTTCTTTTAAACATTGCTTCACTATGCGGTTTTTCTTTGGGTACCTCAACTACCTTATTTTAGTTTTGTTCTGTTCTAATAATATAAACTTTTTCTTTAAAGGTATAGTAAATAATTTCCTTTAAGGTACAGAAAACAAACATTAAATCATCTGTTTCCAGGGGCTCAAAAAACAGATTGTTGAATTGTTAACATGCTGTGAAACGCCACATGGAGACAGATTAATAAATGACGTGTATTTGGTTCTAGAGTGAAGGAAAATTTGTTTTCACTGAAGTTTCATTTAAAGTGCAGTTGATTGATCCACAGCCTCTAATGTTTCTCAGAACCAGAGAAGATGAAATCAATGTCACAGTTGGCCGTTCTGACTCGGAGATGGAGCCCGTCTACAATGAAGCTGGGGCCTTTTCAGGAAGTGATTCTGGAGAGCAGCAGTGTGGAGGAACTCAAGGAGAAGGTTTGTCTGCTGCATGACAAATGTGTTTTACTCATAGCTTGTGTTCAGTGTTTAGCTGAGGGAAACTGTTGTATTCCTGTGTCTAATGTTTTTATTCTGTTGGCAGCTTAGTGAAATCAGTGGTATTCCATTGGAAAACCTGGAGTTTGCAAAGGTAGGTGGATGTAATTACCTGAAACCTGGGACCCGATTTTTCTAATATGTTTGTATTGATGACACTGCTATCTGGTCTCTGCAGGGTAGGGGGACATTTCCTTGTGATATTTCTGTGTTGGAAATCCATCAGGATTTAGACTGGAACCCCAAGGTGTCAACCCTTAATGTGTGGCCTCTTTACATCTGTGATGATGGGGCGGTGGTCTTCTACAGGTAAAAAAAAACAAACTGGGACAAGTCCACATTCAAATACAGCGTTTGTGTCTTTGGTATTTTTGTGAAATCATTTCATGAACAGAGAGGACTGTAGTAGAAGTCATAAGTCATGCATTCGCTCGGACTATTAAAAACTCAATATGTTTATGTGAGTTGAATTTTTGGCATCTAATATGAATTAGAGACAACTTTAATATTTGAACACCTAATCTCAATATCTAATATAAAGTACAAATGTACGCAAACTATACACATGGCTTTACAGGTTGGCTTTGACTCAGTAATGAATAAAACATGATATTGTTGCATTAGAAGCATTGTTGTTTTTTAGGTTTTTCCCCTAGCTTTTGACTTCTCATATTTATACATTTAATACCACAAATGAATCAGTAAATGTTTTCAGTCAAGAGGGTCTCAGTTTAGGATTGAAACTTAAATACAATCCCTGGCCACTTCATTAGTTACACCTATTCACGTGCTCGTTTACGCAAATATCTAATCAGCCAATTACATGTAAGCAACTCTGTCATTTTGGCTATGGTAGACACAGTGAAGATAATGGTCTGGTGAAGGTCAAACAGAGAATGGAGAACAGTGATTTAAGCGTGATTTCAATATGATGTGATTGTTGGAGCCAAACAGACTTGTCTGAAACTGATCTGGGATTTATTTGTTTTACAACCATCTCTTTAAGTTTACAAAGGGATGGCCTGAGAAAATTTAAAATATCCAGTTTCTCAAGTTCAAAAATAGCTTGTTGATGCTAAAACTTGTAGGAAGGCAACAATAACTCAAATGACTACATGTTGCAACCAACACCAAGGTAATCATGAGAGCGTGTGAGAAAAATGCAGCATGTCAAATGACACTAGAAGGCTACATGCTCACCAAAACTGAACTTTTGGTGGTGATGCGATGATGTGGGGATATTTTCTTAGCGCATATCATGGCTGACAAATTTGCAGCAGCTTTTTAATGCTGTCATATCAGTATTGACCAAAATCTGAGGAATCTTTCAGCACTTTGTAGAATCTACTGCATGAAGAATTAAGGCAGTTAGGAAGGCAAAGTGGGGTGGAAAGTGTACCTAATAAAGTGGCTAGTGAATGTATATTAAGTAATTAATCTTTTTTTTTTTTTTTATGTAATTTTCTGCCTATAATGTGGACATAGGTACAGGTAGTTGTATCTGTCTTTGCTGTGATGGTAAAAAAAATTGTTTTAATCACAAATCAATGCAGCTAATAAATGAGACCGCATGAGGTCAGTGCTGACAGGTCTGATTTCCATCACTGACTCTTTAATGACTGAAAAGGCAGTGGTACAAGTGCAGATTTGAGCTTTCTTACTATGTTCTGAACCAATTATGTTGTAATCCAGGCTTTAATTGTAAAACTGTATCTAGTAGTAGAGATATTTTAAAGAAAGCAGCTACTAAGCTTAAAAAAAAAGACTTCAAGTTTCAGTTCAGTTTACATGTTTTCTTTTTTTTTTTTTTCATTCATTCATTATTCCCTTAAAATTTTAAAACATGGCGACATCCATGGAGTTCTTCTAATGATCTTATTATATTAGGAGTATTTGTGACCTCCATCAATGTTTTTGTGCTCTTTTGTCTGCGCAGGGACAGCACAGAAGAACCTCTGGAGTTGTCAGAGGATGAGCGCAACGAGCTAATGAAGAAGGAAAGCAGCCGTCTGCTTAAAACCGGACACCGTGTCAGTTACTCGCCACGCAAAGAGAAGGCCCTCAAGATCTACCTGGACGGCGGCCCTGCAAAGGACCCAGGGCAGGACTGAGGCGTGGAGAAACACTCGTGGGTTATTTGTTTTGCCTGGGTGCTGCAGCAGAGCATCCAGGCTGCGGGACTCTGAATGTCGGGCCCGACAGTGACTTGAAATCGAGCAGCGCTGTGAGGATTATGTGCTCTCACCCTCCACCCTGAGCTCCAGGCTCAGAAACCCTATTGTGCACTATAGTGTATTGTACTGTAAAGATTAAAGGGAAGTACAAAAGCTATTTGGATGCTGTATAGACAAATCAATTAAAAGTGAAAGCTTCAGGGATGGATGCGGAGAGTCTAGGACTGTGAAACCGGTCTGGGAGGCATCCATCCTGACTATTCAAGGCTCCAGTCTACTTTTACATCAGGCTCTTTCACTGTCCTCCCCGTCACTGTGTGTTCATCTCCGTGTTTTGGACAATAGTGTTGATTATGATTCATCCGTGGCCGTCTTGTAAATCCATGTGCTCACACTTTCTGAGCACCACTTTGTTGGAGAAATCAATCTGAATCATCTTACGTTGAACATCTTCCTTTAAATTAAAAAAAAAACAAAAAAAAACTACTTATCCAGCCTTCCTCAGTCTCACCTCTTCTGCCGAGACAAACCTCACTCACTCAGACTGCCTGACAAATTGAGAAACCATTCATTCTCAAGAATTGATGAATTGAAAAAGCAACAATTAATAAATTGTAAACTAAAGTTGTTTCTCCTCTAATGCTCCTATAATGCCAGAGTAACGTGTTGATATGGGTTGTCTTTACTGCTGCTCTATGTGCTTTATAGGAGCTCTGCCTCTGTCACATCACTTCCACTAGATGTAGTGATACATAGGCTATCAGTCCTTTTTAAAACTTAATATAATAAAACAAAACCAAGTAGACGATGTTAAGAATCTCCTTGTTTTGTTGTTTGTTTGTAAATTATTATTTTGCTTCAGACTTAATCATTTAGAGAGGTCTTGTGAAGCACCAGGCACTCATCTGTTGTCTGCATTAACCTTTAATTTAGAAATTGGATATCTTTATCTGTTTCTTGCACCATGTGAAACTTGCAGTACATGTCTCGTGTCATCCGTGTGTGTGTGTGTGTGTGTGTGTGTGTGTGTGTGTGTGTGGTGTGAGAGGAGAGAGCTCTCTCTGGGTGTTGGGCAAGAGTCAGAGGTTGGATTTTTGGCGCTTCTACCTGCTGCTGCTTGATAGACTGACACCAGCGGGTGTAGAAAGCCTGCTGGACTCAGTCTGCCTGTGCAACTGCTCTGAGGACTAAAGCTCAGCATCACGGCCTCCTTTCCGGGCCTCTGATGCTGCCACCAGCTATTCACTGTAGAAATGCCAATATCAGAAGAGAACCTTTTTTTTGTTGTTGTTGTTTATTTCTTTGAGATTTCAGATCCTGTGTGGAAATAGTTTAAGATGATTTTAGAAATGAATTAAAGTGCTTTTTTCAGAACTGCAGTTTTCTCTTACTGCTAACCAATTCATAAAAACACGTTAGGATGTTATACTAGCTGTACTTCCAGCTTGACACATTTTTTTTTTCTTTATAAAAATTTACACTGGATGCCCTTCCTGCTGCACTGTGACCCCTTGAGGCTGGGTTTGTCACTTACTCTCAAACCCTGTAAGGTGAATTTGTCAACCTCTACACTGCAGAAAATCCACCCATTTTCTTCATCTTATCAAATCCATGGTCATGGTGGAGACTACCCCAGCTGTTATAGTGCGAGACGTGTGATACTTGGAGTGACAGGCCACCATTCACGCTCACAGTCACCTACGGCTAATTATGTAAGGAAGCTGGAGAACATGCAACTCTTGGATTTTAACCCAGGGCCTATGCTTATGCTATGCTAACCACAGCACCACCGTGCCACACAACCGAGATGGTGCAGCTCGTCCACACGGACTTAAACATTTTTGTGGGAGGAAAAGGTGTTAGAGTACCCTGAGTGGTGATTTGGAAGAGTTTACCAAAACACAAACCCGTACTGGGATATCACACTTCTTTTATATTATGGAATATATAATGTATAAAACGTTGCTCGGTCTTACTGAGTACTTTCAAATGGAGTCTGCATTCTGGTCAATCTTTAATGATCATCCTGATATCTGATCAGGGTAGTTCCAGCCTTCAAATAGAGAAAAGAGGAGAAAAAAAGAAAGTTGCTTTCCCTCCTGAGCTCAGGTTTTTGTACTTGGTGAATGAGCGATTATAAAGTACATTTGATGGTGGTTTATCAGTTTATTGATTACATGGCATTTTGTTATGAATCCCATACTAGGAAGCAGTAAATTACTTCAATTTTGGTGTAATTAATATTCAGTATGTATAACAATCCCAGCAAAATGATTTGCAGGGTAACTTGACTGCATGAGACTCTACATTATTTGTTTTCCTAGTTTCTGTGTATTCTGCTCAGATGACCTGAACACACAGCATCACTGCAGTTTAATTTAGCATCTCACAGGTAACATTTCACCATGGATTCATCAAAGAAAGGAACAACTGTATAATATAGATCACAAAAACATTGGGTTATGTTCTATGTCGTCTCTGCAATGTAAATGTTGAGGGCTAGGTTGTGAGAAGAACACATCTGTGGGGGAAAAAAAGACTTTCTCAACTTAAGAAACTAGTACAAGTTTCGAGCAGCTACAGTTAGAAAAGTAAACAAGCTTCTTAGATTTTAAAGACTCATTGGCAGCAGTTATTGAAATGTTAGCAGGAATAGAAGAAGCCACATACTGAAAATATGCCAGCATTATACGCAGAGCAGTTCTAACTACATGCCTACTGTTTTATTTTTCATACAGTGCATGAAGCAACTCCAATCTGCTGTGATCAGATATAATCAGCGAAGTGAGCAGCTTATAAAGTCTAGAGTTATTTTTATTTTGCTGTCGAGGGTAAGAAAGTAAATTGTCGTTTCAAGACAGGCCTGCAAACGCACACTCTTCCTGTTTTTTCTTTCATCACGATTTACATACAGAAGAATGACAAATTAAAGGCAAAACCAAAATAAGGCCGTTCTGTTTAAATGACCAACCAGAGTAGCCTCAGCGTGCCCTGAGATCTCCGGAGCTCTGCTGCAGGGATGAAACCTCTTCCCAAAAGTTATTCCCTCGTTTAGTATTTAAATGATGATGGAAAGCCTAACGTGAAACTTCAACAAGGAAGATCTGCTCATCAACCTGTGTTAGGCTGCTTTTTGTTCTCTGCATCACTCCCTCTAGTCCAATCATCTTCTTGTCTGCCTTCTTTGAGCCAATCAACCTCCACTTTCCATGGTTTAAAACTGTGCTGTCTGTCATTCTCCCTTTCAGACTCATTTGTGCAACCACCCCCATTTCCACCTTACAGACACCTCAGTCAGCGCTCCAACCAAGCTTCGTCTTCATCTTCGCCACCACCAGGGTCTAGACTCTTGGGGGTCCTGCCCTAAATCCTATCACCGCCGGGTGATAGGATTTAGGGTAATTATGTAATCTTGGAAGAGAACCACTCCCATCATGGTGGACATGTTTCATCCTAGGATAAAGGAGATTACACAAACAAATTCATATTGATTTCGAGCAACCCGACAATCCAAGGGGACATGAGCCATGCCAGGAAAACAGGGGCAGGCACTTCATCACCCCACTGTGATGACTGCAACAACAAAGAAATGAAGCTGCATCAAAGAACTTGCCAAGTAGGTGTTTTACAAAGTGGCTGTCTTCAAGTGCCTCTTGCCCAGAATTCCCTTACAAAGATTAAAGAATCATCAAACAACGTGCCGATGACACAACTAGCTCCTCAGGCTGTGGCTTGCTTTTTGCTTTGGACACTCGCTGTGGCGTTTTTCTTCTACGGAGGTGAATGGTTCAAATCATCCAAATACCAGCTGAGTCAAGTTTGGATAAGCCGCCAGTTTTTTTCCTTTCATGTGCCACCTGTCTGTATTTCTAAAATTTTAGTCTACATATACTGCCATCCATTTCCCATGCCCTAAATATTTACTGCTTTGACAGAAGCCGGCAAATAGAAAGTGCTCTTTGCAAAGAAAAAAGAAAAAAGCTCAGAAGTCTGTCTAGCTTTTTACAAGGCAATGTTAATAAATCGAGCCGAGCCTAAAGTATGTAGTCTATCTCTGAGTACAGCGTGTCTGCCAGGTCCTCTTCACTCGAGTCCTCTCCTTTCAGGCACATTGACCCTCTTCTGTGGAGGAAAAAAAAAGAGAATACTACAGCATCATACATACATAAAACTTTAATATTTTTGGGGTACCGGTATTTTAATCTGTTTTATGTGATTATATGTACTGCACTCACCCCAGGTCTTGACAGTGGAGATCTCCTGCACAGGGGCAATATTTCCTGGGTCCCTCATCTTGCGGGCCCCAGGACAACAACTCAGTCAGGTGGTTTGAGGCACCAAAGCAGCGCTCACGTTCAATAGGCTTGGCCGAACAGACGGGGAAGAGGAGGACTAATCACCACACAAAACAAAAACAAAGGTAAGTTCTCTGGGGGTGTGTAGGTAGTGACTGATAAACACATGCTGTACTACATACCGTTATGGAAAGCACAGCAGAGGTCTGGGCTGCAGTCAGTCTGGTATTGACAAGTGCTTCCGGCCTCTCCCTTGGTTGCATTTTGGCTGCACTGGCCCCACACACAGAGCTGTTCGCCACAGCACTCTGCATCCTTAGTGCAGGACTAAGAAAAGTAGCATTTGAGCAAACAGCCAACAATTCAGCAGGCAGCCCTTCTCCTAACACAGATGCTTTAAAAGAACATGCACCTCCACTGTAACAACACTGAGATTCCTGGGAGAATTACATTATACATGCTTCCTTTAGGCAGTATCATCAGAAAGCACAGGATACATTTTCATTGCTGTGCAGATGACACCCAGCTCTATCTGTCCATGAAGCCAGATAACACACACCAATTAGTTAAACTGCAGGAATGTCTTAAAGACATAAAGACCTGGTCGACCTCTAACATTCTGCTTCTAAATTCAGATAAAACTGAGGTGACTGTACTCGGCCCTAAAAATCTTAGAAATCCGGTTTCTAACCAGAGTCTTACTCTGGATGGCATGACCTCGGCCTCCAGCAACACTGAGGAATCTTAGAGTCATTTTTGACCAGGATATGTACTTCAATGCACATATTAAACAAATATGTAGGACTGCTTTCTGCCATTTGCACAATATCTCTAAAATTAGAAATATCCTGTCCCAGAGCGACGCTGAAAAACTAGTTCATGCATTTATGACTTCTAGGCTGAACTACTGTAAATTGTTTTTATCAGGATGTTCTAAAACTCCCTGAAAAGCCTTCGTGTGATCCAAAATGCTGCAGCAAGAGTACTGACAGGGACTAGAAAGAGAGAGCATATTTCTCTTATATTGGCTTCCCTTCATTGGCTCCCTGTTAAATCCAGAATTGAATTCAAAATCCTGCTCCTCACATACAAGGTCTTAAATAATCAGGCTCCATCTTATCCTAATGACCTTATAGTACCATATCACACCATTAGAGCACTTCACTCTCGCACTGCAGGCCTACTTGTTGTTCCTAGAGTATTTAAAAGTAGAATGGGAGGCAAAGCCTTCAGTTTTCAGGCCCCTCTTCTGTGGAACCAGCAGTTTATATTCAGGAGACAGACACTATCTATGCTCTTAAGATTAGGCTTAAAACGTTCCTTTTTGATAAAGCCTATAGTTAGGGCTGGATCAGGTACAATATAAAGTGCCTCAAGGCAACTGTTGTTGTAATTTGGCGCTGTACATATAAATTTGAATTGAATTGTATTGAGCACAAATGGCGTTAATTATTCTCCAATCCTGCTGACTTAAAGAATATATATAAATATATAAATGAGATCAGCAGGTCAGCTGATCTGTGATTGCAGTGGAAAGAGATCCTAATATCACATCTTTAAGACACTGCAAAGTCACAGTTTTCCACGTCAGCGACTTTGAGAAGACACAGATCCTGTCCTCTGTGCATTTATCCTCCCTCTACCCTTGTTTGGCAGGCTGCCATCATCTTCCACTGCTTTTTTCATACGTCAACATCAACACTAATATATCCAATTGAGACTCAGCTGAACAAGCAACACAGGTAGAACAGAGTCCTGAATAAAACCAATGAGATAAGAGGACTTTGATTTGAATCGCTTTTGTTCTCTATGTTCTCCGAGAGAGCAGATGGAAGGGAAGAGCTCATATTTAACCTGCCCCCCTTTCATGAGATGCTCACAGGACAGAGTGCTTGGAAACAGCACACTCCAATTACACTTGTGGACGCACTGCAATGCAGTCAGTGTGAAACCTCAGCAGGCTGGATGTAAGAGCGCATCGTGTTGTGCGTGTTGGAAAGCGTCAGACAGGAGAAACAGTGCGTTTTAGAGAAGAATTATGAAAACAGTGAAGACGTCCACAGAAAAGTCTCTTAGGTTGACTCACCATATCGAGCGCTTTACATGGCAGACACTTGGCATTATGTGGGTCGTGAAGGCAGTACCTTCCCTTTCCACAGTCATCGTCACTGATGCATCCCTAAATACGAGAGAGGCGAGACTACATCAGGCCAGCTCGTTTTTCTAATTACATTTAAATATTAAATATGGGTCTGACAGCTCTAGTCAGAGAAACCCTTAACTGAATACACATTCACAACACAGTACAGTTGAAGGTGTTGAAGCACAAAACATATATTAATGCGGCACCTTCTCTGGTTTTATTTATTATTTAGACTGACGCCTGACCTAGTTTTTCTGTTCTGTGTCTAACATCAAATCACCCAACAGATTTTGCCAAAATAAACGGTGAGACAGCGTGTAAATGTAGCAAGATGCTAACCACATAAATGGAGATTCTTTTACTCATACAGGAAAAACTAGGCTGATATTTTGGACTGATGCTTTTATTAGTTGCACTGTGACACCCCGAGCCACAAAACTTGAGTTATCAGAAAGCTACCCAACTGGATTTGACAGTTAATCACCATATGTCCAAAAGTGCTTGGTTACATAACCTCACTTTGTGTTTGCAGCTTTAGTCCTAAAGCACGTAATCATCACTTATTTAAAAATGACAAACCTAGTAGACCATTTGAGAATTGACATCTTTACCACTTATTTGTACACAGGAAAAGGGCCGAATGGAGACAAAAGTACGCTTTTGATTCGTTTGCTGACATAGTGCCAAGTCAGTGGCTGTGATGGTGCACCAAGACATTATGCAACCTCTTCAGTGATGATAACCGAGCAGCTGAAGGTCCTACAAAAGCTAGATTTCTTTTTGAACGTGCAGGTAAACAGGACGGGCTTACGTGATCGACTCTGTTCTCCAGGTCGTTAGAACTGTCGACTGTGGTAATGTTGTTTGTCTCCTGGGTGAAGATGGGACATACATTAAGTTTCAATCACAAGGGGAAACAAACAGTGCCTCACTTTACTTTACTGTTTCTTAGCCTACCTGGTCTTTATCAGTCACTTTATCAGAAGCATTTGCATTGTGAAGACTCGACTGAGAGTTCTCCTCATTTATCTGAAAGGATTTTGGAGAGGATCAAAGCCAGATTTCAGGAAAAAAGATGCATAACTCTGATGTTACTTTATTGCTGCATCTGATCTTCATTTCTGTCCAGAGATTGAAGTGTTTTAAAAAAAATACTTTCATCATACAACCCACTGAGATCCTACATACTACAGGCAGTTAGGTAATGCTATATGTCATGTAAAAAGCTGAGTGAGAGGTGCAACTGGCTGCTTACTTGGTGAAACGAGTCCTCGGGCTTTTGCTGTGGATCCTCTGGCAGCTGCTCCACTTCCACAAATACGCTGTCCGGCTCCGCTTGTCCCTGTGCAGAGTCATTCTCCAGGATGTGACTAATGCCCGGGTCCACTATCTCAGGGAGGATGCCATTGCAGACTGCTGTGACAGCCAAAACGAGCAGGATGGCTGGCACCATGCTGCTGCTGAGGATGCTGCTGCTGCACTCCGAGGAGGGTGTGGCAGTGATGCTGAGAAACACAAACAGCGTCACCACAGCTGATGTTTCCGTCACTGCAGGGTTTTTCCATCAAACCTCCACATTCATGACGGCCCCTTAACAGGTGAAATAACAATAGAAATAATACATAAAATGAAAAATAAGCCGACTTGATAATGTGCGCATTATTTTAATTGTGTGTTACCAACTTAACAGCGCACTTCAAACATAGTTCCGGCCAGGTTTAACCACTATTCGAAGTCAATAGGCGAGGTAAACAGTGAGTAAGCGTAGCCCAGGTAAACAGAGACGAGGTTTTTCTTCTCTGCCGTTAAAAACAAAAATAAAATGGAAAAACACACATCAAACTTGACTTTTTTTTTAAACGCAGGTGTGCTTGCAGTTTTACACAGAAGCTGGTGATGTAAGCGGAAGTATACTTTAGCTGCTAAAACAGTTACGAAAAATTGTAAACTGTCATCATTGAGCCCTGTTCTCAAAAACGGACATTCACTCTGTGAAGCTGAGAAAGTTTTCAAAACATGTTTAGCGCCATCTTCTGTCGGTAGGGAACACGACATCATGTGGTTGACTGCGGCTAACGGACTAGCATTAGTTTATGTTAGCTAACTACTGACAGTATCGAGAACAAAGAGGAAAACGAGGACACTAAAACTAAAAATCAGTTTTGTGCTGCCCCTGGCTGCAACAATGAGTTTTCCATTAAGAAACTCCACCAGGGCAGGACCTCCAGACCTCCCTCTCCCTAGCCACCTCCTCCAGCCTTTCCGGGTGAACACCAAGGTGTTCCCAGGCCAGCTGAGAGATATCATCTCTCCCGCGTGTCCTGGGTCTGCCCTGTGGGCATACCTGGAACACCTCACCCAGGAGGCATCCTAGTGAGATACCCGAACCCCCTCCACTGGCTTCTTTCAATGTGGAGCAGCAGTGGCTCTACTCACGTCACTACCCACAGTCTTCAGCACGACTGATCGGTACAGTGTCCGCATCACTGCAGGGGCAGCACCAATCCATCTGTCAATTTCCCGTGCGTAAAGTAAATAAATAAATAAATAAAATAAAAATAATCCCTGGACTGTCCTGTAGTTGCACACATTTTTTGACAAAATTCACCTACTCACCTATTGCCATCGACTTTAACATTTAACATGCTGACTGATGCTTGAAGTGTCTGAGATGCAGCTTTTACATCTGCTACATCCTGAAAGCACACTTGTAGCTGTACCCAATGACAAGAGGATGATTATTATTATTACACACTCCTAACACTAACTCTAACTGACTCTAACTAACTCTGCATTTCTGTTCTGCAGCCTTTGGTTCTTCAGCTCAAACTCTTGACATTTCTCCTGCGGTTGTTGTTTGGCTTCCATGTGTTTGTTTAGCTGATATTGCTTGTAGTCATTTTCTATTTCAGTTATCAAGTGGGCATCTTTCAGCTTTTCTTTAAGCTCTGCCACTTTCAGATGCATCTTTCTCTCCATTATTTCATATTTGTGCTCCAGCTGTTTAGGTTTTTTGTTTTCCTCCAGCTGTGCATAGTGGCTTTTTATGTTTTCCACCTCCATGTTCTCTTTCTTCAGTATTTGGTTTTCCTCCTCCAGATGTTTGTTTTTTTTCCTCAAGTTGCGTTTCTGAATCGGCAAAGGTATCAACATGAAGGAAATTCCTTCTTTTGTTGAGGAGTCCATTGAGGCAACCCCTCAACATGTAAGTACTCTCTCGCAGTTTGCAGTTTTCCCTCGGAGATCTCGTTGGGATTAGCACAGTTATTTCGTGGGTGTCTGGGGTTATTGTTTCTTTGGGACATGGCAGCAAACTAGAGATTTTCCAGTCCGGTTTTACATCCTTACATAGCACTGAATCAGCCATTTGAAAAAATTTTAATTACATATTTTTAGCTACTGATGCTGGTGACTGTCTTGTTCTTGTGCTTTTAGATTTGACAGCTGCGTTTGATACAGTGGATCGTGCCATTTTACTGTGGGCATAAGAGGCACAGCACTGGAGTGGTTCAGGCTCTACTTGGCAGAGTGAACTTTTTGTGTCAGTCTCTGTGACCATGTGTCGTCCTCCGCTCATCTCTTCTGCGGTGTCCCACAGGGCTCAGTTCTAGGGCCCCTCCTCTTTTCTTTGTGTCTGCTCCCTCTTGGTTTTATATTGAGAAAACACAGCATTGCATTTCACTTTTATGCTGATGACTGTCAGATCTATGTCCCTCTAAAGAAAAAAGGCACATATTCCGTACAGCCATTACTTCAGTGTCTTGATAACATTAAGGCTTGGTTGTCTCTTAAGTTTTTAAAAATCAATGACAAAAAGACTGAGGTGATGGTTTTTGGTAGCCCCACTGAGACCCCCAATGTGTATTTAGATTCCTTGGCCCTGTATAATAAGCCAACTGTCACAAACCTGGGGGTCAAAGTGGACTCTGAACTGAAGCTTGACGGTCAGATTAAGGCAGTGGTAAAATCTAGCTTCTTTCCGCTGAGGCAGTTGACTAAAATAAAACCAATTCTTTCATGGCAGCACTTGGAGACAGTTATAGAATAGAATAGAATTCAACTTTATTGTCATTGCACATGTCACAGGTACAGGGCAACGAAATGCAGTTTGCATCCACGCCTTTGTTAGCACTCGGCTGGATTACTGTAGTGCACTTTATATAGGGGTCAGTGCTTCATACATTACTCATCTACAGAGGGTGCAAAATACTGCAGCTTGTCTGTTATCTAACACTCGAAAGTGTAAGCACATTTCCCCTATTTTAGCTTCACTTCACTGGTTGCCCATTCCTTTTAGGATCCATTTTAAAATTCTTTTATTTGCTTTTAAAGCCCTCCATAGCCTATATCTCTCTGTGTTGCTACAGCCTTATACAATCATCAGCTCTCAGGTCAGCTGATCACCTGTTCCTGAATGTAAACAGGACTGAGCGTAAACTTAGAGGAGATCGTGCTTTTTCTGTAGCAGCTTCAAAACTGTGGAACAATCTGCCTTTAGAGATTAGACAGGCCTCTTCTCTGCCTGTTTTTAAATCAATTCTAAAAACCCATTTGTTCACCCTGGCCTTTGACACCACTTGAGATGTTGGTTTTTTTACTTGACTGCAGTGAGCTGATGATGTTGGTTTTAGTGAGATGTTGGCCTTTATTTTAGTTGTTTTTGTTGATTCTATGATGTTTTATGTTGTTTTTTATATAGGGCTGTTTTAATTTTTATGTATTATGTGTTTAACTTTTTTTTGTAACTTTTATTCTATTGTTCTTAACTTATTTACTGTACAGCACTTTGGTCCTGTGCTGGCTATTTTAAAGTACTTTATAAATAAAGTTGGATTGGATTGGAGTGTAACTAGATTCTGTCTTCTATCTTAGCGATAAGACGAGTGGAAATCCTTCTTGGACACTAGTTGAAAATGTGTAAAAATGCTTCTTCTCAGTACATCTTCGCAGGAGAAGTTTAGTTAAAGTTTGACGGACACAAAAACACTGAGGGTCAGACTGAACGCGGGTTCTTTATAAGCATTTCTTCTGATGACGTCACAGTTCGATGGCTCTTTGATCTCAGTGAGTTTGCAATGTAATTGGCTTATTCATACCACGTGACATTAATGAGTCTAATTCATCCAGTCATTGACCTAATGTGTTTAACTATTAGAGGTAAGCCACGTACTTTGCAAAAGTATTAATAAAGTTTCCCTCTGTGTCATGAATAATGAAGAATCCCAAACTCCCGCGCTACTCACCAGACACCTGCTTCAGAAGTCATCATTCCATTCAATGGGCATTATTAGCAGAAATCAGCCCCATAGATATGGGCCAGTAGTGCCTTCTACACCTGCTAGTTTGTTCAGAAGGGTGTTCAGATCATCATTCAGATGGAGGATCCTTAACAGGAGCCAGTGTGTACGGGTAAGACCATTTAAATGGACAGCATTAACAAAGTGACTATGAAAAGTCCATCCATTCGCTTCCGAATATCCTTTCCAGGGTCACGGGGGCGCTGGAGCCTATCCCAGCTGTCATGGGGTGAGAGGCAGGGTACACCCTGGACAAGTTGCCAGTCTGTCGCAGGGCTAACGCACAGAGACAGACAACCAGTCCCACTCACATTCACTCCCGCATTTACACCTATGGGCAATTTACATTGATCAATTAACCTGTCCCCACTAACTGGATGTCTTTGGACTGTGGGAGAACTTTTAAGCAGTTTGTATAAGCTAAATGCTTATGCAACCTGTTGCAAGAGCTTGGTCTGCACAGCTGGCAAAAAGTCAGACTTGTTTCCGGTGGGTGTTGGACTCTGTCAGGGACAGGGACAAATTCCTGCCCCAAGTGGAGGAGTTTAAGTATCTTGGGGTCTTGTTCACAAGTGACGGGAGAAGGCTGCAGTGATACAGCGTCTGCATCACTGCAGCCGCTGTATCAGTCTGTCGTTGTGAAGAGACAGCTGAGAGTAAAAGACAAGCTCTCAATGTACCGGTCGGTCTACATCCTTAACCTCACCTGTGGTCATGATCTGTGGATAGTGACGAAAAGAATGAGATCACGGAAATAAGCGGCGGAAATGAGCTTTCTCTGAAGGTTGATGAGTTCGGCCATCCAGGAGGTGGGTGGGGAGAGGGAGGTCTGGGCTTCTCTGCTTAGGCTGTTTCCCCGCAAACCGGCTCGGGATAAGCAGATGGATGGATGGATGTACTTGTAAGCAATAAAAAAATACTTTTACATCATTTTATAGATTATATAATTTACATTTACTTCCATCTAGAAAGTCAGCATATATTTAATTTGTGTTTGTATTTGGTGGAATCAATGTAAAAACAAAAATTAAAAATACAAATCTAATAAAATAATCATTATGTACATTAAAATGTAAAAAAATAAAATAAAGATGTGTCACACATTGGCCCTAAATCTTTCCATATGACTGGGTAGCATTACTAATTTAATTAGTATTCTTTCTTTTTTTTGCTTGACTGCATTTTGATGATTAATTATGTGCACTATTCGGCTTCTTCAGTAGGATTATAGCTTTTAGGCAAGTAAAAAGTCTAAATAAAATTTGACACTTTGCCAAGCAATTATCCAATAACAAAGGTTTTGTTTAAGACTACCAACATTTAAACACCCGCTTTGGATATTTGAATGTTGGTAGTCTTGATGTAAGAGTCACACAAGTCAGTCATGACAAACGTAAACCCCTCGATTTCCAGGGGTACGATCGTTGTGACATCAGTTTTGGCAGTAATAAATTTGTTAATACTTTTAGCTAAATTTTTTATCCATAAATGTAAGTTTACTTATAAAACACCATATTTCTGTCATTTTCTTAAGGATGTGGAATTGTACATCCAATCAGTATCAGACTCCACCAACAAAAAAGCTCTTAAAACATCATATATATGTGAATTTTTGTGTGTATCCATATAATTATTTTTTTTTACCCCTGGTTTTGTGTGTTCATGTTCTGTTCTTTTGTATACTTCATCTGTTCGTATGTTGTATACTCACTGTTTGTCCAATAAAGTTCTTTAAAAAAAAAAAAAAAAAGGCAAGCATTAAAATAAAATTTAAAAAAGACCAGTTTTGATAGACATTGCTTTCTTGGGCTCGCCACAAAACGTCCTGCAAAAATAAATGAATATATAAAAAAGGAGTCACACAATAAAATAAATAATTTAGTCTTGTCTTCATTTTTCTTTCAAAAAAGTCTCCCCTGAAATGACTAATTTTGTTTAAGAGCTATTAAAACAAATACAACAACAACAACACGCACAAAAAAATCACTCTGATCCAAGAAACTGACAAAATATGTCTTCATCTCAAAGTTTTCCACAAACAGAACTGCAAAATGGGCTTATTGTCAGGTCAAATGTGTGATATATGTGTGACAGAAATCCACACTGCACACTGATGTGGCAGTAACAAGCAACCTGTCAACCAACCCCGGTGTTCACCGGTCCAGCGTACCAGTGGAAACCCGCTCAAACAGAAGCGTGAGACGTGGTAGTTTTCTTTCTATTTCAAAAACAGGCCACAAGATGGCGCAACGCACTTTAAAAATAAACCTATATCCGTCCTTGCCGCCTATTTTAAGCCTTTTTTCAAATGGTTTGCTCACAGGTTTTGTCCACGGTGCTGTGGTTTTGTACATTTCCTGCTGACAAGCTGCAAAACATGACCCACAGTGTTGACTAAGTGGAGTTTCTGGCGCCTCGTAGTCTCGTCTTCCACCCGAATAACTTTTTTGATATTTACAGGTTTAGTTAGATGTGTTTAGTTAGTGTATTTGGATCTTCCTCAGTAATAATGACTTAATCATCTTTTTAAATAAAAGCATTTTTGATTTGAAGTATTTATTTACGTTGGTAATCCTTTAATATTCAGGGGTGGATCCAGTGTGTTGTGCGGGCAGCTCTCACCTGCTTTCTGCGCAGACAGCAGGTGGTCGGCGGAGCGGTGCCCTTCCCTGAGAAAGTGTGGATTAAACAGCAGCCACAGGCGCTGTGCCCACGTGGGATGTGTCCCACGTTAGAGCACCGCCCCTTAATCGCTGGACGCAGCTGCACAGAAACTACTGCCTGTCAGTCTGATTTAGGACGCACTTTACTTTCCACAGCAGTCCCGCAGCTCGATTAACCGAAGACTCAGGCAGAAAGGCGCACAAGGTAAGTTCTGCTCTTTCACGCTGTGTACGTTTCTGATGTCATTAGTGCCAGCTGTGGGAGGTGTGACCGTGAGACACCTGATAGAAGTTTTTGATCCTGTTAAGCAACGCGATCAAAGTTAGCAGTTATTACACCGGGAATGAATGACAGGCACGCTGTTAGCGAGAAATCCAGGATTCACTCCAGTCATTACTTTGTATGCTGTTTCGTTTGTTTACTGATTTATCCACGATCACTGTTTCTCATGTCGTTGGAGCTTTCTGAACTGGTGCCGAAAACTGAAGCGTGATCATATCGCTTCCCGGTTGAAGGCTGCCTGAGAGCAGTCAGACATCTGACAGAGGCTCGTTCCTATTCTCTGATAACAAAAAAGGTTATCTGCACTTCGCCCAGCCTACTTTAGTTTAGTTTTGTTTGTTTTTGGTGCTGTTGTGCTGCTGTAAGCCATAAATCGTGTGTAGTGTGCCAGCCTGTCAAACATGACTCCAGGGACCTTTATTTAAAACCCGGAATGAGATCTTTTCTATGCATCGAAGTTCAAAAAGGTAAAGCTGCTGGTTAGTTAACTCTTCCTCTCATAACCACCTACTCAGTGGCTTCTAGACTCTAAATACCACCTCAGGCTTTATTTATTTTGAGCTGCACACCGACATACGTTGCATTATAAAGAAAGGTGTGGTGTTGGCAGCCTTTACAGGCCGGCTACTAAAAAGAAGCTCAATGAGAGGCAGAAGCCACCTGTTAATGTTTTGCAGTGTAACTACAAGTTAATACACAGCTGGACCTAGGATCTAGCAGGTCTTCCTGATGAAGCAGGAAAAAGCCCTTCAGCCTAGACTAATTTGTTTATACTTCTTCCATGTGT
The DNA here is from genome assembly GCF_057381915.1 of Diplotaxodon limnothrissa. Classification (NCBI taxonomy): domain Eukaryota; kingdom Metazoa; phylum Chordata; class Actinopteri; order Cichliformes; family Cichlidae; genus Diplotaxodon; species Diplotaxodon limnothrissa. Next base: position 20,844,627 of record NC_140596.1, read on the forward strand.
TTCAACATACTGCACGAGCTCGCCGGCTGCTATGTTTCATATGGCTTGGGAGATGATTCATGAGACACAGTTTTCTGGAAGCTCTAAAGAGTCATACAAATAGCGGTAGCGCTCCTTCCCAGTGCTGTGTGAGCAATCATTTCCTGTGTAGTTTAAGAATGTGAAGTTTAGATACAGCTTAGGTTTGCCCATCGAACTGTGAGAATGAAAGATTGCTGTACAGTGCTGTACAGTGCAGCGAGGAATGCCCAAACCTCTACATTGGAGAGACCAAACAGCCACTTCACAAGCGCATGGCACAACACAGAAGAGCCACCTCCACAGGACAAGACTCAGCAGTCCATCTGCATCTTAAGGATAAAGGACACTCTTTCGAGGATGCCAATGTTCACATTTTGGACAGAGAGGACAGATGGTTTGAAAGAGGAGTGAAAGAAGCCATCTATGTCCACTGTGAGCGACCATCTTTGAACAGAGGCGGTGGTTTACGACACCAACTCTCTGCCATCTATAATCCAGTTCTGAGATCTCTCCCCAGACGCCTTAACGCCCACTCACATCCTGGGCCATCTGATCTCAGGAATTCGCATGATAAGGTGGGGCCAGGTTTCACAATGAACTCACCTGAAACTCTGGCTGATTGGGACCCACACCCAGTTTCACACCTTGGCTCAGACGATTAGAGGATCATCAGGGGGTCCTTTTGTCCCTCTGTGGGGGGTTACTCCCACTAGGTTTATATCTGGGACTCTCCACCATTTGACCTTAGAACTGAAGAAGCTTCTCGGATGAGAGGTGAAACGTCTAAAAGTAACTTAAAGAAGTCCAGACGCTTTTCTTTGCAAGCTCCTTTGACTACGATGACCTGGATGACTGAGAACCTTCACAGACAGAATGAAAGATTATTCTCCAGCATGGAAAGAGTGTTTTTTTTTTTGTTTGTTTTAATCCCTGCTGGACTTTATATTTTATAGTAAACAACCTCTTTCTGCATCAACATCGAAGTGCGACCGCAGAATTCTCCTCTCGCTCGAATTCCCCTTTCATTTACCCTTTTTTGGCTTCATGCATTATGATGTAAAATGCGTTGGAAGTAACAGTAAACTGTATATTCTTGTCTCAGTGGCTTTGACGCTCGTGCGCCAAACATGGTGAGCTATGACAGATTCATCTGTGATTCCTGGTTGTCTCCTTTTAGCACTGAAGTGTACTGTACATCTGAAAGAATACACAAACATCAAGCAGCAATAGGGGCTGTACGTCAGATTCTTGAACCATTGTAACACATGAGGAACCAGTGCGATAAACTGACTGGTGAAACGGAAGCATACAAACGTCCCCATTTGTAAACTGCCACTTTACTGTTGAAAAAATGAGTGTGACAGGGTTCAGTAGCTTACATTGCAAATTCCCATGGCAGCATTTCATTTTTAGTTTGCAATTACCAGCTTTACTGGAGTTTAACCTAACAACAGTCCCTGGAGGTTCAGTGAGTGCAGAAAGCTGCACAGCCCCCTTGACTCATGGTGCCAACTGAGGAACTACAGTTTTATGGTCCTTATGAAGGATCTAAAAGAAACGTTATTTAATAGACCAAAGTCTATCTTTAGTTTCAGGATAGTTATCAGGGTTTTAAGACCTTTGCCTGACAAAACAGGTCAATTTATATACGCACAGTGGGTGGCATGGTTGTGTGATGGTCAACACTAGTAAGCGCTAGTAATCACCTCACAGTAAGAAGAGCCTGGGTTTAAATCCACTGGCCTGAGCTGTGGCTCATGCTCGGTGATCAGAAGGCTGGTGGTTCAATCCTTGATTCCTCCGCTCCACATGCCAAAGTATTCTTGGGCAAGATGTATCTACTGGAGTGTAAGTGTGTGAATGCTAGACTGTGGGAAGAAAAATTCCCTTTAACAGGAAAAGCCAGGCTCACCGAGGGCCAGCTATCTGCGATGACAGGTTGGGCTGAGGGAAGGAAGACAGCACAAAAAACCTGCTCTGGAAGAGAGATTAATAACTAATGATTAAATAAAAAGTGGTGTGAAGCACATAGTGGGTGAAGAAGGTGAGTGAACACGAAACATTTAGTGCATTATGGGAAGCCCCTGGCAGCCTAGGCCTATTGCAGCGAACTAAGGGAGGATTCAGGGTCACCTGATCAGGGTCATGGTCAAGCTTTGATAGAGGCCGCAAGGATCTTTGGGGTGGAACAGGGTTGGTGAGCAGTTTCTAGATCTGTGCAACAGGGGCTTATCTTGCAGGTGGTGTGCAGGCATCCAGGTGAAAAATATGAAGTCAGGTTGAGTTGAAGGGAAATTTGCCCCCTGCTCCCTTAACGAGTTGCCACAGTGGATGGCTTTCCTCCATTCCTTTTTTAAAAAATCGTTTCGTTCCTTTTTTAGTATTAATGATTGGTGAAACTGTGGGACTTTTGAGTCATATTAATGATTGTGAAGGTCGTGATTGTGCTAATACATTTCACAGTTCATGGTGTTTCGACCCAGTTCTGCCTCTGAAACAGTGTTTGTTGCTTGGTTAGGATTAGGTTAGATGGTTACAGTCATCAAGACATCTACTTGTGAGCTTGTCGAGTATTAAAATCACTGAATGTCTTTGTGAACTGAATTGTTAAAAATATGTGAGGTACAGTAAAAACAATGAGTTTCACACAGCCTGAAACACTACAAGTGGAAGCTTGTAGTCATTATTGCCAGGGAGGTGTTGTAAACTTTCTCCTTCCTCTCTGCAATATGTTTCCTTCCTTGTTCCACAGCATAAAAAACAGGCACATGTGTCCAGGCATCAGCTACACTAAAAGAGACAGGAGCTCTGGGAGATAGGTGCGGCCCGTCGTTCCGTGTGGTCTGCTGCTTAATCATCTGCGCCATGGTTAAAGTTCCCATTTGACTCGTAGGAGTCATCTCTGCCACTTCAGGTCAGCTTAAAATAGGACAGCAAACAAACACATTTCTGCTTCCCCATTTCTACATTGCAACATTGGCACATATCGCATATAAACACAGTTAAGCTGGAGCCACTGAAGGACCGACACAGCTGTAGTAATTTTACTGCGGTGCGGTGCATCACCTGAAGCGTTAGCCTGATGGTACCAAACTCTGACTCTTATTGGGTTGAACTTTGTGCAATTTTGTGGGTTTTTCTGGCGCTAATCTAGTTTACAGAGTCTCTTGTTTACATGTTTTTGCTTGTGACGATGTCCTTTCGTATCATGTGCTGTTTTCTTTTGCAACATGACACTTGTCTATTCCAAGACTAGCTTTCATGATTGCTGGCGTACAGAAGCTGCTGTTCCTGCCAGGCAGTGATACACGGCTGTACAAACCTTTAATGTGCCTCTCTGTGGTGTGAGTGGTCCAAGTTCACTGATATGTAATGTTAGGTTGTCGTGAGTCCATTTATTGGTTTATTAAGGAGACTGTAGGGACTTCTAATAACGTGTAGGTAGATGTAATAATTGCTCCTGTAAATTGTTGGTGTCAGTGCGACTCTTGATAAATTATTTTCTGATAGAGCCATGTGGAGAACACGCCTTGCAGGTCAAATGGGCCTCCAAAAAGCAGCCCCGAAGCTTCACAAGTCTGCTCCCGTTTGAGTGAATTTAGACCTTTCCCCCTCTGAAGTTGACTGATGTATACTGTGATCTGTCAGTCTTTCTACCTATCTCATGACAAATCTTCCTTTGTTTTTGCAATGCTGCCTGAACACGCAGCCAGATTTCTGAGAGCTGAGATAATACTGTGGAGCTTTGGGGCCTGGTGGAGGGCAGAGCCCACAGGCTGAAGTCCACATGAGTGCAATGTTTTCAGAGGCAAGCTGCCTGCTTATCAGGTCTACAGAGGGTTCCTTCCTGGTTTTCTTCAATCCAGTCTGTAATTACTGTTGCTGGCTGACGGCACTACAGTATGTGCATTTCCCAGCACTCCCAATGTTTTCCTTGTGTTGTCAGCTTCCTATTGTATCCTGATAGCCAGAAGCTCCGTGCTCTGCAGAAACAAATGAAGACAGTGCATTGACACTTGATCCAGTTTCTTACATTGTATTTATTGCCTTTAGGTTTAAAGCACAACCGTTTTCACATGGTGTTGTTCAATCACTGATTGTCTTACACTCAGTGAGTTAAGAGTATCTCTTAGAGATAAAAATGTTGATATTCTGTACTTATTTGCTGTCAGACTTCCGTGGAATCTGCCACTGAATTGATCTTTTTAACAAGCTTTGCCTGTGTAGCTAATACCCAGATATAGCTCGCTCTTTGACCTCCAAACAGTCTGCACTAGAGTCGGAACGATGTATCAGTTCACTGTTATTATTGGCTGATGTTTGCCTTTTGGAGATCCTGTCTTTCTCTCAACCATCAAGTTATCTAATGTATCTTAATAGGTTACTGTTCCCGTTAATAATTTTACATGTAAAAAGAAAAAAGGCTTATGAGCTAATGAGCTAATACTGTTGCACATGTTCAGAGGATATCCGTCCACTTATGACCACTAATCACAGATTGTGATAGGCTAAATGTTACTCACTGCACGCTCGCTGGGCAGGGATAGCTCAGTAGGTAGAGTGGCGGCCCCATGATCGGAAGGTCGGGGGTTCGATTCCCCTGAACAGCTACCCTGAGGTACCCCTGAGCAAGGTACCGTCCCCACACACTGCTCCCCGGGCGCCCAATGGCTGCCCACTGCTTCACTGAGTGAATGGGTTAAATGCAGAGAGGGATTTTCCCCACGGGGACCAATAAAGTACACTTTCTTCTTCTTCTTCTTAAAGTGGAAGTTGGAATATTTGACTGTGAATCAAACCTCCTTGATGACTTTTTTGGTGGGAGCACTGATGTCATTTTCTGGTCATGACGTAGAGCTAGATCTACCAGAAGCTTGGTAGTTCAGTCCATGGTTCTGGGTCTATGTTTGCTTTTATAGAGTCTAAAAGTGCGATATGAACACCAAAAATGTCATAAAATAAAATTCAAATAAAATTTGAATTTGAATTTGAAATGGTTTAAAATTGTTTTCTTATCAATTTTTGACATAGTCCATTAAATAGTTTTCGAATTTAACATCATAATTGAGTGTTTCTTAGTCTTAGACTAGCTAGTTAGTCTACTTTTCCCCCCCTTCGTTTAGTCGACTATGAAATTAATTGACAGGAACATCCTTAGTGTGCACATGTTTGTTTGTTTTTTATCTGAGTGGAGGTCTCTTCATTGAGAAACTGATACTGCAAACCTCAGCCACCACTAGGCAGAGGTGGGAAGTAACGAAGTACAAATACTTCATTACTGTGCTTAAGTAGAATTTTTATGTCTCTGTACTTTACTTGAGTAGTGATTTTTCTGACAAGTGTTTACTTTCACGCCTTACATTTTCAAAATGGCCTTGTTTATTTTGCTTTAAGTCATTTGAGGGAAGTTATTAATTCCTCACTGCGGGCCATTAAACATCACACCGATGTGAGCCTAAACAGCAACACAGGAAAGAAAATCCTGCTCGCCTATTAGTCACCAGGGGATGTCACGTAAAGATAGATGAAAGAGCCAAAATGGCATGGCATAGTCATGGGTTAAAGTGTTTTTATTTATTTACTTATTTTGCGCAACATTATTATTAGTTTTGTATTCACATTTTTGTTTAGTTGAAAGGATTTATGTTTGAAGCCTTGTAGTTTTCTCATGGTGGTTTTGAACGTTTGTTTTCCTTTCCTTCTTTGTTCATTTACCTCATGTGGTATATACACATCCACCCAAAGTCTATAACATCAACATGCAGATCATTTAAACTGCCAGTTCAACTAAGCAGACTCATCAAATCAATGAAGCCAAAGCAAACAGAAGTCAACTGACTTAAAGTAAAGAAAAAGGGTTGCCAGTAGGGAAAATAGTGGCCAGTGTGAATGCCATATCTATGAAAATTTAGAGAAAAAATTGATTCAACTGAATAATAAGGAAAAAACAAACAGACTGACACCATAAAGTCACAAGTAAATGAATCGTTGTTGCTTTTTCCCCCCCTCTTTGGTGCCATTTTTCCTTTTCCAGATACACAAGTATACAAAGGCCATACTACATAGGGTACAAAATATTTTGTTTATGCCTCTTTTTAAAAAATGATTTCTGGCTTTGCTAGTAACAAATTAACATGTTCCTGAGGGCCACAGACAAAGAAAGTATATATCTTATAGAGTAGTGTAGGAGGACATAAAGATTTAAAGATTTTTGTTGTGTAGGTGTTGCAGGTACACTTTCACATTCCTAAGATTCCTCCTTTATCATACTGAAAACTGATACCTGGCGGTGTCTCTCAAAGACACGTCAGTGCTTTCATTTTATATGTAGGACACTCAGTTGCATGCTCATCCGTACGCAGGAATGAGATAAAATGTTCTCACAGTACTGTGAAAAACAAAGTACATCGCATGATTCAGTAGCTTGAAAAACCACATTTAGCATCAAGAACCTAAAGTAATTGTTTTCTGTAGGATTGTGTCATTCTGTCAATTTGTTGTGGAGGAATTTTGTCCCACTTTTCTTTACAAGAATCTTCCAAATCAAATTTGGAGAGCTACCTGCTCCAGTGACCCAACATGAGAGCCGTGTGCTTGGGATCATTGTCCTCTTGCATGACCTAGTTTAGGCCAAGCTTACTGTTAGTCTTACATTTGATTCTCGAACAAGTTGTTATATAGAGGAGGTCAGGGTGGGCTCAATAACTCTAAGGTCCTGTGGCTGCAAAAAAACAAAAAAAAAAAAGCCTAAATCATCACCCCTCCACCACTTTGGCTGACAGTTGGTATGAGGTGTTTGTGCTGATATGCTGTGTTTGGTTTTTCCCAGATGTGGTGCTGGGAATTATGGTCAAACATCTTCACTTTGGTCTTGTCTCACCAAAGGAGATTCATCCAGAAGTCTTGTGGTTTGTTCAGATGCGACTTTGCAAACCTAAGCTGTGCTTACAAGTTCTTTTTTAAGAGGAAAAGAGCCTTTCTCTTGGCCACTGTTCCAAACAAGCATTTGTTGTTCAGGAGTTTTGTTTCTTTTCTTTCTTTTTTTTTTTACAACAAAATGATTGCACAAAGTACTGTGACATCACTGAAAATTTATCAGATATTAGTACTTCCTGGATTGATAATTAAAACAAACAAACCAAAGCTATTTCTATATAAAAACCAGCCTTTTTACAATTAATCACTTCCCTTGATCTTCTCAGGACTAAGGTAGTTTCACTTAATTATACTCCTTTCTAAACACACAGGAAACTTAAACCTACATGCAATCAAAATCTCCAATCCTATTAAGCATTATATGGTTAGACATAAGACGTGTATGGCGTGTGTGCATGTGCGTTCAGCCTGCTTCATCTGTCATTAGTTATATTTTTTACAGCTGCTTTGCGGATTCACTGTGTCGGCCCACAAGTGACTTTCCATTCTGTCAGGCAGGGATGGTGAAGTCATAGGACTCTGCCAGAGACAGTGCAGTTAGAGTGTTGAGCATCGACTTGGCTCTGAAGACAGTAAGTGGTACCTTTTCAATAGTCCTCGCAGGCTCCTATAGCAGATGTTTCCAATAAGGGTGCCTGTTTTACCACTTTGCTTAGACTGTAATGTGAATACATAAATGCAGTAAACATCTCTTTGACTGAGCCGTCCACCAAGGGCATGAGAGCTTATTGAACACTCACCAAAGTTTAGAGTAAAATGATGTCATTGCATAGAGAAAATACAGCAACAGACAATAGTGATGACAATGGAAATTTCTTTTGTTCATTTTGTGGTATAACTTAGCAGCCCAAAAGATTATTATAATGCAAATGTCAAAGAAAATGACTAAATACAGGCAATGGAAGACATTACAAAAGCTTAAAAAACCCCATGAATATACAACAATATTCCAATCACAGTTTCCTGCCATGCATGTAGGATTAAAGCTTGTGTATCATTAATCACGCTCATCGTAGTTCTTGCTTGTCAGTTGTTGACAATTAAGAGTAGATTTCCCAAAAATCTGTGGAGGTGGTCCTGCGAGTTGTGGCTGGTGAAGCCAGAGGGCTAGCAGTGTGAGTGTTGAACTCATGCTGATGGAGCAGTTCAGGGCTCTTCTAGCCACGTGGCAAAGGAATGCCAGCTCACTGAGTGAGGCTGGATGTTTGCTGTGAAGGCCTCAGAGGTCTATGAGATTTACTGACAGGACAGGAGCTTTTTGAAGCACACACAATGGTATACGTCTTTTCAATTGGTTTGACAATGTTCCCTTTCCCAGCCGGTTTCTAAAGTGTAAAGCCACACCGACAGGAGCAGCAAAACAGGATGCAAACACAGGGCCAAACAGGATCTTTTGCAAATGAATATGTTAATTTTAGCCTGGGGACACTGTTGTTGCTGTGGTAGCAACATTCAAAATCTCACCACATTCAAAACACAATCCAAACTGTCCTGACCCAGGGTTCAATGGTCGTTGAATGTGAGTAAATTTCACTGGTTGCTTGTTGTTGTTTTTTATTTATTCTTTTAATTTCGTTTCTGACTTAAGCTCCCTACGACAGTCGCGCTCATGTAGGCCCGTGGGCCCGTGGATTTGATAGTAAGACTGTGTTATTCTTTAGCTCTGGCCAAGTCTTGCACTTGTAGACTGACCTCTTTTCAAACCATGCCTATGTCCCTCCATTAGACATTAAAATACCAAAGGCAGACTTCGCCCAAAACTCACGGAAGCTGTGGTCTCCACCCAAGTTAGCCCACACATGCTTAATGCAGACATTTTTCACATTTCGCTTTGATGTTGAACCCCTGGCACAGACTTTTGTGGCGTGGTTTTCAAAATGCTTGATGGTTGTTTGGAAGAAAGAGAGAAGTGAAGGTTTTTTTTGTTCTGTCAGTTCAGCTCTGCGATGACACAAGCATGTGTTATTAACAATCGCTTTCACACGCAGGCGCATAATGAATACAAATATCTGAGTACAAGGTGGGCTATAAAGCGTGCATACCTAATCACATCTATCAGCCTATGTTAGTCTAACGTTTCCTTACAGTGAATTTCAAGGACCTCTTTCTTCCTTCCAAAAACACTGTCTGGTTTTTTAGTGGAGCGAAAAATACCGCAAGATAAATAAAGTGATATGCAAAAGTCTTGAGCCGCCCTCATTTCTCTATAATTTGTTTCCAAGGAACCAGACTTTGTTTTATTATTTTTTAAGCAGCTTTGAACAATAGTTCTCCAGGCTTTCATAGTTTTCGAGGAAACTGGAAAAATGGAGGATAAAAGAAGAAGTGACAGGCCTAAAAACTATCCACAGCAGATGAACTGTATTTGAAAGTCATGCCCTAAAGAAATAGGGAAAAAGTCTGATCAGATGGGAGGTCAGGCAAGAGGTCCAACAGTGAGTGTTCACAGCCATCTGTAACACCTGATGGATGCTCTGTCATGTTTGTGGCTGGATTTCAGCCAGTGGTGATGGGAATCTTGTCAAAATTGATGGAATTACGAACACACCATCAGATGTTGATCCACCATGCAGTAACATTGGGAAAGTAACTGATTGGCAAAGGTGGATCCCAAAAACAGTGCCAATACAGTAAAGGCAAACCCAAATAGTGTTCCATTGTGTGTTTTTCTATCAGTCATGGATTGGCCTCCCCACAACCCGGACCCCAACATTACTGAAGCAGTGTGGGATCATCAGACAGAACAAATATATAATGCCAAATCGCAACAACAGTTGGCTCAAGGTGCTTCATAATGTAAGGTTTAGACCCTACAACACTGCAGAGATGCCCCCAACAACCATGAGTAACAAGGAAGAAGACTCTGGCAGAACCAGTCTTAGGGAACGGCAGCCATCTAAAGATCGTCACACCAAATAATCCAGATTGTTACAATTCTTTAAACTCCGTTTCGCACCTGATATGCTACATTTATGTTGACATGTTTTAACAAATCGCTGCACCTTCACTTTATTGTGTTATTATTTTAGGGAATGGAGCCCATGATGGGCTTCATTGGTGTTTGATATATAAATGCTAGTTACTCAATTTAAAACTGGCTATGATGGAAATGTTTTCTTTTTTCTTGTATCAAAATGAATCCCAGTCAAAAACATGCTACAGTTTTAGTTGCATGTTACATTATTTTCATGCCGATGTTCTTGTGTAAAATTGAAACTTTTCTTTATTGCAAAGCTGTCAAACACACTTGAAGCTGCTGAAAAGTTTGACTCTTTGTTGTACCAGGACGTACTACACAAAACCACAGAGACCTCAATTTACAGGCTCCCATGGTTATGCCTCTATAAAGCACGAGTAGTAAATATGCTCCAACAGCTGCCCGATGTTGACAGACTGGCTCATTCTACTTCTGTGCTCGGTTTTCTCTCTAGTGTTTGTCTCAAATCCTCCTGTGTGCTTGAAATTTTATCTTGTTGATGTGGGTGTAAGCTTACTGTGTTTCAAAATGCCTGTTGACTTAGTGTGGAGTGGCACTGACTGTCCTGTAATTTAAAGCAATTCGTTATGGTAAGCCGGAGTCATGCAGTAGATAGAATCCAGCTGTGTTGTCAACCTACCTTAAAATACTTCAGCGTTTTAGTTTACAAACCCTTAAAAGAGCTCGATGTAACATAAGGAAAATGCTTAGTTTAGTCATTCTAATAACAGAACAGGGAAAAACGTCATTTGCCTAAAGCAACCTATGAGAGACTCTTTGCCATAAGATGACGTCAGGCTCTTATGTGTCTTGCCTCCTCAGACGGGGCATGATGGTGCGGGCCAAGCTGAGGGTGTAGCCACATCTGGCAGAGACCGCTGAACTAAGCAGGCGCCTCCGTACACCAGACCATCTACTGCAGCTGGGAAGATGGGAGAGACAGAGGAGGAGAGGGACAATGTAGGGAAGCTGTTTGAGAACTTCATCCAGGCCTCGACCTGCAAAGGAGCCCTTCAGGCCTTTAACGTCCTCTGCAGATGCCAGAACCTCGACCCCGCAGAGCACAGCACCTTCTACAACAGTCTGAAGGCAAAGGTTACTTCCTGGAAAGCAAAAGCGCTTTGGAGTAAGCTCGACAAGAGGATGTCCCATAAGGAGTACAGAAAAGGCCAAGCCTGTGCGGGCACTAAGGTTGGTTTGATTACATCTTTGTGCATCTACTGTACATACTGCAAAAAAGTCATATGAGGTGTTGACATGATATATTCTGTTTATATTTATCAACTGCTCTCCACAGCCCCATAAATTCTTTGATTATTTCCTGGAGTGACCTGATGGCTGAGCGATTAGTGTTCATAACATTCCCAGAGGGCCCCGCCTATGCTGCAGTTCATTCCCCTGGTCTTTTCCCCCAAATTTCCTGTTCTTGTCTCTATCACATCTATTTAAAACCAGAAAAATCAGTTAAAAACAATGTATTCTCTAGCTTCAGAAGGACAAGAGGCGTTTCTAATCTGGTTTAGGACAGTTCTGTTGATGTGTTGTTTCTGCGGCCATGTTGCTATTTTTAAAAAGTCTCCTTGTTAGTGGTTTCGAGGATCCTTTACCCCAGACTGCAGAGTCTACTGCATGACAGCAGCTGTTTTGTTGGGGTTTTTTATAGAAGAAACAACGATAGACGTCATCTTTTTCACACCGTTTTTCATTTGCTTGACAAAACCTTTCAGCAGCCAGCTCTCATATTTTGACTCTAAGCTTCACTTTTGAGTTTAGTGGCTGAAATAAAGCTAGTTAAAAGTTAAAAGTGGTTAAAAACAGTAAAGCTGGGAAAATGTTTAGTCTGATGGGGTTTCTATCTCAAGCATGTATCTTTCAGTTTATTCTCGGTATGCGCAGAAAGCTAACAATGTGTTGATTGGCCTGAAAGTCTAAAAATGATCACAAAGCTTGGTTCATGCATCATTAAAGTTGATGTTTTATGATTTAGGAAGTATCTTTATGGTTTCGTCTCACATGACTCCTTTTTAATTGTACCTCAGTTCAGGGGCAGTCTCACTGAGACCCTGCTAAAGTGCTCTACAGAGTGCTATAGCTCAAGTAGTCTTTATTTTAACCTCTACTTGCCCAGACAGTTACTCTTTCACTCCTTTAACAGCTCTCAACAGACGGGGCAGGAAATGTTTTCTGCTGCAGACAGGTGTTATATGACAAAACTGGAATAAATACATCCTGAAATTTTCACAAAGACAGATCAGCCAGCAGAAAAAAATATAAATTGCATGCATTTGCATTTTATTACTATTAAAGACAAGGGGGAAACCAAGAAGACAGCTGTGTGTTGCTTTTTTTTGACTGTCGTGTAAAGATTCAGTCCTATTCAGACAGCAGATTAAATGTGCAATAAGAGCGCTATTCAGGGGGTAGTCTTGAAGTGCATGATGAAAAACAACTTGCAAAAGGGACAAAAGAGCCATAAAAAAGGGTGTGTGTACAGTATCCTGTGTATGCGGGCGTGGGGGCAGTAAAGGTGATGACGGAAAGTAGAAAAACCCAGAGGAGTGTGATTACCTTGCAGCCATCAGCAGCGCTCAGATTGAGAGAGCTTGTTTTATTGCCCAGAGAAGCAGACAGCATCAGTCAGCAACTGTGATTATTTGGCCCCAGCGTTACTAAAATTGGGCTCGTCTCAAAGGGTTGGAGCCAGGCCCGCGTTATTATTGAAAATGTGTTTTTAAAATGTGAGCCCGGTTTTACTCGTTCTGCCTGATTTAAGCCGGCGCCCAAACAGGTAATAAGAAGGAAAAAATATTTTTTGAAGAAAGTGTGACCCTTAAACTTCTGAGCCAAAGCTGTTAATTCTGACAATCCACAGAGTTGTGTTATAAAATGTAGACGCTTAGCCAGTGAGTGGTGCGTAGTGAATTTGTGATTGTGCAAATGCCAGAGATTTAATGAGCCAGGTACACTTGCACAATGTTTTAATTACTCATGGCCAGGCGGTCTGCCGTTACGTGATTAAAAGCGTCTCCTCTGAGAACCGCGAGGTAACGAGTCATTTTTATGACAGCGCAGCTCTTTAACACTGACAGATGTGATATCACTCAGCACCTCTTCGTCTTCTTATTGCTGCTGTAGCAGTAACTTTTTTTAAAAGGATGTAATGTCATCTGGGTTTTATTACCGGACACAGCTGGCTGAGGTGACATGTGGCTGTAGCTTGTGTCTTTTTCGTGAAGTTTTACTGCCTACAACAGAATGAATCTTTTCATAAAAAAGACGAGTGATGTCAAAGTCATTTTACATCGTGGGCTGCATATGGCTCACTGTGATCTTAAGTTGGCCAGATCAGCAAAACTCCGTTTTCTGTCATTGTCAAGAAATTTAAGTACACATTTAATCCTTGTGATATCTCAATATAAGAAAAAGAAGTGCAGTTTCAACTTTATGACTCAGTTTATCTACATGCTAAAGAAATCCAGCTGTGGTAAATGAAATATGTCAGCCTGACATAAAGGGTAAGAAGTTCTGGTAGCTCATCGTATTTTAAACTGTCGAATCAATGTAGTTGTAGACCAAAGCAATTGTTTATCTGTTACTTAACTACTTTGGTGCAGTATGAATGGCTGTGCAGGAGGTTGTTATCAGCAGGAAAAGCTGTACAACCTATGAAAATACTGTTAAAAGTCCAAAATTCATGCCCTTCTTCACATTTTCCAATGCTGTCCAGTGGGCCAGATTGTAGTCTTCGGCAGGCCAATTCGGGCCCCCGGGCCTCAAGTTTGACACCCTAATATAGACAAAGACATTTTCAGTGCACCTCACAGATCTTTTTTTATAATTACACCTGATTTAAACACATATAGGAGTTTTTCTTGTAGCTTCTCTTCAGTTCCAGTTTTACGTTCCAAACTGCATTGTGCGTATACATGAGCCTGCATGACTCTGCCAGCGCATTAGCATCACCTGCACATCAGAGAAATCACCTGGAAACCTTTACATGTTTCTTTTACATGAGTTTTGCATTGTCTGTGAGCGCACGCAGGAAAATAAACAAAACCAGAGTCACCGCCTCCCTTTTGTATGTCTGCTTCAAACAGTCAAATTGCACTTTATAATCATCTCCCTTTATGCTTCCTTGTTTTATGTTATTACCTGTATGCATTAGTGTGGTATTTTGTCATGAGCATGGGAATTATTGCACTTTGAGAGGTCAAATTGACCATAAATTTTGACCAACAAAATCAAATTAGTTAATGCTCGAGTCTAAGTAAATGTTTGTGCCACATTTAAAACAAACAAACAAAAGCCTTCAATCTTGTTTGTTAGAAATCATGCTCCCAATAAAGGGATGGTCAGATGGACAACAGCAATACAAAATTCCTCTGTGACTGTGACACTAAAAAGTCACAAAATCTAAAATGCTGCTAGAGGTCCAAAACTCCAACGCGTGCCTGTATTATCTTCAGGTGACTGTCGCTAATCTGCTTTTCCCCTAATAAAAGGAGCAACTGTAAATCTTTTGGCATGTTGTGGTCAGACCAAACAGCCTTACCAGTAAGAGCGGTAATGCAGCGTAACGGTCCAGGGTTTGTTTGTGTGGGTTTACCTTAAGAGATCATTCATTTCAATATGCAAAAATTGTGTGGCTGGTTTTAACCCTATAAAAACTAAACTATGAGATAATTGCCAAAAAATTATGTTTTTTTCCCGTTTTAACTGACAAATAAAAAAAATCAGTTTTATTTTTGAGTTTTCGTTTCTATAATTTTTTATATATTTGGCTTTTGTTTTTGTTTTTTTGCAACTTATAGCTCAAGAATTATTAGTTAAAATGTATTGTGCAATTTTCAAGGGTTTGGGGAAAAGAACTTGCACTGATGATGCAGATGTCTCAAAATGCTGGTGGCTCCGTAGTGTAGTGGGTTACAGATTTGCCTAAGGAGTGAAAGATCCCCAGGAGGAGACACAGATCCCTTTGGGGTTGCATTAAAAAGAAAAAAAAAAATCTGTCAAGTCAAACATTTGTCACTATCTGTTGTGGTGAGCCACTGTGAGTGATGGAGCAGCTGGAAGTTGCTTTATCTTAGAAATGTAAATGTTTGCTCTGTTTCCTTAACCTCCTCAGTCCTGTATCCTCATATATCAAGATTAGCCTTTTTGGCACCTCGTCTTTTGTACTGCTCAATAAAGTGTTTGAGGCTTTGTAAACAATAGTGACTTTATTGTGTTATGCTGTAAAATAAGCCTATTGTCCCCATATGAGGACATAATACTTTGTGTATAAAAGAAATTCTTAGTTTTTACTTATCAGTTCCAAACAATCGCAGATAGAAATGAAAAAAATACCAAATGAGAGGTCAAGTCTCTGGAGGTTAAATATGATGATGACGTGAATTGAGTTTTGCAAAATGCACAAAATGAAAACACTAACTTTTGCTCTGATTGCTATTTTCTACTGTTTTGATCCTATAAAAATGAGTTGACAATATAATGTGAAGATGAATAAATAACCTCCTGATTCTCTCCCGATGACAGAGCAGAGGCCTCTTGGCTATGCTGTGCGTTCACACCAAACTGTGAGTTTATCACCAGACTAACTGGGCTCGGTGATAAGGCAGGAGACAGATGTCAGGGCTGGGATGAGAATGAGGTCACAGGTGGGCAGCTGAAAGGAAGCGTTTGTCCTGACTCGGCAGATGTGGAGCTGGCCCTCAGGAAAAACCTCATATCTGGAAAAATATATGAGCGAATGGAAAAGTGGTCAAACAAAGGGGACATCTTTGCTAATTATTGCTGGAGAGATCAAAGCGGTGATGTGAGTTTAGGAAAATTGGACACACTGTGACGACACATCTGAACAAACCGATTTAGCGCTGCTCTGCTGCGACATCGTGGGGTTTTTTTTGGTTTTTTTATTTTAATTTTTACTTCTTTTTTTTTTTTAGCATCCTCGATTTCGGTCTGGCTGTGAAAATAGCTGGTTCGCTTAACTTCCTCTTTGTTGAGGAAAACAAACCTTGCCAGTAGGCTTGTCCAGGCAATGCTTCCACCACCTGTTTGTGCTCCACACCTGAGAATACCTCATTTTTATAACCTCGGGCAACTCATGGTTCAACATTGTGTTCTTCATCACACCTGGTGCTCAGCTGCTCAATGCGAGAGACAGTGCTGAGTGATGAAAACCCAGCTGCTTGTTTTTGGCGCAGGGAAAGAAGTCGATTAGGTCATGATGTCGGATTGTCTCACAGAGCTGATACATATTAACCCTCCTCACTCTTTCTGGTTGTGTAGTTGTTGGAGACTCAGGATGGCAGGGAGTGAGCTGCTATAGATCTTTGTGTTGGATAAGTGGCAAACCTTCCAAGAAAAGTGAAAGAAAAGATATTTTCAGCATTTAAAATGTGGTGAGGCTATTGAGACAGGAGACAGTCCGCCTTGTTGCACCCAGCAGGAGTCGGAGCTTGCCTCTGTAAAGCCTCTTAATGTGCTCATAAGGAAAGGAGAGTTTGCCAGCACACATGCGTCACTTCTTTCATCTATCACTCAAGGAATGATGTCATGTTTGAACCGCACATTCTCAGACACACGCAGTAGCCTCAGTGAACTGACTTCATGCATTTTTGGGAGAGGCTGGTGCGTGAATAACGAGATAGATATGCAAAGGTTGGTTTAGGTGGGTGGAAGTTGTTCGCAAATATCCATTTTTGGGAAGTTCCTGACAAATGCACCACTTTGGGCACCCGTAATCTGTCTCTCTCACGTTTAATGTGTTTTATTAACAATCCTCACGCACACCGGGTGGTCTGGGGAAGTTATCCTAAGACACAATAATTCTCTGAGTCAATGCCAGTCTTCCTTTAGGGTCTTTAAGTAAGACACTCAGCCTCTAAATGGTCCAGTGGTGCAGTGAAATGGTACTCTCTATCGTGATCTATGCAGATGTCATAATGCTTCTAGGCATGTTATAAACAAGTTGGCTGTGAACTATTTTTCATCTGGGACTCTGCAGGAAAACTCTCAGCCTTCTGCTATTAATATTGTACAAAGACTGAGATTTTTGCTTGGTTCCTTGTGTTGCTAATGAGGTCAATTTGTCATTCCCTCTTATTTAGTGCCTCATCATCGGAGGAGGTCCCTGCGGCCTGCGGACTGCCATTGAACTTGCCCTACTGGGTGCTAAAGTGGTGGTGATTGAAAAGAGGGACTCTTTTTCCAGGAACAACGTGCTCCATCTTTGGCCCTATACCATTCATGACCTGCGGGGACTGGGGGCCAAAAAGTTCTATGGAAAATTCTGTGCCGGAGCCATCGACCACATCAGTGAGTATCTGAAACTACACCGGCCTTTGCTTTTCTTTGACCTGTTGTCACAAATTATTAACTCCAACCTTAAAGTGCTTTATGCTGCAAAAAATTTGACATTAAGGTGCTGTACATACATAATATTACCAAGAGTCTGGAGAAATTTCTGTGCACAAGGGTACTGGATGCCTGTGAAAACTAGTATGCCTGTGATCTTCAGGTCCTCAGGTGGCAGCGCATTAGAAAACAGGCAGGATTCTGTCATGGAAATCACTGCATGGGTTCAGGAACACTTTCAGGAATCATGCAAAGAAGAAGCCGTGTGAACATGATCCAGACAGGCTTCTCTGAGCCAAAGCTCATTTAAGGACTAAAAAACTGATCTGTTGTCAGATGAATCAAAATTTACAATTCTTTTTGGAAAACATGGAAATTGCATCATTTGGACTATAAAGTAGAGGAACCACCTGGGTTGTTACCTGAGCTCAGTTTAAAAGCCTGCATCTCTGATAAGTTTGGCAAAACAAATAAAAACAAAGTGACAAAAAAGACCTGTTGGGCTGTTGGACAGATAGAACCTTTTTAAATGTGTGTCGTTGAGGGCTCATCTTTTTTACCTTTTCTGTCCACTGGGCACTAAATGTTTTGATTCAGCTCATTCAGTTGTACTGAAAGCAGCAGTAACAGTCTGTTCATTTTCTAGAAAGATAAGCACAGAAACTGCAGTATTTGGGAAAAAAAGGACAAAAAAATAACCTTTTGTGCTTCAGGGTTTAGGTTTTTCAACTCAATTTAGTTCAGTTAAATAAATTTTTTATATATACGGATAATTAACTGAAAATTAGCTGCTGTACACCCACCTTTAGCTAATATATTTTACCTTACTGAATAAAAGCAGGTGCAGCAGATTTATGTAATAAAACTAATGTTGGGTAATTATATTAGTTTCTAGTTTCACTTGTCTCCATAAATCTTCCTCATAACTGCTTTGGTTCTTTGTTCATACCGAGGCTGCTAGCTCGTGGCTTGCTCTGAGCTTTCCCTTTGTTCTCTTTTTTTAAAATGTCCGTGTTCAGCCGGGTGAGGGTGATTCAAGAGTCTGTAAGAGTCTGTGGTCACCTCGCAGTTTACTTTGGGTGTTTTCCTCACCACTGCATGTGTGTTGTGCATGCATAAAAGGGACACGTGAGTCTGATTGGCCGGTGGTCGCTGGTCAGTCAGTCGGTGCATCTTTAATTTTAATCATTTGTATAAAACTAATTTGTACAAAAGAAGCAATCCATGATCTCAACGTTCCTTTTGTATAAAGCTTTCAAATTTTCAAACAATGAGCTGTTTCCTCTCAAGATGGTGTAAAAACTGGCAGGCTTACATCTGTGTCCAAACATTAATCTGAATCTGTCTTGCAGGCATTCAGCAGCTGCAGTTGATCCTGCTGAAGGTTGCCCTGATTGTTGCCGTGGAGTTTCACATCAATGTGGAGTTTGTCAACCTGTTGGAACCTCAGGAAAATGAAGGTCGGTTTCATGTCCAAACAACAGATTAACAGCGAGTTTGTCTTCACTCGCTGACAGTTTGTTTATTAGCCGCAAGATTTGGGGAGATTTAAAAGGCTGAAATTGTACAGCTTGGTGTTTTAATAAGGTGAAGTTGAGATTTTTAACAATGTGTTAAGCTCAATGAAGACGTTTCTTTAGAGATCTATACTGTGGAGCTTCCTGGAGGATTTGTAGTAATCCTCCTGCTCTGCAGCTTC
The DNA here is from genome assembly GCF_057381915.1 of Diplotaxodon limnothrissa. Lineage (NCBI taxonomy): Eukaryota > Metazoa > Chordata > Actinopteri > Cichliformes > Cichlidae > Diplotaxodon > Diplotaxodon limnothrissa. The sequence continues at coordinate 20,863,619 of NC_140596.1, forward strand.
GGCTCATATTCAAGGCTGGTTAGACAGCGAAAGACTTTTCATCCTGCAGTATTTAATTTCCTTGACAGCCACCGGTAAACACGAGATAAACATTGGCATTGAAGTACTTTGCTATCATATTTGGATGAGGTCAGCAACGGTTATTTTGCTCAAATGCATATCTGATACAGGAGGACTTCATGTATTAGAAAGCAGTGAGAATAAAAGTATCACTTTCCTTTTTTTTTCCCAACTTAATGGCATTAACTGAGCGCTGCTTCGTAAATGACTACTTGACCCTCACATCCTGCATTTCCCTATAAGCTCTGAAGAAGAAAATAGCGAACATGCTATTGTGCTGTTCCTCCAGCTGTAATATCAATGCAGTGATAACAAGAAGAGCCTGGCCTAAATTTAGACACAAACTTGTGTTCTGTGCTCTGCTGCGACGGACTTAGCCGTGCCTTTGACATCATGGAATGCATTTTCCACATGATGATATTGCACAACTTGCCAAGCTGTTCCTGTGCTGGTCTCACACTTCTGTAGCTCCCACTTGCACGCTTAAAATGGGTCATAATAAAGTTGAAAGAGTACTTCAGACTTTAATTATGCTGATGGTCTGCAGGCCAGATGCAGTTGACCTTATGCTTTGAGTCTCTTACTTTCCTGCTCATCATAAAGCTCTATTTCTCCTTTTGTTCACTCTATGCTGATGACTTTAGAGTTGCACAAGCATGGCAGGCGGCGGAGCGATCCAGGAAGAAAAGGTGTTCTTATCATGTAACATTCCCCATGGCATGTGTTATTGTTCTGTGGTGGAATATTCAAATAGGAATGAAAGGCTGTTGTCCTAGGATTTATATTATGTGGCTTTTCGGCCCTCTCAGTTTTACTCTGTCTTTCAGGGGTTGGGTGGAGGGCTGCAATCCAACCTGCTGATCACCCCGTGGCTAACTTTGAGTTTGATGTGGTGGTGGGAGCTGACGGACGCAGAAATACCCTGGAAGGTGAGAAGACGGCAAACAAAAGTGATGAAGAGTATAGATGCCTCAAGGATGTACTGTACTTTTAGACCTGATGAACCTGTTGCGACTAAGAAATTGCTCAAAAATAGTTTAATAGCAGACCTATTGTGCACTTTACAGCCCTTACATTCCTCCAGACTTTTTCTGGGCTCTCACTTTAAATAAACTTGAGGCACGTTATTACAATGCTATAAATGAAACCCACCTTTTGCAAACTTGCACTTGCACGGAGCCATTGATCTCTCCCAGTGGGACCGGCTGCACACAAAACAGCCAAAGCTCTGTACATAAATAGAGCAGAGCTGGGGCTCAGCGCAGCAGCTGATGCTTTCCCCCTGGATCGGTTCCATCATCCCATCTCCATCCGTCTCCTCTCTTTTAAAAATGCTGTCATCTAACGACCAAATCGCAACAAATGCTTATTCCTAAAAAGGGCATTCTGGGGCAGAACAAAACGTTTAGCTCATTCCCCAATTATGAAGACTCCTGGGGGAAATAATTTTTCCCTGCAGTGAGCTTGCTTTTGTGTCTTAGCTACGGTAACATAGAGCAAAATGCTCTCCGTTTGTTGTTGCTGGTTTTGGAAACGAGCAGTGAAGTGACGGATGACATTTAACAGTGACAGTGCGGAGAGGCTGCAGCACATGCTCAGAGCATCACTTCTGTACCGTCACTATTGCACACATCACTTTGTTATATGGAACCACTTGATTTCCCCCCTTCCTCGTAGCCTTCACACACTCATAGTTGGGAGTCTTTCATTTACAGGTTGGAAAAGAAAATAGTTTGATTTGCCAGTAAAATGTTGAACCTTAATTTGAGTTATTTTGGTTATGGGACTGAAGAATGCATGATGTTTTTATTTTTTTTGTTTCCTGTGTCCATTTCTGTTCAAAAGATCTGACATTGGCAGTCATCAGCAGAGCTATTCTGCTACTTTTGTATTTAAAAGATTTAATTAGATTCCACAAAGATACTTTTAAAACTATTTTTGAACTTGAATTCTTACACCTTGAATACATTGTTAATAAAATGAAAGAATGCCACATACTTTTGATTCTGAAGGCTAATTTGATGATACGTTTGGCAGTTTACTTCTTCGGGCTTTTTACAACACATAGCTTTTTGTTTCCTTGTCGCTAAAAAGAATCACCTTGGCAAGCTGCCTCTTATCCTAAAATGACTTCCTTGCAGTTGTGGTTTACTGCTAGATTTCCTCTGGAAAGGATGATAGGCCTTTGTTTGCTTGTGAAGATTAACATCCCCATTTCTTTCTCTCTTCCGTCTTTATTTTTTCCATTCTCCCAGGTTTCAAAAGGAAGGAGTTCAGGGGTAAACTGGCAATCGCCATCACAGCCAACTTCATCAACAGGAACACCACCGCAGAGGCCAAAGTAGAAGAAATCAGTGGAGTGGCTTTCATCTTCAACCAGAAGTTCTTTCTTGACCTCAAAGAAGAGACAGGTGGGAAGGGAGTGCAAATAGACTCATTAAACCTGGCAATTTCAGAGGCTTAAATTTGAATAAATGCCTAGTTAGTCAGTATCTCATGCTGAATTGTCTTGAGTCCAGTATCACCAATGCTTTATTGTTGTTTGGTATATGATTTTTATCCCCTTGGTGGGTAGTTGCTAGGTAACGTAATGATGTCATATCATCCATATTGAAATTTTTGTGTTGATTTTGTGATGTTACGATTGTGAAATAAAAACAATGTTATGCTTTCACAAGGTGTTATAGGTGCATTAACACAACAAATGAGTCATTTTGTTGGTAGATGGTTGCTAGGCAACATGATGACATCATGATATGTGACATAGAGAAAAGCCCTTAGGCGCCTAAGATGTACCTGTGTGCCAATTTTGGTTGCTCGACTCCTGATAGTGTAGGAGGAGTCTGTGGGCAAGCAAACAGACAGAAGGAGATTTAGTGTATTATAGTAAGATTACAAACTGGGTGTTACACTGTGTTGTTATAGTTTTCACTCACACATCCAAATCATTGAATTCAGCTGTTCCGATCACTTCCATGGTCACAGGTGGATAAAATCAAGCACCTACACCTGCAGCTCCGTGAATTCAGTGAATTTAGTGAGGAATTCGTTACTAAATATAAGTCAACTGTTAGTGGTATTGTAACAAAGTGGAAGTGATTGAGAACGACAGCAACTCAGTTATGAACTCACAGAGTAGGGTCAACAGAGGTTACCGACTTTCTGCAGACCTACAAACTTCATGTGGGCTTCAGATTACCTCTAGAACAGTGCCTACAGAGCTTCATGGAATGGGTTTTCATGGCTGAGCAGCTGCATCCAAGCCTTACGTTACCAAACACAATGCAGAGTGGCGGTTGCTGTGGTGTAAAGCCTGCTGCCACTGGACAGCAGTGGAGACGTGTTCTCTGGAGCTGCAAATCCCACTTCTCTGTCTGGTAATCAGATGGATGATTCTGGATTTGGCAGGAGAACGGTGGTTGTCAAACTGCTACAGTTTGACACTTTAAAAGCATGTTAAATATTTGATGAAACACATGCAATTAAAGAAAATGCATGTTACATCATCCAATTTTTGCATTTCAATTTTTTTTCAACAGTGGATGAGTCTTAAATATCACACATAATAATGGATCCAACAGGATCAGCCACAATTATCTGTTAGATGAAAACCAAGCTGTTTAGATTAAACTTCTCTGTGAGACCACTAAGTCACTACAGACCAAATGCAGCAAAAATCAGATCTAAAATCTTCAAATTCACTAAAAGTTTCAGGGATATTTTGCACAGTGTTCTCAATACCTGAAGAAATATCAAGAATGTTGTGCAGCGACTGTTTTCATTATTTTCACTGGGATCATTCTGAGCCTCCAGCAATAAAAAATAAGAAGTCTGTTCATCAGAAAGAGACACTGATGTGTGAAGAAACCATTTATTTAAACCCCTTTCAGCATACAAAAGCGAGTTCAAGCTTTCATCTCTGTGGAAAAAGCTTGTTGGTGATTTTTATGAATTGTAGCCGTAACGCAAACTTGTCATTTGTCACAGGTATTGATCTGGAGAACATTGTGTACTACAAGGACAACACACATTACTTTGTCATGACTGCCAAGAAACAAAGCCTGCTGGACAAGGGAGTCGTCATCAACGTGAGCAAAATACACTAGCTCCACAGATCTGCTGTAATCTTATTTCATGCTGTCTGGTTTTTTTTTTTATTATTATTGTTATTTATCTTATATTTTAAAAATAAAGAATATTACAGACAATTTACAGTTCAGGTTTCTTATTCCAAGAATTAATATCGTAAAATACAATAAATTTGAAATCGTCAAATCTTTTGTTTATTTCTAAGACTGTGTCGGTCATGTGTTAAATTCATTGTATTGTAATTTGTTTAGCCCTAAGCACTGGCTTCAGGAGAACCATAACCGCTAACAGATGCAGACAGATGTTGGCAGAACTTGATGCTTCAGAGATTTCGATTCAGAACGATTTGATTTTATCATTTATAAATCTGTGCTCATCAGTTTTTCTTACTTACTTTTCTTTATTCACTGTCTTCCGTTGATTTCTTTCATAAACAGAGAGCTTTTGTTTCGCTTTTGCACACAAATTCATTGTGGTTGTTCTGACTGCTTCGGTCCGACAGGATTACTCAGACACAGAGATGCTGCTGAGTGGTGAAAACGTCAACCAGGAAGCTCTTTTGTGCTACGCCCGAGAGGCTGCTGACTTTGGCACAAACTACCAACTTCCCACACTGGACTTTGCCATGAACCATTGCGGGCAGCCAGATGTAGCAATGTTTGACTTCACTAACATGTACGCCTCTGAGAACGCTGCTCTGGTCAGGGAGAGATTTGGACACCAGTTGCTGGTAGCACTGGTTGGCGACAGTCTGCTTGAGGTAAGACAGCAAGTAGCAGAATCCGGCATTCATGGCATGGATATTTAAATTCCTCTATCCAATTGCTGTGGGCAGAAGACCGGTAGAAAGCGGTCGTTTACAGTTTGCTCTGTCTCAAACTTGATGGTGATGTTGTCTGGAATCACTAAGGGAGCAGAATTTTTGTGCTCTGAGACAATGGTGGTGGTCCAGAAGCACACAGGGACATTTCAGGAATCTATTTAGAGACATGGGCAACCTGAGCTTTTTTAGGAAAGTGTGTAAGATATTCAAACTTGGATAGTCAATGCTTTGGTATGTGACATGACAGGGTAAAACATAACAACAACAGAAATACTAAAGACATCCCAAATTCCAGACAAGACCAAACTTTTCTCTAATGGAGCCACATTTTTCTCATTTCTTTGGTTTCCCATCACTTTTATTTTTTTATTGTGTAAGCAGTCTCTCTGTAAAAGGAAATCTGCACTCAGAAAACATAATCACCCCCTAACACTTCATGTTTGCAGTTTGCTTAAGCATGACTTTATTTTTCCATTATTTCAACTTCTATGACCTGGAATCCAAAAAGCTTGTCTCCTTTTTTTGTATATCCCCCGATGACCAAGAGAAGAAGTATGTCAAACAGACTAAAAGCCACGGCACGATGCCTCTAACAATAACTGGCAAACTTGTTGTGTGTTGCTGTGTAGCCCTTCTGGCCAATGGGAACAGGCTGCGCCAGAGGCTTCCTGGCTGCCTTCGACACGGCCTGGATGGTAAAGAGCTGGGCGCAGGGTCAGCCGGTCCTCGAAGTGCTGGCAGAGAGGTACCCACACTTTATGTTGGGCATTAGTGAGCGCCTCCTATAAATCTGTGCTACTCAAACACATTGTTCACATAATCAGCATGTCAAACTCATTTTACGTTGTGGGCCACGAACAGCCCACTTTGATCTTTAGTGGGCCGGAGCAGTGAAACTCACCTTTCTCTCAGTGTAAAGACATTTAACTACACATTTAATTTAACTTAATTAATTTAATATTTTAATATAAGAAGTGCAACTTTAGCAGTACATGTCAGTTTTTCTACATGATAAAGAAATGCTTTGGGCTTAATAATAATAAATCTTTTTAATTGTAAGAAAAAAATGCATTATTGTTATTTATTTATTCATTCATTTATTTATTCATTTGTGTGTAACATTACAGAAAAAAACTCTGCTAGCTCATTGTGTTGAGTTTCCTGTAATTATAAAATGGAATATTTGTCACGGACCGCCGGGGCAGACCGTGTGGAGAGTGCGTGGAGGACTCAGGTGCAGACACGAGTGACACGGGAGTAAACTTTAAACAAAAGCGAGCCTTTTATTGTGGCTGGTAACGCAAGAGAAACAAACAAGAATAAGGGCAGCTCAAAAGCAATAACTAAACAGAAACCTAAACTGGGAATGAACTAAGGTAAGGCTATGAATACAACAGACCGGGCATGGAAACATGGAGGGTGGGAACACAGACGACGCGACGCAGACTACATGAAACACAGAGACTAAATACACATGAGGAATGATCAGGGGAAGTGGCCACACATGGGAACGCAGCTGACACACATGAACTTAACGACAGGACAGGAGGAGTGAAACTGAATACACTGACAGTGAATGCAGGCCTTCAAAGTAAAACAGGAAACATGAGACATGAACCGGGGAGACGTAGTACAGGGGGAGGTGACATAACTGACAGCATGAACTTGACAGTACAAGACACACAGACATGAACACACGAAGGGCAAGGGAGACGTAATGCAAGGGTGGTATATACAGATGGCTGGACTAACTTAATGAACCTAAACAATCAATAAACATCAAAATAGACTAAACACAAAACACTGGGTCGCACGACCCAGGACCATGACAATATTTCTGTTAATTATTTTTGAACCAAGTGAAAAATATTGTTATTTAAATGTTTATCTATTACTTACTTACTTCGGTCTTTATCAGCAGGAAAAGCTATAAAACTATGAAAATACAGTTAAAAGTTTATATCCTCCTTCACATTTTCCAAAACTGTCCCGTTGGCCTTCTTGAAGGGGACTGATCCTTGCCCCCGGGCCTTAGGTTTGACACACTGGCATTAAAGTGATGCAGTAATGCCTCTTGTCTTGGTACAGGGAGAGCATTTACCGACTACTACCACAGACAACCCCTGAAAACATTGCCAAAAACTTTGAGCAGTACACCCTAGACCCAGCAACTCGATACCCCAACCTCAACTCTACCTGCATCAGGCCTCACCAGGTGAGATGTCAGCAAATCTGTCAATGGATCATTTAAATACTAATACTAATATCTCAGTTCCAACAGCTTTTTCTTTGCCTTTCTGTTTCAGGTGCGTCATTTGTACATTAGCGGACAGCTTAACCCCTGCTCTCTCGAGCGTGCCGCTACCATACGACGGCCTGTCAATCTCTCCAGACGTGGTAAGGGTTAAAGGAATTGAATGCCACTGAGTCATCTCCGGTTATTCACTAATACTATAACTAATAGGGTTTCTTCTCCTTTCAAAGGCTCCTAATGCAATCATTGTAGCCTAAATCTCCCCCATTCAGTTCCTTCCCTTCTAACAGAAGTAGTAAGTCGCCAGAATTAACTTCAGTTTAGGGAATAAGTCACGATATGAGGTTTGTTTTTACATGTGGGTTCATTGAAGAGAGGAAACTATGAAAGAAACAGTCAAACACACATACATCCCTCTCCAATATCAACAAAACTCAATGTCACGTCCATAAAACAACCCTGCGTTTAAACATTTAAAAAAAAAATCAATGACAAAATTTTGAAACCCGAAGCGAAAAGTAAACATTGGTGCCAGAATTCTGTTATATTCTGTTTAGTCTGATTATTCTCGCACTACTCTGTGTGTTTGAGTAAAGCCACTTTAGTCAGTCCTTCGCTCTTATGAGCAAGCACGTACTTGTTTCTACAGGTTTGTGTACAAACCCCAGCACCCACTCTAAACATCTTCTTGCCACTTTATGTAACAGCACACTATTTGTTGGTTTGTCGTCGTGACATCATATCTGACATCATAACCACCGAAACTTTCTTCTAACACAGCCTGCCTTCTTTTCACTGCTTTTTAAGAATTTGATCATTTTAAAAAATCGTCTTTTTTGTGCTTCTGTGGCAGACTCAGAGGTCAGACCAGCGAGGCTTCTCACTTGGTGCCAGAAGCAGACGGAGGGCTACAGGAATGTGATAATCACAGACCTGGCGTCTTCTTGGAAAAATGGTATCGCCCTCTGTGCCCTCATCCACAGATTCAAGCCTCAGCTGATGTACGTATCAACTGTCAGATAATATCAACCTGCAGAGCCACAAACTGATCCCAAACCAGTTGCGTTAACATAGTCGTAGCATGCATGTATTCACATGAGCGTTATCTGTTTTCCTGAGAAGATGAACTCCATGAGCTCTTCAAAAACAACTAGTTGTGAGGAAATTCACATCTTAAAATGGAATGCTAAATATGCTTGGTATGCAATGAAGGGCACTGATCTATATGTGTGTTTATCTGATCTGCTCTCTACCTCCTTAAAACTTGTGCTGATAGATGGGTAAAAAATACTTCATGCACAGCTGTCCCCGAACTAGCTGGGTGCTCACAGGAGTGTGCAGCTGTGTAAATTTCATACATGTCAAGCCAAATTAAATAAATACTAGCTGCTCCAGTACCCATAGCAATGTGTGTCCAACAGAATTACTATTGACTTGTATTTAATTCTAAAAAAAACCCAAGTTTTTCTCTCTATTGATTCAGAGCTGTGGAGAAAAACAGCTAATCAAGAACAAAGAACAAAAGCCATACTTTCATTCTTTGCCACGTTTCAGATCAGACTGCTTCTCACAGCATGGATTTAGTAACTCTAATTTTATCCTCTAACCCCTTAATTAGTGCCTTCATACCTTGCCACATGCCACCACAATTTCATCTGGTCCTGTAAGTTTCCAGGAACCACTGGCATTTTTCCCCCTTTCCTCTTTTCCATATGCATGACTGTCAGCAGAGCAGACAGCAGACAGAGCAGGTTCACAGAAGAGAAAGGCAGAAAAAAGTGAGCCTGAGCACTTAGCGAATAATGCCAGAGTTTGTGTGCTCTGCTGCTAGGTTACCGCTCTTGTCTTTACATTACTTCATTACTTCTGAAGTCGTCTGCACACTGTCCACTTAGGTGACGACATAAAGATGCCGTTTCCCCCATTAGAGGCTACTGGCTGCTATTTTCTCCTGCATTTGAGGAAAGCGGTTCTTTGGCTGTGTTGGAAATAAAAATGTGTTTCTGAGTGACGTCATTCCTTTGCACATGTAGTCATTGTCAGTCACATGAAATGTACAGTTCCCTTAAAGAATGTCACTTACACACCACACATGTCCGCAGTGCATCTTAAATAATATAATAATATTTTGGTGAGCCCATGTGAGTTGGAGCCTCAGTTTCCTGTTCTTAGATGACAGGAGTAAGCACCTATTGTGGTCATCTGCTTCATGTGCATTCAGGGATGCTCTTCTGCATACCTTTGTTATAACAAGTGCTTATTTTGAGTTACTGTTGGCCTTCTGTTAGCTCAGATCAGTATTCTGACCATTTTCCTCCAGTGTCAACAAGTTATTTTCACAAATTTTCTCTTTTCAGGCCATTCTCTGTAAACCATAGAGATGGGTTTTTTTGGGAAAATCCCAAAACGGTTTCTAAATTACTCAGATCATCCCACATTTAAAGTCACTTAAATCATCTTGTGTCCATAATATGATTCCTAGTTAGAACTTCATCAGGTCATTTTGGCTGTGTCTAAATTTAGTCGTGTGATTGGCTGCCTATCTTGATTACCAAGCAGTTAAACAGATGTACCTAATGAAGTGGCCACTGACTGTAAGTCAACGTAATACCCATATTTTAAAAACAAGTTTTTATGTGTTTGTTGAGGAGTGATTTGGGAAATTGTAAACCAGTACCAGACAAAAGCAAAACAGTCAAAAAACTCTGACCACTTGTGTTAAATTACAATAAAAACACATAATATATTTATACTATTTAATACTCAGTGTGACTGTTTTTGCCTCCATCAGAGATTTTGACTCATTAAACGACGAGGACCACGTTGCAAACCTCCAGCTGGCATTTGACATCAGTGAGCGGGAATTTGGGATTCGTCCATTCACATCTGCGAAGGAGCTGAGTAAAGAGGAGGAGCTGGATAAAACCAAGATGATCAACTACCTGTCCAAGTTCTACGAGCTCTTCCGCGGAACGCCTCTACCTGCATCAGGTGCCCTGCTCTATTATTCTGTGTTGTTAGTTATAGCCACTGAAGCCTGGTATTCGTAATATTTCTCCCTCTGTTTTGTTTTTATTCCTTATCTTTTACACCAAATTCCATCGGTGTTGAAGGTCTTACATTTCTTTGGATTTTCTGTGAAAAAATTCGCATGTTGTTCCATCCTGTTAATCAAGTGTAATGGTATGAGAGGAATGTGTATCTGCACCAGCACTGCGAGGTTGCACAAGTCTGAGATTCTCAACAGCATACAGCTGTCTGTCTCAACAGAAGTGCTTTTAAAATTTCTGCCTTAACTCTTTTGGAATATTTAACCCCCAACTTCTTACTTCAGCTTCACTGTTTCAGGGAAATGAAAGGGGGTGTCCTCTTTTCTCCCAAACCACTCTTACATATTCTGTGATCTGTAAGGGAATTTCACAATAATGTGACGTTACTGGCTGTTCACGGTTGAAAAATGTGAAGCTGTTAATGCAGTCATGTGTTATTCTGCAGGTTCCAGAGGAGTGGATGAAAACAATGAAGATTATCCGTCGAAGGAAGTCAAAAGTAATAATAATGTGCTCAATTTTGCACTGACCAGGAAACGGGTGCCAAAGGTAACTCTGCGCAGAAGTGCAAGTTTTTCTGTTTGTTCCTTCGGTTTGCTTTATTCCCACTTGTTATTGATTAATCATGACTGTCACATATTCCGATTTTTTTCCTTGCTCTTTGTTTTTAGGAAGAGAAGAAGCTAGACGGTACAGACCCCATTTACAAAAGAAGGCGGAAGTTCTATTTGGAGGAGGTTTGTTAGCATATACTTTGCAAGTGCATAGTTGATCATTTTGCAGGTTTTTTTATGCAGTAAGTTTTGTCTGTCTCTCTTTAGGCCACTAACTTGGCCAGTAATGGCTCCACAGTTCGAGACAGGCCGGATCCAAAGGAAAATAAAGTGCGCTCTATGGCTACGCAGTTGTTGGCCAAGTTTGAAAATAAACCGAACTACACCATCCGCAAAACACAGGTAGAAACTATACACCAATATGTCTCGCAATGGTATGTAGATTTTATTTTATTTCCTGAGTACTAAGTACTGTATGCACTACATTTATCTAAACAACAGTCCAGAAATGGTAAAATCGCCATAGAATTTTTCTTTTTATTTCATGGATCATAAATATGATTTAAATTTCCCCAGTTATGAGCTCGATTCACAGTGGCTTGTGGTTTTAATCTGACAAAACTTTCCTTTTTGCTAGTGCCTCAAAATCTTCTCTTGTCTGATTTTGCTGCTGGTATTTAATCTACTCATATGTTTCTGTTTCTGTTCTTTTTACTAACCCTCTGCAAAATCACAGTCAGACTTGGAGGAGTCCTCATTCCTCCGTACTCTCGACCTCACTGACGGTCTGCCCGTTAAACTCAGACCTCCGGTCCCACCCAAACCTTCTCCTGTGACACAGGTAGTCCAGAACTGCACAAATTAGACAAACCAAATGCATCTGAAAAAAGTGTTTAAAACCTATAAAATTACAGCATATATGTACTTCATGTAGTGGATTTTAGTAACAGATGCCACTATTGTATAAGGCTCTAGCAGAATTCTTCCAAAACAGAGGTTTTTGGGGATCTTTAAAAGGCCATACTTGTGGTTTTGCTTTCTTTGGGTCTGACTGACACGGTCCCTAATTTTACTCCATAAACCAGCTAAATGCCTTCATGCTTGACTGCAATCACATGTTGCACACGCACACTCAGTGAAGCTGGCACAAAACTGAAATCTCAAAATTTAAAATACACAATTAGACATCTGTTTGTTACTTAAATCAAGTAAACAATGCTTACTTTGCAGTTAGCTTTAAATTCAAGCTTTATTTAATTTTCACATTTGATATATGTTTAAATATTCAGAATCACACATTATATGAATATAAGATCCACGCCTGTATTACAGATAGTCACTGAACAGGCTCAGGATGAAGCAGTTTGTGGACAAACAAGAACTCTTTGATAGAAAAACTTAAAATTTTAAAGTCACTTGAACATTTTTTGGAATTTCACATACATTTACTTACATTCCAAGATGGCTGCTTATTATGTTTGCGAATAGTCGTAGCCAATGAGATAAAAAAAAACCATTGTGTCCTATTCAGCCACTGCTGAAGTCAAAGCATTGCATTCATTAGCTGAGCTGTTGGAAAACCAGCAAAAAGCAACAGTCAGCAATGTCATAAATTCTTTCATTCACGTTGAGTCTTCGGTTGCTGACTTGCAGTCTCAGATGTCAGGCTGGTTTTCCAATTCTTGAGCATCCCCCAAATAAATCTTCTTTAAAAACAGGTTCTTCTTACACATGCATGACCACGAGATGGTTACATAACTCTGGGAAAACATAAAGCAAACAGGCCCATATTGATATATTACCTATGCGGGCTGATTTTCATACTGTGCTAGCATGACTAATGTCTGCCAAGGGGGCAGGAAATCAATGTGAAAACTTGTGCTGTGCTTTAAAATGGCTGATTATTTTTAGTTAATGGGTTGAAACCATCCGTATGGCTTTTTACAGTATCTGATCTCTGAGTGGATGCACACAAAAACAAAGGATTCGTTGTTTGTTTGCTTAGTGACGAGTTATAAGAGCTCACATGTTCATTGTCCCTTTCAGTTTGGAGTCAGTATCAGAAAAGCAGCACAACAGTTAGTCCGCCTGCCTCCAAAGACTCTGCCCAAACCCCAGCTTCAGCCCCCACATCCATTTTCTGTAGTAAAGCTCAGACATGTCGATCTAGCGCATGCTGAGACGAAGCCTCAGCTGGAGGGTGCAGAGCCCCCTGTTTCTCCTTCCTCCTGTCAGTCAGCAGTCCATTTCATGACAAGAGTCCTCCATCGTCTCAAGGAGGTGGACGAACACATCTCTGAGGTGAACAGTGCCTCTTCTTTTATTTCTTTAACTCCTGTTTTCTGTCTGTTTTTTCATTCTGTCCTCTTTCTAAATCACTGTGATTGTTGCGTTTCTCAACAAGGAGTGAATGTTGATTTATATCATTTTCTGATTATACATTTAGGCTCGTGTAATATGCAGTCTGATGGTGAAGTCAGCCCCTTTATTATCCAGCCTGACAAAAATTTGCAAGAGTAGTCTTACATATTTAACGCTATATTTAGCGTTGTTGGAAGTTTTTGGCCTTTAATTTAGTCTTTTTTATGATCCCTTACAAAAGTTTTGAAATCCATATTTATTTATTTTTTAGAGCTATCAGACTGTTGCTAACTAGCTATCAAATTATTACCACTCTCAAATCTGTCCATGACTGGAGTCAGAAGATCGCTAACTTAGCTTAGCATAAACAGTGAGCGCAGGGGTAGAAACACGCAACTTTGTTTTTTTGTTGGACTGCCAACAGACACTATCTCACTGCGGTCAAGTGAGCCCTCACTTACGAAGTCGCAGTCAAGCTAGCCGCCCCGCCAGCCGCACCGAAAATGTGGTTGCACTACTCTTACGTATATTACGGTATGGGTGAAGACCGGCTTAGAAACGCAGTGTTTTGTGTCCTGACACTATTTTACTTCACAATCCACTCCCATTTTTAGTGTATCTCCACTTTCCCCCCTGTGATCCACAGCCCAAATTACTGTATGATTCAGAGAAAATTAACAATAAAATTTACCCAATTTACTCAACTATACTTTTAATGTCCTCATCTTTGACCTCAGATTACAGGAAAACTGTAAGAGGTGACGCAGATATTTCACTGGATTATGACTCTGGGTGACCCCCACTCTGCACCCTGTGATCCACAGCCAAAATTACTGTACGGATTTTGAGAAAATTCATAGCAAAATCTTCCCATTGTGCTTTACTGTACTCCACATATTAACATCTTTGAGCTCCGATTACAGGAAAACTGTAAGAGGTGACACAGATATTTCACTGGATTCTGACTCTGGGGGACCCCCACTCTGCACCCTGTGATCCACAGCCAAAATTACTGTACGGATTTTGAGAAAATTGATAGTAAACTTTGCACAATTTACTCTACTGTACTCTATATATTCTCATCTTTGAGCTTAGATTAAAGGAAAACTGTAAGAGGTGACGCAGATATCTCACTGGATTATGACTCTGGGTGACCCCCACTCTGCACCCTGTGATCCACAGCAAAAATTACTGTATGGATTTTGAGAAAATTCATAGCAAAATCTTCCCATTTTGCTTTACTGTACTTTATACATTGACATCTTTGAGCTCCGATTACAGGAAAACTGTAAGAGGTGACGCAGATATCTCACTGTATTCTGACTCTAGGCTGTCGCCACTCTTCACCCTGTGATCCACAGCCAAAATTACTGTACGGTTTTTGAGAAAATTGATAGTAAACTTTGCACAATTTACTCTACTGTACTTTTAATATCCTCGTCTTTAACCTCAGATTACAGGAAAACTGTAAGAGGTGACGCAGATATTTCACTGGATTATGACTCTGGGTGACCCCCACTCTTCACCCTGTTATCCACAGCCCAAATTACTGTACGGATTTTTAGAAAATTGATAGTAAACTTTGCACAATTTACTGTACTATACTCTATATATTCTTATCTTTGAGCTCAGATTACAGGAAAACTGTAAGAGGTGACGCAGATATTTCACTGGATTCTGAATCTAGGCTGTCGCCACTCTGCACCCTGTCATCCACAGCCAAAATTACTGTACGGTTTTTGAGAAAATTGATAGTAAACTTTGCACAATTTACTCTACTGTACTCTATATATTCTCATCTTTGAGCTCAGATTACAGGAAAACCATAAGAGGTGACGCAGATATCTCACTGGATTATGACTCTGGGTGACCCCCACTCTTCACCCTGTTATCCACAGCCAAAATTACTGTACGGATTTTGAGAAAATTGATAGTAAACTTTGCACAATTTACTGTACTGTACTTTATATATTGACATCTTTGAGCTCAGATTACAGGAAAACTGTAAGAGGTGACGCAGATATTTCACTGGATTATGAATCTAGGCTGTCGCCACTCTGCACCCTGTCATCCACAGCCAAAATTACTGTACGGTTTTTGAGAAAATTGATAGTAAAATCTTCCCATTTTGCTTTACTGTACTCTACATATTGACATCTTTGAGCTCAGATTACAGGAAAACTATAAGAGGTGACGCAGATATTTCACTGGATTCTGACTCTAGGCTGTCTCCACTCTGCACCCTGTGATCCACAGCCAAAATTACTGTACGGATTTTGAGAAAATTGATAGTAAACTTTGCACAATTTACTGTACTGTACTTTATATATTGACATCTTTGAGTTCAGATTACAGGAAAACTGTAAGAGGTGACGCAGATATCTCACTGGATTATGACTCTAGGCTGTCGCCACTCTTCACCCTGTGATCCACAGAAAAAATTACTGTACGGTTTTTGAGAAAATTGATAGTAAACTTTGCACAATTTACTCTACTGTACTTTTAATATTCTCATCTTTGACCTCAGATTACAGGAAAACTATAAGAGGTGACGCAGATATCTCACTGGATTATGACTCTGGGTGACCCCCACTCTGCACCCTGTGATCCACAGCCAAAATTACTGTACGGATTTCTGATAAAATTAAATCCTATTCCATTACCAAACAAAATGAGTTCATTGAAGTATTTGCTTAACTACAAGAAATGTCTTTCCACACACAATTAAAATTTTTCAAAATGTCATTCACACACCACCTCAAGTATCAACTTCAGTTTTAGACATTATTTATTCAGTGCTTAATCACAACAATAGTCAATTTAAGGCACTTACATAATAAGTTAAACCTTACAATAATACATACAGAGAAAAACCCAACAATCATATGACCCCCTATGAGCAACAGTGGGAAGGAAAAACTCCCTTTTAACAGGAAGAAACCTCCGGCAGAACCAGGCTCAGGGAGGGGCGGCCATCTGCCTCAACCGGTCAGGGTGAGAAATTACATTTCTCAGATTACTGATTTCTCATATTACTACTACACAGTTTAGATACACTCAACAAAAATATAAACGCAACACCTTTGTTACTGCTCCCATTCCCCATGGGATGGACGTAGAGACCTAAAATTCATTCCAGATACACAATATAACCATCCCTCCCAAACAGTGGTCACAAATCAGTCCAAATGTGTGGTAGTGGGCACATCTGCCATATTGAGATAATCCATCCCACCTCACAGGTGTGCCACATCAGGATGCTGATCTGACATCATGAGTAGTGCACAGGTGTACCTCAGACTGCCCACAACAAAAGGCCACCCTGGAATGTGCAGTTTTTTGCGCTATTGGGGGTCTGGGGACCCAGAACCGGTCAGTATCTGGTGTGACCACCATTTGCCTCATGCAGTGCAACACATCGTCGCATGGAGTCTATCAGATTGTCAATTGTGGCCTTTGGAATGTTGGTCCACTCCACTTCAATGGCTGTGCGAGGTTGTTGGATATTCGTGGGAACTGGTACACGCTGTCGTATACGCCGGTCAAGCACATCCCGAACATGCTCAATGGGTGACATGTCCGGTGAGTATGCTGGCCATGCAAGAACTGGGACATTCTCAGCTGCCATCTGCCCTGAACAATGTGAACCATGATTCATCCGTGAAGCGCACACCTCTCCAACGTGCCAGACGCCATCGAATGTGAGCATTTGCCCACACAAGTCTGTTACGGCGACGAGCTGGAGTCAGGTCAAGACCCCGATGAGGACGACGGGCATGCAGTTGAGCGTCCCTGAGACGGTTTCTGACAGTTTGTGCAGAAATTGTTTGGTTGTGCAAACCAATTGTTCCAGCAGCTGTCTGGGTGGCTGGTCTCAGACGATCTTGGAGGTGAACCTGCTGGATGTGGAGGTCCTGGGCTGGTGAGGTTACACGAGGTCTGCGGTTGTGAGGCCGGTTGGATGTGCTGCCATATTCTCTGAAACGCCTGTGGAGACGGCTTATGGTTGAGAAATGAACATTCAATGCACGGGCGACAGATCTGGTTGACATTCCTGCTGTCAGCATGCCAATTGCACGCTCCCTCATTGCTTGTGGCATCTGTGGCATTTTGCTGTGAGACAAAACTGCACATTCCAGGGTGGCCTTTTGTTGTGGGCAGTCTGAGGTACACCTGTGCACTACTCATGATGTCAGATCAGCATCCTGATGTGACACACCTGTGAGGTGGGATGGATTATCTCAATATGGCAGATGTGCCCACTACCACACATTTGGACTGATTTGTGACCACTGTTTGGGAGGGATGGTTATATTGTGTATCTGGAACGAATTTTCGGTCTCTACGTCCATCCCATGGGGAATGGGAGCAGTAACAAAGGTGTTGCGTTTATATTTTTGTTGAGTGTATCTAAACTGTGTAGTAGTAATATGAGAAATCAGTAATCTGAGAAATGTAATTTCTCACCCTGACCGGTTGAGGCAGATGGCCGCCCCTCCCTGAGCCTGGTTCTGCCGGAGGTTTCTTCCTGTTAAAAGGGAGTTTTTCCTTCCCACTGTTGCTCATAGGGGGTCATATGATTGTTGGGTTTTTCTCTGTATGTATTATTGTAAGGTTTAACTTATTATGTAAGTGCCTTAAGTTGACTATTGTTGTGATTAAGCACTGAATAAATAATGTCTAAAACTGAAGTTGATACTTGAGGTGGTGTGTGAATGACATTTTGAAAAATTTAAATTGTGTGTGGAAAGACATTTCTTGTAGTTAAGCAAATACTTCAATGAACTCATTTTGTTTGGTAATGGAATAGGATTTAATTTTATCAGAAATCCGTACAGTAATTTTGGCTGTGGATCACAGGGTGCAGAGTGGGGGTCACCCAGAGTCATAATCCAGTGAGATATCTGCGTCACCTCTTATAGTTTTCCTGTAATCGGAGCTCAAAGATGAGAATATTAAAAGTACAGTAGAGTAAATTGTGCAAAGTTTACTATCAATTTTCTCAAAAACCGTACAGTAATTTTTTCTGTGGATCACAGGGTGAAGAGTGGCGACAGCCTAGAGTCATAATCCAGTGAGATATCTGCGTCACCTCTTACAGTTTTCCTGTAATCTGAGCTCAAAGATGTCAATATATAAAGTACAGTACAGTAAATTGTGCAAAGTTTACTATCAATTTTCTCAAAATCCGTACAGTAATTTTGGCTGTGGATCACAGGGTGCAGAGTGGAGACAGCCTAGAGTCAGAATCCAGTGAAATATCTGTGTCACCTCTTATAGTTTTCCTGTAATCTGAGCTCAAAGATGTCAATATGTAGAGTACAGTAAAGCAAAATGGGAAGATTTTACTATCAATTTTCTCAAAAACCGTACAGTAATTTTGGCTGTGGATGACAGGGTGCAGAGTGGCGACAGCCTAGATTCATAATCCAGTGAAATATCTGCGTCACCTCTTACAGTTTTCCTGTAATCTGAGCTCAAAGATAAGAATATATAGAGTATAGTACAGTAAATTGTGCAAAGTTTACTATCAATTTTCTAAAAATCCGTACAGTAATTTGGGCTGTGGATAACAGGGTGAAGAGTGGGGGTCACCCAGAGTCATAATCCAGTGAAATATCTGCGTCACCTCTTACAGTTTTCCTGTAATCGGAGCTCAAAGATGTCAATATGTAGAGTACAGTAAAGCAAAATGGGAAGATTTTACCATGAATTTTCTCAAAAACTGTACAGTAATTTTGGCTGTGGATCACAGCATGCAGAGTGGGGGTCACCCAGAGTCATAATCCAGTGAGATATCTGCGTCACCTCTTATAGTTTTCCTGTAATCTGAGCTCAAAGATGAGAATATATAGAGTACAGTAGAGTAAATTGTGCAAAGTTTACTATCAATTTTCTCAAAAACCGTACAGTAATTTTTTCTGTGGATCACAGGGTGAAGAGTGGCGACAGCCTAGAGTCAGAATCCAGTGAGATATCTGCGTCACCTCTTACAGTTTTCCTGTAATCTAAGCTCAAAGATGAGAATATATAGAGTACAGTAGAGTAAATTGTGCAAAGTTTACTATCAATTTTCTCAAAATCCGTACAGTAATTTTGGCTGTGGATCACAGGGTGAAGAGTGGAGATGGCCTAGATTCATAATCCAGTGAAATATCTGCGTCACCTCTTACAGTTTTCCTGTAATCGGAGATCAAAGATGTCAATATGTAGAGTACAGTAAAGCAAAATGGGAAGATTTTACTATCAATTTTCTCAAAAACTGTACAGTAATTTTGGCTGTGGATCACAGCATGCAGAGTGGGGGTCACCCAGAGTCAGAATCCAGTGAGATATCTGCGTCACCTCTTTCAGTTTTCCTGTAATCTGAGCTCAAAGATGAGGACATTAAAAGTATAGTTGAGTAAATTGGGTAAATTTTATTGTTAATTTTCTCTGAATCATACAGTAATTTGGGCTGTGGATCACAGGGGTGAAAGTGGAGATTAACCAAAACTGGGAGTGGATTGTGAAGTAAAATAGTGTCAGGACAGAAAACACTGCGTTTCTAAGCCAGTCGGCACCTATACCGTAATATGCGTAAGAGTAGTGCAACAACATTTTAGGTGCGGCTGGCGGGGCGGCTAGCTTGACTGCGACTTCGTAAGTGAGGGCTCACTTGACCGCAGTCACAATCTCTGATTTATTTCTTTAGCAAGAGTCAGGAAGATATTAGAACTTACAGCTGTTCTGTGGGAGGTTTTTGTTCCCACTGTTGCAAAGTGCTTGCTCATAGAGGAGTTGCTTGATTGTTGGGATTTTCTCCAATAATGTGAGATTCTCCAGCCGACTGATGTGAATTGGCGCGATATAAATAAATAAACAGGATATGAATTCACGAGATGTTTTTTTCCTCATTCCACTGTTTATGCTAAGCTAAGCTAACCCCCTGGATCCAGCTCTAGACTGACATGAATGGTCCACTGACGCGCCTCTGATTTTGAGATTGTAAAAACAATGACGCTATTTCAACACATAAACTCTGACTAATGTCAAGAGAATCAGCCACAGAAACTGTGTGACGTTTTCCTTATTTACATGTTGATTGGTTTAAGTGTCGCCTCTTGTTCAGACATCATACAGACTTTACACTATGGAACTGACTGATTAGAGACTGTTTAATGTCCAATCTGACTGCTTTGGACATGTGTATTTTCAAATATAGGTCAGCCGCTATGTGAAAATGTTCCTTTAAGCTGCTGGCTTCAGATATTTTACCCACGCCTGTGTTATTAATGTTGAGATAAATTACATCATTATTTTAGTCTAATCTGAAAATGAGTAATTGTCCTTTTCATTCATGACTTTGGTTGAACTCATATACTAGTCTCTCATTTCTCTGCCAGGACTGTGTGACTATCCCGGTTTTCTGTTCCCATACAGTTTGAGTAATTACATCAACTCAGGTGTGAAATTAATATAATAGGGCGGCTTTTCAAACTGCGACGTCTTTGTTCTCCTCTTGACAATAGACCCTTAGCTGTCGAATCCTGCTTCTCGTTGAGAAGACGATAGAAAGGTCTGTCATCACTTACGTGCGCAGTGCTTATTAAGCATTTATTAGTCTGCCTAATTTTGCCTGCGCACACAAAAAGGGTTGTTGGATGAACTGATGACTTTTCTTTTGCCATCCTGCAGAAAAAAGCTCAGACACAACAGGTTAGAGAGTTTCATGCAAAGAGTATAAAGGAAAAAGCCGTCCACCTTAGCGGGTTGTTCCCAGGAAACGGTTCTGATGTACTTAAGGTGAATATCTCCAGCTTGATGTGTGATCCCACACTATCCTGTGTGTCTCTGTGCTCCCTGCCCCTCAAAGTGTCCTCATTTGCACGTGTTTTAGGACACAGTTGTGGCATGTTTGCAGTGCTCTCCATCGTTCATTAGTTTTCTAGTGTGTTTATTCTTTGTTTCAATAGAAAAAAAGAAGTACTTTAACCTCAGATTTCTATTATTGTCATGTGCTTTGCATGAGAGCTTTGCTTGAACTGCTGTTTCTGCCCTTTGCTTTTAATTACTGGCAGTCCTCAGAGGACAGAAGTGTGTACTCTTGTGGTTTCACTCTTAGGGTTTCTCTGCTCCACCCTTCCCCAAAAAGCTGTCTCCAACTTAAAAAGCCCATTTCAACCCCCCCAAATATCCAGTTTATGTGTTTTACTCCTGGCCTGTAGTGTTAATATGGTGTGCACCATTTATAGTTGGAAGTTGGAAGTCCAGTTTAGAAAGTCAGAACAGCCCCAACTTTACAATCCAAATTAGCATAAGGGAACGTAAACAACGGAAAAGCTAAAATTGGTCATCTGCACAGTCACTGTTGTGTGTTGACGCTACCTTTTCCGACTTTTCTACTGAAAGGTACAGGATTAATCCATTTACGTATTTCATTGTAGCTTGGGAAGAAACTGCTGGAGGTGGAAAAGGAGCGCTGCAGGCCAGAGAGAAAAATATGTAAATTGGATGCCGTTATAACAGCCAGATATTATAGCAAGAGTTACACTAGTAGAGTATAAAGGAACAACTCCTGTTAGGTAATTATAATCAAGTATTTGTGTTTTACAACCAGTGGGTACACATGAGTAAGTAAGTACATAAGGGCAGGATCATTGAAAAGGAAGCTGAGACTCAGCCTCAGTGTGTCAGTTATAGTGACAGATCTAAAATTCACTTGTATGATTTTGCTGTTTTCCCAGGGCGGCTCAGTACGAAGGGCGTTTCCCCCGTCGGGTGACAAGTGTCACTCGTGTCAGAAGCGTGTTTATATGGTGGAGAGGATCTGCACCGAGGGGCTTTACTTCCACAGGGAGTGTTTCCGCTGTTCGACCTGCAGCTCTGTTCTTCGACAGGGAGCGCATGCTTTCCACTCTGAAGAGGGTATGCTTCTCCAAATGGCGTAGCCACATATTACCTACATGGCACAGAATAACTGAAATGGCTCATCTTGACCTTCACTTTGATCTTACAGGGAAACTCTACTGCAAACTGCATTTTGATCAGCGGAACAATGGGACGAGCATACGGAGGACTTTCTCTCTACCCTCAGTGAGACCTGTGCGTATTTATCCACCTTCCTCTGATAATGATGGATGCAAGGTGTCTAACTTCTCCTCCCATCACCTCCTTCTTAGAATCGTGATAGCATTCAGGAGCACCGTCCTACTGATGAAGATATCACCCCCTCCAGCAGTCCGGCAGACCTGCAGAGTGAACCCGCAGCAGGTACCTTCAGCTCGTTCATGAGGAAACAGCTGAGCTGGCCTCTGAGTGTGACTCGTGCTGTGTGCAACGCCCCCCGGTATCTGTCCCAGCGTGCGTGTCATGCGGCACGGGCCTTTGCCGGCCACCTGAGAGACAACGCACAGGACTACACGTTGCTGTATGAGCTACTGAGCATGAGCTTGCCACTGCTGTTTGTTTTACAAGAAGTACTGCTGCAGATGTACACAGAGGCTGTGCCTGATGGGCCGAGCTCTTTAGAGCCTTTACTGCTTTGGCTGCAGGAACATATCAGGCAGAGGATAATCTAGACTTTCAGCTGCAAAAATTTAACCCTCAACATTAAACCAGAGGCCGAGGAGTTCATTAGTTGCAGCGTCCTCAACCTGTTATCATTTTGTACATGTGCACAAGCACCTTCCTGATGTTTACTTACTTTTTATGATGACACTGTAGGTAGATGTTAGATGTGTGGGTGTGCTGGGTGTGCACTAGCCAAAGAAGACACACTGTAGGCTACTTATGCAAAAAGAATTTTGGTTTACTTTTAGTAGTTTACTTTGGGGTAGTTTGTCAAGCAAGGAAAACTGCACCAAATAATTTTGCAGTGGGTTTGATGAGTGAACTGTTATAATATATTGGACACATAGGTTAAAGAGTAAATAGGCAAGTAAATCAAACAAGCCATGATCAGAACATTGGAGCCTATTAGGCTAACTTTTTACAAACTTACTCGTGAAACTGGCCCTGCAGTTAACTGGGATTATGACTGACTAACTTGATGCACTTTAACTTTGAGAACTGCCATATCAATGTAGCAGCAGACACATTTGTCACATTTGACAAAAGCCTGTTCTCATATTAACAGTGACTGCAAGGCATGCTTTCATTTGACTATGCATATGTACTAAAGACATTTTAATATGTATGCAGGCATGTCTTTTAACAGTCATGTAAGCAGGTTTTTTTACTATCACTTTATAAAACAAACTCTCTGTTTACTCTCAACAACTATTTTTTTATTATTTTTTTGGATAACACCAAAGGATATTTGACACTATGGACTGTCCTAAATACTTTTAGATATTTAGTTCAACTTTGCTGCCATCTGCTGTTCACTCAGAACAAAATATATAGAAATGTGGTAAAATTATAGCCGCAATTAAATTTAAAATAACCGAACAGGTTAATATGTGGTCTAACTGAGGAAAAACAGGAAACACAGGGTCAGCAGCACAGGGTGGCTCCACCGGAACGGAGAGATTTTCCGTTTTGCTGTAGACAATAGAAGCGGTGAGCACGCTGTGATGCGTTTGAATGTGCTTGTCGCTCTTGCTGTAATCTGAAAGCACGATGTCGGACAATCAACTGTAAACCTCTCTGACTAGAAGCCACATAGTTGCTTCCTATTTAGACAATCTATTGATGCTCGTGAAGCACTTTAGAGTAATTTTTAAGGATTTGAAAATCGTCTGGCATTATCGTGAGCGTTTGATGACACTATGTTTGTGTTTTGCTCTCTGCTGCCTTATAGTTTGTGTTAAATTACAGAATCGTGTGATCTTATTTTCCGTGCTGTGCAGGTGGAAAACATGTTTTGTTTTGTTTTTTAATACCAAAGAACAGTTTTCAAGCAAACTAACTGGACTTGCTTCTGTTTAGCAAGTTGACGGTCGAGCAAACTGTAACGTGCACAACGGTGCCAGCATTAACTCTGAATGTCAGTATTGTGCATCGTTTTCATAAACATTTTCTATCTTTGTGCACTGTGCTGTGTTTATTTGCCTTCATGTTGTCATTTTTTTTTTTATCAGTTCGTGCTTCTCTTTTCCTCTCATTCAGCGGACGCCTTTTATGAAGCCTGTGAGACAATCGGGTGGTTAGGAGAAATGACTTTTTAAAGGTGATCACCTGCATGGTTGCATCAATGTGAGGCTGTAGATGCTGATATCACACATCAGCGGTTTTAGTGCTGAAATAATATTTTCTTTGAAGTGACACTAAGTTTAAGCTAAGCTAAGGTCAGGACTAATCAACAGTTTTGGGAATGAACTAGTACTAATTCAGCATGGTTTGAGACCTCTGCAAAGAAGCAAAGAGCAAATAAGTTCATGTAACTTTTTTTTATTCTGATCTCACCACAAGGTCTTAGTCTTTTTTGGAGTGTTTTCTTCTTCTTCTCATGGATACCTTAGTCGTTCAAATAAACTCCTGCTTTCAAGGTGAAGAGTAACATTTCCAACTCAAATTTAATCTAAACATGAGGGGAAAAAGTGTTGCTTTTGTTGCTCCAGAATAGCTTCTGTACATATTGAACCTTGAGGTGAGATTAAATGTTTCTAAAGTCAACATTTAACAGTGCACCCTTTTTTTGGAATTATGTTTCATTGAGCTGATGTTGTATTTTAAAGGCGAGCTTCCATCAGCGTCTCCTTACAGGAGTTGGGGAGTGTGAAAAATATCCCTTCCAGCTCCAGACCGGCAAGAGTTGTCACTTGAATGAGTATCGATTAAATCAAAAGATGTATTTGATTTAAAAAAAAAAAAATGTGAGTGAGGATTTAAAGAGAAGTACTCTGGGAAGACCTCTTCAGCCTGTTCTTCCCGTCTCCGCTGGAGATGGGCAGCTCAATGCTACGTTATCCACCACTTGCGCGACATACCTGAAGTGCAAGCAACACAAGCATCCAAACTGTGACCGTGATTCCTCCTCTGTGGAAGAAAGGGAAAAGCACACAGCTGACTCATGTGTTTATGCAGTTACTGTAGAATGAGTCCATGAGAGCTACACCTAAAATTTGGCAGTGGCGGCCGGAAGGTGAGGCTTCAAAAACCTCCAGCTCCAGATGGCATCACATCAGACTGGTAATAAAGGCATTATTCTCGAAGCCTTTCCATGATGATCTGACAACAGGGGCAAAGAACTACGATCTGTTTTCAAACCAACGTATTTAACGTTTGAGAGAAATGTTGTTCATTTAACTAATAATAATCATATCCCTTACTCCTAGTCCTACTGTGGTATAGGCACAGATAAGCAACTGACGTTCTAATCCACCATGGTGGATGAGCCAGAGTCATGCATATTAGTCTCATCAGTAATTTTGGTTTGTGTGTTTAGTAAAGAATAAGAATTTTTTTTAAATCCCTTTGAGGTCTACACCTTAAGTCTCAGGCAACAAACTAACAAATTTTCTCAATAAGTGATATCTTTCCCTTTACATGTCTCTTTGCTGGTCGGCCTCTAAAAGCTTGTTTTAGGATGATAATGATGGATGAGGCACATTTTCTTATTATTGTCAGTACACGGTAATGCCTGTTAAAGAGAGATTCTCTTGTTCAGTTCATGAGATTTAGAAGCAGACTTCTTTTCTTTGATTTATTAGTGCCGATATGACAAACACAACACTATACGCTGAAAAAACGGCTGTTAAATTAATGCTATTTTTCTTTCTTGTTCCCAGCTTTTTCATGCATGCATAAAAGTGTACAAAGATCTCTTAGATATGTCTTAGTTTTTCTCTACTCAGAATCAGTTGAACTTGCAGACTATAAAGAACAGCCGGGCATGTGCAGATTTCTTTTTAAAAGTCTGTTTTCTTTGACTTGAAGAAGTCGCCACAGAAGAAAGCCATCACCTCATCCACTCATCACTAAAAAGGGACTTCAAGTTTTATTGCAGGTTCTATTGCAGAGTAAATACACAGTAGTGACTGCTAACTTTTGATATGATGAATGTTTTTCTACCTTGATGGTCACATACAGTCAGTATGGTGTACACTTTGTTTTGCTGGGAAACTTTGGGTCCCTAGACTCACATCAGCCACCTAAACTTTGTTGCAAGCCAGTCAAATACGTAGTGCCTCCAAATTTCCCAAATACTAATCAGACTGTGCTGCAGGATGCACAAGAGCAAGCAGGATCCAAAGAGGAGCCATTCTACAACCCACAGGACATGAATGTGCTACATCCTGGTGCCAGACATCCTGTATCCATGTCATAATGGGCCAGAGTGATTCTGACAGCACGACTTCTAATATCAGGCATTATCTTTTCAGTCCAACAAAAGAACATTAAACAAACTAAAAATAAAGCAATTAAAGCTGCTATAAATATATATATACATGGCAAAATTAAGTCTGACCTATTACACCGTTCCTTATTTTTTGTCATATAGCTTCTGAGCACTCACACAATGCTCATATTAAACAAGTCCACCACTGCCTCTGTATCTAATATCATAAATATGTTTATTAACTCATCTCTGTCTGTGAGCACAGCAGCCTCAGCCACCTGCTGTTCACACCTTCTGTTTGCAATGGGCAGCGAAGATCCAGTGTAAAACACATAATGAACTGTGAATCGTGTTTGCAAAGAACCACCGGTAGACATAATTCAAAGGAGGGTGCTGGAAATGAGCATAGCATGTCACCTTTAAAGAAGCCTGTTGCATTTCAGTGAGGGGGGGGGGGGGGGGGTGTAGAGGAAGAACATTCATTATATATATATATATATATATATATATATATATATATATATATATATATATATATATATATATATATATATATATATATATATATAGACGAGGAACCATCATGGAAGGACAGGCCCCTGCACGGTATGTACCACCGGCAGATAGAGGAGGTGGCTGATATCCAGAAATCCTACCAGTGGCTGGACAAAGCTGGACTGAAAGACAGCACAGAGGCACTAATCATGGCAGCACAAGAACAAGCTCTGAGCACAAGATCCATAGAGGCTGGGGTCTATCACACCAGGCAAGACCCCAGGTGCAGGCTGTGTAAAGATGCCCCAGAGACAATCCAGCACATAACAGCAGGGTGCAAGATGCTAGCAGGCAAGGCATACATGGAACGCCATAACCAAGTGGCCGGCATAGTGTACAGGAACATCTGTGCCGAGTATAACCTGGAAGTCCCGAGGTCAAAATGGGAGATGCCCCCAAGGGTGGTGGAGAATGACCGAGCTAAGATCCTGTGGGACTTCCAGATACAGACGGACAAAATGGTGGTGGCTAACCAACCGGACATAGTGGTGGTAGACAAACAGAAGAAGATGGCCGTAGTGATCGATGTAGCGGTTCCGAATGACAGCAATATCAGGAAGAAGGAACACGAGAAGCTGGAGAAATACCAAGGGCTCAGAGAAGAGCTCGAGAGGATGTGGAGGGTGAAGGTAACGGTGGTCCCCGTGGTAATCGGAGCACTAGGTGCGGTGACTCCCAAGCTAGGCGAGTGGCTCCAGCAGATCCCGGGAATAACAGATCTCTGTCCAGAAGAGCGCAGTCCTGGGAACAGCTAAGATACTGCGCAGGACCCTCAAGCTCCCAGGCCTCTGGTAGAGGACCCGAGCTTGAAGGATAAACCGCCCGCAGGGGCGTGCTGGGTGTTTTTTTGTTTTATCAAAGTCAAAGTCAAAGTCAACTTTATTGTCAATTCTGCCACATGTACAGGACATACAGAGAATAGAAACTACGTTACTCTCAATCCCTAGATAAAATAGCAAATGAACATTTAAATATAAGAGTGATTAAAAAATGCAGGTAAAATAATTAAAAAGTAAAAATTTAAATAAATACAATACAATTTTACATATAACAAGAAAGCTATACAATATACAATATAATGGGTAAATGACATTGGGTGTAAACCAGGCAGAGTAGTGCAAATAGGCAAATAGTGCAAATGGAGATTTAGTAATGTACGGTAAGAGATAGTGTAACAACAGAGTCTTATGAGGTAATGGCAGTCCAATGCTCCACAAAGTGACTGGTAACTGGTGCAGGCCAGTGAGTGAGTCAGAGTGTGTGTGTGTGTGTGTGTGTGACAGAGTTCAGTGAGACCGTGGAGGAGAGAGGGGAGAGGGGGCAGAATCGTATATATATATATATATATATATATATATATGTATATATATATATATATATGTAGTATATGGGTGAATGTGCAGTAGTAGCAGCAAGCAGGTGAATTCTGTACATTAATATGAATAGACATCTGACTATTTTACAGGATATACAATATAAACATATTTAAAATTAAAGGAATTGAAATGTACATTGTGCCTTGGTTTAGTGTCTGGAAGAGTCCTGTCTCAGTCAATTATAGATGATGTGAGAGGGCGGGTGTGTGTGTTTAGGGCACGGATGGCTTGGGGATAGAAGCTCCTCTTGAGTCTCTCTGTCCTTGCCCGGAAGATGCGGAACCTTCTACCAGATTGCAGAAGTTGGAACAGTTTGTTGCCAGGATGGGACGGGTCCTTCAGTATCTGCGCTGCTCTAGTCCGGCATCTCCTGGTGTAGGTGTCCTGAAGCGGGGGGAGAGCAATCCTGCAGCAGCGTTCTGCTGTACGGATCACTCTCTGGAGAGCTTTTTGGTCCTTCACACAGCTGTTCCCGAACCACGATGTCATGTTCTGTGTGAGGATGCTCTCCACAGCACCTGTATAGAAAATCCTGAGGATCTTTGGAGAGACCCTGAACTTCCTCAGTTGTCGTAGGTGATACAGGCGCTGCCTAGCCTTTTTGGTCTGGACCTGAATGTGGGCAGCCCATGTCAGGTCTGAGGAGATGTGGACACCAAGATACTTGAAGGACTGCACCCTCTCCACTGGTGCTCCATTGATGATAATGGGCTTGTAGTCTCTGTGCTGACCCCTTCTGAAGTCCACCACCAGCTCCTTGGTCTTGCTGACGTTCAGCTGGAGGTGGTTGTCCTGGCACCACGATGCCAGATTCTTCACTTCATCCATGTAGGCCGCCTCATTGTTGTTGGAGATGGCACCCAACACCACTGTGTCGTCAGCAAACTTCACAATGGTGTTGGAGCCATGGGTGGCCACACAGTCTGAAGTGTAGAGGGAGTAGAGCAGTGGCAAGAGGACACATCCCTGAGGGGCTCCTGTGTTGATGGTGATGCTGTTGGAGAAGCACCTGCCCACCCTCACCACCTGAGTTCTGCCAGTGAGGAAGTCCAACACCCATGCACACAGACGGCTGTTAAGTCCCAGATCCCTCAGCTTTGTGAACAGTCTGCAGGGCACTATTGTGTTAAACGCTGAACTGTAATCAACAAACAGCATTCGCACATAGTTACCCTGTTTCTTGTCCACGTGGCTGAGAGTGGTGTGTAAGACGTGGGCGATGGACAAGCGATGTATGCAATCTTAAAAACAGCTTTTCATAGATATGTTTGAAGCCCTGTGAAAAACTAAGTACTCTGCACGATTCAGTAGCTTGTAGAACCACCTTTAGCAGCAAAAACTGGAAGCAATCCTTTTCTGTGTGATTTTATCAGTGGAGGAATTCAGGCTCACTCTTCTTTATAACGTAGCTTCAGTTCTATGAGATTTAAACACATTTATTCATACACAGCTCTCCCACTGCAGCATTTCAATCCCATTGAGGTCTGGACTTTGGCTGGGTCATTGCAACACGCTGCTCTGCTCTGGATCATTTGACTCAGTTTTGGCATCTGTCAGACAGACAGCTCACATTTGACTCTAAAATACTCTGGTATACAGAGAAGTTCATTGTCAACTGCAAGGTGTCCAAACCCAGAACATTGAAAGTTGGTATGAGGTTGTGCTGATACATTGTGTTTGGTGCAGTGCATCATGGCCAAACATTTCCACTTTTGTCTTGTTTGTCCCACATTTTTCAGACTAATTGAGACCTGAGATGTAGCTCTTGGGGTTTTTTGGTTTTTTTTTTTGCAGTTTCTCTCAGTTCTGAAATTGAACGTTGACCTTGCGTTGAATTCTCTAAGACGTCCACTCCTGGGAACATTGTGCCATTGTGCTTCACAGACATGTTGAATTCTCCAGACCAGCAAACTGCCAAAACATCTGCTTTTATACAGACGGTCACACTTACTGAGGATCAATTAATCAAGTGCATTTAGTTATCACTTAGCCTCTTTATTCCTATGGAAATAGTAAGGTCATACTTGCATCCCTTGAAAGCTTTCTTTTTACATATCACTATGTGGAATTTTATTCTTCTAAATGTTGCTTCACTAAAAGATAAAGGGCAAAGACTACGTTCACAACTACTTAGCAATTACTTAGGTATAAGCCACAACAGTAGATGGACACGAGCCATTACACAGGAACAGAAAAGTAATTTAGAGTAAATTGATTTTAGGACAGAGAAGGTCAGTGTGTTGTTGCACAGGAAAAAATGGGGAACTTTTGCTTTGTAGAGGCTTCATTGACAGTCAGAGAATCTTTAATTTGATGGATACTGAACATTTGAGAGGCACCGTGACATTATCATTTATGAATAACTTTATAATAATAGTATTTAATCCCATTTTAAAGATGACATTTTTTTCTTTGTATAAAACATGTTGAATTAACATACTTCTATTTGAATATTCATAGATTTTGTAAGCACTTTAAACCCCTGCTTTCAAAAAAAGAGCTGAGCGATTCCGCATAGACAAAAAATAAGAGCTTTATGTGAGCTTGAATTTTAAAGAGTGAAAATGTTGTAAAGGAATGTGAAAATACTTCGATTGGAGCTCGCACTGAATGTTATTGGTCCACTGAATAGGTCTTATTATCAGTAATCAGCCCCATAGCTATGGGTCAGAATGGCCCACTGGAGTAATAAAGTGTGTGCAATGTGATTTTTTTTTTTTTACACAAACACATTCAATTATACAGATTAGAAGAATCGTGATCTCTGGAATTTGCTATGATTTTGTGGTTTGCAGTCTGGTGGTTTGGTTTATATTAGTGAAAATTCAAGTTCTTTGAATTTTTTTCTGCACATTTTGACTTCTTGTTGACTATTATTTCTGTGATTCGTTTCTTTTTTGTGTTATTGTTGGTTTCTATCTTGGCTTTAT
Organism: Diplotaxodon limnothrissa; assembly: GCF_057381915.1. Classification (NCBI taxonomy): domain Eukaryota; kingdom Metazoa; phylum Chordata; class Actinopteri; order Cichliformes; family Cichlidae; genus Diplotaxodon; species Diplotaxodon limnothrissa. Next base: position 20,894,935 of record NC_140596.1, read on the forward strand.
TATTCCCACCTCTTCAGTCCACGCAGTTCCTCTGGATCATGTAATGTCTTTCTTGTTTTTGTATTTAGTATTTGTCCTTCATTCATATTTATTTTGCTCCCCTGCTTTGCTCTCCGGTTTTCATGCGTTCCTTACATATTTTATTTTTATTTTTATATTTCACTGACTCTTTTGTATTTTTCTTTGGACGTTTTACTGCCATATAAATTAGGTCACTTTCTGATCCTTTCTGATTTGCCCAGGTCTACCTAGCAGGAACATCTTACAGTTATATGTTGTTTTTCTCCCTCGTTGAAAATAAAAACATATTACACTTAAAAAAAATGCCAACAAGATCATTGAAATGTCATAAAATTCTGTTTGCATGTCAGGTCAACTTTCATATTTAGACTTGAGGTAAGGGAAGAAGATAAACTTCTTGAAACTTGTTGGTTATTTTAGGTTTGACACACTTTTCTCATGTTTAAATTAAAACTCTTTGCACATTTCATTTTAACAAAAATCTGAGGGCCATAGAAAAATGTTTATCTTGTGTTTTTGTGTGGAAATGTGATACAAAAAAACAGTTTTTAATTCTAAAGCGAATTCTAAACAATGAAACAAATTAATTATGAAAAAAAGTGATTTCAAATGTCAAATGTAGGAGATAAAAAAATCAGATAGATCTCTCGGAAGTCTATTAGGCAATAAACACATTCAAATAAAGCAAAAACATTTAAAAAGTAAAAGAGTAAAATTATAATTTTGCTCATAAGGATCAGAGTGAAAGACCTTAAAGGAGTTGAGTGCTGCTCAATAAGTGTGTGTCATTTTTGCTGCCCCCTAGCGGACACAAATATAAATACTGCAGCCATAAGTACTGTGAGCACAGAATACACACACACACACACACACACACACACACACACACACACACACACACACACACACACTTTTAGCCACACAAAATACTTGAATACAGGACACGGACAATAGCGCAGGTACTAAGGTCACATAATAAGCTTCAGTGGGTTTTGTCATTAGCAGAAATATGTTCAGTATGTGATTACTTGCTGAAGCTCCAAGGGAGTTGTTTGAGAGAGCTCAATTTAATTATTTTTATGTGATTGTTATAACATCAAAAACAGCTCTGAGGAGTCAAGGTGTATTAACAACTCATATTTACTAAATATTTCAATTAAATTTGAAAGAAACCTTTGATAAAATGTTTTTAAAAAAAGCCTACGCTCAGACAAATGTCAGCCAAGATGTCCTCATAAAGGCACAGAACATTTTTTTTCATGAAAAAAAAAAAATCAAATCAAATAGGCAGCTGGGGTGCAGCGCTCTGAAGAGTTGTTTTGTAAAGCACGGTCCTGCAGAAGCAGACGTCCCCGCGTCGTTGTTGTGTGCGCATCTCTGAGGAGTGCAATCTGTTTACAAACCTCTTCGAACTTTTTCATTTTCTTTATTAAATGACATTTCCTTAAATGCATAAAGAGCCAAAAAGAAATGAAGTTATACACTAGCAATGATTAGCATTCAAGCAACAGAGCAATCAGAGCCTGAAATTGCACTGAAATTACAGAAGCTGTGAAAGTTGATGAAAAAAAACAGCAAAGCCGGGACGAGATGAATCTAAAAATATAATGCCATTATTTTAGCCCTTTCACGCAAATCATCCTTTTAAACAGTCAAACGCAATTCACCAGACGGAGGAGATATACGCCAGGCTGCCAGAGTAAATAAACTATCTGAACATTTACATTTCCTCTGAGAAGAAAATCCACCTCTACAACACGAAGTGGAGCAAACAGCTGTCATTTTAGAAGATTTCCCCATACTTTCAACATTTTTAATATAGTTATTGAGAAGGAATTCGAAGTAAAAAATTGAAAATTGATAAGAAGCTGCTGTCATCACAGAAAAAAAGGATTCAAACAGCTACAGCGCAACAAAAGAACTAAAAGCTATGGCTTACATATTGTCATATGTAAGAAAACAGACTAATCCAATAAATTTGAAACCTCAGATAAGCAGCATCTTGGGTCCAGTCTGACTTTCCCACAGAAAATAACAGGACACTGAGAGATGCATTTAAGGCAGTGCTTGTTGTCTTAAGCGCGGCGATGCTGCCGTTCAAAGAGGCTCCTCTGTGTCTGTATCCTGCTTCTGCTTCAGCCTGTTTGATGAGACACATAAAAGCCAATAGGAAATGCCCTTTAGAAAAACATAATGTCTTAAATCACAATCACATGGCAGGACAAAGTCACATGGTATACACATATTACTGCTCAGTGAGTGGGAAACTTGCAATGTCCTATCTCGTATTGCTAGAAGAGTTTAAATAAAATTCAAAATCCAAACTCTGTTTTCAATCTCATCTATAATTTATAATCTACAGGCCAAAGCTGAGTTTATATACTGTAGGTGGTGTTGAGCCAGTCATCACAGACCAGAAACCAGGCTTGAACAGCTTTTGTATCAATTTTGGAAAAAGAAGCATTTCCCTAACTGGAGTTGGAGCGCTGCACTTAATACTCACGTATCTTGAAAAACTACATGCTGCATAGTTCTTTCCTTTTTTTAGGGACATGTGATCTTCAATCTGTTCAATGTTAAAATTATTCAGACTGTTTCTGGATCAGTTATTTAATAAACCTGGAATATAGGATTTCATTTTTCCTACTTCATAGTCTGCAATTCTGAAATTCAGTTTCATCAAATTATGCAAAATAATTTACAGTTCATCAATAAACTGTAAGGAGGAAAACGTAGTGAAAGGGTATTTGCCATTTGCCAAGCCTCAGAATATATAGAGCCAAATGCATCAAAACTTTATCTGCAAATTGTGAAATTAATTCATTTAATTACAGAACTACAAAGAAGCAGGAATGTTAAGGAATGAAAGGGAAAAATTCAATTAATTGGTGGTAAAAAAAATAGTTAAAAGAAAACTATGATGCACATAATTAATAATTTCTCTCTTTTTACATTTTTTAAATTCACCCAATAATCTGCTTTGCAGCCAAGAACTGGACTTCCTTTTTTCTTTCTTTCTTTAAAATGTCTTCGCATCAGTTCAAAAATAAGCAGTGTACACTTTATTAACTGAATGTTTTAACAAAAAACAAAACAAAAGGTTGAGGCATATCCTTGAACAAATTGTATGGTGCCTCTTCTGAATTTAACTGGTGATCGAAGCATAACACAAACATCCGGGACTGCATTTTTAAAACAGCCTTCAGCGAAACAAAATCCTTCAAAATTTTTTGCCTTTATTTGAACCAAAAAAAATCCATCAACCTGCTCAAATTGAGCCTCTGCAGCTTGTCCTTTAATGCGAAATATGCAGCTGGATGTGATTTTTGCTTCAGTTTGTAGGTAGGTAGGTAGATAGGTAGGTAGGTAGGTAGGTAGGTAGGTAGGTAGGTAGGTAGATAGATAGATAAATAGATAAATGAAAGTGCTGCACGGAAAGTCCTCACACTTGATGTATACCATCTGCTCTCCATCACTTGAATGATTAAAAGAACACACAAAGCTTAGCTTTTCCTGTATGAATGAGATTTTAGTTTCCTTAATTATTCAAGGCAAATTTCAGTGTTAAAAGCAAATCAGATTAGCGCAATACAGCAAGGAGGTGCTGGCTTGGTGCTGGACTATGTGGGCTTTGGCTGCATAAGCATGCCTCTTCCTCTACTGTGGAAGCAGAAGATGACCACATATCCATCAGCCCTGACACAAATTTTTAAATCTAGCTCTCCAAACCTCTTTGTTCACGTCTGGCCTTTCTGGCGGGCTGATCAAAATGCCATTATTTATTTAATCTCTCCTCTCTCTTCTGTGTTCCTGCATGGCTCATAAGTTGATGTACAATTCATCAAATGCAGTCGACTATGATGAAAAACATAAAAGAAGACCATTAGCTTTACTGATGTGTACAGTGTTAGAAGAACAGGTTTGTCCTCAGTCGAACTTTGAACTATACGCAACAATATAAACTCACAAGCAGAAACAATTTTTTTGTCCTGAACAGCTTTATGGAGAGATTGCTCTTCATTACTAAAAACACTGACCGTAAACCAGCAGCATGAACCTCAGCAGCTGGTTCAGCAGGTCCTCAGTGATAGCTGTCTGTCATTAGGTTTCTGTTTTGCATGACTTCATAGTCTTACAAAGAGAGACTTGTACAAATAGTTACATTTCTCCTTGACTTTAATTGAATAATCTTTTTAGCCACATAGCCACAAATGTATTCATTTATCACACAGAGTACCTTCACATGCCCTCTTTGTAGTGAGGGTGGTCTACTGACAACTCTATACACTTCTAGTTTGAGCTAAATAATTATAATTATTATTACTATCATCCTCGCCCTATGGCAGCTGTTACAGGAACATTGTTTGCAAGGGTTGCATCTGACTAAATAATGTCTCTTAGGTAGATGAGACCAAAATAATATACAGTTCCATAAATCAAACACAGCATATGAGCACAAACACCTCACAGCAGCTGTCATGTATGGAGGTGGAGGGGTGATGATGGGGGCTTGTTTTGCAGTCACTGAACCTGGGCACCTTTACTCCTCTTTAAAGATATACACATATACACACACACACACACACACACGCACGCACGCACGCACGCACGCACACACACACACACACACACACACACACATATATATATATATGGTCCAAGATCCTTGCTGTTGCAAAGGGCCATGTTTATCTCTAGCTACAATGTTATAAACTTATGTATGCTGTCTACTTGCAGCATGTTCTGTCACACTTATGACAGAACATGTTATGGCATTGGTGTGAATGTGAGTATAAAAGGTTGTCTTTCTCTCTATGTTAGCCTTGCTGCGTCCTATCCTCTCGTCCTATAGCTGGGATGGGCACCTGAATTGGATAAGCGGATGAAAATGGATGGAGAGTTCAATAAACCCTGGCTTTTTTCTGTTTTAGTGTATCCTACTTTTAACCACTGAAGGGATATTTTTTGTGTGGCAGTTCTCCTTTAAAATATCATTAGCATTTCATGTCATATGTGGACAGTAGATGACGAGAATAAATCATTTCTTTGCAGGTGAAACTCCTGAGTTTGTAGCCAGAGTATGTATATGGTTGAGTCCATGATAAAATGCTACTCAACGGTAGTTCCAGGTCACAGCATCATATCAGCTGCTCTTACTTTTGTTTGAAGACGCTAGTATAAATCGTGCCTTGGAGTTTCTTTCCAACCTTATCCTCTGACATTTAAGCTGGGACAGTAACAATACATTTCAATAGCCCATTGTTCTGAACCACTATCATCAAAAAAGCCCAGGTCCTAGATGCTGTGCTTTTTCTCCAAAAAGCAGAAAATGATCACCCATAATCAGGCATTACACGCCAAGATGTCTTGAACAGGAGCATTTCCAGCCATTAGATGTAATTACACTCCTGTATCTGCCTTTATATACCACAGTATTCATATCAAATAAGCCTCTCTCCACATACTAAGACCATAGTCCTGTCTGTCCTTTATGCGCTACAACAGCAGTTCTGGCAGCAGTTAAGAAAAACACCCTAAAAAAGACACGTTTGGTAACGCTGACACTGACCATGAGTAGTTTGTGTCTTTTAGGTTTGTGAACTTGTATGACGCGTTTGTTATTGATTTATGCTAGGCCTCCAGAACAAGAGAATTTATAAAATCCTATTCTCCTGTGTTCTCTGCCACTATCAGACCTTTTAAATCACAGCACAGCTTTCTGTGTTTGGACATGCATATTTGTGTTTAGTATTTTTTGAAAATGCATCCAAATTACTATTACGATTTTGTGTTGTTGTACCTTTTAAAACAATTTTCCTACATTACAAACAAACAAGCATAATTTCAACAGATATGTGTATATATATATATACATTTGGATAATTCATTCAAACCCCAACATTTATTTATTTATTCATTTTTTTTGCCAGATGGCAGAAATTTAACAATGCACGAACTGATTGTTTTCGAGAGGCAGGACATAAAGCTTTGCTCTAAAAACATGCATCTGTGCGATATCACAAAATCCTCCGCCTCAGATACAATCTGAGTGCACATCTGGTCATAATCACATTTTAAACATTGGTTATGCAACAATCTGTCTTTAATGTCTGTGTCCTGCTGGCAGGGCCTTTGAAATGAGCTGCCACAAAGATAAAGAGCTTTGTAGGCTACAAGCAGGTACTCACACTGTTTAATAGTGATAAAAACACCCAAACAGCTGCGCTGGCATATCTGAGTTGGAACTGCATTAGTGAGGATTTTGTGACAACTTAATTCCAACGAGTGACACATTTCGCTATCACTCTCCTTCACAATCTGTTAGGCCTCTGCATACTATGCACTTGTATGTATGTATGGTATGTTTGCATATGAGGATGATTTAGATTCATGGCTTGTGTAGAAACAACTAAATGTTTGATTCTGTTATTGATGAATGTTTATGAAATCCTATCACAGCAGGTGCAGCAGCTGCAGTAAAAGCGAGTTAAATCTGCTGCTTTTACACCGTATGATCAGTAAATGATCTTTATTAAGGGCAAAAAACTCACAGTTTTTCAACATAATAAAAAATTCAAAAATGTCAAACGTTATAAGTACACAAAAAATGATTTGATAAGAAAAGTTACAGAAATTCCTAAAGAAAATAAAGAAAGCTTAAGTAAAAGCAGGAGGTTCTTTCATAAATAAAAGTATGTTTTAAAATCAGACTTAAAAGATGATACTGACTCACCGATCTGGCAGATTGTTCCAGAGCCAAGGGGGGTTTGCAGCTGCGACCCTGGAACAGACAAAAGACATCTGCCTGAGGATCTCACAGTATGTACTGGCACATACTGTACCAAGACATCAGAGATGTAGCTAGGAGACTACATAAGGCTTTAAAAGAAACAGTAAAAAAGTAATTTATTGTAAGACATACATACTGGAAAGAAGTGTTAAGAAGCCAAATCATTTGGCTCATTCTCTTAGTTGTGGATCAAAGTCAGACAGCTGAAAATAGCCTTTGGTCTTTAAACTTTGATGGGACTGAATGATGGGACAAAAACAGTTTGTGATGACTGTATGAGCAGAATTTGCAGATGTGACGCGTTCGAGAGAGCAAAACAGGAAGTAAAAAAGCATAGACGTGCTGTATGTTATATGTGACTACAGCAATTGGAGGAACTGTCTGGTGAAATGTTTGATATCATGTGATGTTGTTGTGCACTTTACGATGAGAACTAAAAACACTGATGTGGTCTGATGTGTCTTTACAATATTTTTACTCTGACTGTAAAAAATATTGTCTGATTGACTGGGATATTCTTCAATGGCCCGGTTAGCCTCCCAGTTTCAACCCAATAGAGCAACTTTTCAGTTATTAAATACAAAACGAAATGCAGAGAAACCCACAATCGAGCAAGCAAATGAAGGCGGCTGCAGTAAAGGTCTGGCAGAGCATTGTAAAGGAGGAAGCACAACATATGGGGATGCTCATGGGTTCAGTCATTGACTGCAAGGGATTTTCACTCAAATATTTTTGTTTTTTGAAAAAAGCTACTTTGTGCTGCTCTCTTGTCCTGGGGGATCACCACAGTGGGCAGTTCCGCATGTTTGGTGTGGCAGATTTTTATGCTGGGCGCCATTCCCGACACAACCCCAAAGGCAATTTGTGTCTCAAGTATTAAAAACAATAATTATATTTCCTTTTGAGTCTCTGAAGACATTTTTATGTCTAATAATAGTTTTAATTCCTAAATAGTTAATGCAACACTTTGAATTAAACCTTAAAGTCTGAACTTCAGTTAAATCTTTTTTAATTTAAAAACCTTTTTGGTAGTGCAGAGGCAAAAATTTCATTGTCCAAAAATGTATGGACATATGTTTGTTAAATGTGACCGGCTACAATGGCCAATACTTCCTGTACTCCTGCTGTATTACTGGTCTGCAGGGCAGAAATGTATAATACTCCATGCAGTGATTTTCATTTATTAAGTCTACTGATGGTCAACCACAGACCTACCAGCTATTAAAGGGAGTCCTGTTTAATGGCCAGAGTGGTGGGCAACTGGTTCTGTTACTGACATTTATTTTATCTTCCTGTAATAAAATAAATTATCATTGGCAAAAAGTGACTCTGTGAAAGCATGGCACCCTGCCAGCATGCTTTATGGCCATTATGTCAATTTAGCTCAGTTTAACAGTATTTAATCGACCTTTGAGTTGAAAGCTGTGAATTTATCAGTGGATGGTATGACAGAGATAGCATGTTTTTAGGTATCAGTCCCATCTTTGTAACATGGTCGAGATGCACTATTATTTACCATGGTGACGAAAGTGAAGCAGTATCTATAATATGAAAAAAGACAACAAAGGAACTTTGTAGACACCTTATTTATTACAATTGTGGTTAAATAAATGTAAACCAGGAGTTCTCGACTGCTAGTTATGATACACACTGCAAGAGGGGCTGTGCTGGGCTAAAAACAAGCAAAAGAGAAAGGAAAAATCAACAGGTTGCACACCTGCTCTTTAAAAAGGGATGGTGGGTTTGCTTTTTTTGTGGTGCAAAGTTGGAATACCACAGTGTGCAATTAATTTTTTGTATTTTCTTTTGTCTTAATTGTGAGACTAGTCTTACTCTCATACTAGTGCACATGGATACATTTTAGCACACCAGGTACTAGGGCTCTGGCATTTTTGCCCAGGCGGCCCATCATGATTAAAAACAACAAAGAAAGAAATTATGTACAGATTTCATTTTTGTTTGATTATAGATATTGAATTAGGTTTTAATCAGGTTGGTACAGTTGTTGTGGGTTATTCTTAGCTGCAATGCAACATGTGACAACAATTAAAAGCGACACTTTAACTATTAGCAATGGCTTTCATTTTACCTGAATGTCCTTGAATCATTCTCTCTTCCGAATTACGGCCCTGCAGCTATTTTCTTACGTTAATTTCATCTTCCTCCCTTCTCTACAGCTGGTGCTAGCAGCAGGAGCCTCCTGCGACTGTGAGGCCTTACTAGTTGTTGCTGGTACTACTGCTCATGGTGCAGCGGCTAACAGCAGCTAACATGTTGGTTAACTTGACACCTTTTTAGCTTCTTAGGTTTTCATCTCCACCTTTTCACAACTTCCTCCGCACTAAACCTATCTACAAGTTAGGGTAGGGGCCAGTTGCATTAAGAGACTTGATTGGACAGTCAAATCTCAGTAATTAAAATAAGCCAATGGGCTGCTGTCAGTGCTATTATGGGCGGTCCATCGGCCCAGAAGTGCGTCAGCCAACCGGGAAAATGCCTGGTAGTCCAGATTATCAGTCCAGCCCTGCTGGATTCCTTTGACTGTATTTTTCAGCATACAGGACTGATGTTGCGTATTCAATATATTTCAACCTAAACCATGATTTTTTTAAAAACCATAATCTGTGGTGCTTAAACGTACCCAAACAATAGACTACATCCTCTAAGTTCAGTGTCTTGTGATTTATGCCACTGACATCCTGCCTGTCTATTTTTCAGTTTTTATAGCAGCCACAATAATATTTGTTGACACAAAACACCATATTTATGGATCGTTTAAAAAGTTTGAATAACATCCTTGGAAACTTTAAAACACCCATCTAGATAATGTTCACATATTGGCTTACAAGCGATTAGTAAACATGTGATTCAAACTTTCAGTTTGAAAGGATGTCTCATTTTGACTAGTGGGGAACACCATGGTAACCTAAGCTTTGTGGCTTTCAGACTGGGGAATAATTAACCAGCTGAAGTCTGAGTCTTTTCATTCAAAAGGGAAGATAATTAATCTCACTGGAGATACTGTGTGGAGTACAGGCCATTAAGTAAAGTTCAGACAGTGTAAATCTGGATTTTTACAAATTAATTCTCTGTACAGAATCTGCAGCTTTCATCTGAAATATAATGGCATCTTTGTCCCGAGAGAAGTACACAAAGATTGGCATGTACATATTTTTTTATACTTACTTTTACACCTCAAAGTACTTTTTAAATATTCCGTTAGCCACGCAGATGACGTCCACATCAAAGAAGATGCCCTATACATGCAATGTACTACAAGTAAAATCTGGGTTGCAAGAGTGGCACAGGCAAAGAGAAAAGACCCTAACATAAAAAAAGAAACGAGAACAAAGGGGGTGTCATGTAATTATCTCCATCACTGCATTCATTTCAGTTTGTCACTCATATTTACATATTTGCTTTCTACAGCTTTTACTTTTATCTGTTATTATAAATTCATACAGATCAGTGAGGAAGTATTTTACGCTGTGCTCAATTTTGTGTTGTCATATTTACATATTTACAAATAAGGTGCCATAAGAAGAAAAATAGCGATTGCAAACCTGCAAAATGTAATTATTATTTTAGTCTCCATTTTTGGCATCTTAAAATTCTAACCAGAGATAATGTCTGCAAAACCTGTTTAGATACGAGTCTTACACATAATGCTTCAATTTTATTTCACTTAATGTAATTTGGTGCAGTTTTTGATAAGTAATATAAATAGTAGAAAAAAAATTATAAAGCGATACAAATCACAACTAGAACATTTTAACTGTATAAAAGTAGTGACAAATAGACCTAAAGAGAGGAACTTTGAAACAGGGCTATGAAGTATGGTACATCATACAGTAAATAGAGGACTGAATGTTTGCCATAGATGCCTCTGGTTGTGCGTACTCTTTCACATAGATGTATAAAGTATGTATAAAAGCAAATGCAGGCAGTGAAACACAAATGCAGCATAATATTCAGAGACTTTGTTGGTGGAGATGGTAGCTCCCCCGCAACTTTTCAGTTAACCAGTAAGTGGCCCTTTCTAGTCCTTCTCTTATCTCTGGATAAAGTGAATCAGTAGGGCTGGCTGAGCAGTCAAAGCAGAGAGGCAGGAAAGCACCTGGCCTTACTCGGCTATCTGATTAGAAGAGGTTGCAGGCCAAGCTGAACCAGACCAGGCCAGTCACTGGCAGCAGCAGGACAGATATGGAGTATCTTCTCACACGGAGAAGTACTGTTTCTTACAGCCTGCGTTCAAGCGATCTTTTATTGCTCAATGTTCCATTTGCCAGAACTGAACTGGGAAAGAGGGCTTTTACTTATGCTGCCCCTTTCACATGGAACATGATGCAAAAAGACTGGAAGATAGCAGATCTTATTTCATTAAATGCTTTTAAGTCCAGATTGAGAGAGCCAGAGAAAAATGTTTTTAAAATGTAATTGTTATTTATAATATGTATGTAACTTTGTAATTTCAACGTGTTGTCGCCTCTTGGCCAGGACTCCCTTGCAAAAGAGGTTTTTAATCTCAATGGGACTTTTCCTGGTTAAATAAAGGTTAATAATAATAATAATAATAAAATAAACTAAAGCAGGCTCATTCTATTGCACCATGGCCTCCCTTAGAGGGAGCAGGCTCAAATCAAAGCAATGCCACAGCACAGACCAACCTTATCAAGCCAGGAGACAAGAATGAAGGCTGCAGTAGAGAAAACTGCAGCTTCACTGGGTCAGAGCACTTGATTGGTGTTCTCTGAAGCATGCGTTTAATGATTAAGAAGTTATTATCTACGGTGTCCCCAAGCTCCCAAATTGGCTTACGAATAAGAGTCCTCTGACCGAAGTATTTCAACTTAAAGTGGCGTGAATGCTGAGAGTGAGAGCAGAGGCATAGGAGAGAGACTTTTGTATGCACAGAAACACAACACGACTTTAGGCTGTGTTATGCTTTTATTTACATTGATAAAAATGTAAGAAGATTAAAAACGAAGATTACAGATTTTACATCACTGCAGCCCACGTCATGCACCTGAAATTTCATAATAAAGCATAATACAAAAGCATAATACAAACCTAATTCTTGTGTTCAGTTGAAGGAATGCATAACTGTTACCGCCCCAGGCTTTTTGTGGGGTTTAGTGTGTGTGTGCTTTGTTTTTCAGGAGTGTCCTGTATGATGCAAGAGACTTTTGGAAATGCAGGACACCAGGCAAGTGTTCTGCATTTCTATTTCAACCACACCTTCTGAGGCCTTTTTCCTGTGACCATTTCTGCACCACCTCAATGCCACAGCACCCCCATTTGGTCATGGTCATGGTTTCATTTGAGGTTATTATTAGAGACAGACTGATCAAAATATCGTATAGTACCGATACCAATGCATGATCAATACTAGCGCAATAGGATACTTTGTTTGTAGCCTTGAACTTGAGGATGCAGCCCACCAAACTGTGTTAAATGAAAAAAATATACCTCCAATATGCACTATGAAAAACGTGAATGTTTTTGTGATGACTGTAACATCTATTTTATTTACAGCCTTCAGCACATTTAAATATCAGAAGGTGACCCACTGTGCTTTAGAGACAGACATGTTTAGATTCCAAGTCTACAAAAACACAACAAAATCCAGTTTAAAATACATGAAAAGCCTAAAGATTTATTTTTCCACTATTGGTATGGTAATACTGGACCTGTCTTTACTTGGTATAAGATCAGTGCCAACATTTACAGAACCACACAGCACTAGTTATTATCTTGGTTTGGTTTTTGCACAACTATCATATGCCACATATTTGCCAACTCATCCATGCACCGCTTTACACCACTGACACGGACTTACACACATCATGATCATCATAATAAACCCTTAGTAATCCCTATTCAATTAGTGGCGTGACTCTGTCCTTTGTTGCGGCCTACACGTTAACAATGACACATATGCTACACGCAGACATTGTGCACATTTGGAAGCAGCATCTTAACATTACTGAGGATTAATTAATTATTTAAATGATCAACAGTGTAATCACTACAAATGGAAAAACACGAAGAGACACATCCTGCAAGCCATCACTTCTAAAGAAAGCACCAGGCTAATTCATGATCTGGTGTTGGATCCATGATGCTCATTAGTTATTTATAGTAAGGAACACTGCTCTTCACTGGCAATCAAATCAGTACAGAAAGGCCTGAAAACAGAGGCATGTTGTACAGACAGAAAGTGTTTGTTTTTACAGTCTTAATGCAGTCCTGAATGCAAGCATGTTCATGACACCCATGAGTCCCATTAACCCATTTCTGTTCCTATTTGGGAATAAAAATGCCCCCTGTTAACCTGGCTGTTTGAAAATATGTGCTATAACAAAAACAAAAGTAAAGAGGGTCCTGTATAAATCCATAGGTCCTGTTGTGAGGAGCTCAACAGAGTCCAAAGAGTAAAAGGTTATTTGAGCCATACAGCTGTCAGATATGACCTCTGAATTGGGACACAAAAAAGGAAAGAGGGAATAAATCTTACTTTTGTTGGATGTATTTATTATCAAAACACTTTTTAAAATTTAAAAATCCATACTAAATACAGTAGATTATAGAATTCTACAAAGGATCTTGGCGTATAAAAAAGATAACAAATGGGACACAACAGTTTTGCTCTTAAAGAGTTAAAGCTGACAAATGTGTTTTGTGTATTTACACTGGCAAGGACTTTGCACAGCCATCTCTAAGTGAAACATAAATTGAACATGTTACTTAACTCTTTCATCACCTGTTGACACGTTTATCTGCCTTGTCTTATTTGCCACCTGTATGGCACGCTCACGAGGCCACACCCTGTTACACAACCTCTGGCAGTGTGGTGCATAAATAATTTGGTGGGACTTGTGAATGAACTAGTGCTTTGGAGTAAACAAACATTGTTTTGTTTTTTTCACCTTCACATCACATGTCAATGAAAGAATTGTACAACTGTACTGTAAATACAGAGGTGAAAACCTCAGGAATTCATATATTCCTTTGGGGTCATGTTTAAAATGCTGCTTCTGAACAATACCAGCTGTATCTTATGAGCTCCTGAAGTTACGTGCTGCTGTTTTTTTTTAAATTTGACTAGCCACTTCTTAGACACGCCTGTCTTTTGATGATTCATAATTTCCAGAGGTCCTTGTTGTGGCTGATTTAATATCAACTGCTTTGAATGTGGCTAAAGCTAAGCTATTCCAAGTGTGATGCGTGAAGTGCAACAGATTATGAAATACAAAGGCCAGCTGTAAAAAGAAAAAAAAAAAGCATAGAAAAATGACAAGGTATAAAGCCCCCTTTCAAATCATTCACCTCACTGTATCTCTCTCTCTGCTAAACGTGCACAGACAGATGTTAAAAGGTGTTGATGGATGTCCTCAGAGCAGCAGTCATTCATCTTCATAGATCCCTTTCTTTTGAAGGACTGGTGTCAGAACACTAGCTCCTAATGGATGACTTGTTCAGACATGTCTGTGCTGGTGTCTCTCACCTTGTTTTCTATCTATAACTGTTTGCAGTCGCTTGTAAATCTGGCCGACTCCACCTTCAAAAAATGTGCCTATAGTTTGAGCATACAACATGTCTTGAAATGCATAAATCTTAGCTGAAGTGGTGGTTTGTAGCAAACACACTGGATTTGTATATTGATAACAGCTGTTGTCTGAAAATAAGTCTAATGTTTTTAGGTTGTATTATACTGTGAATGGTGTTAATAACCTCTGAATAGCTCCTCTTAAACAGTACAGATAACATAAAGGTGTAACAATGTCCAATAATCCAAGAGACAGGATATTAAGGGAGGGGGAAATAAACAAAAAAATGCATTTCAAAGAATTAGCAATGGCTGATTTGGAGGCAGGCAATAACGTCTAAGTGTTGTATCAAGGATCAAGGATCACTATATACTGTATGTGAGCTGGAACGACATAAAACAGTGGTGTCTGTGTAGCAACCATAAATGTCCCTTGTTAGAAAAGCATTTAGGTAAAGGTAAATGCCCACTATTTGTCACACAGCGGTGGCTCTGTTGTAGTTATTTTCTAATATTGCAGAAATGGTGCTTGAGAGAATCATGGAAATCTAAGGGAGACGCAGCAGTGGTGTGTTACTATTTAAAACAGCCACATAAAGGTACTACGTGCAAGTGCATATAAGAATTTTATATTTTATTATATGAAATTGCAGTTTATTTAACATGTTTCCTTATATTGCATTTTTATTCATTTACTTATTTTTCCACCATGATCCAAAAGCACTAGGATTTTCATTCTGGGTAATAATATATGCCTCCCGCCCCATGTTTCTATATTGCTGTTGAACAGACACACCACATGGTTGATGCTGAATTGTCAATCATTGCATGTCGGAAAGTGTCAGTGGTAATTTCCACGTGTGTTATTAGGCATTTTGCACTGACTGTTTATATTTGAAATAAATTTGTTGATATCATTCATCACATTTCCAACACAGGTGCTTGATAAATTAATAAAAAATCTATATGAAGAATCAAATTAAGGTGTGGGAGCAATTGTATACATTTCAAGCTTAAATTATACAGTGACGAGGGGTGGATCTACATGTGGGCAAGGGGGGGCAGTTGCCCTCTTGCCTCAGCCCCCCCCCCCCAAACACACACACACGTAAAATTTTCTAGATCCGCAGCTGACAGTGACCCATTGTGGGGCCTAGATGGAAAAGAGATGATACCCCATCAGGAAAGATTTTCTTTATTAAAGGATAAATGTATCCACACAGAACAGCTTTCTAATTGTTTGCAGTGTCTGTGTCAGTGGCAGCTGAATGTCCCCTGCATTATAACTAAACCACTGAATCCTTTCACTGTCTACTGTTTCACTGAAAGGCACTGTAATGTACACAGACTGCGGCAATATACATAATTCTTGTATAGATAATTTTTTTCTTTCTTTTATTTATTGTTAATGCTTGTCTTTGTTTGCATACCATGGGCCGGGTGAACAATGTTTTTCTGTATATGTCCTGTACATATGGCAGAAATAACAATAAAGCTGACTTTAACTTTTTGTTTTGGTTCTGTGTATGATATGTCACAATATCACAGAAACAGATTAGATAGTGAAATCCCTCGTTTCTTTATGTGTTGCTAGCCTTTTACTGCCTTTTATTAACATATGTATGGAAACACACATGGAAATATGTAGGTCAAGAAAAGAGTTTGTACTGTTTACTTGAAAGTAAATATTTGGTATGACCACCTTTATCTTCAACACAGCGTGAACCCTCTTAGGCAAGCGTTCTTGTAATTTCTTTAAGTAGTCGTCAGTCATAGTTCTCCAATCTCCTTGAAGGACATTCTCCTCTGCTGTGTGTTACAGATGGCTGTATAGCCACTCACTTGTATACCTCTCTTCTGACTTCCTCAGATTTGAACCAAACATTTCAAATGTGGATTCATCACTCCATGAGGCCTGTGGCCCCTGACTTTCGGGCCAGTTCTTGTGTAATTTGGCATACCTCAGCCTTTTCTCCTCATTTCTCTTCCTCAGAAATTGGCTTCTTGACAGCCACACTTCGATTGAGACCTTCTTGATGAGGCTTTGGAAAACTAAAGGGCAAGATGTATCTCTTGGGTCTTGTGTCAGGTCTTTGCTGGATTTATTTTTCTATTTCTAAGCTGTCTGTTATGTGTAGACACAACCCTGAATCTCCCTTGAATTAGTCGCCTTTTTCATACTCGAATGATTTACTATTCGAGTATGAAATTGTATTAGGTGGCTTACAAATAAACATTCCTCTGAAAATGGCCAGGTACAACTACTAGACTGAAACTGAAAATCCCAAAGAAAGACTGCACAAAACCTCCAGAAAGCCTGAAGAGTTATTGCGCAATACCACATTAAAAATTACAAGAAAGTCTGGCTCCTTGGGAGAAATGAAGAAATGACAGGTGGCTCAAGACTTTTGCACAGCACTGTAAAGACTATACAGCCGCAAACCATTTTTGCCTTTTAAGATTACCTGTTGAAAATCATTTAGGCTTAAGCATGACATGCCTGAGGTCTGAAACTGTGTGACCAGTGGGTTGCGAAACTGTGAAATCGGATTTTCCTCGCGTCCCTGAAGGCGTCAGCTCCCCTCTGCTGGGATGTTCAGTGCCCTCCCTGTCCCCGCTGCTGCTGCCTGCTGCCCAGGCTGGCTGCTGGGCTCGGGATGACGCCACCTCTCGCTCCGCCCCGGCGCAAACTCGCTCCCTGCGTTCATTTCATTCCTCTTCTCATTCCGAGCATTCTTCGCATCTCTGTCAGTGCGCGAAGCGATTCACCTACACCTTCCTGGCTGGCCCAGAAACATCAGAATAACTTGACATAGTATTCAAAATACCCAGTAACATTACATTACCAAAAGAAAGGGGCAATTTTATATGAGATATCAATTACGAGGTAAGTTTCAATGGTAGTTACAGGCATTCAAAGTGGGTTGTAGACTTCAGTTCATTTGGGGAGGAGGGGGGTGGGTTAGTTTACGTATTTCTTTCTCTTTTTTTGGAAATGCTGCACAGTGTATTAAAAATGTTGGCTTTATTTAGTTGTTTAATATTTATCCCACAGCGTGAAGTAACGTTAGGTCGTTTGTTTCCTTCGCGGAGATAGATGGCCGCTGTTGCAACAGGGTGCTCACTTTGAACACTCACTGTTGTAGCCTATGGCTTTGACACAGCAGCGAAAATCTTTGACATTTTTCACATTTTTTGAAAAGAAGCCTGGTCATACGCCCCTATAAAAGCCTCGGAAGCCGTTTGCCCCCGTGTCAGATTGTCAGAAACTCGCAGTGGGATTCGGGATGAACTAAAAACACACTGCACGAATAACAGTTTTTGGACAAGATGACGGTTGAAAACGTTGCTGTTTTCCTCTCCGTAGTTGGCTCAGCCGGGAGTTGTTGGAGATTTCACCGGAGCATTTTCGGACCACCTCGAAGAAGAAAACACTGTGGCGAGACTTGTTGCTTCAACGCGTTTGACGGTGCTTTTTCGAATCGTCATCTAAGTTTTGTGTAAGTATTTTTTATTTTTATGTTATTTTTTTATTTTCAAAGGTTTGTTGGTGTGGTGCTCTCCATGTTGTCACTTTATCCGAGGAAACCGATTGCTGAACCGGAGGGGAAAGATTAACCCAAACTCCTTTTATTCTTTCATTTTGAGGGCTTCATTAAAGCTCCTCTGGAGAGCCCCAGGGCCAACTTATGCCTCCAAAACTACCAAGCTGAAAAAAATCTGTAATAATATGTAGTTTTTTGGTCACTTGAGCGCTTTACTGTGGTTTAAAATAGCCTTAAAAGGTCGCTTTTAATAATGAAAATTGTCTTTAAAAAGGATCTTGAATTAGCAGCTGGAGTTTGTGTACATTTATGGGGTTTCCTTTATTGTTGTCCCTTCCCTTCCTTTAATTTGGGAAATGCCTGCTCAGCTAAAACTGCAGGCCAGCTGGAGGAGTTTACTCCTTACAATGATTTCATCCACTTAACTTTTTCTGGACTTCCCTGGATGGGAACACGGCCCTTATACAGAGAAAGCGATGAGAATTAGATCAAAGCTTTCATTATCTTAGGTTCAAGTTGCACTAAAATACTTTGATTTGTTTCCACTTTGTTGTCTACTCAGCATTTGCTGCTTCAGATGGTGGTCTGAGGACAAACTGGTCCTCAGACCACAGTTGACACAACTCTGATAGTGTTGACACAAGTCAGTGAAGGTGCTTCTACTGTAATAATTTTGCAGAAATTTCTAATTTATTCTCTCGTGAGATCTCCAGCCCTTTTTGTGTCTCACTTCTCTTGACATCACTTGGCTTCAGTAGTATTTTATGATCAGCTTTAGGAAAATAACGAAGCAATTGCCTCCTGAAAAAGCTAATTTTGTCAAAGTAGCTGATTTGTATTATTGTAAGCTTTGCAGGAGAGGCGACAACTGAGAAAATGGGTGAAAAAAAAACCTGCCAAAGCTTTAAAAATAGCTTGTTGAACAAAATCCACTTTCCATCACTACTGCTACTACTGCTACTACAAGTTTCTGGCTGAAGCACTTACAGCCTCCCACCTCTTTCCACCTTTTCCACTATTTAATGTGAAAGCAGCTGGTTATAACAAGCGCACATGCACTCTGCTTTTCGCAATGTAAAACAAGCATTTTCTCACAGCAAACTCGGTGTAACTTTTTGCAAATAAAGGGCCGAAAACACACGGGAAAAAGAGACTGTTATTTATTAAATTAATCTAAAAGGGCTGCTATAATTTAATGGAAACAGTTTAAATGCAGTGAGGTGTAACACACACACACACACACACACACACACACACACACACACACGTCACAGTATAAATCTGCTTGCTTGGAAGAAAAAAAATCTGGGATTGAAAAAGATGCTTTGTTTTCAGCTTATGCAACCAGTGGACCTGTTGGACGGAAGCCTGCATAACATTTGTGCAAGAATAGGATGTTGTCTTTGTTTGACCCAATGAAGCTTTACATATGAAACTGGCAGGTTTTAAACTCCCTTTTTGCTTTGAACCACCACAGTGCTGAGAAAGCAGTACCTGTTGATCGCTAGACTGCAGCACACAGCCAGGTTTTTCAGTGCATCAGCATCAGTCTATACTTTTTAAACATTTGGAATTAGCCCAGGAAGCATGTAAGGATTGTGTGGCTCATATTAAGGTGAAATTTAAGCAGATGCAGATAATTATCCTATTGAGAGTAGTGTTGTTTGGCTATATTGTCTTTGTTGCTCTCCGCTGCCTTATTGAGGTCAGAGGGTAGGACTGGAGAGAGTGTGGTCTATTTGCTGTGAAGTGAGGACAGAATAATGTGCTTTTGTCAAGCACAGTGGACAGGGTTACTTCTGGAGCAAAGTGAGACTCTTCTTTTCTTCTGTTGACCTTCAGAGAGCTGAATTTTGGCTGAGCACTTGTCACATCATCAGTCTACAAGAAACTATGACGTATATATGAATTCAAAAATTAAATTTTCCCTGTCGCTGATGAATGGTCTAGCTGAGCCTGGTGTCATGCATATACACAGTCTCCCATGAAGCCTTGATAGTGACGGAATATGACCGTAATTACTCATGACACTTGTACTTCAGCTATAACTGCAGTTACCTGTGGTGATCCAGCCTGCGAGGTTACGAGAGTGATGCAGAACAGAAAGGCCCTCTTCGCTAAAGAAGAAGCACCGGGTCTGCCTTTACTCACTGATACTACAATAATCAGTTCAGTTTGAGAATAATCTCAAATGCTTCCTGACTGTTTGGATTAATAGCACATTAAGCGATACAGTCACTGCTAATTGACTGCTGGAGAGAAGTTCCTGTGTACTCTGTGCCACAGAGCATCAATGTTTTTAGCTTCCTTGGATGCCATCTGATTTATAAATAGCTTTTATTAGAGTCCTAATGCAAACAGAGCCATAATCATACATTAGGTTACAAATGATCACGGATAGAGGTGGAAGATTGTATCGATGCAGTTTAGAAAAAGATTTACAAAAAGAGAGAGAGAGAGAGAGAGAGAGCTTGCATGCGAGTCATGTGGGGAAAAAGCGCCATGGCCGCAAGTTTGATGTCGGCATTTTGCAATGGCTTATTTTGATAAAGAAAAGGCTTTGGAATTGATAAGCTTGAAGGCTGGGGGATTCTGAAGGATGGACAGTTTGGAACCAGTTCACTGTTTCGGCACTCCCACATGTAGTCACGTAGTCCCAACCTGAATTCATGGTGATAGTTATTTGGTACCTCAGTGGCATTGACACAGTGTAATAACGATCAGCGTTTTTTTTTTTTGTGTTATTTTTCGCAAAAAAATAGACTATGGCTTCCAGCAGTTGTTGTTTACTAGTGTGTGTGTGTGTGTGTGTGTGTGTGTGTGTGTGTGTGTGTGTGTTGTTGAGATAAAGGGTCATGTTTTGCAAATCCAAAGGAAAAAAAAAAGATTATCCATAGATGTAAATTTTGTCTTTTACATGCTCTCGTTCATGCTTGGGTGTTTTTTTTTTTTTCTTTTTCGTTTTTTTTTGTATGTTTGTTTTTCCATTTGTATAAAGTACAGATGAAAAAGGGATACATGTAGAAACAACAGTGCAACGAGGCATGCTTTCTATTTGTGGCTGTGCAGATGCTCATGGGAATGCGATCACATTATGTGTCCCGTATTTTTAATTGAAATGCTAATACACACTATTATTATTATTTTTTTTGTTATGAAAATTCTAGGCTTGAAAAAGATCTCTGATCTGTAATTGAATCTAGACACGGAGATATTAATTGTGTAATTAGATGTGATGTGTGGCAGGAGTTGAATCGCATCAAAACATCAGCGTTTTCCATGGTCAAAACACCCTTTAAAAAGAGGATACTCCTGCAGGCTTCCAGACTGTGTGTGCCCTGAGGTAAACCCTGGTCTAGAAAGGGAATTTTAGAGTATGCGCTGCTGCTCAGCAGTTTGAGCAGGGCCCACTGAGGCCAGCGGAGAGTGCCACCAAAAAGGAAAAGCTGGCTCAAAGCCACTGACGTCATCTAAGTAAATCTGCTTCAGTACTGCAGCCATAAAATGACTGCCAGCTACCGAACGCACTTTGGCCCTGTCAACCACCTTAGTGCAACACAGTCCCCCCCGTTCCTTACTTATGGAAGGCTGTGTTTAAGTTTACTTACATTTTGCCGGAGTAGTAGCAGATGTCTGTTCATTCAAAAAGAACAAGGCAAGTCTCAGGCTTTGTAGTTTTAAATAAAGCACCGAATGATTGAGCTTCTCTCACCCTTTGAAGTCGTACCACTTTAATATTGCAGTCTTATAATGCTTACCATATGGCAATCTCAATTATTAGTTCTGGAAAAAGGCATTTAGAATTCACGGTGTCATAACCGCTCGTTATTGATGTGTTTCTTAGACACTTGGACTTTGTCTGGAGTTCTTATATGAAAGCAGGGGGAAAAAAAGACAAATGAGCTCTGCTTCATGGTAAAACACAGACAAAAAGCAATATGTACTCTGAATCATTTCATGAGTCAGTTTCTGAAACCACTATAAACATTTTTTGCTCTTAACCGCAATGAAAGCAGGAAATCTCGGCTTCAACAACTTCCTTTCTCAGTGCCGACCATAGTAGTGGCAGTGGTGTTCGGCTTCTCCGCTAGTTGAAGGAAATCCATGGAACAAAGGCGCACTGTCACTTCATTTACTGAAACTGTGTATAATTTGTGGCATGTATTCAAATGTGGGTTATTTTGTTCATACTCCCCAGGTACCTCTTGTAATAAATTCTCACAAGACCTTTCCTCGATGGTCGCTGTAGTAGTGTCGTGACTGACACAGATCAGCCAGGCTTTTTCTGCCCTCGAGGTGCCCTGGATTCAG
Source organism: Diplotaxodon limnothrissa (assembly GCF_057381915.1). Taxonomy (NCBI): domain Eukaryota; kingdom Metazoa; phylum Chordata; class Actinopteri; order Cichliformes; family Cichlidae; genus Diplotaxodon; species Diplotaxodon limnothrissa. The sequence continues at coordinate 20,917,151 of NC_140596.1, forward strand.
AGAAGGCACACGTAGATTGGAAGGCAAGCTCCCAACATTAATATGCGGGCTGTACCCGGTAAATTAGTTTGGAATCTGAGCCAGGATGCTGCAGTGGAGAGCAGTGCGGTCCAAACTTTTTGTGTGTGTGTGTGTGTGTCTGTTTAGTCTTTTGAATTGGCCCAAATAGTGGACATTTTCAACTAGGAGGTGTTTAATTGTAATTACATCATTAATACATGGAAGCGGGTTTATTAGCGAACAATACAGCTTTCAGTAAACCACGAGAAAGTATGTAGTGACAGTATTTTTAAACATAAATAAAGACAAGGTTAAACTCAAACTGTCTTAGTTCATGCCCTCACACCAAACCAAAGTAATACTCACATAAATGCAGCTGCATTAGAAACTCCCACCCCTGAGTAGTACAACCAATAGCTGGAATCAAATTACAGGGATATATATTCATATCTTACTGTAAAGTCCTCTGTTTTGACTCACTTTTCTCCAAGCTCTCGCCTTTTTTTTCCTACTACTGTTTGAAAGTGAAGCTAAACCAAACAGCTCCATTTGCCCTCGAACACCGTCAGTGAAATTGTCCTCCACTGCTGATTGTTGGCGGCGTCAGTTCAATCCCAGTTGTTGGAAATTTTTTCCTTGCTTTTAAATATTTGAAAACACAAAAACGCTGATTCGCCTGTATTCACATTGCATGGCAACAACTGCAAGATTTTTCTGACTTCGCACACTAGCCTGTTCTTGTTTTCTGGTGTACAAATATGGAAGACTGCATCTTACTGTAGTGTTTTCCTTGTAATAAGCAATGAAAGAAGTATAGATTTCTAAATGGTTTAGTCGAAGTGCATTAATCCTAGACATTTGTAAAGAACAAGAAAAATGTAACTTTTTAAAAAGAACATTTTAGGATGTAGCTAAATAAGAAAGTTAAGAAAACCTGACAAATTCCCACTGACGCAAAATCATAGCATCAAATAAAAAAAAAGTTTACCTGTTGAATACAATCTCTGTATGGATGGGGTTAATCTATCCATCCATTCAGTATCGTCGAGGAGATCGCCCATCCCAGCCGTCACAGGACAAAAGACTGTTGTAAAATTGAAAGACAGAACATTTGAGTTACATTTTTCTTGGCTTGTCAACACTTTCTATACCTTTTTGGACACCTTCATTGACAGGGGGAGTCCAGTGTGGTATACAAGAGTTGTCAAGGAGAGGAAAAAATGACAACAGAGAAAAAGGAGAAACGTATATAAGGGGACAAATGAAGACTGGAGATGCAGAAGAAAAGAGATGAAAGTCGGTGTGAATTGGCAGCGCCAAATGCAAATGGTGGCCTTCATGCTCATCACTGTGATTTGTTTTTTCATGCCCGTCCGCACGCGTCCTGGATGAGCCAGCAGCCAGCCCTCTGCCTGCTCTGCTCTCATAACTGTCAGGAGATCCTTTATCTGACGAACCTTTATTTACAGCTTTAATTTCCTGAGCTTTATGTGTTCCTCTCGCACTCCACACCACTCTGACATGGGTGTATGCCGTCTGGTATGCACTGCAAATTTTTGATAGGCAAATGTCCCCTGAGCTTTCATTACGTTTCGTGTCTGAATGGTAAATTGTGTTTTCTTTTTCCTTTTTGTTTATATGTAATGTTTTTGATATTACTGGCAGAGCAGGGATGTGTCCTCAGAAGGAGAGATTTTTGTCTCTGAGATTTACAGTCAATTTTCCCTCTGCTGTGCAAGTGGAAGACCTTTAGCGTTGCCTCTTTTCTCGGCTGACGACGCATCTGATGTTGTCCAGATCATGTTGTTGTTTTTACCTGTTTCACAGTCTGAGGCAGGTAGAGAGGGCTGCTCTGACAGAACCTGTAAATCAATCTCAAACAAAGATTGATCCCACAGTGGCCTGATGGTTGCTGGGTAGTGGGATGAAGACCTCAGATTTGAGAGAGATGATAGCAGACAGATTCACAGCACTTAAGCTTGGAAGTTCAAAGAGGCAAGAAATAAACACTGGGTCTTTGCCAATAACAGAGGGAGCATAAGAAAGCTTTGGAAATTGATATTATTTATTCTTTTTAAAAATGTTTTTTGAGACTTATCAATTAAACTTGAATGAAAACCCCACTCGGATTCTTTAATTATTTCGTAAGGTTGCCTTTAAATATTTTGATTCCTCCCTTTTTTCCGCTTAGAGTTTGGACTTGGGTTGCAACCCTTTAGTTGATTTGAAAGAACTTTGAACAGTCAGTGCATGCATCCACTTCACTTCGAGCTGGTTAGTTTTTATTTTAGTGTGTTTTGTATCTCAAGGTCCTCAAAGGCCTGCTGTGAAAGACTTCATTCCACAAACATGCCTTCTTCAAGGTAATTAATTTGTTTTTAATGACTGAATGTGGAATTTCAATAACGTCTGTCTTTGTAAATGTTCATAGTTAGTTGCGTGTTGCCTGGAATATTTTTAACATTGCTGTAATAATTACGCAGGGGCCAGAATATGTCTTCACAGCATGCTAAAAATGTTTTGAAATCACATGGTAATTATAGTTTTACACACTGTGGCCTTAGCTACTGTGGGCCATTATGGGGTGCACAAAAGTCATTCAGAGAATTATTATTGCACCCTCTGAGATAACGGCACAAAAGAACTCCACATGGAAAATTACATTTGAGACCTCTCATCTGCTATTTCATTACCTTGCTCTGTCTGATGGGTGAAATGGGTTCTCTTAATTTAAGGAGCTGAATTCCAGCTTGGTGAGTGGTTTATGTAATCTTGCAGTAAGTGTAATTTCCCATAATTCCATGTCACACCTACTACTCTGCTTAGCTACCACATTCACTTATTGCATTGCAGGCCATCTTTACCCTGCATCTCACAAATAAGACCATTTCTATGGTGTACACCCTGCAAAGACAGAAGTATGCAATTATCTGTAAGCCAAAAGTGTTTCTACGGGTGACATTCATACCCTCTTTTGACAGGCGTAATTAGTCTTCAAATTCTAAGGCACTAAGAGACCGTCTTCATTGACAACTGCCAGATTATTCACATTTTTCACACAGCAAAACTATCTAGTCCTTTGCATGCAGTTTAGCCAGGTAATTTGAGCTGCAGCACATCGGTGTATTTGTTCAGAACTGACTGTTTTCAAACAATTTTGCTAACATGTCAGACTGCACATCAGCAGTTTATGGTACATTTAATCATTATAAAAGCATTCATTTACACTGAAAGAAAGATCTTGGCAGCACACTGGTGATAAGGGCATTAGGTTTATTTGTGTTTCGTCACATTCGAGTGTCATGTAGCTTCACATAACCTGTTTGAAACCTCATGGGTCCAAACATGTCAATTTGGCCTAAAGACCACGGACGACCTATCCTATAAGTGTATCTTTTCTTTATTTATGGACTACAGTTCTGCCTGCAGGTTTAGTTTGAATGTATGTGCTCATACGATTAATTATCTGTGTGGTAGCTTGAAAAAAAATGCGGTCATTTCATCTCAGGGCTAGAGAGCCAGCTCAAAAATCTCTTAATGCATCCTGTTTTCACTCTGATTTCATTTTTGATTTCATCTTCAGAGCTTTGATGTTTCTTTCATGCTGGTCACCATGCTGTCGTTCATTCAGTTTTGTTTTTAAGTTAAAAGACTTGTTGTGCTTTTCCTGACCACCTCTCTCCTTATGTCACAACCAATAACACTTTTGCTTAGTTGATTTTAAAAGCATCCTGTTTACCTCCACACTGTGATATAAAACAGTCAGATAACCCACCCTTCATATAAACTTCCATGTGACTGTTCGGGGCCATATATGACCTCAGCCATATATTTATGGGTCATTCTGATATTTTTAATTCTAAAAAGTGTTTCCTACCCTGAATTTTTCAGTCTGCTTCTATGATCTTTTATAGTTTTTACAAAAACTGACCCATCGATGTGGCAAGATAAATGGGGAAAATTGAGTGGGGTCATTTATCACCTTGGAAATACATGTATGCTTTTTAACATTACATCATTACATGGTCAAGTGTTTCTGTGGCCTGTGGCTAAGAGGCCGATGCTTTAACAGCCAAAGTGATCATGAAAACAATCAGGCTGATTCATTCATTGTTGGATAAAAATGATGGAAAATGTTGACTGCTTATTGTTTAGAAAGTTTTAGAAGAGCTGCTACATTAAAGGACATGCTGTTATGATGACGTTTTATGTGAAATGGATAGCATATAAAATCAGTATAGTTACTATAGCTTGTTTGCTGGAGGGTTAACAAGTAATGTTTAACTTATCAAATTATATGTTAGTTTAGGTGAAATTCAATTTTATTGTCATTAAAAAGTACATTACTCAAACAATGAAATGACGAAATGCAAACAGCGTGCACATGCATATAGAATACATTTACAATATGTACAAGAATTCGCAGCATTTCTATGCAGTGTGTGTATGTGGTGTTCATGTAAGTGTGCATATGGATATTTTTAGCATTGGCGAACCTGAATGATCTCTTTATCTAGCCACCATACATCTGTCATTTTCAGCCGCCAAGTTCAAGTTAAGGGAAGTTTCTAAGAAGAGTGATGGCATTAATAATGCTTTGCAGTTTACTAGGCATGTTTAAGAAAGCATTGGAATAAAAATTTGTACAGATTTGCAAGAAAAGCAAGAGCAAGAAATGACTCCGATTATTCTGTTCGAAACGGGTGAACAAAGATAAAACTGCTCGTGCCGCCGGAAAAAGTGACAAGAAGGTAAAAGCCAGTTTGGGGTTGTTGTTTTTTTTCTCTTTCAGATCCTTTTAAAGTTGTTGTAAATCCGTCTAGATAGTGCTGTGTGCCAGCAGCCTGTGCCAGTAGTTTTGGATGGATGACCTGAAGGAAGATGCAGATCAACACTCAGCTACATAGTTTCTGGCTAAAAGTGATGGTTTTAGAGCCTCTGTGTGCCCTTTAGACACTCTTCCCTCTCTTTTGAGAGTGGGCTTGAAGTTTAAACTCATTTTATTCTTTGTTGCCAGGTTCGGCGTGTTGTTTGTGCTGCTTGACTTACTTTGTTTTCCCTCAGCTAATCATCAGCATCCAGAAGACACATTTGCTCTCATATTATGAAAAAGCCCTGTGGAAAAACATTGTTAGTGGAGTAATTTCTGCAGAAAAGAAGCATTAATGCTTGTCCGCAGAGTGAGACATGCTCAGCAATTTCAGCAGCTTCAAGATATAAAAAAAAAAAAAATTAGTTTTCCTCTCTAAATGCATTTAAATATGTCTCAAAGTATGGGCGGGGCAAATGAATCCAGCTGTTATTTTGTTTCTCTGTTAATAAGAGCTAAGTCTGGAATTTTTAATAATCAAAAGGTTAATGGAGATATACATTTTACTTGTGGTTTTATTCCAAGGGCACTCAGATCCTCTAATCAGGGGCTCCTAATGCAACCAATGTCTTGACTAAAGACGAAGGGGGATCGTGCCTTTGCTTTTGCTGCACCAAAACTCTGGAACAGCCTGCCGGTTGATGTCCGTGCGTCGGAAACTATTCAATCTTTCAAATCACGGTTAAAAACCCATTTGTTTAAGCTCGCCTTTCAAACTACTTAGCTTAATTTCTTCCCGGTTCGTGCTTGTTGCAATATTACCATCCTATAACTGTATTTCTTTGTTGTTAATTGTTTTCTTTTGCTGTAAACCTGCAAGTATGGCTCGTCTGTGAAGCACTTTGTTGTACCTGTGACTTTTAAATGTGCTATAGAAATAAAATTGAAATGTAGAATAGGCTCTTCTTCCACAGGTTTGAACTCTGACACATTGATGCTTTTAATAAGGCAGTTCATGTTCAGGTTTAAGGTGTTTGTTTTCTTCTCCCTCAGTTCGCTGATATTGTGAACATCACAGGAAAAGTGCTGATAAATGATTGTGAGCTGGCCTGATTTTCTACCCATTTGTTGTCAGATGTATTCAGATGGTGCTTTTATTTAAAAAAAAAAAGAGTTATAGAAAAAGTAAAGAAAATAAAGCTACTTAGTAAAAAAAAAGTTATTTTAATTAAATTATTCATGCGTTAGTGTCTAAGATGAGTGTATTGATGTATTAGAAAGCACCAAGAAGTGAGATTATTAGTAAGAATAGAGAGTAGCAGTTACTTGAAATATCATAAACAAATTTTATAATATTGGAAATATTGTTCACTACAAAACTGTGGTAACAGAAGCCTTAATAGACACTTGCTTTGGTTGACTCAGAAGTTGGTTTGAGAATAAATCACCCATGTTGTCAGTACTCACTGTCCTAGCAGTTAAACACCACACTAACTTTAATTATTCCCATTCCAGATGTGTCCTCGGTTGTTAGTAATTTGGTGAATTTCAATAGATTCTCATCCAGATGCATATTTCTTTTTTTAATTCCCATGTTGACGATGACAGATGTTACAAGATATTACAAAGCCCTTATGTGCTCATTGTAAATGCATTATAGGCTTTCATGAAGCTCATATTTATACATTTTAAGCCCAACATTTTCCATCAGGCATCGCTGATATAATGTTATTATAGCTCTTCAAACGTTTTTGGTCTTTGCAATGTTTGGAGGAAGGCGCATGCACAGGATGGGAAGCATGATGGAGAAAACCACACTGTCTCTAAAGACTGATTAAAGTATCACTTTACCAACCATAGCATACCACAACAGAGAACCAGTGTTCCTACAAAACATAACAGAAGACACAAAACATCCATGTCAGCTTATTGATGAAAGAGGATTAGATTTTAAAGTTGAGGTATATTTATTTTTACTTGGATTCGATTTGTTGCAGTTGTGCTTTTACAAATCTGGAAAGAATGTTTCATTAGACTAGATATGAGGAGACTGGGCGCTTGCTGCTCGAGCTTCACGAGGACACGGGCGAGCGTTTTTCTTCAGAAAGATATTTTGCCATAAAAATGTAAGCTGGATTCGATTATGAGCACAGATAATCACTTGGTTGGGTTAAGAGGAGCACATCCAGAAAGAGGTTCAGCCCTTTAGTGGTTGAAATGGGAACGTTTCCCCTCCCTCATCAGTTTGTGAGTTGGTTCTGCAGCGTCAGCAGTCAGCACACAAAAACGGAATTCAGTAAAAGCTCTCTCTCCCTCTGCTCTCTGGGAGTTTTTTTCCCCAACAGCTTGCTCCCATCCCCCCTTTCCCCCTCATGAACTGACATGCTGGAAGAAACATATGCTACTATTCCCACTTCCTGACAGCTTGTGCTGCTTGAATAGGATCTTGCTCAGGGAGGAAGCAGTTGTCTGGAAAGTGTGGAGGGATTAGGGCCATGAGAAACCTCAGTCAGTTGTTAGCATATAATGTCAAATGTGAAATTACTTTTGATTGTGAATTAAGCATACACTGAGATTTTTCAAAGTGTTCTTTGAGGCATGAAGAAGAAAGAAAATTGCTCACTGCCGAATTTGCTTACTTTTACAACAGATGTATAGGGATGACACACTTTTTACTCAATGAGTATAAACACTGGATTTATGATTCACAGTACTGTATTGCTTTATTGAGCCCATAGCCCAATATCCAGTTATCGAATTAGTATGTTTTAGTGAAGTCTAAAAGAAGCACTTTACACAGGCTGACTGAAGCAGAAGCACAGTGTAGACGACTGCATTGATCTGGATACAAAAGGCTGAAGTAAGTCTGGTTTATGCAGCCTATCAGGGTCATTCCTCGTCACCTATCCGTCATACGAGACCTATACAAACTCATCAGTGGTTTAACTATTTGTTATCTGAAAAGTATATCTTTCAAGGAATTTGCTATATAGCTTGCCTTTTAGGATGTCTTCTTCTTCCATGCATGCTGTCTAACCTGTTTGCCTGAGCTGTGTTTGACTTCCTAGCTGTGATGCTGTCAATGATTTAGCACATTTGGAAAATACTAAATTCTAAGAGGACATTAGCAGTCTTCTAATGTTTTAAGATGATAACCATACCCTAACTCTATGTTTTGGAGAAAGGCCAAATGGACTAGTTTTTTAAATGTGTTTCAGGATTATTATTTGTCTCCATTCTGATTGTTAAAACTTGGGAAAAACGTTTAATAAAAAAAAAAAAAGACTTTTAAATTGCCTAAGGTTAGCATTAAGGTTAAGGTCTGTCTTTGTTCCCTTTTAAAGTCTACATTTACAGTTTTGTGTTCTTGCTCTTTATTAGCTTGTTAAACATCATACTTTCTTATACATACCAAGTATAAATTCATCCTTTACATAATGAATGATCTGCGAGGAACCTGTAGACTGACTGCCCACGCTCAATACAGAACAAATGGGTATTTGAATTCTGATATTTCTTTAGGTTATTTAACCACCTCATCAAACGCCCCTTGGAGTCCTTGATCAGACGCTGGCTCTTGATGTCACTGAATGTTTTCAGAAGAAGGCAAAACGTTTCATACTGACCACAGTGCTGGATCTTATTACGCTTTAAAATACCAGTCAGAACATTCATAAATGTTGTAATGTGTATATAGTATATAGAATAGTTTGTGTTACAGGTTTCACGTTACTTGATATTGCTGTCTTGGGACAATGACAGGCGCCTCTTTATTAGCTGCATGTTCACCAGGAGCTTGTTGGTCTTGTCAGTAGCCACTGGTGAGATGAGACTTTCTCCAGCTGTGTGAGCAGCTTGGCTCCAGCTCCTATGTGTTGCTCAAATGTCTGATTCCCTTATGCCACCATAGTTGCTGCGGCTGACTGGAGATGTTAGCGCTACGGGTTAGTAGTCACAATGTTTTGTTTTTTTTCTTTGTCTTTCATTTATTATTGTTTTCATATAAATGTTTCTCTTCACAGTCACTGGTATACACATTTACACCTTCAAGCTGCCAGCTACAACCACAGTCTTCCTGTTGTCCACTAAAGACTTTGAGACTGGGCGCTTTAGCTCAGCGCCGGTGGTAATGAGGCATGTCGATGCTTTTTCCCTAGAGGAATCAAACTAGCAACTTTGCTGACAGCATTGACTTTGTACTTGTTACAGCTCATAGGAATATATAGAGCTAAGAGCAGTTGCACAGGTGCTGAATAAAGGGGGAAAAAATACATTTCCCAGACCTTTACACTGTGCATTGCCATTTAATTAGCAAGAAGTCCATGAGAGAAAATCTTCAGCTGTTTAAACCCATAACATCCATTGTAAATCAATTCAACAACTTTCTTGGTGATGTCCAAGCTTCTTTAGCTGCTTCCACTCCATATTGTGCTCTTTACTAACTGTAAGCATTCTGTTTTTGAAGATGGTTCTCTGCTTTTCTGTTGCAGTAGTCATGATCTGCGGGTTTTTGTTTTTTTTTGGGAATTCCAGGTCTCTCCCTAGTCTGCTCCAAGCTTCAGCTTGGAGAGCTCAACCGCCACAATTGATCCCAGCAGCTGGAGCGGCAGCGAGAGCCCTGCCGAGGACATGGAGAGGATGAGCGACTCGGCAGACAAGCCTGTGGACAATGATGCAGAGGGGGTGTGGAGCCCTGACATTGAACAGAGCTTCCAGGAGGCCCTGGCCATCTATCCTCCTTGTGGGCGCAGGAAAATCATCCTCTCTGATGAGGGAAAGATGTATGGTGAGTAAAAGTTGTTGCATGTGTAAGTGTGAGTTTTCACATTCATTATCTCTGCTGCTTTTAGTTTTGAGGACTATATATATATATATATATATATATATATATATATATATATATATATATATATATATATATATATATATATATATATATATATATATATATATATATATATCATATCTAAATACAAAGCTAGTATCAGCAGCTAATCACCATAGGGAAACATTTACCTGGAATTAAATGTAATTAAGGTGACAAGTTGTGTTTTTACAGGCATTTTGTGGGAAGTGATTCAGACTTGCTCATAAACCTTATCAAGACCAGCCTGTTGAGTGTTTGTATGGATCAGTTGTCAGTAAGGGTATTTTCCAAAGTGCTGCTCCTTTAAAAAGGAAAGACATGCTTCAGTTATGGCTGTGCCGAGCAACGTAAGACTGATGGTGACTATGACCATGGAGCTGTCACTCTGGTTCACAGAAGTGCAAGTTTATAAGTAAAGCCGCATGAACTATTAGTCAGTAGCAGATGGTACTACGGCTGCCACCAGCTGTGCCCCCTCTCCTCCCACCACTCCCCCCCTGTTCCTGGCTGGCCTGGGTGATGTCATGGAAAGAGGGAATATTTTCTCTCTGCGGTGTTGGACCGTCTCACAGCCTGTCAGTGTCAAGTGAAAGCAGAAAGCTCCTCTGAGCATTGGGTTGCAGCTGTCATGTGACCCCTCCGGCCAAACAAAATGTAAATTCTAGGAGTTGCAGCGAATCCCCTCAGTTGCCACTACAAAGATGTGGGCTCAAACAACGGGATCCTCCCCACTGTCTCTCCCTCCAAATCCCTGGTCCCCACACAGAGCGAGGCTGCCAGAGAAGCTGCCCCTCTGCTGTGGATTAAAGCATGAAAAATTATTTTTCTAGAGTTATAAATGAGCAATGCTAAGTGTAAGCCTCTTTTCGATTCAGTTGACATTCTCAGTATTATAAAAATGTTTTTCTGAAATGTCTTCAGATTGTGGTATTTTTGATTTCTTCTTTTTGACAAGTTTTAATTTTTAATTTTCATTTCCTGTGTCAAATGCTTAATTACAAAATCTTATATGTAAGTTGTGCCAATTAATAAAATTATTTGCACTGGTATGGATTTACCACAAACCGTCGCAAAACGCCGCTGCCCATAGCATGTTTTCTTTTTACATTTCCCAACAAGGCTATTGTCTAAGATAGATTACGAAACCCCAGCAACAAATCCAAACAAATGTTTTGCTATTGTGGTGTTGAACCCACCTTAAAATCTGCTGAAGAAGCGACTGCAGGGTTGAATAGCGGTTGGGCCTGCCAGATGTGCTCCATATCTGGTTACAGATGGCTCGTCAGCAGCTGAGTGTTTGGGCTGTGCCCTGGTCTAACTGAAATGAGAACTGTTTGTCACAGAAGTAAAATGATTTTCATGTGTAGATGCTGAAAAGGTTTGGCAGGGACGGCTACTACTGCATGATAATGTTGCAGAATTGTAGCAAAAAAGGAGCTAAATGCTTCTGTTCAGTTTTGGGGGAAAATGTTTTCATTTTTTTAATAATTGAAGATGCAGTACCTGAAAAATATGATGTTGGTGATATCTTTCTGCCGATTTCACTGGGGAGCACACTGCTGCTGGTCTTTTGTACTGGTGCTTTCTCAAGTGGCAATGCTTGTTCTTCAGCCCTTCAATGTGTTGCTGCTTTTTAATGCCAATGTGACTTTCCTAAAACCACTGTGGGTTTCACTTAAAGACAAAAAAGAAAATAGTTTTAATTTGAATAGGTTGCAGGAGTTCATTACTTTCATAACAATCTTTAGTGTTTCCCACAGACTTCGATTTGCAGCGTGGGCGTGCGTGCACGAGCGAGTGCGGGTGAACCAGCTGGTGGTTAAAGCATGAAACATGAGGCTAGCAGGTTAGCGAGGTTTGAAGTTTTTAAAATGAGAGTAACAGATTGTCCACTATTATGTTGATCATGGATGGAGATCTTTTGAACATGAAATAATAAAAAAAAAAAGTTAACAGTTATTCTTGTTTGTCTGTTAATATGGATTCCTTGCGGGCCACCCAAGAAAGAATCTATGTATAGGATATGTATAGGAAAGGCTATTGTTGACTTTTCCAAATCAGTCAAGGATCAGTAATGGTTATATAGTAATGCCTGTCACAATAATTGTCTTTATTTACCAGTCATTCATTTTCTTGCCCGCTTATCCAATTCACGGCTGTCCTAGCTGTCATGGGGTGTGACAGGTAGGGTACACCCTGATCAAGTCTACTGCAGGGGGAACGCAGACAACAGTTCATCCTCAAATGTACACAGTGCCATGAAAAAGCGTTTGCCATTCTGATTTTTTGCATATTAGCCATACATTTCTGATCATCAAACAAAATGTAATATTGGACAAAATGAAGTTTTCAATTATTATTTATTATTTTTTTAGACAAAAAAGAGAGAGAAAAAAGAGAGAAATCTACCTGGTCCTATGTGGGGGGAGGGAGTAATTGCCCCCCCCCCATGTTAAATCATAAATTATCTTTGATAAATGCCAGGCCAGATGAATCAAGAAATCACTTAAATAGAACCTTTCAGACAAAGTGAAGTAGGCTGAAAGATCAATTATGTAAAACCTAAGACAACAAATACTTTTAACAGCACTGTACTTACCCACTTGTGAAAGGAAGCCGGAGTACCTGTAAGAAATAAAAACACGATGACACAGGCAGAACATGTGGACTCTACACAAAAAAGCCCCGACTGGCCAGTAGTTTCGAACGGAGGATTGTTTTCTTCTTAAGCTAATCGCTAACCTCTGTACAGACTTATTACAGACCTATTTATTGTACCCTGTATGGACATGGCCGTAATGTTTTCCTTTGTGTTTACAAGCATGTTTATTTAGATAAGAATGTCATGAGTAATTCAGGCAACAAATATTTTACCCACCGTAGCAGGGTTTGGGTGTAGTGAGCCTAAGCCAAATGAACTCTCTCATACATCCATAGAAGAGAAAGAACACACACAGTGACAGTAGTCCAGGTGAAGTGATTGGTAATATATTATTTGAGGTTAATGGGCATTTTTCACAATGACTGTATAATTACGGTTGGGAAGTTTTGAAGACTAGGCCTGAGTACACTTGGTCCCACTCCAGAGCTCTCTAAGAAGCATTCTGGGTGAAAGCTTAATGAAAAAGAAGAGCTCATTAAGGGTCTATGAGGTAATGTTTCTGTTTGCTGTGTGGCTTTTTTTTTTTTAAGCACGATTGTGCAAAAACTGATTTTCATGGATCTTGTTGGCGAGGTGGAAAATGGGGAAAGGAAGAATCCAAAATTTGATATGGATCGAGGCATGGATTCGTGCAACACATGTCCAGTTTTATGAATGAACTGATGTTAGCAATGCTCAAAACCTTTTGGATGTATGTAACTAAACAGTCATTTCTACCATTAGCTGTACAGCTAACCAACAATGGATAGTGCAGCTCGTTGCCAAATCAACAGGTCAGGTGTTACCCATGCCTTGTTTGTTTTGCAATTCATTGTTTAATGATAGAACTGTGAAACTATTATTAACTCTGAAGGAACCCAACCATGGCAGCTGTGTGTGGACTGCTACCACTTCTGGTTTAAATTATGTCATTATTCCCCAGGACCTTATCAAGTCCTGCGATCCACACCTTTACCTGTGGCAGGATCAGTACACACTGTACACCTGTCCTGCTCACTGTGGTGTAGAGGTATATGGCATGTGCTGTTGTTTTGGGGGAAAAAAAGTTTTTTTGTATCTAGAGAAGTCAACTGAGAGGAAGCAATCAAAATCCAAACTGCTGAGTTTGAATGTTATACCTTTGAATGTAATTTTTGTGCAAAATTCCTCAGATTTTCCATTTATAGTCTTTGCTAAGAGTACGCCCTTTTGGAATACCATCAAAGACAAGTGACCAATGAAGCGGTCCTCTGTGCTGCTGCTAGGGATTGATTCGTGTTAAACGTCCAGTGATTTGTCTTTTAAAAGGGGAGAGGCTAATATGATGCTGTCGAAGACCAAGAGAAACGCAGACAGGCTCTACACAAATGCTCTCATGGCATCTTGGATGAAAGCTGGCTACAAGGAGACAGGTATTTTGTAGTTGAGAATCCCTGGGGATGGCATAGTGTTCCATGCACAGAGCTCATCACAAGAGGAGCTGCCCCGAGTGCCCTTAAGCCCTTTGTTATCTTGGGGTAGAGTGTAGTTAATTAGCAACAGTCTCTATAGCAACTGTGTTGCGGTACAAAACAATTTCTAATTTCTGCTTCCTAGCTTATTGTGATGTTTACCTGAAGTGTTTCGGATGTGCTGAGACTAGTGTTGGCTGGCACTGTGCCTATTCTCAGTGGCTAATTGTGGCAGCAACAGGAGATGCTACATCTGCATAGGCTGCATCGCCGGCATTTGCCATGTCTTCAGACTTTGGCAAATATTTTTAACAACAAAGGGAAATGGAGGGCATTGGCCCTTACCCAAAGGCTTACGACTCTATACTTGTGTAATTCACCTGCTGTGCTAGGCTGCATTCATTTACCCCAGAAATAGAGTTGATAAATGAAACAACACGCTTCACTCAAATTGTATGTTTATTCATTGAGTTATGTATTTGCACTACCCAGCAAGCTAAATGACAATGGTGAATTTTTCTCAGTTACTGTTTGGGGAAAAAAAAAATAATAAAGACCTGAATTTTATTCTACCTACTGACAAATAAATATGCAAATACATACTCTACTTGTAGGCTGTACAACACCTAAATATATATATTTATATTATTACTGGTCCTTCACAGTTGAATACATTGTTATAGCTTAAAGGCTTTTTGATGGAGACTTAATTACTTACCTTGGAGATTTGGACTACTCCCTATGCTTGTATTATTGCGTCTTGCTGGTTTTGATAAACAGTAGCAGCAATAATACCATTATTTATTTTTCTAAAAATAGCAAACACAGTCTGTAAATGACCAAAAACCATATGTTGTAATGTTCTCACTGTAGGTGGGCTGCAGGACACGGTGCCTCCATCTGCATGTGTTAGTTGATGTAAAGCTTTTCCTATTACCATTCTACTGTTTGCTCTGACATCTCGTCAGTGATCCAGCCCAGACCCCTCCTGTGGGAACTAAGTGGCACTTGGTTTGCAGGGATGCCAAGGATGAGTTAGATATAATGAGCAGACCTGGCTTGCCCTCGATGGCCCAGCGCTGTGCTCCTCTGGGGCTCGTCTCATCGGGCCGAGCATGCTCTGAGACAGAGCGAGCGGACCTGATCCTCCCTGCTGGGCGGATAATGAGGAATTCTGGGATCAGCTCAGGCTCCCTGAGTCACCTGCATTCACTCAGAATGGAGTGTGAGGAACTTCATTGCAGGAGAGGCATCACACACCTCCAGAATAATCCCTCATTTGTTCCCTTGCCATTGTCAGTGTAAGACTACTGTGTTTTCACACACGACAGTGAAAAAGTCCAATTTTTTATGTCTCTCTCAAAAGGAGGAACTATTGAAAGTGTAAATAGTATTGATGCAGGTATGATTATGGAAGGAAGAAGTCATTTTGAGTTTCAAGAAGATTTAAGGGTTTTTTTTAACGTCAGATTTTTATAAACTGGTTATTTATTCATCATGGTTCACTAAGTAGTCATATATTTTAGACTGACCCAGTAAAAGGAGGAAAACCTAACATGAAGCAGCTCGATTTGTCAAAGAAGGAAAACACTCTTCCACTCAGCAGTTTTTTCTGAGCTTACAGTCAGAAACAATCGTTTCTATTGATAATTCAGCTAATCTAAAAGAAGAAACGAGTGGCTAGGAGTCACTTGTCAGGAGTCACTAGGAGCAGGTGTATGTGCCTAAACCAGACAGAGTATATATCTGGAACTGATGTGAACTGTCTCATGCTGAGTGCTTCATGTGATAGGGAACAACTTGTGATATTGCCCTGCGCTGATTCTCCTGCCTTTTTCTCAAGGTCATGTGTGACAACAGCTGAAGAATAAAGAAACAAAGAGAACATGTGAGAGAAACTCATGAGTAGTGTGAATCTCCAAAATGTTGCCATTTAGCTGTGGTGTGTAACAAGCCGTCATTAAGAGACTAGCCTGTGAAAGCAGTTTTATATGATTGATCTGTATGGGTTGTTGGCTTTACTGGTTCCAAAAGCATCATATTTGGGGTATGAAAGGTCTGCCTCTTTAGTTTGGGCACATGCATTATTTATTCCTTAATGACACACACAGCAGTTGTCTTTTGTAATTCAAGCCATTTTTCTGTTGTCTCTTTCAGTAAGCCTTTTGGTGATTGCACATGTTGTTTTGCACTCTGAACAGGATGGGTCTATTGTGAACAGCGGACTAGTCAAACAAGTGTATGGACGAGAGCCAGCAGGAACATCCAGATAACTGACGATTCTGATTATTTCACTGAAAATTTTAGATTTTCCTACACGTCTGCATCGCATGTATGCATGTTTCGGTGACTCCGAGAATGCAGTTAATGAGAATCGGGCTAAAATTGGACCCACATCTAGAGCTACTCTGTTGCTGAGCAGCAAAATTGATTTTGAAGTGGATTTTATTTTATTTTATTTTTTATTTTTTGTAAGTTTTTTTTCGGAGGGTAGATATCAGCTCACAGTCGTGTCCGTGTTGCGGTGACCGAGCATAACGTGTTGTGACTTGCGTGAGATTACCGTCTCCTGCTCACAGCCTCCTGTGGTTGGGGGGTTCGTGCCTCACAGGGGTGCTTAGCCCACGCTGAGGTGAATAAGAAAATGTAGGTATAAGCAGCGCTGATGCCAAGGAGACTGAGGAGATGTTACTGAGAGGGGTTTTGTGTAGAAGAGCGGGCTTTCAAAGCCAGAGAGTGCATTTTTTTTAAGTTAGTTTTTGGCCTATTTGATATATTCATGTATGCAATGAACAATTGCAAGGCATGCAAGCACGGGAAAAGAAACACTTTGAAAGGCATTTTTGTACACCTCACTCCAATGTTTTAATGATCAAAGTGTATTTTATCACCTTAAACAAAAACCCCAAACATTTCAGATTTGTGCACATTCATGTTTGCCCATATCTGCATCAGAAAGAGACTTAACCAACAGATTCATGAGGCTGTTTTTAATTTTCCCTATGTTTGGAAGTGTTTGCACTGAATGGTTAGATTAGGCTGTGGCTCAGTGCCTGCCTGAATCAGGAGTACATGGGGTGTGTCCCTGCTCTGAGGTCTGTGTGAGGCCCTCTGAGCCAGGCTTCTGGTTTCAGGTTGCATGTTCCCAATTGGCTGCCTTTGTTTGACTAAAACACAGTGAGACTCTGGGCTTCTTAAAGATGCAGTGTCACTTTTTTAGTGTGCTCCTAAAGAAAAAAATAATGTTTCGTGCTGACTACATCTTATCCCATTGATGAAACACTTTTATTCTGATGAGATCATCTCATACTGATAGGACCATTTTGTGTAATCAACATATGAATGGAATCTGAATGCCACTGTTATGCTCTCATCCAGCGCGCAGGGACTACACTCCAGTGCTAACACAGACTGTCATCTCTTTCTTTGCTGTTAGTGAAATGGAGAAAGGTCTCTCAACACTGAGCAGCATCCCTGGAAACAAAAGAAGACAGCAGCTATATCCATGAAATTATCACACTTAATGATGTTATGTTGCGACCTGACTCTAATATCATATATGGATAAACCTTGTAATGTGACATAAGAGCATACTTATCAGCCGGTGCCTCTCTGTGTTATTTTCAGTACCTATTTTGTATTTAAACCATTTCACTTTAAACCTCGGATAAATTATAACTTTGAGTCAAAATTCTCTCAGCTTGTCTTCATGATTACAAAGAAGGTGAGATATAAGAGCCCATCATGACCACAAAGTTTGACTTTTCATTTATACATATTGGCCACAGCCAACATGTCTTCCTTTGTGCTCAGATGCTGAATTGATCCTGAGAGATTGAAAATATTGATTTGACTCAGCGTCTTACTTTGTTGTGGAGAAGGGGGGCAGTGTACCTTCCTGACTGTTAGCACCGTGTTCACACATTGGACTTGCCACACAGCCAGTTCCTCGGGAGACTCATAATTACAGCCGTCCTCTCAGATTAGTCCAGCAGCCTATCCAACTGTGGCTTTACTCCCTGGTCATTTATTTCATCCCTTTCCCTCTCCCGAGAGGCAGACCTCAACACAATGACCAGGCCAGCCTCTACAATAATGTATGTGATGATAAACACAGTGGATCCTAATTGATAGAGTGATTCAGACAAGGGCTAGCTGTGCAAATTGGTCCCCTGTGAGTATATTGCACAGAGTTGGGACTAGCAGGTTTCAGCTCTGGCCTTGTTTGAAAGGCGCAGAGCAAGGAGAGAGGAAATAAAATGGGCTGGACCTGCTGAGTGATAAAGAGGCTGTCTTTTCCTCTGAATGCAGGCACAGTTCAGCAGAGGTTGGCTGCTGTAATCCCCTCAGTGTCTCCAGGAAGGCTCAGGTTAGTGACCTGCTGCTTTGTGATGTCTTGTAAGATTTTGAGAGAACACCTCACCTTTAATCCCCCACTGCTCAGCTAACACATTAGCTCAACTGCTCCTGACCCAGCCCCTGCAATAAAGCCTTTTATCTAGCTCAATAAGGTCATTTGAAGTTAAGTATTGATTTCTTTTGGTGTCCAGAGAAAAATGGATTTTTAAAGAGCTGTTAATTACAGTTGAACACTGCATTATAGTGAGAACTTAATTTTCGTGACTGGATTTTTAAACCTCGGTCGGGTCAGTTTGAAATTCAGGAAATAACCTGAATCCAGTTTACTTGAAATTTCACATAAAGATTTTATGCTTGGCTAGTGTGAGAAAAGTACCGATGAGAATAAGGTGCAGTGGAAACGGACTCAAATTAATTTTGATGTACAGAAAGGTGACAGACCAAATGGGGGGAAAAAAGAAAACGGTGAGGTCACCCCCAGAGCATTGATTCTACAAGTCTCTGGTGATCTGCTGAAGCAACTTAGCGCCGTTCTTCAAATAGATATTCACTCAGTTGTTGGCTGAGACAGCTAACACGTTAGCCCCAAACCTCCCGTAGATCTTCAGTTGCTCTAAATTCTCATAACTAGAACACCGTAGCGTGGGGATACTGATTCATATCATTTTTATACCCTTCAAACCATTCACCAACACTCCTAACTTGTGTGTGTCGGGGGTGGCACTGGTGCTTCGACAGACATATACCCCTACAATATCAACAGAAGGACCTCAGCCATCCCAACAACAGACTGTTCTCTCTGTTGAGGTCAGGAAAGCGATTCCGCTCCCTGAAGACCAACACAGAGAGACTGAGGAGGAGCTTCTTCCCGCAGGCTATACGGTCTCTCAATCACACCACCACACAGTACTGACCCACACATATAGGTCTTATACACACTGGACATTCTGGACATTGTTTTCACTTCATCACTTCATCACTTTAAGCATATTTGCACTGCACAAGACACTTACAAATGTGGATTGCACAACACTGGACATTATTTCTTCATTTCCAGTTAATACTTGTACAGCTGCTGTTATTGTGTGTGTGTGTGTGTGTGTATATATATATATATATATATATATATATATATATATATATATATTTCTTCATACATTCTTATATAGTTCTATACTGTGTATTTTGTTGTACAGTTATTTTATTTTTTAACTTTAATTTATATATTTTATCTTATTCTTTCCCAGTTAAATTTACCCTTCACTCTAATTTGTGTTGTACAGTTATTTCATTTTTAACTTTAATTTTTATATTTTATTTTATTCCTTCCCAGTTAAATTCACCCTTTTTAATTTTCATATGTATTTCCTATCTTATTCATAGCCTTTTCTTTTTTTATTTAGGTCACGAGCAGTTGTCTAAGCATTTCACTGCATATCGTACTGTGTATGACTGTGTACGTGACAAATAAAATTTGAATTTGAATTTAAATTTGAAGAAGAGGTAGTTAACAGGAAGCACATCTTTCAAACGCAATGGTGCCCTTTTCTACAGAGTTGAAGTCTCATCCATACCAGTCTCTAGAAATCTTATGTTCCCTCACTGATGCAGTGTAAATGTGTCAAAAGAGACAAAACTGCCACAGGTTTGTACTTTCAGTCATTCTAGTTTTCATGTGTTACACAGTAGGTTACAGAAATTGGGATGTGCGTGAGAAGCAGTAGTAACTCTTTTGCATGACAACAACAGTGAGCATAACCTAACATAACTAAGCCTTTGGTGGGGATCAAGGGCTCTGTTTTTTCCCCTTTGTCATCACTGGTGCTCAGCCAGTCGATCATACCGATTCCCAATTGATTGCATGAAGCGTAGTCAAGATGCAATAAAAGAAAAAAGGTTTGTCAGCTGCACTTGAAATAAAACTTTAAGTTGCTTAAGAAACAACATACAGCTTTGACTTTGTGGGCAAAGGTGAGCTGCTGGCTGGTTATTACCCAGGACATCTTATTAACATAGAATAGAATAGAATAGCCTTTATTGTCATTGTACAGAGTACAACGAAATTGGAGTGCCACTCCCTTGGTGCAAGTTTCAATAATAAATATAAATGTAAAATATAAAAAGTACAAAAAAAACAATCGTAAGTACTCAAACAATAGTATGTACAATATATACAGGATAGCAGCATTAATATGATGACAGTATGAATAGCAGCATAATATAATGACAGTGACGGTATGGAATAGGTTCAGTTGTTTTTGTGCTTATTTACTACGGTGATAGCTCTGGGAAAGAAGCTATCCCTGAATCTGTTTGTCCTGGTTTTATGTGACCTGTACCGTCGGCCTGACGGTAATAGTTCAAACAGTTGGTTGCTGGGGTGAGAGTGGTCCTTGATGATATTGCCAGCTCTGCTGAGGTACCGAGAGTTTGCAGTGACCTCCAGGCTGGGCAGAGAGCAGCCAGTGATCTTCTGGGCTGTGTTGATGACCCTCTGCAGTACTTTCCTGTCTGCAGCTGAGCACCCTGCATACCATGTTGTTATGCCGTACGTTAGGATGCTAAGACTTGCTGTCAATAATCACCCCAGTGTCAAACTAAAAGCATGAACAGCTGCCTGTGATTGACTAGACTTGACTTAAGTGAGTAAACACAAATATGGCAGAAGTTGAATATGAACATTGTATTTTAGTTCAGGCTGGGAGGAGGATTTTTGTTGTTGTTTATTGGCAATTGAAATCACTCTATTCCATCTACAGTTTGAGTGTGGCTCTGCTGAAGAAGGGCAGTATGCAACTTTTAAAACCAAGATGCTGTTTTTCAAGCTAAGAAACTCTTTACAGACTTCTTTAGTTATCAATGTAAAATTCCACAGTCATGATGGATGGTGCAAAGATAAGATCATCTAATCCACTTCAGATCAGGAATCTGCAGGAAAGGTCTGTGTGATGGCAAAGCAGAGGGGAAATTTTACATTTATTGAATTTGTGGTTTTTCCAAAAGCCAAACAAACATACAGAGTACATAGAGCTACAGGACTTCCAGATACACCTCACTCACCAGCTCAGTAGGAAAAAAACACAAATGCAGTGAAGGTCCACTAATATAATAGTATGACCTGCTCGACTTTCCTCACACACAGGCAGAACTTGATCAGCTTCAGACCAATAGTTTAGTCTATACTCCTAATATTCTCACACAGCAACAATGGTGAAAAGAAATTACACATTAGCTCAATTTTATTTTTCCAACTTTATGAAAAATTTGCACTGCAAGATTTGGTGAAAGAATTTACAGTTATGTAAATATGTGTGTGTATCTGTCTGTCTGTCTGTCTGTAACCTTTGTATTTACTCACAAAGTACATTTACACTTTCTTAACCAGTCAAGACGTCATTCACCTTTTCTGTAAAATAGAATAGAATTCAACTTTACTGTCATTGCACAGGTACAGGGCAACGAAATGCAGTTTACATCCATCCAGAAGTGCTTTAGTGATATAGATATATTACAATATATATTAGCAATAATATAGATATGTGAGTATATTACAGAAATGGGTCTATTATGGTATGTTATAATGTACACGGTATGAAGTATGTTGTGAATATTCTATAACTATAAGTATGCACAGGCTGTAGTGAGTACAAGCTATGTACAGGCTATGAACAGGATATAAATATGAAAAACTATACAGAATATGAAATAAATAACTTTACAGAAATCTGAGATATACAGCTATACAGAAATGGGAACTATGCAAGTTGTAAACAGTTGTAGGATTAAAAATTATCGAATGTACAGAATGATTATTTACACAGAGCTATACAGTAGTGCAGTTAAGATAAGTGAGATATAATTCCTACAGAGGCTATATAAAGTGCTAGTGGTTGTGAGTGGTGGTTCAGTCCATTTCAAATTAGCACACACATTTAAGAACTAAGACTCTCAGCAGTGCCTCAGTGTGTAACAAATGGTCATATCAAACTATATAAAGTCACATAAAATAGAAAACCCACTCAGTGTTTTGCCTCTCTGTCAGTTTAGAAATTGTCAGGCTTTGAAGTAAATGAATTGCTCTTAATTGTAGGCTTTCTTATTTTTACATCCCTGCTTTTCTTGTCTAAATGCAGACTGAATTGAGTTGTTTCCTGTGAATATGGGTGGAACACCCGTGTTCATGTGAGGCCAGCACTGAAAAAGCCTGTGAGAGTTTTATGAGAGAATTTAGAGACTATGTGTAAATTATAGTATGTTAAGAGACTGCCATAATAATCGCCTTCCACTGGATCAAGAAAGTGTTAATTTCAAACAAGTTCAAATCCAGAGCATAACAAAAATACATTGCGTATACTACAACAATAAAACCTTTTATTTGTGTGCAGTGTACTTCCTGTTACATAATTAGTGAGTAAATAAAACGCATACATGGAGTGTCAGTTTATGAGAAGATGAAGCTTAAAGCTTTCCATTTTCGCCCACAGGCACTGGGATGGTTTGTGTTTGTGAGACAGTGCGAGTGTGTAGGAGGAGGAGAGATTTCTATTGTGTCACAGAGAATGGCAGTAGTGTTTGCGATCATTGTGGCGTCACGCATGCAGTGTCTGGCCTTGAAGTCTTTCTTATGGACTCGCACTGCCAGTCTGAGAGCCTAACAATGCAGGGAGGGAAAGCACTTGTACAAGCAGCTGGTGGACTGGAGTCAGATGTTATGATGAGCTGATATTATCTACTGTCTTCTACAAGAGACTTCATAGCTGAAAAGGCTCGACTGCAGCAGAGCTATGACCTGGATTGTTATCAAATGGACAGGAATAAACTTGTAAATGTTGGTGCAACACTTTCCTCAGGAAACACCTGCCAGGTCTGGCCAGCTGCAGGCATTTTATATTTAGTTGTAATTGTTTAAGCTTACATAACTGACGTATTGTGTTCTCGCCATAACAGTTGCGTGTGATTTTTGTTCCTTTGAGATTATTTATCGCAGAGGTTGTGTGCCTAGTCTTTGACCTCTCGCTAAGGGCTAACATAATGCTAAACTGATAGCATGCTGTTTCCCCTGCAAAAAGGGCACTGTCAATTATTCTTTGAAGTCTCAGGTTCTCCTTCAGTTGGCAAGCTGTGGTTTCCCATTGATATTTCAAGTAAAAGGCTTCCTGCCCCTGCCTACTATTCCCAAAACCTGGGACGAATGCCTTCATATTGTTGGTTTAGTCTATTATGATGCTAATGTCTGCCTGAGACCCTTGAGTCATCTATCACAGATGACAGGAAATCTGGGGCCTTTGTGTTGGCTCACGACACAGGCGCACACACGTGCACATAAGGAAACAAACACGACTGCGTAGAAGTCTAAATAACTAACTAATCCAAAAAGCTAATGGAAAGATTTATAGCTTGTCAGTAATAAGAGGTGCATTGAATGATGCAGTTAGTGCAGCTAATTATTTTCATTCATTAATCATTTGGTCAAATACGCCCAAGCCTTTTTCACAAAAGGTACAAGATTTTACCAGATGTCTTATTTCACCAACCGCTAATGTAAACAGTAATTATGAGACAATTAAAAGCTGTCAACAGATGCTATTGATTAGTAATTCTGTGTTCGGTTTATTGCTGATCAACTAGTTGTTCTTGCGCTAAGTCTACCTTTCAAAAGCTGTGAAGCATCTTAAATAATTGTCCAACAAGAAAAAGTGCGTACAGATCCACTGAGAGATGATTTCAGTGTTATTAATATGGCCTCTGCTAATTTACAGCCTTAATCTATGTTATTAATGTAGCTTCGTAATGTGCTGGTCAGTACTGTGTGTTGCCTTCTGTTCTGTGAGGCTGCCTGGTCAAGGCCTAGCTAAACACAGACAGTCGAGTGGTAGAAGTCACACACATGTGGGCAGTCTGCCGACTGCTTCTCTGCCAAGCCCGCCGCTGTTTCATGGCAAAGTGCTGGGCCAGATGTGACTGTGGTTGTGCCTGCATGAGAGAGGGGGGAAAGTGCTGTTACAGGAAATGAAAGCTTTTAAAAAGAGGAAGGGGAAAAAACTCACAAAGAGCTGTAAACTATTGTTCTTGCTCCTCGGGAGGTTGCAATCGAGCCAGGTAAAAATGTTTAATATGCCATTACTAAAATTAGCTTGGTATTTTTGTTACACAGGTTAATAAAGGTTATGGTAATATATTCAATGACAAACCTTCATGTTTATTTGCCAGTGAAGATTCAGCACTGCTGTACTTATGATTGCCACTGAACATTTATCACGTGGAATTCTACTATGTTTAGACATAAGGATTTTTTTTTTTGGTTTGGTTTGATAGGATGGGTTAAAGACAAATGTTAGTTGAAAAATGAATTTTAGCTGAGGAACTGTCTTACTCCTTAAATTAGGTCTGCATCTCATTCTGCATTGCATTTATATCAATAATCCTAATTCCTTTAACCTTACGATTTGAAGAAAAGCTTTTCAAATATTCTTCAAACAATTGGTCAGTTCACCACTCCAGTCACTTGACAGGAAATTAACTTGCCACTGTTTTGGTAAATTAATTATGCATTTATAGTCAGAAGGAAAGCTCAGCTTGAGCAGTTTGGAGGCAAAGTAAGAGATAAGGTTGAGATACTTTGGACATGTGCAGATGTCACTTAAGTGTTGGTGATCCACCAGTATCCAGCTCTCTGAAGCAGCAAGACCGGTTTTTATTGTCTGTTCCTTTAGAACTCCAGCTTTTCTATAGACTTTCATTTTTAAATATGATGTTTGGATTTCAAGTGCTGTGAATGACATTCTAGAAGTGTCTGTAAATACTGCTTTGTTCAGTGGGATAAAAGAATGCAAAGCCTGAAATGTGCATATACAAATTCATTCATGTTCTTCTATGAGGCACTTTGTATCAAAAGGCTGAAGGAGGGAATCGATTTTTATTATTTTTTCTATGAAATAATGTAACAAAAAGCCACATAGTGCCTCTTCCAGCTCTTACATTTGATCTGACTAATGCTCGAAATCTGTTATTCTCAATTTTACACACACACACACACACACACACACACACACACACACA
Organism: Diplotaxodon limnothrissa; assembly: GCF_057381915.1. NCBI lineage: Eukaryota > Metazoa > Chordata > Actinopteri > Cichliformes > Cichlidae > Diplotaxodon > Diplotaxodon limnothrissa. The sequence goes on from NC_140596.1 coordinate 20,942,338, forward strand.
CACACACACACACACACACACACACACACACAGAAGCACAACTTTATTAGTACAGGACATAACTGCTTTTGGCTAGAGTTAATAGTGAAGATAACAAGACGTTATCGGCCAGAATCTTAGTGTTTGTGTCTTTGATGGTCGTGCTCGTTGTGGACCTTTCTTTAAATGTCAAGACACTGGTTTCATTAACCCCACAGATATCAACCTCAGATAATGGCATATCAATATGTTTGCCTGTGTCAAAGCTCACTCTTTCTAAAGCTAATCAGAGCTAATCTAGTGAGACACAGAGGACAGTGCTTTATGAAGTGTGTTCAGTTTCTTAAACTGCTATATTCGTCATGTGATTGGTTTTAACATTCGACCATACAACAGTTTAAATAATTATTTAAAATATTAAATATAAGGGAATTTGGTTATATGATTTCTTCTACTGAAAAATAGTAAATTTCATATCTTTTTGGCCAGAACTGTAACTGGTATGCAACTGAGTTAAACATTTTCACAAATAAAAATTTTTTTTTTTTTAGTTTTCTGTAAAGTTAATACATTAAATGAAAGACAAACAACAATATATCAGGGCAGAATTTAAGTTTTAGTTTCACAAATAATTCTGGGCTCATTCATTTTAACCACAATTACTGTTATTACGGTTGTAAAGTTTAAGTCTTTAAATGTTGATTTAAAAAGTGGCAGTTTTATTGCTTTTTCTGAGGTTGGTTCGTAGTGGACTGTGATAATGCACCCCATTGTTATTCACAAAAGAGGGAGTCTATCCGAAGGTTCTTGGAGAAAGGTTGCTGAGCGCCAAATTGGATTTCTGACAGAACGAGGAATCAGCTACTTGGGGACGATCCAGAGAAAGTTGAGCCGCCATCTCTTTGTGGGGCTTCTGCTGGAGTGCCATTCATATGTGTCAGATCCTCCAGAGTCATTCAGATTCAGAGGGAAGGTTCACTCTGACCAGTTTTAGGGCTCCAGCTGCTGAACAGAACAAATCTGCTCAGGGGTAATGCTATAAATATTTAATCCTTTTGCCATTCTGCTTTTTTACTTTGATTGACAGAAACACCCCATAAAGAGTTAATTTCCTTAGCCCTCTCGCAGCTTTGCTACAAGGCCTTTACTTAAGCCTTAGAGGCTCACTCTCAAAACTCATAATGCTAAGAACAAAAAGACAGGAATCCATACAGACAAAAAGATCTCCACCTCTGGGTATTTCCAGAGTCCTATCAATAATATTTGTAAAATCATTAGGCTGATTTAAAAACTAAAAAAAAAGAAAATCCTACACAATAACTACAAGGTTCACATCTTAAATAAAATTTATTGTTTATCTTCAAATCTGGCATAAAAGAAATGTAAGCAGATGTTTTAAGTATTACATTTTCTAACCTGTGTATGTAAATTAACAGTGCCCATTGGAGATGGGTGCTTGAAAGCAGAAGAATCAAGAGGGAGTCTTTATTGCCTTTACTTCCCTTAATGCATGTGAACTCAGTGCAAATTAAATTAACATAACAGGACTTCAGTTAAACAGTTTATTAGCTTTGTAAAGTGGATTTACCAAATCAATGTTAGTGCTGTAAATTATTGGATCAGCATATCCTCAACCTAAAAACCCCACAAATTTTAATTTGCTTCAAACATTAGTCTTTTTTTCTCCTGTGGAAAGCATTTTTTCTTTATTTTGTGGAAAATATTGCACCTGGTGAAATTCAGGCATGAAAGCAGAGCTGCATCCAAAATGTTTTTAGTCCTAAATGTAGACGGGTCACTTTTTTTTTTTTTTTTTTTTTTTTTTAACAATTGTTTTGCAGCACAAACACAAGCAAGAAAAAAAAAAAGAACGCAGACTAGCCAGGGCCCACTGAGCTTTTTTTCCAGCCTGGTGAAAAGAATGAATAATTCAACAGTAAGCAAGCTTTCAGCTGGTCATTTGTGTGCTTTGATCTGGGAATCAGGAGTTTGCATGAATGCCTGTATTGTCATGTTGTGCTGCCACAGTGCGTGAATTATTGAAAATAGTGCAGGTCCCTGCTTTATCTGATAAAGTTTACACGGCAGGCACACTGGATAGACACGATGGATGTGTAAATCCCTAGATGTTGTTAATGTGTAGAGTGAGGTCACACAGCAAGGGTTATTTGGGCCTCTGCTGCAAAAGTGTTCAGTGTGAAAAGAACTTCAGGGTCAAGCAACAAACTACAGGTTGACATCACAAGCTTCTCTTTGCACCAAAATGTGAAGGTGTGGCACAGAGATGGGTATTTTAAAGTGTTAAAGAGCTCTGGTTGCTGAATAGTATGTTTTTCTTTCTATTTAAACTTACAAAGCTGGGTCTCTTACTGTATTATTCAAGAGGCTATACAATGCTATATGATAAGCCAGTTTTAGTCATTCATTTCAACTTCCGATTAATTCATATATAAACTTTTAGTTTAAAAAGGTATGATTGATAATAATTGATAACTAAATGGTGGAGCTAAAACATTAGTGATTAGTCTATTATTACATATTAAACTATAGCAAAAGCAGTTGTTAAATGATTTAATTAGTTTTCTTTTTAGCCAAAATGGTTTTTAAAAAAAATCACAAAATATTTTATCTAAGAAGTTTTTAATCAATCAGAATCAGACTACTTAATTATTCTCAGAGAAAATCACATCGTCACAGTTGCTCCGTGACAGAAAGAATGATAGCAACAAGTTAAAGAACCATATTAAATATTAAGATATGGAAATGAAATGGCAATACAAGACAACAGAACAAAACTTTTAAATTAGTTGTGTGAAGTTGTGATTTAAAAAAAAAAAAGATCTTCTGTATCAAGCATAAATTAATTAATTTGTAAAACCAGTTAGTCATTCTTAGTCTTGTAATTCAAACTTTCCAAATGAATTAATTGTTATTATTGTTACTTAATTGTTGATGCCTTTCAAAATAAGACTTTCGCTTTGTCATTACAGATAGGTAGAAAAATATCTTTCACTAACCTTCACGATGTGGCTTTGTCTCAACTTTAAACCTCTAAGATTGACACTTGTGCGCCATCACATTTTGAAGCCTCCTGTGCGTTGCTCTTAACAAATTGGCTTCCCTCCCTAATTCGCTTAGATACGGCTGATTAGCACATCTGCAGAATGCTGCGGTCTATTGTGTCATAACAAAAGTAAGACCTTTAATTGATAATGGAAGAAAGGTAGAAAAATGTTTCATTATATTGAGGGTTCGTTGAATTTCATAGAGAACTACAGCAAATCCATGGCATTGGTTAGTTACAGCTGGACACATAATTAGAGTGCCTCCTTACCTATAATTTGTGTAATAGTTTTGGTTGGCGGCATGTTATTACCATATGAAAGGGCTAAGCAGGGGTCATGTGCATTGCGACAGCAATTAGAGCAGAGCTGAGGGCAGAAGAATGTTTGGGGCTGTTGTTAATTGGAAATCTCTACAAAGCTATGCTTCAATTATAATTTAGTCAGAGCAGCACTGTTTTAAGCCCAATGTATTCAGTTGCCATTATTTTCTGTAATAGTATGAACAGCCAGGCCTGTTTCCTTTCAAAGCATGAGGCTTTGAAGAGAATGAGATTGAATTAGATTAATTTTAAAGGCCTTGGTGCTGCCGCTGTGAGTTTTCTTTATTCATGCTAATGTCATACGATGTTGCCATAGAAAAACTGGATGGGGTTTGTTTAGGAGGTACACATACTCTTATATTTAGAGTTACAACCATAAGTTATTTTATTCTTATCTATGAATTTAGGTATACATCCATCAGATTGACATTTTCATAAATTTTTCTATTTTCAGAAGTACAATACCGTGGTTTTTAAGAGTATTAGCTGCATTTATTAAACAGTGGCACGTATTCTTCAGTAATTATGCAGATACAGAGGATAGATTTGAACAACTGTGTGAAGTACAGAAATCTCCAATCCACCCCACTATAAAAAAAATAAATTAAAGAAAGCCCGGGGAAGTGTGTGTTTCCTAAAGAGGTAGTTTTAATTATAAACTGCTACTTTTTTTTTTTTTTTTTTGCTTGTGATTGATCTGAGTGTTTGGTTTTTGCCAAAACCTAAATTCAAATCTATTTTTTAATAAGCATGTTTGTGTTTGATTGTTGAAAAACTAAAATCAGAAGCAACCAAATTCTACAGATAAGTGTTCAGACTGCAGAAATTTATACTTCTTGTTGGTTTTTATCTACATTGCTCTTCATTTTCTGGTTTCTCCAGGTCGAAATGAGCTGATAGCGAGATACATCAAGCTCCGGACCGGCAAGACGAGGACGAGAAAGCAGGTTAGACGAGACGTCTCTGTTACATAAGTGTCAGAGGGCTGTCAAATCTGAATGTGCGCACACTGCTGCCTTTGTTTTAGAGGAACAAAGTAAGACAGAGAATAAGGCTATGCTAACTGTCAATAAGATTTCTAGGGCTGACAAAGATCCCGTCTCCCTGTCACTGCTGTGTTGCAAGAAGAGATTATTACGTTTTCACACTATGCATCTAAATGTAGGCAAATATATAAATAATATATAGGTTTTCTACACTGCTTATGGGTTGTGGAAGCAGGTATTATCTGAGCTGTCACAGGAGGAGAGGCAGGGGTACACCCTGGAGGAGTTGCCAGTTTATCATAGAGACAGACAACCACACACTTTCAGATCCATAAAGTCAATTCAAGATCACCAATTAACTCACCATGCATGGCTCTGGGCTGTGGGATCAAGCTGGAATAATCAGCAGAAACCAACCACATGCAAACTCAAAATCACAACAAAAAAAGGCCCAAACTGAACCGTTTTTATGCGATTGTCTGCTAACTATTTCACCACTGTGCTTCTTATTTTTTGGTTATTGGGTTAACACATTTGCTTGGCAATTGAAAATGTAGTAGTACTGTCAAATTCCATTTGAGGTTTCATCAGAGCGTCTGTTGTAAAAACTCTGCCCAGTCAAATAAGCAGACTTAACCACTGTGGTGAGCACTTGTGCTAAAAGTAACTTAGTAGTAGTACTAGTGGCCTTATTTCTACCAATCTCTACACGATATTGAATAGTTTTAATGGTGCTTTAGTGACTCTACGAAGCCCCTGATCTTCCCTCTAAACAGGAACTTCCCTGCATGACTACTGACTTGAATGACAGTGATAAACAAGTCAGTGTTTACAATGACATTCGATCACTGTGTATGAATTGATCAGTCTGGACCAGAAAGGTGTGGTTTGTCTCCTGTGTCTCATCTTCTTGGCACAGAATTGGACAAAAAGAGGGTTGTTTGCGCCGAGCAATACCAATAAACACGCATGATGTTACTTTAAATATCATGTACAGCATGAAAGTAATTGATTTAGTTATTAACATGGCACCAACAGCAATATTGATCATTTTTCTCACCAGCTCCAGCTTGTTTTATTGCAACTAAATTGAATATATATGGACTAATTGATGTGAATGTAATTCTTCCATCGAAGGAACTAAAACCCCTGAAGGTTTAGCTCTTTTGCTTCAGAAATTATAAAAAATGAGGGATGACTGTGATCAACTGATTGACTAACATTTACAGCTCCAGTTTAAGCACCAACTCATGTAAAAGATTGTGAATAATGTAAAGACTTCTCAGCTAACCAAACACTTTCCTGTTAAATCACTCCCTTGTTGGGGTACTCAGCTTGGGTTTCATTTGCATGAAAAGTGCCAGAGGAGAATGTAAATCTACCTCTCAAACCTGTCATCAGCTCACATTAGGTCTCTTTCAGACGGCTACTGATGAATGTTTCATTTGAGAGTATAAAATCATTTTGAACTGTATAGACATCGTAGATAAACTTGGCCGGTGAAATGCCTTTCGCAGCTCCCACAAGGATACTAGACTAGCCGATTTTCATTCAGCACACAGCAGATCACATCTGTGTGCTCTTAATGTGTGCTAAAGGGGCCTGCATCCTCCTTAATCAGTTCACTTAAGTGACGACAACACAGCATAACGCTTTATTGGCTGTTAGCTTGGTGTGTGGTTTGAAGATGCTTCTGTTATACACCTTATCTTCTTGAAGTGTTTTTAAACAAAGACATGTGTGATCCACTTTGTACTTTTTTGGGTTTTCCTGTTTTTTTATTTTCCTTTTTCTCTTTTTTTTTAAATGGAGGTGTCTAGTCACATACAGGTCTTAGCAAGAAAGAAAGTTCGAGAAATCCAAGCTGCCATTAAGGTACGTCTGGCTTTGCCCAGTTGCAGGGGGCTTTTCATTGCCATGGTTACAGGCTCTTCCTTTGTTTTCCTCCCCTCCCCTACTCCGCAGGTGTCTAGTCACATTCAGGTTCTTGCCAGAAGGAAATCTCGTGAGTTTCAGTCCAAGCTAAAGGTATGCGCTTTTCTGCTTTTGGGCTTGTTTGGTTGCTGTGCATCTTAACTTTCTGTTTCCTGTAGAGACAGAGTGAATGCTTGATCCTCTGATTCCCCCCATAACCCAAATCCTCTGCTTTTCTGTTCAGCCCTTCTAATCTCACTTACTCACTTTCTTGACCATCTCTCACTCGTTCTAACCCAAACATGCTGTCACTGTCCTGTCTGCTTGGTTTCAATGACATTAATTCTTTCATCACCAGCCTTTGCTTTGAGAGCAGCTGCACAAAATAACCGTGATCTTGTATAAATATATAAAGACATGCTTTTGCGATTTAAATTAACAAAAAATAGTCCGACATATGGATCCTACATGTTTAATCTTTTATTAGTCATGAGCCTGACCAGAACTGGATTTTTCTAGGTAATTTTGCTGAAATTGAAAAAGTTTTTAAAAATAAATAAATAAAATTAATTAAAACTACATTTCTTAGCCAGTACATACAAAGCATAAAATACACAAAGAAACACAGACTTGTCTCCAAACACTCGTAAGTACTTTACAGTTCCACTGGTGTGAAACACTAGAGTGGGACATCAACCGGATAACGAAGATTTGCCTTTAAAGTAAAGAGTTGCACCATTCTGCTGCAACCAATACATTTAAACAGGCACAACTTTTAAAATGAAGGCGAACTTTCTTCATGTCTAGTCTGCATCGCACTTGTTACAGTTTCACTACGACTTGGGGAGTAGGTGGCAAGCGTTTATAGAAAAGTTGACCATACAGCCTGCAGGTGACTGCAGCAATGCCTTCTAGCAATCAAAGCAATTACAAGGAGATTTTTGGTGCAACACTATATAGCTATTTGCAGCCAATTTGTACTAGCTGCCAGCAACTTCCATCAACCACTTGCTAGCAGTTGAGGAATATACATGTTTTCTTAGTGACTAGTGTCTAGGCCTGTGTGACTAGAGCCTAGCTTTGAGCTAAAAGCTAACAAACAAACAGTGGAAATGTTTACCGTCTGGAATTTCAAACTAGGAATTTCAAACTTGTCGCCGCATGTATAAGGTAGTCCGGGTAATCATTAACATATGTACCAAATTTGATTAAATTTGAGTGATTTTGGATGTAAATGAAAATGTGGTGAAATGAAAAGGATTCAAAATCTGCAGCGCAGTCTATAGAAAACTACATAAAATCTGTGGAAATCCATCCTGCATCAACGTTTGTAGATTGATTAATATTTTGTTCAAAGAGCCGATGTGTTACTGTGTCTTTATGTAATGACAAATTCTGTAGTAGTGCAACAACACATACTCCGTACTAGGTCATAATAACAATGGTCTGCCCTTTTTTTTTCTTTTTTTTTTTTGATGGGGGGCTGGTCAGGCTCAAATTTTCCTCTATTAAAGTCTAAATCAAAGTGTGTGCATGTTGGGAAGCATGCTGGCATTGGCTGTTTTGGTGAGTGGCTGGAAGCTGAAGGTGCGGGGAAATGGGTCTGCTTACATCTCTTACTAAGCAGACTTTATTTTTAAAAAAAGGCAGCATGGCAAAGGGGGCGGGAGTCCGTGTTTTAAAAAATGAAGAAGAGATTACACCTCTGCTTCCTTTGACAATGTAACCCAACTTTTCCTCACCGTCAAAGACTCAGTGGTGCACATTCAGAGCAGAGAATGGCAGTGAAGCTGGCTGTTTCTGAAATATCCCCCCCCTGCTTTCTTGTTCTCCCTTCAATCTGTTGATAACTCCAGGCTCTCACAATGCCATGGCTGTCAGTCGCTTTCCTTCCTCCCAGTTCAGATGTCGTCATTTCAGAACGTTCTCGTCAGTTATTTCAGAAATAGTGAAATCTGTTAAAATCGCTGAAGAAAGCTTTTCAGAATGGCACATTAAAATGGGAGAAGAGCATTGTGAAAGAAGTAATCTTGAATAATACTGACCTGTAATTTAAGGTATTTTATGAAGTAATGCTTGTATATCAAAGGACACTCCACCCATGTGCCATTTTCTTCTTTTCTTGGGGAGCCGACTATACGTTTTGACTTTCACACTTTGCTCCACTCCCAGTATTCAACACGAATTAATGACCCCTCATTAATGTGTGTGTGTGTGTGTGTGTAAGTGTGTGTGTGTGTAAGTGTGTGTGTGTGTAAGTGTGTGTGTGTGTAAGTGTGTGTATGCGCGCGCGTTTACACTGAGAGACAGAGTCAGACAGGCAGCTAGCCACATGAATGCCTGTTCTTTCAGGGGCACAGGCGGCTGTCTGAAGAAAAACAGACAGCTTTTGTATGAATCCCTGTCTTTTCTCATTTAAAGCAAATTAGAGTTCATTCGTGAAGAGAAATACAAGTGTGCCCTTCATTCTGGGGGGCATCAAAACCTGCTGCTTCTCGTCCTGTCTATGGCATTTTAGTATAATTGCAATCATTACGTTAGTGTTCCCTTGTTTTGTCTTGAGTGATGACTACTGATCAGATTGTGAAAATTATAGAGCGTAAGACTTTCTCCACATGATTTGTAAATACAAATTTCATAATTCTTTGTGATTAAGTGTTAGTTACACATCTGTGCATGTATTGTGTAAAGAAGAGCAGATATTTACTTTGTTGTGTTTTACTGATATTTAAAGGTGTATTGCTGATATATTTTTTCACACATAGCTCTTGAATTAACTGCAGTGTTTGAATTGCAATTTTCCAATAAAACCTTGTTTGTTTGCATTTAGGTTACAAATATGGTGAGTATTTTGTTTTCTGCTTGTGACACCGTGTCTGCTTCAGTTAGGACCTGCCTTGCCCTTCAGCTTCTAGTTTTGCATTTCCGCTCCTGCCACAGTAACACAACACCGGCTGGCAGTGTTCATTGGTGTCCGTGTGTCATCATGCTACGAGCATACTGTAGCTTGACTCTGCTCCGTCAGCATGTACTGCCAGCATGCTTACCTGTAGCTTCTGCCACCAGTGAGTCTGCATGGGTTTGCCAGTGTGTATGGGTGCAGTCTGCTGCAGTATGAGACGTTTAGCATTATTTGATGAAAACACTTCGGCCAAAGTAGCGGAAAGTATGTAGTATGTAATACAGGTTTTCCCTGTATTTCACATTAAAATCCCTATAATTTCAAAAAAATCTTTTACAAAGATTAAACAAAAGGAACTGACTAGAGTTGTGAAAAAAACAACAAACAACAACAAAAAAAAAACTATTAACCAAGTGGGATTTGTGTCCTTCAGTTTTAGTTGAAAAATTCTTTGTGTTTAGACGTGATGTGTTTTGACATGCACACAAATGCAGCCTTGATGGAAAGCACTTCTGAATGAGTTTTTAAAAAACTAGATTAGTCAACAGGCAAACTTTCATTTAAGTGCATACCACTGCTAGCTACGGTATATTGGAATTCAGTCAGCACATAACTTTAAAAAAATAATGAAATAAAGCCTGCATGTAGCATAGAAATGCCAGTGCTGCTTCTTTTAACCTGCTTGCTTTTCGCTGTTGTGAGAGAGGTCAGCCGTGCTTTCAGTGTGTTGTTTAGAGTCTCGTTTGTGCTACCTCTGCAACACACCCCTCCTCTCCCTTCTGTGCGAGTGCTAAGCCTTTTGTGACTGCTGTTAAAGGACCAAGCCGTGAAGGACAAAGCCCTCCAGAGCATGGCCTCCATGTCCTCGGCTCAGATCGTCTCTGCCACGGCTATTCACAACAAGCTCGGCCTGCCAGGCATCCCTCGCCCAGCCTTCCCTGGAGCAGGGGTAAGAGCCTTGCCGGCACCCCGCTATTGATCCATCCTGTCCAGCTTCACCCAGGGCACCGATAGGGCCAACCACACCAAAAACCCAGGCCAAATCACATTACACACCACAGCTTTGCACAACTGCCCCTATCAGATAAGCACATGATCAAAAGGAGTGGTAGTCAAGATAACTACATACACTGAACATGGAGCTCAGAGCCATTCTGATCTTGTCACTAACAGCTGCTCACAATTGGATGTTCTTTGTTGCTTGTTCTTTCTTGTCTATTTATACATCTAATTCTGTAGTTATGGCAGGGTATGATTTCGGCTGGTCAGCCAGGATCATCGCAAGAGTAAGTTTTAAACCTTGAACCAACTTTTTCAGGAAATAAATAAATGCTCTTTAAACAAAAAGGAAACCATTTTTTGCCTAATGACTGTTGGTTTTTTTGTTCCAGTATTAAGCCTTTCACCCAGCAACCCTATCCCATCCAGCCAGCAGTCACGACAGCAATTTCAAGTGAGACTTTACCTAATTATAAAACATGCAACATTCAAAGATGAACTTTGTAACTTGTTTTTCAAATGTCTTTTCAGATATCTCGACCCTAATTTCTTAATCCAATAAAAATGTAATATCTGTGGTACACTGTCATTATTTCTGTTTTGAAATATTTTGAAATATCTTTTAAATTCACCACAGAATTTTTTTTGTCTATAAAAAAAATTAAATTGGGAGATGTCTCCTTAGAGATGAATGAAATATTATAGAGCATGCATTTCCTTCCAAATCAAGCACGTCAGATTTCTGTGAATCTGCACTAAGATATTAAATTAATTTTCTTGTCATAAACAAACCTGATGAAATGAGGTTAATGTGAACTAGTGTTTCAGAAAGAACATGCACATGCTCTGCTGGGAAAACAACCAGCAGAACAGATGAATATTTTGTTGTTCTGGTGTTTCTGCAGGTTTCGAGCCCACAGCAGCTCCAGCACCCACGGCGCCAGCATGGCAGGGCCGCTCCATCGGTACATCTAAACTCAGACTGGTGGAGTTCTCTGCCTTCCTAGAGCAGCAGAGAGACCCAGACTCTGTGAGTGAAAGCATTATACCAAAGCATGAAATTTCACTATCTCTTGGTGTTCATTCCCACCTCTTATCACCCAGTCCTTTCCTCTATGAATACACTGGGACATTTTCCCAGGCAGAGAGTCAGCTGAGAAGAGGCCAAAACAAGCTGAGAGGGGCAAAAGGCTGGCTTGATGCAAGGCACGGAGACCTGCAGAAATAATGAATGAATGCATATTAATCAGTTCCTTGTATGTTTTGATTTCTTTAACAATATGTTTGTTTTTCATTTTAGTGAATAGTCTTTTGCATTGATAACACAGGAACAGCCTTTAATCTTAAATGCAACTTGAGGCTTAAAAATATTGCATTTGCACTCGGGGCTGTGTGCCGGAGACGCCATTCTGTGAGCTTTTACACTGAAGTGCAGCAGAGTTTCAGACGGTCACAAAGAGGGCAACAAACCTTTGAAAACAAAATGTTTTTTCTGTGATTCGCTGCTCCTCTTTCATCTACTTTTGGCTCTCCATCACAGGTTTGAGGTTTAACTGGCCCTAATTTTTATTCACATTGTCAAACCAAATTCAGATATTTTCATTTAAAAGTTTAAAAAATTGACCAAATCAAATAGGGAAGAAATGACCAAAGCACTTTTGTTTTGTATTATCATTTTAACTTGGCTGAGGTAGAAACATTTTTAGATTTTCATGTGAGGAAAGGTGGTAAGATTGTCTACGAAAAATGTTTTTGTTTAGAAAATACATCGTTTTGCACAGTTGCTCAATCATAATTTGTGGCTGAAGCAGCTTTGTTTAATACAAATGAGGGGATCAGTTTATTTTGAGGGTTAGTGAAACATAAATGTTATTACCTCATTTGTATGTCATAAAACAGGAAAGTTGCTCAAAACTATTTCGAGTGACTAATAAAAAAGCGATGTTGCAGAGAGTTGTTTCTCATCCCAGTGCATTATCAGTCTAATCCTGGCTACCAGTTGCTTATTGCGATGATTACTTCAGGACTGGCACATCAGATCTGGCTTATTTTGCTTCAGTAAACTCTTCTGTGCTGATGACTTTGTGAATATTGATACGCGCTCCTTTTGCATGGGTTTTTTCGCACGCTATTATTGAGTTCACGCTGCAAAACAAAAGAATCCGACTTTAAATAGTTTCATCTTTTTTATTTTTTAATACAAGTTTCCATCTGTATTCATTTTTCATTTTACTCTTGCAGTACAACAAACACCTGTTTGTGCACATCGGGCAGACGAATCATTCCTACAGTGACGCCCTGCTGGAGTCGGTGGACATTCGTCAGATCTACGATAAATTTCCAGAAAAGAAAGGCGGACTGAAGGAGCTGTATGCAAAAGGCCCCCAGAATTCCTTCTTCCTTATAAAATTCTGGGTGAGTGTAATTTATAAGCAATGCTGATGAGAAGATGAGTATCTGATAAAAAAAAATGCTTTGTTGCAGCTTGATTAGGCTCTCCATACATAAGTATTAATTTCACTGTAACCTTTTGCGCATTGTGAAAAATTTGATCAAACAATCCTGTTTAGTAACAGTGTGTTCTGCTTCGTGCTTAGTGATTGGGTGTAATCAGTCTACACAGAGAAGATTGCTCTCAATGTTTGCAGAATGCACTCTGCTATATTTGGACTTGCATAGCAGGAGAGCTTTTGATCAAAGCACCCACTAATTCAGTGTAATATCTCCAAACAATGGAGTGACCTGGTTGTGCTCCTAATGGCTGTTTAAACATTGCATGCATTTCCTCCCTGATGCAAAATGCTAACTAGCGGCAGCAAACAAAGTAGGGCCGTATGCACTTGGACCAAGTCCCCTCAAATTCCTTTTGAAGTGACCGACAAATTTAAATTTCAAATGAAAGGCAGAATCTGCACAATAATGAATGTATAACTGCTTTGCTTAATGAAGGAGGAGAATGTTGTAGGAGGACGTCTCCCCTTTTTGTGTCCGTAATGAACAGGATGTTCAGGGCACAGAGAGGCTGCCCTCCAGGAGCAGACCCGCTCAACCTTGTAAATCAGTCTTTTAACGTAACTTCATTTAATCCTCTTTAGAATCTTTCTTCCAATATGGGCACATTAACATGCTTATTCAGATGTGGCCGGGATCTTCTCATTTTTTATGCGATATGCACGGCTGGGCTCAGCAGCCCTGATCAGACAGATGTTTGCCGTTTCAGAAAGCTACATGACCGACTGTGCACATCTTACAGTATAAAATGATGTCAAAATGTTTGAATTAATATCTGAACACCATCATAATATTTCTAGTAATGGTTAAAGAGATGTTTTTATTCAAGTGACAAATACAGAGTGGCGTGGTGGTGCCGTTGGGGAAGCACTGTTGCCTCACAACACGAAGGTCCTGAGTTTGAATCCATTGGCCAGCTGTGTAGAGTGTGCATGTTCTCTTTGGGTAATCCGGCTTCTCCCCACAGTCCAAAGACATGCGTGTTGCGTTAATTAGTTAATCTAAATTGGCTCCATGTGTGAATGGTTGCCCCAGCCCCCCCCCAAAAGACCCTGAATTGGAAAATCATAAGGAAATGGATGGATGTAAAGATAAACCTATGGATAAAAATCATCCGTATCTCGTATGAGATATTTATCAGCAGCTGGTAAACGTATTCAATCGTCTTGTAACAAAAAAGCTAAATACTTCTTTCAGCAGTTGGTAGAGACCAAAAATGGAGCTAAAAGCACAAATGTTGGACCCCTCTTCTCATTTTCTCGTGTGTGCAGTCAGGGTAAGAGGGAAGAAGAAAAGACGAGGCACTTAACAAAATGAGACATTCTGGTTTCTGGGCAGTCGATTGAATGTGCATGTTGAAAATGCACAATGGAGGAAAAACACGAAGAGCTTTCTGCTTCTCTCTAACTCCTGGAAGTGGTGTATGTAAAAAAAAAAGTAATTATTGAATTGTAATCCACTTTTTTACTGCTTAAGAAGAGCAGTTATAGTTTAAATCCAGATAACTTAACATATTTAAAATGTATTATTATATTTTTTTTATTGTTGTTATTATTTTAATTTAATTTTCCCAGTGATGCAAGTAGTTTTTATTTCATTCACCTCTGAATAGTTCTTCCATTTCTTATGTCCATGTCGTCCTGGAGTACAGCGCTCTTTATTTTGTCACTGAAGCGCTCCAAACACTTACTTTATTATCTTTAGTTCTAAATGGTAACCTATTTAGAATTGGTATGTGTTTGGCATGCTCACATGAGTCCTTGAACCACATCTCTAATACAGTTAATAATTTCACAGAAATGCCAAAACTGGCTTTAAGATTACTTGGAAAGTGGCATTTTTCAATTTCATATGCACCATCTTGGCTTTTAATCCTTTAAAATGAAAAAGGTATTGGTAAAAAAAAATGTTTTTAAAATCTTATAGGTGTGTTTTATTTTAATTTTAATAGTATTTAGAGATCCAGTATTTTTAAACTACTAAACTTTCCATTTTGGTATTAAAATGTCATTAAATGGCACAATTCTTTAAGGGTTTGGATGCATTAAATATTTTAATGTTTGTTCCTTTTCCCTATTGATTTTGATCGGGGCACAAACACGGTTGCCTTCTTCTAAATGTTGCTTCTCAGCCTTATTTTTCTATGAGGATTTTTTTAATCTTATGCAAAAGCAGCAACCCTTTGGACTTTCTGTCAGTACAAGTATTCTTCCAAGCCTTTCATTTCAGTAGAAAACACATTTAAAACTGTTCATCTCTTTTCTTTTAAATGACTTGTACAAAAAGACATTGTAACAAAAAGAAAATGTTCTCTGAAGCTCAGTGTTTGTTGTTTTTCTTTGCCTCAGGCTGACTTAAACTGCAACATTCAAGATGATACCGGATCTTTCTATGGCGTCACCAGTCAGTATGAGAGTCCAGAGAACATGACCATCACATGTTCGACAAAAGTTTGCTCCTTTGGCAAGCAGGTTGTGGAGAAAGTCGAGGTATGAACTAAAATGAGAAGCAGGATTTTTTACTGTACCTCCTGGGGTTTGTTTGTGTGTTTTACATTTCTTATGTGCACTGCTTGTTCTTCTTTCCCCTCAGACTGAATATGCACGCTTTGAAAATGGACGTTTTGTCTACCGGATAAGTCGATCCCCCATGTGTGAATACATGATCAACTTCATCCATAAGCTAAAACATCTGCCGGAGAAGTATATGATGAACAGTGTGCTGGAGAACTTCACTATCTTATTGGTAATCACCTCACTGACCTGAGTGGGCGACGTCCCTCTCTGGGAGTGTTTTTCTTGCTGCTGTCAGGATGTGCTGGTGGCTCCAGCTGGCTTTAAAAAAAATCTGAGTGGGGGCGGTGGGGGGACTTCACTGGGCCTTGAGATGTGTTCCTCTGCCTGGATTCACATTCCTCTCATTCCACAGGGGATGAAACACAGTGTGAGGACCCTCATTATCTGCAGGGGAAAGGGAGGATAAGAGAGGGCAGGAAACCCTGTTATTGGCATCACATGGGGTCTTAAAGTGTCATTCACCACTGCAGAGAAAGCACCCAGGCCAAGGGGTGTGCAAGCAGCCCCCCTCCCCCAAAAAACCCATCTTAGTGTGTTAATCATTAAATAAACTCATGATTCATGTCAGACTTAATACATGATTATTTTTAAAAGTGTGGCAGTTCTTTTAAGACATATAAGTAGCACAAGACTGGAAGAAGGATCCGAAAATATGTTTCACAGATTGATATAATTTTCTAAGCACATTTGTCTCTTCTGCTTCTTGCTGAATCCTAATGTTGTGTTTTCATTTCTCAGATTTTTCCATTGTGCCCAGTATGAATACAAAGTAACCCTAATAGAGGGAAAATGGTAGCTGCAGCAAATTTTGTGTATTTCTCCCTAAAACATAGGGTTAGTTGGTTTCTTGTTCCATTTTGGCCTGTGCAGAACAAGGGATGGCTCAACACTATGCTCAGGTTTTACTGAAACATGATGTTTCAATTTATGCTACTAGATATTATTAAATTCTGCTCTGCACATTTTCCCCCTTAAATAACATGTTTATATTCAAAGATTAGTTGATATCAGGAATCAAGGTCCAAGAGTTTAGTGTATAAAGTATGCCTGTGCACAAAAGACGTGCATAAATGAATTCCCTTTCATAAGCTGGTATTTAAAGAATGTAGCGTATGTGCTGAGGCATCCAAAGTTCCCTCCATTTCAACACCAGTTGTAGAAAGTTTTCTGTACAGTAAGATGGAAATGGAAAAACGTGAGAGAGACATCATGAAACATTACTTGTTAGTCAATTTCTGTCAGAATTTTTCAACTCTGCTTTAATGTTTTGGGGGGGTTTTTTGGGTTTTTTTGGATGATAAAGACGAGGATGCTCTGAAATCACTCTCTATATTTGATTGGACCCACCTGTAGGTTTGGTGATTCGACACATTTACCTCCTTATGCAAAGCCTATGTAGTGTCATGCCATTTATTTCCATGCAGAATTGCATTAATTCTTCCAGGTCTTGTACTGATGACGGGAGAATTGGTTCTCTGTGAAAAGTCTCCTCCCAGTATGTGCACAAAGATTCTCAACGGGTTCGAGGTCTGGGCTCTGTGGCGGTCCGATCCATGTGTGAAAATCATGTCTAATGTTCCCTGAACCACTTTGTTCACAATTTGAGCCCGATGTTATTGTTATCTTGGAATGTGACCTTTCCAACTGGGAAGTGGTTTTAAACATACAGTAGCTGTGAAGTCTACTGTTGATTTATATATTTTTTTAATCATTTCATGTCACCAAACATGTAAATGATCTCTGATCATTCAAGATTTTTTTTTTCCAGCCACATTTCCTCCTCAGAGATGATTGTTCCCCACTGTTGCCCTTCCAGGTTTTAATCGTGCTTATACTAAATTTAAGAAGTAACAGCAATCTCCTCAGTGGTTTTGCTTGATTCAGCTCAGTCATTCGACCCTTCTGAAAGGCAGTAACATCTTTTTGCTGATCACTTAATATCTTTTCCAGTATGATTGTTTAAGAAGTGAGAAGCTGTTCACTGCATCAGACTTAAATAATCTGCTCCCAGCTGAAACATATTAATCACTGCAGTAATTATCCAATGGATACTTTGAAGGCTTTTTTTTTTTTTTTGCATTCGTTGGCTTGACAAAACCTAAAACTATAATCGGAGATGAAGTTGGTTCCATGCATCATATGACTTTTCAACCCAAAATGATTCCTATGAGTTACAGTGAGACATTAACAGATGATGATCCTGATAAAATGGCGATAAAAATCTATAAATAACAGTAAAATCCAGCACAGCTGCCAATGAGACAAAAAAAATGAACGCTGCTAAAATCATTAATCTTGGGATTTAGCATAGAGAGCGGTAGAATAAACGTTTTAATTCGAGTTGATTATTTTTGTTGCTGAGTGTGCGCTCTCAGTGATGCTGTTTATTTGTAAGGTGACAGCTTCACATTAGAGCTCTGAAACTTCAGACTGGATCAAATTAAAGACGAAAAGTTACTTTGGAAAAAACAAAACAAAAACACAACTCACTTTCCCACAGCCTAACAAACAGGAGTTAACAAGTTGTATATATAAAACATATTCCCTCGATAGAGAGTCTAAATTGCACTTAAAACCTCCTGTAAATAAAAGAGTAAAAAATGTGGCTCTCCTGGCCAATTTTAAACTGGTACTGAACATTTAACCGTGCGCGCACACACAGTTTCAGAACTCTAACAATGCATGCGTCTGTCTTTTCGCTCAGTTTCCCGTCCACGTCTTCAAACTCGGTAACCATCCTTTGCTGCATCCATTTCTCTGTTTATTTCCCGCTGTGCAGCGCTTCTCCTCTAAAGTAAGTGCTCTTTCTTGCAGGTGGTGACAAACAGGGACACCCAGGAGACGTTGCTATGTATGGCGTGCGTGTTTGAAGTTTCGAACAGTGAGCACGGCGCGCAGCATCACATCTACAGACTGGTGAAGGAATGAATCCGCTTGGAGCTCCTCCTTTTCATAGACTTACCAACCTCAAAACAAAAGTGGCAGTGCCTCTACACGAAAGTCATACCTACAACGCTCTTTGGTCAAGGTATCAGGTGGAGTCGTTGTTATAAATCTGTTTTAATATAAGTGTTTGTTATTTGACTGCAGCTGTGAATTGCGGTACAGTTGTTTTAATGTTTGAATATGGGAATTTTAAATATGTTGGTCTCTGTCGGGTATAAATGTGGCCATCCTTAAAGAATTTCCTGGATGTGTTTGGTAAATGAAAATGTGTGTGTCGGTTTTTTCTGCTTTGTTAATGTAGACTAAGGAAAAAAAAAAAAGACAAAAGGACACGGGCCTTTTTTTGTTTTTCTATCAGCGGCATGGTTGCGTTCTGTGTAATATGTTTGAGGCTGTTTTGTATGTCTGTACTTCATGATTTGTGAGCATACATACTGTAGATACGCAGACATGAAAACACACACAGCTGTTAAACTTTCCAAAGAAACAGAACAACACTATACGTGCAGTGGCCGAAAGCAGGTGGTTGCGAAATTACTACATAAGAACGCCAACAACTGAGCTTTCGGTAATATTTATCCCTGTTGAAGCACTCCCAAGTTTTAGACACCAGAATGAATGCACTGTGAAAACACTACAGTTTGCCTGCATCCGCTCCGTAAATGTAGGAAGTCTCACCGCCTGCTAAGCATTTCAGCGCTGCAAACAAATCTTTTCTCTGACAATGGCCATGATAATTTTTTATTTTTATTTTTTTTAAATATGTGAGTCCTGCTAAAATGACTCTAATCGGACTCGTATCTGGTCAGAAAGCACTTTGTTTCCCTTCCTGTGCTTGCCTTAGTGATGCTTGCGTCTATTCTGTTAATTCTGCGCTTTAAAAAAAAGAAAAACTAAAAAACTGTTTAACCTATCGAGACACTACAAAATCATAGACAGCAATGCGTCGTTCAGCATGCTGTGGTTTTGCCCCCCACCCAACACTCTGGGATCGCCGTGTGATAACTCCAAGCCAGAGTGTTGCTGCCTTCATGGTCACACTATGTTCACATGTTTCTGTGGCCTACGCTGATTGCCGAGCCTTAAACACGTACAAACTGTATGTGAACTCCAAAAGATGCCACTAAAACTGTGATCTCTACATTGTGTTTGTGTTGTGTAAAATAAATGAATGACAACAACAACAACAAAAAAAATCACAATTCAAATCTGCCAAAGCCTAAGTGTACAGTGCCTTAGAGTATACTCATTATCCTGCATTTACCCTGTTTTCTAAGTCTAAAATTAGTTTTGTGTGAGACGGGCAGAAATAACTTACAGATGTATTATTTGGTTCATCTTCACATCTCAGAAATCACGGTTCTCGAAATTGGTACACTCCTAGAAATACAGTTTTTGTTGTTGCTGGGGTTTTTTTGGGTTTTTTTTTTTTAAAGAGGCAGTACACTTATATTCAATTATGTTTGCAAATTTAAGCTCAGAAACAGGTTATTTTTCCTGTAACGCTGTAATATGTTCCTAAAATATCAGCCTTTCTTTTTTTCCTTCCTTCTCTAAGAGTGTACTATAAAAAGACTGACTGCCTTTCCTGTCACAGAAGACCAAAAATACAGAGATGCAGTCAATTATTGTTGTGTCCTGCATGGTAGCAAGGAAGTGCCTTTGGTTCAGATTTTCCAGCTTAAAAAAAAAGATCAAACAGAAATTATAAATTTAATGTTGCCAGACCAAAAAAAGAAGAAGAAGAAGAAAAAAAATAAGACATAAGTGAAACAAATCACCACATTGCCTTTCAAAGGACTGTAATGACAGCAGGGGAACATGGTTACTAAGGAGAAGAAATAAATGATATTCATTTTTATTACATTGTAAATTGATTTCTCAAACCCAACTATTTCTTCGCTTAAGGTTAAAGATTTTGTCTAATATTGAACGGCCACTGACTGCATGCAGGATGTCAACAGAAAAACACTGAAGCTGTCTGCTTCGTGCACACTTGCAGGCTCAAGTGTTTTTGTTTTTTTTTTTGTTTGTTAGTTTTTTTTTGAAACGAGGCTTTTTTTGGAAGCATTATGGTTTCACAATGTCACAGCTGTGATGGCGAAAAGGCAGGGACCGACACGAGCTTTTATCCATTAGAACAAAAAAGAAAAAATAATGTTTATTTAATATTAATTCTACAGTACAGACTCTAAAAATGAAACTTAAGATTGTTTTACGTGTTTAAATCTGTATACTTTCATTGTAAGGATCATAATTACTCAAAACATTTACTATTTCTTACAGAAATTATAATCATCTTAAAGTAGTTTAATCAACAAAGCTCTAAATAATTGCAGACAATGTCTTGGGGTGGGGGGTGGGGTGCAGATAAAGTTAAATGATTCAGTATTTTTGCCGCAGTTCTGTGAACACTGTGGACTTTATTTTTCTTTTATGCTTACCTTGTGTATCTGTTCACATTTATCGATTACAGTTAGATGTTCCTGTTTTCTTATTGTACTTGTATACAGTCGTACCCGGTTTTGTGATGACATTATCTGTAATATTGCGAGCCCAGTGAGATGGTAATGATGTTACTGCTGCACTGCTGGTACATTTTTACATTTTAACACTAAAACAGCAGGACTGACGCCTTTGATGGCACGGATGTCTGGTGGACTCTTTGCCCCGGAAAGTGGACGCGCCAAGTCAAGGAATCGCAGCTACAAGCATATCAGCTTTTGCTAAGAGTAGGTACTGGTACCTGGCTTTAAAGTGATTCTTGACATATAGCTCATGAAATGTAAACTGTCATTTACATATTTGGGTTTTGTGTGCAGATTTTTTTCAGCACCCCCTTTGTAAAAAGGTGCTTTCTATAAAATTATATCTTGGCTTTTCTTGGTACAGATGTGTGATCTCTTTTCATATCCATCACTGTAAAGTGTTGGAGCAAAGGAGAGAAAAGAAGCTCTGCTCTGTTTGTGTTCTGCATATGGTCTTGTCTTTGCTCCGTAACATTATGATGCCTTCTTGACAATAGTAGATATTTTGTAGCTTTCTAGATACTTTGTATGTACGCAATATTGAAGTTAAATAAATCTGAAAAAGATTGCTTCCTTTTATTTTTCTCACTTGAATCTTTGCTGTGTGGATGAGTCTGTTAACTCCTTGACTGCAAAGGCCTCACATCAACAGTAGATGGAGCATGTGAGAGAACATAATTGAATGTGCATCGCTGTAATGGCAGGACTCGCCACAAGAGGGAGACACCATTTAATCAAAGTGCTACAGATTTCTGTTTTCTTGCTCAACCTTTTTAAATCAGAGGTTCTCAAGCTATTTCCAGCACACCAGCTTCAGAAACCAATTACAGTTCAGCCCCACTCCCCACAAACTGTCAACACACAACAATGTAAATAAAAAGGATTCAGATTTCTGCATTAGTAAAGTGCGTTTTGTTTATTTTCCCTCCAAAAATCATATTTATTCGTCCATCCATATTTTCCCCTGGTTTCCTGGCTGGCCTTTAGTGGTTCTGTACCCAGCAGTGATAACCCCTCAGTCAGAAAAGCACTATTTCAGTAACCAGTCTTTATATTATTACTAACACAAACCAAAACGTTTTGAATGTTGCACCTGAGATGGAGGGGCTCAAATAAGGTGCTGCTATAAATCCTACATGTGGAAACCAACCAACTACTGCTGAACAGCTGAATAAAGATTAGTGCTCCTTAAGAGAGGCTCAATAAAACTAGTAGTTTAAGTGTGTAAAGTAATACACCTCTACATGGGAGCTTTACACTTTTGTACTACTTAAATGTCACCTGAGTGATGCACATGTTTTTGTTTCCATTTGATTGGTACAATAATAACATGATGAATCAGTTCTCATGGGTTTGACTCAAGTGAAATTTATCTTTATGTGAAGGTAATCTTTCCTGATATGTGGACTGGAACTAATTTGGGGGACTGCATGCTGGTAAGTATGTATATGACTTTGCATTGTAATGTGGAAAGTAAAATTTCCACCCACTAACACACAAACGTCCTAATCCATCAAGACCAGGCACATGCTGTCACATGAGCACTAGCAAACCAGCAAAGCTAGAGGTAAATACATCTGTCAGAGATCTCCTGACAGAATAGCTGAATACTCATTTATTCTCTTTCTTTGTAAAGTCCCTGAGTTCAAGACTGAGCAAGGCTAATTGTTGGATTGTGTGTCCACAGGTGTTTGTACTTTGCGCCGTAATAAAATGACGGTAAAAGGCTCCGCCCACTTCCCATCCAGGTCTTACCATGCAACGACTCTGTGAATGCACTGGAGAAGTGTAGTGGTAGAGTCCTCCGTCAGGAATGAGATATGTGTGTCGACTTTTTATTCTCCCTTAAGATTATCGTGCCATAACGCTGCCCAGAGCAGCTCTGCTAACACTAATACTTGAAAGCAGTGAATCAGAAGAATAAGCATAACGAAGGAAAAGCTAACAGGGTCAACATTATGAATTCAAGTAAAGCAACTGAAGTGTTCCATATCTATGCTCCCTCACTCATATCAACACAGGCAAACTGACTCTGAACATTCAGATCACTGAATGCAAAGCGTGATCCATCAGCAGCAGGTAACAGTCTGCTCATTGCTCTGAACTGCAGGAAGGAGCATTTGTGTTTCTGCCTTCCTACCTTTTTCCTCTTGTTTCACTTATGTGTTTGACATGTGAGTACAGTTCACAGAATTGTGATATGTGGCTCTATCAGATGAAAGATGACTATAATTAGAAGTAAGATATTGAAAGTACTGACACTTAAGAAGCAGGAAATAAACTGAATTTAATCCTTGAAGAAGAAAATACCCCTCAGAAAACCTGCAGGTAAAACTTATTCTTTCAGGTGTTACACAAAATACATAAATTATGCACAAGGTCATTGTAGAAAAGCGCTATATAAGAATCAGTCCATTACCATGATTAGATGCCTTAGAATCCTCAAAGCCTGTTGAAGCCAGTTAGTGAAATTTTCTTTCAGCTCCAATATTTATTTATTCATATTTTTTGTCTTTTAACGCTGTTTTAACTGGATCTACAGAAAAAGTTAACAACATAACCTTAATAATGAACCAGATCTGAAATACAAAGTCATTAAAAAAATAAGATAAAAACATAATCCATATAAAGTACTCATTCCTATATATGTAGGTACTCATGTCCTATTTGATGCATTATGGATACAGAAACCAGAAGAACACAGCGAGCCTCCAAGCTGCTCCATCAAAGAATTCATGGCTGGTCGTTGTTCTTAAAAGCATCGAGGCTCAGGTGGAGCTCATCCCACCAAAAAAAGGTGTGTGTGTGTGTGTGTGTGTGTGTGTGTGTGTGTGTGTGTGTGTGTGTGTGTGTGTGTGTGTGTGTGTGTGGTCATGTGATCACAGCAGTGGCAGTCAGGACTGGGAATACCGGCGCGCAAAGTGTTTTCCTTAACTTATGCGCTCCGTGGACACAGACAGAGACACCTCCAGTCCCGACTGCAACTTTGCAGATGCGTCTAGGACGCAGCGCGCATGCACTGGACTCGGGTATGGACACTGAGGAGCTTTTCTTTCGACGAGCGGATTTAAATTTTTAAATCTACTATTGTTTAGAAGAGATAGAGTTTAGCAGAAATGCGAGATGGAGTCTGAGGAGAATAAGATATCAGTGTGGGTCTGCCGAGAGGAAAAGCTCGTCCTCGGCTTGTCAACGCGCACAACTTGCGCTGATGTTATCAAAGTGCTTCTTGAAGACCAAAACTCCCAACAAGGGCTTTGCGCAGCACAGTCCTACTGCATCGTGGAGAAATGGAGGGGATGCGAGAGGATTTTGCCAAACAAAACTAGGGTTTTGCGGCTTTGGGTCGCCTGGGGAGACGAGCAGAGAAACGTCAAGTTCGTGCTGGTGAAGAGCGAAGTGTCTTTGGACAGCCACGGAGCCCGAAGCGCAGAGGCTCGCGTGGTGCTCAGCAAAGAGAGCCCCTGTATTATGAAAGGGACTGCGCGGTGTACCGTGAGTTCCATCTCACCTGAGAAACAGCGTCGCATAGTCAGGAAAGCTTTTAGAAAGTTGGAGAAGATCAATAAAAAGAGATCGAAGGCGGCGCGCAGAGACGCGTCTTGCGCGGAGAAGATGGAAACTTTGGTTCATTCTGTGGTTTCTCAGGATCATACAATCCGACAGCAAATTCAGAGGATTACAGAGCTGGACGCAGAGATCGAAAGGTGCGAGGCGAAGGTGCACATGGACAGAATTAAAAGGCACGGGGCCAATTACGTTCAAAATACGTATTTGGTTGATGTCGCTGCGGCTTCCAGCCACGAAGTGGAAAACCTGCGTTCGTCTGACACTTTGGCCAAGCTTGAAAAGTATTTCCGACACCGTGAGGAGGTAGTTAGACTACAGGAGGAGTTGTGGGAGCATGAAACCCTTATAGACGTGATCACAGGGGAGATCCAGGATGAGCTGAACCACCGCTGGATGCAGCGGAGGAAGGAGGAGCTGCAACGTAAAAACTTGGAGTCTGGGGATGACTCGCTATTCCTTCCCTCCACCGAAGTGGAAACATCACCAGAAAATGAGCAGCTTTTGGAAGAAGAGAGGATCAAAACGCAGTTAAATGCCAGTTTATACATCGGCCTGCGCCTCAACGCGGATTTAGAAGCTATTAGGAGCGATTTAGAGCTGACCGAGCAGATTTGCGGGGAGAGGGAGAGGGAGATAAGGGATTTGCTGGAGAAAGTGAATACTTTGGGCATGGAGGAGGGGACAGACACTAAGAAGAGATATAGCCACGGGGCAGACGTTAAGACGGGGATGATGAGCACTTTGCAGAGAAAAAACGGGTGGGTGGAGCAAGCAAGGGGGTTGTCAAAAACTCACAATGTGAACGACGACGATTCAGACACTGGCTTAAGTTCTCTGCACAGTCAGGACTCCGACAGCCTCCCTGTGTGGGAATCATTAGTTTAATATTTTCCTTGGAAAACTGGCTTATCTATGTTTCTAATTCTCAGGGGTCATAAGTACTCTGACATAAACAAATGAATGTTTTTCCCCACTTTCAACATATACGTATTGCTTTTTTAAATGTATTTTCTTAATCTTTTTTTTCTGTTTACAAGAAAGCCGCAAAAATCAATAAAAAAAACTTTAATAAACAATACAAACATGGTTCTATTTGATTTTCTTCTTTATGTTTAAAAAAATAGTTTAAGGTTTTTTGGAGCCTTGAGTAGCAGTTAGGATAGCAGCAGATTTCTCCAACCCCTGCCATAATGTTCGCCTCAGAGTCAGCAGGGCACCAGACCGAAAAAACAAAGTCAAAGGCTTTTGGATGATTCTGAAGATGTTTAAAAACAGCAGTATCAGCAGTAGCTTTCTCAGACTCTAAGAGAAAGAAAAGAAAAAAGCCTTTTTGGTAAATCAGTCAGACGTAAAAATATCTGAAGTCAAAACTGAGGCGCAGAGCTCAAACGGGAGGTCTGATCTACATCCTGACAGCTCACTGAGCACAGCTGACCTTTTCCTCTCAGATCGACGATGGCATTTTGCACACAGACATGAACGACACAAGTCTTACATCGACACTGGCTGCTTTTCGGCAGCACACAACCCCCTCCCACAGTTTATATCTCCCAGCTGCTAAAAAAAAAAAAAAAAAAGAGGCTTTGGGTTTTATTTCCCTAAAATAAAATAGCATCTTTTTTAATCTTTTATGAATCCCTGACAAGCATGTTTGTTTTTTTGTGTGTGAAAATGAAACCCTTAAGGAGGAACCCTGATTTAAAGATTTAGAGGTTATGTGGCAATTTTATCAGATCACTTGACAACCTTTTTACTGTGAGAATAATCAAAATGATACGATATACAGACTGTAATTTCATGAGGTCAAGAGCAGCTCTTGTCACATTTTCAATAACTGCTTACTTTTTCTTTTTTCCCTGACATCCGGGGAGCCGTCAAACTAGATTTGCTTTTAATCTGATAGTCTGACAATCTTCCTCAGTCCATTGCATCCCAGCATGTAATAAGCTGTTAATCTCCTTTCTCAATGATTAATTATTTATTTAACAGCCTCAAGTTAGCTGGATAAGTTTTTTAAAATGTATTTAGGAAATTAGATTTTTAAGATTCCTTTACCAAGAGAGACTCCACGGTCTATATCTTTGTGTATCATTGTGTGTGATCTTCTGCATACCTTGGTCACAATGAGTGGTTATTTGAGCTTCTGTTGTCTTCCTATCAGCATAAAAGCAATCTGGAAATTTTCCTCTAACATTTGGTGCGAACAAGTAACTCTCAACTAGAGAACTGCTGCTCACAGGGTGATGCTTGGTTTGAACTTCAGTGGCTCATCTTGACCATGTCTGCATGCCTTAATGCACTGAACTGTCGCCATGTGATTGACAAATTATATATTTGCATTAACAAGCAGTTGAACAGGTGTCCAACAATTACAATTGAGATGATCTTTGAGCTGAAGTTAAACTTTTTGCTAAATTTGAAGGAAGTCCCTCTAAGAGTTCGAGTGATACACTGTAAAAAAAAACGTGCTGTTTTTACAGGAAAACCCTGGCAGCTGGGGTTACCAGGGACTTCCTGTAAAAAGGCTTTACAGATGCAACTTGTAAATTGATTTACAGTGAATGAATCTCAGATTAAAACTGTTAAATCTACAGGAAAAAGAAGTTAATTTCACACATAGATGTGATATATAAATACACTATTTCCTGTATCTTTTACAAGTAATAAATGCTTTTTGTGGATCCATAAACTGCAAAATTAACAGGGAAATATCGTACAAAGAACTAATTTAAAATGGTAGAACTACGGTGAAACTGTGCATATTAAATGGAGCTGCTCTGTAAATTATACATAAAATCTATGCTGAATATTATATGTTTTAATGTAAAATTTTAACCATAACCCAGCAAATTTCTTACTGCTACGCCTACACCCAAACATGCAAAAATACACATGAGAAAACACAAGAGAGGAAAATATCACTTTTGGGAAATTTATTTTGCAGCCACATTAGCAAAATGACAGCAAATGGATCCATTTTTCCAACTAACACAATATGCAAGGCACACAGCAACTACACAATTCAATCAAAATATAGGCTATAAAAGCTGTGGAACATTCCTGCAAAGCAAGAACCATGTTCATGAAACAAGCATTTGTTAGACCCTCCACCAGAAAAAGTTAAATAACCTGTTAAGACTTTAAAACAAAAAACACATATTGTGCCAAAAATGATCATAATCACCGTGCAACGCAACACGCACCCTGCTGTCACCACAACCATGGCCCTGGTCAGAAAACATCAGCAAAACCACGTGGTGAAACAAACCTACACATGTGGTCTAGAAACACTGCAGTAGCAGCATGTTGTTTTTTTTCTTTTCTTATGTAAATAAAGAACATTCCTACAAAGAAAGAACATCTTCATGAATTGGCTTCATGCATTCGACCAGTAAAAGGTTCCAGTACACATTGTGGAACAAAATTAACAAAGTAAAACTAACAGTCCACAGAGAGTCAAGATTTAGGCTTAGCGCCACTCGTGGTCGGCGAGATCCTAAATCAGGGTGAGGACTCGAGGGTTCACACTGAGACGACGCTTTGAGTTTTTGTTCTCTACTTTGGTTCCTTTTTCTGGGTTTATGGAGAAGAAACACCTGTAGAATAACAATCATATAAAAGTTTATTAAGCATTTTTATAATTGATCAGTTAAAATACACATACAAAGTAAGTAAAAATTAAGTATATACATATATATACAGTCATGGCCATGACCACGTTCAAGACAAAGTATAACCAAAATGCTGTGGGGAAGTGAACAATGCATGGTCAAAAGTATTGGCACCCTTCACGAGTGTCTTCTGCAGTGATATGTCACACTTTAGCATTGTTAAAATCCAAAGCAAAGGTTATAGGTAGTCAGACGTCAGTTGACGCTTGGTCTAGCCCTGAGTCTCGGCCAGGCTTGGACCCGGATTCAGACTGTTAATGTATTTAAAAAAAACAAACAAACAAAAAACAACAACAACAAAAAACAGAAAAAACAACTGAAACCGGCTCCAAAGCCGACCGAGACTCAGAGCCAGACCTGGACTCGAACCACATCAAAGCCAGACTCCAGATCCCAGAGTCTCAGTTATGAGAAATAACAAAGCCATATTTGTTCACCTCTGAAGAAACTCTAAAGTGGAAGCCAGCTCAGATGGATAATGGATGTTGAAATTGTAGTAGCTCCCGAACATGAGGCACAGTGCAGAAATGAAGGAGGATATGTTTGTGCTGACGAGGTGCCGATCAACACTCAGCATGTATCTTCTTGAGGAATAGCAGGACTGTCCTGTGAAGAAATTATTTAACAGGTTATATCAATAAACACGGCAGTCACATGACATTCTATAAAAAATGCACTTAAAAAAAAAAAAGAGAGAGAGAGAGAGCTATGAAACAGACTTACCACACATGATAATAGTGGGTGTCAGAGGCACTTGCTCCAGTTGTACCTCATCTGCCAGACATGTATCTTCAACACAGAGAAGCATGGACTCCTTCTCTTCAAAGTAGCTGAGTAGCTGTTTAAGGTAAAAGAGACACATGTTTCTGAGATAAGAATGACTATCCTTCTCTGGCATATCACTGGCTGAACTAGCAGATGCCATGGTTTCATGTGTGTTTTCTGAATATTCTGTACTGTCATTTGGGGGCTGAGGACGAGATTCCTTGTACATGTCATCAATACCATCTGGGGAACAAGCTTTATGCTTCCTACACATGTGAGAAGTAAATGATGACTTTTTTGTAAACATATGCTTACAACCACTTACTGGACATGACACAGACCTGCCCCCTGCAATATGATCATTTAAGTGAGACACTAGCTCTTTCACTGTTTGAAAATGGCGGGCACATAATGAAACTGCACATTTTAAATCTGCAACAAGAGCTTTAGGAGTAGCTTGAAGTGCAGGTGCATTGTGCACACGATAAAAATGCCCCTTGAAAGCAGAGTACGTGGTGAATGTTTGGCTGCAATTGGCGCCAACACATTTAAAAATACAACAAGGCTCATTCTTATGCACTCTGCAATGTAGTACATAGCCTCTTAATGTGACCAATACCTTTTTACAAAAGACGCAGATGATCATTTTTAGTATTTCTAAAGTTTGCCTGTGCTTTTCAGCTGAACTAGCATGCTAGCGCTAGGTTATGAGCCTTGGTCTAAATATCAACTGGTGCTTTTATCTCGAAAAAACGTCGCCAAGATATTGAACTTACCGTGCAGACTTTCTGACGAATAAACACAGATCCTCAAAAAACACTTGAAATCGTATGTTTGTAATTTGTCCTAACAAGGTAGTTGCTGAAAGTTCGATGTTTTCTTCTCCCGTCTTCTCTCTCGTGCTGGCTCGTTAGCTATCCGGTTGTTCAGTGATGACGCGACGAATCCTACTTCCGGGTCTAAAGTAGTCTGCGTTTAATATGGCATTTGTGTTGTTAACATGTTTAATGTTTTGTATTTTCTTCTATTTGATCTCAAAAAGCTCCTAAAACAGTCAGTGATCCCTGTTGACCTCCCTCGGCTTTTATTACCGCTAATCATTTATTTAAGCTCAGTTTTTAAAACCTTAGGATGTAACTACAGCCCAGCCCATGCAGCAGTATATGAATGACTAACCTCGTATTGTGGATGGATTATCTCAGTTGTTCTCCTGGCTGAAGTTTGGTCCTTTTACAGCATCCTGCCATGCGATTACATTTGTTCCTGACCACCGAGAACACTCACATTAACTTTTATCGAGTGGAAAAAAAGTTAGCTTGTTTATATTATGCTAACATAGCTGTGTCGCTAGCGGTCACGTAGCACATCATTATATACCAGCTAGCCCAACTTCAGTAACCCTACAAATGTCACTGCTGTTTAGTTTTCTGTCTTCATTTATGCTGGAAGTGATAGCAGAGCTGTACGTTTGAATTTGTTTCCAAAACCCCGCAGTCAGGACATGCTATATTGTATTTAGATAGAAGCTAGCGAGCTAACTCCCTGCTAACTTCTAACTCCGTTAAATGTCATAAATTCCGTTTTCATGGATGCCTGGATGTTAAACTCAATTGTTACACCTGGTAGAGCAGAACGCTGATCATTTTATTAAAGATGAAAGACTTTAGACAGTTTTTAACTCTCAGTAATGCCATAGTGATCGTTTGATATATGGACCTGCAGCGGAGTTTAGACCCAGACACGGCTAGTGACGTCAGACTGAACAACCGGATAGTCGTGAACTAGGCGCTCTTCTCCTCCCGCCCTCACGTCATTATCCAATCAGAGACGAGCTTCAGATGCACATTCAAAATTAGGCGCGCTCAGTGCAACTGTGAGTGGCCTGAAGTAGCTTACAGCTCTGTGGAGATGAGGCACTATAGAGATCCTATGGGAGGCACTGTAAGTTTGTTTAGCCTTTAATAATGAGACATTGCTGACCTAACCCAAAAAAGTATTCTAGTCTAAGTATCACATTGCAATTAAAAGAAACATAAAGAATACAAGCATTATGACAGAAGCATTACTTAGTCGTTAAATAATAATTTCTTATTGGTTACCCTACAATAGGCTGCAAATGATTTAAGAAAAAAACATGATGTAAACAATTTTAATTGTATATTTTTATATAGCCTATAAATGGAGAGGCAACCTCTCAGGTTCACAATGACATCTTCTGTGAAAACATTTTTATTAGTCCAATCCATGACTTTGCATCATTTCATGAATCATGTTAAAAGTAGGCCCAGTACATCCATGCAGTTGTAAAGTGACTTACATATACGTCATGTGTTTTTAAGAAAAACTGACTAAAACTGTGATTTTTACAGTATTTGCATGTCAAATTAACATGATTGTTTGGTTATGAGTATTACGGTGTTTCACTGTTTTTATTCACAGTATTTGTAGTTTTAACCAATAAATTTGATTATAATCACACATTCATGTTGTAAATATAACAGGAACATTCTGTTTAAAGGTTTACAATAATTCACTGTGATCGAAACAGGAAAGTTGTGTTTTGGGGTTTACTATACATTTCTGTAGGGATTTTACATGGTTTTTATGTCAATTTCACTGCCCTTTTTTACAGTGTAGTCATGAAGACGGGACAGATAAATAATCTGAAAATATAACGATTCTCTGCCATGACTCTTACAAGTGCTGAAGCATGATCATTTTAAAAGAAGACCTGGATTAATGACAACAAGATGATATCATCAGCAAAACTGGACATTTCAGTGCTGAGCTATTAAACCAAACACAATATACTCATGCAAAAATGTATTTTAAATGTGTTTTAGTTTACTGAGAATTCACTAATATGCCTTAGTTACGATAAGATCGAGGCACTCAAAGTTATTAAAAGAACAGCATCAATTTTACAGTCTGATATATTTATTCTGTCACAGTGGGTCTAAGAAAAATAAAGCCTATTGTGAAACAAATTATAATGTAAGCCTGCTTCAGCTCAGTCACGAAGCAGGACAGATTGTAATGGACGACCAGGTCTTGAGAGAGGATCGTCGGTGCCATTCTTCCCTCCATGCAGGACCTGTAGGAAACGGGCAGACAACATCTCTGCAGACCCCTCACACCCCAGACATAATCTGTTCAAACTGCTGCCCTCAGGCTGGCGTGACAGAGCACTACCTACTAAAAACAACCGCCTTTAAGGCAGTTTCAGGTGATATGCACATTGCACTACCTTTACCTTAGAATATAAAGCCCCTTGAGGCAAATGTTGTTGTGATTTGATGCTATACATATAAAATTAAGTAATTTTAAGTAAGTAATTTTAATTAATTCATGTATTTGTCAATAAATGTATTTACAGTGTTACTTCAGGTCAAATACGTTGGAAATTCAACTTAGACCTTTCGTCTCGAGCTGTATTATAAAGTGATACTAATATCATCACTGGGTCCTATTTTTCACTGGTAATAAACAAATATTTAACAAACCCGACACATTATCATATCAGTTAATATCCTGAAAAACACACACACACACACACACACACACACACACACACACACACACACACCTTTGTTCTTTGAATTTAGGCCAACATTATTGTTAAACAAGGGGAAGTACTGTATTACATGCTATCTGAGTGGCAGCCTTCCTGCCTCTTAACACGCAGCAGCCCCCCCCCCCCATCCTCAACACTCTCCCATGGTTCTGTTTTCTGCTTCCACTTTGTTACACTAAACTAAACATATATTGGTCTGACCTATCAAGGGAAAGGAAAAAAACAAAAACACCTTATTTTCACAGGCGAGGGTGTAACAGTGCATGTGGCATTGTCAGAGGAAAACAGAAGCTCATTCCTAGGCTTTTGTGTCAGGGGCAAAGTCTGTGTGCACTGTTTCCCACACGACTCAATGGAGCTGCATAAATGTCAAGTTTTGATTATGCTGAGTGTCTCCTAATCCCTGGAGTCTTTTGAAAAGAAATGCAGGAATCTTAAGAGTTCTCGTCTTCTCTTTTTGCAGAGGTAGTCTAATTAAACAGCCAGAAGGTTTGTGAGAAATGCTGTGGACACTATTTTTCTCTCTTGTATGTAGACAGTGCCTGTCTTTTTGTCTTGTATGTCCAAGATGTGGCGTTTTCAGTGTGTTTCTTGACATGTACATAAACACGTGCAACTTACAAACCTGTGACTTCTAACAAAACCTGCCAAGCTTTATGAAAAGAAAAATGTTGTAGTCTTTGTTCTGGGTCATCACAGGGATCACAGGTCGCATGATCAGAGGTTAAAGTCCCTGAAGCATGGTGGCAGTCTGGCTCTTTCTGCTTAAACACCAGGAATCAGAGGCTCTTTATGCCTAAAGAGAAATGTTTCCTGGGGTAGGCAGCAGGGGACAGAGGTCTCTGCAAAGCCACTAAATCATTATGTCACTTTAATTAAGTCTACAAAAAAGTACGGGACACTCTTCATGCATCAGAGAACATGACATCCTGAAGAATTTCCTCTTCAGATGTCAGCAGGTGGTGTATTGACCTAAGTGCTGATATGTCAAGACTTAGCCTGGGCAGCTCTGATTATTAGAAATGTCTTTTTACTACCTGAGATAAGTTATATTAGAAGACTGTAGAAAAGACAGAGGTTACTGGTCAACTTTCATTGATCTTAAACTATAGAAATCTGACCACATCAGATCACTGGTATGGGCTACAATGGACCCTTAAACCTTACAAACATTAGAAGCTTATAATCAGTTTTCTGTGTTACTCCACAAATGTTGCAAATGTAACACAGGAGAAAATAAAGTTCCCTTGAAACCTAATTGAGGTTAGGGTCTGAGAACATAATTTTTTATGCCTATAGTATTTTTGACAGGTCAACAATATATTAAACTACATCAAACTGTGAAAGATAAAGCACCTTGTTACATTAATTATATAGAAATATAGTAATTCCTACTTCCTAAACTAAATTCCTTGCATTCAAGGAAAAAGTGAACTCCTTTTAATGACACAAACCTGCCAATGTCCCATAATCCCTGGAATGTGCCCCTTTGTGTTCCTGGCAGCCTTTGTACAGTCTCACAGAGTGAACTGCTATGAAGTCACTAATGAAGGTATTGACTTGACAGCCAGGACTTCAATATGAGCGTTGAGGTGTGAGCCATTCAGGGCACTGGGCCTGCTGCTTACAGACTGGGGCTGTCAGTGTGCGCTCATTAGACCTCATTGTGCTGCTGGCAGGTGTGTTAGTCCTGCAAAGCTGGTCGGTGACCCCGGGACCTTGTCTGTGGGATACTGTACAGTCCCTTTCCAAGGCCTGTCACCTCCTGTAGAAGAAGACGTAGCCCAGATCTGTCACCAACAGGTTCATTACCCTCCACTTACCTAAATCAGGGCCAATGCAGGGGCAAATATTGTAGGGAAATTTCCTGATATTATTTGCTTACCAACCTAAAATACATTAACTGGTATCATGAAGATCTCATGGCCATCTGAAGAATGCCCATTCTTTGAAAAAGAATCAGCCTTTTTTGGTATAATTCTAATTTTGTGATTAATCCATAAGCGATTCATCACAGAGGCACACAGATATTCTCTCATCTCTTAGCAAACTATTGCTTTGCCTGGACAGAAGATTTATTTTAACACTTTAAATAAAGATTGACTCAAATATTTGTTTAGTTCTAGCTGGGACCCTGTCCTGGAAAACTTTTCCAGCAGAAGATGTATTATTTGCATCATCATTCTCGACAGTATCAGCGTTTTTGTGGTACAAATTTAAAGGCTGGTCTACATTTATAATAATTAATTTTAATACTGTTCAATTCAATTCACTTCAATTAAATTGATATAGCGCCAAATCACACAACATGCTGTGGTAGAGAGCCAGAAATTATGAATTAACTCCTAATTAAATGCAGGTTGGTGTATAAACATATGGTGAGTAAAAAGAGGTGAGAGAAGGAGAAACACTCCGTGCATCATGGGAAGCCACCAGCAGCCTAAGTCTATTAAAGCATAGCTATAGTGGATTCAGGGTCACCTGATCCAACCCTAGTTTTGTCAAAAATGAAAGTTTTAAGCCTAATCTTAAAAGTAGCGAGGGTCTGTCTCTCAAATCCAAGCTGGTTCCACAGAAGAGGGGTCTGAAAGCTGAAGGCTCTGGCTCTCATACTACATTTAAATACCCTAGGGACCACAAGTAAGCCAGCTACCTGAAAGTGAAGTGCTCTAGTGGGGTGATATGGTACTATGAGGTCTTTAAGATAAGATGGGGCCTGATTATTCAAGACCATGTATGTGAGAAGAACATATTTGTTTAAAATGCACATTGAAGTACACAAGTTTTCCAAGAGCCGATGTGTACCGGAAACCTACGCATACGGATCAGCATTTAAGGTTGACTCTCATCATCCACTGGAGCATAAACTGGGTGTCATTAGGACGCTACAACACAGAGCCAGCACCATCCCCACAGACACAGCGGCCAGGGAAGCAGAAGAACATCACACATCTACACCATACGATGCATTCGCAAAGCCACCAGCATTGTGGCTGATCGGACACACCCCTCTCACACACTCTTCACACTCCTGTCATCTGGAAAAAGGTACCGAAGCATTCGGGCACACACATCCAGACTGTGCAACAGCTTTTTTCCATAAGCCATCCGTCTCCTCAGCAAAAAGGGACTGACTGATAAACACGCACACGCACACGCACGCACACACACACACACACACACACACACACACACACACACACACACACACACACACACACACACACACACACACACACACACACACACACACATTATCACTCAGCTTAACTCAACTACCTCAAAACATTGAGACTGGACTGACTAATCAACACAAGCGCAAACACACTGACCTACACCACTAAACCATCGTACACACCAACCTGTAAATGCTCTTCTGCACTTCCTAATTTTTGCTGCTACACTAAGGAATGTTTACTGTTCCTCCACTACCTCACCTCATCATCACAAAACCTTATTATTATGTTACGTTGTGTTTTTCTATCATTCTGTCACTTTGCTGCTCTTGTTTGCACATTTGCACGTGCACTTTGTTGTCTGCTGTCTGATAACAAAAAAAAAAGTCTTCCTTAGATAGTTAGATAGTTTTTTGTTTTTTTTTTGTTAATTTATGTTGTAATTTATGTTAGGTCAGTCTGTCTTGTCTCTGCTAGCCAGCTAACTAGGCCTCTTAGTTAGCTAGTTTAGTGTTTTCTGTTAATTTATGTTGTAAATTTATGTTGCATGTAGCACCTTGGTTCCTGGAGGAACGTTGTTTCGCCTCACTGTGTACTGTTAAACTGTATATGGTTGAAGTGACAATAAAGCCAACTTGACTTGACTTGACTAGAGAAGGCCCTGAGTAAATGTGGTTATCCCAGCTGGACTTTTGTCAAAGCTGGGAAGGCGCCAAAAGAAAGCTCCAGCCGATCCAGGAGAGAAGGACAACCGCTGCATAAGCAAAAACCTGTAGTGATCCCGTACGTGTCAGGAGTATCGGAACAGTTGAGATGCATTTTTTCTAAACACCGGGTCTCTGTGGCTTTTAAACCCCTAAACACGCTGCGCCAAAAATTGGTTCACCCCAAGGATCGGGTCCCCGACACAAACAGAGTAACATAGTGTACGCTGTTAAGTGCCAGGAGGATACATCAGGGAAATCAAACAACCTCTGGCGAAGCGGATGGCACAACACAGAAGAGCCACCTCGTCAGGCCGGGACTCTGCAGTCTATTTACACCTACAGGCCAGTGGACACTCTTTCAGTGATGAGGATGTACACATCCTGGGGGAACGCTGGTTTGAGCGCGGAGTCAAGGAGGCCATTTACGTGAAAAGGGAAAGACCATCTCTGAATCGAGGAGGGGGCCTAAGGGTACATCTTTCACCATCTTACAATGCTGTGATTGCAGCCATTCCCCAACTCTCTGTGAATGGTACCCATGGCCATTGATCATTGCTCTTTGATCAGTGGTTGTTGATCAGTGGTCATGAGAATTTGCATAATTATGATGAAGGAACTGACCTCCCAGCCCATTGTTCCTTCAGTGGGCTGGTTTCAGTCATTATGCAAATGTACTGTTTATAAGATTTGGGGAAACCTGCAGTCAGCTCAGACTGAAGAAGTCACTCTGATGAGTGACAAAACGTTTCTCCCACTGAAAACACTACATCCAGATGAACAGAATCAACTTTTGGAGAGAGTTTTTAATTAAATGGGCTGCACAGACAATCTACACAAAACACCATTGCATTGTAACAGGAAGTGAATTATTGTACCAAGACCAAGTAAGTGAGTGTATGATTTCGCATAAATTTAACTCAAACCTCTGATATCTGGTTTTCCAGATTGTTCCAGAAGTCCATTGTCTCAGATCAATTTGCAAAAAGTGTACATAATAATGTAAAAAGAGTCAGCTATTTATTTATATAATTTTGGTGGCACTTTCTATTACAGCTCGGTAATAAAAGGGTAATAGCAGGGTAACAAAGGGGAAACAGAATAATAATGTGGTAAAGTTATTACTATGCAATTACCAAAGGAGTAACCATGTAATATCCAAGTAATATCATGGTAGCAACAGTGTTTACAGCTGAGTAATATTACCCTGAAACTTATGTAATCGGAAAATAAGGGATCTTACCAGGCTAAAAGACAGTTTTGCAAATTTTAAAAATGTGCTCCACGTTTTTTTCTACCTGAAATATAATATATATAATACATTTATTTCTTATGTGTTGTCATCCATGTATAAACTATGCTGTGAGGGAGTGTCCTCTACACTCCAATGCATTCTAATGCATTCATTTGTGTTACTTGTTTAAACTTTATTATTAGCATTTTGCATAAGTGTTTCCAGTTCATTATAGATTTCCTGATGCTTGTTTTATTCAGCTATCATGACCATGGTATTAAAATTGCTGCTTATTACACAGAAATTACCACAGGTGTTTCCTGGCAGTCATTACTATTCTTTAAGTTTGTTTTAAACCATTATTACCTGGTTATTATTATGCTATTAAATAGAAACAAGCAGTTTTGGATTTGCATCTTTCCTGCTTATTACACAGACATGATAAGCGATATTTCAAGGTAATAACCACACTTCTTTAATTTAGCTTTAACAGGTTATTTATATGTTGTTAAAGAGAAATAGGCATTTTTGCATTTTGCAGCTCTGTTTCCAGCTTATTACGCAGAAACTACAACAGGTAAGTGAGTGGTAATAACTTAGAAATTACCACATTATTACGTTTTTGTTTCCTCCTTGTTACCCTACTTTTACCCCTTTATTACTGAGCTGTATTAGAAAGTGCTACCATAATCTTTAACTATGAAACTCATTACGAACAATAATTCTCATTAGTAATCATTAAGTACTAAATAGCAACACAATAGCAACAATAGCCTTGTTTACCTGAAATCATTCAGGTAAGTGGAAATAATAAGAAACTCAATACTATGCACTGCAACCTTATCATTGTTACTACATTCTGGCCTACCAAGCTAACTGGCTATTACATCCAAGATTTTTACAACATGCCATTCGGGCTATTGGAAGGATGATTGTTATCCAGGATGAACAGTTTTAAAAAATGACAAATAAATATCTCTGCAATTGTGAACTGTGATTTTGGAGCTGCTTTTCTACTGGTTTGACATGTCTTGATGTCATCTGTTGTGATCTTTCTCCCTATCAGTTTAGCTAACAGATTAAGTGTAATCACGTAATGCAATGTAATGATCATTACTGTTGTGCTTTTGTCTGTAAAAACTGTCTTTACTTCTGTTAAATCTGATTTCTTGTTTTGTTTTGTTTTTCTAAATGCTGCAGGGCTCTAAGCTTCGGTCTTTGTCCTAAGTTGCCCACCCATAATTTTTAGCTGGCTGCTCAAACACAGCAAGCAAGATCTGTCCCCTATTAAATCTCTGCTGCACATGCTAACTCCTGGCATCTCTGTCTGACTTACCTTGGTGGGGACTGTTCAGTTTTAATCAAAGTAAACACAATGGCAAATCTTACAGCTGCTCAAGAGCTTCAAGTTGTTGGCAGCAAACAGTGCCACACCTATAGAGAAGAAAAGAGCTTGTTTTATGTACTTCTCTTCTGAAGGCATAGTTACCTCCTCTTTTATCAAGCTTAACACAGCTTTTCATGGGTGTGATTGGTGTATCGGTTACAGGAAAACTTGAAGACATCTAGATGAGTCCTTGTCCTCTCCATATAAGAGAATGGATTCTGCTCTAGGCAAATATTATAAGATCTTCTCAGCAGAACAATTGTGAAGTATCCCTCCACCTTATCACCTAATGGGAAAGTTTGGTTTCACAAACAAAAAGATGGGATTGTGTTGCAGTATAACACACATATCATGCACTATACAGTGAGAGACTGAAATAGGATCAAAACAGCAAGAAGAAGAAACGGCAAGTTCCTCATTGTTTTGAACCCTTTAACACAAAAAACCCCACTGAAATAAAATGTTGTCTGTAAAAGAGAAATTGAAGGTTTTGAAATATATAAAGGTAAAAACCTATACCTTTATATATCGTGGCTCCAGAGTTGGCAGTTCGTCTTGTAATCGGAAGGTTGCCGGTTCGAGCCCCGGCTCGGACAGTCTCGGTAGTTGTGTCCTTGGGCAAGACACTTCACCTACCGCCTACTGGCCCGATGGCGCGATATGGCAGCCTCGCTTCTGTCAGTCTGCCCCAGGGCAGCTGTGGCTACAACTGTAGCTTGCCTCCACCAGTGTGTGAATGTGAGAGTGAACGAATAGTGGAATTGTAAAGCGCTTTGAGGGTCTCAAAAAGCGCTATATAAATGCAATCCATTATTATTATTATTATTATTATTATTATATGTGCATTAATAATTACATTACACAAGATTAAGTGCAGGGAATGCAGTGAACAATGTCAACTTTCATGAAATATAAGACAATGACAAGTGTTCCAATTCATTGAAGGACTTGTGAGGGACCAAACAGTTGAACGTTATAAAGTTTCGGGTGCAACTTTTAGAATGTGGATTTTATTAATAATAATAATGGATTGCATTTATATAGCGCTTTTCGGGGCCCTCAAAGTGCTTTACAATTCCACTATTCATTCACTCTCACATTCACACACTGGTGAAGGAAAGCTACAGTTGTAGCCACAGCTGCCCTGGGGCAGACTGACAGAAGCGATACTAAACCCCCAAAAAGAAAAAAAAATTATATTGAAAATACGTAACCAGTCGACTAGATGATGATATGTACACTTGTGCTTATGGGTCACCATATAAGAGGTGGAAGGTGCTGACTCTCACTGGTTGAAATAGTTTACAAAGAGTGAGCTGTACCAAACAATGTGACTTTGCTTTTAAGGTAAAAATTTTGCTTCAGTGCTGCAGCCAAAAATGTTTCTTGAAGGTTTTTTTTAATTTTTATTTTATGCACACTACCTTAGTAAAATGTAAAATAGCAGGCAGAAGAGAAAGCATTCATGCTGTGATTATTTGTGCTCAGATGGCCACAGATGGTTTTACCCATGGTTTGATTAGCATTTAGAAGCAACTTTCAACAGAGCCCACTCTTTCATTAGAAGGGAGGGTTAACCCAACCTCTGACATGTTGCATATCTTAGAGGGTGGGAGCCTCTTGTCTATTATTGCTGGGTATAACAACACATGCTAAGCCTTTCCTCACAATCGTGGAACCCAGCTGTGCTTAGATGAACTAGTGGAAACTATGCAGCTAGAAGTAGTTCATTAATAGGACAACGAGGTGTAGATTAAAACTAATTCAATGTGCTGGCAGTGTAACCAATTTGGTCTCTTCTAGTTTTGGTGTAAGTAGTTTAAACATACATGCATGTCCTAATAT
Organism: Diplotaxodon limnothrissa; assembly: GCF_057381915.1. Taxonomy (NCBI): domain Eukaryota; kingdom Metazoa; phylum Chordata; class Actinopteri; order Cichliformes; family Cichlidae; genus Diplotaxodon; species Diplotaxodon limnothrissa. The sequence goes on from NC_140596.1 coordinate 20,982,990, forward strand.
AAACATTTATACACACCTCTGACCAACCTCTCTCCAACTAGTTTTTTCCCCCTTGTTCAGGGGTACCTCAGGGTAGCCGTTCAGTGGATTCGAACAACCAACCTTCTGATCATGGGGCAACCACTATACCTACCCCGAACTCACTGGGGGAATAACTCAGACCAGACACCGCTTGGTGATATCAGCCTCAGATCATTTTTACTCAAGCACACTGACTGTTCTAAATCTCTGAAGGTTCAAGTCCAAATATGTTTGATGTTGTTTTCCTTAGTCATCATTACTGTCTGTTCAAGTCACAATGGAGAAAAGGATTGACTTGCCTTTAAAATTTACAAATTTTCTTAAAAGAAAAACAACTTGTATTTGGGCTGTCTGGAAAGACGTTTTCATAGTGTCTACTAATCATGATACCATGTGAAGGGAACCTCCATTAACTCTCCTTCTCATGTACACACAGGTAATGCCATCACTCTTTCATGTAACTTCCCAACATACCTTTATTTTCTTTGTTTTTGGTCTCACATTTTCTCCCTTTTCCTCTTTAGCTGGCCTCAACGTCAAGCTCCTAGGTCCATAATGGCAAATGGTTTTAGCACCTGTATTTAAAATATCTTTGTTCTTATCACTCAAAGAAGCCAAGTTGGTTTAATCATGCAAATTTTAATTAAGAGAAAAATCTTTTTTAGGCATGCCCAAAATTGGGCAACACCTCCAGGGAGCAATTTAGGCACCTATGCAGCACCTTCTATTTAATGAATAGTGCAAGAGCCATAACTTTGATGTCAATGGTCACTGTAGCATAAAATGTATAAAATGTATGTACATGTATACAATCACTTGTTAAATCTGACAACAACTGCTTATAAAGTTTGTTTGTGACTTTGTTTAAAAAGCATTTTTACTACCCACAGGTTATATTCCTACTTGGCATGCACAAAGCCACATGACATTATAACTTCTCAGTCCTGAGCACCGTTGTTTCAGACCAGGGCTGGACTGGTCAGACACAATGGCACTTTCAAGCTCCAAGTTTTCACGACTTCATCCACAGTTAACTTTTTCTGCAAGTTGCCTGAGGGCACAGTGAATGTAGGGGCTGATCACAGAAAGAGATTTGACTGGGCACTCCAATGTCAGTAATGAGAATGAACAAATAAGCTGCCGCCCGTTCTTGTACAGCTGGTGCACAGCTCCATCGGCCGAAAAGTGCGGCAACCTACTGGGAAAATGCACAATATGCCAGATTACTAGTCCAGCCCTGTCTCTGTCTCGTCAGATCAGAGGGCAGAACAAATGAGTGAATCTGGATATCCCATCCAATCAGACAACTGATATTTTGAGAAATGTCGAATTAAAAAAAAAAAACAGAAAAAAAAACCCCACACACATTGTACATATTTCAAGATTGAGCCTCTATAGAGAAAAAAAGTCACATGATGACTTAAAGTATAAATAAAAAAAAAAAAGAAGAAAGGGAGCTTCAGTGTGAATAAAATTTCAAAGTGTCTTCTTCATCTCTGTTCCTAACACAACTCTTTCCCAGGTGAGTTTTATGTTGGACACTTTCCAAATATAGAGAAGTCAGACTTGCAGACCTAATTACAGCCTAGGAGCAACAGAGCTACATTTTGGCTTTCCCCATTTTTGGTCACTCAGCAAAAAAACTGCAGAGATGGTGCTGATCAAAGACGCATCATCAACAATCTCATGTCCAGACTCTGAAGTAAGGATTCTGCTAGCACTCTGCTCTCACTCAGCAGTTTAAACACAGATGTGGAAAGAGCAATTTTCTTAATTTTTTTTTCAATGGATTTTGTATTTTATTTTTTGTTTGACTATAGAAATAAAAGGAATTAGAAATGTACTCATCAGAGGAAGAAAATAATATGACTTAGAAATAAAGTTTCATCCATGAAAGCCAAAGAAATGCATAGAGACCACTAGCCATTCAGAAAAAATAAAACATCCACTCAAATGAGGAATTTGTGCTGGATCAATATGTGAAGGCAGGAGAGCCCTCTTAACACTCAAGTGCAAACCTCCATAATACGATAAAAGGTGGGGCCTATTTTGAGGTGAAAAAGGGGTGTTGCCATGGAAATCAGTCATCCAGGACCAGTCATGGGAAAGCCAGTCTATAAGTTCAAATTTTATTTGCCACATGCAGGTTGCCCTGCAGTGAAATAAACCCGCCCCCCGACCTTACACACACAACACAGACATCACATGGGGATACAAGTCAGAGAACGGTTGCATTACAGAAAAACCACTGAAATGTACACTACAATGGGAAAAGTACAAGAGGAAAAAAAGAGACCTCTACTCATGCTGAGCTACAGGAGGACAGCATGAGAACAGGAAACAAAAAAACTCCTCTGCACAGAAAGCACATAAATGTCCACAGTACAACATTATAGAGCACGTGACCAGCAACAAGGTTGGGTAGGGGATAAGGAGTAATCCCAGGCAACACAGCAGCCATCCTGCCACTGCGCCGACTCTCCAGCGCGGGCCCAGACCCGCCTCGTGTTCCCAAAGGAAAGGCAAAAACGAAACTTCAGTAACAAAAACTTTTACATTCACTTTGCCTTCATGGTTTCTTTATGATAGTGGGGTTTTTGTCTCACACCAGAATGTTACATTTGTATGAGATTCCAAAGGATTTCAGCTTTCATCAAGAGTATTTTGGAAGTAAAACCATATGGAGGGTGACTAATGTCTGTGGGTTCACTGACATTTTACTCACATTACTGACACATTTACTGACATTATACTGTTACTAAAAATCTAGTGGTATTCATATTAGTGCTGGAAGGAAGTGCATCAACTTTGGTGGGGACAATAAAGGCTGTAATATCACAGCAGAGCAACGCAAAAAGCGAAATGCTAACATTCACAGACCGCATAAAGGAAATCATAGCAGGGTTGGTTTTTTTGGGGTTTTTTTTTTCCTTTTTAAATTGCTTGTGTCTTTGTTTTTTTTTTTTTTTAATTGTTAAACTTTGGGTTGGATAAACCAAGAAATAAACCATGTGACTTCATTTTTTGATTAACTGATGAAAAATTGTGGCCCTGATTTGTTATGGGACAGAAAAAACGATGAAATGGTAAGTGGACAGAATGATCAGTTAGCACAGATACAAAGTAACTGTCAGTATGCAGTAAGACACATTTTAGGTTGGCTTTTGAGATGTCAGTGAACATCTTTCACTCATCATACTCACGACCCATTGAACCCCAGAGACCGTCAACATCAACACAACATTAACCCCTTAAACGTATTAATGTTGTTGTGTCCTGAAATCCACACTTCTAGGTATAAGTTAACATGTAGCGCTTGTGCCGATTTGTGCAGTTGTCTTATGGGCCATTATGCTCACTGTGTCGTAGGTGTCGCTTGGCAATTTTGATGTCACATCATGTGTTGCGCATGTCTTTGGTACACTTCAGCCGGTCATGCACATCTTCGTTTTTGTAACCTTGAACCGTGGACGCTGTAAGTCGGTTGAACATACGAGTGTATGATAGTGTCAGTTTTTATCCCCATTTTAATTATATTCCAGTACAGAAGCTCAGAGACATACAGACATATAAAGGGAGATGTTGGAACAGTTTGAAAACTTGAAAGTTTGAGGAGAACAACACTGCAAAAGAACTTTGCAGAAGAATACTAAAAAAGTCTTGGCCCCCAGGTTTGACTTTTTATTCTCCTATGTAAGAGCTTATGTCACAATATTTTCTAAGTGGTGACACTTGTTGTTCAGGAGAATACTACAGTAGCTTCCTGTGCCTTAACAGCGGGTATAAATGCAAGCGACTGTAAGGCGAGGTTGTGGAGGCAAGCGAAGTGACCATTGCGGCAGACATACTGGGGCCTTTCCCCTGGGAGCTGTGTGGTCATCTGCAACCTTTTATGACCTTTTCAGGTTTAGGCAACACAGGAACAGAAGATGACTGAGGCTCTCCTGGGAGCTGCATTGCCAGTCTCCCTCTGGAATTCCTCTTTTCCCTGGGGAGTTTGGAGGGGGGAAAGCCGGGGTATGTCTAATCTGGTGAAGTGACCTGAACAGCCACTTCCAGTCCTGGCAACAAAGACTTTCAGACACCCAGCCCTGCCAGCTTTTCTAACCTTAACCACTTTTCTCTATTACCAACTCCATATATTTTTTGAAAACAATGGACTGACCTGTGTGGCTCCCAGGAGAGCCACACAATTGCCTAAATCTAACCAGGGAATTTTTAAAGGGTTACGAATAGGCATGCTGGACTCCAACTAAAAGTACTTTTGAGCTTGCTCCAACACATCAACAGTCAGACATTTTGTTAGATACTTTCTATACCAATGAGTGACACACAGTTGGGGGTCTCTAACAGTGAAATGTACTGCCCTGTGCGTTAGCGCATCAGTGACCCTCTGCAACAAATAGTGATCAATGGATCCGATTGCAAACCTAATCTTAATAGCCTTTTTTTGTAATTTATGTTAGGGTGAGGTTAACTGCCATTATGCAGAACACATTTTAGCCTGGCTTTTGAGCTGTTAATGAACAGCCTACACTTATCTGCATCATACTTACAACCCATTGCAGCCAAAAGACCTTCAACATCAACACAACAGATAAAGTGATCGTCCATTTCAAAGAATGGAATAAGATCCTTCTCACGATGCTTATAAAAAGGAAATTTGGTTCCTGGATCCAGGAGGTTAATCTCACTGTGCCTAGACTCAAGTAGCTCAGCTGATTCCCTTGGCAGATACAAATCTCATACTAAGTTATTCAGCTCTGGGTGTGTGAATAACAGGGAAACAAATTAGCTACTAGAAGATTGATCTTCAAAGTTCTTATCACTAGAATGTTGTGCATCTGGAGACAACACACCATTACACTCTTCTCTGTCATTAAACAAGCCAGTACAAATGGAAGGTTTCATATGTTCATGTGTTTAGTTTTGTTACGATATCCAGAAAGATTGACTAGATAGAAGTAGCAGTCATCAAAGTGATTCTGTGGCTCCATCCATACTACTGAAAAATCAAAACCCAAGCTTTTTTTTCTTCATGTTAGTCGACGCTCTGAGGTTTTGGACACACACCCGCCAGAATGAATGAGGTGTCCATGGCTTGTCTCAGTCACCCAATTTCATACCAAAATAAGCAAAGCAAATTCTTTGTCTAATCAAGCAAGCTTGCATTTGGAAATTATCTTCCTGATAGTCTCACAGATACTGATACCTGTCACCTGACACTGTTACCTGGTAAAGATGATAAAAGCTTGTGGAAATAATAAATATCCAAATGCAGTTTACTGTAAAAAGAAATACTGCAAAGAACTTATGTGGGTAAAATCACTTAGTCATGAGACTGTTTTGACTGGTTTTTGAACAGATAACTATGTGATTCACTGGCTGTTACTGAACATTGAAAGTATTTTAACCATAACAAAGTGTAGTCATCTCTAATCCTTCTGAGCTGAATCTCACCGTGAAATCCAAACATCGCAACCCCCATGCCAGCCACCAAATAACACTGAAGTGGTCCATGGTTGAGTCTTTTTAAGGACTTACAGAGAAACAATGTGCACTATTGCTTCTGCATGTTTTGAATGTTATGCAACTCAAGCCACTGAATTAGATTTTCACCCTGACTTATAAACCTATAAAGAAACAAGGCTTTATTTTGAAGGGTGTTGTGCCGTGTTGCAGTCAACAGCCAACTTTGACACACTGTGTTGTTGCCTCGTCTCTTGTTTCACATTGTAGGGCAACACTGTTTCTTCTTCCTCCTCTTCTTCAGTGAGAAAATCTAAAAAAAGATGAGATGCTCCTTGTCAAACATAAATTAAAAAAAAAAAATAATAATACAGCTGTGCAAATGTTCTTAAGGGACTCGGCTCTTCATTTGATTTAGGATTGCTGCTTTTAAAATGAGCCGCTCTTTTCTCATTTTATTCCACATATGTCACCATATACGGTGCCCTGACACTCTACCCTGAAAAAGAGCAGATGGTTGGAGTTAAATAAAGTATAATGTTCCATGTTCACATCACTCTGTCTCAATTATATTAAATTAGAAGCCACCAGAGCTTATCCTCACCGAGCTGTTAAAAATAAGAGCTACCCATAATCCAGTTACATGTGCAATACACTTGTGAATCTGTCGCTTGTGTTGAAAATAGAGTTATTTTGATTTGGCTCTTCTTGAGATTTTTCAAGTAGCAGTTGTCATTTCATTTTGTACAGCTGTGCTGCTTGAGCTATACGACCACCTCCAATTTGTTTCAAAAATCTTGTCAGACGTTCCTAGGATAACTGCTTGTTTTTGTTGTTTGATAAAATCCAAGCAGGTTGTCTTGTCTAAAATCTGCTGCCTTTTTTAGACTGAGTAACATTAAAATGTTGCCTGGAAGTGGTTGCCATAACGCAAAATGTTTTTTCCCCCAGCTAAACAAGAGCATCTGCCAAATCAATTCAATCTAGTGAAATGTAACACTTCGAGAATATCACATTTGCTTAATTTGACCATACAAATCTGGTGGCGTCTAAGGGCCACTAATAAAAGGGACGGGGTGTGAACTCAGTGACTGAAGTGACGCTGTTGCTGGAGACAATAACCATTTGAGGATTTATAGCATGTGATCCTATTACAATGGCACTGGTATTGTTGTTAAGACGTTAGTTAACATCTTTGAGAATGCACAAACCTTCCTAGATTGAGTAACTGCGAGGTATTCTTGTATCTAGGAGCTACTGTAACACTCATGCTGTTGGTATTAATTTCAGACTTGGGTTGAGCTTTTGATGAAAGTTATATTCATAAAGTTTGGCTTGGCCACAAAGAACAAAAACCACAGGTTCTTGCGACAGACAAAGTAAATGATAGTGAGGAAGAGATTAACAACCTTTGTCCTTGTTTATCTGTGAAATTCAAGTACAACATTCAAAAGAAAATCGCTTATATCAATAGAACTATTGAAAGTTGGCTGCAGCTCAGGAGGTTGGTCGTTATATCCCTGCCTGCCCCAGTCTGTCTTTTGGGCAAGGTCCCAATGTGTTAACTGAAGTGTAAATGAGACATGTTGCATAAAGTGATGTATAAGAACCAGTCCATTTTACCATATATTATTTCATTTGAAATCATGAGTATCTCTGGATCCTAATACAAATCAAACATCTAACAGTCTATTCAGTAAAGATTAGCCAGGAAGCTAATAACTTTGAGTACTTAATAATTTATCACAACTTATAATGGTGTATGGGAAATTAACATTACAGGTCAATCAGTTTCCCCACTTGTTAAACTGTGAAGATTTTTTAATCTTTTTGCTGTGCACTACTGCCAGCATGTGGTGAGAAGAGGCGATAGACTCTCTGCTAAAGAAATACACTAAATGGACAAAAGTACTGGGCCACTAATACTTTATACCTACAGGAGTGCAACTCTGAATCCATAGGTAGTAATATGGTCCTGGGCCTACTTTTACGGCTTCCACTTTTCTGAGGAAGCTTTCAGCAAGATTTTGGTCTGTGTCTGTGATTTTGTCTATTCATCCAGGAGAGCATTTTGAGGTGCCTTGTAATCTCTGCTCCAATTCATCCCAACGGTGTTTGATGAGGTTGAGGTCAGGGCTCTGCACAGACCAGTCGGTTTCTTTCACACTAAACTCACCCACCCATGCCTTTATGGACTTTCCTTTGTATACTGAGGCACAGTCGTGCTGGTCTTTTAGTAAACATACACATTAGCTAATTCGGATCCTTGTATTTTGTTTTGTGAGTTAGAATAGCTATTGACAAGTTGTATCCACACAGTGTTTCCCAGATAGTACAGAATCCCATCAAGATCAAGCCTACAGATGTTGTTTCACATCATCTTATCGATGGGAAGTTTGTCTTCAATGAGCAAAGATGACTGAGTATATCTGGTAGCTCTAATGTCACACTACAAACTCACACCTACATATAAAACTCTCCAGAACCCTACAAGAAACAATTTTGTGTAGATACATACATCATTTTTATCTGTTTAGCCTCCTTCTGTTTTGACTTATCTTCCTAAAAAACTGCTGGGGTTTATTTTATGAACTCTTTTATGAACAGAATGCCACAGGCAAGGTATGCATCTTACCAAAATCCTTATTATTGCACATATCTACAACATAATAGACTGCCCCAACTACATGATCGGCTCTTCCTGTGCATACATTCTGTAGACAAATCTGCTTTGTTGAATTTCTGAAAATAGAATGGAGCAGTGGCTGAAAACGGTGCTGTAGTTCATCTTTATTGCTGATAGTTCATTGGTTATCTGTCCTTGTTCCCCTCTGCTCTAAGTGCTCCAAATGAAAGAAAAGATCAATACAAAGTGCTACAAGTTAAAAATAAAACATGGGCCATTCATCACACCGAGAAGCTACTGGTTGTGTTTTATGAATCACTGGAGCAAAGAGGTGGAGAACATTGTATCTTTCATTGTCTCTACTCTCAATAGTCAGGTGAGTAAAAACGGCTCTTTTCAGCTGATAATTACCAGGCTGTTATAGGAAATTCTCTCTCTGCTTGCAGTTCCTGTGGTTATACTTTATACTGCGTTATTTTATTAGACACAGAAAGACTTGTGTTATTTATTATATATTTCTATATACATATGAGTAGGGATGGGTATTGATAAGATTTTCACGATTCCGATTCCATTTTCGATTCGATTCTTTATCAATTCTCTTATCGATTCTTTTTAAAAAAGGAGAACACCAAGTTCGATTAGCTTAGAACTTTGTTTTATATCTTCTCTTTGAACAAGATAGAAATTTACAAGTAACATGGCCTTACAAACCCAGCAGTGAGATCTTAAGAGATCCAGCCTACGGCTCTTCAATGGGGTGTCACAGGGTCCCCAGGAAAAAAAATTGTAAATGTAAAATAATAAAATAAATATTCTTCTGTAGCAATAACAAAGTATAACATAAATTATTCTGTAGCAATTACACAAGAATATCCAGTAATGTCCCTGCCTACAATTAAACACATTCACTTACCGAAAATCGGGGGCATCTGCTGTGGCAGCCTTTTACCACAAACTTAGTCTCTGCTCGGTGACATTCGTCTATCCGGCCTGAAAGGAGACGCTAACGGTAGACTGCAGCGAGAACTGCCAGCATCTGAGCCAGACAGACTCTGTCTCTCTCATCATGGTCACCTAAATGCACAGTAATGGCAGGTTTTGTAATAAGACAGATCGCGCTAACATAATATGCACTGTTAGTTGATTATTTACCTGCCGCATTAAAGGAAGAGGACGTGCAAACGTTACCGCTGCTGCTGGGTTGAGATTCATGAGTCTGGAGCGGAATTAAAAACACGACATTCATTTAAGGTCATCGCGTGTTTTGTGAGCAAATGCTTTTGCATATTCGCAGTGTTTCCTCCCTTAAATGAAGTATCTACTTTGCAAGTACTGCAAGTTGCCCTGTTGTCATCCGTTCTCATAAAGTATAACCAAACTTTTGAGCGTTTGAGCCGCTTTCGCGCCGTGTTTCCTGCCAGGTAAATGACGCTCCGCAACGTGGTGACGTCATTCGGGGCGACTGGAATCGATAAGGGAATCGTTTGCAAAAATGGCAAACAATTCCAAGGAATTGAAACAGTGGGAACCGGTTCTCAACAAGAACCGGTTTTCGATACCCATCCCTACATATGAGCCACTTTATTAGGGTCACCGCATCAGAATAAGAGTTATCTAAGTGACTACTTCAGAAATGGCTCATCTTCTGGGATTTTCCGACACAACCATTTCTAGGATTTACAAATACTTGCCCAAAAAAAGAGAAAAAAAAAAATCCAGTGAGCAGCAGTTCTCTGATGGTAAACGTCATTGATACCAGACATAGAATGGCCAGCCTGCTTCAAGCTAACAGGAAAGCAACAGTAAATAATAGTCAAATAATCACTCATTAGGTAGGATTTGCAGAAGAGCGTCTATTAATGAGCCACGTGATCATTCAGAGACGCTCTGAGGCTTTATCAGATGGAAGAAAACCAACATCTGTTAGCAGGTGATTTTGACAGCTGCTCATCTGCTGAAGCTGATATCTAAGAATTTGGTCTACACTGACAACATTTGAAAGTGATATTTTCTTTTCTGCTACTCATGACTTTATTTCAACAAATCACATCAATATCAGGAGTAGGGCTGCCACGATTAGTCGACTAGTCACGATTACGTCGACTATCAAAATCGTCGACGACTGATTTAATAGTCGACGTGTCGTTTGAAGCTTTGTAAGATCCTGAAAGACGCAGGAATAAGTAGCAGGATTTAAGAGTGTAATAACAGACTGAAACAGAAGATGGCAGCACTGCATGTACAAGGATGCCAACTGCCGTTAAACCCCGAAGAAGAAGAAGCTGTGTCCCAGAATTCATAGCGCGGCCCAGCTCAGTTTCCAACAATGGTGGCAGCTAGTTGGTTTTACTCTTATTATTCTTTCTGCGTCACAAAATAAATGTTTAACATATTTTCAGGCGAGAATGTAGCTGTGTAAACCTCAAATATCTGCTCAGTTTATCAAGACACCACATATTTTCAAAAGTGCTCCGACGTTTTCAGAGACGTCTGTTACCCACTAGCTCGATAGCTAGCCGGAGGCTAGGCTAGGCTAACTAGAGCCGTGAGAACACCGGACTCCCGGCAAATCGTTTTCAAACCGACCGCCGTCTTTCGCTACTCAGGTTAAATATATATATAAGTCACTTAGATAACTTCAAAATGTTATTGTTTGGCTTTTTTTAGTATTTTATTTGTTCCTGAGTAAATCGGTTTGGCTGAGATTAAAGTTTTTACACAGCTGAATAAACGTCAAGCAGACAGCTGATTATCAGAAGTGTGAGATGCTCAAGAATTTACTCCGGTGTCCTGTTATATTTTAGATAGCAAGGAGTTTATTAAACCACAACAATCTGCAGATTTCATTAAAATTTAATAAACTATCATCTTGTCTTTATTTTTAGTTAGCACATACCTTATTAAAGCTGTAAGCTAATGATAGTTATATAAGAGCAGATGCTGCTGGTGCAATAAGCTGTATGTCCAATGGATGATGATCTGATTAGTCGACTAATCGCAAAAATAATCGGTGACTAGTCGACTATCAAAATAATCGTTTGTGGCAGCCCTAATCAGGAGACATGCGTCTGTCTTAAAAGGAACCCCGGCTATTAAGACATGTTTGCGCTAAAATATGTACTGTGCTTTCAATAATATATATGTGTGGTATTAAAATACGCCAAATGTTTTCCTTTTAAGCACATTTTATATAAAACCGATTTACCATTAGGTCGCCATTGTTATTTACTTTTAAATGCACTCTGGGTAGTGACGTCATACGGTTGCGCCGCATGGAGTTCACAGTTAGCAGCGCACTGGAAATGGCTTCTGTTCAACTTTTCCAGTTTGAACCAGAGCAAACCGAGAGAGAGGATGAAAATAGTCAACCAGTACTTAGTTTACATGAAGATGAAAACAATCCGTCACACGAGGACATGAGAATGAGGGAAAACTACTGGTGTTTATGCGGCTACTGGTTGCCAATGGCATGAGAGCGTTTGTTGTTCTAATTTGCTATGACCTCAGAGCGCGTCGCAAATAAAACTAATAGGCTATAAAGAGTAATATGAACTTATTTAGAACTTACCTGAATGAAAATGTACGGAGCACACCAACAGATATCTGGGGATGGTAGAAAACTGGATATCAACTCGTCTCACAGCTGCTATCCAATCTAGACGCCTTCTTTTGGTAACATCCGATACATGAGCTCGCTCACGTTGCTTCCAGGAGGGGAACGAATAAAAAGAGAGCCCATTTTCCAGCTTATTCCCTTCCCGGTTGTGCTATCTAACATTACAACCGTTGGTGGGGGCCGAGCAAGATGGCGACGTGAAGAGGAGTGTTTTTTCGAGCTCTCAGCACTAGGGGCGGGTTTTTATAATCGATTCATCGATTAAAATCGATTCTGGCTTGGATAACGTAAAATCGATTCATTAAAATCCTGAATCGATTTTTTAATATAAATTTATTTTGTCCAAAATGCCAGAATCTCTGGTGACATCTCACAAAATTTCAAGAACCACCAAACAGTTAAGACAGTAAATGAGAGCAGGAACACGGATTCTGCACATAGACTTAAACACACAGCGCAACCCGCGGATCAGAATCAGTTAGATGTCGCCTTTCTCACAGTCGGGGCTGAAAGCCGACAGCTCGCTGATTCTGATCTGTCGGCGGGTCCGCGTTTTGTGTTCACGCCCTTTATGCGCCGATTCTAAAGCTGTTAGTTTGATCTCTCTCCAAACAATATTGACCAAACCAGCAGCAAAAGAAGATCCAAACGCTTCACATAAAATCGTCATGAATTTACTCTGACTTTTACTGTTTTGCTTCCACCGCGATGCACAGCTCTCTCTCTCTCTCTCTCCCCCTCTCTCTCTCTCTCTGTACTTCAAGAACAGTTTCCCTTTCTTCATTATTCGCTTGCTTGTTACGCACAAGTCTACTGTTGTTTACAGCGCTGTCGGCCGCTGTTTTTTTCCCTTTTACATTCTTCCGAAAAGAAAACCTCATTTCTGCTGTTCAATACTGAACAAATTTAAACTTTTTAAAATTATTCAAAATGCAAAACGTTTAACGTGTCTCTAATAAAACTGCTGTAACTTCAGAGGTGATGTTCATATGTTGATTAATGGTTTTCTTTCGTTTTTGATGTACTGCAGAATATTTTTATAAATCCCAGGCCAGGAAAACCTTCATGTTTTTCTGTGTTTTATCTTCAGCTACTTTGACACAAAGGCATCTGCTGTGATGCTTACACCTGTGATAAAGTCTTGCGTGTGTCAGCTTCCTTTTTATTGATACAAAAATATGTAAATGTACTGATCTGAATTATAATATTTCTGACTGTCAAAATTTCCCAGATTTAAATCGAATCGAATTAAATCGAATCGTGGATCGAATCGATTCGGGACCTTGTGAATCGGAATTGAATCGATTCTAGAAATCAGTGACGATACCCAGCCCTACTCAGCACTAGAAAGATATAAAGCATTTTTACAACACCTATTTGATGTCTTTCTAACTTTCAACACTTTTTTGAAGATCAGCGCACTAAACCTGCTAAATCTGAAACCAAATTCTATAACAACAACATGTCGAAATCTGCTCAGAAAAGGCTGAGTAACTCGGACAAACCACATGCAACTAGCATGCTAGCTAGCGACCATAGCTACATGAAAGAAATGGAGTGTCAGCAGATGGTTGAAGAAGAATTTCCACCTCTACCAGTTACGCCTTCCAAGCCTCCAGTGGCTAAAAAACCAACACTCTGATGGCGACTCCCTGAAAGCTGATGCGGTCAACACTTTGATTAATCTGATCAACACCAGAAGTGACGCCATTGAAGAAACGGTAGGAACAGTTCGTACAGATTTAAAGGACATAAGAGATAAGATTATGGTCATTGAGAAGAGGGTTGAGAAAAATGAAACGCTTACACAGAAATGTGACGAACGCATCTCTGAAGTTGAACGCTACAACCGCCGTTGGAATCTGAGACTGTATGGGGTACCGGAGTTGGAGAAAGAAGATGTGCGTGCAAAGGCGATTGGGATATGCCAAACGGTTCTGCCTGCGGAAAAGGAAAAGTTTTCAGAGGTCTTAGACATCGCTCATCGAGTGGGGAAACCAAAACAAAATGACCCGAGACCCAGAGGGATCATCATCCGGTTCATCTCAAGGAGAATTCGTGATGCGGTGTGGAAAGCTGCCAAGAACAATACTTTCCTTCAAAATAATCATCTGCGGTTCACTGAAGACCTAACGAGAGAGGAAAAAGAAAACAGACTGAAGCTGTGGCCCATTATAAAGAAAGCACGTGAAGAAGGGAAATCTGCTTACTTTGTTGGAGGTTGCGGCTTTGTAAATGGTGCTGAAATTCACACAAACTCTTCAATATTCCCTGACCCTTAGTTCTTCTCGGGTTTGTTTACAAGGTGTTGATGTTCCTGATATTTATAGATATTAATGTTTGGCTGTCTAAATTGCTCTTTGATGTTAGCAAAAAGCAAACTTACTGTTAAATAAGTAAAACTTTTTTGTTACGCTTTTATTAGGCGTCTAAAGTTTTATTTATACGTATACTCTATACTGTGAACATTTTCATATTCTAGTGCTGATCTCAGTGTTAGGTTAAAAAGTTTAACTTCGATTTACATTTTAATACATATCTTTTCTTTGTCAATTTGTGTTCTTTGTTTTTTGTTTCTATTAATGCTAGGGGTCTTCGTAACAACTTAAAATGTAAAGCCACTTTTCTTTATGCAAAGCAACTTAAATCTGACTTTGTATTTCTATAAGAATCTCACTCTACTATCAATGATGTTAGTTTTTGGCGATCTCAATGGGGAAATTCTATATGGTTATCTCATGGAACTGAGCGACCAGCTGGGGTATCAATCCTAAAAAACAGATATAATGGGGATGTTTTACATACAGAATGTGATTCTGCAGGTCATTACATATGTCAAGTCATAAAATATAATTGATTGATTGATTGATTGATTGGTAATTTATTTCAACATGTGAACAATATACAAGTACATTTAGAAAAGAAATGAGAGAAAAAAAATATACTATACAAATTACATACAAAAAAACATTCTGATTAATTTACATGTTGAAAGGGAGTGGGAAGAAGTATACACTTATTTAATCCCACCCCTGTCCCTTAATCCCACCCCTGTCCCTTAATGATTTAGTCTTAATTGTAACTAACATATACGGGTTTAACACGAAGCTAGAAAATGATCATTTATTTTTGGCGATTGAAAAAAAAAAATCTAGCTGGTTAAATAAATTTCCAAATGCAAAATTATTACTAGGTGGAGACTTTAACTGTATTATGGATGCTGAATTAGATAAATTTCCTCCAGGACATTCGAACAGAATTAATACCACATTGAAGGCTGTTATGGTACGCCTGAAACTTACAGACATTTGGAGATTCAAATATCCTCAGTCCAAAATGTTTACTTGGTGCAACAATTCTAACTTGAGACATTCAAGGATAGACTTTTGGTTAGTTTCAGAGAGCTTTGACAGCAATAGCATAGATGTAGGTGCTTGGCCTTCTCCAGCAACAGATCATAAAGCCATATATATTAAAATAAATCTAACTTCTCTATCTAATTCTTCTTTTGTTAAATTTACATACTGGAAACTCAACAGCTCATTATTACAAAAAGACGATGTGAAAAAGGAGCTTAAAGAACTGATCTCAAACTTTTGGTCTATAGCTCAAGAAGATTTAAAGTATGGAAATAATTGGGAATTATTAAAATTTGAAATTGGCAAATATTTAAGGAAGGTTGGCAGCCTTAATGCAAAATCCAAAAGATTAGAGGAAGAAAATATAATCTCTCAAATCACACAGTTATCTAATAAACAAATTGACACTTTAACTGAAGAGGATAAATTGAACCTTGCTAAATTACAAGATAAATTAGATCGTTTATACACAGACAAAGCAAAAGGAGCTTTTATCAGATCAAGATCTAAATGGCTTGAAGAAGGTGAGCGTAATTCCCATTATTTCTTCAGTTTATAAAAGAAACACTCAAGCATAAATAATATTAGCAAATTAATGATAAATGGGGTTATAACAGAGGATTACAGATTAATCTCTAAATATTGTAGTCATTTCTATAAGGAACTTTATAGCTCTACATTTTCTCAGGAAGCTGCAAATCATCTCTTAGAATCGCTGAATGTTAAATCTATAAGCCAAGAAGATTCTATATTATGTGATCAACCCATCTCATTAGAAGAAGTCAAAGATGCAGTTGGGCTATTGAAAAATAATAAATCTCCAGGTACGGATGGTCTTACTGGTGAATTATATAAAACTTTTTCTGAAGAGTTGTCTCCCTTTCTTCTTGAGGTATTTGCAGAAAGCATAGGAAACCAACAGCTTCCCACTAAGATGAATCAAGGTTTGACTACGCTGATTCCGGACCGATTGATAATTGGAGACCAATTAGCTTGCTAAATAATGATTATAAAGTATTTGCTCTAATTATAGCTAACAGACTTAAGATGGTTCTTGACTCTGTTATTGATGAAACACAATCTGGCTTTATGCCCAAAAGACACATAACTAACAATATCAGATTGGTTTTAGATATTCTGGATTATTCTGACCTCTTAAATTGCAATGGTTTCATATTATTTTTAGACTTCTACAAGGCCTTCGATACGGTGGAGCATGAATTTATATTATAATTATAATTATATTATATTTATATTAGCTCTGCCCACCCGGGGTAAGTCTTCTGACTTATCCCACTTTAATGAACGGTAGCCGCTAAAAGAGTAGTTACTGTCGCTGCCCTTTTTTTTTGTGTGTGTGTGTGTGTGTTTAGCGCGCTGGAGCGGAGAACACGAACAGGAAGGCGAGGACGTCGCTGGGTTTCCCCCTTCTGCACCGCTTGCCTGGATTTTTAATTTTTAGTGACTTTTATATTGTGGCGGACGCCACTGGATTTTTAATGTTGTGTTTTATTGATTTCTATTGTGTTGTTCCCTTGCCAGGGTTGTTTTAATTCATTTTACATTTTTAACTGTTTAAATATAATAAATTATATTTTAGACATACAGTTTTTAATTCGTGTGGATTCCCTTGGCTGCTCCACTGCTCTGTCCGTTTTGAGGAAGGTTTCCTCCTTTAATAACACTGTGCAAAAATCAACTTCCCTCCGTTACAAATACATATAATATTGGCCATATTATATTTACATTACCACAGTTAGATGGTTTTAGTCTCATGAACAACATTAGCTAATTGTTATTTACTAGCTAATCTTAAAATGACTGTTCAGTACAGAAATGAAGCCCAACAATCATGTTTTACAGTCCTGTGGTCTCAGCCTCAGATACTCAACTAATCAAAGTGATGTCATGACAAAAATGAATGACCAACAAAACATTTCTCCTTCATTTCTGTCAAACAAAGCTGTATGTAACATTTCTCGCGGTTAGTATCATGGTTGCTAGGCAACCTGAGCAGCACGACGACGGCTAGACCGTCCCATTTCACAAGCCTCTCACTTCCGCACTTCTCGTACTTATAGTACGCGTAGTGCACGTACTTCAAGCGTGCAGACCCTGAATTGGGACACAGCCATTGATTACAACAGTTTGTTTGGCCTGCTAAAATGGCGCCTCGCCAGCCACGCCCCCTCCCTTGACGTCACGCCGCAGTGCATTGTGGGATCGCAGCGCCATGTCAGTAGGCCAGAAAGCAAAACAAGCACACAGTGTTGGAGTGTTAGATTCGGGACTGCCAGAACCATGCTCAAAATCAGCGCAAAAGACAAAGGGCTGTATCGCGACCGATTGTGCCCAGACGCCAAGAGACGGTACTTTGAAAAAAAAATGCGTGCATCTTTGTTACGGGCGCCAACCACTGTGACCTCGTTGTGTGGACACAGAGAGACCTTGCTGTGATTCGCGTCTTCCCTGCTGTGGATTTCTGGAAACCGCGCTTAAAGCACGCACAAGACTTCTTTCGTAAAGTGTGCCTTCCTGAACTTGTTGGGAAATACTTCTCGAAACAACGTGCTGCTCTAAATAGCCTGTAATGTTTCATGTTGTGGTTAAAGATTGATGACAGCTGTGTGGTGCGATGTAAATAGTTTGCATTTCATTTTTATGTGATTGCTGTGTACATGTGAATAGATCTATAATAAAGAAAAACAAACAAATATACTATTCTTTTTTGTTTTTTAAAAACAACTTCACACAAAGTACAACTATTTACAATGTATTGTACATCCAAAAAAACAGCTTTAAGAATACTCAACAGGAGCAAGTGTCATTTGGCCCTGGTTTGACAACAACACTGGGGCACATATTAACAAAAACACAGCAAACCTTAACGATCTTATCAAGAAGTGTTGTGCCTTCAGCCTCACATGATAAGAGTAATCGGATTGGCATTGTAGTGTGTAACATTTTGAACTTGTTGCGCAAACCACCTATTACTCGCTCAACATGAATTCTCAGGTGGGCAATTGCTCTCGTTTGTTCAACGTCCCTTGCATCAAGTTGACAGTAGCCTTTTGTGAAAGCTGGAATCTTGACCTCGGCACACATCATTCCTACAGCATCTCTGATGTCAAAGCCTCTGTCAGCCAATACTACGTCCCCTGGTAACAGCTTTTGAAGAATGCCACATCTCTTTGTGATGTGTTTATCTGATGCACGACCTCCCCATCCCCTGGAAATGAAAGAAATAGCTCCATGGGGTGTAATCCTGATGAGGTATTTTATGGTGTGTGTACCCTTGTAATGAGAGTATGTTTGTGCGCGTGCCTTTAAATTAGATGGTCTTTCTGTTCGAATCTCAAAACAGTCAACAATGATGGCTACTCGTTTTCCAAAAGTTTCAGTAAACTGTGGAGGCATTGTCGCCTGCAGACAGTCGGTTTATTTCTGCTCTGCCCTGTTGACGGCACACACAATCCTTCGTCTGCCCTTCAGCTTCCATGACACTGTCACTCCCATCACCACTGTCCACATTTGCAGCTGGTACGTCAACCTCCACTTGTCCAACACAACTGCTGTCCACTGCCTCCATGACATGGTTATTTTGTTGTTGTTCTTCTGTCAGACCTTCATCGAACATCAAGCCTGTAAGATAAAAATAGTGCATAGACATAAGGTTAATGTACACCAATGATCCAATGACAGGTGTGTGATTCATCTTTAAGTTATGTGCGGATTAGTGTTCCATAAGAGCAATTTAGTTTTTGTTTTTAGAGGGGGGGGTGTTAACCTGCAATGAGTGCTCTTTTTCGCTTCTGTTGCATACGCCTTGCGTGCCGGTGTTCTGGGAATTTCTCCTACCCCGTAAACCGTCCTACCCGTTGTTCCTGAGCATGTGCGCGCATGCGCACAACACAAAAAGGGAAGCTAAGCGCATCCGGCTGTGATTTCACGCTACTCCGTTGTCATATTTGCAGGAGAATAGGTAAGTAGTAAGTATTAGTACTTTTTATTGACGTTGATACTTGATTTTTTAAGCCTTTGTGATTGTTTGTCAATATTAAAGTGAAGTCGCTATCTGCTTTCTGCACAAAACTGTCGAATTTGCAGATTTGGTGAAGTCTGCTGTCAAGTTACTGGACACGTGGTATTTGCACAACACTTTTGAGTCCGCAGCTTCGGTGTTTTAAGGCTGTTTCGGTAATGTCGTTATTTAATAAGTTAAATTATTTGCATTGTTAACTGCACATATTGAAGCTCATAAGAAAATGTTTACTGACATTCGTAAATATGGAGAAGTGGGAAGAGATTTACGCGTTCATTTCTGCGGGCTCCTACCCTTCAGGATATGACAAGGCTCAGAGGCAAAACCTCAGAAGATATGCCTCAAAATTCAAACAAAAGGGTCAGTAATTTATTGTTAATACTAACAACTCATATATGTGGTTAAATTAATTTCTAAATATATATTGTTTTACTGCAGATGTAGAACTCTTTGTTGGAACCAGAAGAGTAGTAAAAACCATGGATGATGCCAGGAAGATATTTCATGAGTTTCATTCATCTCCAATTGGAGGACACACTGGCACACACAAAACGCTAAATGCAGTGTGTTCCAGATTTTACTGGTTTGGTATGACAGTTGACATTAAAACATGGGTATGTATTAACTGTTTGTACTGTTGTTAAATAGCGTTTAAAATAAGCAAATTTTTTGATATCAGTTAAAAGAGAAACTGTACACTTGCAAAATAAAAATAAATATGGTTAATTAGTGATATTACAGTAATAACCTGTAGGCCTGGCAGAGATTTGAAGACACGCACACAAACTATTGTTGCTAAATAGTTTGTTCGTTAGAGAATATGTCATTAAGTGTTTTTGTTTTTTGTTTTTTACAAATGAGAATGTTGAACATTTACGTGAACTCCATAAATATTTTTACCTTAAAGATTCAGGAATGGGACCAGTGTCAAAAAGTTGGGAAACCACTGACTGCTGTGCTACCGTTGCAGTGTATTCAGGTAAATATTATGCCCCGTTTACCCATCAAACTATGCTTGTAGCTCATATTCATAAAGGCAGGAGGGTTTGCCAACTAATTTTAACCATCAATGTTAATGTGTACATTATACAAATTGTTATTCAAATTATTAATTTGTCCTTGATAGGTGTCTGAAGTGTGGGAACTTATTGGTATAGATCTTACTGGACCTCTTCCTAAAACTTCAAGCGGCTTCCAGTATATACTTACTGCAACTGACTACTTTTCAAAATGGGTTGAAGCTTTCCCATTAAAAACAAAATCTGCATCTGAGGTAGCCCAGCACTTGTGCTCCATTATATATAGACATGGCTGCCCCGAAAGGATTTTGTCAGATCAAGGCAGAGAGTTTGTGAATGAAGTAAGTGTTAAATAATTTTCAGTTACATTTTTTAACTTTACTTCACTGGGGTCAAAGATTTTTTTCTTGTGTGCTTGTATAAGAAGTATAATTCCTTATCTGTTGAAGCTCAACTCTGATCTTTGCAAGTTATTGCAAATTGAAAGAAGTGTCACAGCAGCATACCATCCACAGACCAATGGTCTAGATGAAAAGACCAATGACAACATAAAAAGGTATGCCTAATTTTTATCTAACAGTTTTTAATAACATTACTTATGTTATTCAAACTTAATTGTTACTTAATAATTTATTAATTTCTTTACTTCTAATTAAACTTTCATTACTGTCTTTACATATTTCTATGCCTGCATTTAGAGCCCTCTGAAAACTGGTGAATGACCAGCAGAATAACTGGGATCTGTATCTAGAGCCCACCCTGTTTTCACTTCGGTCAAAAGTACACACCACAACAAAATTCACACCTTTTTTTCTGATGTATGGAAGAGAGGCAGTATTTCCATCAGAAGTGCCTGCTGAAGTGCCGGTGAGTGTTTGTCAAATTCTTTCTATGTTAGAACTAAGAATTGAAACCATTTAAGAAAAAAACCCAGTAATGTCTTTATGAATATGATATCATCTTGTTTTAATCGCTAATATCTACAAAATTTTAGATTTCCAACATCATTCTGCCAGACGGCAAAAGGTACAGTGACTATGTACAGTCTGAAAGTGAAGCACAACATGCAGTTAAAGAAAATGCACAAGAAAACATTGCGAAGTCACAAGACAAGCAAAAGGTTGCATACGCCAAGCGGGCCCTGAAAAAGTGCAAAAATGTTGTGTACAATGTAGGGGATCAAATTCTGCTTCTAAATATGAGGAAACGTGGGCGAAAAGGAGGAAGACTTGAACCGGATTTTTCAGGTCCCTGCACAATTGATGACTTCAGTGGAAAATGTGTTAGTCTGAAAAACTTAATTTTCTGAAGATGAAAGGAAAGGAAGAGTCCCGAGTGGATTGGAAAATGGAGACTCTGCCACACAACAAGCAGATGGACTCCTTCAGTTGTGCAGTTTTAGTGTTGAAGGTATTTAATAAGCAATTGTATTTAATGTATTTAACTAGAATTAAGTTAATCAATTGCAATTACTGTAACATATTTTACAGTTTGCCGAACACTACCTTCTGAGTGGAGAGGTTACTAGGGTGCTGTCCACTCCAGAAGCCATTGGGCTGCACCGCACTGAAATTGCTTGCGAACTGCTAGAACATCGAAGTAAGTTGAGTCATGTGCTTTTGTATTGCAATAGCACTTTCAGTTTTGTTTAAAACTGTTAGGTTGAACGTCAGTGTGTTTCTAGGTAATGCTGATGACTACTGTGTCGTTTGTTCCATGCTGGAAGCCGATCCTGACTCCAGTATGATTGAAATGGTAAAACAAATAAACCACAAATGCAATATACAGTGGCTTGCAATAGTATTTGGCCCCCTTGAACTTTTCCACATTTTGTCACATTACAGCCACAAACACAAATCAATTTTAATTGGAATTCCACATGAAAGACCAGTACAAAGTGGTGTACACATGAGAAGTGGAACAACAATCATACATGATTCCAAACAATTTTTACAAATGAATAATTGAAAAGTGGGGTGTGCGTAATTATTCAGCCCCCTGAGTCAATACTTTGTAGAACCACCTTTATCTGCAATTACAGCTGCAAGTCTTTTAGGGTTTGTCTCTACCAGCTAGAGACTGGTAGAGACATTGGTCTTTCACGTGGAATTCCAATAAAATTGATTCATGTTTGTGAATGCAATCTGACAAAATGTGGAAAAGTTCACAGGGGCCGAATACTTTTGCAAGCCACTGTAGTAATTATTTTCTCATCAAATTCATAATGTTGGTTAGCACACTTACACACCCCCCCCCCCTTCTCCCTCTTCAGGTGCAGTGCGAGTTTTGTTCCAGATGGGCACATTTTGGATGTGCTCAATATGAGAGCAGCCTGGTCAAGTACCTGTGCGACAAATGTGCATAATTTGTACACCGTTTCTTTTTCAGTTCTTTCTCCCTGTGTTCTGTTGGATCTATAAATGTCAAATATATGTATCTGTAAATATATTCAGTAAATATATACTGTAACTATAATGGAGTGAATTCATTGTCAAAGTTTATATAGTCAGGTGTTCCAATCACTTCAATGGTGACAGCTGTATAACTTAAGCACCTTGGCATGCAGACTCCTTCTACAAACAAGTGCCAAACCATGCTACTGTTGTTATTATAAACTAGAAGCATAATTCTGACGGGAAGAATTACGTGCCAAAACATGCTACCTTTGTTAATAAGAGAAAGAAATATAATTATTATAGGGAAGAATTACGTGCCAAAACATGCTACCGTTGTTAATAAGAGCAAGAAATATAATTATTATAGGGAAGAATTACGTGCCAAAACATGCTACCGTTGTTATTATAAACTAGAAGCATAATTCTGACGGGAAGAATTACGTGCCAAAACATGCTACCTTTGTTATTATATATTATTATTGCTTCAGACATTGACCCCCAACACACCTTCCACCTCTCCCCCCTTCACCCTCCCCAATCCAGTCTCAACGACCACCCCCACCCTCCCCAATCCAGACTCAACGACCTCCACCAAACCTCTCACCCCCCTTTCCTGTCTACATCGCCTTCAACTGGTGCAGAACGCTGCCGCTCGCCTGTTGACCGGTTCAAAAAAAAGAGACCACATCACTCCGGTTCTCTGCTCTCTCCACTGGCTCCCAGTTGCCTTTAGGGTTGATTTTAAAATCTTATTGCTGGCTTTTAAGGTTTTAAATGGCACTGCACCTTCTTACCTGTCAGAACTCCTTAGTACTTATCGCCCCAGGAGATCTTTGAGGTCAGCCGACCTGATGCTTTTAGATGTTCCCAGGTATAAATTAAAGACAAAGGGAGAGAGGGCGTTTGCTGTGGCTGCACCCAGACTGTGGAACAGTTTACCTCCTCACGTCAGACTCTCCAAAAGCCTAGAAACTTTTAAAACCGCTCTTAAAACTCACCTCTTTTCATTGGCTTTTAGAAAGGTTTAATTTATTTGTTTTATATATTTTTATTTTATTTTTATCAGCGAGGTGTTATTACGAAATTGTGTTCTATTGTATTTTATCTGTATTTACTGTACAGCACTTTGGTCAGCCTTGGTTGTTTTTAAATGTGCTCTATAAATAAACTTGACTTGACTTGACTTTCCTCCTCCCTGAAACTCAGAATACACACTGAGGATGTGAGCCGACTATTCCAGAAACAGAAGCCCAGGAAAGCCCCCGGACCAGACGGCGTCTCACCCTCCTGCCTCAAAACCTGTGCTGAACAGCTGGCTCCCATCTTTACTCACAACTTCAACAGATCCCTGGAGCTGTGTGAAGTTCCCTCCTGCTTCAAACACTCCACCATCATCCCTGTTCCCAAGAAACCCACCATTAGGGCTGCTCGATTATGGCAAAAATGATAATCACGATTATTTTCACTGAAATTGAGATCACGATTATTTGACGATATTTATTTAACCCTTTAAGACCTACCATAAAACCAAGTCCACCAGAGCTTATATTATTTTTTTTACATGCTGTAGTGCCATTTGTGGGAGCATTTCAAGTTGCTATACATCAATACAACTGTTATAGCCCATATTTTAATAATATGTATGCATTAAGTCCATAGTAATTACATAAATTGCAAAAAAGTGCAATAAACTACAAAAAAAATTGAAAATCGCTTTTGTTTTGTTTACATATATTTCTACTTGGAGAAATTTAAGAGGCTTATCCCTCAAAACTTTAAATACAATAAAGTTGCAAAAAATAGTTTACAACAACAGGAAATTTATTTTGAGTGTCTTCATAGTTTTATTTTGGAGATACAGCAATTTTTATATACTGCAGGAAAAACAAAAAACAATCCTATGATGCAGATTTGCAAAGAAAACAGCATGTGCATCATTTCACTGTGGGAAGTGTTACGAACAGCTGATAGGAACGGCGAAGCGTGTTTCTGGAATATTATGTTTTTGTTCCTGCAAGCGCTTTTTATGCAATTTTTGCAAAGCTATATGTGGAACGAAACCGTGACCGAGGACAAGCTGATGGCATCAGATGTAAGTACAACTCCTCCGGTTTCATATGCAAAACAAATTATTGCGCTAGCTTACACGGTCCAGGTTCTACAGGGATTTAAAAATAGTTACGCAAAACGGAGCGTGCTGCTCTGACCGGCTTTAAAGGGTTAACAATGACTTTAAAAAAATAATATAAAATAGTGTGCAACACCACTGAAGTTTTTTTTTTTTTAAACTCTCTTTTCAACCAACGGCAGTCACTCTCCAAATAACTTCTGCTTAGCTTTCCGAGCTTCCCTCGGGTCCTCTTAATCAGCGGTCTCCAACCTTTTTTGCGCCACGGACCGGTTTATGCCCGACAATATTTTCACGGACCGGCCTTTAAGGTGTCGCGGATAAATTAGGGAGGGGCTAATAATCGGCTCAGTCATTTTTAATGATCGTTGAAAGCCCAGATCGTAATCGTGATTAAAATTCGATTAATTGAGCAGCCCTACCCACCATCACAGGACTTGAATGACTACAGACCTGTCGCCTTGACGTCTGTGGTCATAAAATCCTTCGAACGACTGGTGTTAGCCCATCTGAAAGACATTACAGGCCACCAGCTGGACCCTCTGCAGTTTGCCTACCGGGCAAACAGGTCGGTGGATGATGCAGTGAACATGGGGCTGCATTACATCCTGCAACACCTTGACCACCCGGGAACTTATGCCAGGGTCCTGTTTGTGGACTTTAGTTCAGCTTTTAACACCATTGTGCCTGAACTTCTTTCCTCCAAACTCTCCCAGCTCAGCGTGTCACCAGCTACCTGTCAGTGGATCACCAGCTTCCTGACAGACAGAAAGCAACAAGTGAGGCTGGGGGAGATCACCTCTGAAACCCGGTCCCTCAGTATTGGTGCCCCTCAAGGATGTGTCCTCTCACCACTACTGTTCTCCCTCTACACTAACGACTGCACCTCCAAGAACTCGGCTGTCAAACTCCTAAAGTTTGCATATGACACCACTGTCATTGGCCTCATTCAAGATGGTGATGAGTCTGCATACCGGCAGGAAGTTGAGCGGCTGGTAATCTGGTGCAGTCAGCACAATCTGGAGCTGAACACTCTTAAGACTGTAGAGATGACAGTGGACTTCAGGAGACATCCCTCAACTCTGCTCCCCCTCACCATATCAGACAGCCCTGTGTCGACTGTGAAGACCTTCAAGTTCCTGGGTACAACCATCTCCCAGGACCTGAAGTGGGAGACCAACATCAACGCCATCCTCAAAAAGACCCAGCAGAGGATGTACTTCCTGAGACAACTGGGGAAGTACAGGAGCTGCTGATCCAGTTCTACACTGCGGTCATTGAGTCTGTCCTGTGCTCCTCCATCACAGTCTGGTATGGAGCAGCCACTAAACAGGACAGGAGCAGACTGCAGCGGACTGTACGGGCAGCAGAAAGGATCATCGGCACCCCCCTGCCCTCCATCCAGGATCTGTACCTCTCAAGAACCAGGAAATGGGCAGGGAAAATCATCACAGACCCCTCACACCCTGGACACAGACTTTTTGATCTGCTGCCCTCTGGCAGACAGTACAGAAGCCTGCAGACCAGGACCACCCGACACAGGAACAGTTTCTTTCCCCTCGCCATCTCCCTTCTTAACAGTTGACCTGTCACACTGCTCCCACTGCCAGACTGCAGCTGCACCTTATGTACATTTTGTAGTATTCATTCCACCTCATTCATTTCTGTATTTTATGTATATAAGTTTAGATCCGTTATTTATAGTTGGTTTACACAGCTTTGTGTATGTATGTGTAATGTGTATATATAGACGTGTGTGTGTGTGTGTGTGTGTGTGTGTGTGTGTGTGTGTGTGTGTGTGTGTGTGAGAGAGTGATTTACATTGCTGTGCTTGAGAGCCACCATCTACCGGAACCAAATTCCCTGTATGTGTCTGCACATATACTTGGCCAATAAACACGATTCTGATTCTGATAACTAGAAGCATACTCTGACAGGAAGAATTGTGTGCCAAAACATGCTACCTTTGTGAATGTGACCTACAAGCACACTTTAGTGGGTAAAAAGAAGTGTCAAACCGTACTGGCTTTATGAATATCAGCTACAAACATACTCTGATGGGCAAAGTTAAGTGGCAAACCGTCATACCTACTTAAATTTTTGCTGGAATTATTGTTTGGCAGCAGAAATGTGCATAAATTACAGCAGCAGCATCACACATTAGCATGTTTTATCTCATTATCTATGACTGCAGCGCATTGGGAAAAAAAACAAACACTAAAAGCCTTTTAATCCGGTTGTTCAGTGATGACGCGACGAATCCTACTTCCGGGTCTAAAGTAGTCTGCGTTTAATATGGCTTTTGTGCTGTTAACATGTTTAATGTTATGTATTTTCTTCTATTTGATCTCAAAAAGCTCCTAAAACAGTCAGTGATCCCTGTTGACCTCCCTCGGCTTTTATTACCGCTAATCATTTATTTAAGCTCAGTTTTTAAAACCTTAGGATGTAACTACAGCCCAGCCCATGCAGCAGTATATGAATGACTAACCTCGTATTGTGGATGGATTATCTCAGTTGTTCAGCTGGCTGAAGTTTGGTCCTTTTACAGCATCCTGCCATTCTTATTTCTGTTAATGAAGAGACAATAATGATTTGGGGCATCAAAACCACTCTGGCAGCCTCTAAGTTAGTTGGTTACCATTCATGTTTCAGTGAAAGCTGAGTCACATCCGTCCTGCAAATTCAACTCTGAATTACTTTTTTTTAAAAATGTCATCCTGCCATATTTGTTCCTGACCACTGAGAACACTCACGTTAATTTTTATCGAGTGGAAAAAAAGTTAGCTTGTTTATATTATGCTAACATAGCTGTGTCGCTAGCGGTCACATAGCACATCATTATATACCAGCTAGCCCAACTTCAGTAACCCTACAAACGTCACTGCTGTTTAGTTTTCTGTCTTCATTTATGCTGGAAGTGATAGCACAGCTGTACGTTTTAATTTGTTTCCAAAACCCGCAGTCAGGACATGCTATATTGTATTTAGATAGAAGCTAGCGAGCTAACTCCCTGCTAACTTCTAACTCCGTTAAATGTCATAAATTCCGTTTTCATGGATGCCTGGATGTTAAACTCAATTGTTACACTTGGTAGAGCAAAACGCTGATCATTTTATTAAAGATGAAAGACTTTAGACAGTTTTTCAACTCTCAGTAATGCCATAGTGATCGTTTGATATATGGACCTGCAGCGGAGTTTAGACCCAGACACGGCTAGTGACGTCAGACTGAACAATCGGATAGTGATATGAATTAATTTAGAACTCACCGGAGAGAAAATGCCGCGAGCAAACCAACAAAAAGCTGGGGATTGCACGGAACTCGATATCCGCTCGTCTCACTGCTGCAATACATGCCTGGCGTCTTTGTTTGGTGATATCGGATACATGGGATCCCTCAGGTTGCCGCCAGGATGGAAAACGATGAAAAGATAGCCCATTATCCAGTTTCTTGCCTTCACGATCGTGAGATCTAACGTTGCAACCAACTACACAACACATACGAACCGTAGCTGCAGCTGTATCCTTAGTCTGGCCTACTGTCATGGTGGCGGGGGGCGTGGCCCGCCCCTGTGACATCACGCTCCAAAGCTTACAGGATGATGGCCTCACATATATTTAGAATCTTACAACAAATTTGGTCCTTTGATGCTTTGATCCGTTGATCCGCAAAAGTCTATAAATAGGGGTGAAAAGCAATGAATTTTAGTTCATTAGTTGCAGCATTTATGTTAGCAGAATTGAAACGTTCACCAAAGAAGTATTTTGAAACACCTGGATCCTTTTTGGAGTAGCTGTTTACAGACTCCAACATGTCTCAGAAGAAACAACCCTACAGATTTCGAAGGTACGTTTTCTTTCTTTTTTCCTGTTTTTAGGTTGTTCACTGACAGAAAAAGAATCACACAAGCTCACCTCTAGACAGCTGCCGTCTCCTGTAATCCTGCATGGTTTGAAGCAACGTTTTCTTTCTTATTTCTTTCTTATATTTATAATTATTTATATATTTTCATGTAGGTAATGTCCTCAAGTTCTGTATAACCACTTTTTCCTCTCTCTGTGTTTGTTTCTCGTCTGTTGTTGTGTGTGTTTGTGTGTATTTGTCTCTTTCAAACAGGTGCCGGTCCTCACCTCTGCAGTGCTGCCGTCTCCTGTAGCGTTGCATGGTTGTAAGCTAAGTTTCCTTTCCTTTTTCTGTTCTCTTAGTTTTTGTTCTCAGGTTTGAAGTGTCTGTGTTGTGCAGCTGGTCTGGTCTGTCTCTAGACAGTTCAGGCTGCACCCACCAGCAAATGGTGGAGGCTCACAGCGACATACTCAACACACAAGTTTCTGAACTCTGCATGAGGGTTTTTCCGACGAAGTGAGGGCCGTGAGGCACAGCTCCCCGTCCCCCGGTGACCCTGCTAGGTCCACCTTCTTAGGGAAACCCTCTGCAGAGGAGCCGACAGAGCCAGGAACTTGTGAGTTGTGTTTGTCCACTCAGGCATCATTCATGCTTGTTCTGTAGGCAGTTCCTGTCAGAAGGAGGAGGCACAGCAGGAGCGTCGGGGGGCGGAAGACGGTGCCTCAGTGCCTCTCTCCTTCTGACATTGTTAAACAACAAATTTATAATTATTTCTATATTTACATGTAGGTAATGTCCTCAAGTTCTGTATAACCACTTTTTCCTCTCTCTGTGTTTGATTCTCGTCTGTTGTTGTGTGTGTTTGTGTGTATTTGTCTCTTTCAAACAGGTGCCGGTCCTCATCTCTGCAGTGCTGCCGTCTCCTGTAGCGCTGCATGGTTGTAAGCTAAGTTTCCTTTCCTTTTTCTGTTCTCTTAGTTTTTGTCCTCAGGTTTGAAGTGTCTGTGTTGTGCAGCTGGTCTGGTCTGTCTCTAGACAGTTCAGGCTGCACCCACCAGTAAATGGTGGAGGCTCACAGCGACATACTCAACACACAAGTTTCTGAACTCTGCATGAGGGTTTCTCCGACGAAGTGAGGGCCGTGAGGCACAGCTCCCCGTCCCCCGGTGACCCTGCTAGGTCCACCTTCTTAGGGAAACCCTCTGCAGAGGAGCCGACAGAGCCAGGAACTTGTGAGTTGTGTTTGTCCACTCAGGCATCATTCATGCTTGTTCTGTAGGGAGTTCCTGTCAGAAGGAGGAAGCACAGCAGGAGCGTCGGGGGGCGGAAGACGGTGCCTCAGTGCCTCTCTCCTTCTGACATTGTTAAACAACAAATTTATAATTATTTCTATATTTACATGTAGGTAATGTCCTCAAGTTCTGTATAACCACTTTTTCCTCTCTCTGTGTTTGTTTCTCGTCTGTTGTTGTGTGTGTTTGTGTGTATTTGTCTCTTTCAAACAGGTGCCGGTCCTCATCTCTGCAGTGCTGCCGTCTCCTGTAGCGCTGCATGGTTGTAAGCTAAGTTTCCTTTCCTTTTTCTGTTCTCTTAGTTTTTGTCCTCAGGTTTGAAGTGTCTGTGTTGTGCAGCTGGTCTGGTCTGTCTCTAGACAGTTCAGGCTGCACCCACCAGTAAATGGTGGAGGCTCACAGCGACATACTCAACACACAAGTTTCTGAACTCTGCATGAGGGTTTCTCCGACGAAGTGAGGGCCGTGAGGCACAGCTCCCCGTCCCCCGGTGACCCTGCTAGGTCCACCTTCTTAGGGAAACCCTCTGCAGAGGAGCCGACAGAGCCAGGAACTTGTGAGTTGTGTTTGTCCACTCAGGCATCATTCATGCTTGTTCTGTAGGCAGTTCCTGTCAGAAGGAGGAGGCACAGCAGGAGCGTCGGGGGGCGGAAGACGGTGCCTCAGTGCCTCTCTCCTTCTGACATTGTTAAACAACAAATTTATAATTATTTCTATATTTACATGTAGGTAATGTCCTCAAGTTCTGTATAACCACTTTTTCCTCTCTCTGTGTTTGTTTCTCGTCTGTTGTTGTGTGTGTTTGTGTGTATTTGTCTCTTTCAAACAGGTGCCGGTCCTCATCTCTGCAGTGCTGCCGTCTCCTGTAGCGCTGCATGGTTGTAAGCTAAGTTTCCTTTCCTTTTTCTGTTCTCTTAGTTTTTGTCCTCAGGTTTGAAGTGTCTGTGTTGTGCAGCTGGTCTGGTCTGTCTCTAGACAGTTCAGGCTGCACCCACCAGTAAATGGTGGAGGCTCACAGCGACATACTCAACACACAAGTTTCTGAACTCTGCATGAGGGTTTCTCCGACGAAGTGAGGGCCGTGAGGCACAGCTCCCCGTCCCCCGGTGACCCTGCTAGGTCCACCTTCTTAGGGAAACCCTCTGCAGAGGAGCCGACAGAGCCAGGAACTTGTGAGTTGTGTTTGTCCACTCAGGCATCATTCATGCTTGTTCTGTAGGCAGTTCCTGTCAGAAGGAGGAGGCACAGCAGGAGCGTCGGGGGGCGGAAGACGGTGCCTCAGTGCCTCTCTCCTTCTGACATTGTTAAACAACAAATTTATAATTATTTCTATATTTACATGTAGGTAATGTCCTCAAGTTCTGTATAACCACTTTTTCCTCTCTCTGTGTTTGTTTCTCGTCTGTTGTTGTGTGTGTTTGTGTGTATTTGTCTCTTTCAAACAGGTGCCGGTCCTCATCTCTGCAGTGCTGCCGTCTCCTGTAGCGCTGCATGGTTGTAAGCTAAGTTTCCTTTATTTTTCTGTTCTCTTAGTTTTTGTCCTCAGGTTTGAAGTGTCTGTGTTGTGCAGCTGGTCTGGTCTGTCTCTAGACAGTTCAGGCTGCACCCACCAGTAAATGGTGGAGGCTCACAGCGACATACTCAACACACAAGTTTCTGAACTCTGCATGAGGGTTTCTCCGACGAAGTGAGGGCCGTGAGGCACAGCTCCCCGTCCCCCGGTGACCCTGCTAGGTCCACCTTCTTAGGGAAACCCTCTGCAGAGGAGCCGACAGAGCCAGGAACTTGTGAGTTGTGTTTGTCCACTCAGGCATCATTCATGCTTGTTCTGTAGGCAGTTCCTGTCAGAAGGAGGAGGCACAGCAGGAGCGTCGGGGGGCGGAAGACGGTGCCTCAGTGCCTCTCTCCTTCTGACATTGTTAAACAACAAATTTATAATTATTTCTATATTTACATGTAGGTAATGTCCTCAAGTTCTGTATAACCACTTTTTCCTCTCTCTGTGTTTGTTTCTCGTCTGTTGTTGTGTGTGTTTGTGTGTATTTGTCTCTTTCAAACAGGTGCCGGTCCTCATCTCTGCAGTGCTGCCGTCTCCTGTAGCGCTGCATGGTTGTAAGCTAAGTTTCCTTTCCTTTTTCTGTTCTCTTAGTTTTTGTCCTCAGGTTTGAAGTGTCTGTGTTGTGCAGCTGGTCTGGTCTGTCTCTAGACAGTTCAGGCTGCACCCACCAGTAAATGGTGGAGGCTCACAGCGACATACTCAACACACAAGTTTCTGAACTCTGCATGAGGGTTTCTCCGACGAAGTGAGGGCCGTGAGGCACAGCTCCCCGTCCCCCGGTGACCCTGCTAGGTCCACCTTCTTAGGGAAACCCTCTGCAGAGGAGCCGACAGAGCCAGGAACTTGTGAGTTGTGTTTGTCCACTCAGGCATCATTCATGCTTGTTCTGTAGGCAGTTCCTGTCAGAAGGAGGAGGCACAGCAGGAGCGTCGGGGGGCGGAAGACGGTGCCTCAGTGCCTCTCTCCTTCTGACATTGTTAAACAACAAATTTATAATTATTTATACATTTACATGTAGGTAATGTCCTCAAGTTCTGTATAACCACTTTTTCCTCTCTCTGTGTTTGTTTCTCGTCTGTTGTTGTGTGTGTTTGTGTGTATTTGTCTCTTTCAAACAGGTGCCGGTCCTCATCTCTGCAGTGCTGCCGTCTCCTGTAGCGCTGCATGGTTGTAAGCTAAGTTTCCTTTATTTTTCTGTTCTCTTAGTTTTTGTCCTCAGGTTTGAAGTGTCTGTGTTGTGCAGCTGGTCTGGTCTGTCTCTAGACAGTTCAGGCTGCACCCACCAGTAAATGGTGGAGGCTCACAGCGACATACTCAACACACAAGTTTCTGAACTCTGCATGAGGGTTTTTCCGACGAAGTGAGGGCCGTGAGGCACAGCTCCCCGTCCCCCGGTGACCCTGCTAGGTCCACCTTCTTAGGGAAACCCTCTGCAGAGGAGCCGACAGAGCCAGGAACTTGTGAGTTGTGTTTGTCCACTCAGGCATCATTCATGCTTGTTCTGTAGGCAGTTCCTGTCAGAAGGAGGAGGCACAGCAGGAGCGTCGGGGGGCGGAAGACGGTGCCTCAGTGCCTCTCTCCTTCTGACATTGTTAAACAACAAATTTATAATTATTTCTATATTTACATGTAGGTAATGTCCTCAAGTTCTGTATAACCACTTTTTCCTCTCTCTGTGTTTGTTTCTCGTCTGTTGTTGTGTGTGTTTGTGTGTATTTGTCTCTTTCAAACAGGTGCCGGTCCTCATCTCTGCAGTGCTGCCGTCTCCTGTAGCGCTGCATGGTTGTAAGCTAAGTTTCCTTTCCTTTTTCTGTTCTCTTAGTTTTTGTCCTCAGGTTTGAAGTGTCTGTGTTGTGCAGCTGGTCTGGTCTGTCTCTAGACAGTTCAGGCTGCACCCACCAGTAAATGGTGGAGGCTCACAGCGACATACTCAACACACAAGTTTCTGAACTCTGCATGAGGGTTTCTCCGACGAAGTGAGGGCCGTGAGGCACAGCTCCCCGTCCCCCGGTGACCCTGCTAGGTCCACCTTCTTAGGGAAACCCTCTGCAGAGGAGCCGACAGAGCCAGGAACTTGTGAGTTGTGTTTGTCCACTCAGGCATCATTCATGCTTGTTCTGTAGGCAGTTCCTGTCAGAAGGAGGAGGCACAGCAGGAGCGTCGGGGGGCGGAAGACGGTGCCTCAGTGCCTCTCTCCTTCTGACATTGTTAAACAACAAATTTATAATTATTTCTATATTTACATGTAGGTAATGTCCTCAAGTTCTGTATAACCACTTTTTCCTCTCTCTGTGTTTGTTTCTCGTCTGTTGTTGTGTGTGTTTGTGTGTATTTGTCTCTTTCAAACAGGTGCCGGTCCTCATCTCTGCAGTGCTGCCGTCTCCTGTAGCGCTGCATGGTTGTAAGCTAAGTTTCCTTTCCTTTTTCTGTTCTCTTAGTTTTTGTCCTCAGGTTTGAAGTGTCTGTGTTGTGCAGCTGGTCTGGTCTGTCTCTAGACAGTTCAGGCTGCACCCACCAGTAAATGGTGGAGGCTCACAGCGACATACTCAACACACAAGTTTCTGAACTCTGCATGAGGGTTTCTCCGACGAAGTGAGGGCCGTGAGGCACAGCTCCCCGTCCCCCGGTGACCCTGCTAGGTCCACCTTCTTAGGGAAACCCTCTGCAGAGGAGCCGACAGAGCCAGGAACTTGTGAGTTGTGTTTGTCCACTCAGGCATCATTCATGCTTGTTCTGTAGGCAGTTCCTGTCAGAAGGAGGAGGCACAGCAGGAGCGTCGGGGGGCGGAAGACGGTGCCTCAGTGCCTCTCTCCTTCTGACATTGTTAAACAACAAATTTATAATTATTTCTATATTTACATGTAGGTAATGTCCTCAAGTTCTGTATAACCACTTTTTCCTCTCTCTGTGTTTGTTTCTCGTCTGTTGTTGTGTGTGTTTGTGTGTATTTGTCTCTTTCAAACAGGTGCCGGTCCTCACCTCTGCAGTGCTGCCGTCTCCTGTAGCGCTGCATGGTTGTAAGCTAAGTTTCCTTTATTTTTCTGTTCTCTTAGTTTTTGTCCTCAGGTTTGAAGTGTCTGTGTTGTGCAGCTGGTCTGGTCTGTCTCTAGACAGTTCAGGCTGCACCCACCAGTAAATGGTGGAGGCTCACAGCGACATACTCAACACACAAGTTTCTGAACTCTGCATGAGGGTTTCTCCGACGAAGTGAGGGCCGTGAGGCACAGCTCCCCGTCCCCCGGTGACCCTGCTAGGTCCACCTTCTTAGGGAAACCCTCTGCAGAGGAGCCGACAGAGCCAGGAACTTGTGAGTTGTGTTTGTCCACTCAGGCATCATTCATGCTTGTTCTGTAGGCAGTTCCTGTCAGAAGGAGGAAGCACAGCAGGAGCGTCGGGGGGCGGAAGACGGTGCCTCAGTGCCTCTCTCCTTCTGACATTGTTAAACAACAAATTTATAATTATTTATATATTTACATGTAGGTAATGTCCTCAAGTTCTGTATAAC
Organism: Diplotaxodon limnothrissa; assembly: GCF_057381915.1. Taxonomy (NCBI): domain Eukaryota; kingdom Metazoa; phylum Chordata; class Actinopteri; order Cichliformes; family Cichlidae; genus Diplotaxodon; species Diplotaxodon limnothrissa. The sequence goes on from NC_140596.1 coordinate 21,017,870, forward strand.
CACTTTTTCCTCTCTCTGTGTTTGTTTCTCATCTGTTGTTGTGTGTGTTTGTGTGTATTTGTCTCTTTCAAACAGGTGCCGGTCCTCATCTCTGCAGTGCTGCCGTCTCCTGTAGCGCTGCATGGTTGTAAGCTAAGTTTCCTTTATTTTTCTGTTCTCTTAGTTTTTGTCCTCAGGTTTGAAGTGTCTGTGTTGTGCAGCTGGTCTGGTCTGTCTCTAGACAGTTCAGGCTGCACCCACCAGTAAATGGTGGAGGCTCACAGCGACATACTCAACACACAAGTTTCTGAACTCTGCATGAGGGTTTCTCCGACGAAGTGAGGGCCGTGAGGCACAGCTCCCCGTCCCCCGGTGACCCTGCTAGGTCCACCTTCTTAGGGAAACCCTCTGCAGAGGAGCCGACAGAGCCAGGAACTTGTGAGTTGTGTGTGTCCACTCAGGCATCATTCATGCTTGTTCTGTAGGCAGTTCCTGTCAGAAGGAGGAGGCACAGCAGGAGCGTCGGGGGGCGGAAGACGGTGCCTCAGTGCCTCTCTCCTTCTGACATTGTTAAACAACAAATTTATAATTATTTCTATATTTACATGTAGGTAATGTCCTCAAGTTCTGTATAACCACTTTTTCCTCTCTCTGTGTTTGTTTCTCGTCTGTTGTTGTGTGTGTTTGTGTGTATTTGTCTCTTTCAAACAGGTGCCGGTCCTCACCTCTGCAGTGCTGCCGTCTCCTGTAGCGCTGCATGGTTGTAAGCTAAGTTTCCTTTATTTTTCTGTTCTCTTAGTTTTTGTCCTCAGGTTTGAAGTGTCTGTGTTGTGCAGCTGGTCTGGTCTGTCTCTAGACAGTTCAGGCTGCACCCACCAGTAAATGGTGGAGGCTCACAGCGACATACTCAACACACAAGTTTCTGAACTCTGCATGAGGGTTTCTCCGACGAAGTGAGGGCCGTGAGGCACAGCTCCCCGTCCCCCGGTGACCCTGCTAGGTCCACCTTCTTAGGGAAACCCTCTGCAGAGGAGCCGACAGAGCCAGGAACTTGTGAGTTGTGTTTGTCCACTCAGGCATCATTCATGCTTGTTCTGTAGGCAGTTCCTGTCAGAAGGAGGAGGCACAGCAGGAGCGTCGGGGGGCGGAAGACGGTGCCTCAGTGCCTCTCTCCTTCTGACATTGTTAAAGAAAACACAACAGATTTATAATTATTTATACATTTACATGTAGGTAATGTCCTCAAGTTCTGTATAACCACTTTTTCCTCTCTCTGTGTTTGTTTCTCGTCTGTTGTTGTGTGTGTTTGTGTGTATTTGTCTCTTTCAAACAGGTGCCGGTCCTCACCTCTGCAGTGCTGCCGTCTCCTGTAGCGCTGCATGGTTGTAAGCTAAGTTTCCTTTATTTTTCTGTTCTCTTAGTTTTTGTCCTCAGGTTTGAAGTGTCTGTGTTGTGCAGCTGGTCTGGTCTGTCTCTAGACAGTTCAGGCTGCACCCACCAGTAAATGGTGGAGGCTCACAGCGACATACTCAACACACAAGTTTCTGAACTCTGCATGAGGGTTTTTCCGACGAAGTGAGGGCCGTGAGGCACAGCTCCCCGTCCCCCGGTGACCCTGCTAGGTCCACCTTCTTAGGGAAACCCTCTGCAGAGGAGCCGACAGAGCCAGGAACTTGTGAGTTGTGTTTGTCCACTCAGGCATCATTCATGCTTGTTCTGTAGGCAGTTCCTGTCAGAAGGAGGAGGAAGCACAGCAGGAGCGTCGGGGGGCGGAAGACGGTGCCTCAGTGCCTCTCTCCTTCTGACATTGTTAAACAACAAATTTATAATTATTTCTATATTTACATGTAGGTAATGTCCTCAAGTTCTGTATAACCACTTTTTCCTCTCTCTGTGTTTGTTTCTTGTCTGTTGTTGTGTGTGTTTGTGTGTATTTGTCTCTTTCAAACAGGTGCCGGTCCTCATCTCTGCAGTGCTGCCGTCTCCTGTAGCGCTGCATGGTTGTAAGCTAAGTTTCCTTTCCTTTTTCTGTTCTCTTAGTTTTTGTCCTCAGGTTTGAAGTGTCTGTGTTGTGCAGCTGGTCTGGTCTGTCTCTAGACAGTTCAGGCTGCACCCACCAGCAAATGGTGGAGGCTCACAGCGACATACTCAACACACAAGTTTCTGAACTCTGCATGAGGGTTTCTCCGACGAAGTGAGGGCCGTGAGGCACAGCTCCCCGTCCCCCGGTGACCCTGCTAGGTCCACCTTCTTAGGGAAACCCTCTGCAGAGGAGCCGACAGAGCCAGGAACTTGTGAGTTGTGTTTGTCCACTCAGGCATCATTCATGCTTGTTCTGTAGGCAGTTCCTGTCAGAAGGAGGAAGCACAGCAGGAGCGTCGGGGGGCGGAAGACGGTGCCTCAGTGCCTCTCTCCTTCTGACATTGTTAAACAACAAATTTATAATTATTTATATATTTACATGTAGGTAATGTCCTCAAGTTCTGTATAACCACTTTTTCCTCTCTCTGTGTTTGTTTCTCATCTGTTGTTGTGTGTGTTTGTGTGTATTTGTCTCTTTCAAACAGGTGCCGGTCCTCATCTCTGCAGTGCTGCCGTCTCCTGTAGCGCTGCATGGTTGTAAGCTAAGTTTCCTTTATTTTTCTGTTCTCTTAGTTTTTGTCCTCAGGTTTGAAGTGTCTGTGTTGTGCAGCTGGTCTGGTCTGTCTCTAGACAGTTCAGGCTGCACCCACCAGTAAATGGTGGAGGCTCACAGCGACATACTCAACACACAAGTTTCTGAACTCTGCATGAGGGTTTCTCCGACGAAGTGAGGGCCGTGAGGCACAGCTCCCCGTCCCCCGGTGACCCTGCTAGGTCCACCTTCTTAGGGAAACCCTCTGCAGAGGAGCCGACAGAGCCAGGAACTTGTGAGTTGTGTGTGTCCACTCAGGCATCATTCATGCTTGTTCTGTAGGCAGTTCCTGTCAGAAGGAGGAGGCACAGCAGGAGCGTCGGGGGGCGGAAGACGGTGCCTCAGTGCCTCTCTCCTTCTGACATTGTTAAACAACAAATTTATAATTATTTATATATTTACATGTAGGTAATGTCCTCAAGTTCTGTATAACCACTTTTTCCTCTCTCTGTGTTTGTTTCTCGTCTGTTGTTGTGTGTGTTTGTGTGTATTTGTCTCTTTCAAACAGGTGCCGGTCCTCACCTCTGCAGTGCTGCCGTCTCCTGTAGCGCTGCATGGTTGTAAGCTAAGTTTCCTTTATTTTTCTGTTCTCTTAGTTTTTGTCCTCAGGTTTGAAGTGTCTGTGTTGTGCAGCTGGTCTGGTCTGTCTCTAGACAGTTCAGGCTGCACCCACCAGTAAATGGTGGAGGCTCACAGCGACATACTCAACACACAAGTTTCTGAACTCTGCATGAGGGTTTCTCCGACGAAGTGAGGGCCGTGAGGCACAGCTCCCCGTCCCCCGGTGACCCTGCTAGGTCCACCTTCTTAGGGAAACCCTCTGCAGAGGAGCCGACAGAGCCAGGAACTTGTGAGTTGTGTTTGTCCACTCAGGCATCATTCATGCTTGTTCTGTAGGCAGTTCCTGTCAGAAGGAGGAGGCACAGCAGGAGCGTCGGGGGGCGGAAGACGGTGCCTCAGTGCCTCTCTCCTTCTGACATTGTTAAAGAAAACACAACAGATTTATAATTATTTATACATTTACATGTAGGTAATGTCCTCAAGTTCTGTATAACCACTTTTTCCTCTCTCTGTGTTTGTTTCTCGTCTGTTGTTGTGTGTGTTTGTGTGTATTTGTCTCTTTCAAACAGGTGCCGGTCCTCACCTCTGCAGTGCTGCCGTCTCCTGTAGCGCTGCATGGTTGTAAGCTAAGTTTCCTTTATTTTTCTGTTCTCTTAGTTTTTGTCCTCAGGTTTGAAGTGTCTGTGTTGTGCAGCTGGTCTGGTCTGTCTCTAGACAGTTCAGGCTGCACCCACCAGTAAATGGTGGAGGCTCACAGCGACATACTCAACACACAAGTTTCTGAACTCTGCATGAGGGTTTTTCCGACGAAGTGAGGGCCGTGAGGCACAGCTCCCCGTCCCCCGGTGACCCTGCTAGGTCCACCTTCTTAGGGAAACCCTCTGCAGAGGAGCCGACAGAGCCAGGAACTTGTGAGTTGTGTTTGTCCACTCAGGCATCATTCATGCTTGTTCTGTAGGCAGTTCCTGTCAGAAGGAGGAGGAAGCACAGCAGGAGCGTCGGGGGGCGGAAGACGGTGCCTCAGTGCCTCTCTCCTTCTGACATTGTTAAACAACAAATTTATAATTATTTCTATATTTACATGTAGGTAATGTCCTCAAGTTCTGTATAACCACTTTTTCCTCTCTCTGTGTTTGTTTCTTGTCTGTTGTTGTGTGTGTTTGTGTGTATTTGTCTCTTTCAAACAGGTGCCGGTCCTCATCTCTGCAGTGCTGCCGTCTCCTGTAGCGCTGCATGGTTGTAAGCTAAGTTTCCTTTCCTTTTTCTGTTCTCTTAGTTTTTGTTCTCAGGTTTGAAGTGTCTGTGTTGTGCAGCTGGTCTGGTCTGTCTCTAGACAGTTCAGGCTGCACCCACCAGCAAATGGTGGAGGCTCACAGCGACATACTCAACACACAAGTTTCTGAACTCTGCATGAGGGTTTTTCCGACGAAGTGAGGGCCGTGAGGCACAGCTCCCCGTCCCCCGGTGACCCTGCTAGGTCCACCTTCTTAGGGAAACCCTCTGCAGAGGAGCCGACAGAGCCAGGAACTTGTGAGTTGTGTTTGTCCACTCAGGCATCATTCATGCTTGTTCTGTAGGCAGTTCCTGTCAGAAGGAGGAGGAAGCACAGCAGGAGCGTCGGGGGGCGGAAGACGGTGCCTCAGTGCCTCTCTCCTTCTGACATTGTTAAACAACAAATTTATAATTATTTCTATATTTACATGTAGGTAATGTCCTCAAGTTCTGTATAACCACTTTTTCCTCTCTCTGTGTTTGTTTCTCGTCTGTTGTTGTGTGTGTTTGTGTGTATTTGTCTCTTTCAAACAGGTGCCGGTCCTCACCTCTGCAGTGCTGCCGTCTCCAGTAGCGCTGCATGGTTGTAAGCTAAGTTTCCTTTATTTTTCTGTTCTCTTAGTTTTTGTCCTCAGGTTTGAAGTGTCTGTGTTGTGCAGCTGGTCTGGTCTGTCTCTAGACAGTTCAGGCTGCACCCACCAGCAAATGGTGGAGGCTCACAGCGACATACTCAACACACAAGTTTCTGAACTCTGCATGAGGGTTTTTCCGACGAAGTGAGGGCCGTGAGGCACAGCTCCCCGTCCCCCGGTGACCCTGCTAGGTCCACCTTCTTAGGGAAACCCTCTGCAGAGGAGCCGACAGAGCCAGGAACTTGTGAGTTGTGTTTGTCCACTCAGGCATCATTCATGCTTGTTCTGTAGGCAGTTCCTGTCAGAAGGAGGAAGCACAGCAGGAGCGTCGGGGGGCGGAAGACGGTGCCTCAGTGCCTCTCTCCTTCTGACATTGTTAAAGAAAACACAACAGATTTATAATTATTTATACATTTACATGTAGGTAATGTCCTCAAGTTCTGTATAACCACTTTTTCCTCTCTCTGTGTTTGTTTCTCATCTGTTGTTGTGTGTGTTTGTGTGCATTTGTCTCTTTCAAACAGGTGCCGGTCCTCACCTCTGCAGTGCTGCCGTCTCCTGTAGCGCTGCATGGTTGTAAGCTAAGTTTCCTTTATTTTTCTGTTCTCTTAGTTTTTGTCCTCAGGTTTGAAGTGTCTGTGTTGTGCAGCTGGTCTGGTCTGTCTCTAGACAGTTCAGGCTGCACCCACCAGTAAATGGTGGAGGCTCACAGCGACATACTCAACACACAAGTTTCTGAACTCTGCATGAGGGTTTTTCCGACGAAGTGAGGGCCGTGAGGCACAGCTCCCCGTCCCCCGGTGACCCTGCTAGGTCCACCTTCTTAGGGAAACCCTCTGCAGAGGAGCCGACAGAGCCAGGAACTTGTGAGTTGTGTTTGTCCACTCAGGCATCATTCATGCTTGTTCTGTAGGCAGTTCCTGTCAGAAGGAGGAAGCACAGCAGGAGCGTCGGGGGGCGGAAGACGGTGCCTCAGTGCCTCTCTCCTTCTGACATTGTTAAACAACAAATTTATAATTATTTCTATATTTACATGTAGGTAATGTCCTCAAGTTCTGTATAACCACTTTTTCCTCTCTCTGTGTTTGTTTCTCGTCTGTTGTTGTGTGTGTTTGTGTGTATTTGTCTCTTTCAAACAGGTGCCAGTCCTCATCTCTGCAGTGCTGCCGTCTCCTGTAGCGTTGCATGGTTGTAAGCTAAGTTTCCTTTATTTTTCTGTTCTCTTAGTTTTTGTCCTCAGGTTTGAAGTGTCTGTGTTGTGCAGCTGGTCTGGTCTGTCTCTAGACAGTTCAGGCTGCACCCACCAGTAAATGGTGGAGGCTCACAGCGACATACTCAACACACAAGTTTCTGAACTCTGCATGAGGGTTTCTCCGACGAAGTGAGGGCCGTGAGGCACAGCTCCCCATCCCCCGGTGACCCTGCTAGGTCCACCTTCTTAGGGAAACCCTCTGCAGAGGAGCCGACAGAGCCAGGAACTTGTGAGTTGTGTTTGTCCACTCAGGCATCATTCATGCTTGTTCTGTAGGCAGTTCCTGTCAGAAGGAGGAGGCGCAGCAGGAGCGTCGGGGGGTGGAAGACGGTGCCTCAGTGCCTCTCTCCTTCTGACATTGTTAAAGAAAACACAACAAATTTATAATTATTTCTATATTTACATGTAGGTAATGTCCTCAAGTTCTGTATAACCACTTTTTCCTCTCTCTGTGTTTGTTTCTCGTCTGTTGTTGTGTGTGTTTGTGTGTATTTGTCTCTTTCAAACAGGTGCCGGTCCTCATCTCTGCAGTGCTGCCGTCTCCTGTAGCGCTGCATGGTTGTAAGCTAAGTTTCCTTTCCTTTTTCTGTTCTCTTAGTTTTTGTCCTCAGGTTTGAAGTGTCTGTGTTGTGCAGCTGGTCTGGTCTGTCTCTAGACAGTTCAGGCTGCACCCACCAGTAAATGGTGGAGGCTCACAGCGACATACTCAACACACAAGTTTCTGAACTCTGCATGAGGGTTTCTCCGACGAAGTGAGGGCCGTGAGGCACAGCTCCCCGTCCCCCGGTGACCCTGCTAGGTCCACCTTCTTAGGGAAACCCTCTGCAGAGGAGCCGACAGGGCCAGGAAGTTGTGAGTTGTCTGTGTTCCTGTCAGAAGGAGGAGGCACAGCAGGAGCGTCGGGGGGCGGAAGACTGTGCCTCAGTGCCTCTCTCCTTCTGACATTGTTAAACAAAACCCAACAAATTTATAATTATTCATATATTTATATGTAGGTAATGTGCTCAAGTTCTTGATAACCACTGTTTCTCTCTCTTAGGGAAATCCTTTGCAGAGGAGTTGTGAGAGCTATGAACCTATTAGTATTTTGGCCTCAACATCATATTTATATAAAACTGATATTTCAGTGAAGATTTGAACCCCACTCGGTCGCGACAGATGGCCACCCCTTTCTGAGCCTGGTGTTGTCGGAGGTTTCTTCCTGTTAAAAGGGAGTTTTTCCTCCCCACTGTCGCCAAGTGCTTGCTCATAGGGGATTTGGGGGCTTTGTTAAAACAACCACTGATAAGTTCAGTGCCATCAGATTTAGTTCTCAGCAAATATGTAAATGGATGATTCGTCATCAAGTGAGGAAACATCCATTTAAAACATATTCACGAGTTGTATTTAGTTTTGTATAAATATGATTTCTGGGACACTAAGGCCAAACACAGACTAATTTGTACAATTGGGGGAAAAATAAATAACAAATCTATAAGAAAAAGATGCGTCATTGTTTCATGTAGAGTTCAAATAACACACTATTTGATATCAACATATGTTTGTTACATTTTGCAGTGCTGGTGTTATATTCTTATGATTTTGTTCATTTGATGAGTATATCTTTCTCCTTTGCTTCACATATTTACTGCTTCTTGGCTAGCTTTAGTCATGCTAGCATCAACACAGGTAGAAACAGATACACATCAGAGAATCACCATGCATCGGCCTATCTTAATGCAAATGAAAAACGACAAAAATCAAAATATAAATAATTTTCAGATTACTAAAGCTATCAATGGATCCACAGCTCCGACAGTGAAAACACAATCATATCATGTTCAAGTATGTTGTAATCCAATTTTAAAACTATAAAATAGAATAAAGACTATTTTTAGTTTACTTTGTTAATAAAGAAATTTCTTAGAATTTTCAGAAAAACTAACGTTATACATAGCAAAATAAGTAAGTACAAAGTAAGTAAAATTTTATTTGTATAGCACTTTTCAAGATAAAAATTACAGAGAAACTAAAACACACACACAAAAAAATAACCACAAGCAAGTTTTAACAGATGAGTTTTTAGCTGTTTTTTAAAAGAGACCAGTCAGTCCCTAGATCCCAAGCTCAAATGGAGAGAGTTCCAGACTCTGGGGGCCACAGTTTCAAAAGCTCTGTCACCTTTTGTTTTCAGCCTCGTATGATGGACAACCAGCAAGCAAGCCCTGATCACATTATCCTAGGGACCTGTTTGAGATGCATGGATATTAACGATCTCTGATATATGTCGGTGCCTGTTCATGCAGAGCCCCTAATGTCAAAGTCATATTCTTAAAGCAGACTGAATTTAATGGGGAGCCACTGCAGCTGGATCAGCAGGGGTGTGACATGAGAGTACTTGGAAGACTAGGTCAGAAGCCTTGCAGCAGCATTCTGAACACCCTGCAGACGTTCCAACGAGGCATTACATAAACAAGTGAACAAAGAATTACAATAGTCCAAATGAGATGAAAGAAATGCATGTATGACAATTTCGAGGTCTGAGCATGACACAGTGGACACAACACTGTTTCTTAAATGATAATAACAGGAGCAAACCAGAGATTTAACATGAGCATCCAAAGTCAACTGAGTCAAAGTTTACTCCAAGATCCCATAGAGGATTTGCCAAATGTAGCAAGAGGACCTAAATTTTTCATAATCTTGGGCACAAATTTATCGGGAGCACAAACAAGGACTTTGATTTTCTCCTCATTAAGTTGAAGAAAGTTATCAGCCATCCAACCTCTAATGTAGTCTAATCTGTAGTTTGGAAACATCTTGGGGCTTAAAGGAGATGTACAACTGAATATCATCTGTACGACACAGCTAAGCGTTTTGCAATTTGGCATGATTTAAAACGTTTAAATTTTTTCTGTATTAAACGGCAGAAATTAAGCTTTCTTGTGGGAGGTCATTTTTGAAAAACAAAACAAAAAAACCTGCAGCTTCAGAGTCTGTGAGATGTTGGCTTTCAGCCCTGGCAGCGTGTCTGGTGTGGAGCCGACAACTCACAGATTTTGAAGTGTCGGGCCGCACTTTGTGTTTACATCTTTGTGTGGAAGAAAGTTTACCTGCTTTCATTTGCTGTTTTAGCTGTTTAGTGGTTGTTGAAATAGCTTTAACCTGAGATTCTGGCGATTCTTACAAAATACACATTTATTCAAAAATCAATTCAGCATTTAATGAATCAGTATCACATTATTCAAGGTATAATCTTATAATTCTTTTTTAAACCCACTCCTATGAAATATTCCCACCAGGCCATCTGACAACAACAGCAATACACATTCCTTCATCTGAGGCTTGGTTTGGTTTCAGCAGGCTTCCTTGAGGATGTTTACATGCCTAAGTGCTTTGAGTTGCTGCTGATGTAAAAGGATAAGATTTGTGGATTACTGCAATGAATAGTGGAACAGATGTACCTAATAAAGTGGTTGCTAATTACATGTAGCATGACTTTGCTGCACTATACATCATGCTTTGTTCTCAGATTGCCAGATTGTATAAAGTTTTCCAAAAAAAATCCACTCTACATTAGGCCTATGTAACCAAGGTAACATCTGACAACACTTCCGGAAAATCCCTTCATTGTGGCGGGAATGAACTCTGTATAAATTCCGGGTCAATCTGCTGCATCTCCCCTGCTACATGTCATCATCCCTGAATGCATTGTGCGAAAAAACATGGCCGCTCCCGCGACTCCAAAATAGTTTTAAACAACAAAGATTTAATGAATAACAATTTTTTTTTTTTTTAGTTATTCTCAAGTATGTTTTTATGTAGTGGAGATAATTTGCAACATATTTAGAGTAACTTGTCATAATAGTTGGGGTTCCTTTTAAATAGCTTATCAGGTTCTATTTGCTATCATTTCTACTCAGGGAGAAATGAAATAGGAAATGTATATGTATATGAACTGCAGTAAAAATATCAGTGTGAAGAAAGGTCATTTTATTTTTTAAGTAAGTACAAAAATTATATTTAGCCCTTCAAGCTTTTTAAATGTGGTTCAGTTTGCTGTTACCAGTCTGTGGTATCACATTGAATCTAATTTGGAATTATCAGTGGTTTAATGTAATAATTACAAAAATTTATATTATTAATCTGAATTTATTTTTAGTGTTTCCGACCCAATTGTATAGAGCAGAAATGTTTCTTCTTAATGGTCATTAGCATTTAACCATATCTGGTCAGTCTTACCTCTGGAGGGCAACATCTCCTGGGTCCTGTTAGGCTTTTACAATAAGGCATGCAATATACATACCTGCCTATATCTATATATCTATATAGATCTAGATCTATAGATAGATATACAGATAGATACACGCACGCACACACACATACACACATATTTTTGTACTGTGTGTATATATATATATTTTTTAAATGTTCATCTTTATTTCATGATTTTGTTTTATTTTTAAACAACAATTTCAAGCTTTGCACATAAAAGATTCTGACCACAACAGCCTGTGTTCTGCTTAATATCTTGGCTGCAGGAGGAGCAAAACATCACATATCAGATCCAGCCAATGACTACATATCCCATGACAAGAATCAAAGACATCTGAGAGGAGTTCAACTGGAGATCATGAGACTAAGTGGTGAGAACAGATTTTCTCCATGACCAGAAAGATGTAATCTCTCCTTAGCTAGTTGTGTATCCTTCCCCATCAAAGCCATTTAGCAGTTAGGCCACCCGAGAGAATCAAAATCTAAGATATCAGTGAAATAAAACCTGTGAAAAAACAGTGACACCACAAGAGTGCTCAGTCAAAACCATCAAATTAAGATACAATAATATTGTAAATAATAATGCTAATAATATTTTTTTACAGATTTTTTCCCACAAACAAAAATAGATTCCTTCCTTTGGTCAAGTAAAAAACAAAACAAAAACCCCAAAATGAAAACAATAGTGAAATGTTATTTTCACCAGTCTTATGTTCCTCGTGTTTTTTTTCCTACAGTCATCCAGGTTCTTGAGGCTCTAAGGCTGCAAAGGAGGTGTCAAGGCAATATGGTTATGGTGCCCCTAGCGCTCCATGCTGCAGCATGCTGGGAGTAGGACTAGAAGAGTAGGAGAGGGGCAGAGGCATTGAAAGAAGACCAACGTGTCCTCAGACAGCAGGTGAAGGTGCATCAGGATCAGGCTCATTGCTGTAGTTGTTGCTGTAGTGGTTCCCACTAGGTGGGTGATTAGGCAGGATATCCAGTTCATCCACTTGGGGGCCAGGGTGCATCACCACCAGCTGATCTTGGGGGATGTCAGCTGCTGCTGCTGCTAGGTTGGTGATCGACTTGGACTTTACGCACTGGAAATCAACATGGCGGCTTTTACCCTCCTCCTTTTCCCAGGACATGCGGATGAAGGGCCTCTGGACGTAGTTGTAAATGACCTCTGGACGACCTCCTGGTCTTTTCTTGACTTTCTCTTTATACGTAGGGTAACCTGTCAGAGAGACAACAACACTAGTGGCTCAGTTTATGCTAACTTTTGTTAACACAGAATACAAAAAAGCAAACACCAGAAGCGAGGGGCTCACCCTGAACGTGATGTGACTGACCATTTGTTTAAAAGGAATCAATGCATTACCAAGTGTTGGGCTCTAAATGACCTTATTCTAGTTTGATCGACTTCCCACTTTAGGCGTGTCTTTTCAGTCACAGCATACAAAAACATTCAGGTAGCAGCATGTCTATTGTCTACATCTGGTATGTGAACATAATACTGCACTCCAACTGCATATTAACTTGGGCAGATGTTAAACTGAGTGAACAAAGCAGTTTGGGTACAAAACCATTATATCATTTTATTAAATAAAATATATTTTGTCTCACGCCGACCACAGTTGATTTGTTTGATTCTGACTCTAATAACATCCAGATTGCAAAGAGGCATCTGCTGTTAGCTATTTTATGCATTAATTTGCTTGCTGCCAAACAAATCTGTAATTATAAATCTGCAGTATGCAGTGAGTCGTTATATTCTGTACTGTTCATATAGGTCAGACATCTCTCTCCCACTCATGAGAATGGAAAAAAAAAAAGAAAAAAAGAGAGGACATCAATATTTAATACTGAAAAATTCAGCTCACCTTCAATGCCCAGCCTTATTTTCTTCAGTCCCCGCTCTTTTAAAACTGATTTGGCAACGTCTCGGTTTTCGATATACTTGAAGAATCTGTACAGTTTTGTGCTGTAAATAACTACAAGGAGAAAACAAACAAGGTGGTTTATTGTGCGTCTGTGCTCCGAGATGTGTGCCTACGCTCTGAATTAGTGGGTACTCACTCTGTGAATACTCTTCCCCCATTTGTGGTGGATATTCTTCATCCCAGTCAACCACATCATCATCGGTAAGGACTACAATGTGACATTCCCTCTCTCCGCTCTGGGCGCTGGCCACCATCAGAGGCAGAACCATTTCCTCGAGGTAAAACTCAAATTGACGCCGAGCTCCATCATTGGACAGCTCATGCATCAGGGCACCTGTTAACAAAGAGTGAGACTTTAAATTCAAAATTTCCATCATAAGCATAAACTTTATAAAGTGCACAAAGGTAAGCAAGTAACTCCTGAAACAACTAAAAACAGGCCCTCTGCTCTACTGTCATGCAAGTAGCCTTTATCTTTCACCACAGAGCTATTTCAGAGGTGCCTTCATAAAAACTGAATTCCTAATTAAAATGCTTCTTTCAGATCAGGATACTACTTGTAGTTTTAAATTCAAACAAATAATTTACAGGTAAGCAAACAACCATTTCCTTGCCTCCATTCCAGCAAAGTACCGCTACAAAATCTTCAGTGCTAATGAAGAAAAGGTCTGTCCAGTCTCGCAACCATCAGTTTCAGGCACTATTGTGTTGCAGTGCACCGAAAAGCCTTAAAGAACCCACTCAAGATGACCGTGAATCAAATTTGTAGACATATTTACCCCAAAAAGTTGAGGAGGAAAGGAGACGAAATGTCATAGATGATATGCAACAAGTTGTGGCCCTGAACTCACTTTCACATGAATAAGGACTATATGGATTTGAGAAATTTTGTTTTTCTATTCATTATAGGCTAAAACTCTAAAAGAAAAAACAAACAAACAAGAAAATAGTAATTAACCAGAATTACCTGCTGACTTAAAAAAAAAATAATAATAAAACATCCTACGTTTTAGACACACGTACAGGGAAAATTGCTTGTTCTTAAAAGCTGTATTTTTCTTTAAAGCCAAAAATCTGAAATCCTCACAGGTTGGTGATTATGATCAATTAGCTGCAATCTTGTTAAGCCTTGCAAAGTGACGAGGCACTGAGCAGTCTCCCTGATCAATGATACTCAGCGCTGCTACTGTTAATGCAACACTAACAGCTTCAGTGTCCCAGAAGAAATACTCACTGAGGTCTCTGCATTTGATGGTGCTGTAGTCGAAAGAGATGCATAGATAGTCACACGCCTCACGCAACTCAGGGATAGAGATTCCATCAGGACAACGGATTATCCCAGATTTGTAGTAATCCTGCCAATTAGAGAGAAATCACAAAGAGGAAATCATTAAAAACACCATTTATCCATCAACTTAAATCATACAATTACAAACAAAATCAAAACCCTTTTGATAAAAATGAACCCGGTAACAGAATCTCAGTTTGCTTTCTAACAGCAGTTTCAGAGTTACACATGTTAAAGGAGACTTCCATTACTGAGCCTGTTGAACTGTTATGAGGTGGGTTTTTAGTAGGCCAAAGGTAACATGCAGTTTGGCAGGAAATTAGATGCAGCAGATAACACCATGCAAATGTCAAACTGTGAATTAAAGCTCAGATTCAGATCAGTCAGATTTGCTTTGTCATTCCAGCCTCATATACACTTCAGATACCTGAATGGGCTGTAGCAGGTACGCACTGTGTTATAGCTGCAGCAGTGTTTTCTGCAGGGTTGGTTTCTGGTGCATTTTAGATGAATCAGACAACAAAAATGCAGCCTAATCTAATCGTACGTTTCTTAGAACTCACCAACTGCAGCTTTCTCAGTAAACTGCGTACTACTCACTCACCATATCGCAAAGTAAATTCAATTTTCCAACATATATCTACTTAAGAGTTTCAACATGAGCAATCAGTCGCTAATTAGATGTAATGTAGACAGTACAAAACAGCCCATGCTGAGTAATATTCTACCTGAATTATGGGTATTATATAATGTTTATTTATTTATTTTTTTAATTTAAAACTACTTTAGTTTAAAACTAGTTTTATTTCAGCACCATCTGTATTATGATCTACTGTTTATATTACTGCTTGATAGTAAACCATAGGAACCAGTACACTACTCTAAATTTCAGGCATTATATGCATTTTTCAATAACACTGCTATACCAGTAAATTAAGTAATTTAAACATGACCCCATCCGTAATGGTCATGCGGATGGGGTGGGGGCTGTATTAATTCAACATCCTGATCATACAGCGCAAATAATTGAAAAAATTAAAAATTCACAAGTCAATATCAATGTAGAAAAAACAAAAACAAAAAAAATATTCAACACTAATAACTGCACATTTGTTTTGTGTCATCTCTGGCCGCATTGAACTTTGATAGACTTTCACAGCAGAGGCTCAGACAACTCCTCACACACACGGGGATCCAGGTAAGGAAAATATAGTGTGTCGCTCAAGGCTAACAGGTGTTATATGTCCCACAAAGATTGGAAGAACACATCCCAGTGGGAGTTTTATTCACAATTTCCTTCTACATTCTGCTGTGGAAGCATTAATGAGCAAATGCTGATATATTTAAAAATTGTGACATCAGAGATTGGTGTTACATCTTATACAAAAGCAATAAAGGCAGCCTGTTAAGAACTGACTTTATAGCCCTGTGTAAAATATTTAAGTTTGGTTAAAAGAGCAAGGAAGTAGATTTTTGTTGACTTGATTGTGTTATTTTATTTATTTATGATACATTTTCAGAGCTTTTTAAGCCTCCGTTGTGATTCGACAGTAAAGAGAAGATTAGAAAGACCAGGGGAAGTAGATGGCCTTAGGGCAGATTGTTTGGGTTGCCTACTCTACCCAGTGAGCTAAAATGATCCCACGATAGCTTAATATCTTTTAATAATAATGCGACACAGATAAAAATCATTCAGCATAAGTGTGTATCCAACATTTACCTCACAATTATTTATGCATACAAGGATTATGTAAAAGAGAAACTAACCAGAATTGCTCTGAAAACTGTTGAGCTAATCCCCTCAGCCACTTCGTACTCCCCTTTCTCGTTGGGCCGTGTGAAATTATGTTCTCTTCCAGATCCAAACATTCTGTGCAAAAGAAACTTTGATTTATTCCCCCAACTCACAGATCTATACTTATATGCGTGAATATTTAATTTTTATTTAAGTTTCAGTTGTTACAGCTATGATGACTAAAGACAAGGATAACGAGGATTAAAATATACTTTACCTGCCCAACATGGTATTGGGCTGTGCAGTGAAGATAGAAGGATCCACTACAAAGCGTGTGTTGTCAACAATCAGAGTGACTCTCTCTGAGGTCCGAATGTTTCGGTTTCCAACTGTGCCACCGGCTCCCCCTTCCTTAGGATTCTCATAGACAAAAACCATTTCTCCAGCTGCCAAGCTTTTGAAAGTGCCCTCGGTGCTGGACAAGCTACTGTTGCGACTGCTCACCACCCCACTGCTGCTGGAACCGCTGGGTGAGACTCTCTGAGGCCGCGGACTACTGGGCCTCGATGACGAGCCGCCATCTCGATCACGATCTAGACGGGCGGGCGGAATGAATCACCATGGAGAAATCATCTTTGGTTTTAATGTCCAAATCAAAGATCAAAATCCAGATAGAAAAAAAGTGCCTAGTTTGTAGTAACATTTTAGTTTGCAGCTAAGATTTGTAAAAGAATTTTGTATTTCTTTGCAATATACACATTGTATATATACACAAGGTCCCACTCATAACATTTGACATGTAGGCAGTCAAACTTCTCGGTCTTGGTCTAAACACAGGTGGATAAGCATTGCCTTGATCTGCTCACAGCCAAAAGCAGGAGACCTAAACCATGTCTGAGCTGCAAGTTGATAAATTTGGTCAGCTGTTTAACAGAGCTTGCCAAAAGCTGCAGAACTCCAACATGACACCCATATAAGCCGTCTATTCTTTCCACGCACACTCACCACTGTTGTGCTGGCGGGTGGGTGATGTGACGTTGCGAATGCAAGGGGTAAGCTGGCCTTCTCTCTCATGCGAGGAGTCCCTGGAGCGATCGCTGGAGCGGCGGCGGTCACGTGAGCGGTCACAGCCCCCGCTGGCACCATGTAAGCTCATCTTCCTATGTTCTTCCTTCACTTGAGACGTACGGGCTTGGCTGCTGCTTTTGAAACACAAAAGCATGTGTAATGCACCTCCTCCCTTTCTCAAGGCCAGAGGATATTGGTATTTCATAGTTTTATGACGCACAATGTGGAACACATTTCACTCAACATGGCTGTCACAGCTTTTGGCTTAGGTCATTTGCCCTACAAACAACTGTAGTAGTGCCAACAAGCTTCATAAAGACATTTAAAACTAACCACCAGACCAACCAGACCAACCAGATTCTACTTTAATAAAACAGTAACAAGCCGCACATTGTGTATTGCAGTCAAATATAGATACTATTACCTTTGATATTTAATTTGAAAGAAAATCATATCAGAGTTTTGACATGCTTATTTTATGTTTATTTAGAAATTTCATTTCTAAATAAACAGTATGAGCAGTTATAAATAAAAGTAGATTAAAATTCAAATGGGAAAAAGACACAATAGAGCTAACCATTAATTTATCAAAGACCAAATCTTCTTAGTGTTTAAAAAAAAAACAACAATCAGAGAAAGAATAAAATTCACAATTAGAAGCAGAGCTACAGGGTAAAAAAAAAAAAGGAAAGGGAAAAAGGAAAAAAAAAAAAAGTTTTGTTTAACCTTTTAGCCATTCACAGATACTCAAGCTTGAGTTTCATTTTGCTCACCAAATTTCCAGAAATAACCAAGAAATTCATAGGCATGTATTAAGCTAGTTAATACCAAGTCACTGTCATAACTATATACCTAAAGTGCTACAGGAAACATGCCTTCAAAAGGTAGGAGACTAAATTATAAAGCAGATAAAGATAAGGCTGGCAGATGAGTTAACAAGAAAGTAAGGAAAGGCTACACAGAGCTCCATGTGGTCATCACGAACACGTTATTACTTCAGTAAATATTCACTTAACATCTAGGGCTGCCACGATTTGTCGACTAGTCACGATTACGTTGACTATCAAAATCGTCGACGACTGATTTAATAGTCGACGCGTCGTTTGAAACTTTGTAAGATCACAAAAGACGCAGGAATAAGTGGCAGGATTTAAGAGTGTAATAACGGACTGAAACAGAAGATGGCAGCATTGCATGTACAAGGATGTCAGCTACCGTTAAACCCCGAAGAAGAAGAAGAAGAAGCAGCTGTGTCCCAGAATTCATAGCGCGGCCCAGCGCAGTTTCCAACAATGGCGGCAGCTAGTTAGTTTTAATGTTACTCTTATTATTCTTTCTGGGTCACAAAATAAACGTTTAACATATTTTCAGGCGAGAATGTAGCTGTGTAAACCTCAAATATCTGCTCAGTTTATCAGGACACCACATATTTTCAAAAGCGCTCCGACGTTTTCGGAGACATCTGTTACCCACTAGCTCGTTAGCGAGCCGGGGGCTAGGCTCACTAGCGCCGTGAGAACACCGGACTCCCCGCAAATCGTTTTCAAACCCACCGCCGTCTTTCGCTACTCAGGTTAAATATATATGAGTCACTTAGATAACTTAAAATGTTATTGTTTGGCTTTTTTTTTTTTAGTATTTTATTTGTTCCTGAGTAAATCAGTTTGTCTGAGATTAAAGTTATAGTTTTTACACAGCTGAATAAACGTCAAGCAGACAGCTGATTATCAGAAGTGTGAGATGCTCCAGAATATACTCCAGTGTCCTGTTATATTTTAGATAGCAAGGAGTTTATTAAACTTCACCGAAACAATCTGCAAATTTCATTAAAATTTAATAAACTATCATCTTGTCTTTATTTTTAGTTAGCACAGACCTTAAACACTTAAAGCTGTAAGCTAATGATAGTTATATAAGAGCAGATGCTGCTGGTGCAATAAGCTAATGGATGATGATCTGATTAGTCGACTAATCGCAAAAATAATCGGTGACTAGTCGACTATCAAAATAATCGTTTGTGGCAGCCCTATTAACATCCATCAATCCATCTTCATCCGGGGCCGGGACAGGGCAGCAGCCTAAGGAGAGAAGCCCAGACCTGGCAGGGAGAGGGAACTCATTCCCGACCCACCCGGAGTGGGCACTCCACCCTTTTCCGGCTGAGAACCATGGCCTCAGATTTGGAGGTGCTGATCCTCATTCCCGCTGCTTCACACTTGGCTGGGAACCGTTCCAGTGCGAGCTGGAGGCCTTCACCCGATGAAGCCAACAGAACCACATCATCCGCGAAAAGCAGAGACGAGATTCTGAGGCCACCGTAGTGAAAGCCCTCCGCCACTTGGCTGCGCCTAGAATTCCTGTCCATAAAAATTATGAACAGAATCGGTGACAAAGGGCAGCCCTGGCGGAGCCCATCACCCACCGGGAACGAGTCCGACTTATTGCCGGCAATGCGAACCAAGCTCTTGCAACGGTTGTATAGGGATCGAATGGCCCGTAGCAACGGGCCAGACACCCCATACTCCCGCAGAACCTCCCACAGGACACGGTCGAATGCCTCCTCCAAGTCCACAAAACACATGTAGACTGGTTGGGCAAACTCCCATGCACCCTCAAGTATCCTTGAGAGGATAAAGAGCTGGTCCAGTGTTCCGCGACCAGGACAAAAACCGCATTGTTCCTCCTGTATCAGAGGTTCAACTAGCAGACAAACTCTCCTTTCCAGCACCCTGGCATAGACTTTCCCAGGGAGGCTGAGGAATGTGATCCCACTGTAGTTTGAACACACCCTCCGGTCCCCCTTCTTAAAGATGGGGACCACCACCCCGGTCTGCCAGTCCAGGGGTACTGCCCCTGATCTCCACGCAACATTGTAGAGGCGTGTCAACCAGGACAGCCCTACAACGTCCAGAGCCTTCAGGAATTTGGGGCGGACCTCATCAACGCCAGGGGCTCTGCCACCAAGGAGTTGTTTAACTGCCTCAGTGTCCTCGCCTCCGGAAATTGGCGGGTCATTCCCCTCATCCCCAGACTCTGCTTCCTCCTCGGAAGACGTGTCAGTGGGATTAAGGAGGTCCTCAAAGTATTCCTTCCACCGCCTGACAATTTTCTCAGTCGAAGTCAGCAGCGCTCCGCCAGCACTATACACAGTGCAGGTAGAGCACTAGAATCTCTTCGAGGCAGTCCAAAAGTCTTTTTTCATGGCCTCTCCGAACTCCTCCCACACCCGAGTTTTGCTTCAGCCACTGCCCGAGCCGCATTCCGCTTGGCCTGTCGATACCTGTCGGCTGTCTCCGGAGTCCCACAGGCTTACCAAGAGCGATAGATCTCCTTCTTCAGCCTGGTGGCTCCCCTCACCTCTGGTGTTATTCACTTAACATCACAGATAAATATGTGAAAGATAAGTGAAAAGTAAGTTTGAGCCTTTGGGCAATCTCAAACCCATGGGAAGTCAACTCCATCACATTTCCATATATTGAAAACGTTAAATACTGCCATAAACAGGCAATATTATTTGATTTTCAAAAATTTTCTCAGTGGACTAACACCAGTATCCAGTATCACGCAATCATTGAGTTACAGGGAAAGTGCTAGGCCAAATTTATATTCATAGGGGTTACGCCTATGAGTTAATACAAAGCAGGACGGATGCAAAAGATACACATAAGCAAACCGATACTTTCTCTTGTGATATCCCTAGAACAGGGCGTATGTGACTGTTGCTGTGAACTTTACAACTCCATATATTTTCACCTGGCTCACCTTGAATGCCTGCAGAGTTTGCGCGGTCGGCTCGCTGTTTTTCGTTCCCAGTTTTCTGTATCACTGGAGTTGCTGTCATATGACGGCAGACGAGCTGCCATCACCCGGACAGGGGGTAGCCCGGTCTGGATCTTTCACCGTTCATAATCTGTTCGACAAATGGCGAAATCAACAAGTCAGTTTAATTCCCTGGTCAGCCTAGTGTAAAATCCACAGGTAGCTGCTGTCGGTTAACAAAAAAGCTAGGTTGTGCAGCCAAGCTTGAGTTGAACAAAGATTGATTGTCAGGTTTATCGCTGTTATCAAATTAAACGTTGTCGACGTTGCTGTGAGACGACTTTGCTATTTTAGCATAGCTAGCTAGTTAGCTAACTAGCATTAGCAGTATTACCAGCGGTACGTTACAACAATATCAGAACAAACTTCCGAGACGCAGAATGGCTAGTAAACATGCTCCAAGAGTGTCCATAGACATGATTTGATACAGGAAAGATACAGGAAAAAACAGCTACCTAGCTGGCTACGGTTTCCGCTGCAGTATAATCCCACTTGCTCGCCAGCTAACCAGTCATTTCCTTTCAAAACACTCACCCAGCTGACGTACGACGTGACGACCGTTAACGGCTCGACGTGCTGACGCACTTAAAACTACATTTCAAAGTCATTGCTACGCTCGCCGATCAAACGTGTCTCAAAAGTTAAAGAGTTGAAAAATTAAATGTACTACAGGTGACTGACCTGTTTTCAGTAGGTAATAGAAGAAGTTTTTCTTTTTCTTCAAAAAAGTCAAAAGAAAGATGACCGAGTCCCTCAAGTGTCGCGATATGTTGCGTGTGCGATTGCTTTTTTTTTTTTTAAAGTTTCCTTTATTCATGAAAAAAAATCCAAAATGTGAAGATACTAGTACCGATATTTGTAAGCCTATAAAAGACAAAATAAACCGTGGAGAAAAGGAAAGAAAAAGAAATATGAAATAAGGTACAAAATAAATAAATAAAAGTAAATAAATAAATATATGTTTTCATGTACATGTAACTCAGCTTATGTGGAGAACTGACAGCAGATATTGAAGAATGTAATTGCATTTATAATTAAAACACCCATTAACATGTGCATTAATTTATTATATAATAAATATAGCACTATTTTAGACTCTATAATCAGCAGTTCCCACTGATTAGCACTGAACTGATCTGTCTACTATGGAAGCTTATTTCTTCAACTAATGATTTTTTTCTATCCATAAGTCAAAATTTCAAGTTAGTATCTCGAAATTTTGAATTACATAATACAGAATTTTAACCTCCCCAGACTTGAAATTTTGAGATAATTACTTACTTTCAACTTTGCTCTGCCTGGCAGATTTTGTTTTTAATTATTTTTTATTTATTCAACTTTAGTGGTGGAAAGAAGCTTCCATATTCCATTGTGCACAGTTTGAGGTAAAACTGCAGAATATAACAAAAAAAATGATTAAAGATTAATTAAAACTAGGAGTAAACACAAAGTGTTGATAAATCTAACCAGGTATCAGTTCAGCCTACAGTTATGCTATGGTAACAAACAATGTTAAATAAATAACAAAATTAGGTTAAGTTGTAGGTAGTCTCATATCATAGTGGTGCTTTGTCCAATTAATTTAAAGGCCTCTAACTGGATGTGAAAAAAACACCGCACACTAGCAAATCTTTGCAGAAGACATTTTTATTTTAAAGTATTAATATATAGATAATAGTTATAGTAGTAGCAAAGTTGCTTATTCAAAGTAAATGCAGGGTCATAGCAAGGGTGCTTGTCAATTAGCCAGATCAACTCTTTAGGACATGACTGGAGGACAGAGCAACACAACAGCCGAACAGGATACATATCAGAGCTTATCTATGTCTTATCCATCAATCATAACATCTCTCTGCTTTGCCTTTATTCGACACAAGTCAAACAGCCTGTTATGATTTGCAAACAATACACACACACACACACACACACACACACACACACACACACACACACACACACACACACATACACACAGTATACAAGGCTGGAAAAGTCTGAATATGATGATATGATGCAATGTGTGCAGCCATCAGTCAGTAAAATCACCTTAAAAAAATTAAAGTGGGACTAGACATCAACTGAATTCTAATCTTTAGGACTGAAAATTGATGATCTTGTCTTATGACTTTTTATCAAGTATTTCTAGAATAATTTTCGTGTATGGCCACTCAAAACATCAATCAATTCTGTAATCTGACAGATATATTACAATTTTTTGCAAATTTTAAAGAACATTACTTAGTGTGAGTTATTCCTGCGCCAAGAATATGTTAAACATTGTGTAATGTATTGTATGTAAAGCCATGTATGTAATCTATGTAAAGTCAAGCTAGCGAACGCAATCCAGAAATTGCTGACACAAAAGGCATGTAGGTTGAGTTGTCGTATAGGTTACATCTCACAAAGTTACCCAGTAAAAGTGATCAATACCTGACAGTAAGAATGAAGTACAGCAGTTCAAAGAGAGATCAGAGAGGTTCTGCAGAGCACTTTAGAGAAATTTGTTGTAGAAAGTTAAAGCAGGGGTAAAAATCACCAGCAGAAAATCTGACTCAGTCCTCAGGAGATCATGTTAGTGACTATAAGAGGACTGACTGAAAAACATACAGTATAACTCCTGAAAGTCATTACATAAAGGCATACATATGATGCGCATGTAAGAAGCACACACAAGAAATGTAAGACTAGCCATCTTATTGGTCCTTTACAATATGCAGTAAACAACATTTGTAAATAGTGATGTGTATGGTGTGGAGAGTAGGAGGACATTTTAAAACCTTTTCTTCCCCAGACGGCCTGAGATATTGACTGTAGTACTTGTAATCCTACTGATATGACATTAAAACAGAATGTAAAAAAAGGGAAAAAAAGAGGGAAAACATTTATCAGACAAGAAAAAAATAAAAAATAAAATAGAATTAAAAATAAAATAAAAAACACAATAAAAGCATAAATAAATCAATAAATAATCTGACAAAATTTTAAAATAAGTTAAGAACAATAAGAAAAAAACATCTAAAATAACTCTTGGAAAAATAGTCAGATTCTTCAGTAATGCATGGGGATTTTGTTTCATAAGATATACTGAACATTAAATCACTTGAATTTGCATATTTTGTATAACTTTTTTAAATTTTTGATCCAAAAACATCATATTGAAAAATATTTTTTATAGTTCTTGCTTTTCCATGTAGTGGTTTAGAGCTGGCCACAATAATTCCCTTCAACTTTTCCTGGAGCCAGTCTTGCCTTTCTCCTACTTGTTTGTGTTCTCGAACATTGTGCATAAGCTGCACCTCACTGACAGTCCTCTTTCTGCACAAACAGAAAACACACACAGTCAACTCAAGGAAGAATTACAGGATCAGTTAATTATTTAAGCTAATTGTGCATTATTAATTTTCATTCCAAAGATGATATTTCACTGTAGAAAGTTTAAGAGTTTACCTCAGTGGTTTAGCCTCTGTGTGGATGCTCCAGAGGAGGATTACCAGAACCAACATTTCCAAGAACCTCAGTGAAAACATGTCGATTAACTGAAGCAAATTAAACTATTAGTTAGACGAGGTATTTTCTACGTATATTTTCAAAAATATATATGTATATTACAGCCATCTATTTAAAGACATATTCATTGGTCGTTCTTACCAGGTCTGGTGTCCTTCTATCCAAGAAATAGTGCGTCAGAGCTGGTAGTTAGAGGACTCTATCCGTCTGGGAAAGAAGTCAAACTTGTTGATCAGTCTTTCGTGTTAGGAAGGCGCTCTCCTTTATATACAGTGTAGCCCTCCCCTGGTCATCAATGAGCCATTTTCACTGTTGATGTTGATGTCACTTTTCCAGTGCATCAATGCGAACAGGCATCTGCATGACACCACCTCCACCACAATTCACTACTAACACATCTTTCAACACCTCTGTAAAGGGGCCTGCTTGTCACACTGGTTTTGAACATGCTCCATTTTCACCCTTCATCCCGAATCATTTTTGTTATGACATACAGGCTATGTGCATACACTTTAGCAAGCAAATCTCTTTATTGGTTAGTATATCTCTAACAGTATATGCCTCATGCAGCAGGACTGCAGTGAAAACATATACTCTCTAAAATGGCAATAACTGTCAAGCTTAATTTATTAGCAGTGCAACTTATTTTATGGTTCATCTCATGCAAGCTCTAAAGTTTGCAGAAAGGTGTAACTGCATCAGGCCGCAGACATAAAGCATTCAGTGTTGCCGATTAATATAATGTTAATATAATCTCTGAGCTCTCTGACGTGACGGATTGACTGAATACCTACAGATCTAGTTCTTCTGTTCTTTCAAGACTTGCTAGTAGCAATAGAACATGTTAAAAGTAGCTTGCATCAGCTAAGGAGATCATATATTTTCATCTTCATCAAGAGTATAGAACCACTGATTTTTTATTTATTTATTTATTTATTTATTTTTTGCATTTTATGTGAGAACCCCCCCCCCCCCCCCCCCATATCTGTAAAATTTATTTTTGAGAATTATGAGTTCTCAAAATGTTCTTTAATGAAAGAAATTTGTTGCAGATGCTTGTATAAAGCTGCTGTAGGAGTGTAGATTCTACAGTGGTTGCATATAAAGCTTTACTCATGATATCAAAGTGGACCGGACATTTGAAAAACATACAATTAACATCCTGTTAAATATGTAGCATCACACTTTGTGA
The DNA here is from genome assembly GCF_057381915.1 of Diplotaxodon limnothrissa. Taxonomy (NCBI): domain Eukaryota; kingdom Metazoa; phylum Chordata; class Actinopteri; order Cichliformes; family Cichlidae; genus Diplotaxodon; species Diplotaxodon limnothrissa. The sequence goes on from NC_140596.1 coordinate 21,043,028, forward strand.
GGTATGGGTTATGGATAACCTTGTCATGGTGTCACAAGCTGCATTAGGTAACCGTGAAAGATGTTTTCTAAATGTGGCAAAGGAATGGCAATGTCATGACTGACAGAATAGGTGTTGCAAAAGGACCTATAGCTTTCTGTCATTTAATTTTCCAGCAAAATTTAATCTATACAGGGTGTATTAACCAATCTGAACACTTTTAAATGATATTATTTTCTGGAGTGACAGGCTGCATTTCTTACAATTTAAAGGAATTCCTTTCCTTCAAAAAGCATTAATGATTAATTGACTTGTATAATGTGGCAATAGTGCCACATTCTAAAGCCGAAGGTTGGTTTGGTTGTATTACACTAGAATGATCAGAATTGCAATCGTAGCACATATTACTACAGCCTAATTAATAAAGTGTCAGATGTACTGCAAAGTCTCAAAGACTGACTAGAGACAAAACTGACATATCACAGAAATTAAAAAGTGAATTTACAACAGGCCAGTATACCTGGCTCAAGTACATGTTTTGCCATATACATCTCTGTCAGCTCTCTGCAACATGCTGTAAAACAGCACTAAGAACCACCTGTGCTTTCAACTGGGCTAGATTTTTTGCACACGTGTAGTATACTCAACCAAGCTTCCCCCATTACTTCATGTGGTCACAATGTGAGCCATCTAAGTTATGGTATGCTGCCAGGGTGCAAGAAGACGAGACAGGGATTGATGGGAAGAATTGCATGCAAATCATTAACTTGGGTCACCCCCATGTGACAAAGAAAGCAACATACATAAAATGACTCATCTCTTTGAACTACAGTATATTTAGCCATGTTGGCCGTAAATAGGCCTAACATTTTGGTTCTTAACAAACTTTCATTGAATTTTAAGAGGCTATATTTGTCATACCCTGAGTTCAGGTGGAAGTTGGTGATATTTAAGAAGGAAATACAATTAATTAAAATAACACAAGCCAGTGCACAGGGTATATTGATTTTTGATAGACCTAGCAGAGGGCAGATTCATTTCACTGGCCTCTATATTGTGTGTTTAAAGGTATGGAAGGACACCCAGGCCATATAAGCGCTCCCTGACTTCTATAAATGGACCTACTTTTTTCATGAAATGAGGTCACCTCACTCAACGATATCATGTAACGAAACAGGATATATTTAGATGCTTGACATCATCCCAGCTTTGCTTTTGAAGCCAAACAAATGCATAGAATGCATATTTTATTCATACCGATTGGATAACAATTTATAGCCTATGAAGTGGGCAGAGTCTAATGCTGCAATAAATCTTTCAGATGCGTGTCCATCCAAGTCTTTCTGGAGCAGCTCAGCAGTTTATTTGCCAAACCAAATGTTTTTTCCCTTCATGAAGCAGGTTTGCAGGGATACGCCAGTCGTGTCAGTGCCATTTTATGTGGATTCCCCCACTCACATCAATCAATCACAGAGCTTTGCAATGTCCATTTGACTACTCAGCACAGGTGGTGGTGGTGTCAAATTAGTAGTCAGTATCTCCTAACCGACTGAACACACAGTATGGCCTACAAAGAAAGAGCCCACCTGGATCAGGTTGGCAGCAAACTGGTCAGTTTTTTTCCCCTGTTATTATCATTATCATTGATGTTTTTGTCACAGCAAGCAAAGTTATGATAAGTAGAAAATTTCACATTAGCTTATAACAATATATTTTGAAACAGTTTTAGTTGGCTGTACTATTCCATTTAATACAAATACTAAATCCGTGTGTATATGATTATGATAATCCAAACTCTACCTGGAAATGTTTTGGAAAGTCTTTGCGTTCAGCTTGAATTTAAATAAAGTTTAGAAGTTTATGCTTTGTGCACTAAACATCATGACGATTCAGGGTAATACCATGTTAATACCAAATTAAAATAACTGATTAAAAAAGATATTAATCAAAAGAAATTTAGATAGAAAAGGACAAACGACAAGAGGCACAGAAAGCAGAGTCTGATTCTGCTCAGTGATCATTTTTTGTAAGACTTTTATGTATCCAGAGGAAATCTGATTCTGTTTTGCTTATGCTCTGCTGGTTATTCACACAGTAATACTTTCAAACCTGGGAGGTTTCCAAACAGTAGAACTTTATATAAAGCAGCTTCAGAGGAGTCGACTTCTTAACAATCACAGTACTTTTTTTTTTTTTTTTTTTAAATTTCTGGGTATTATATGTGCAGTTTAACCTAAAGTAAAAAAAATATTTAACCATTCAGTATTTTGTCTTGGATTTGTTGTTATTTAATATCAAAGCAGTATGCAAGTCGTGTCATAGTAGCCTCAGTTGCTGCAATGTTATTTTGGTTGTGAAAGTTACTATGAAAACAGTGGTTTCCTCACAGCTGCTCATTATAAGTTTAGATTTCTTCCACAAGAGGTCACTGTGATCCAGCAGTTCAGTCAGGCAGACCAAAGAGCTTTCTGTAACAGCTTTGATAACCAGTATTATCACCAAGTTTATAGTTTGTAGTTAAGTATGAGATTGAAAAAACAGTTTTTGATGCACAATATTTGAAAGCAGTGAAAGGGGTGATAAAAATATGAAAACAGGAGGGTTCAGTCTGATATTAACAAAGAAAAAAACAACAACAGCACAAATACCACAAAATAAGAAATGACCCTAATGTAGTCAGCTGCAATTACCTTGTGAAAACACGCCTTACACTTCATTGCTTGTTTTCCAATTATCTAAAGTTTATATTAGTGTGACTTTCTCAACTTTTGGTAAAATACCTGCCCAACCTTCATTGGCATTTTGTGCAGAATTTACATGAAATTAATTTCTCTGAGTTTATTGATAAGCCTGTCTAATAACATGCAAAACCGACAGTTTTGTTTAATCTAACCAATAAAATGCTTTTATCAGCCTTTTCATCTTAAATACACAAACAGGTCCTTCTGGGACATGATGAGGGAAATGAGGCAGGTGAGAAAAACGAGATAAATTTCAGAAGAGACTGTCATGTGGGTTAAGCAGAGTGTGCTGCTGTGTGTACTGTGTATATCAGCAATGTTGTCTGTGGTAAAAAGGTGCAAAGAATTTAAAGCACAAAACATTGTTATTCCCACCCACTATGAGTCCAAAAGAAAGAAGCCTCCTGCTGGGATTACCTGGTTGTTTCCAACAATTTGTTGTCTGAACATTCGTCGGTATGAGACGATTGTGGAAGTGAGAATGTATTAGAAACTCTGTGTAAAGTGCATAAATATATGAGTGATTTCACAGTGCCACAGTGTGTATTTTATTATATGCGCCCTTGTTGGTCTCACTTTGTTTCCCCGTACACACTCCTTTGGGCTTCTTACATTTTGTGCTACATAGTGCTTCCTGTAGCTTTGTTTTCACAGCATACATTGTGGAAACTGCTTGCATTAAAATTTATGTTTGTACCTTAAAATTTATTTTCTTTCCTTAGTAGTTTAGTGGAAAAAGGGACAAATTGCATCATAACAGCAAGATGCACCACTTTTCTTGTTAAGACTATGAAGGTTTCTAGTGTAAATTCAGTATGAACGTGCAATTACATAAAAACGCCTCTTCTGTGAGTTACAGGTGACCAATAACACTAATGCATCTTTTTGTCAGCGAGGCTATGAATACATGAAGACAGCTCCACTTCCACATAAAAGGAAAAACAATATTTAAGTTACTGAATCATCTACTTTAAAAGATTATACAAATCAATAAAAAAATAACCTTCCATACCAAATAGAAACTGTTGGCTGCAGAGCAGGTAAATTCACTTTGGTTTAGATTTAAATATATATTTACTGGTCTGACAGCCCACCACTTCTCCACCAAGCTGATTCATATTTCAGCTTGGAGCCATGCCACCTACATGTGACCTTGATAATGATAATGTATACTGACTCAAACTGAGTCACTGCTGTGCAAGCAAAATGTCAGAGTTGGCTCACTAACCCACTTTCCCTGCTGTGTGAGATAAGGAGGCGTTGGAGCTTCTGAACTCCACTTGGACACTGCTTGGAAAAACTGCCTTTGGAGCAGGTGGCCAGGGGGCCAAAACAGAGCCACCAAAGGGTCAGGAAGACTTTTAAAAGCAGAAATTGCAGAGAACTTCAGTATTATTAAATAAAATGCACTACTATACCTTCATTTCCACAGAGGATGCCAGTGTTACTACACAGGGGGTCTCAGCTTCTCATCTCCACTGTGACGCATACGTTTTAATAGACCTGTAATGACAACTATTGAGTGTGTAAAAAATAGATATTGTTAAAATATGATTTATTCTTGTTGATCACCTGTTTTGTAAGTGAGCGGCTCATTGAATTTGAACATTGCCTTCATCGGTGTGGCTTGCTTGAGATCAAATTTGTCCGTTTGTGGCTCATGAGCTAAAATAAGTTTGACACTCCTGCTGTAGAGCCTGCAGATATCCACGGGATGAGGTACTGCTTCATGCGTATTATTATTAACCACATACTGTATGCTGGTGTTTATGAATTTCATTTTTATTTTGATCAACTGAGCAGAAGTATGCTGTCAAAGCCACTGAGCTGATCATTAACTGGAACGGTTCAGAATGATTCAGCATTTACTGAATCACCTAGAAGAGTCACTCCTTTCTAGTTTTAAACTGTTTCTAATAAAAAGAAGCTTAATTTTGCTCTATACGACTCTACTGTCCAATCAAACTATTAATAGGCTACTACCTAAGACATAAACTGTGATATTAAGCAGAGGTGTGGACTCGAGTCACATGACTTGGACTCGAGTCAGACTCGAGTCATTAATTTTATGACTTTAGACTTGACTTGAAAAAATGTTCTAAGACTTGTGACTTGACTTGGACTTTTACACCAATGACTTGGGACTTGAATTGGACTTGAACCGGTTTACTTGAAAAGACTTGATATTTTACCCCAAATATAAAATTTAACATGCATATTATATGGAGATTGAAAATGTGACGTCATTCACGGGTAGAACCGCAAAGGATTCTGGGAACTCGTGGCAAGCGGTACTAGCGCACGCAGGCTTTCAATTAAAATCAGTCACACAGCGATAAAAAGAAACACAAAAATGTCAAGAAGCTGTTGTATTATTAACTGCAATAGCCGGTCGCATGACAGCCACGGGAAGCCGACGGGTAAAGAGATCGGTTGTTATCGGATTACGTCGTTGAAGAGAAATTGTTCGAGCCATGTTTCCGAAGTAACAAAGAGGCGACTGGATTGCAGCCATTCAAAGATCAAATATAACGTCCTAGAACACTCCAGCTCACAGGTTAGTCTGCTCCAAGCATTTACACAAAGGTCAGTCTGCTGTTGTAGTTAATGCGTCATTTTTCTTAACATAATTGGTGATATAGGTTACAAGCAAGTCTGGCGCTGAACAGAAATTGTCGCGCTATGCTCCTTTATTTATTGTGCATAAATAGTAAATTATCCTGACACAATATTGCGTTTCGCTTCTGTTATTATGGTACACTGACAAAAACATATACTTTTATTCACAGGATAAAACAGGTTTTTTGTATCACTAATTGCCCAGTACGATTACAGCATACAATATTATTGTCACTGCTACATTTCTGTGATGCTACCAGAAATTATTTCCACTACTGATTAATTACCGTTGAGCTCAAAGGTCCTATTAATAAACGGTTAACGAATGTGTATTTATGAAGACGATTTGTGAGACTGGTAAACTTATGATACGTACGATGGTCTTTCGTTCTACACGGTGCATTTCAAGGTCCTGCACCCATCCGTCGGTAAACTGTACCTGGGCTTGTTGCAGTGACCTGAAGTTACTAAACTTCATGAGTGTATGCACTCACTCCAAGAACCGTATAATTATAAATATGCATATAAATATGCTAAGATGAGATAGCTGACTTCATCTAACTAGCAAATGTTGTCCAGGCTACGTTGGTGATACAGTTTTTTTTTTAATGTGTATGATATTTTTGTCATGCGATTTTAAAGCTGGTCCTACAACCGCATCCAAGAATAACATGCAGCGTATCTCAGAACTGTCGGTGAAAATTATTCTTGGAGCTAAGTTTAATTGAGCTGCATTTTAAAGAGGTGCAATTTCACAATTTGTGTATATTTTCTAAGTTCACTATTTTGTATGTGTTGCGAAAAACACAGATTTTAAAATTACATGGTCTAATATTTACATTTAGCATATAACTGCAACATTATTTTTTCGTTTGTTTTTTTTAAAGACTCGAAAGGACTTGAAATTCAAAGTTTCAGACTTGTGACTTGACTCGGACTTTTACACCAGTGACTTGAGACTCGACTCTGACTTGCCTGACATTACTTGAGACTTGACTTGAGACTTGAGGATAAAGACTTGAGACTTACTTGAGACTTGCAAAACAATGACTTGGTCCCACCTCTGATATTAAGCCATCCCAGGGAAGAAAAAGGCAAAGAAAATGTAGTAATTTTATTTCAATTAGCCTACTCACTCACCCATAGTTATAATCACTGCTGCTGTTATAGTAAGATCATTTATCTGGGGTTAACGCTGACCTCTAATTGAGTTGGAATCTGGGAAACGTCGCCATAGTGTTGCTGATACTAGCTAATATTATTCATCTCTTATTGCAGTCAGTGCTATGCTGCTCTCCACCTGATCTGCAAGCTCTGCCGATGAGCTCTCATTACTTTGAGTGAAGAAACTCTGTGCATCAGTACACACAGGCTAGCCAGGAGGAAGGTTATTATGTAAAAGAGACACATTAGGAGAATTATATGACAACCACAGGGACTGTATATAAAAGATGGATGTTGATTCCAGTTTGAGAAATGGAGGTCGGGGGATCCTCTGGTTCAAAAAAGTATAGAAGTAAATGTGAAACTGGGACCCCACTAAACAGCTGATGAATTTATAAACTCAACTGTTGGTTTCAAGTTATACCAAATTCAACATGATATTCAATTTGTAAATTATGTAAATTATTAATAATTACCCCAATATCTAATGAACACTCTAAACACCTAAATTTTATAAAAAGTCAATTATACATTTTAATTTAACCTCCTAAGACCCGAACTCTCTCATGGCATGCATTTTTAATTTCTCTTTGCTATTTGGGCTGATTGGGACCTGATGAATGTAAAAACAAAGAATTACCTGTTTTTTGGGGGGTGTTTTGTTCCTGATTTTCATTTCTGAGAAAAATGAGATCCACATCAGAGGACATTCTTTTTAAATTTCGATAGAACAGTGGCAGCATAATGTCCTCGTAAGTGGATCTCAAGCCCTTGTAGAGCAAAACTTTGTATTTTGGTCTAGACAACCAATCACTTATTTCATATTAATTTCTTTCTAATTATCCTTTTTGCGTCCTTTTGTTCATTTGGCTCATCCACACTGCTCTCTCCTATCTCACCTCCACCTCATCTGAAGCCTCATCTTCTGAATTGAAGTCAGGATTTTAACATATAAAAACATCCATAAACATGGTTAATTATTACTGATAGTGTCGCACTTGTCCTCTGATAAACAGCTTGATTACATATTTGCTAATTGCTGAAGCCTGACAATGTTAGATCCACTGCAGTAAAAGTTTCATTTACATCTGGCTAACAGTAGCAAAAAAGCAGCTCTTGTTAACACAAAAGTTCACGGTATCCTCAATTATTTACTCAGTGTCATTGTCATTGGAAAATTAAACTATTGTGATTTATTTAATGACACATTTTTTTTAATTACTTCTGATGTAGACTTTATTATTTCTCCATCCATTTTCTTCTGCTTGTCCAATTCAGGGTTGCAGGCTGGACCTATCCCAGCCACCTTGGGGAGAGAGGCTGGGTGCACCCTGGACAGGTTACCAGTCTGTTGTAGGACTAACAGAGAAAGACAGACAGCCATGCACATTCACATTAACACACTCACATGTTGTTATTATTCAGGCAGTTTAAAATAGTGTGTACAGCCTCTGTCATGGGGAACTACATAACAGCAGGGGTAAAGTTGCAAACAGCAGGGGTTGATTAGAGTCAAAAAAGAGGATAAAGCAGGGTGGGCTTCAGGGTGTCAGCTCCATCCCTCAAGCATTAGTTTCTTTATTATTACCCAGAGGGAGGAAAAAGCAACATATGACTACCTACCAGAGTCTATCTATGCATGCAGTGCTTTGTCAGTCAGATCCTTTTCTCACTTTTCGCATCCAGTTAAAAACAAACAAACAAACAAACAAAAAAATCAAGCAACTAAAACTTATAAACTTAGGTCTTTCTAAAGCCAAGGAGGAAAAATGAAGAGGTTGGGTTGCTGATAGGATTGCTAATAGCGGTTGAGAAATGGCTCAGGTAATGTGCCTAATGTAAACATATACTAATTTCACAATGCCGTGAACTGAAATTAGATCAGAATATATGTTTTCCTTTTTGCACCTGTGTGGTAATTTTTACCACCTCCCATATTTTCATTTTTTTACAAGTATGAAACAAACAGTGGATTTGGACATTTCTGACACTCTTTCTGTGTTAAAACAAATAAAAGGTCTCTCAGGAAAAATCCGAAATGCTTGTTTTTGTCTCCGCTGGTTGCAAAGAAGTTTCGGTGTCTGACTGACAGCAGCTGGCAGGTTGCCAGAGTATTACACACTGAAAAATAAGAGACCAAAATAAACAACAAAGCAAACGAGTAAAAACAAACATGCAAAGTTAACTGTTGTTTGTGGCATTGAACAGAAAGGGGCCACAGCAGCATCTAACATGTGAGTGACATTCACACGCTGTTTAATGCGCTGCAGCTGAGCAGCAAATTAGCTGTCTGGCCTTGAAATGTTGAAGTCTAAAAATATTTTGTTGTTGTTTATTGCCATAAATGTGCGCTATGTAAAATAACAGCTTACCTCCTTCACATTTACAAGTAGCGGTAAAAACACACACACACCCACACACACACACACACACACACACGCGCACGCACATCCTCATCTTCATTTTTTAATTTTTAATCTCCTCCTTGTCATGGTAGAGGCGGTCTGGGGGCCTTTTCTAGGGTTGAGCGGATCGATCCAAATGTGGATAGTATTGATACCAGCGCTGGTATTGGATACTAGTGGACTGGATCTAGAGTGATTGAACTGATATTTTGTTTATCTCATCCTCTAAGCTTACCCCCTCTAAGTTCAGTGCATTGTTCACATTCATCAGAAAGTAGACATGTCTGTGCAAACAAAACTCCTCTCATGCAGGACCACTTTGCTCCGCTCCCTCCTCGGTGCTGTGTTGTGTCTAGTTGACCTGTGATCGAGTGACTCAGCAGCACTGAGTAGTGACATGCTCCAATGAGTCAGAAAGTGTAGCATTGTGTAGAAGTACTCAATAGGTTTAAATGAAGTAACTGCAAACAGTGATGAGTGCTGGAAGGAAATTCTTTGCTGTGGCAAAATCATCGACTTGTATAAAGACATGAAAGAGCGTTGTCCCGGAACAAGCAGGAAATGAAATGAAGAGAGGAGGAAGTGAATCCCTCAGACAGACACACACCCTCAACACAGAGACGGAGGTCACAGTCCTTTCAGAGAGGCAATGAATATCCAGGAAGCTGACATAGTAGTGAAAGTAATGTTTAATAACTGATGTTGGTTCTTCAGCTTTAGTTCATTTGAATGTGTTATTGGTCATCATAGTTGTGGTCGTTGAATACGTTCAGATTTGGAAAACTGATGATGATTCATCTCATAAATCATCTCACACACTATCCCCTACATAAGCTGCCTTTGTAAGTTAAAAGTATTGGTATTGGCAATAGTGGCTCTATATTTTGTTGCTATTGGATTGATACCAAAAACGGCAGTATCACACACTGCTAGCCTTTTCCTTTCTCTCTCTCCTCTCAGGTGGAGTTGTGGGCTGGCTCTTCTCTCTGGGCACACCTGATGGGGGAAGCTCTGTTTTTTCCAGGCTTCAGTCGTCACACTTGTTTCTCATCTCTTCACCAATGAGCAGTACTTAAAGACCGGCTTGTGCCTCCACTTGCTGCCAGATTGGCGTTGCCTCAGCGGGGTGACGCCTCCTGTGAAAGGACAGCTGGAATTTCCTCTTTGCCATTTTTGTGTTGCTGTGGACTTTCCTGAACTCAACTCTTGCCACTCAGACCTTTCCCCACAAACCTGCCACAAAAGGAATTCTCACAGTCCGCTTACCTGCAAACTCTCCCCCGACTCCTCTGCCTTTCAGTGATCCCTCCACAGTGTGTTGATAAAGGTAATCAAGTAAACTTTCAGCTCCACTTTTCTTCAGAAATAAGGAATCATTCTGGTGCACTCACCTTTGGCTGAATCTTACTCTTGTTTCAGTGTTTTTAGTGCATCCCCACTGTTTTCCTGTAACCAAGACACTTACCTGCACAATTATCTGCAGCCTTTCCCAACGTTTTTAACTTCCAAGTTCCTGTAAATAAACCTTTTAAAGCTGGTACAGTCAACGTATTAAATGCACAAAAATAACAACAAAGGGAAAGAAAACTAAGGAAAAATTACTGAGGCTTTGCTTAAAATGAAAAACAATGTTCTAGCATTCATTGCCCAAAAAGAGAAAATGCATATTTTAGTAAGTTAGTATATTTAATGTTTGAAAATAATTTGGGGTGTGATTTTGTATTTCCACATTGAATATGAATTTTGCCTGTAAAAATTCTGTTAAATTTGCACTCAGACACAATGAGTCAGACACTTACTATGTGTAATACAGCTGATTCCATTTTTTTTTTTTACATGTTTATCGTTGGATAATTCACACACCAACTATCATGTTGAATTATTTGATTTGTGAGTTCCAATTTTAGCAGTGTTGTCTGACAATGTTTGGTGGGCACGCTCTTCTGTTTACTCTTCTAAACCGAACAAAGCTGAAAACAGATGCACGCTCGTGTGTGATTCAATTGAACGTTTATGAATTTTAAAGTGCACACATTTGATACTCTGAGCGCATTTCCTCTTTAAATAAACAGAGTTTTCCCACAAACGGCGTGTGGAGCACACCTCACTTGTAAATATTTGAGTCAGTGCTTCAGAAAAATTACCCAAATTTGGTATGAACAAAATTTCCCTGTTTGATGTCTTGGGAGGGGGGCAGGGGGGTGAAGTTGCAGAATGAGAACCTGACAGATCTTTTTCAATGGGAGAGGAAAATTCTTCTTTCCAGCCAATGAATATTTAATGCAGAGAAAGGTTTCTTAATAAAATACTGTGCAGGCCAGTCAAAGACATGTTGGGCCAAGAGTGTCTTGGGGGAGCTTCTGTTGCTGTGAAAGGAAAATATCAGCCTGTGAATACTAAAAGGGACAATAACAAAGCAGGGAAAGACAGGGAGAAAAAAGAGTGAGGGGAGACTCTTGTGCATTTTTATGTGTAAAGCCTGAAGTCTAATCAGTTCTGAAAGAGGATAAATTTGCTTATTTTAAGTAAATATTAATTTCTGATGACTCATAATGTATAGCTCAAAAGGTTCTCATTCAGCTGTCGTGTAATACAATACGTGATGAAAAACAAGTATGGCTAGCAGCTTGGGCTGAGCTACAGTTTTAAAGATATGTGAACGGACACTGAAACACACTAAGGGCACTTTACTGGAGATAAATAACAGTCTTAGAGTTCAGCAAAGGTTTGGGAGGCCGAAGTCACACGATCGCTGTGGATATGACACAATGCCACACTACAGATTGGAAAAACAAAACCAACCAACAAACAAAACCAAAATAAAACCCTGGCACTACCCACTGCAACTCAAGATGTAAAAATCATAGTGGTTGTAAAAACCTGAAGACAATTAATATGACTTGTTTTGATTCTGTGTATAAATGTATAATACCCAGTCTTCTGAAAAGCCAAGCACAGTCTTACTGCTTCTATAGGAATTAAGACGGTAAATAGTAGCCAGGTGCTGATAATCAAATGCATTTGATTAATTACTTATCAGAAACAGAAGTTCAGGTAGCTTGCTGGTCTGGAGCATTCAGATATGTGTAAACAGAATGCCACAATCTTCCCAGGAGTGGATGTATCGGCACACCCAATTCACCCAATGTCAGACCACGAATTGCTTGAGAAACTGTAACCCCCCCCCAAAAAAAACCACAACCCAAAAACCAAAAAACAACCCAAGAGCTACATTCCAGACTATGCAGGGCTCAGCACTAGAAAAGGACAGATTATTGTTTGGAAGAATTTCCTGGAGAGACCTTTTCTCTAAAAAAGAAAATTGCTGCACATCTTAGGTTTGCAAAGCTGTATTCGAACAAACCACAAGAGTTCAGGAGCAATGTCTTTTTGACAGAGGAGATGAATGCCTCGTTCGTTGGTGAAAACGAAACACAGCATATGAACACAAACAACTCACAATAACAGTCAACCATGGAGGTCGAGGGGTGATGATTTGGGCTTGTTTTGCAGCCACATCACTTGAGCAGTTTGCAGTTATTGCGTCAACCAACTCCTCTGTACACCAAAATATTCTAGAGTCACTGTGAGACATCTATCCAATAACTAAAGCTTTGCCCAAACTGAGTCATGCAACAGAACATTGATCCCAAGCACAGCAGCTATAGAACCTAGGTGGTGCAATAGCCCAGTCAAAGTCCAGATCTCAACCTCAGGAATATGATTTAGTGGGAACTTTAAGAGAGCTGTACATAAAGGTGTGCCTGCAAACTTCAATGAGTTGATACAGAAACTGAATACTCCAAGTTGTGGCTCCTAAAGGTGGCTCCACAAGCTACTCTATCATGGGATGTACTTTGCTTTTCACAGGACTGCATAGAATCCTGTAATAACTTATTTTATTTACTCCAACCCGACTATGTGATTAAAAAAACTAAATGAAGGAAAATCTGATTATCACAGTCACTGGCTTTTCAGCTTTAATGCGTGACTGGTACAGAGAAGCTATGCATGAAAAGCAGATTGCTTAGGAAGTTGAGTGCTTTGTTGTGCAGTGGGTGCCCTAAGTGCTCAGCGGAAGCTGACTGAATAATTTTTATGCTCCATGTTAAAACTGCCTTCAAGCTGTCACAGACAGACAGCAGGTCAAATCAGGGGTAAAAAGGTCATAGACTGCCTGATGTCTGCTGTGCTTTGGCATTATTTATGATAATTTATTTATATTTATAATGTAGCAATGCATGCCTGTGGACTTGTTTTCATACCGTGACTTTCCAGAGTGTGTTGAGGGGTAAATAAACAGGTTCCAATAGACCTGATGATTAGCCTTAAATTGAGATATGTTGAGCGTTAATTAAAGGAGATGCATTTTCCTAATTGAACATACAGAGATGTATTTTCACATGTGACATATAATCAGAGACACCAAACATACACACTATGTCTTGAATTGTGTTACATTAATTTATTTCAGAGTGCTAATGGCATTTGAAGTTCAAGGTTAATGGTGAAACGTGAATGGCTATTCTATCATGTAAACTTCATTTAATGGCGTGACACTAATGGCTTTCACCTCTCAACAACTTACCAAAGACAAATAAAGAAAGCATTCTTTCCGTGTGCTTTTTTAAAAAGCTTTATCAAAGTTGCCAAGTACAAAACAAAGTTAAACCGTTTCACAAAGTAACAAGAGGGCAAAATAGGAGAGAAAGCATAAAAACACAATAAAACAATTAATTTGCTGAGTTTGATTAAAGAATTTGAGACAACAATAGGAGGGGAGGGAGCGTGCAATCAAGAATCAAGGATAAAAAAAAAAGTAAAACCCCTTAAAATGACAAGATTAAAACTGGTGGTCAAATCCACCTTTAAACTTAGGTGTAGAAGAAAGGCTGTAATTGTCTCTTCTTTGGGTTTGTTTAGTTCTGCTTTAGTCAGAGCAAAGCGAGCTAGCACACACAAGATGAGATGCATGGATATATAACCTTTTAAAGGTCTGTGAAGGGCAGACGAGAGCATGTTTAACCACGGATTTCTGTAAAGCAGAGCATTTTTTCTTTTGCTTTGGCATTTGAAGAAAAATCTGAATCATTTTTGAAGCTGTAAACTATGCACTACATTTAGTGCATACATCTGTTTTTCATCTCCAAACAACTTGTTTCATCCTTGTTTAGCTGACAAATAACAAAGTGAAGCATAGTTTATGGGCTTTCCTTTGAAAAAACAATACATTATGACTGCCAAGTTCACTCAGCAACCTCATAAAAACACCACCATGCAAAAGTCTTTTTTTTTTTTTTTTACCTTATTATGTAAATGTAGGAGATATTTGCTCAGGCATTGTTTATACTACAACAAACCATAGTGGATGAGTGTTGAGAAATGATATTATTACAGATCCTGTCTCGAGTGTATTTGTTTTAAAAAATGAAGGTGTGCATATTTTTTTGTATTAGAAAATACTGAGCTCTTTGAAAAACAAATGTCAGAGAGAAAATTGCACGATTGATTTATAATGTTTTCTAAGTAACTATATGAAAGGTAGCTGGCATTTTCTGAAAACATTTATAATTTTGTGCTGTATTCAAAGGCCCTTGCAATGCTGAATCTTCAGCTCTTCACTTATTAAAAGGTCAAAAATGTATATTCCCTATTTAGTTTTTCTTAGATATTCTTTTTTTTTCCTCGATTCTTCTATTCATGCCAGATTGGACTCTCCATTTGGACAAATAAATGAGAAAAATACAAGTGTCGCTAACTATAAAGTGTCACAAAAAGAAAGCAAAACTACAATATTACAACATATAATTATTTCACATATAGTATGTCACAGTTATCAGTAAGGATGTGCACTAATTCTTTAATCAACTAAATGTGAAAAAAAAATTAGACTAACAGCTTACTCTAGAACTAAGAAACACTCAGATATTAAGTCAAATTTGAGAACCATTTAAAGAAAAAAATGTGAAAAACTGATGACAACGAGTTTTAAACCAGTAATTACGTTCATTAATGATATGTTCATGCCGCTTAACTGTGCAGCACTTGGCATCGTGCATTATCAACATTACACGTCATACTCCAGACAGTGAAGAAGAGAAAACCGATGTTAAATATTTAATTAAATTAAATTTAATTCAATTCAATTTTTTTATAGAGCACCAAATCACAACAACAGTCACATCAAGGCGTTTTACATTGTAAGGTAGACCCTACAATAATACATATAGAGAAAAACCCAACAATCATATGACCCCCTATGAGCAAGCACTTTGGCGACAGTGGGAAGGAAACCGTGACCGGCAGATGATATCTTGATTTTTGTAACTTGCCACATTGCGCCATGACTGTCACAATTGACGATTGTGCCGGGTTTTACTGCCATTTGATATGATATTGATAACGATAATCTTGCAGAGAAGCTCAGAGACAAACTTGTACACAGAGAGAGATGTTGCAACTGTTTTGAAAACTTAGGTTTATGGAAAGAACTTTGCAAACCAACACTCAGCAAAGTCTTTCCTTCTGGTTTTGACTTCTTCTCCTCCTTATCAGGGTGTATGACGCAAATTGTCCGAGTGGCGAGACCTATTGTTTCAGGGAATGCTGCAGCGGCTTCTTGCACCTTAATGGGGTGTACATATGACTGCATCTGTGTGATAATGGCACGACAGTGAGCGAAGCAACCACTGTGGAGGGTATATTGGCACCTTAAGCACAGAAGCTCAGACTTCCCTCTCTTCACCTCTGCCTTTCCCAGACCAGCCGATAGATGTAATCTCTCCAGTGTGTCCCAGGTCTACGCCAGGGCCTCCTCCTGGACATGCCTGACCAGAACACCTTACCTAAGTGACGACAGCATTAGCCATCTTCTTTTGATGTGAAGAAGTAGCGACTCTACTCTGAAACCCTCCTAAATGATTACACTCCTCAACCTATCGCTAAGGTAGAGCTCATCCACCTTTCGGATAAAGCTATTTTCCACTGCTTGTATCAACAATCTCAATCTAATAGAGTTAACAAAAAGATGAAGCCAAAATGAACAGGTTTTCTCAACAACAACCAGTATTGGGCATAAATTAAAATTTTAACAATTACATAAACGTCTGGTAAGTCCGGTACCGACCAGTGACAACAGCAACTATTAGTCAGCTAGTCACACACATCCCTAGTTATCAGTACTACCATATCATGACACCACAGTTTTGAAGGGTTATGTTTGTGTTTATATTTACACATACTATAAATTATAAATTTATATTGGAATGCTTTTTGAATTCCTTGTAGTGGATCTGCCCAGAATTCTGATTAGATGCTTGAATCACCTCAGTTGGTTCCCTTCGGCATGAAAGAGCAGTGGCTCAACTCCGAGCTCCCTCCAGATGTCCACAGCTGAGCCCAACCACCCCACGAAGGACAGCTTGTATCCTCAATCTCATTTGTTTGTTTTTCACCCAGAGTTTGTGACCATAGGTAAGGGTTGGAACGTAGACCAACTGGTAAATTGAAAGCTTCTTCTTCCAGTTCTGTGCTCTCGTCATGACAGTGACACGCCACACCAATCTGCAGGTCAGTGCTTATCCACGAGAGACTGAAGTGTTTCTCTAAACTGGCAAAAGTGAAGCTGAAATAAGAGTGATCAGGGGTTATTTGATGCTGTTTTTTGAGAGCCTTGCAGAAGAAGAGGCTGGATTTGCTGTACTGCTCTAAAAGGTAGTGATTCCCAACCAGCAGACGTGAGCAGTTGACAGAGATGAGTGCTGCGGCTGAAAGAAATTGCAGACCTGTCAACTAGAATAAACCACAGAGCTTGCTGGCAAACTGTCCCTAACAGTACAAGTAAAGAAGCTGCTCTGTGCATGACAATTACATCAATCATCATGTTTGTTCACAGGCAAGTGGTGGTGATAGATTTGCCAGGTTTAAACTTCTTTTACAGTCTCAGATTTTCATAACAACACTGTCTATAAAAATGTCACAGTGTTTTTGTTATTCCTAATATACTCCTTTCCCTACTGCTTGGTAAGCTCTTATTCTGTTATTTTAGTGCACTTTGCTCTTTATTCCTGTAAGTTGTTCTAGAATACTTTTGATCGACACTGTTTTGCCAAAAGTATTCACTCACCCACCCAAATCAATGAATTCAGGTGTTCCAGTGACTTCCATGGCCACAGGTGTATGAAATCAGTCACATAGTCATGCAGACTGCTTCTACAGACATTTGAGGAAGAATGGGTCACTCTCAGGAGCTCACTGAATGTCAGCATGATATCATGATAGGATGCCACTAATGCAACAAGCCCATTAGAGAAATTTCCTTGCTGCTAAATATTCCACACTCAGTTGTTAGTGGTTTTATAACAAAGTGGAACCAATTGGGAACAACAGCAACTCAGCCATGAAGTGGTAGGTCACAAAAAATCAGAGTCAAGGGATGCTGAGTAACATAGTGTGCAGAGGTCACCAACGTTCTGCTGAGTCAATTGCTACAGATCTCTAAACTTCATGTGGCCTTCAGATTAACTCAGGAACAATGCATACAGAGCTTCATGGAGTGAGTTTTCATTGCTGAGCAGCTACATCCAAGCTCTACATCACGAAGCACAATACAAAGTGCCAGATACAGTGGTGTAAAGCATCCGCCACTTTACTCTAGAGTAGTGGAGACATAATAGTGGTTGCCAGGAGAACAATACTTGTCTGACTGCAAATTGACACTTGTAAAGTTTGGCGGAGGGGATTATGGTGTAGGGTTGTTTTTCAGTTGGGCTCAGCCTCGTAGTTCCAGTAAAATAAATTCTTAATGTTCAGCCCCAACTTTGTGGGAACAATTTGGGTATGGCCATTTCCTGTTCCAACATGACTACACATCACTACACAAAGCAAGGTCAATAAGAACATGGGTGAGTGAGTTTGGTGTAAAAACTTGACTGACCTGCACAGAGTCCTGACCTCAACCCAACAGAACATGTTGAGTTAGAACGAAGATTGTGTGCCAGGCCTTCTCATCCAACCTTAGTATCTGACCTCACAAATACACTTCTGGATGAATGGTCAGAAATTTCCCGTAAGCATATGCCTAAAGCTTGTGGAAAGAAGAGCTGAAGCTGTTATAGCTACAAAGGGTGGATCAAAACCCTATGGATTAAGAATGGGACCACTCAAGTCAATGACATCAAGAAACACAATTTATTAATGTTCAATTTATTAATGTCCACTCATGTCACATATGTAACGCCAACCTTAAAATCAATACTGTGGACATTTTGCATGCAGAATGTGCTGCACAAAGGGTTGGAAAGCATTCGCACAAGAAATCAAGGTTGGGCATACAGAGGTTGGAATTTACCATCCTGATGATGCTTCCAGGATTGGACTTGGCAAAATAGCAAGAATAGTCATAAGGATGTTTCACAATCCTACATGCTCTGGTTCTGCTCTGCTGGCACGTAAGTCCTGCAGAATGGGGAGCATAGAGCCAATGGTACGTGCAGCTGAGCTGTCTGAGCTGGTTAAGCCATTGCATCTTCTTTTCCCGCTAGGATGTGTGTGTGTGTGTGCGTGTGTGTGTGTGTACTAAGTCAGCCTCTTTGATGTGGTCTCTCAGGTATACCTGAAGTTTGTTACCTTCTCCACCAATGTCCTGTTCCTTCTCTGGGGTGTGTACCTTCCCTGCTGCTTCTTGTAAAGTCACAACTATATCTTTGTTTGTTGTTGCCTTTTCCCCCTCCCCTGATGATCAGTGAGAAGTTAAGATCTGTCACACTTTCTGTCTTTTGAAAACATGCACTATCACAGCAGCTTGAGATGAAATGTGGGGTTTAGTAGGGATTCTGGGGAAGAAGGTGGCATGTGTTGTATATTGTGCATATAGTGCATATGTATAGGTTATTTTCTTCATATTGAATTTGTCTGTTTGAGGAAAAATATTATACATGTGACATTAACATATTGTTGGTATGTAAAGGAAAAATAGTTTATCACTTTATCTAAGCTGAGAGGAAAATAATGTGTTAATGTGTTTAATAATTTTTATGGCCTTTAAGACCTAAACCAACATTTCAAATAATGCTGAAAGGATGGTTTATATTTTGGCTTTCTATTTATTTTCTATTACTCTAACTCCAACAAGGTTTGGACAGCGAAATATAAAAGAGAAAAAAGTGTAATGATTTGCAAACTTCATAAATCCAGATTTTATTCACAATGGAACAAAAAGGTTTAATTTTAAGAAAGACAATTAGGTCATTTGAATGTGATGGGAGCAAAACATTTTTTTTAAATCAAGATGTGTTGCTGTCCATAAACATCTGGGAACTGAGGAGCCCAGATGTTGCTGAATGCTGTCCCATTCTTGTCTGATAAAGGATTTTTGCTGTCCTGGATCTTTTTTGTTTCATTTTTTGTTTCATGCTAAGTGATGTAAATTGGTTAAAGGTCTGGATTGCAGTCAGGTGAGCCTCTGCCCAGCTTTAATTCTAAGAAACTCTGCTTCTCTGAGATGCTCTTTTTATACTCAGTCATGTTACTGATCTTCTACAAATTAACCTAATAAGTTGACAAATGTTCCTCCAGCTAAACTTTTTTAATATTTGCTGCTACCATCAATTCCAAAATAACTTCTTTTCTGTGCATTTTCTCTTTTTAAAAACTGATATGCTTTCTATGTTGTATTGTGAATAAAATATGGGTTCATTAAACACAGAGGGATTTGTGAACAAGGAAAACACTGAACCTCTTACTGTACGAAAATACCATCAAATTTTATTTAAATGACAGCAACATCAGTGACTAAGTGTTCATTTGTCTTCTGTTACAGTGATGTTTGTTCATGAAGGGGTGCTGTTGGTTGAAACGTAATCATTATTCAATACTTTGGGGGTTAATGAGTCTCTAAATCCTGTCTTTCAGCTACAACAATTACCAACTGACACCAACTCTCTTAAGAGAAATACTTTACTAAAGGAAGAAAATCATGTCATAAGTATATTTAAGTATTGTCTTGTTAAACCTTTGAGCTGAAGAAACTAATGAACTGGTTTATTCATTTTGATGTAGGGCTGAAATGTGAAGTATACTTCTATAGTTAAGAATAGAATCTAACAGTTGGACGAAGGTTAAGCTTGCTGTAGCCATAACAGACATTCATAATGCCTGTTCCTCAGCAGAGAAATGTCAGACTATTGTGTATAAAACTCAAACACATACCTGTGCAGATTGAAAGTATAGAATTTCTTTCTTTTCTCTCTCTCTAAAAGCTGTACAGTAGATAATGGAGGTTAAACCACCGTTATGAGACTGTGACATTTGTTTTCCCTTTTTATATAAAAAATAATATCATTTACAGTTGTTGCTCACTGGTATTCACAAAACATACAGGACTTCACTGTACCTGGAGAGACCTAGTTGAATCACTTAAATTAGATTATTATTCCCAATAAAAGCGATATCAGCACCTGGTTTGGGGTAAAGTTTGCATCTCTGAGTTGATTTCTTTTTAAAAAAAATGATAACATTCGCTTGACATCAATTAGAATTTATGACTCTTTTCGTTGCTGTTTTATTATTAATATTGTTTATCTTTAGATATACCAAGCCATCAGTTAGTCTGGATGCAAGCAGTTTATCCTTTTTGGCTTTATGTGATGGCTGTATCAAATACACCATTAGTGAATGGGAGTTACTGATCACTTTCTTCGTGTTTAATAAATGTAGTACCTGAGCTCAGCATATTGCGTTACTTCCTTTCGATATCTACATTGCATTCAAGTGGTCCCTGCTCTCTTGAAAGGAAACTTGAAATACTGGATGCATTCAGAGGCCTAGACCCAGTATATGCCAAGTGAAAATAACATTTCAACCTTCTGGCACTAATGTAGTCATGCCTTGACCCACTGAGTTCCTTGCTGAGACTCAATTTGTCATAGCCTATGGTTTGACACCTACGCTTTGACTATAAAATGCAATTTAACATGCACACTTTTACAGTTTATTAATCTTTAAAGAGTGTAAGTGAATCATTTTCTTTGAAAAACCTTGGAAAACCTTGGCTTTTGAGATTAGGTTCCCTGCCGCTCTAAACGAATTTTAAGTTTTAGAAACCTGCATCCACTAAGTGACTGTAGCCTCTCACTTCTACACACTTCTGTCTGCAAATACCTTTGTTCTCACAGGTACTGAGCTTAGGCCACAACGTTTCAAAGGCCTGAAGTCAACAAAGATAGGATTAGGGGTTTTCTTCAAAGGTGATGTTTGCAGAGGTGATTTTCTTGAGAAACAGAAAATAACACTAACAGTATGCACAGTCCTTGCATATCATGCTGTGCAGACATATTTACTTCAGCACATACAGTGACGCATATACATGCACGTAATCTACAATGGCATATCTTACATGCAGACCAGTGCTTACAGCTCTCAAAATGGACAGCAAGCATGATAGGTGTTGCTGACACCATTTTCACAATCTTACCTTGTGAAAATCATTATTTCTACCTCAGAGCAGAGAAATAATGCATAGCAACGACATATATTGATCTCAAGGTAAGGGATGCAGTTGCACTACAAAAGACTAAAAGGTGCAGGAGAGCACTGCAGTTCTTTAAACTGACTCCAGTGTCCAACATAATGGAAATCTTATTTAACTTCTTGTGCATGATGATACGCTCACAATAAATACAGCCTCGAGTAGCACAGTTTTAATCACTACAGAGTTTAATTGGCCAGTAATTATTAATTATTTTAATAAATATATTTAGACATCACAGTCACTGAAGTTTGACTTTGGTATAGCTTCAACATGACAGGACTTAGTGTGGCCTATCCCACTTGACTTGTCCATCACAGGGTCAGGGAAACACTTATAGAGCATAATTCTTTCAGTGTACCAGTGCAGTCTGTATGTGCTGAGGTAATCAGGAAGTAACTTAAGAAAGCATAAAATCTATTTGAGCTATATATTTAAGATTGATTATTTATTTATTTATTTATTAACCTTTATTTAACCAGGAAGATCCCATTGAGATTAAAAACCTCTTTTTCAAGGGAGACCTGGCCAAGATAGGCAGCAGCAGATGTCTCACAGTTACAGAAATTACTCAAACACAGGCAGCAACAACACACATGCAACAATAAGTGAAAGAATACAAATAAAATAAAAATAAAATTCAATAAAATTCAAATAAAATAAAAAGTCAGTTAAAATGACAATCAATCTAATTGAAACAGTTGCATGTTATGGACTTGGCCTCAAGGATTCGTAGTTTAGATTTAAAATCACTTAATGAAATGAATTCAGTCATTTTCCATTCCTTCTGCAGTTCCAGGCCGAGGGTGCTAAATGGACAAAAGCTCTTTTACCAAGTTCAGTTCGGGCAAATGGAACAGAAAGCAACAAGTAACCATGCGGACGAAGAGAATACCGACCAGCACGTTTCATTACAAGCAGGGAACATATATAAGAAGGCAGCAACCCAAGTATCGCCTTATATATAAAACTGTATAAATGAGAGTTCCTCCGACTTACCAAAGCAGGCCATCCTACCTGAGAGTATAACTCACAGTGGTGAGTCTGAAATTTACAGTTAGTGATGAACCTCAGACAAGCATGATACACAGAATCAACCATTCGAAGACATTGAGCAGAAGCATTCATATATAGAATATCACCATAATCCAGCACAGGCAAGAATGTTGCAGCAACAAGCCGCTTCTTTGTATTAAAAGAGAAACACAACTTATTTTGAAAATAAAATCTCAGTTTTAACTTCAGGTTTTTCACAAGATTCTCTACATGTGGTTTGAAGGTAAGCGAGTCATCAATTAAGATTCCCAGATATTTATAGGTGTGAACCAACTCTATTTTATTACCTTCAAGAGTGGTTACTGATGGGATTGTTTGGGCTCGTCTCCTTGATTTAGAAAACAACATGAGCTTTGTTTTGTCTGCGTTGAGAACAAGTTTAAGCTGATGTAATGAGTGCTGGACAGCAGAAAAGGCTTTCTGCAAGGAGTCGATGGCTTGGACAAGAGTTGAACCACAGCTGTAAATAACTGTATCATCAGCATAGAAGTGCAAGTTTGCATCTGGCACATGTAGACTAAGATTGTTTACGTAAATGATAAATAGAAGGGGACCTAATACAGAACCCTGTGGCACTCCGCTGTGCACTGTAACAAAGTCAGAACATAGACCGTCAGATTTAATGCACTGAGTCCTGTTACTGAGGTAGTTTGAGAACCATGCCACTGCTCTCTCAGAGAGTCCTGACTGGAAGAGTCTAAGTTTTAAAATACAATGATCAACAGTGTCAAATGCTTTTGACAAATCAATAAAAAGGGATGCACAGTGTTGTTTTTTATCAAGTGCAATAGTAATATCATTTACCACTCTAATTGCAGCTGTGATAGTACTGTGATTCTTCCTAAAGCCTGATTGATATTCAGATAAAATGGCATTGATGTGCAAAAACTCCTTTAACTGCTCACACACAAGAGCTTCAAGAACTTTGGCCAGCACAGATAGATTAGATATTGGTCTGTAATTAGTTAACACTGCTGGGTCGCCCCCTTTTAATAGAGGAACAACAAAAGCTGATTTCCATACTGAGGGAATTTTATTCATGTCCAGTGTGAGGTTGAAAAGTGTTGTGAGAGGCTCTGCTACAAAATCAGCTGCCAGTTTCAAGAAGTAAGGATCTAGTAAGTCTGGCCCTGGAGATTTTCTAGGATCTAACAGTTTAAGAGCTTTACAGACCTCCTGCACAGAGAAAGGAACAAAGTTAAATGGCTGACCAGTGTACACCAGTGTATTTTTTTTTTCGTTTTACCTTTTCTGATGCAACAGTGTGCTTCAGCTTGATAATCACTGGGCGCTGCACATCCTGCTGAAAGATGTGATAGAGATGACTTGATTATGACATCACGACAGCACATAAATTTCTTCCACTGCTTAGATGCTCATTTCAGCAGAATTACTGCAGAAACCCTCACGCATGTTATACTTTCTGTACAGCAAAGAGTAGCTCCCTGTGTCATAACAGTGTCATTGCACATAAACATGTACACTTTAGGCCAGGGGTGGGCAACTCCAGGCCTCGAGGGCTGGTGTCCCGGCAGGTTTTAGACGTGTCCTTGAACCAACACAGCTAATTTAAATGGCTAGCTCCTCAACATGTCCTGAAGTTCTCCAGAGGCCTGGTAACGAACTAATCATGTGATTCAGGTGTGTTGACCCAAGGTGAGATCTAAAACCTGCAGGACACTGGCCCTCGAGGCCTGGAATTACCCACCCCTGCCTTAGGGCTTTGAAATCCCCAAAGGAGTATAATAAAGCAGTACAGATATACTGCTGTAGCATACAATCAGTATGTTATTACTAGTGGTTATGCCGTCGAGCTATAGCAGGTTGCTGCCTCTGCATTAAGCTTTGCTGTTGTTGCAGTGGAGCGACATGGATGCAGCTGTCACTGTAGATGTACCCCCACTAGGATTTAGGTGGCGATGAGGGTTTTTACCATTTTCAGTTCTTGTACTGCAGACCTGAAGAGACAAAGTGGAAATACTGGTTTTGCTGGTTGTCACAAAGAAGTATACAAACAATGGTTACAACAGTATTTGCCACAGTAATAATGTGTTGCATAGAACCGTTAAGCTACAACTAAACACTGATGTTTTTGCTATGCTATATTTGCATGTTATTTTTATATCAAGTGCAAAAGTACCTGATCGGAAGAAATATTGTGATTCACAGCTACTGTAACCACAGTCAGTAGGCAGAACAGTATTGGATAAACATGCTTGACACTATCTAACCCAGAGTTATGAATATTTCTTTAGATTCATTCATGCAAATTACTGTATAAGATCTAGTGACATTCTTTTATCATTCATTTGTATATCTGCCACAAACTTGATAGAAAGGGAATGTTTACCAGTATGACATTAATTGTGCAATATGTCATGATTATATTTATGATCCAGGATTCCCAGAGGGTTATTTAGATGTTCAGTGTACTAAGACTAGGATGGGCTGACATTTATGAATCCTGTTTTCATCTTAGTCTATCCTGCATGCACTAGTGCATATTACACCTTTAAAATCTGCCGCTTTTTATTATGCTTACCAGTGTTGGTCAAGTTACTTGAAAAGAGTAATCAGTAACTAATTACTGATTACTTCCCCCAAAAAGTAATCCCGTTACTTTACTGATTACTTATTTTCAAAACTAATTAATTAGTTAGTTACTTTTTAAAAACACGATTTACAACCTGAATAGGTGATAAAGTGATATATCTTTCAGCCCAATTCTACTTTTTCTGCATAATCCATCATACAAAATGTAATCAAATGAAAAAGTCTCTTTTTAAAACTTGTTTTATTAGTTTTAATCTTTTAACTTTATGTGTGAAGCAAAAATTTTATTATATGCAACATTCTCTGACTGGAAGAAATTAGTTTAACATTTAAACCTATTTTCTGCACATTCCAGCACATAAAATAAAATATTTTTTGTGTTTACACTCAGTCTTTCAAATAGATGCAAGTAAAACACAGCAGAAAATAAATAAAATCAAAGACTAGCGGTCCTGTTGCTCTATTTTCACCTGTAAACCAGGAGTGGGGTAGGCGGAGGTTTGCCCTGGTGCAGGTGTGCCGCGGTCAGTTGTAGAATGCGCGAGTTTCTCTGTGAGTTTCCCATTACGTGGTAGCGCACTTGGTGCTTGCTTGGAAGTTTAGGGGTTTTTTTTCGCTGTAAAAAGACATTTTATTCCCACGCACAACGGACGCTAATGTTTTTGTCACTTTTTATGGAATCAAACTCAAAGTAAGGTCAGTACTTCCATGCTTTAAACGCTGCACGCTCATACTCTCTCCTGCAATCGATATATTATCCATTGTTGATCAGCACACAGCTGTTGTCACGAACGTCGCACTCCTTTACGTCACTGTCATGAGACATTCTTGCAAAAAAATCACGGTTTTAGTAACACAGTAATGCAGCATTACTCATTACTTGTTACTTGTTTTATTATTTTCTTCAAGCCCTGTTTACAGGAGCTGCATACAAAAAGATATTTTGTGAAAAGGGTTGGCGTAATAAGCAAATGCTTCAGCCAATACCTTTTGATTAGCCTTGTCTCATGCTTTCTTTCTTTATGGTAGATTTTTGTTCTGTTTTCACTGTTTGTTTGTTTTTTCACTGTTTTCACTGAGATTTGAATTTGAATGCTAATCAATAAAATCAAAAATCAAAAAAAAATCAAACTTGAAAAAAGTTGTGGTTAGTCTGTAGAACTTGTGAACTACACAGACTCTACAGCTGGATTAGTCCTTGCTCTGTTTGTTCATTGTTATGTAACTTATAAAACGCTATGATAAACACAAGGTATAATAACAGCTGGCTAAATGTGGAGTCTTGTGCAAAAATCTTTAACCCCCTATATTGTTTATATTAAAAAAAAATATGAGGAATAGGCAGAGCTAACATACATGGAAATACAATACATAAGGCAAAAACTGAGTCTGTACAACAGGCATGATGGTCATTATCTGCTGACAGGCAAGAATTTCAATATTTGATGTGATCATTTTTATGTTTCAGTACAGTCTGAACTTTCATAGCCAAGCTTTGTATCGTATTTTTTTAGTCTTCTGGAATAATTCTCCAGGCTTCTTGAAGGACGTTCAAAGCTCTTCTTTTGATGTTTGCTGCCTTTTCTTCTGTTCTCTGTCAAACTGATCCCACACTCCTGCAATAGTGTTGAGGGTCAGACTATCGCATCATGGATTAAAATCTGATACTGCTTTTCTGCGTTCACAATTCCATCATTTTTGACAAGCCCCAAACCATGACAGAGCCTCCACCGTGTACAGGCACTCACTGTTGTACCTCTCTCCTGACCTCCTCTGTACTTACAACAATTTGAACCAAAGTTTTCAGATCTGGATTTATCACTCATAAGACCCGTTTCCAGTCGGGTTCTTCTGGCATACCTTCAGCCTTTTATCATTGTTTCTATTCTTTAAGAACACCTTCTTCATAGCCATCCTTTCTCTGAGACCATCTCTGATATCTGAGAAAGCTTGAGCGAACAGTAGGTCGACCAACTGAATTCCTAGACGCACCTCTCAGGTTCTCTGTCCTCAGGTCGTTGCTAGAATTTTTTTTCCTATTTCTTTAGGACCCGAATCCAGAAACTGTTCATCTGCTGAAGATAATTTTTTAGGCCTGCCACTCTTCTTTTCTAGTTCACTTGTCCAGTTTCTTCAAATTATTTAAAGGTACATCGCACGCCATGACAAGATATGCCAAGTTTTCAGCTAATATTGTTTTGGGAATCACCTTATTAA
The DNA here is from genome assembly GCF_057381915.1 of Diplotaxodon limnothrissa. Taxonomy (NCBI): domain Eukaryota; kingdom Metazoa; phylum Chordata; class Actinopteri; order Cichliformes; family Cichlidae; genus Diplotaxodon; species Diplotaxodon limnothrissa. The sequence goes on from NC_140596.1 coordinate 21,070,288, forward strand.
TGCAAAAATGCTAAACTGCGTAATCTTTGGCATTTTCCATACATTTAACTGAAGAATGCGAGCAAACTACATGTGTCTAAAGATACAGTTTGGTTGGGTGCTGTTTATATCCTTAAATGATTCATAGGTCAGTGTTATGTACTTCAACACACGCACGCACACTCACGCACTTGTGAAAATGGTCAGGTACAAGAACTGGACTGGAAATGAAAAGCAGTCAGTGTCCAAGGAAAAACATGAAAATAATTTCAGAAAACCTCAAGAACTGTCACTCAAGAGCACTTGAGATAAGTCTGGTTCCTTGGAAACAAAATGTATAGAAATAAGGGGCGACTCAAGACTTTTGCACAGCACTACAATGATTGGTAATAATTATACTTGGGAATGTTTACAATCCACCATCAATAACTAACAAGCAGTAACTGTCATGTTATCTCATTTCTCAAAACAAAGGTTTGTGTAGTTATATACACCCAAACTAAGGAATGAACATGATACATTTTCAGCACATTTATCGCATCTATTCCAGGAAAACATAATGTCTCATTGTTTAAAAAATATAAAAATTTATATAGCTGGTTCTGATTTAGTTTCTTTTACCCCTCTCATTTCTGCTGAGTGGTTTAAATGGAAGAGGTTCACCTGCTAAATAGGTGCTTGTAAGCTCTTTAACGCCGTGAACATTTTCAGGATCTATTTGTGCCCCCCTTTTTTCATGATAGTGGTGATGATAGCAAAAAAAACAAAACAAAAAACAACAACAAAAAAACGGAGGGCGCTTTTAGAAGCCCCTTTAACATACTTGTTCACTTCACTGAAATTACACAGACATTCAGCTTTTACTGCAAAATGTGAACGAGTTAGGGACCCCTGAAAACTAAAGAGAAGTGTCTTTTATTACAGTTTATTCACTGGTGCCATTATGCAGTGATTGTCTTCTTCACAAATAACATAGTTACAGTAATCATAGCTTCCTCCTCTCTAATTTTTAAAAAAGAATATGCTCTTAATGTTAGGGAGTATGGCCTAGTCTAATAGTCACAGGGTTGCACACCACTGACCACCACTGACAAGTGGAAAACAGTTAACAGAAGAGACACACTGTTACCAGCTTGACGAAAAATAATTAAAATATTTCCTGCCTCTGTCTTTCTTTTAGGTACTCTTAGCTGTAACTGAACCACTTCAGGGTGGACAGCAGTTAAAAAGAAAATCCAGGGTTTCTGTGTGGAGTCTGTGGTGGTGAGCATCTCTTTCTGTTAGCCCTGTGATAGACCAGGGACCTCTCACACCACCCTTCCACTTTGTTATACAACCATTTAACAAAGTAGAAAGGTGGATTAAAGTGAACCTGGATTTCCAGACAGAGTTACACTGTCATTCAGCTTCACTTTAAAATGTTAACATAACTAAAAACTAGAGTTGTGTGTGAAGATGTAAATTACAAGCCATTCTGTTGCTTTAATCAGTTTGTAGTTATTGCAGCTTTGGCAAATGAAGTAATTGTAAGAGCTTGAAAAGATGGCAAAGAAGACATTTCACCTCTCAGCCAAGGGGTGGAGAGTCCCATGACCTGGTTAAATGAGAACCTACAAAGACACGTGAAGTAACTGCATCACTGTTCAGGTGTAATTAAGTTAAACAGACACTAAAGCAAGTGAACAAGTGTAAAAAGTCATCACACCTTTAATTACACTGAAATATTGGGAGTCTCTAACTTCATAAAAAAGACTATAGACATCTTGGCATATTGTCATAAACTACTCCTACTTCTCCTACTTGAAATTAAACCAAATACAAAGTTAGTATTAATTAATGTAATTACACACCTTGGCTTTAGAGATAATGAGGCCATTTTAGGCAGTAAAGCTGACGCACTCCTGTTTGCCATTCATTTTTTCAGCAGATAATTAAAATGTTTGATCCATTCTTCAGTCTTTGGACGTCTGCTTATCTTTTCTTTTGATTTTGAAAGGCTAAAGAAGGACACACGCTCTCCACTGCACACACATTGGAACAAGGAAGAGCACAAAGAGAGAAAGAGAGTAAAAATTCAGTGAATGAAGAGGAACTGCAAGAAAAGTCAAAGCAAGAAACAATCAACATAATTATGGAGCAACATAAAGGAAACATTTTGATTGCTGTCAGTCGGAGAGACGTGCATGCGAGTAAACACTGCATGAGTCCACATTGTATGAATCCAAGAAGAAGACATCAGTGTAGTACAGAACAAAATTGCATACAAGTTCAAATCGCTGAAACAAAAGTAGTGATTGGGCTCTTCATCATGGCTGTTTCTGTAATTGCTGTTCATCTGTGTATTGTTTTAGTTGATGTTCACATCTATCAAGCAAGGACAGAATAAAACAAAACCACGTACAACACAATATAACTCTGGGATAAAGTGAATACTGCTTTGTGAAGCTTTTCTGTCGAGGCTGCTAGAGCTGTTGATTAATGCCTGGGGTTGTAGTTGTGTGCTTTTGTTGCTGAATTTGATTGCATTATGTTCTGCAGGTGTTGATGTCATTCTGTCCACCCCCTGATATGATGCACCTGAGTGAAAACACGAGTTTAATGTATAAAAATCACATCTAATTGAGCTATTGAGCTTTTTCGTTGGATAATGACCATTGTGTTTGGTGCTTGGGCCTCAAGTTGCTCTGTGTGAAACACTGAGCCGCAGGCGCAAACACACAGGCTTTTATCTTTCCATGCGCCTTGCAGACAGGTTTTCATCTGTCCCTGGGCCTTCTGCTCTGGTTGAAAAAGAAGAGATAGGTGTTTCAAACAGACTCTGCAGGACTCTGCAGCCAGAAGATTTCTCTTGGAAATACAAACTTAATACAGAAACTCATACCATGCGTTTCTGTAAGATAGATTAAGGGTGACAACTTTATGAGCTTGTCCTCGTCCTTCTTTGAAATGTCCAGTCCAACAAAAACTTCCACCTATCATAAAGTGTCTTTAACATTTGCCTTGAATCTTGAATATTATGCGCTGCTTTGCAGTTTTGAGTAATAGAGCAAATCAAGCATCACTAAAATTTAGTTTTCAGTCTGCAGTCACTGGGAATATTAAACATCAGAGCACCTAAAGTGCACAAATGGACTTTTATCTTTTAAACCAACGACTAACGACATATGTAAAACTTTTTATGGGTGCTCATAACTGTGGGGCGGGGATTGTGGTTGTTGGATGATCTTTACTGTCACGGACGAGAATGCGGTGGACTCAAGAGCAGACTCAATTTGCTTAGAACTGTGTATAATTTATTGAAAAGAACAAAACGTGAACGGAACTGGGTTTAACAAAAACCATACGCAGAAAACTAAAGGAAATCCGTGGGCGGAGAAACCGGCGTAGAGCACGGGGAGACTTCTAACGGGAACTTCTGTAAACACAGGGGAGAAATGTTACTGAATGGGAAACAAACGAGTAAGGGACAAAGGTACGGAGTGCCAGTGAATAGTCTTGGGCTTACTTGGCGACCCTAGTCATTTAACGGGGAAAAGGCTGCCAGGGGTGTATTCCAAAGAGGGTCAAGAGTGGAGAGTCCGGTCCAGATTTCGAAGAGATGGAGAATACAGACTGAAGGGCAGGCTGAGGAGAAGTGGAGTATATAATCCTCGGGTTCCGAGCAGATGGGAGGACAGGATGGAGACCAAAAACAGCACTACTGGTGAGTGCGATGGGTGGAGAATCTGAAGAATACAGGAAACAAAAACATATTAACCCAAGGTCCAGATATACAGAGTCAGAGCTCAGAGGAGGCCGAGTTTACCACAGATGGTAGCAGGACGAACTGGCGAGGAGTGGCAGGCCGTGCTGGCTTAAAAACCCTCTAGGTGGAGCCCCGGAGATTGACAACAGGTGATGAGCTGGCCAACTCCACTCCCAGGGACAAATGACAGGAACCTGGACCACGCCCAACCAGACACTCCCACAGCATATGACAGTACCTCCCCCTCAAGGGCCGCCACCCGGCGACCCCCCAGACCGGGCCCTGCGAGGGGAGGAACGAAACGCAGCGATCAGAGACGGGTCCAGAACGAGCGACCGGGGAACCCAAGAACGCTCCTCAGGCCCATACCCCTCCCAGTCCACCAGGTACTGGACACCACGACCACGGCGGCGCACGTCAACGATCCGCCGGACCGAATAGGCCGGATGACCGTCCACGAGCCGGGCGGGAGGCGGGGGAACAGGCGGTGGACACAGAGGACTGCTACGGACCGGCTTGACCTGAGAGACGTGAAACGTCGGATGGACACGCCAGGAAGCCGGGAGCCTGAGACGGACCGCCGAGGGGCCGACGACAGCAGTGATCTCATAGGGGCCAACATAGCGGGGAGCCAACTTTCGAGAAAGCGACCGCAAGGGAATGTCCTTAGCACAAAGCCACACCTGTTGTCCAGGCCGATACGCCGGAGCGACAGAGCGGCGACGATCCGCATAATCCCGTTGCCGGTCGACAGTTGCAAGGAGAGCCCGCTGGACCCTCCGCCACACCCGCCGGCAGCGTTGAAGGTGATGCTGGACCGAAGGAACAGCCAAATCCGCCCCATCCTCTGGGAACAACGGTGGCTGATATCCCAGCGAGGCCTCAAAGGGCGACAAACCCGTCGCCGAAGACGTGAGAGAATTATGGGCATACTCCACCCAAGGCAACTGAGACGACCAGGCCGCCGGGTTCAGTGACGAGACGCAGCGAAGAGCGGATTCCAACTCCTGGTTCAAACGCTCAGTCTGGCCATTGGTCTGCGGATGGAAACCAGAACTCAAGTTGACCTTGGCACCCAGGGCCGTACAGAAGGCCTTCCACACTCGGGAGACAAACTGAGGCCCTCTGTCAGACACAATCTCCGAGGGTATGCCATGAAGACGGAACACATGGTCTGTAAGGAGCTGGGTGGTCTCTGCAGCCGTCGGCAGCTTGTCCAGGGCCACGAAGTGAGCCGCCTTGGAAAACCGATCAACTATGGACAGAACCACCGTCTTCCCCGAAGAGGCTGGGAGGCCGGTAACAAAATCCAAGGCGATATGAGACCAAGGCCTATGCGGGGTACTCAGCGGTCGGAGTAAGCCAGACGGGGGCCGATTAGAGGTCTTGTTACGGGCACAAACGGAACAGGCAGCTACATAAGCCTTCACATCCTTGTCCATAGAACGCCACCAGAAATACCTCTTCAACAAAGCCGTGGTCCTACTCACTCCCGGATGGCAAGTAAACCGGGCTGTATGGATCCAATGGATAACAGCCGACTGGGCGGCAGAGGGCACAAAACGCCGACCGGGCGGGCCGGTTCCCGGATCAACGTCGTCCCGTAGTCCTTGGCGTATAGCCTCCTCCACATCCCAGGTGAGGGAGCCAATCCTGCAGGTGGAAGGGAGAATGAGCTCCGGGTCCCGGGAGTCCGAGTCCGAGGAGTACTGGCGAGACAGAGCATCGGGTTTAAGATTCCTGGAACCAGGGCGATAGGAAATATCAAAGTTAAATCGAGCAAAGAAAAGGGACCACCGAGCCTGGCGGGAGTTCAGTCTTTTAGCCGTTCTGAGATAAGTCAGATTCTTGTGATCTGTCCAGATGATAAATGGATGTTCCGACCCCTCCAGCCAGTGGCGCCACTCCTCCAAAGCCAACTTAATGGCCAGGAGCTCCCTATCCCCAACGTCATAGTTCTGTTCGGCAGGAGAAAGGCGTCGAGAAAAATAGGCGCAGGGCTGGAGCTTGCCACGAGGACCAGAACGCTGAGACAACACAGCCCCCACCCCCACACTTGAAGCATCAACCTCCACCACAAACTGCCTACTCGTGTCAGGATGGACTAAAACAGGAGCCGAAGTGAAAAGTCGCTTGAGTGTGGCAAAGGCCGAGTGAGCCTCGGGGGACCAAACGAAGGGGACCCGGGAGGAAGTAAGGCGAGTGAGAGGCGCAGCCACCCGACTGTAGTCCCTGACAAAACGCCTGTAGAAATTTGCGAAGCCAAGGAACTGCTGCAGCTGTCTACGCGAACCAGGAACGGGCCACTCCACCACTGCCTTAACTTTTACAGGGTCCGTCTTCACCTGCCCTTCCGCCAGTAAGTAGCCCAGAAACGAGATAGACGAGACATGAAAGTCACACTTCTCGGCCTTCACATAAAGGCGGTTCTCCAACAGTCGCTGCAGCACACTCCGGACATGCACCCGATGTTCCTCAAGGGACTGAGAAAAAATCAGAATGTCGTCCAGATAAACAAACACAAAAACATTCAAAAAATCCCGGAGCACGTCATTCACCAGTGCCTGGAAGACTGCAGGGGCATTGGTGAGGCCAAACGGCATCACCAGGTATTCAAAATGCCCCAGAGGAGTGTTAAAAGCAGTCTTCCACTCGTCACCCTCCCTTATGCGGACAAGGTGGTATGCATTCCTCAAGTCCAACTTAGAGAAGACAGTGGCCCCGTGGAGGGGTTCGAAAGCTGAACTGATCAAAGGCAGGGGATACCTGTTCCTAATCGTGATCGCATTAAGGCCCCTATAATCAATGCACGGCCGGAGCGACGCATCCTTTTTAGAAACAAAAAAGAAACCAGCGGCCACCGGTGAAGAAGAAGGACGAATGAGACCGGCCGCCAGCGAATCCCGGACGTACGTCTCCATAGTCCCCCTCTCTGAACGGGACAGGTTATAGAGACGGCTGGAGGGCAGAGGGGCACCGGGGAGGAGATCAATAGCACAATCATAGGGCCGATGAGGAGGCAGCGACAGAGCCCTGTCTTTACTGAACACTTCTTGTAGATCATGATATTCAGGAGGGACAGAGGAAAGGTCAGGGGGGGAGACAACCACTGGAGGAGAAACAAAAGCCCCCGAGGGCAGAGCTGACTTTAAACAGTTGGCGAGACAAAACAAACTCCAACTCGCTACTTTCTTCCCTGCCCAGTCAATGTGCGGATTGTGCTTCTGCAACCACGGAAAACCAAGGATCACTGGCACGTCAAGGGAAGAGGTGGCAAAGAGAGTTATGTCTTCCTGATGATTACCTGACGTGACTAACTTGACAGGCGCGGTCCGGTGAGTGATCATCGCGAACACCTCATTATTCAGAGCGGCGGCCGGGATCGGAGGCTCGAGCGGAATGAGGGGCAAATCGAACGATTTAGCCACCGCAGCATCTATCAAATTCTGCTCCGACCCGGAGTCAACGAGAGCACGGAGAGAATGAGCCTTAGTACCGGACATCAACAAAACCGAAAGCAAAAAACGGGGTTTATCACTCTTAAAAACACTGCCCACCCGTAACCCCGGACTTACCGGCGGGCCACGCCTTTTGGCCGGACTGGGCAAACAGCGATGCGATGGCCGCTTCCCCCGCAGTAGAAGCACTCTCCGGCTCGGAAACGCCGCTCCCGCTCCTCAGGAGTGAGCCGAGCGCGGCCAATCTGCATAGGCTCAGGGGAAGGAGATCGAGAACGGACGGATGATGTCACCGGAAGCGACGGGGGTAACGCCGAAACGGCCGCGGGTCGAAACAGAGACGGAGAGGGTTTGGACCGCCTCTCAGCGTCTCTCTCCCTCAGTTGACTATCGATCCTGAGAGCAAGAGAGGCAAGCGCTTCAAACGTGGCCGGCTCGTCGTGCACAGCCAGCTGATCCTTCAGTTGTTCGGAAAGGGACGCTAGGAAAATACCCCGCAGCGCAGCATCCGGCCAACCCGCTTCAACAGCAGCGGTGCGGAACTCGATCGCATATTCCGCAACGCTGCGTTTTCCCTGGCGGAGTCCCAACAGCCTCTTAGCTGCAGTACCCTCAGAGATCGGGTGAGCGAACGTAGCCTTGAATTCCTTGAGGAAGTCCTCATAGGAACACGAGGCAATAGGATGAGAAAACAAAAACGCCTCAGCCCACGCAAGCGCCTTACCCCTAAGCAACCCAACAAAATGGGAAATCTTGGCAGCCTCATTAGGAAACGCGTGCGGCGTGCGATTGACGAACAACGACCACTGAAACAGGAACCCCCCACACAGCCCCAGCTCTCCATGAAAAGGCTCCGGTGGAGGAGAAGAGATGCCCCGATAAGCCGATTCAGGACGCGCAACGGCGGGTGCAGGCAACGGTCCCGGCTGACTAGGAAAAACGGGTGGATTAGGCTCCCTGATTTCTGACAACCGGGTAAGTAACTCCTCCTGTTTTTCACTGATAGCATTACACTGGTCCATTAAGGACGTCAAAGTCTGTTCATGCCGTCCTAACACCGCGCCCTGTTTGTTAATGGCGGCGCGAATTGGGTCCGCTGAGTCCATTAGTGGCCAGTTCGTTCTGTCACGGACGAGAATGCGGTGGACTCAAGAGCAGACTCAATTTGCTTAGGACTGTGTATAATTTATTGAAAAGAACAAAACGTGAACGGAACTGGGTTTAACAAAAACCATACGCAGAAAACTAAAGGAAATCCGTGGGCGGAGAAACCGGCGTAGAGCACGGGGAGACTTCTAACGGGAACTTCTGTAAACACAGGGGAGAAATGTTACTGAATGGGAAACAAACGAGTAAGGGACAAAGGTACGGAGTGCCAGTGAATAGTCTTGGGCTTACTTGGCGACCCTAGTCATTTAACGGGGAAAAGGCTGCCAGGGGTGTATTCCAAAGAGGGTCAAGAGTGGAGAGTCCGGTCCAGATTTCGAAGAGATGGAGAATACAGACTGAAGGGCAGGCTGAGGAGAAGTGGAGTATATAATCCTCGGGTTCCGAGCAGATGGGAGGACAGGATGGAGACCAAAAACAGCACTACTGGTGAGTGCGATGGGTGGAGAATCTGAAGAATACAGGAAACAAAAACATATTAACCCAAGGTCCAGATATACAGAGTCAGAGCTCAGAGGAGGCCGAGTTTACCACAGATGGTAGCAGGACGAACTGGCGAGGAGTGGCAGGCCGTGCTGGCTTAAAAACCCTCTAGGTGGAGCCCCGGAGATTGACAACAGGTGATGAGCTGGCCAACTCCACTCCCAGGGACAAATGACAGGAACCTGGACCACGCCCAACCAGACACTCCCACAGCATATGACATTTACTCCATGTACCAACTCCATTCGGATTCCTTGGGAAAAACAATTATCTTTGAGTGTATTTTCAGCAGAAATTACATTTTATAAAGGTCAGTGTAAACTTGTATTTCCAACTGAATGCACTTATAGAGTTTGTTAGCATTTTGGACTCAGTAACACAGGTCTAAAGATGTTAACCATCTGGAAACCACTATGGAAAATGTGTATTCCCTGACTATTTGGTGTGAAATCGATTGCTAAAGCCACATTCTTTCTGGCCTAAAGGCCAGACAGTGGCTCCCCGGCTACTGCTGGCTGCTAGGAAAAGTGTGTATTCTGCAACCAATTGGTGAGTGTTTCCTGGAGTTTGTTGGCAGTCACGAATCTGAAACAGACCACAAAGAGGTATGTGGAGCGGAACCGAAAACCTTGCAAATGCTTTGGTTGCTAGTAGGTTAAATTGTGAAACTGTGATATATTGTCTTAAATAATTCTGCAAAAACATTTCTGTTCCTCATTTCATCTAAATATTATTCGCATTTTGCAAAACATTCTGTTATATTTCTTTAGTGTCTTGTCTGGAACTGTAATGGTAGCTGTCTAAGATAACCCTGTTGAGGTTTAGTGGGTCATAATGTAAATCTACATCATATTCTAAATGTTGATTCAAAAATGACAATTAGAACCATTTTTATTGTCAACTGATAACTAATCCATTAAAACAAATTTTTATTTTAAACAGATTTTTTACACAGCAAACACCTATTTGACAAACACTCCTGAGATACTCACAGTAAATCAGATTGCTTAGTTGGTGCAGATTCAGGCACATTGTTTCTCTTTTAAATAATGTGCCCGAGGGCATAGATGTAACAACAAGGATGCAATACAAACCAAGAAAACACTGGGGTGAATGCAGGAAAAAGACAAGCATAGCTCCAGAGGAACATTGTTATTTTGTTTTGTAGACGACCCCACAGCAGAGATCTCACACGGGAAACAAGTAAGTGACGCCTCAGGGTGGAGGTGCTGACTGCAAACAATGGCTAGTCACTGGGGAGAGGAATGCCACAGAATATGCTAAAGAAACCATGTAGATGACTGAAAGAGGAAGTTAAGGCAGTGGTTGATGTTCTTATTTACTGGAGGTAAAACCCCATGGGAATGCACCCATCATCAGAGCAGTGGCAGCAGAAAAGTAATTAGACCTTCCCCCGAGAGCATTTGCATTAATTGGAATTATTCGAGGGTGTCATAGGAGGTCAAAGGGAGACTGAAAGAGAGCCAATTAAAAATAAAGTGAAAGACAAACCTTTACAAAGAAAGTCTTTCTGATAAACAAACCCAGGCATCATAGAGATCTTTTTAAAGACCCCCTTTTGTCTTTTATCATGACATTGAATTAATTTTAATGCACTGCAGCTTATTTTGAATCCATTTTTACTTCCAGATTATCATTCATTTATTTCATTCATTTATTTATTCATTTTCAGGCACAACAAATACCTATATTGAACATAAAATACACAAAACAAAAAACAAAACTTGCCTGAAAAAGGAGTGGGACGAAGAAAACTTATTAAATCCCACCCCTATACTCACTCATCAACAAAAAAAACAATAAACTTCCCGCAGCTACGCCCATCATTGCATACAGACCCATCAACAGCCCCGGGCAGATACAAGCATCTAAGCGGCAGCTCGCAACCAACAATTAGAGCCTTCATAACTGAATACAGAATATATAAATTATAAATTGCATTACCACAGGTAACAGGCAGTAATAACTACAAGTAACAGACACACATACATATACATACATATATATCTACACACACAAGTACATATATGTACATACATACGCACACTTTATTTTTTATTTTTTATTTTGGAATCCATACCAGCAATGGTAAGAGGACAGACATTACAGAGCACACTAAAACCCATCATTGAGTATACTGTGACCAGACCAACTGTTTGTAGAGAAATTTAAAACTATGAATATTTTTGCATTGTTTCAATTGTAAACTCAGACTGTTCCAGATTTTCACACCACATACAGACACACAAAAGCCTTTACGGGTTGTTCGAGTTCTGGGTAATTTGAATTCTCCAAAGCCTCTCACATTATAAACCTTTTCTCGAATTTCAAATCTAGTTTGTAAATTTGCCGGTAAAAGTTTAGTAAAAGCTTTATACAAAATTATGGATGTATTGTAATTAACCAGATCCTGGAATTTAAGTAACTTTGCCTGAAGAAAGAATTTGTGAGTATGATCTAGATAACCAGCCTTGTGAATAATACGCAGTGCTCGTTTCTGTACTGTGACTAATGGATTAGTTGTATTTTTATATGTATTTCCCCACACTTCCACACAATATGTAAGATATGGAAGAACCAGGGTACAGTACAGAGTACGAAGTGCATCTTTATCAAGGAATTGTTTCACTTTGTTCAAAACTGCGAGGCTTCTGGAAATTTTGGTTTTTATGTGTCTGACGTGGGGTTTCCATGAAATTTTGTTATCAATTATAACTCCCAAAAATTTGTTTTCACTCACATTATCAATTGGTACACCTTCAATGATAATTGGTAATTCTATATTATATTTTAAATTACCAAAAAACATTGCTTTAGTTTTATTTATATTTAATGATAATTTATTTATGTCCATCCATTTTTTTATTAATTTTAGCTCCCTGTTTACAGTCATTACAAGATCAGTATAATCATCGCTACTGAAAAATATGTTGGTGTCATCTGCGAACAGTATGAGTTTAAGTACTTGAGAAACATCAAAAATATCATTTATGTATACATTGAAAAGTTTTGGTCCCAACACTGACCCTTGGGGAACACCACATGTAATACCAAGTTTCTCTGAATGGTAATGCCCTATGCTAACATATTGTTCCCGACCTGTTAGGTAACTTTTTAACCAGTTACCAGCTTTCCCTCGAATACCATATCTTTCCAATTTATCCAGTAAAATTGAGTGATTGATTGTGTCGAAGGCCTTTTTGAGGTCAACAAAAATACCAACTGCATATTTATTTTTATCCAGTGTATCAGTAATTTCTTCTACTGCCTCAATTATCGCCATTGAAGTGGTTCTTTGCGTTCTGAAACCATACTGACCAACATTTATTATTTGATGTTTTTCAAGGAATTTTTCTAATCTTGAATTAAAAAGTTTTTCTAGAATTTTTGAGAATTGAGGCAGTAGAGAAATAGGCCTATAATTGGTAAAACTGTGTTTGTCATTACTTTTATATAGTGGTATTACTTTCGCAATTTTCATTTTTTTTGGAAAACAACCGGACTGAAATGATAAATTACAGATATATGTTAAGGGACTAGCAATATTCAGAATAACCTGTTTAACTACAGACATATTTATGTCATGATAATCCATTGAAGACTTACTTTTACATTTTAATGTGATATTTATTACTTCTTGCTCATTTGTAGCTGAGAGGAACAGTGAAAAGGGATTTGATTTTATATTACTGATATTTTCATTTTTATGACACGGGATGTCCGCTGCTAGTTCAGGGCCAACATTTACTGATCAAGATCAGTAATTTAGCCCCAGGCAAGATGGGAGAGCGCATCATTTGCCAAGGCCATTGCCCTTTTTGCAATTTTTAAAGAAAGTGATTTGGATCAGCACCAAAATTTAATGGGTTTTTTCCTCTGCCCATGCCCCATTTCTTCATCAGGTTTCATTACATTCGGCTGACAGATAATTAGACAGAAAAAATGTGCCATTTACATACCTCACAATGTATGCAAGTCTGAAATATGAAAAAAAGAGCATAAATTATTTTGTGTTTAAGAGTTATATAAAATCTTAGACCACGTTAGTATTTTAAAATGGACTGCATCACTTTTATTTCTATGTTAGAGGGATTTCTTGTACTATCAAAAGTTATTATGGTATCTTCCAAACTCTGCAGTTCCCCTCAGGTCATGTTTCAGCTCACTATTTTAATTGTCTGGTTTGCAATGCTGCTTTTTTTTGGCTCATTCTTTTATATCTCTGCCAAGAAAGTAATGTTCTTACTGGTGTTTGTTCATTCTTCTGTCTCACTGTCAGCAGGGTTATCCAAAAACTATTAGGCCAATTTCCATTAACCTCGTATAGATAGCGCAAGGCTGGCTAGGAAGTGTTTTTTATATTTTTATTTTTTTTAATCTTTTACATTATGAGACAATGGGTTGGACTTGGTGTGCTATCACTGTGCCTTTAGTAAATATATAGATATAGCACAAGACCTAAGAATCAAAATTTTCACAGACCTGTGACAGTGACATCTCACACCTTTTCTGCATGTTTTGAATGACAAAACACCACAAATGCACATAAGGCTCTACCCCCACTTAGCAACCAGGTTGTGTGCCTGTCACCAGCCAGAATGAAGACATCTCTCGCACAAGCATCCTGGACCAAACAACATACCTAGATGCGTGTTGACAGACTGCAGAGATACAGACATCTTCACAAACTCTTCACAAATAGTTACCACTACTATTACACCAGTACTAAAGACAGCATCCCAGTCCTGCTTCAATGAATACCACCCTATTGCACTGACTCCCATCATTATGATGTGTTTTGAAATGCTATGCTATGCTATGTTATCAATGAATATATTAAATCCATCTTCACTCCCTCCCTGGAGTGCAATCAGTTTGTAAATCAATCAAACACCAATTCAATTTCCTTTGCTTTCCACTTAGCTATCAGGACACAACAAACTTTTATGTGATAATGTTCTGCATAGAATTTAGCTCAGCATTCTACACAACCATCTCTCAGCATTTAATACACAAACTGAAACAAACGGCCTGAACAACTTCCTTTGTAATTGGTTGATTGATATACTGCTCTTGACCTGAATGCTGCTCCAACCTCTTCATCAAGTTTGCAGATGACACAACAGTGATGGGCCACAACAATAATGATAATGAGACAAGTTAGAGGAGCAGGGTGAGGCAGCTGACTAGGGATGCAGGGATGATCAATGGTTTTTCTGTGGAAAAACTAAGCATCACCGAATTTCTGGGTTTTCACATCACAGAAGACCTCTCCTGGATGAACAACGCATCACTAGCCACTTACAACAATGCCTTTGCTTGCTCTGCAAACAAGTCCCAGTGCGCATCATGTAACCAGCTGCATCGCTGTGTGGTTTGGAAAATCCATTGCCCCCAACCGCAAAACCCTGCAGTGCCTAGTAAATGAAGCACGAAAGTTCACTGGTGCCTCACTCTCCTTCCTCCTGGAAATTTACAACAACTGCCTAAATCGGCAAAGCCTTCAGCATCATGGGCAGCTCCACCCACCCCTCACACAGCTTCTTCAGTCTCCTGTCCTTGGGGAGAAGTCAGGGGCGCCTCTGTGGCTCCTCCACCAGACTGCACAACAGCTTCATCCACCAGCTTGTCAGCAAGCCGAACTCTCTCCCCTCTTTACCTCTTCTCCCCTTTGCTCCTAAAAAGGAACTGTAATAAACAGAGAGACACACATCATACACTCACACCCAGCACCAGCCACTCCACAAAAAAGGACTGTTGCTGTTTTAATACATGTCACAGGTATCTTTGTTTTGCTGTTTGGTTTTGCTTTTTTGTACGATAACGTATAAATACTGCCCCAACATATGTAGACTTTAATACTTTTTAAATGCACAAACACACATATATATATTTAAGTCCTTGGTTGCTCCCACAGTGGGTTGGGGGAATAGTATTTCAATCCTGTGTATCTTCTGTACATACAACAGAACTCACAACAAAGCTGACTTTGTTACTGCCACAGGGCTAACACTACGAGTTTCATTATAATGCCAGATTGCTTGTTCGTGACCTAAAAAGTTACAAAAAATGTAAACAAACAAGCAAAAATGGCAAGCTGTAACATCTGAAACCTTTTCTCCAGCTGTGGCATGTCTTATGCTCAACTATTTCAGCAAATAGCTGAGCATAAGGCATGAACACCTTTATTGAAATTTCAAGTGAACAAATTTCTACCATGCTGGCTGCTGGGCCTCAGAGCCATAACCGAGTTTCTGTATAAATGCCACTGATTCACTCACTAATAATTTCAAATAACTTATGAGTGCCCTGTGCA
The DNA here is from genome assembly GCF_057381915.1 of Diplotaxodon limnothrissa. Lineage (NCBI taxonomy): Eukaryota > Metazoa > Chordata > Actinopteri > Cichliformes > Cichlidae > Diplotaxodon > Diplotaxodon limnothrissa. The sequence continues at coordinate 21,085,457 of NC_140596.1, forward strand.
AGTTCAAATGGCCTCATTGCTCATTTTTAGTCCCAGACCAGACCTTCCTCTCTTACATCACTTCCATAGTATAGAACCTAATCATAGACAGTCATTTATCCTGCCGAAGGAATATAACTGCCATTACTGGACTGAAAGTGCTGTGTGTGCAGGTACTCCACACACTCATATATAATGCCTATCAAACTACTCATTAATATTGTGAAGCTATTTCCAGCCTTCCTCGCAGGTCTTTATATTTACGTGCACAGCAGATGCCACATGCTTTCTATTGCAAATGGGGATGGAATTGGTAACCTGGGGCAGTTTTGAACCACTCTATCCAGATTATAAAAGCCATACAGTAAATGACAGTGGTGTGGATTAATGTATATAGACTGGATGGAGAGCTAAAGTTTTGATTATCAGATGGAGCTCTCTAAGCACAGAGATATTGCTTTTGTTTGGTGAAAAAAGTGAAGCCTTTAATGTCGGTGAAGGTTCTCAGCCATTAGGGTCATGGTACTCTAAGGAGCTTAAAAAAAAGCAACTGGACTTCTTTAAGTTTCTTGAAGACATTTCACCTTTCATCCAAGAAGCTTCTTCAGTTCTAAGAGCAATTGTTGAGAGTCCCAGATTTTTAAGACCTGATCAATAGTGGGTCAACGACTGTCTTAGGGACAATTTATTTGATAGAGTGTAATTCTGTCAAATAAAACACTAAAAGTTATTAAATAAACTAAAAATGTATCTGAATGTACTTCTTACAACCTTATGTCACCTATTTATGATATTCCACAAGAATACCTTTGATCTGTCAAAAAAAAAGAAAATCAACTGGGATATGAATAATTTTGGGCCTAATTGTGTACTAAGCAATGCAGCAAGACGATTCACACGAAACATGACAGCAACAACAGTGAACAAAAGGAAAGCACATAAATGAGACAAAGGGAACAGAGACAGGAAAATACTGGGGAGACTTGAATAATTATAAAAACAAAACCCGCAGCATGAAACTTAAAATGATTACAAAAAAATGACAAATAAATATGCTATATGTGTTGTTGCTGCCTTTGTCATGTTGATGTTGTCAGTGTCGTCTTTGGAGCCCATTTCCTGGTATGTGTACACATACTTGGTCAATAAAACTCATTCAGATTCCAAACATTCCAACATTTGTTGCATATGTCAATAACGTGAATGCATGAAATGCAAAGACAGAGCTTCTGGCAGCTAGTAGCTGTTCAAATGTGCAATGTTTTTAATTAAAAAATATTATAATAAAATATTTTTTTCAAAGAAAGAAACTGTTAGTATGACTTTTCTTCTAATTCATCATCTGAAAGCTTCTGTATGACACCCACTCTCCACTCTGACCCCATTCACCCTTTTTAAAGGACACAACTCTAAGCTCAAATTGTTGGTGAAATAATCTCCCTGTTTAAAAAGTTTTCCACCACCAGACATAAAGACAGTACTTACATGACATCCTTGAAACTTTCTCACCTGAGGCATAATGCAGTCTTTTAGCGTACAAAACAAATTTCCCACGTGTGGGACTAATAAAGGTTATCTTATCTTATCTTATTATGCTTATCTGGGTAAAGGTCATGGAGGCAGCAGCATGATTAAGGTAGCCTACACCTCTTTGTCAAAAGCCACATGCTAAAATTTTCGGATAAATCCTCAGACATGCCGAGACCAGATGGGATGTATAATCCTTGCAGAGTCTTGCTGCATCTGTCACAGGGTCTTCTTCCAGTTGATCTTTCTGAGAATACTTTTTTTTGCAAATAGGCACCGTTCTGATCAGACCTGTCAAGGAATCAGAGCCCATCTCCACAGAAATTGTTCATGATGTTTTTATTATTCAGCTATGCATGTGAGCTCTCTCCTGCTGTAGCCACATGGTTAAGATCCATTGCCACAATATCCAAACTCCAGTTGAGTGCATGGTTGCAACAGATGCTACAATAAAACACGACTGGATACTGAAAATTATACCAGAAAATAAGACAGGCCGATGAGAAGGTAATGAGGTAGAAGGAGACAAGGAAGGAAGGAAGATGGCGCCGGTGAGGTCGGCTGCCGTCACGACTGCTCCGACCACTTTTTCTTTGTCTTTGTTTTTTAAGTTAGTTTTCAGCGTTTCTAAATCGGCAAAATCATCACCATTGGGTACATTAGGTATGACAGTGACACTCTTGTTTCTATTGGTATACAATGTACTCACAATTCGAAGTTTTTAACTCCGGATCCGAGCTGGCCGAGTGAGATCTCGAGGGAGAACAAAGGGAAGCGGCGGCGGCCTAGAGGGAAGCGAGCCGGCGTCAGGAACAGGCTGAGAGCTCGTGCACACCGCACACCTCTGCCTAGCATCCTGCTCGCCAACGTCCAGTCACTGGAGAACAAGCTTGACGACCTCAGGGCCAGGATAAAGTTCCAGAGAGACATTCGGGACTGCAATCTCCTCTGCTTCACCGAGACATGGCTGAACCCAGCGGTGCCGGACCACGCCATCCAGCCGGCCGAGTTCTTCTCGGTTCACCGCATGGACAGGACACGGGACTCGGGGAAGTCAAGGGGAGGCGGCGTGTGTTTAATGGTGAACAACAACTGGTGCAACAGTGCGAACGTTGTTCCTCTCACACGCTCCTGCACACCAAATCTGGAACTACTGTCCATCATGTGTCGTCCTTTTTATCTACCTCGGGAATTTACATCGGTCATTGTAAGTGCCGTTTATATTCCACCACAAGCGGACACGGTCACCGCCTTATGCGAGCTGCATGAGGCACTCACACAGCACCAGACACAACACCGGGACGCTGCGCTTATTGTGACGGGGGACTTTAATAGCGCCAACCTCAAACACGCAGCGCCGAACTTTTATCAACACATCACCTGCCCCACCAGGGGTGAAAGGACACTGGACCACTGCTACACTACGGTCAAGGACGGCTACAAGGCACAATCCCGCCCCCCGTTTGGCAAATCTGATCACGCCGCCATCTTCCTCATGCCAAAATACAAACAAAGGCTGAAACAGGAAGTTCCGGTTCAGAGGAAGGTCGCGCGCTGGACGGATCAATCGGTGGCCGCGTTACAGGACGCACTCGATGACGCAGACTGGGGCATGTTCAGAAACAGCTCCGACGATGACGTCAACGTGTTTACGGAAGCGGTTGTGGGATTCATCGGGAAACTAGCGGATGATACCGTGGAGACAAAGACTATCACAACGTTTCCCAACCAGAAGCCGTGGGTGGATAAAACCATCCGCGACGCTCTGAGATCCCGCACCGCTGCCTACAACACGGGACTCATGACGGGGGACATGGACCCGTACAAAGCCGCGTCATATAACGTGCGGAGGGCGGTGAAAGAGGCGAAGCAGCGCTACGGGAGGAAACTAGAGTCACAACTCCAACAGAGTGACTCTAGGAGCCTGTGGCGGGGACTAAGGACAATAACGGACTATAAAGCACCAACAACCGGTATGACGAACGCGGCCGTGACTCTGGCAGACGAGCTGAACACTTTCTATGCTCGCTTCGAGGCTGCAGCTAAGGTCTCCAACAATGCTAGTGTTAGCGGCGCTAACGGCTGCAGACAGGAAGATACTGCCAGCACCGGAAACGTGCTCGTCATCTCCGAGCATGAAGTAAGGAGAGCCTTCAAGAGAGTGAACACCAGGAAAGCAGCAGGACCAGACGGCATCCCAGGTCGTATCCTAAGAGACTGCGCATACCAGCTAGCTCCTGTGTTCACTGAGATATTCAACATCTCTTTATCTCAGTCGGTGATCCCCACATGCTTCAAAGAGTCCATCATTGTTCCTGTCCCGAAGAAACCCCACCCTGCTTCTCTCAATGACTATCGCCCTGTAGCCCTCACCTCAGTAGTGATGAAGTGCTTTGAACGCCTGGTCAGAGACTTCATCATTTCTTCACTACCAGACACACTGGACCCACTACAGTTTGCTTACCGTCCAAATCGTTCCACAGACGATGCCATCTCTCATCTCCTCCACACATCACTCACTCACTTGGACACTAGAAGGGGGAATTATGTTAAAATGCTCTTCATAGACTACAGCTCTGCATTTAACACCATAATTCCCTCCACACTCACCACCAAGCTGGAGCATCTGGGACTCAGCTCATCTATGTGTCAGTGGATCTCCAACTTCCTAACTGGCAGACCACAGGCAGTAAGGATGGGCGGACATGTCTCAGCCTCCACCACTCTCAGCACTGGAGCCCCCCAGGGGTGTGTTCTGAGCCCCCTGCTGTACTCTTTGTACACATATGACTGTGTGGCCACTACCAGCTCCACCACCATCATCAAGTTTGCTGACGACACCGTCGTGGTGGGCCTGATCTCTGATAACAACGAGACGGCCTACGTGAAGGAGATTAGGAATCTGGAGAACTGGTGCCAGAGGAACAACCTCCTTCTAAACGTCAGTAAGACAAAGGAGCTGATAGTGGACTTCAGCACTAAGCAGGAGAGGAACTACCAGACCCCCGTCATCAACGAGTGCCCAGTGGAGAGAGTGGACAGCTTCAAATACCTCGGAGTTCACATCACGCAGGACCTGTCATGGTCCTGTCACATCAACACCGTGGTGAAAAAGGCCCGACAGCGTCTCTACCACCTCAGACGCTTGAGAGACTTCCAACTGCCCTCCAAGGTGCTCAGGAACTTTTACTCGTGCACCATAGAGAGCATCCTGGCGGGAAACATCTTAACCTGGTTCGGGAACAGCACCATGCAGGACAGACGAGCTCTACAGAGGGTTGTGCGGTCAGCTGAGCGCACCATCCGCTCCGAGCTCCCTGACCTGCACTCAATCTACAGCAGGCGGTGCTGGACCAAGGCCAGGAAGATCGTGAAGGACCTCAGCCATCCCAACAACAGACTGTTCTCTCTGTTGAGGTCAGGAAAGCGATTCCGCTCCCTGAAGACCAACACAGAGAGACTGAGGAGGAGCTTCTTCCCGCAGGCGATACGGTCTCTCAATCACACCACCACACAGTACTGACCCACACATATGGTTCTTACACACACACTGGACTTTCTGGACTTTGGTTTTGCACAACACTGGTCACTATATTCTTCATTTCCGGTTAATACTTGTACAGCTGCTGTTATTGTGTATATATTTATTTATATTTAGATTTCTTCATACATTCTTATATAGTTCTATATTGTGTATTGTGTATTTTGTTGTACAGTTATTTTATTTTCAACTTTAATTTATATATTTATCTTTATCTTATTCTTCCCAGTTAAATTTACCCTTCATTCTAATTTGTGTTGTACAGTTATTTCATTTTTAACCTTAATTTATATTTTATTCCTTCCTAGTTAAATTTACCCTTTTTAATTTTTCATATTTATTTCCTATCTTATTCATAGCCTTTTCCTTTTTTGTTCTCTTTAGGTCACGAGCAGTTGTCCAAGCATTTCACTACATATCGTACTGTGTATGACTGTGTACGTGACAAATAAAATTTGAATTTGAATTTGAATTTGAATTTGACAAGTGCTATCACTGCCACATTAAACCAGCGAAATGCAGCAGGTGCCTAAAAGGGAAGAAAGACAAGTAGACAGCTGAACACACTCTAGCACACTTAGCAGGCCCCACACACTCAGGGAGCCTTGTGTAAGCAACACACACTGTCATACAGACAGCAGACAGCCTGTGACTGTAATGATGCAGCCAAAGATTTGGCTCTCAGCAGTCAGTGGCTGTATTAATGCCGGGTGTAGAAGAAGGAAAGGAAAGAGAGTGAAAGGGAGGAGAATGTCAACTAGAAGCTAGACAGGTTTATGTGACAGTGAAACGGATTGCATTTGAGTTTGAGGTTTGACGTTTTTCAGTTTTGAAGAATTAGCTAACGGAAGTGGGCTCCAAAGTCATTGAGCTTAGCAGAAAAATACTCCGCTGCCTCTTTATTTTTCTTCTTGATCTTTGAGACAGCAAGAAAAATGCGATCATCTGAGCACACGAACGAAGCAAGAGGTCAGAGAAATTGGATGTTGAGCACTTGCAAAGATTTATACATTACTGAATCAGTTTAAAGCGAAATCTAACTTGATGATGTTTAGTGCCTGCATGACTAATTATTTAAAATGAAGTAATACTCCTGCAGAACTGCTCATTATTCACTGGCTGAATCAATATTTTGCAATAGATCTTTTCCCAAAAGGTGACAGAACATGCTGCTACTTCCTGGTGAAAAGCTTACTGAAAGCCAAAGAAACATTCATGATGTGATAGCTCGGGGGGCTGCTGAGCAATTAACCTGATGAAAAACTTTTTTAATTAAGCAGATTTTGCACAGAACTCTGGCTTTGAACAGAGGGTTCAAAGGTGTTTGCAGAGAGTAGTTGTTTCACCAATCTTTGAAGCTGACGGTGCCCCATCATCAGGTTCCAGCTAGCTTCCAACAACACATTTAAAAAGTTAAACCATGAAAAACTCACTCATTTACAGTAGCATTGCACTCATTGTCATTACAATGGAGACTTTTACTTTTTTTGCTCCACATATTCTTTTTACTTGTCAAAATCTTGAATCTATGTTACACTGTGGTTCAGTCACCAACAGTCCGGTTATATATTTGGTATGGTACGCTCGTGACGGCGAATGTAGCCTCAAGCAGAGATTATGGCAGGGCTACGGAGGTCTGTTGAGCTCACATCTGTCTATCTCCACTCCCCCAGACTGTTTTTCATTTTGAAATCTGTAGTCTTCAGCAACAACCAATGATAAGTGACATCACTTGAGGCAATTCATCAGAGTTCATGGAGCTCACTGGAGTCACGAATGGTTTTATGCAACCTGTATATAAACAGCAGACTAGCTGTACTGCAGGTCTATTTTAGTAATGCTCATTTTCTGATTGATGCAATTGCTGGGCTTATATTACATCATATGTTATAAATCATTACATAATTATTGATGATGAATCACTTAACTGAATATTTTCAATAACAGACCTGAGAAGTGGACAAAACTGTAACTGAATCTTAAAGAATCTGTGGAAAAGTTTCAGTATTTCAGACACAGAATACATTAGATTTTTTTCCAAATTGTACTTTAATACACTTCCTAAATACAAGAAAATTAAAATGCAAGGGATTTTCCCAAATAGCTTTGGCCCATTAACAGTCTGACTCTCCAATCAACAAGCTGTTGGTGAAATATTATTACAGCTTTGGACGTGAAAAAAATATTCTGGTCAAGTGCAGGCACAAACTGAACAACATTAAGGTTTTCAAAAGCTTTATTATAATCAGAGCGATAAGCAGTGACAAGACAAGAGTACATGGTGAGGAATCTCTGCCATTGAGGCACTGTAACAGTGTAGTTAGAATCTTAGCGTAGGGAAAGCGGTAACTGGTGAGAAGTTTCCTTCTGAATTTGCAGCTTAGTTGCAGGTGGACAGTGTAAGGTTTTGGAGGGGCTAGCTGGCTGAGCATTCGAGTGGTGAATGAACGAATGAAGTTCCAACCTTACTTTTTCCATAGTCCTAACAAGACGGTCGCCAGGAGGACAGTCATGTGAGAGTGGTGAGTTCTTTAGGTTCCAGTGAATGAGTTGCAGAGTGAAGCAGAGGATTGTGTTGTGGGTTAGGGTTAGATTGTCCAGATTGTAGAGCTGCAGGTGAGCTATGTGGTGACTTGATGAGGTCACAGAACGCACAAAGAGATCAAGTTAAGTGGTTACTACCATGAGGTAGCTGACCAAATGGATGACAATGGTGGTCTTAAGTACAATCTGCCTGATTGCTGTCAATGGATAGCAGGTGAGCAGAACAAGAAATCAAGGCTCCGCCCACAAGGCAGACATAGGAAGGCAGTGGAAAGACACCAGATGACACCAAGGGTGAGACTTCTACCAGCAATCCAATGGGTGCAGCCAAAACCATCTTCAAGTTGTGATGCTTCATTATTATTGTTATTTTTTTAATAATACTATTTATTTATTTTAAATAAATATTCATTTAGGTTAGCACGGTGGTTAGCACGGTTGTCTCACAGCAAGAAGGCCCTGAGTTAAATTGCACAAGATGATAACTTTTATACTTTTTGAGATATTCAGCTTTTTGTGCCATTTTTTGGCCCATTTTGCTGACAGGGACCACATTATCAGTGTGATCACCAGTTTTGCTTGCCAGACTGAGCCATGTTTTGGCTCAGTGAGATGAGCAGCCGTTCTCAGGCCAGGAGGCCCGGGTTCGAATCCCGCTTATGGCAACATTTTCTTCAGTTAACACTTCAACTGTTTAAACTCTTTTCCACACAAATTTCAGCTTTTTCACCTCTTTTTAGCAAAATTTTCAGCTTTCACTACTTTTCAGCACAAATTTCAGCTTCTTAAGCTGTTTTTAGCACAATCTTCAGCTTCTTTTCCTCTTTTCAGCAGAAAGTCTGCTGATTCACCTCTTTTCAGTACAATTTTCAACTTTTTCACCTCTTTTCAGCACAATTTTCAGGTTCCTTATCTCTTTTTTGCTGAACATTCAGCATTTTCACCTCTTTTCAGCACAATTTAGCTTCTTCTGCACAGTGCACATTTTTTTCCTCTCATCATATCTTTGTTTGCGACCAGAACTGGTTTGGTGCAGTGGGATGCGCAGCTGCTGTAAGATCTAGTGGCAAGGGTTTGAGTACTACACGGGACAGATGCTGCACATCTTCCCTGCTTGCATGTAATCTGCTTTCTTGACACTCTTCAGTGTAGTCTTTCAAATAAAGCAGAGTTCAGCTTCTACACCTTTTTTCAACAGATAGCTCTCCTTCTTCTGCTGTTTTCAGATTCTACTACACAGCATTCACACGGCATTTTCGCAGGAAATGCAACTTTTTCTAGTTGGTAACTAAATTGCCCATATGTATGAATGGTTGTCTGTCTCTATGTGTTAGCCTGGTGACTTGTCCAGGTTGTACCCTGCCTCTCACCCCCCCATGACCCTGAAAAGGATAAGAGAATGGATGAATTATTTATTACATCTTTTAGCACCATAGAATAGGAGCTGGATAACAGCAATGAGAAGAAGGAAATAAGGGTAATGTAAAACAAACTTCACGTTGTTCAAGTGCTAGTTTACTTGTTTTAAAATAACTTGAAAAACTAAACTTTTATTTGTAATGTAACATAGATGTAAGACTGAATTTGATACATACTTTTAATAAGTTTGAAGCTTCCAGTGGCTAGAGAGCTGTTACCATCTAACAGAAGCCAGAATGATGTTGCTCCAGATTTTCACACATAAATATCACAGCAAAACTGCCAAGGAACAACAACCTACCAACTCTATTAATTCCACCACCCACAGAATTTTAAATCTGCACACTCATGCTCCAGCTGCCCCTGTCCATCAGTGAAGAACACCAGGTCACACATTCATTTTATATTTTCACTAATTCAGTAGTTTTTTTGGTACATCTTTATATTATAATTCTTTGACAGTACTGCTTCTGAATCTGGAAACCCTTATTTTATGTTTCTAGTAAGCTCTACTTTTTTCTCCTGTTTAGTTTTAGAGGGCAATTGTAATATTAAACCAGAATTTCACATGCTTTTTGGAGTAGTGTGTATGTTTCTGTGTGTGTTTGTTTCTACGTGACCAGATTCTTCATTCCACCTACGTGGCTGTGATGCCGTCGATATGACCACTTCTGAGTAAGTTAAGTCTTTCTTCTAAGTGAAGTAACACCTTGTTCCCTTGTGCCTAGAGTTCATAACCTCCTTACTTTCAAACAACCAGCCTCACTCAGCTCTGCATTTAATCTGCCTCCAGCAGCTTTGGTTGCCGGTTCTTCAGAATTACATATTGAGTTATACAAGGGCTTCAGTGTAAGTCTGCACCTTTGCCTGATTCAGTATGTGCAAATCTTTGAATCCACAAATTACTTTCCAGCTTCAGCTCCCACTCTTCCTCTGCATCCCACTCACAAGTTCTCCCGCTACATAGAGAGAGGCACAGCGGTAGTCTGCACTGCAGTAGCTTGTGTTTTCTTAATCAGGAAAGAAAAGCTCAGAGCCTAATTTGTAAATCAGGAGATTTCTGAACACAGACAGGGTGCTGTTATAGCTAGTCAGAGAGAAAGGTCCGGTAAACATAAAAAAAAGCCTGGAGCGACAAACAAAAAGTATATCATCCCAAGTAAACAATAGGAAAGATGAGCACTTACTGGGTAATTTCTACTGCACTAAGAGGTACGAAAATAACTTGAGTAATGTTTTCTTGACTTAACCTGACATTATATATGGTATTTTTCTTTACAGTGAATGTTGTGTGAACGGGCAAGAACGTAGCTATGAAAAGCAAACTATGATTACACAAGAAACAGTTATCTACTGCTGCAAACACCGACTGTAACCATCTGGTAAGGTGCAACATAAAGCTAGTAGAGTGAAGTGATACATTTTGACCCAACTGTAGTTTTCAACAGAGAATAAAGGCAAAGATGAGGCTTTAGGCTTGTAGTATTGCATGATGGTTAAATATATTGGACCACCATCCAATGTAGGCTTTATACCAGCGGTCCCCAACCTTTTTTGCGCCACGGACCGGTTTGTGCCCGACAATATTTTCACAGACCGGTCTTTAAGGTGTCGCGGATAAATACAACAAAATAAAACTAGTACCGGTACCGAAAAAATAAGATTTATTCGTAACACACGTGAAAAGAACCAGGAAAACCGAGTTAACGAAAAAAAAACAAAACGATAACAAAATAACGCTGAAAACCAATAAAACCCCTGAAAACCATACATTTCACACCTGAGCCTCAACTCTCGCGGCCCGGTACCAAACGACTCACGGACCGGTACCGGTCCCCGGGGGTTGGGGACCGCTGCTTTATACCATAGCTGCCCTAAATTATTATTAGTGGTAGCTACCAAAATATTCTATTTGCAATTTACTAATTCTTAATACACCAATATGTCAAGTTTTTTAATCAAAATAATTTAGTACAAGTATTTTTTTTTTACCAATATAACAATATACATTTGTTATGCACTGTAGACTTATCACACTGCTTACTGTACTGGAATTCTTGGTGCTTTTAAAACACTTTGCTGTTGCAGTTGTGGTAATACTAGAAAGATTTGACTGCACCCTTCTTGTTGCCGTTTTGTTTTGATATGTTGGCATATCTCTTTCTTACATTTGAAATTTAAAACCCTGTTTGTGCGAGTGTTGATTTGAGGCTGTTATTTATACACCACAGATCTAAGGTGAAAATTCTCGACTACGAACATGTGCTTGAAATCAAATAATTTCTCATATGGTATAAAAGAAATAGCTTTTAATGTATACTCCCTAATGAAACCCAATCAATCTAGCCAGCACAGGACAAATGGATGCAACAAATGCTCCTCTTTCATGCACTGAAGCACAGATCTATAGAAAGGCAAGAACAATACACATGTTTTATGGAACAAAGAAGCACGGAGTCATCTTACAAAATAATGTTGGTTTTTGTTATATCAGAAAGCAGTTAAAAAGGCAGTGAAACTAGGACACACAAAGAAGTGGATAAGTAACTCTGTCTTTAAAGAAGAACAAATAGTGATCAAAGTGTATTTAAACTAGCATAACAATCTTTAAATGTAAAAAGTAGATGCGGCTGCTGCCAGGCTTCAAAAAGAGAACAGGAGGAAAACTGCATGTGTTAAAAAAAAATAGGCTTATCACTGCCAGGTCATTAAAGCTCCTGTCAGGGTCCTGGGACTGGGCGACCCAGGATCCCTGGGCAGTCATGGACCTGTGTATTATTATTATGTATTTTTGGTGTCGTTTCTCCTTCTCTGTGCGTGTACATATGTGTGTTTCTCTGTGCTGTGTTAGTCTGTGTCCCACTCATATGTTTAGGCGAGGTATGGGTGTGTATGTCTGCGGGTGTGCCTGGAGGATGGAGCTCGGCCACCTGCAGGCCTGAGGGGTGTGGCCCTGCGGAGGGACTGGCCACACCCGAAGCCACACACCTGCCGCTGATCAGGGCTCGTCGGGGGAGCTACTTAGGAGAGTCTTGGAGCTCCCACCGACGCGGGATCATTGAGTTATCGTACCAAGTTAGTGTGTCAGCATATGTCTGTGTTGTTCGTATATGCCCGCCGAGGGTTAGTGTTGACGGCTGCCTCTATGGTTTCCCTGCAGGAGGAAGAGTGGTCCAGAAAGGCAGCACGCACGGGGTGTGCGGAAACACAACAGCGGGGAGCACGAGCACAGACGTCGGAGGGAAGCACGCACACGGGGTTCAAGGGAGCAACGGGGAGTTATTGTGTTTACAGTTTTTCACTGTGAATAAAGAGCACTGTTTGCATCGCAGAGTCTGCGTTTTGGGTCCTCCTTTCCCCACATCCCCACGGTCTGCCAGCCAGACCGTGACAGAATGATCCCGCCAACCACCATGGACCCAGCAAACTCAGGAGTTACCACGGAGGAGAGATCGCTCACGCAGCTATGGGATTACTGCCGGAGCGTAATCCAGGCTGTAGACCCACCCAAGAGACATATACAGGTAGTGTTCTTTGACAATTATCTCTCATCCACTACCTTCACCACGAACATTCTGGACATTAACAAACTTAGGCACCTGGTCGCTAGTTTAAGGGAGAGCTCGAGTTTTGAACTATTTGGCTTGGGTGGTCCGAGCATGGACAGTTCGGCTGCTCTCCTAGAGACTCTAGCCGCTTGGTTTTTCACGCGTCGGCGGAGGGCTTTCCCGTCGGTGCTCGCGGCACATTCGTTTGATCCGCCGTTACGGAAGGCATGCCGCACTCTCTACCATCATCCCATTACGCCTCAACCCACTCCTGCGGTTTCAGCCCAGTCAGCTGGCAACGGACCAACAGCGCTCATCACCGCAGTGAGTAAACCCGACTCGTTTGTGTCTATTAATCATGTCATTGAAAATCACAACCCAGATGAACAGCAGAAGACTGTTTCCATACACCCGGCCCCGCCTTCATGGAGGAGAAGGCGTCCTCGCAAGCAGCGTTCAACCACATCCACACTCACTCCTGTGCTGGTCGAAGACTCAGGACCAGCGGCTCTGGATGCCACAGTGAGTAAAATGGACTCTGCCGGTGTTATAAATTCCCTTTCTGTAAACATAAAAATAGAAACTGTTTGCTGTACCTCCAAAGACCCAGCAAATATTCCCTCTGAGACTGTAAGCTGGGAGCTAGGGAGTTCCGAGCATACAGACCCAAATGACTTTTTGGCTCAGTCTGGCCGCATGGAGACGGAGGTTCTCCCCAGGGCTTCCCCAGAGACCGAACTGGAGGTCTCAGTTGCCTCTGGACCCCTGGAATTTGTTGGGCCAGCTGTAACATTTTCATCCTCTCCACCCTTCATAGTAGCCATCTCACCCTCACCTCAGCCTGCTGCCCAGCTGGTGGCTCAGTCTTCAGTCCTGTCAGCCTCTCACCGTCATCCTCAGTTGGAGGTCGATATGCCGGCCGGACCACCTCTGCCATCATTTCACCCATCTGTCCCTGCATCGCTGTCCAGTCTACCGGGAGTGGCTGCCACACCATCGTCGCCTCCGGATCATCCATCTGTGGCTGAAGCGCAGCCGTCAACTCATCCGCCTGCAGTCACCCCTCAGCCGTCTGCTTCACTGGCCGCTACCTCACCACCCGCACCTGCCCTGCCCGAGTGGGAGCTCTGCGGGCCCCAGTGGGTGCTCAGCGAACGGGAGGAGCTCGCGCTGCCGGAGAGCCGAGGAGGAGCTCGCGCTGCCGGAGAGCCGAGGAGGAGCTCGCGCTGCCGGAGAGCCGAGGAGGAGCTCGCGCTGCCGGAGAGCCGAGGAGGAGCTCAGCGAGCCGGAGGAGCTCGCGCTGCCAGCCGTGGAGCTCAGCGAGCCGGAGGAGCTCGCGCTGCCAGCCGAGGAGGAGCTCAGCGAGCCGGAGGAGCTCAGCGAGCGGGAGGAGCCCGCGTAGCCAGCTGTGGAGCTCAGCGAGCCGGAGGAGCTCAGCGAGCCGGAGCAGCTCAGCGAGCCGGAGCAGAGGAGCTCGGCGAGCGGAAGGAACAACCGGCGCTGCCAGCAGCAGCCGAGGAGGAGCTCTCGCTGCCAGCAGCAGCCGAGGAGGAGCTCTCGCTGCCAGCAGCAGCCGAGGAGGGACCCGCTCAGCCGGAGCCGGAGATCAGCGGACCGGAGGGACCTCCACGTCTAGCGCGGCCTCCTCGCCATCTACGTCCGGTGCGTCCACGTCAGCGATCGGCGCGTCATGGACCTGGTGCCACGCCTCGCTGTTGCTCACCGGAGCAGCGCCGCCGCCACCGGACCCGTGGCAGGCCGCCGGAGGAGCAGCGCCGCCGCCACCGGACCCGTGGCAGGCCGCCAGAACCGTTCCGCCGCCACCGGACCCGTGGCAGGCCGCCGGAGGAGCAGCGCCGCTGCCACCGGACCCGTGGCAGGCCCCCTGAACTGTTTTGCTGCTGCTGCCGGACCCGGGGCCGTCCGCCGGAGCTGCTACGTCGCCGCCGTTGGGCTCGAGGTAGGCCCCCTGAACTCTTTTGTTATGTTGATGGGCCGCCTGAGACTGTTTTGTGGCGTTTTTTCTTTTTGTTGCTCCGCTGCGGGATGCGCGGTCGGACTCTGGGACTGTGACCTTGGGGGGGGGGGTTGTTTTCTTCTGGGGTTTTTGCTTGTTTTGGTTCTGCCCTCCGTCCTGGACCTCCCGCCGCCCGCCCTGGGTTGGTTGTACTGTTTTTGGTTTGTGTTTTTGGGTCGTCGGGAGCCGACCCTTAGAGGGGGGGTACTGTCAGGGTCCTGGGACTGGGCGACCCAGGATCCCTGGGCAGTCATGGACCTGTGTATTATTATGTATTTTTGGTGTCGTTTCTCCTTCTCTGTGCGTGTACATATGTGTGTTTCTCTGTGCTGTGTTAGTCTCTGTCCCACTCATGTTTAGGCGAGGTATGGGTGTGTATGTCTGCGGGTGTGCCTGGAGGATGGAGCTCGGCCACCTGCAGGCCTGAGGGGTGTGGCCCTGCGGAGGGACTGGCCACACCCGAAGCCACACACCTGCCGCTGATCAGGGCTCGTCGGGGGAGCTACTTAGGAGAGTCTTGGAGCTCCCACCGACGCGGGATCATTGAGTTATCGTACCAAGTTAGTGTGTCAGCATATGTCTGTGTTGTTCGTATATGCCCGCCGAGGGTTAGTGTTGACGGCTGCCTCTATGGTTTCCCTGCAGGAGGAAGAGTGGTCCAGAAAGGCAGCACGCACGGGGTGTGCGGAAACACAACAGCGGGGAGCACGAGCACGAGCACAGACGTCGGAGGGAAGCACGCACACGGGGTTCAAGGGAGCAACGGGGAGTTATTGTGTTTACAGTTTTTCACTGTGAATAAAGAGCACTGTTTGCATCGCCGAGTCTGCGTGTAACTGTTGGCATGATGACATTGTATATAATTTGGATTATTTCTTTATCTCGTCAAGATCCATGTCATGATTGTAAATTATTTAAGCTGTACATTACTTTGTTTGTTTTTTGTAGTCAACGTTTTGGTGCTTTTATTTTGAAAGTCAAGTTCGCTTACAAGTTGCGCTAGTTTCCTCTTTGGGTAGAACGAAGAAAAACACCTGTAAGCGCGCAGAAAGGATGGTTTTTATTGAAAGACATGTTAAGTGGACTTTGACTACACACGGTTAAAGGAAACCTCAGAAGAACGGCGGCTAATTCCCTTTTTGCAGCATGCAGCCAACGAGGTATTTATTTATTTATTTATTTATCGTGTTTGTTGTACAGTGTTTTTACTGCTGTGTCTTATGCTGAGTTTTATTTTGTTAATGCTGTATAGTTTTCAGGGTGGCTTTGGAGAGAAGTCTTCAAATAAACCAGTGACAGAAAACCACTTGCGTCTGCCTGTGCTTCGAGGGAATTATAGTGAAAACTCGGACTGTTCGTCAACGCAAGCGGCCACTAATTGACGATGCGGCAACTTCAAAGCATCAGCGGGCTTGTTCCTACATGTCTACAGCGCAGCGGAGCTGACAAGAACTGGCAGATAAGCTGAAAGTACTATATGCATATGGTGATATGACACATGCACAAGTATTAAAGGGCAGTGTTTTAAGGAAAGGTGTTTAAGTTAAGTGGCCTAAGAAGGGACCTTTGCAAACATTGCTGAAGAATACTGTGATTGATAACTACTGTGGTGTATAGTACATCTTGTTTTGGTGTAAGCTAAAACTTTTGAAGATTTTAAGATAAAAGTGCATTTGGGAAGCAATAAGTGAAGGTTTTGGATGTAAATTCTTGAACTGTTTTGAAGTTTATTATCAGGTGTATTTTTGTAAGATAACACTTCCATTTGAACTGTGTTATTTTTGTTCCATTTACATATGAGTAAGTGTTAAACATTGAGGCTTGGTTAACCATCTACATTTCTTATTTCTAAGTGGGTTGATTAAGAAGTGCTGTAAAATGTCAGAACCAAGCGAGCCTACAGTTCAGTTTAGTGACAGTGCAGACTTTCAAGATCAGTCTGAAGAAGGTCAAGTGCATGGTGCTGAAGCTCAGCAAGAGGAAGCGCAGCAGCCAAGACGAAGTGAAAGAATCAGAACTCTAACAGAGAAAGGCAAAGAAATGCAAGATGAGAAAATTAAAGCACTCCAGCAAAGGTTTAACTATATATATGACAAATGGAAAACACAAGTTAAATCTGCAAGACAATCCTTATCACAGACAACAGAGACCTTATCTGAGGACTTGCTTAATGACATTATAAGTGATGTCACAGGTCTTTCTGCAGATGTCCAGCGTGTCTATGAAGAGCTACGAAAGATCTCTGCTCCAGACCAGGTCACGCGTCGTAGAGTGGATCGGTGTGTAGAGATTTCTACATTTGTTGCATCCAGAGCCTCAAGTAGGTTGCATGGAAGGTCTCCAGAAAAGGAGGAGCAAGACTGGCCAGAAGCAGGCTCTCTCTTTAATTCAAGCACCTGCAATTCAGGTTCTGTTGCTTCCATTTTGAAAGGCACCTCAGTACTTTCAAGCAGGTCTTCTGCAAGGCGACAAGATGCTGCTGCTGATGTTGCTGCAAGTCAGGCTGTTCTTAAAGTGTTACAAGAACAAGAAAAAGAACAGTTAGAGATCGAGCGTCTAGAAGCCGAAGCTAAGAAAAAGATAGCTGAGCAGGAGGCAGCAGCAGTAAAACGTCGGTTAGAAAGAGAGGCAGAAGAGGTAAAACGAAGAATGCAGAGAGAGGAAGAAGAAGCTAAAATTAAGGCTCAACTAGAGGAAGAGCACATAGCTCTACAAAGGACTCTGGAGGAAAAGCGGAGAAAATTACAGCATCTGGAGGCAATGAAGGATCTCAGTGCAGCAAGGGCGAGAATGCTGGTGTACAATCAAGAGAATGACAAAGAGGAAGAGCAAAAGGACGTACTGCAACCTGAGGTTGTAGTGGATAATAAACTTTGTGCTTCCACAGGCTCTTTGCCCCAGTGTATGCCTCCTGCACCACAAGTTGTGACCACTTCTTCAAATGACAGTACTGCAGAACTTGTCAAAGTGCTGGCAGGAGCTTTAAGTGCCAACCGAATTCCAATTCCTGAACCTACAGTATTCAGTGGGGATCCATTGAAATACAGTGATTGGAAAATCTCCTTTGAAACGCTGATTGACCAGAAGAGCATTCAAGATAAGGAGAAAATCTACTACCTTCGCCGGTATGTAAGTGGACAAGCTAAGAAAGCAATCGATGGCTATTTCCTTCTTGGAACTGAATCAGCCTATGCTGCCGCAGTTGAGATTTTGGAGGAAAGATACGGAAACCCATTCACGATTGCAAAGGCATATAGAGATAAGCTTCAGACATGGCCCAAGATAGGCTCCAAGGACAGCTTTGAACTCAGAGAGTTTTCTGACTTTCTCCGTAGTTGTGAAGCCGCCATGGTCCATATTAAGGCACTGGAAATCTTGAATGACTGTAATGAAAACAGAAAAATTTTGTCAAAATTACCAGATTGGCTAACAGCAAGATGGAATAGACAAGTTATTGAAATAGAAGAAGCGACTAATCAATTTCCCTCCTTCAGCCAATTTGTGAAGTTCTTGACAAGAGAGGTGAAAATTGCTTGCAACCCTCTCACATCGCTGCAGGCACTGAAACAAGATGAAACTGAAAAAACCAAATCCTCAAGACATTTCAACTTTGCAGCAAAGACACTCATCACAAGTTCCAGTGAAAAATATGCTGATACATGTCTTTTCTGCAAAAGGACTGGGCATACATTGCACCAATGCAGGAAGTTCGGGGAGAAAGCAGTTAGTGATAGAATTAAATTCATTCAAATGGAAAAGTTGTGCTTTGGTTGTCTGAAGTACGGTCATCACTCAAAGAGTTGCATCAGTAGGAGTGTTTGTGACAAGTGCCAGAAGCGTCATCCTACTTGTTTGCACGAAGAACGAACCAAAGAGAAGCAAAAACCACCACAGGCCAAGCAAAATCGGAATCATGAAACTTCGAGTGAGGTTCATGAAGAAGTACAACTAGCACAGGATTACGAAATGACCAGAACTGCTACTTCAAATACAGTAATGCTTCATGGAGCTAAAATGCAAACAGCTGCAATAGTTCCAGTGTGGCTTTCCTGCACAACACAACCAGCACAAGAAGTCCTTGTGTATGCTTTATTGGACTCGCAGAGTGACACAACATTTGTGTTGAGTGAAGCAGCAGAAACCTTACAGACAAATGGAGAGCAAGTCAAGCTTAAGCTTTCTACCATGACGTCAAGAACTACAGTGGTGAGTTCTCTAAGAGTAAGTAACCTACAAGTCCGTGGCTTTTACTCCAACAAGAGAATTTCCTTACCACCAGTGTACACGCGTGATTTCATCCCAGCTAACAGAACTCACATCCCAACCAATGAAACTGCAGAAGCGTGGCCCCATCTAGTACACTTACAGTCAGAAATTGCACCTCTGCAGGACTGTGACGTGGGTCTGCTTATCGGATATGACTGTTCACAAGCCCTGCTTCCGAGAGAAGTTGTGTCTGGCAAAGAGAACGAGCCTTATGCACAACGTACAGACCTTGGATGGAGTATTGTTGGTAATGGAAACCCCTGTGTTGATTATGGGGACGCAATCGGAATCAGTCATCGCATAGTAGTGAGACAAGTGATACCAGATGTTGAGTCTTCTGTCAACCTCAAAAGGGTAGTGCATTATGTGAGCCAAACCAAAGTGAAGGAAGTAACTCCTTCAGACATCATAAGGGTCTTGGAATCAGACTTCTCAGAAAGAACTGGAGATGATATTGTGTCTCAAGATGATCTCAAGTTCCTGACAAAGTTGAGAAAAAACATTGTGCAAAATGATACAGGTCACTTTGAAATGCCACTGCCATTCAAAGAAGACAGGCCTAAATTACCCAACAACAAGATATGTGCCATACATCGCTTGAAGTGCCTGGAAAGGAGACTAAAGAAAGACCAACAGTACTACAGAGACTACGTAAGCTTCATGAATGACATCATTTCATGTGGTGATGCAGAGAAGGTCTCTGATGAAGAAAATGATGAGAAATTGGCTTGGTATATTCCACATCATGGGGTTTATCATCCACAGAAACCAGGGAAAATACGTGTGGTATTTGACTGCTCTGCCAAATTCCAAGAAACATCTCTCAACGACCATCTACTCACTGGTCCAGATTTAACGAACACATTGGTGGGTGTCCTTTGTCGCTTTCGAAAAGGTTCTGTTGCAATCATGTGCGACATTGAGAGAATGTTCCACCAGTTTCATGTCAAAAGGGAAGATCAAGATTATTTGAGATTCCTATGGTGGGAGAATGGCAACTTGGAAACGTCACCATCAGTTTACAGAATGAAGGTTCATTTGTTTGGAGCGGCCTCGTCGCCTGGCTGTGCCAATTTTGGCCTAAAACATCTGGCAACTCAAGGACAAGGTCAGTTCAACGAAGAAACTATACATTTCATCCAAAGGAATTTCTACGTAGATGATGGATTGGCAAGTGTTCCGACTGAGAAGGAAGCCATCCAGCTTGTCAAGGAATCACGAGAGCTTTGTAGTATCGGACGATTGAGACTGCATAAGTTTGTTTCCAACAGCGAGAATGTCATGGCAACCATTCCACAAGAAGAGCGTGCCACAATCAAGGATTTGAACATGGCTTTGGACTTACCACATATGGAAAGAGCTCTTGGAGTAGAGTGGTGCGTCACGTCTGACTCATTCAAGTTCAGAGTTCAAGTGAAATCCAATCCACTAACAAGAAGAGGTGTGCTCTCTACTGTGGCCTCTATATATGACCCCTTGGGATTCATCGCACCCTTCGTCCTTGTAGGGAAACAAATGCTCCAGCAAATGTGTAAAGAAAGGATTGGCTGGGATGAGGAGCTTCCAGAAATCCTAAAACCTCAGTGGGAGTCCTGGATTAGAGACCTTCCCAACCTGACTAACATGCAAGTCAAAAGATCCTTCTTACCTTCTGATTTTGGTAATGTCAAAAGGTATGAACTTCACCATTTTTCAGATGCCAGTTTCTCAGGATATGGTGTATGTACTTACCTGCGAGCCATCAGTGAATCTGATGAAGTACATTGCTCTTTGGTAATGGGAAAATCCAGAGTTTCCCCAATCAGTGTTACTACGATACCAAGACTGGAACTCACTGCAGCAGTTGTTGCAGCCCGAACCAGCGACATGCTTCGCAGTGAACTGGAAATCCAGGATCTTCAGGAATTCTTCTGGACAGATTCCACTGTTGTTCTTGGCTACATAAACAACGACGCCAGAAGGTTTCAGGTATATGTAGCAAATCGCATACAGAGGATCAAGTCAAGTACAAACCCTGAACAATGGGGTTATGTCGCTTCAGAAGATAATCCAGCTGATCATTCTTCTCGAGGTTTGACTGCAGAGCGGCTTAGGACCTCAAATTGGTTTACCGGCCCAACATTTCTTTGGCAAAAAGAACTTCCTGGCAGACAATGCAAGGTGGGTGAAATCAAGGAGGATGATCCTGAACTCCGCAAGCTGATTGTGTGTAACACAAAGTCAAAGGAAGACAAATCATTGTTGGATAACTTCAAGAAATTCTCTGACTGGTCAAGGTTATCGAGAGCAGTTGCCAGACTGAAAAGATACATCAGAATGCACAAAGGTATTCAGCAAAGAACAAGTGATAGCACAAGTCTAGAGGAGAGAAAAGAAGCAGAACTTGTGATTGTCAAGTTGGTTCAGGAAGAAGCATTCTCAGATGAGATAAAGAGCTTGGAGCTAAAGACAATAGTTGAAAACAGTCCACTGTGCAAGTTAAACCCTTTCTTGGATGAAGAAGGGATCTTAAGAGTGGGAGGACGTTTAAGTCAAGCCACGTTGCACCCTCATGTGAAGCACCCAGCAATTCTGCCAAAAAATAGCCACGTAGCAGTTTTACTAATCAAGCATTTTCACGAAAGAATCCATCATCAAGGACGTGGAATGACAATGAACGAACTGAGAGCAAATGGTTGGTGGATCCTGGGATGTAGCGGTGCAGTTTCATCACATATTTTTAAATGTGTGACCTGCAGGAAGTACAGAAGATCCACTGAAGAGCAAAAAATGGGTGACTTGCCACAAGATAGGACAGAAACAACACCGCCTTTTACCTACGTTGGCATGGACTGCTTTGGTCCAATCTATGTTAAGGAAGGAAGAAAGACTCTCAAAAGATATGGTCTTTTGTTTACCTGTCTATGTTCAAGAGCCATACATATAGAAGTGGTTGATGACATGACAACTGATGCATTTCTCAATGCTTTAAGGGCATTCATAGCCATAAGAGGAAATGTTCGACAGCTAAGATCCGACCAAGGAACAAATTTTGTTGGTGCTAGGAGAGAGTTCATGGAGTTAATGAAGGGAATGGATCAAGAAAAGGCTAAGATTCTAGGATGTGAATTTCTCATGAACCCTCCAACAGCAAGCCATAGGGGAGGTGTCTGGGAGCGTCAAATAAGGACTATAAGAAGTGTTCTTACCGCTATTCTCGATCAGTCATCTCAAAGGCTTGACTGCACCTCCTTGAGAACCTTTCTGTATGAGGTCATGGCTATCATCAACAGCAGACCACTCACGACTGAACATTTGAATGATCCATCAGGCCTTGAACCATTGACTCCAAACCACATCTTAACAATGAAGTCCAAGATCATTCTGCCCCCGCCTGGAGAGTTTGTCAAAGAAGATGTTTATCTTAGGAAAAGATGGCGTCGAGTGCAGTGTTTGGCTAATATGTTTTGGACTCGATGGAAGAAAGAATATCTTCTAAATTTACAAGAGCGACAAAAGTGGCGGAAGAACAGAAGGAACATCAAGGTTGACGACATTGTCCTTCTACAAGATGATCTGGCACCACGCAATGAGTGGAAGATGGCTAGAGTCACAGAAGTTTATCCAGGATCAGATAATCGAGTGAGGAGAATAAAGTTGCACGTCAGTGATACACATGACAAAGGAGGGAGCCACACAGCTAAAACTGTTGTTCTTGAGAGACCTGTTCAAAGAGTGGTTACTCTCTTAGAAGCAGACTAAATGGTTATTTGCTGGAAGTTACCTGACAAAGGGTTGATAACGAGAAGTCTTTGGTGATAAGTAGAAATGCTTGTTTGGAGAGACTATTTCATTAGGGAAATCCCACGTAAAGATTTGTGTGATTTGGTGGGAGTGTAACTGTTGGCATGATGACATTGTATATAATTTGGATTATTTCTTTATCTCGTCAAGATCCATGTCATGATTGTAAATTATTTAAGCTGTACATTACTTTGTTTGTTTTTTGTAGTCAACGTTTTGGTGCTTTTATTTTGAAAGTCAAGTTCGCTTACAAGTTGCGCTAGTTTCCTCTTTGGGTAGAACGAAGAAAAACACCTGTAAGCGCGCAGAAAGGATGGTTTTTATTGAAAGACATGTTAAGTGGACTTTGACTACACACGGTTAAAGGAAACCTCAGAAGAACGGCGGCTAATTCCCTTTTTGCAGCATGCAGCCAACGAGGTATTTATTTATTTATTTATTTATCGTGTTTGTTGTACAGTGTTTTTACTGCTGTGTCTTATGCTGAGTTTTATTTTGTTAATGCTGTATAGTTTTCACGGTGGCTTTGGAGAGAAGTCTTCAAATAAACCAGTGACAGAAAACCACTTGCGTCTGCCTGTGCTTCGAGGGAATTATACTGCGTTTTGGGTCCTCCTTTCCCCACATCCCCACGGTCTGCCAGCCAGACCGTGACAGCTCCATGGGGATTTTTTTCATTAATACAGTATGTCTTCACACTGAGGCAGCGGGGGATTTTCAATTCACAAAGTTTGCTTTGCTCTGTGTCCCTCAAAGGCTGAGCTGATGTATTCCTTCAGTCACTCTCAAGACTCCAGTGGAGAAGTATCACACACTTAATATGCAACAATGAAGTTTATTCTGTAAATATACTCAACTAGCATGACTCTTTTTCAATTGTAAAAAGAGAGAGAAAGAAACGTGACATTAAATAATCACCTCCCTTGTTTTGTACGCTCTGATTTTTTTTTCTTTTTTGCTTCAAAGAGTTCACAGCATTTTAACGATTTGGTTCACACAGCCTAAGCAAGTTAGTTTAGCTTCAAACTATGTCATTGTTACGAGACAGAAAAGCCACGGATAAGCCTAACTTAACTTTGGTAACACACTAATCCTGCTTTGTGTGACAGATCCTTGAAAACAACATCTTCATGTCACATCTAATCCTGAAAGCCTTTGTACCCAAAGTTCTTCTGAGCTAAGATCCTTCCTGGACCAACTTTCAATGCCATATAAAACTTTTCTTGTATGGATTAAGTAAGTATTCACAAACTCGATGTGATTTTAATATTCAGAATCTGTCACAGATTAGGCAGAGGACTCACTCGCAGGACTCTGAAGTTTAGAGAGAAGGTGAGGGTTTATTTACAGTGTGGCACCAAGTGAGAATATCTACATATATACAGTGAGACAGATAACACCGGGCTCCAGGGGGTGGAGGGGGGTCCGAGGGGAAGGTCCAAGGCGGGGTACATATGCTCCTCTTCAACTTAATCCACAACTCACTCTGAATGTCCACTCCAAAATGCTCACGCTCACTCACACACATCCACAGAAATCCAGACGGCAGGGAAGACGGGCAGGGAATCTAGAAGGCCTGTACACAGAGAAAAACGTTAGGAGGAAACTCTAGGTGATCACAAGGAGCACTTCCAAAGGCTAGGCTACACTGACGCTAGGTAATGTGACGATCCAGCGAGGGAACAGCCTCTCTTGCCAACTTAAGTAGTTATCCAGGATTAGTGTGAATGAGCCACAGGTGTGTGTTCAGGGCGGGTTCAGAGGCGGGGAATCAAGGTCCAGTTCCGCCCTGGTGGGAGAGGCGAAGACAAAAAACACACACACACCACGACCTCTCCAGATCTTGAGAACCATGACAGAAACAACATCCTTCAGACTTGAAATTGAATGCAAGAACAAAAAATGCACGTAGTCATTACACATACATACACATCCTTGGCTTTATAGACCAAATAAAAATGCTAATTAAAATAGAGTTCTTTGTTTGCACATCAAACTTCATAAATAATAAATACAGTTTTCTTCCAGTAATTAGGAAACCACCAATCCAGCTGTTATAATAAACAATAGCACCTAGAGGAACTAAATCACCTCAGACCTCAGACTCAGCTTTTGCTGTGCACAAGAGCGCCTCTGTTTCTTTATCAGACTCATACTCTCCCCTCATTTACATACCAAAATGTCTGAGACATGTGAGGTGGTGCACCTGGTTTCCTCTAATCTCACAGGTGCAGGTGTTGTAACATGATGCAGAGCTGATTCCTCTGCATCAGGTGCAGTCTTATCTAACACAGGTGCTGCATTCAGTCAGCTCAGTTCAACTCAGGTTCATTTCTGTAGCACTGAATCACAACAACAGTCACCACAAGGCCCTTTATACTGTAAAGACCCTACATTATTCAAGGGAAACCTCCAACATTCAAGCGACCCACTATGAGCAAGCACTTTGTGAAGGTCAGAAGGAAAAACTCATTTTTAAGAGATAGGTATCTACCACATGGATTTACTTGCTCCATAGTAAAAAAATTTACATCATATGGTCATCCTTACACCTTACAGATGTCAAAGTTGCAACCACAACACAAATTGTTTCCTTTGTCTTCATAGGAAATTATACATTTCCTCTATTTACGACAGGGAAAAATGTTAATATCTGACCTTTTCAGAGATTGAGAACGTTCTAAAAAACAGGAGACAGGAGTAAGATTTTTGCAAAGCTAAAAACTGTTCAGGAAGTTGCATTTGATACATTTGAAATGTAAAGTGTTCATGTTCAATATTAGATTACTCAGCAAGTTTTACATTTTATGCTAGCTGTGCAATGTGTACATGCTGGAGATGAGCCACTGATTTAAGTCACTGATGATGGCTGATGCAACACTTGCTTCTATCTAGTTGAATTCAGATGGTTAAATCCATAAAGAGAAGTGACTCTCAGAGCGCCAGTGTCAGGAATAAAATAATTAAACAAAGCTGTTTTTTTTTAATGTTTTTTATACACACATTGCTATGTGCTCATTAAAGAGTTATAAGGGTCAAAAGCTTCGATTCAGCGCTATGACTGAATTGAATTCTCGTGATTGACTTGTAGAGTGCAGAGGATTTTACAAACATGCTTACACATCATAACTGGTTAAAAGTTAGGGTGATATTTTCTGTTTGGGAGTCCAAACAGAATGTCCTGAACTTGGATAATCAGTAGAAAATGACAGGCTTAGAACCAAACTATTTTTGGTTTCACTTTTGACATTTATTCTTACAAATAAGTAATTAGACCCTTTACTGCTGTTGTGATTTATGAACTTCAACTTAAAAAATTAAGGATTTACCCACCGGCAATGTCTGTACTTCTGTGTCTGTAATGTTTTGGGCTAATTAGCAAGTGTTAGTATTCTAACATACTAAACCTAAATATATCAGCAACAGTTTAAGAGATATAGCAATCAAAGTGCAGATTTGCATTTGTTAAAACAAATGTTTGTGATCCAGTAAGAACGCAGAGTATTCTAGTATAACATGCTACAACAGCATCATACTACAGCAGGACCATGGGGGAAATTTTTGGAAGCAGTCCCTGCTCTCTGTCCCAAGCCCACCAGCCCTGTCTCTTATGATGAGCGAGCGATGGTTCTGCCAGAGAAACTGAGGACACCGCAGGCTCATACAATAGCAAGCGTGCCAGTCACTTGTCAGTCATAGCTGGCTGTATGGCTTCATTTTTTCAGACCTAGGAGGTATAGCCATCATTTATTTAAAGTGCATGGTAGTCACAAAAACTGGGACTAAAACACTACCAGAAAATTTAGACACACAAGATAAGAAGAAAAGTAATGTAATACTTTTGTTCCATTGTCTTGCATAGCATACTACTGTTCTCCTGTTGGCAGTTAGCCTCCCAAGTTCACCAAATTTCCTTCCACCTTGTTTTGTGGTATTGTTGGATGAGCGAGATAAATTCCACACCCACTTTTAGAAATCTCTTGGGTCTGTTTGTGCACAGTGTACTGCCACCCAAACTATTTGCTTAGCCTCTGCTTCTCCTTGAAAATGAATTAATTACTAGCAGGTATTAAAGATGAAACACATATGGGCGATCGTGGCTCAGTTCACCTTGTAATCGGAAGGTTGCCGGTGCGAGCCCCGGCTTGGACAGTCTCGGTCGTCGTGTCCTTGGGCAAGACACTTCACCTGTTTCCTAGTGGTGGTGGTCAGAGGGCCCGGTGGCGCCAGTGTCCGGCAGCCTCGCCTCTGTCAGTGCGCCCCAGGGTGGCTGTGGCTACAATGTAGCTTACCATCACCAGTGTGTGAATGTGTGTGTGAATGGGTGGATGACTGGTTGTGTAAAGCGCTTTGGGGTCCATAGGGACTAGAAAAGCGCTATACAAATACAGGCCTTTACCATATATAATAGAGGAGAGGATTATGTGATAGAGGATTATGGGATGCCTCCCAGCAGTTTGAGCCAATAGAGGAATAACCGAAGAACTGTAATTCTGTTAGACCAATAAAGTGACAAGCAAAGAAGCTGTAAGTACATAGGGCCCTGAAAGATGGAAATGTGGATGGCTCAGACAGTATAGAAATATATGAGTTTTACATTTAAGTGTTAGCTCACAGTCACATGCTTCAAATACATGAGCCAGCTGGAGCCTTCCTTTGTGGAGTTTTCCCTGTGCTTGCATGGGTTCTCTCCAGGTACTCCGGCTTCCTCCCACAGTGATGACATGCCTGGGGTGTGATTAATTGGTGACTCTAAATTGGCTGTAAGTGTGTATGTATACATGAATAATTGTCTGTCTCCTTGTGTTAGCCCGGTGGTAGCCTGGAGACCTTTCTAGGGTGTGCCCCACCTTTCACCTTGTGTGAGCTGAGAAAGGTTCCAGCATGCCTGTGACCCTGAAATGAACAAGTGGAAGAAAATGGATTGGCGTTTAACCAGGAGGAACATAAAAAGAGTGAAAGTGTACTAACTTTATATAGATATTTTAATTCTAGACTAACACTTCAAAGCAGGATGATGGATTTTTTCTTTCATGTCTCACTGGTGGGATTTGCTGTTTTTTCTGTTCTACTGTGCATCAGTGAGGACTTATACTCAAACCCCTTTGCTCTTATCTCTGCCCTGAGCCCAGGATGAAACAGGGCAGGACTTGCTGTCTTAAGTTGGCCCCTTTTAGGCAGTTTGGCTTTTTTCCTATGTTCTGTGCTGACCTGGAAATGAAAAGCACAGAGCGAGGGCTCTGGAGAGATGACAGAGCTGTGTCCCGGTCTTCTTGACAGAGCTGATCTTTAATGCCTCTTTGCCTGTCTTTAGCTGTCAATCTGTTCTCCCTCCAACCGCTAAGTGGCTGCTCTTGGCTTCTCCTAATTGTGTCTCTTAAGCTTAAGTTTGTCATAACATATTGGTGCATGGCATCGTGGCAGTCATGAGCATGGACAGCCTTGACTGCTGTGAGTGCTTGGTGATTGCACAGCTTATACCTCAGATGGCCTGTAGTGAATTTAATTTTTTTCCCCTCAATCCTTGTCCATATTTCAGCAACATATTCTGCACAGCAGTTGACAGGAGAGTCAGACCGCCTACTCCATCATCCTGCAGTGTCAGTGTAGCCCTGCTCAGGTGTACTATTTGAACAGCATGGCAGCACTTCGCCATGGTTCCTGGCATTTAGAAATCTGTTATTCCTGGAGCATTTTCACACTAGAGAGGCTTAATAACACATTTAGTCACAGGAAACGAATGGGTGCAATTAGGGTACACTGAATGAAGCTGGTAATAACTTGCTTATTGGACACAGACAGGTAAGAAAATGGATATTTAACAAGATAATTTGAGAGGAAGTTGTGGCATATGGAAACTTCAGTCACTGGCTAATTTCACACCTCAGTCTCTCATTTGCTTTGAGGGGTTTATGAGTAAATATTGATACTGCTTCTCTCAACCTGCCATAAATTACAAACTCAGAGTGAACTAATTAATTAGAGGAGACAGAATCCATCCTTCTGGTTGCATATAGATTACATTTTAACTGACAGATACGTTCTGAATTATAGGAGGAAAAAACACAGAATAACTTTTAGATTTTAGTATGAGGCTATAAAGAATCACAGAAAATTTCATTATGAAGTAGAAATTAATTATAATGGAATTTAAAGTGACACTGCAAAATATGTATTTTTACAGGAATGCACTACAACTCAAAGACATCTGATCATGAAGAAATACCTCTGCTTATGAAAGAACATCATTTATAATCTAATATTACATTTCTCAGACATCATATATCATCCATGTTTTTTAATTGTCTGTTCACATACAGTAGCTGTGCACATGCTCATGTTTTGTAGTTCATACTCTGAGAGTACTTGACTTTTTAATGTCAAATAGTTACTTGATAATTAGAAAAGCCCTTTTCAGTTCACAAGTGAAAACATTTGTGCCAGATAAAGAAGCGATTTTGGGTCACAAAGGGAAGGGAGAGGCTTTGGAGCGCAACTGAGCAAGAGCACAAGTACATTAAAGTCTCACAAGTTCTCAGCTGGTAACTTCATTGAATGTTATCAGTAATAAAAAAAAATCTGTCTTTGTGTCAACACTGAATGGGTAACTTTCTGGATATGTGATTGACAAATAAATAAAACATGACTGACACTTATAATAGACTGACCTATATAAGTTTGAAGTGTTTGTGTCAAAAAGAAGAGTATTTGTGAGATACAGAACAAATTAAAAATGCTGCGGGAGTGCTTGACACTATCTTACAAACACGGAAGAAAAATGTGATTGTTTCAAGGGGCTTTGGACTTGTTAAAGTGAAAGATTTGTTCAGGATAAAAGGGATCTTTAAAAAGGAAGGCTATCACTGCTCTTCCTAACATCGTGCTACACTGTGGAGGCTGCTTGAGTGGAGCCAATTTTCTCCTATGACAGGCATCAAAGCACATTTCCAAAAACTACAAAGAGAAGAAGCAGACTTTATTCTGTGTAAAAAAGTAGTGACTAATACAGTAGATTTTAAGCTCAATGGTATGGGTATTACTCTATAGTATGGTAAAGTGTCGAAAGTGTCCAATAAAGTTTCTGTTAGTCACTTCACTCATTTGTTACGTCAAAGTGACCATCTGATATTCCACGACTGACAGGGAAATGCATGTATTTGACCGGTTGGTGAGGGGTTGCTCACTGTCCTGCACATTAAAATCTCTTTGTGATCGCTTTAGTTGATAGCAGACTGCCAGGGTCACCTGTAGTTTGCATCAGACATGAAAACCTGGAAAAAGTGCAATGTATTTGTTTCTGATTTGTGTCAGATTTCCCAGTTTCACTACTGCTCAACAAGTAGCGACTTTTTGCAGGTCAGTCAGTGTCTTCCATGCAAACTACAGGTGACTGTAACAAACTGCAACCAACCAAAGAAATTGTAAAGAGGTTTCTCGGTGTGGCACTGCATTCATCTAGAAATTGCCAGTACTTTCCAAAAATTACTCCCATACCTATGGCAGCCAGAGGATCACTGATTGGCCTCTACACCGTTGTGGCTGAAGCTTAAGTAATCAATTTCACAGCAACTGCCATCAACCACGTTTAAGCACCTGCCAACTGGTCGAAGAATACACATATTTCCCTGGAAACTGGTGGTTGCCACAGGGTCTCCAACTAGTCTTTGGGTCTATGTAAGGTTACACATTATAGGATGATGGGATGACCTTCCCCACTGGGTTATTTACATTATAGAAAAACAACTATTTTCTGTATAAAAAGTTTATGCTTTGCATGAATTTTCCAATAGACAAACTGTAACTAAACTAAATTAATTCCTTGGACTGCCAAAAAATAATATCTGTTAAGAATTTACAATATCTACATTTTAATTCCACTGCTTAAGTGACATTCAGTTACACATATAAGCTTATCCATCTTATATTACAATCACCTGACTGTCTGAGATTAATTCTACTTCATGTGAATGACCCCAAATATGCAGCTAGAAAAGTATATTAGGGTACAAGAAGAAAAAAATCCTGCAGAAGATGGCAAGGCTCATGCAGAGAGCTGGTTTTAAGATCACAAAGTAAGTCTGGGATTACATGAAGAGACGGTAAAAAATTAGACAGACTAATTTCACAGACTATCGTGAGTGCTTCAGAAAATCTAGCTTGAAAAGTACCTTGAAAAACATGTATACTCTGAAAAGACACATGCTAATTTGATTCAGGTTTTGGAAAAGAAATAAAGTGAAACTTTCCTTACTTTATTTTAACTGTGGACATGACTGGATTTCTGACCTGTGAGTCTCCTGCCATTCAGCTTGGAAAAAAATAACACAAATGATAACACTTTTTTTCCCGGCCATTTCATTGCCCTGAATATGATCTTGTGTTTAAGACTATAATTTTCTCATAGTTGAAAGTGAGAATTAAAATTTGTCCTGGTTTATATTCTCTCTTGTTGAGTTCCTTCCCAGAATTTGAATACATGCAAACACAAAACTTCTAAATCAAGAAAATGAATCAGTCTCATACTTTGGCTTCGATGCTTTCTGTCCAGCCTACACTGGTCAGATAATACTTTGTATTTCTACCACATATACCAAAAAAAAGGAAGAGTTTCAACAAGAAAATAAATATTTCAGTTACTGAGTAATGATGAAACTATTCATAATTCATGCAATATATCACTTTCATATATTTATTTTCAATTTAATCTGGTTTTCCTCTTGTGTGGGATAGGGTGGTTTAGTGTGCTCAGCTGTACATAAATGTCATGCAATGAATCTCCAGGGTTCGTCCTTGTCCTAATATTAGTCTCAATACATGCGTTGCCCTTGAGGCATATCACACATACAGTGGACAGTATATTGGTTTCTCTTGCTACTATGATGAGGTTCAAGTGGAGAGTGTCACAAAATCAATGTGACTCTCTCCACAGCTAAAATTTAAGGTAGAAAATGACTTGGCTCTTTTACTCCTCCAGTTTGTAGGTTGTGGCACAGTCCTCAGGTCATGGAGATATAACTTATTCTTGCTTTTTTGAAGCCAAAACCTAAACATATTTATTTATTTTTTTGCACTGATGTAACCTTCACCCTAGCACAACTCTCGGGACAAAAATTACCATTTTTAACTGCCTGAGGTCAGAACAATAATTTTCTTTCCAAACATATTTCAACCTTTGCACTCCTGAAGAAAACTGCACTGTGCGGTGATGTGTATACAGCTTGTATTTCACAGACTGCAATATTCAAGTCTCTTTTTTTGTTACACAACAGTACGTAAAGTCAGCAAAAAACTGCTGAACATTTCATCCCATAAATCATAAACAAAAAAATCTTGCTGTGGTCAGTTAATACAAGGTGGGCAGTTCCTATCTACTCAACCAGCAAAACATCCATCTATCTGTCAGGTTTCTATTAAAAATCAAATAAATCAAAAGACACTCTGTCACGGGTAGTAACTTGTTGTGGAATACACCAGGCACAGACACACGCACACACAGGTAGGTACAGCCAACTTCCACATTTATTCAAGTGTTTGTTATTTTGACAGCTGACTCAGTCACACAGTCTGACAGCTCACGAGCCCAGCTGATCTCCCTCTTGGCCGCTCCTCCTCGTCTCACTATAAACACAGCGGAGGGAGACCATCATCAGTCCATAAACAACATCAGCTGTTCTTACCGGCCTCGCAGCGCCGCCCTGATGAGCCTTCCGCTCCACTCCTCCCCTGCAGCTGCGCCCGGGGCCACGCCTCCGCCACACACCCCCACCGCCCGTTCGAGGCCGGGGAGCCGTCCGGCCGAGCCAACTCCCCCCCCCGCGAGCGAGAGAGGAAATCGGCCACTGCCATCTGCGCCCCCGGCCTATGGATCACCTTGAACTTAAAGGGCTGCAACGCCAGATACCACCGGGTGATCCGGGCGTTGGCATCCTTCATGCGGTGGAGCCACTGCAGCGGGGCGTGGTCCGAACAGAGGGTGAATGAGCGTCCCAGGAGGTAATAGCGCAGGGAGCCGACCGCCCACCGGATGGCCAGGCACTCCTTCTCCACGGTGCTGTACCGGCGCTCGCGCTCTGCTAGCTTCCGGCTGATGTATAGGACAGGGCGGTCGGCCCCCCTTACCTGCTGGGACAAAACGGCTCCCAGCCCTCTGTCCGAGGCGTCAGTCTGCAGAACAAAAGGGAGGGAAAAGTTAGGAGTGTGAAGCAGCGGCTCCCCACAGAGAGCCTTTTTCACCTGCACAAACGCCGCCTGGCACGGCCCCGTCCACTGGACCAGATCCGGGGCACCCTTTCGAGTGAGATCGGTCAGGGGGCTGGTTAGCTGCGCAAACCCCGGCACAAAGCGACGATAGTAACCCGCCAACCCCAAGAACCGTCTCACCTCCTTTTTCGTCCTGGGGCACGGGCAGGATGCGATAGCCGCCGTCTTCTCCACCTGTAGACGCACCTGCCCGCCCCCCAGGTGGTACCCCAGATACTGCACCTCCCTCCGTCCAACCGCGCACTTCTTCGGATTGGCCGTGAGCCCCGCCCCCCTCAGGGACTCCAGGACCGCGGCCACCCGCAGCACATGCTCCGCCCAGGTGTCGCTGTGGATGATCACGTCATCCAGGTAGGCGGCAGCATACGCTGCGTGCGGACGCAGTACCCGGTCCATGAGACGCTGGAAAGTGGCCGGGGCCCCGAACAGGCCAAACGGAAGTGTCACGAACTGGTACAAACCGTACGGAGTGGAGAAGGCCGTTTTCTCCCTGGCCTCGGCAGACAAGGGAATCTGCCAATAGCCCTTGGTTAAGTCCAGTGTCGTGAAAAAGCGGGCCGTGCCTAACCGGTCCAGGAGCTCGTCGACCCGAGGCATGGGGTAGGCATCAAAGCGTGACACTTCGTTCACCCTGCGATAGTCGACACAGAACCGTATAGACCCATCCTTCTTCGCCACCAGAACGATGGGGCTACACCAGGCGCTGTGCGACTCTTCTATTACTCCCATCCTCAGCATTTCCGCCAATTCCCTCTGCACGATTTTTCGCTTGTGCTCCGGGAGCCTGTAGGGCCGTGAACGCACCGTCACGCCAGGCTGCGTCACGAAATGGTGCTCGATGAGGGACGTCCGGCCGGGCAGGGGGGAGAACACGTCCGCAAAACGCTGTTGCAACGCGACAACATCCGCTCTCTGGGCCTGTGTGAGATGGTCATCACAAGGGAGGGAGGCGGGAATGATAGAATTTGGCACCTCAGGCCCCAACTCATCTCTCTCCTTCACCAAGCTCACCAGAGAAGCGGTTTCAACCTCTCGCCACAGTTTGAGGAGATTGAGGTGATAAATCTGCGTGGCTCCTCCCCTGTCCGACCGAGCGACCTCATAGTCCACGTCCCCGACTCGCCGTGTGACCACAAAGGGTCCTTGCCACTTGGCGAGCAACTTCGAGCTGGAAGTAGGGAGTAACACAAGCACTTTATCTCCCGGTGAAAATTGCCTGAGCCTAGCCCCTCTGTCATACAGGCGTTGCTGACGCTGCTGAGCCTGGAGCAAATTCTCCCGTGACAACCTCCCCAAAGTGTGGAGTTTTGCTCTCAGGTCCAACACGTACTGAATCTCATTTTTGGCGGGGCTCGGACCGTCCTCCCAGCTTTCTTTAATCAGGTCGAGCACCCCACGTGGCCTCCTGCCGAACAGCAGTTCAAAGGGAGAAAATCCCGTGGAGGCCTGGGGCACCTCCCGCACTGCGAATAACAGAGGGTCTAGCCAGTGATCCCAATTGCGTTCATCCTCGTTAATGAACTTCCGAATCATGGACTTTAAAGTCTTATTCAGCCGCTCCACCAGCCCGTCAGTCTGAGGGTGGTAGACGCTGGTCCGAATAGATTTAATGCCCAGTAATTCGTACAGTTCCCGCAGTGTACGAGACATAAACGACGTGCCCTGGTCAGTCAGTATCTCTTTCGGGATTCCGACTCGGGAGATGACCTGAAACAGTGCCTGCGCCACACTCTTTGCAGAGATGGTGCGCAGCGGAACTGCTTCCGGGTACCGCGTTGCGTAATCCACCAAGACTAACACAAAGCGGTAGCCGCGTGCACTCCGGTGAAACGGCCCGATGAGGTCCATGCCGATGCGCTCAAACGGGACCTCAATGAGGGGGAGAGGGCGCAGCGGCGCCTTCGGTATGGCCGGCTGGTTAACAAGTTGGCAGTCCAGGCAGGACGCGCACCAGCGGCGCACATCCGCTCGGATGCCCGGCCAATAAAATCGGGCCGTTATTCGCTCCAGAGTTTTCTCATAGCCCATATGCCCTGCCATGGGGTTATAGTGGGCCGCCTGGAAAAGCGTTTCCCGGCGGCCCTGCGGCACCAACAACTGGGTGTGTGTTTCCTCTGTCTGAGTGTCACGACTCACTCGATATAATCGGTCGTTTAATAAGACGAAACGCGGGTAGGTCTGCGCGGCCTCAGGGCGCACCACGTGACCATCAATAGCCATCACTTGGTCAAAGGCTGAGCGTAGGGTGCCGTCACGAGACTGCTCCAGTGGGAAATCACCCATGGGGGACACTTCCGGACACTGACTCCCCCCCGGAGTCAGTGTCGGACGACCCCGCGTCACCGCTGAACGCCGCGCACACGCTACACCCCGCTTCCGGTCGTGATCGCACCCCCGCGTACTGTCCCAGTAGCTGATGAAACCCCGGCCAATTGGTACCCAGAATCAGGGGGTGCGACAGGCGCGGGCTAACCGCCGCCGTTACTCTATGCGTTTTGCCCTTATACTTTAATAACAGCGGCACTATGGGATACCTGTGAACGTCACCATGCACACACCTCACCTCCACCCATTCTGCCTCCAGCAATGCCCCGGGGCGAACCAAGCTTTGGTGTACGAGGGTCTGCGTGCAGCCCGTGTCCACCAACGCCTGGCGTATACCCCCTCGAGTCCTTACCGGAATACTGTATGTCCCTCCTGGACCGGGGGAGGGTGCTGGGGCGCCAGCAACACGAAACACCTGCCCCACTTCCATAAGCGGACAATCCCTCCTCAGGTGCCCCGGCTGCCCGCACTTCCAACACTCCGGCCCCGGCGTCCGTGCTGCTCTCCGTGGCTCGGGGGCGGCTCCACTTGGCTCGGCTGCCCTGGACGGCACCAACGCCGTGAAAGGGTTAGTGGGGCTCAGCGCCGGCAGCCGCTCTGCCTGCCCTGGTGCCGGCACACGGCGCCTCGGGGCCGGCACCGGGGCCTGTTTGTTCGGCCTCCGTCCGGCGTCCCCGGGTTCCCCTGCTCCAGCGGCAAGGTGGTCCTCCGCCAGCGTCACCGCTACCTCCAAGCTTGCGGGCCGGTGGCACCGGACCCATCTCGCCGTCTCCGCTGGCAATCCCTCCGTGAACTGCTCCAGCACCACCTTGTCCACCAGCTTCGTCTCCCCCTCCGATGTTCCCGGTTGCAGCCAGCGTACCGCCGCGTCGCGCAGCTGCCGGGCCCAGGCGAATGGTCGGTCCGTTGTAGCCAGCCGACAGGCCCGGAACCGCCGGCGGTGGTCTTCGGCGGTGAGCCCTAGCCTGTCCACCACCGCCCGGCTCACGTCCGCGAAGCTGCTCCTCGACGCCGGAGGCAGACTCAGGGCCGCTGTTTGTGCCTCCCCGGACAGCAGGGGGAGCAGCCGCGGAGCCCACTCCTCCCGCGGCCATTGGCAAGCCTCCGCCGTGGCACGGAAGGTCTCCAAAAAAACCTGTGGGTCGTCCCCGTCCCCCATCCGGGGCACCGCCACCGACAGTGGCGAGGGCTTCGGCGTGGCAGCGGCCCCGACCAGCCGCTCCAGAACTTGCGTCTGCCGGTCCGTCTGCTCCCGCAGCGCGGCCAGGTGGGCACGCTGGTCGGCCGCCTGATCCCGGCTCATCGTCGCCATCTCCGCCAGCATCTGCGCCAAGAATTGCAGAGGCTGGGCGGGTGGCGCGGCCTGTGGGTCGGACATTTCCCCACCGGCACTTTCCTGGGTTTCGGCACCACTTGTGGAATACACCAGGCACAGACACACGCACACACACAGGTAGGTACAGCCAACTTCCACATTTATTCAAGTGTTTGTTGTTTTGACAGCTGACTCAGTCACACAGTCTGACAGCTCACGAGCCCAGCTGATCTCCCTCTTGGCCGCTCCTCCTCGTCTCACTATAAACACAGCGGAGGGAGACCATCATCAGTCCATAAACAACATCAGCTGTTCTTACCGGCCTCGCAGCGCCGCCCTGATGAGCCTTCCGCTCCACTCCTCCCCTGCAGCTGCGCCCGGGGCCACGCCTCCGCCACACTTGTGATTTGACTCTGGGATTTTCCAGATAAAGCAAAACCTGTTAGTTCAAGATGTAAACACACACTCAACAAACTGGGTTAATGATGATGAGATGTAAATACTTTATGCCATAATTCAGAGAGTCTTTTACACACCCTCCACAAGTGAGTGATAGAAAAGCTCCATCATTTTCCTTCACACATTCAATTATCTTAGCTTCCTTAAGAAAGTGTTGTGCTGTTCATCCGGTTCAGCCAGGCACTCCTACTCCTCCATCGCATCAACACTCCTGTTTGTGTTGCCAACCTTTTTCTTCTGAAGTCAATCATCATCTCTCTGTGGTGCTTTTCACATCGACAGGCAGATGATTCTTCCCTAACTACATGTGCTCGGGCCTTCTACTGCTCCTACTCATCACTAACATATCCAACCTCTCCACAACGGTTAAACTATTTCTGTAAGTGGCATGACCCAGAGCTGTACTGAAAGTCTGAGGTGACCAAGATGACCAGGGATGGGAACAGCCCTATCCCCTGTGGAGCTCCTGTGGCCCACATCACCAAATCAGACAGCGAACTGTCAGGTAGTCAGTAATCCATGAGATGGTGCGTGTGTTACTGATATCTCATCAGATACACAGCCACCTGTACATCACTCTCAGTGAGATGAAGGAGATGGTGGTTAATTTTAAGAGAAAATCACTGCCCATTGCAGCGAGGTTTGGATGTCGATGGTGAATATGTACAAATTTCTGGGTGATCACTTTAATACTCAACCTCTAAAAAAAGGGCCAAAGTCAGGTCCATCTGCTGTGCAGGCTGAGGTCTTCTTGGGTGTGCAGGACATGACTGAGGAGCTTTTATGATACAGTGATAGCCTCTGCAATCCTTTTTGTGGTTGTCTGCTGGGGGAGGTAGCAGTACATAAAGGGACAGGAAACAGCTTAATAGACTGGTGAAGAGAGCTAACTTTGCCCTGGCCAGTCCCTTAGACTCCATATAGAAGCTGGATGAGATGAGGCCCCTGGATAAGACCGTGGAGGCCCTGAGTAGCTCCTTCAGTAGTAGGCTGTTACAGGCACTGGGTACAATGGAGCGTTATTGCAGGTCCTTCATCCCCATAGCAAACAAACTGTACACTAATAAATATGTAAATTATAAATAATTGCTAAAGAATACAAGTGCATATATTATTAATCTCACTACACTTTAGGTACAAATAAAAACAGTCTCTGTGACATGTCTTCTCTGTATATTCGAGTGTATTTTATTGTATATTGTACACAATACAAATCAATTGTATTGTTTTGTTTGTGCATTTTTACAAATGTTGGCTTTATGAAAACAATTTTTCTCATTTATTTTTATTTCTTTTTAATGCATCTCTAATTCATTTTTTATTCTCTTGTGGTATAGCAAATGAATTTCCCCTGTGCAGGATTAAAAGTCTATCTGTCTGTCTAGCTATGTACACTATATTGCCAAAGGTATTAGTTCGTCTGCCTTCACACGCATATGAACTTGAGTGACATCCCATTCTTAACCTACAGCATTTAGTATGATCTTGGTCCCCCCTTTGCAGCAATAACAGCTTCAGGTCTTCTGGGAAGGTTTCTCACAAGGTTTAGGAGTGTCTTCCCACTAAACATTGGACGTCAGATAAATGTGCAGATCATGTCTATATTGGGTCCATTGGTCCATGACCAGTTCTGGACATCTATACGATGTTCAAACTAAGTCCACAATTTGGACGTCTAACCATGACCCAACTTGGACGTCAATATGATGTTCAACAGTTGAACTTTGGACTGGGTAATTTTTCTGGACATCATGTGGACGTTGACGACAGGTGCAGGAAATGTACATGAATATAATAAATGTAATATTTTTTATTTACAAATATCAACACTGTCGTTACCAACATGATACTTATGAATACAGATTATTTATAAACAAACACAATTTATTATGTGTTAGCCTATTGGTTATTATTCAGTACATGTGTATATTTTTTATTGTTATTATTTTACAATTTCCTGCTTTTCTTTAACTGGTTTATTTATTTCAATTAATTATCTTATTTCTTGAAACCAGGTTAAAAAGGTCACTTATTAAAATATGTTGAAATATTAAAGACGTTGAAATCCATGTTAAAAAAAATGATTAAAGTATTTAGAAAAAAACACAAATTCCTTTTAAAAGGAGTACAATGTGTTTAATAGTCCAAGTAGCTCGGAAAGAAAAGCGTCTGGACTTCTTTAAGTTGCTTGAAGACGTTTCACCTCTCGTCCGAGAAGCTTCTTCAGTTCTAGGGTCCAATGGTGGAGAGTCCCAGATTTAAACCCTGTGGAGTTTCCCCCCAAAGAGGGACAAAAGGACCCCTGATGATCCTCTACCTAATCACATGAGCCAAGGCATGAAAACGGGTGTAGGTCACAATCAGCCAGGGTTTCGGGTGAGCTCATTGTGAAACCTAGCCCCACCCTATCATGTGATTTCCTGAGGTCAGATGGCCCAGGATGTGAGTGGATGTTAAGGCATCTGGGAAGAGATCTGGCTGTGACCAAAAAAATGAGTAATTAAGGCCAAAAATACAGCAGGACAGGGTTACAAGGGTCAAGGCAGAAAACTGTTTTCTCTGTAAAAGAGCATCAAATAGCATTTTCTGCCTTGGCTTCATTTTTTAGACCCAGAAGCTATCCAGTAGCTAGGTTAGCATAGGTTAGCACTTTAAGTATTTGCAAACATAACATCATTTCTTAATTAGCCATATTTCACATATATGTTGAAAAAGGCAAAATGCTTAAAACTGCAGAAATACATTAGTCTACAATGGCACTTGAATATTTTACTTAACTATACTGCATATGCAGCCATAGTAAAGGCCATTACACACAGAACTGGTTGCAAAAGAGTGACACAAAATTCCACATTTTTTCTAATAGAAACTTATTGTGTTATGTATAAACTTACCAAAGGGTTGCATTTTGCAGAAAATTTGTCCTCAAAAAACTCACTAAAAAAGATGAAGGTAACATCAAGTGATAAGATGGTCCTGATTTTTCTAAACAAGAAGAGGAAGAAACTGAGATTCTGGGTTCATCTATTTCTCACAGAAGACAGCAGCAGGCAGAATTTCATTGCCTGATCCAGGCACTGAAGCTGTATGAATGCTTTCGTATGTATTTCAGGATGTCAGTGGGGCAGTTTGAGCTCTTGCTGGCTGAGCTGGGACCACATCTGAGGAGGCTGAGAAATAATTTCAGAGAGCCCGTTGATCCAGACCTGTGTGCCTGAGGTATATACTCTTTCCATATCATTGCAAATTCATAACCGGTGTGCTATAGCACCCTTGTTGCCAAATGTAGTGGTGTAATTGGTCAGATCTGTTCCTCTGGATCTATATAAATGCTGCAAATGCATCCAGTGAAATTATACTGTTGGTGGGAACAACTGCATTAAGAAAAACTGAATCTGAAAACTATTTTTAACAACATTGACATACATTTTACATGTTTGGACTGTAAAGGTATAACGTGTCAGGAGACAACAGTATTCCCATTTCCCCGCATCTTATTTCCAGTTGGCACTTTTGTCTTCTGAGATTTAATTTGCAGTTCAAAAAAGTTATTATTTCTATTTTTTTTTGTTCAAAGTCCAGTCTACTACATGGCTGCTTTGAGACTTTTTATAGTCCTTGTTACAGTCTTCAGAAACATTTTAAAACATGAAGGGAGGGACTTGAACTGTCTCAGACTTTCACTGAGTTCTTTTTCTTTGTGCTTCAAGCTTCACAAGTTCACAGTTCACACACACAACAAACGTTTGTCAATACAGAATCAATAAACAGCAATGAATTGTTTTCCCCTCCAGTCCACTGTGGGCCAGACTTAATTGTACTCTGTATCTTACTGATCAGCAAGACAACATGTGGAAGTGGGCAACTATCTCCTTCTATATGAAACAAACCAATGCAAAACCTACAGAGAATAGCTGTAACATAAGCTTGGCAGCAGAAGAAAGAATATCCCAAATAACCTTTGACCTAGGATGTGCTGTGCTGGATGACAAGCCAACCAGCCCCTTCTGACTAATTTCCATATTAATATTGGATGAAAATGAAGCCACAAATGGGCAACAGAACATTTTATTACCATGAGTAAAGGTCCACAGACCAGATGCCAGCATTGAGATAAATTCTGTTTTAAAGGATTCAAATATTAATTTAACTCTCAGGTTTTTAGTGAATTCCTGCAATAACTGTCCAAATATAAGGAAATTTGACTAAGTTCAGAGCAGGTGTCCATGACATCTGCTTGCGCAAGACTGAAATCAGCGAGAGTCAATTTTAAACATCTTGGCATTAAGAGAAAGGATTCTTACAAGTTTCCATTTGAATCTTCCTCTGCAACAAGCAGCTCAGCTCAGTAGAAGCAGTAAAACCAGCTTCTCTTCTTGAATGATGAACCCAGGTCATAAAAGTTTAAATTGTTTTGCCAGCACTGCAGGTTTAAAATTTTAAGAACCTTCACACATCACAAAAGGTAATGTGAACTTTTCATTATTCTTTTACCACTTGGGTGCAACTCAAAAAGTTCTAAACACAATATTGACTCGTTATTATCTTTGCCATTTTAAAAATGACAACGTTACCTTTTCTCACGCAACATTAGTTAATTTGCAGTTGTGATTCTGGCCATCTATTCACTCTCCATTTAGCTCTTTTTCAGTCACCATTTGCTTCTCTCAGAGAAAAATGTCTGGTACTTTAGATGCTAAATGATCCAGTGTGTTTATCTTTTTGCTAGATGTGTCTGCGTGCTCTTAGTTGCTGAACAGGTAATGTACATGTAGGACCCACAGTATTGTTTGACAAATTAATGCACATTAATTTTTAATATTTTATTGCTTAAGTTTTTTAAAATTTGTGTTTTATTCACCTGCACCCTCATGTGCTTATTTGCAATAACAACTGTAACTCTTAGTAAGGTAGTTCTACGATTCTATGATTGTTCTATGATTGAACCCCGCTCTTTGGACAGCTTAGACGTCCTTTGAGTAGGATGCAGGCATGCGTGTTCTTTAGTGCAAAGAGACCTTGAAGAGTTTAGCCAGTTTGTACTGATCTGCTTGTGTTTCTGTATTTCCAAGGTTTTCTGAACCTATGCACACCTGGAAGGATCTTTGTGTCTAAAAGTACAACATACGGTGGGTTAGTTTAGTTTTTTACCTTGAATCATCTGTTTTCAGTTGCTTAAAACATCCCCATGAGAGCAGCTTAAATAATACATTTCAGGTTTGTAAAATAATAGCTACTAGCTGAAATTTAATGTACTACTCTCTAAAGGAATAGTGGTTATCTATTAAATTCAATTTGGTGCTTTGGGTCTCCTTTTTGACCCCTTCATTTGACTGTTTGCACTCTTGCATCATTTAAATGTTCAGAAAAAGTATTAGTTAAAGTAAATGTTCACAAGACTCAGTGGTATCTAAGTACACCATGTAAAAATCAAAGTACACATCATGATTTGGTGTCTTGTAGAAACACAGCAGCAGTAGCTTGACGTAATTGTTTTCTTTATGGCTTCATCAGTCTCTCATATAACTGGAGAGGAATTGTGGCTGTTCTGTACAACATTGCTTGAGTTCGGTTAGGTTTGAAGACACGGCACTGGTTTGATAAACAGTTACAATCACAACTGTTTATCAAACCAGAACTTAATCATTGCAATACATTGAGGTCCATTCTGTTGTGAATTTGCTGCTGGGATCATTGTCCTGGTACAAGACCCAATTTTAGCAGCACTTTTCCTGTTGAACAGATGTTCTCACATCTGACTATAGAATAGATAGATAAAAAGAGGAGTTCATAGAAAGGTGGCAAGGTGCTCAAACAAAACCCAAATCATCACCCTTCCACCACCATGTTTGACAGTGAGGTGTTAGCTGTTTGGTAGGAAATGCCCACTCCTGGGATGATTGTGGCATTGTTAACACACACCTGAATGCTCCAGTCCAGAGTGCCAAAACTGCATTTAGAGAGAAGTGCACATTTGCTGATGATCAGTTAATTTAATACTTTGAGGAGTATAAGTGGCTGATACTTACACTCCTGTGGAAGTAGTAAAGGCATAATAAGTTTTTCACAGGACTGCATACAGTCACAAACATTGCAGTTAAAGTCAGTGTTTGTAATAAACTTTTCATTATTGTGTTGAAATGTATGTGTTTTTCCTTTTATTAGCATTCCATGAGATTGTAACCGTCTACCTACACAGTGACCTAAATTAATAATTTTGTAATTACTTACTTCTACCACACACACACACGCATACTACATCACTGCACTCATGCGTGTAATAAATTTGTAATTAGTGATGACCACAAATGCTGGAACAAAATGTTGATACAAATCATCCATTAGTTAATGAGATATTTAATTGTGAACCAAATTTGTGGAGCATGCAAACTCCTTTTGCTGCACTCAGCCAGCTATTACGATTACAATCTGAAGAAGTGACGCTTTAAAGATGACATTGGTAATGTGCAGATCATCACGATTACTAACTGAAATAACAAATTACCGGTTGTGAGGGCTTGTGTGTCCTTGAGTTACATCTGCTCTTGCAGAACTTGGAACTCCTAATTTTAGGGTGCTGAAATATACTGAATCGCTTTAAGTGAGGGAACATTGAATATTGGACATTATATGGATATTGTTAAGCAGACTGACAGTTTTCACAAAGTATTGCAGGGAGCCCAGGAGAGCCATTCACAGATCCCCAGGAAAAAGGCTTTGGCTTGATTATCATACTGTATTATGTAATTCTGCTGCTGGTTATGACTCCATTGAGAGTGAATGCATCCTGCTCTGTGTCTGCTCATGCACAAGTTTGTGCGATGGCATTTAGAAAGAGAACTAATGACGCCTGTTCTGCAGCTCTCTTCCTCTGAATGATTCTGGACAGACCGGAGCTCTGCAGCTTTGGGATCATATAACTCCCAATGTGATAGCTGCGCTTTACAGCTACATTTGTTCTAAATGCATGCATTAATGACTACATGCATCAATGTACTTGCACAGTGATGGCTGTACTGCCAGGAGTGCTGTGAAGCTACAGTATTACTCCTGTTATTTGTTGAGTTGGTAACTCATCTGTCATAGAAGCACTGCAGCTTTAAAAGGAGGACCTATCCATAGCAGCACAGAGTGAACCACAGCAGAAGGCAAACAATAACTTTATCCACTGGCCTTTTAAAACAAGTAATGACAGTAAATGCAAGATCTGACTTTCCTGGC
Organism: Diplotaxodon limnothrissa; assembly: GCF_057381915.1. Taxonomy (NCBI): domain Eukaryota; kingdom Metazoa; phylum Chordata; class Actinopteri; order Cichliformes; family Cichlidae; genus Diplotaxodon; species Diplotaxodon limnothrissa. The sequence continues at coordinate 21,129,661 of NC_140596.1, forward strand.
AGTGTGCTAAAATAAATATATTCCTGATATCCCTGTATCATCATCATAACAATGTTGGTCCAGGATCAGCACTGCAACTGACAAATCATGTTGTCTGAGCAGTCTGTTAGCATTAGCCGATTAGCTAATGCAATTAAAAAAGATCACTAGCAAACCAACATAAATAACCCAAATTTTGCTAACAGGTTTTGAGACCGTAACTTGGAAATATGTTTATTATTTTGTATAAATTAACAAAGATAACATCTGGAATGGGTACATTTGTTCCAGAAGAGTTTTTTTCTTTCGATGTCCTCCACATTCCAAAGCTATTACTTCAGGTAATTGGTTATTATTGATCATTATGATAGCAGCAAATAGACTGGAAAACCTATTGCATGGTAATGCAGTGTTATGTGGTAATAGTAATCCAGAAATAAATTGTACACCATGAGATTTCGGGGGTTCCTCAACACTGGTCAGTAAAAGTACAGCAGCTTTAAATAGAAACTGGCAGTAAAGCATTGATTTTTTTTCAATTATTATTATTATTATTGCACATGATTTAAAGTTTTCTATAATCTTATGTTAAAGGAAAATAGATTTTTTTCTAGATGACTGCAAATCCTGCAAAATTTCCCATTATTTCTTTTCCAGCCATTTGTTTGCCTAAATTAATTAGCTTTATTGAGGTAAATTGCCCAGCCTTAGTCACTGTGTGGTGTCTTTTAAGGAGCCACGGGCGAATGGGAAACAGGAAGGAAATTGGAAGTAAAAGCAGCCAGATAAAAAATGAACAATAGAATCCCTGAATGCAATTAAGCAAAAGAATTAGAAGTCTCTGCAGCGAAGAAGAAATGTACTGCCTCAGTAGATCCTCTCGTTCATGCAGGGAAAAAGAACTTTGGTGTAGAGATAAAGAAAAGCCTTTCATTCCTCAGAGGTGCTCGGAGCTCCTGGTGTCCAAGAAGTGAGGAAAATTTCTGACTTAATTTTCATGCTGTGAGCTCAGTGTGCATGATATTAAGAACACCTTCTTCGCTCAGTGGTGCTATATTTTCCTCTCAAAACAGTAGGTGATCTTTGAAAAGATGGATTTCACAAGATGTTCCGCATGAATGCTACTGAATACTGACCCCTGTGTCTTTCATGTTTTTTTTTTTTTTTGCTAAATTTGCTCATGCTGGGTTTCCTTCTATAGACATCACATGAATGTCTTTTGAACTATTCCTGGAAAATGTATTTTTGAGGAATGAGCAATTGTCAAATATGCACATGAATCAGCTCTAATACTGAAATGAGTGAGGATGTTATTATAGTAAGGCATGCACAGCACAGAAAGACACAAAACCTGTCAGCGAACTGTCAGAGCAGGACAATTTTATGTATTGTATTTATCTTGATTGCCCCACAAATTGCCTCTAGAAAATGGAACTGATCACACTTGGATGTGTTTTCAGACAGAAAAAAACTGTCACATTGGTGTGATGGATTGATTTAAGATAAAATGTTCCTAACCAGCACAGAACAGAAGCATATAAGAAAACAATAGCTCTCCAGACTTTTTTATTTTTGATCCTGTCATGTTTTAGCTCCTTTTGTTCTCAGACACAGTCAATACACAGATAAAGGACTAAAAAAGTCCCAGATGAACTACACAAATAAGAATAAAAACAGACTTCTGGTGGCTTGCCTGCAGTGTGTTTGTACAGGATTGCTGTGCACTGTTTGCTGTATGTGCTCTGTATCTGGAGGCTTCAGCTTTTCTAGGTCTGTGCCAAGGAAATATTTTTAATTCTGTGCTAAGGTTTTTTTTTCTGTTATTTGTTTTGGATACTGTATAGAAAGGATAACAGTTTCCTGAGACTAATCACATGAAAAAAAAAAGTTTTCACAAGACAATCTTGTCAAAAGCCAAGTGGGTAGGTAGCAGCCATGCGCTGCTAATCAAATGCAGTTGATCAACTGATCATCATGAAGTTTTGACAGCGTGCTGCTCTAGAGCATTCAGGTGCATGTTCCCAGGAGTGGACATACCAGGAAATTCATCAAAAGTCAGACTTTGAAATCTTCAGACCACATCATAATAGCCAAAAACTACATCTCAGACTCTACAGGCTTCAGTTAGCAGATTACATGTTAAAGGTCATGGCAGTAAAATTAGGAAAAGACTGATCAAAGCTTTTTTTTGGAAGGGTTGCCAGTTAAAGTCTCTTTTCTCTAAAACAGTAACAAAAAATTGCATCAGAGCAAACCAGAAGATTTCTGGAACAATTGGACAGATGAGACTAAAGTGGAGATGTTTGACTGTAAAACACAGCACCATGAGAAAACCAAACACTTCATACCTCTGCAGTGGTGGAAGAGTGATGATTTAGGCTTGCTTTGCAGTCACAGGTTTTGAGTTGGCCCAGCAGCAGTAGCTTGGCCCCAGACCCTGCAGACCTCAATAAACTGAAGCGATGTTGTAAACTATTGCTGCTTGCGTTATTGAATCATACACTTGGTTTTTCACAGCATTGCATGGGGCCCTGTGAAAACTTATTTTTTCACATGAGTATTTATTGTAGCTGATGTAACCATGAACACAGAAAACAAAGGAACCTACTGTGTAATAAAAAAATGCAAAATAGCGTTTCAGGGCTGCAGAGTAAAAATGAGGTGTTTGGGGAGAAACAGCTTGAAATAATTTAGTTTCTAAATACAGAGCAAACAACAACAAAAGCATAAAAAAGACGGGGCCTGGGGATTGATAGTACTGTAAATAGGAAGAGGATTCACAGCAATCAACCCCTGCTGCAGAGGATGTTGTATGTCTGCTGAATAATTAGAAAATGTATAAATTAAATTTAATGTCAAGGTATCCTTTACAAAACGATATGCTTTTTTTCCCCACCAATCATAAACTTGAGACAAATGTTGAGCGCTGAAGGCGGCTGAGAAATAGTCGATCTTATTCATTAAACGAAATCAAGAGAAAGTTGAAGCACAACTTCTAAAGCAAGCTTTACAAAGTTTTGAGGCAAAACCCATCGTGTCAAATTTACATCTTTGGTTTACACAGTTGCGCACCATCATTAATTCATCTTAATTTCTCTCTCACTTAGCAGATGACACATTTCAAGCAGAGAAGCAGATGTACAAGCTGATTGATGTGATTTGTAGAACAGAAGCATGCCATGCGTGGAACATTATAGCCTGCACTTTTGCATAGTTACTCAGTTGGTGTAGGACAGATGTTGTCAGGAAACAGAGGATGACTTGGCTTCTAAATGATCTACTCTTGCCTCGCTTTCTTGGTAATTTAGAAATAACGCAAGTGTAATTTGAAAGTGTGAAACTACTGAGCATGAAAGCACCTTTCAATTAATCTCACACTGCTGGACTGCTGGATTGCATACAGTATGTGTGTAAACAAAACACCACCTTCTTTAATACCCTGTACAAACTCAATAAACAAATAGAAACTGATTGATATGCTTTTGTTAAACACGATATTTTGTATCTGTGTATGGAAGTATAGACTCTTACTCTCCAACAAATCAGCTGGTTGTCTCAGGAGGAAGAGTAATTAAGTCTGTCGAGTGCACACTACTTGCTCAGCTTTTTAGCCTAAATTCTTTAAGAACCAAAATAAAAAAATATATGTTTGTAGAATCTTAAAATCTTTCAGCTTTGTATATGAAATTGAAATCTTAACAACAGACTCTTCAGTGGTTTGCCTGTAGCTGCTGCTGCTGGCATGATAAAGCCTGTAAAGCTGTGGCTAGATTAATAATAATAAAATTATCATATTGACATACTGAAGTATGCCAATTCTGATAATGTTCACACTTTAAGGCAAAAATGTTAAATGCAAAAATTGTACATCCTAAACACAGACAAGTTAGCCGTTTTAGATTATATGCATTGGTGGTGGGTCAGCAGTGACATGCTAAGTTTACTCACTCAGGTTTGGGCCAACCTCAAATAAAAGTTAAACAAATGTAAAAATGGATTATTCTAGAAGTCTTTAATTCCACAATCGCAGAGGTCTAGAGACCAGTTTGCGACTGACTGACAACTTCTGATCACCCTGACATCTGTTTGTCTGTTTGTTGGCTGTCCACAGTTTTTAATATATATTATTTTCACATTTTGTGTAGATACCAATAAGAGCTCGACCTGACTTAAATTTGGTGAAAATCAGGTCAAAGTCACACCAAATGTGAAACACACAACTTTTCATAGATCGTCTTCAAACTTCACAACGCTCTCTGATTGCTGGGCTTGTTTGACATCTACAGAACCTGTGCACCTTGCAATCACTGAGTCAGCCATGAACTCCTCTGTGTACCATCTGCATGATTGTTAAAGCTTGGCTGAAACTGGGTCATATGACAGGACAATAATCCCAAGCACAGCAGCAAATCTGCAATGGGATGGCTTAAAAAGAGAAGAAACGAGGTCAAAGTCCAGACCTCAACCTGATTTAAATGCTCTAGTGGGACCTCAAGAAAGCACTTTCTGCATACTTGAAGCAAGGTTGCAAAGAAGAGTGGGTCAACATTCCTCCTCAATGATGTGCAAGACTGATAAAGTCACACAGAAAATTATTACTTCAAGTTATTGCTGCTAAAGCCATTGAATCATGGAGTGTTTATTTTATTTAATTAACTATACATGTTTCTGAAATAAAATATGTTCAGTATTTTGATGTGTTACTTCCCACTCACTAACACAGAAAAAATGTGACAGTTTGTGGCTGTGAATAAGAAAAAATACATTATACTGACTGTATTATTCACTGTTTATTTTATGGAGTTGCATATAATGAAGCTAAAGTCTTCATTATTTTCTGAGGCATGGACAGTGTTCAGCACAGAATATTTTTGTGCCATTTAATGCGATGACAAAGTGCTTACCTTTAAAGCTGATGTGGGAGATGCTCAGTGACCTTTATTGGAACAAGGAGGCACATACACTACATACAGAGACTTGTTTTGTAAATCCTTTTCACATGCTGTGAGCAGTATGATTTGTTGATGCTTCAAGGTGAAAAGACCTTGAAATATCTCAACTCAGATGAAAATCTATTGAATATGACAGAAGATGGCAGAGCGGGATGTTATTAACGACAAATGTACTGATGTATAATATGTTTGCAAATAGAGCATACAAAATGCTATGAGAGGCAACAAAATTAAGACACTCACGATGATGGTTGTGTAGTGGGGAGGGCTTCAAGAAGGATCTGCCATGGTTCTTAGGAACATCAGACCCCCAGGGGACCTGAGGAGAAAGGAGAGCGAAAAGGGGATGAGGGGGTGGACCACAGAGAACAAGAACAAACGGCAAGGAACACCAGGAAGTACGTCGTTGTAAGAGGAGTGGGTGAGTCTGATCTTGAGCAGCTAAATTATTACTACACACTGATTTGATTAAATGTTTGCTCAACTCACCAGATGCTTTAATTAAGAGTATGCTATATTTATCATAAATAGTTTTTTTTTTTTATTAATTCTGCAAGTCCAAGCAGACTGAAAACATTTTAAGGCACTGCACTTATCTAATGAAGTATTAAAACTCTTCTCTCTCATTATTGACATAGCTCATTATATGCAGGGTAGCCACTCAGCACTGCAGGCATTATCAAGCAGAGGTACAGCACAGCACTGGGCTTGATCTAGCTAAAAAAAACTAAACAAAACAGTTTTCGTTAAAGAACTGGTTTAGAAAACACTTAAAAATTAAAGAAATTTCTATTAGAAGATGTCCAATAAATAAATAGATGGCTCAAAAAGCCACTGTCTAATATGTCTAGCTGTAAGAGCCATGCATGAGCAGTTTCAATAATGTGAGGTGTATATGCATGGATCTCCCATGTTTCCACCTCTCTCATCTATGCATACAACTGTGCACGACTTCCATTAACCCTTTACAGCCGATCGGAGCGGGCACGCTCTGTTTTGCGTAACTATTTTTAAATCCCGGTAGCTCTGCAACCAAGTAAGCTAGCGCAATAATTTTTTTTGCATATGAAACTGGAGGAGTTGTACTTACATCTTATGCCATCAGCTTGTCCTAGGTCACAGTTTCCTTCCACATATAGCTTTGCAAAAACTGCATAAAAATCACTTGCAGCAACAAAAACATGATATTCCATAAACACGCTTCGCCGATCCATCAGCTGTTTGTAACACTTCCTACGTCCATCAGCGCGAACTATCACATGACCGCATGACCTGCCCGAAACCGGAAGTGATGTCATTTTGCGGAAATGTAGTTTTTTACGATCGGGGCCTTATGAGCTTGTGTTTTACTTATTATGTGTTTTAAAAAGTTATGTTTGACTTTATGACTTTCTGTGTCGTTTCTGGGATGCTTAAGACTCATATTGCACTGCTGGAAATAGTTTATTTTGATGCATATGCTGTTATTTTGCAAATTTGCACTATAATATTTATTTTCGTTTTTCCTGCAGTATATAAAAATTGGTGTATTTCAAAAATAAAACTATGAAGACACTCAAAATAAATTTCCTGTGGTGGGAAACTAGTTTGTGTAACTTTTTTGTATTTACAGTTTTGAGGGATAAGCCTCTTAAATTTCTCTAACTAGAAATATATGTTAAAAAAACAAAAACGATTTTCAATTTTTTTGTAGTTTATTGCACTTTTTTGCAATTTATGTAATTACTATGCACCTAATGCAGACATATTATTAAAGTTTGGGCTATAATGGTTGTATTGATGTATAGCAACTTGAAATGCTCCCAAAAATGGCTCCACAGCATGTAAAAATATAATATAAGCTCTGGCGAACTTGGTTCTATGGTAGGTCTTAAAGGGTTAACCTTTACATTTTTAAAAATCACATCCTGAGCACATCCATTCAGCACGAAGCTTAAAGGACATCCTTTGTTGAGCTTTAAAACCCTACACTTAGAGGATTAAAGGGTGTCTGTGGGCGGAGGTGCACTCAGGTAAGTGAGACCTGTGGGGTTCATAGAGGCCCACACCTGAACAAAACCCTGCCAGTCAGCCAAAGGGTACTGAGAGGTAAGATACTGCATGCACAGCCCTGGAGGAGTATCAGTGCTCACTGCAACGTAAGACCCTGAAAGATCTGGTTTGATAGTAAAGTCAGCCCAATTCAAGGACTCAGTTTTTTACTTTGCAGTAGTGTTAACTGCAGAGTATGCTTTAATAACAAAGAAGATGAAACCAATTCAGAAAAATGAGTCAGACACTTAAACAAACCTTCAACTAGCAATGATGTGCTGACTTCTCACATACTCTGGCTAATTTTGCTACTACAAAAACATAAGCCCTGCATTAGCCAGATTTTTTTATTGTCCTGTCCACAATTTTTCTCTTGAAATTTCTGACAAGTTTAGCTGTATAATGTTGTTTTATGGAGTACTTTTAAGAATACATGGGTTTGAAAATGTGAATAAAGTGCCGATCGCAGCTGTGATTGGCGCATTTGGGAAGGAACTACAGCACCCGTCCGAAGGGCAAGATCTGAGCCAGGAACAAGCAGCGTTTTCTACTGATTATCTAAAGACACTTCAACCAGATTCTGTAATGCGTCGTAATAGTGAGTCCCATCATTTGAATGCAGAGAAAGTCACAGAATTGAAGGCTGGGACGGAAATGGAACAAGCCGTTGTGCTTAATGAAGAATCTTCCATGGCTTTCCAAGAAACAAGAATAGAAAAAACTGAGCAATGTGCAGCTCAGAAACAAAAACAGTATCTATTCTTTCAAACTGTTAATCATGCCAAAGTGTTATCAGACTTAAAATCCAAACCCAAAGGTATTCTTGGTGGCTACTTAAATATTCGGAGTGTTATTCCAAAAATAGATCAGATTTATACTCTTCTTTGTGACTCAAATTTGGATTATCTTTGTTTAACTGAAACTTGGCTTCATGTGAATATTCCAGTCAGCTTTTTCTATAAAGGCTTGCCATCTGTGGAACACACTTCCAACCGATATCAAATTGATTACAGACATTAGATCTTTTACATTGAAGGTTAAAGTGTGGTTAAAGGGAAATCAAAGATGTAGTCATTTTAACTAATGATTTTAATTTTATTTAAAATTATTGTCGAGTGACTGTAATTGTATTTATGATGTAATTTGGTTTTATGAAAATGTATGTTTTATTGTAAAATGTATCTATTTAGATTGTAAGCCCAACAAGGGACAATTGTTGAAAATTAGCAGTAGCTATAAACCTATGTGCGGCACATCAGTTTCATGTCTTGCACTTGAACTATGTTAAACTGCACTGTCCCTTTTAAATAAATAAATTCAAATTCAAATATAACAAATGCCTAAATAATATTGCAGGTTAAACATTTACAAAACTGCATCCAAGTGTTTTCCAGATACATTGTTAGCATGTTTGCAAGCCAGTTCAAAATTGCAGGTAATTATAATATACTGCTATATAATTATATAATTATAATAATTATATAATTGCCATATTGGCATTTAAATGCCAATATGGCAATTAATCAATTTAGGCTTTAGAGTAATGAATGGCTTTCACTAAGTAATATATCCTATATGCTGTATGAATGCATGCTGTGCCTGCAATAGCCATTTAAATGAAACAGAAATATCCTCTGCGTACCTTCTTAGCTGCCGCTACATTATAACAAAATCCTTCCCGACTGATGTACATCTTTGTGGGTGGAGGATCTGTTTTATAATTGCTTTTGAGAAACATGTAGGGCTTAGGCTTTATCACTCAGATCTTTTTTATATTTGAATTTAAGTAATACTGTAAATCTCTGTGCAATCACCTCTCAGCAAATTAGGTTGACGAAAGTAGCTGAAAATCCTTCTGCTTAACGGGCTCCTCTGTCCTCTCATCCTCGACAGCGTAATGGTGTTTTGTATCAGCAGTTATACATGAACATAATAGATTGTCTGCTGCCCTCTACATCTGTTGCCATGTGGAGAGTGACAAGTTGATTTATGGGACTTGGAGGAAACAGTAATGAATTAATTAGTTTGATGAGATGCGCCCATCAAGGTCACTGTCCAGTGATTCCCATGCATATCCTCGCTGACTGTAAACCTGGTTAATTAATACTGAATGAGATCAGCAAGTGACCATATAAAGACCTGACAACTGCCAACATCATTATGTGTTATCCTGCTGTTTTAGTTTTATTTACAGCATTTAAAATTGCATGTCGTCTAACCGAGGCCTCAGAGGGTGGGCTTATGCCTCAGTCAACGCTAGATTAAAAAGCAGGAAACCTCCTTGTGACTCGTTAGTTAGTTAGTATTTGTTCTATTTTATTTATTTATTCTTTTTGCTGTTGGCGAGGTTGAATATCCTCAAAAAAAAAACAGCAACACCAACAACCTTTGAGCAACCAGTTTCAATCACAGGTCAACTGCACAGGTCTTCCTAGTAGGAGGCAATCTGTCTCCAAACGACAGACAGATAAACTTTAATCACTGTCAGGGCAGATTGTAAACATATTTAAATAGGTCTGAGTCAGTCTGCACTGACAAGCACAACTCATCTGCAACATGTGATTTGTAGCAGGGGACTCAGCTCAGTTGGATGCTAACTGGTTGTATTCTGGTTTTGTTTCTATGTAAAAGGAAAGTTGTTGAGCACCTGTTCAAGCAGTTTATGCGAGTTTGAGACTTCTACATCATCAGTGTGATTTTTTCCCCCTGTGAAAAATAAATTGCACAATAGATTCAAAGAAAAACAGCAAAAAAGAAAAAAGAAAAAGGAAAAAAAAGCCAGATGTAGCAAATTTGATACAATTAAAACTTGGGGGATTGTATTAATATTATATTAATTTTAAAAAAATTGTCAGAAGTTTCAGCAACCACTAAATAAATAAACCATACCATACCTTAAAGCTTTAAGCGATCCTGCAGCAACTACCTCACTCTTTTGCAGAGGAATTTCAGATTTGTTTCAGATCTACAACTCTCTGGCTGAACTTTAAATTAATTTCTGTAATTTCTGCAACAGATAAGCACATTTTTTGCCGATTAATGTCAGTTAATCATCATATTATTACAACTAGTTTGCTGATAATTGCCAACCCGATCATGATGGCAAACTGACAGCGGAGAGCCTCTAACTTAGTGCCGTTTTATCACCATCTTAAAACCATCTTGAGTCAAGGAGTCACAGACCTGGTTTCTGTCTTTGATGCGCCGATTTCAAAGGCAACAAATGGCAAGGTCATTGCACTTGGCTGCATAAAAAGAAGAATCCAAATATTAATAAAGCCCCGGAGAGCAGCCATTTGGGGAAGTTGTTTATTTTGGAGTCATACCAACCAAACCCAAGCAGCCTTCCAGACATATTTTGCATCCCTGTTATGTCTCTATGTCATCTATATTTGGTCATGCAGTATAGGATTGAGACTTGATATGATCTTTTGGTTTTGCACTGCACGAATAAAGTGTTGCTTAAGAAGAGTTGAAGGTCATCAAAAAAATGTTACTACATGCACCCAGATGCAGGCCACTTTAGATTTATTAGATTTATACTAAATATATTTAGTGTTTTATAGATTTGTCTTATTTTTATTATTATTATATTACTTAACCAGTTTTAGATCGGAGCACCAGGACTGCCAGCTCTGACTGGTACCTGATCCACAGACCACTGAACAATATGGACCCCATGGGTTAAGGTTCAGCCACCAACTGTACTACCCAGCCTGACTCCAGAGTAGGACCCAATTAACCATGCCCCAGGCGTGGTACGCTGGACCTGTGATTTATTATGCTGCATAGAGGTTGCCTGAATCACTTTGCCGATCAACGCCGACTCTGCATTCACCAACGAGCTGAATCGGTTCTACGCCCGTTTCGAGGTTAGCTAGGCGGCTAATGCTATCTACCGCCTGACTACCGAGGACAGTGACGTCATCAGTGAGAGACCGGTGACCAGCATCGCGGAGCATGACGTCCGAGCGGCACTGAGGAGAGTGAACACAAGGAAAGCGGCGGGGCCAGACGGCATCACCGGCCGTCTGCTGCGCTGCTGTGCTGACCAGCTAGCAGGTGTGTTCACTTACATCTTCAACGAGTCCCTGGCGAAGTCTGTGGTCCCCACATGCTTCAAAAATTCCACCATCATCCCTGTGCCCAAGAACAGCAACCCCTCATCCCTGAACGCGATTACCGGCCAGTTGCACTGACCTCGGTGGTAATGAAGGTGTTTGAGAGGCTGCTGAAGAACATCATCTCCTCCTCCATCCCAGACACCACAGATCCGCTGCAGTTCGCCTACAGATCCACAGAGGATGCCATCGCCCACGTCCTACACACCACTCTCAGCCACGTGGACAAGAAACAGGGTAACTATGTGCGAATGCTGTTTGTTGATTACAGTTCAGCGTTTAACACAATAGTGCCCTGCAGACTGTTCACAAAGCTGAGGGATCTGGGACTTAACAGCCGTCTGTGTGCATGGGTGTTGGACTTCCTCACTGGCAGAACTCAGGTGGTGAGGGTGGGCAGGTGCTTCTCCAACAGCATCACCATCAACACAGGAGCCCCTCAGGGATGTGTCCTCTCGCCACTGCTCTACTCCCTCTACACTTCAGACTGTGTGGCCACCCATGGCTCCAACACCATTGTGAAGTTTGCTGACGACACAGTGGTGTTGGGTGCCATCTCCAACAACAATGAGGCGGCCTACATGGATGAAGTGAAGAATCTGGCATCGTGGTGCCAGGACAACCACCTCCAGCTGAACGTCAGCAAGACCAAGGAGCTGGTGGTGGACTTCAGAAGGGGTCAGCACAGAGACTACAAGCCCATCATCATCAATGGAGCACCAGTGGAGAGGGTGCAGTCCTTCAAGTATCTTGGTGTCCACATCTCCTCAGACCTGACATGGACTGCCCACATTCAGGTCCAGACCAAAAAGGCTAGGCAGCGCCTGTATCACCTACGACAACTGAGGAAGTTCAGGGTCTCTCCAAAGATCCTCAGGATTTTCTATACAGGTGCTGTGGAGAGCATCCTCACACAGAACATGACATCGTGGTTTGGGAACAGCTGTGTGAAGGACCAAAAAGCTCTCCAGAGAGTGATCCGTACAGCAGAACGCTGCTGCAGGATTGCTCTCCCCCCGCTTCAGGACACCTACACCAGGAGATGCCGGACTAGAGCAGCGCAGATACTGAAGGACCCGTCCCATCCTGGCAACAAACTGTTCCAACTTCTGCAATCTGGTAGAAGGTTCCGCATCTTCCCGGCAAGGACAGAGAGACTCAAGAGGAGCTTCTATCCCCAAGCCATCCGTGCCCTAAACACACACACCCGCCCTCTCACATCATCTATAATTGACTGAGACAGGACTCTTCCAGACACTAAACCAAGGAACAATGTACATTTCAATTCCTTTAATTTTAAATATGTTTATATTGTCTATTCATATTAATGTACAGAATTCACCTGCTTGCTGCTACTACTGCACATTCACACAGTGCATATACTGTATGTATGTATGTATGTATGTATATATAATGTTCTTCCTCTACACCCCCCCCCCCCAATTTTTGCACATGTCGAGGAGCGTGTCAGGCTACATTTCACTGTGTGTTATACTTGTATAACTATGCATGTGACAAATAAAGAACCTTGAACTTGAACTTGTCTGGCCCCTCACCCAGGATCTACACGGGTGACCCTACCAGGGGCAGATTGCTCCTGACAACTTAGTTCCCAGGATCACTGGAGCGCACAAACACCTCAACCTTCATAAGGTGGCGGTTCGAGATCTGTTGTGATGAAGAGAGAGTTGAGCGGAATTTACCGTCAGTCTATATTCCTACCCTTACCCATGGTCACAAGCTGTGGGTAGTGACCGAAAGAATAAGGTTGTGGATACAAGCAGCAGAAATACGATTCCTTGCTGGGCTCTCCTTTAGAGATCGAGTGAGGAACCCCATCTCTGGGGTGAGGAGCTTGGTCATTCGAGAGGGAGCTTTAATGTTGCTCCTCAACATTAAAAGGAGCTGGTTGGGGTGTTTCGGGCATCTGACTGTGCCCCTTGGATGACTCCCAGGGAATATATTCTGGGAATGTCCTACCAGGAGAAAGCCCCAGGGCAGACCCAGGACCTTGATGAGCTGGAAGACACAATGGCTGCTCATTTAACATTTCTTTGCTGGAAATTGTAACATGTTCTTCACACACCATGATATGATATTAGTTGATATCTAATTGAGAGCTAATTGTAACACATACCAGAAGACAAGGGGAGCATAACACACAGCCTGATGGCCGACGCGACACTGACTCAGAGAAACACAGGATTTAAATACACTGGGAAGTAACGAGGGGAATGAGACACAGAAGGAGGGCACAGCTGGGAGAAATCAGGACTGACGAGACAAGCAAAGCAGGACACATTTACATAAGACACGGACCTTCAAAGTAAAACAGGAAGGATCACACAGAGACGAACTTGACACAGTGGAGACAGCAACTAAGAAACACAGAGACATAAACCATAAGGCAGAGGACTCTAAGAACAGAGGGGACACAGAGGGGAACTCAAACATGCAGACACAGACTTACACAGAACAGAGGGGACACGGAGAAACATGAAGGGCAAGGGATCGAAACTAGAAACCATAGAATAAATCACACACATAAGTACAATAATACAAAAACCACAAAGAACTAAAAACGCTGGGTCAGGAGACCCAGGACCGTGACAAAAAGAGCTTGCCTGGTACATATGCTTTTATATTTTCTACCCTGTGGTGCAGAAGCACACGCACACACGTGTTAAATGTGAACATACCTTTTTTTGTACATTTTTGGAACATGAACAGAGCATTGATGTTCTTTATTAATGTGACCAGAAAGTCATTAAAATGTATTATGTGGTATTTGTACTTATTCACAGTTTTGGAGGCGAGAGACGTGCTGAATGAGAGCCAGGTGTCACAGGCTGGGTCTCTGACCCAGCGCTCTGAGTTCATGTTTGTATTTGTCTCATTTTGTTATGTGATTAGTTTTTGTGTCATTTCCTATCTGTCTTTAGTTTGGGCAGTTATTGTTTATTGTTCCTCTGGTTTTCTATGTTTTGGGTTCTTGTATTATTCATCACGCATTAGGTTTGTTAAGTTTGTGTTGTCATGTCTAGTTTTAGTGTTTCCTGTTTTATTCTGACAGTGTCATGTGTTCTTTGTTCATTGTATTTAGCTTTCCTCTCCTGGCCCTGTCATTAGGTTTATGTCAGTCAGCTGTTCCCCCATGTGTCTCCACTTCCCCTGATCATCTCATGTATCTATTTAAGCCCTTTGTTTTCTGCATGCCATTGTCGGGTTGTCTGTTTATTTTGACCTTAGTCTTAGTTAGTGTTCTTCACCATCAGTCATAGTTATGGTTTTCGTCTGTCAGTTCTACATTAGTCTTAGTCATAGTCTTTGCCTGTTATTTTCCACCACAGTTATAGTTATAGTTTTTGGTCTTAGTACCTCTTAGTGTTTTGTCTCTTAGTGTTTTGACAGTTTGCTTTGGTTTCCTGGTTTTCCCTTGCCGTTATCATTAAAGGATCACTTTTCTGTTCAAACTTACAACTCATCGTCCTCATCTGCTTTTGGGTCCTGTTTCATCACACATCGGCGCACCCCGCCGTGACACCAGGAGCCATGTGACTCTTATGTTAAGGTATGTGCTACAGAACAGAATGATGAAAAAAGCCATTGTGGAAACTCTAAGACAGTAGTTAGTACTGTTTTTTTTTTTTCCTCTTCTCCTCAGGTTGGCTTGTTTCCAGATTCTGATCCCTTAGAAAGACAGAAGACTCAGATGGTTCCCCGCTGTAGGAACCCCATCTTCTTACGAACCTTTTACTTGTAAGACTTTATCCAGTTGCTCATCATTATTTTGTCAAATCCTGTTATTGTGTCAAATCCTGTTATTGTGTCAAATCCTGTTATTGTGTCAAATCCTGTTATTGTGTCAAATCCTGTTATTGTGTCAAATCCTGTTATTGTGTCAAATCCTGTTATTGCGTCAAATCCTGTTATTGCCACTGTGCGATGTGTTCACTGCTACAGATACCATGGCAGTGCCAGGATTGTGAGTGATTGCTGAAAATGTTGAAATGTACTCACTCACTTTTTATTATTGAAAGAAACTCCGTCCCGGGTCTGGTCCGTGGATCGGGTTTCCCCGAGGCGTGGGCGTCTATAAGCAGAGTTTTGTCTTTACCCTATAAGATTCAAAATTATTCTTATGTAACACTCAGCAATATATTCTCAAGTAGCACTCAGATATGCCGTCAGCGGGTTAGTTACGACGTCGGGAGCAGTTAGGAGAACAAAATGATACAGAGACTGTTCAGGTTGCTTTCCCAAAATCAACTCAAAGTTTTATTCTTTTGTGCAGCGGTATTTATAGGCAGAAAGTTCGTGTGTCAACAAGTTTCAAGTTAAAACCATATAAGGAAGGTCCCCCAGCTCTGAAAGAGGCCTTCTACAATCGTATCTCAACATACCTTTGACAGGTCCGTTAAACACTAGACAGTTGGAATCCTTTGTTCTACAATTGCAGTAAGATGCACTCTCAAGGCCTATAAATCTTATACAGAGGTCTCCTACATCCGTGAGTTCTGACACAACCCAGATGGTCTTCACATAAACATCTTCTGCAAGGGAGTGATAAGTAAAAGAGTGATTTGTTGGTGTTTTCCCTCCAACCTTAGTATCTACTTTCACACCATAAAATCTTGAGTTGACAAAGCAAGAGAAAAAGAGGTTAACATAAAGAGCCTTGTTGAGTCACAGAATCTTCTGTTCTAATATCATCAAAAAAAGTACCCAGTACATGCTCCCTTAATATAAAGTTGTGTTAAAATATTAAAACCTGCCCAAAATGTTTTGGTGACACTGGAAGCAGTAGAAAGTGGCGTATCGTAACTGAAAAGCTCTTTGGAAAACAGTTCTTTGTGACACATGTAAAAGGTACAGAGCAGCATTAGCATTCATTAGGAGTCATGTCATCGGCCACCTGGCAACTCTCCTGTTTTTGGTCCAACCCCCGGGGGAAATATCTGGCTCTTCAGCTGCTACATGTTCCTCTGTGCTCATCATCTATTTGTTAACTGTGACTGGTTGCTGTTTAGTGCTCAGCAGTGACCTTTTTTCTCCAAACACCCGCCCGCCACTTGAGCTTGAAGTTGCTGGAAAACCAAAAATCTTAAAGATTCTTCCTTCTGCTCACTTGCTCCATAATAGGCTTTTTAAGTTTTTACAAAAATTCTTTAAGAAAAAAACCCTTTACATATAAATTCTGCCTGGCAGTGTTAAGACTCCCAAACTTGGAGAACAGGAGATGTTTCTTTGATATAAAAATCATCCTCCTTACCCTGTATTCCCAGAGGCTGACCTCCAAATGGTGAATCCCATTTCAGGCTGTCCTCCCCTCCCATACTTCTTCTACCTCGTGCACCTGAAAACCAGATTTAATTTAGTCTCAAAATGAATCTGTCACTTGTAGTCGCTGGCAATTTCTTCAGGTTAACAGAGGCACAAGCGACGGTGCAGCTCCCATTTATTGGTCACAGGAAACTAAGAACTTTCACTTTGCTCAGCAAAACACCTCAGCCTCTTTCCTGTGGAGCCCATCAGCTCTCTGATCAGAGGGAGTTAAGTTGGGCAGACTTTACCAAGGCTGAAGCTGTTAAATGGATCTGGCCTGCAGGTTGCAGATTCCATTCATGATGCTACTGAACACATTCAAGCTTTGTGAGACACCCGTCGTGACCCAGCGGGGAGCTCAGGGGGAGAAACTATTTAGCCAGCTCAGCATGTATACTGAGCAGGCACCATTACATCCCACTGCAACATAGGTAGTGGGATTGGAAGCCATTTTGGGGGGGAGACAATTTAATTTCACTACACAGTATGTCTGTGGGATGAAATAAGTTAGTTTGTCTATACATGAATGCTTTGTGGCATCTCTGCTTTTCTGTTTCATCGCTTCATCTGTTTTATCCCACCATAAAGAGCCAGCGGTATTTCCAGCAATTGCTCTTCTAATGTCGCTGAGAAATGGCAGCATTTTACTAATGCATGTGTGCAATTTCAGAGCTTGTTTCTTCCCTTACATTTGTCTACACAAAAAAGGTTTGTCAGCATTAAATTAAATGTTCATAATCTCTATGATGAAATTAATTTGGTGGCTATAATACATAAACACGACCCCTGCTAGTGTTATATCTGAGGCAATTTGTGGTGCAGTCTGTACATGTACCCTAACAATAACTACACAAAAATGCATTAGCTATAGAAAACTACACCCAAATAAGCAATCGGTGGAATCTGGCTACAAAGGGCGGTTGGGGTATGATCTGATCATTTTTTGGTAAATAGTTCCTATATGTAGCCGGGTGGAAGTTCGATATTATGGGACATGCCACTGGATGGCACTGTTTTTCTTTTGGGGTACCTCTGAGAGCGGAAGGGATCATGGGGATCTACGGAGACATGCACGAGTGCTAGCTTGCATTGGTGTTATGTGGGTGTGCAATGCCTTTTTTCGCTGCGTGATCTGTTTTGAACGCAAAGTGTGCAACAGTTAAGGCACCAGGAGTAGCTGCCACCAACTTCGCCGTTCGTCTCAGAGGGATCCATATTCCGTTTTCTG
Organism: Diplotaxodon limnothrissa; assembly: GCF_057381915.1. Lineage (NCBI taxonomy): Eukaryota > Metazoa > Chordata > Actinopteri > Cichliformes > Cichlidae > Diplotaxodon > Diplotaxodon limnothrissa. Next base: position 21,147,297 of record NC_140596.1, read on the forward strand.
CTGGATTAATGCACTGAGAAGCCACTACAGTTATTTTTGCACTGCTAAGTTTTGTTTTATTTATGTTTGGGTTTATATCAGACACGAAATGACGCTAGATGTCCTTGAGTTCCAGATGCTGATAAAGTTGGGGAAATAACCTGCAGTAGCAGTGGGTTACCAGAGCACAAAGCTGTTACTGGATAGGAGCTGTCTGTAACAATTTTATTTCTTTATTTTTACAACCTTGTTATTTTCTTCTGAGCACTTACTTTATCATTCAGATTAAAAGAACCCCAAAGATAATCTGTGTTCTGGGCTGGTTAATTTAGCCAGGCTACATATATATTTGTTACACCTTGTGTCCCAAGACTGCAAAGATGTTCTGAGACGAGCATGATGTTGTCTGATTGCCGTTTAATTTATTTATCAAGCATAAAGCCACTGTCACCCTACTGAAAACTACACACTTTATGCTTTTGTTGCATAAACCTTGGTCTCATTTGTCAAGCTCTGCACATTGTTCAGCTTTCACCTTGACTACCTCTATCTTTTGTGCACTACAAAAAAAATGTTAGCATTAGACTAAAAGAAACCTTAATATAATCCTTAACCAGAGGCAGGAATCCGCTACTTGAACTGTGGCTTTGATGTTGCTCCTCCACAACATAAAGCTGTGACTCATGGGACCTCACAGGTTCAGGCAGCAGCTTTAGATGTCCTTGGAAACAAGATTTTGAAGTTTGCAGCAGCTTTGTTTGCCTGGTTTCACACTATAGAAATATAACACAAGGGCCTTATACAGTTTGAGGGAAAAACTAAAGACCTAAAAAGGTTTTTCTTTTCTTCCGTGTTGTCTTAAACACAGGCTGGCTGCTTTAATTTCCAGCAGCAGGTGAAGTAATGCAAATTCCCATTCATCTGTAAAAAGGAAAAGTTGACTTTGAATGCTGCCTCTCAAAAAAATGCATCTGACCTCATTAAAAGGGATTCACATTAAAGATTTATGTGCATGGGCATATCTGTGTCACAGAGGCGATATGCTGCGCGCAAAACTTTGTGTTGTGAAGCAACTGAAAAGTAGTTTGCATGTGTTTTTTGTCTATTTTCTTTTTTTTTTTTTTTTTAATTGCAGTGCTAGCACAGTGAATTACACAAACACCTTTCTGGTCGTTTGTGTTGATTTGTATGACAGAGCACAGCTTTACACACTGGCTTCATTATTGTTCAGTTAATCGTTTAGTTTCATTACAGGACCAGGACAAGTTCAGCTGCGGCCGTTTTAGGTACTCCTGTGTCTGTCCTGCTGTGACTTTTGACAATGACTACTGTGAAAAAATCTATTTTATTGAAATGGAATGAATAGATAAGGACATATTACATCCAAACTGAGTAGAGTTCACTCATGGATATAGAAATGTTACGTGTCCCCTTCAAAAGCATTACAAATGTCATGTCAATGACATGAAAACAAAGCTTTGCTGAGATTTAAGAAATTAGGTAACCAGCATCTGTGGAGAACTTTCATCAATCTGGTTACAATAATAACTACTGTACGTGGTTAAAGTCAGTGGATAATAATCATGCTTCACAATAATAAACACTTTTCTGTCTGCTCTTTTTGTCTTTTTTTGGAGAGTATGTTACTTTGAAACAGCATCTAGGAGCAAAGAGTAGTTTCTTTGCTCTTGTCATCATTTTCTTTGGTAAGTAAGGATCCAGAAATAGAAGAAAATTACCTTTACAGTTGTAGGAAAAAAGAAAACCATCTATTCAGTTTAATAGTAAATCATATAACAATAACATCATATTTCTTTCAATTAAATATGCGGAATTGATAAGATGGTTTCCCCTTATTTTTTAAAATTATTATGATTAATCTTGTTGAACCCATATGGCATGCAGTTTTAGAGCCACCTGGCACTCAAGAGTGGTTTTTCTATTGAAAATTGATTTGAGAATTTTATATCATCTGGATATGTAGTGCAAAGACATGGACAGAGAGATGATTACTGTACCTTTTTTAAGCAAGAAATTTGCATCTCCTGGCATTTCCACTAATAGTCTCCTCGTCTCTGACACATTTTACACAAGTGCCTGGATTATTCTAATTAGAAAGGGGGATCATTTCCAACACTGAATTTTTCCTCCTGGATCCAGACATAATGTTAGATGAAACAGGGAAATCTGTTGAAAATTGGTTAAGTAATGACTACGGTTCTGTTACTTGGTGGGTTCAGATCTACAGCCATATAAATGCGTCACTGATTTAAGTGTGATCCTTCTGCCATGCAAACGTGTGAAAACTAACAGTTGGGATGATAGTGAGAACCAGCGGGTACGAACTAGGTGACAAGTGTAAAAGCTCAGATTAAATTAAACTCGTGCATGCTCAAGCAGGTCAGACACCTTTTCTAGAAGACTGTGTTTTTCTCTTATTACACCTCATAATTAAGACAAATGGAGCAAGGTTTGCTATTTAATATTTCTCTTGGGTCATGTAACAATCTCATATTCAAAATTGAACTCTAATTGCAATTAAAGGGGTACTGCAACATAGAAGATAAATTATTTGTTTTACATTAATAGTTACAAGTACTCTATCTTTCCCAGTTTCTTGTGATTATCTCAAGGATGGCTTTGGTGAACAATTGCCTTTTGAGTTTTTCTATCTTATCAATGTAACTTCTGCAGAACAAACATCTGTGTGTGGCTGTATGTTGAACAGTCAAGCAGCATATGGCCCCATATTGTTTGTCAGGGAGGAACAGTTTACTGTAAAATAATGGCTGATGCTGAGTTAGCAGATTAAAGAAAAAAGCCCACATCTGGCTGTAAAGCCTATTCCAAGGTTATAAAGTCTATATAAAATATAGAGTCCATCTGGATACGTGCTATTTTGTGCAGGCTCAAGTGTTTATGAAATCTGACCGCGTGTTGTTTTATAGTTATATACAAATTAATTGATGACAGCTACTTTTAGCAAACTAAAATGAAGTTAGAGACACTTTTGTACACTTAGCAGCACCTCTGTGGATAGTCTGTTGTGCATAGTACTGTGCAAAAGTCTTGAGCCACCTCTGATTAATTTGTATGTTTTTAGGTGCAGCAATTTATTAAATGTACAAACATACATGGAAATACAGTATGTAAGACAAAAATATAGTTTGTCTAATTCTAACAAGATTGAAACTCAATATTTGGTGTGACCACCTTTATTCTTCAACACAGCTTGAACCAACTTAAGCAAGCTGTCTTGCAATGTCTTTCAGTAGTACTCAGGAATAGTTCTCCAAACTTCTTGAAGGACTTCTCTGGATGTTGGCTGCCTTCTGGTCCACTTTTTGTCAAGATGATCCCACACTGCTTCAATAATGTTGAGATTCAGGTGCTAGGAAAGCCAATCCATGACTGAGAGGATTCTGTTGTGTTTGTCTATCCAGGTATGCTTTTACTGCATTGGCAATTTGATTGGGATCATTGTCATGGCTCCTTGACAGCCACGCTTGCAATGAAACGAGGAAACAGTTAAAATAAATATAATCAGAAAGCCTGGAGAACTATTGTTGAAGAAACTCTGGCAGCTTGGAAGCAAACTTTAGAGAAATGATGGGTGACTCAAGACTTGCACAGTAGTGTAGTTATATATAAATTAATTGATGCCTGCTGTTTTTTAACCAATTAAAATAAGGCCAGAGCTAATGTTTGGAACGGCAAGTACCACCTTTGAGCTTAGTCTGTCGTGTTTTACGCTGAAAAAGCAGGCGGTGCACCATCGTCACAGCTGTTTTCAACAAAAAAGGAAGCTAGCAGAGGCAAAGGTTAGTTGCAACAAAGGAACCAAGGGAAAGAAACAGAAGGAACAGCATGATTGAGAAGCCGGAGATCAAGACACTAATCAAAGGCACGCATGGATCTGTAACTCTGCAGCTGGGTGCTCTTTCCTGCTCGCAGACACGCTTTAACCTGCAGCGACCAGAGGGAACAAAGAGTCACACTTTAATTGATTTTACTTTTATGTTCTGTTGCTTAATGGAAATCAAATCAAAACTCAGCCATGGGCCACTCAGCCTTTCTCTTCCTTTTCCTCTCCCCCCACACACCCCTACCCTTCATCCCAATCCTGTGCCGTGCTGCTTTGAAGTGTAAATCAGATTCTAGTGATGTATGAAAATAAAGTGCAGACTGTACACTAGAGATCATTTTGCAGCACTGAGGGCATGCAGGGTGTAACCAGAAGTAACTGTGTCTTTTTTACAATATGTTTAGGTCAATAATGCTTTATACTGTACAGCTCCGTGTATTTGTGTGTGTGTGTGTGTGTGTGTGTGTGTGTGTGTTTGATGTGTTTGTCATTCATATACCTGCAGTTTGTCCTTTCATCCAGCTTCAACTGTAGAGAAAAACGCAGTGACCACCAGGTGTTCAAGTACTTCTGCTGCTCTTTCTTCATCATACTTTACCCTGATCTTTGTTTTCAGAGCTTTTTGGGGATTTTATAATAAATAGATCTTACTGCTGAGTGAAAATAAGCAGATTCTTTTATAACAGAGCTCTGAGCTACGAATGAAAAAAGCATGCTTGATGTTGAGTTCAGTTCTTTTTATCTTACACCCATGTGACTTTTGCTTCCTTTCATTTAAAATTCTTTCCTTGAATTCTCAGCGATTTATTAAAGAAAGACAAAACGCTAATTACTTTCACTTGGCTTGAACTCATCTATGTATTTTATGAAAAGAGCACATTTTTATAGATTCTCACAGTCATTTGGGTAGTTGATGTTCATGTCCTATATTTTTCATTATTGTGTATAAAATTCAGTTTCTGAAATTATACATTACTTTAGCAATCAGCTAAAAAAAAAAAAGAAAAACACTGCTTTTAAAATAAAAAAACCTTAGCAAAATTTTAGCCGTGATAAAATATTTGCAGTAAATAATAATAAAATTGGCCACTTTATAGGCACCAGCAGTGACCCAGACAATGAGTCAATCAGTGCTTGTGACTGAGTTTCAGTTTTACGTCATTTTTATTTATAAAGCATCAAATACTAATGAAAGTCATCTCAAGACATTTTACATAGTGAGGCAAAGAACCTACATATTTATTTATATATAAAAAAACACAACCCTGTGAACACAGCACAGTGGGAAGAAAAACAAAGTCTCTTTTAAGAGGAAGAAACCTTTGGCAGAACTAGGCTTAGGGAGGGTGGCCATCTGCTACGACCGGTTCGGGTTAGGGGAAAGCAAGAGAGGCAACAAACAGCAAACAAGGGAAGACACAAACTACTAGAGAGATTATACACAATGACATGCAATTCTTAACTATTTGTTTATGATGCTATTTATTTAATAAGTGTAGTCATTAAATTATGTGTTACCACACACACACACACACACACACACACACACACACACACACACACACACACACACACACACACACACACACACACACTTCTGTGGTTCACAAAACATAATTTATGAAGCTACTGTGGTAACAAACAAAGTGAGATTTTTGCAGCGAAACACGTTGATGCATGGTTGGCACCAGCAGGTTTGCACACATTACCCACAAATGACAGAGAGTCAGGGCAGAAAGTACAAGTAATATGTATCCCAGGATGCCCCCATTCATCAAAACCTTTCAGGTGAGACACTTGTTTTTAAACTAAAGAAGTTTAAAATAGTGGAGTAAATAATTCAATAAAATGAATTCAATAAAATAAATCAGGATAGAACTATGGCTTAGACATATAGTGCAACTTTAATTGAACTCAATGATCATCTGCATGTAATTTAATGTGGGGAAAAGGTCCAATTTGATATTCATTTTCACTGGGTCCCCCCTACCTCCTGGGCCCCTGTGGTACTGACCTAGCTGCTTCATTGCCTTTAATGAAAACCCACATTTTCACCTGAATGGCATAAAGACTCTTAATGATGTGACTGAATAAATTTAAGTCATTATTGCCTGTCTTTTGTTCAGCTTTAGCTTTAGCTTGCATCACATTCAGTCAGCCACACAATTTTACAGTTCGAAAGACTTCATATTGACAAGCAACCGGGACATCACAGGTGAGAAATATTTATAAACTATTAATAAACAAATTACAAGAATTAAAGGGGGAAACACAAAACACATAAAGGAAAAACTGAAAAATGAGATGAATATCACATTACAATTGCAAACATAGGAAAAATTAAATAAACGACAGTGTCTTTTTTTTTCTTTCTTTTTTGACTGGGGGATAGGACAGGGAGAAAGAATGAAAGAAAGAGAGGGAGAGAAAGAAAAATAGAGGGGAGAAGAGATGGAGGGAAAGGGGGGAAGAAAAAAAGAAAGAAAAACAAACAAAACACCTCGATCACCTGTATGGAGATAAAAAACCAGAAGAGAAAACAAACAACAAAGAGCAACATAATAAAGACAACACCATCACAATAAACTGGCTAACAGTAGATAACAGTATACTTTTTTAATTTCACCTGTTGAGAATGAAAAAAGAAAACAAGCAGAAGAAAACGAGAGCAATAGAATAAACAACATCACAAGGGTCTATGGGAATGTAACGGTAAATACTAAATATTAAACATTATTGTGCAGCACGTAAGATCGACAGCGCACAGTGTGCTTTGAGGTAGGAGCCAAAAAGGGTGTAGTTTGTGTGTGTGAGCACCCGTGTGTACACCTGTGAGCATGGACGAGCTTGTTTTTAAAAGGTTCCTTCATGTAACGATCTGCTAGAGGGTGTGGGGAGCCACAGCCCCGTCCACCAGGGCATGAAGCAGGTATGGAGGAGATCAAAACTCCAGACATCCAGAGGCCCCCAGAACACAAGAGACCAAGGAAGACCAACGAAGGGGCAGCCGCGCCACTGTCCCAGTAAGAGCTGAGGAGAGTCCCAGATGAGGGTTCACTCAGCAGCCGCGGAGCAGAAGCCAGGGGGGGTTGCAGTGACGTGCCCGTGAGCTCCGCCGGCAGCCAGCTGTGCCAGAGTGACCGAGCCCCAGGCCGAGAGGCCGAGGGCACCTCAACCCTGAAGTGGCCTAAGCGAGCCCCAGGCTCCAGCCCCCGGGGTAGTCACACATCTGTCTGCTTCCCAGGTGTTTGGTGGCAAATTTAAACTTTACATCACTTCCACTTTCCCACACTGTCAAACTCATTGTGATGTCACTGGTCTAGTCCACTCATCTTTCAGCTCAATCATCTGTCATTTTTCCTTGCAGACGCCTTTGTGCAACCCACCTCCTCCCAATCTGCACCTTTCCCCTGTTACACAGGCTCCATCCAAGCCTCCATCTTCATCTCCACCACCATCGTCTAGACTCCTGTGTGGTCCTGCCCTAATTCCTATCACTGCTGGCATTACGTCCTGCAGTGATGGGCCATCGGACTTCCATTGCCAAATGCTTTAAGTGAATTCTGTTCAGTTCCTTCAAATGTTCTCTCCTTATTTAACTGGTGTCAGGTAAAGATAGCTACGGGAAGAATATTCAACATGACAATCCACTTTTCTTTTGAGACGATATGTTTAGGTTTGAGCCCAGACACACCACATGTGTTCGAAAACAAATATTTGTAGAGGATTTTATTGAAATGATGGATGATGGTAGCTGACGTTTATTTCAAGACAGGATAAGGACACATTTTTAAAGTGCTGGCAATCCTGGATTGAGTATGTGCCGATTTTAAACAAGCTAAAAATAACTTATAATAATAATATTAATAATAATAACTTGTACTTCCTCCCCTAGTTGCTAAGCTACTCAAAGTTATGATAGTATTACTGTAGGTTATTTACTTTCTTAATTAGGTTTAGGGGTTTTGATTTTATATCAAACTGGTTGTACAAAAAAAAAAGAAGAAAAAAAGAATTTGAAGCCAGTTTGTGGTGTTGTGATATACCATGTGCATCCCAAATAAGAACTTAAAGCAGACAGGTCTGTGTGAAATATATAGCCATGCCTGTATCCAGCCTTAGATAACACTGCCTGGATGAGTGGTTTTGGGCATGTCCCAGTGGCAGGATCCCCCGGGGCAGACCCAGGATATGCTGGGAAGATTATGTCTCTCGGCTGGTTTGGAAACACCTTGGTGTCCCCCTGGCATCTCTGCTTAGACTGCCACCCCTGCAGATCAGTGGCAATGGATGAATGGATGGTTCATGGTTTCAGCTCAGTACACTAGATGATCACCAAAAAATATAACTGAAGATCATCACATACACCACAGGGCCAACTTCAAATTCATTAACATTTCTGGTTAAACAGGCATTGAATTGTAATTGTGACCTCAGAGGTTATTTTGTTCATCCAGGAATAACACGTGCATAGGCATGTTGAGTCATAACCCCTAAAAGCCTTTTTCTGACTCAAAGTGTTGAAGTCATTCCTAAGTCAGTCTCCCACAGCAAAGGGATGTCACCTTTAATATCAGTCAAACTGTGGAAAAGTGAATTTGCGGCATGATTTTCTACTTGTTAGACCTTTACTTTAGTATCTTTAGACAACTCAGGTTCGGTATTACATGTTAAAGCTTGTTAGGAAATGTGAATCATTCGTGGCTTAAAGGCTTATAAACAAAAGGATTTAAGACAGATTATTTTTTTTCTACAAAGCTCATATAATAAGGATTACACATAAACCCCCAAGGTTTATTACAAAATAGAAAAGACACAGACAATTTTTCCAGAGAATAAAATGTTCAGGAAGCGTTACTTTATTCATTCATCGTGCTAATGGAAAATGTTTTTGTGAATTACACTGTTAAAAACAAATCTACAAAGATGTAATAAAATTACAAGGTGATTGGATTTAAGAAAACATCTTAATTGATTGTAAAATATTTCAAGCTCCAATATTGCTACAAAACACTGAAAAGATTCCCTTACCTTCACTCTTGAAAAAGAAAAACCTACCACGGAGGCTTTGGGATTCTCATTCTGGGCAGCATAAATATATGCATGATGTCAAGTACTGCAAGTCTCTCATGCAATCTTTTCATTCTTGCATGAGAGAAAAGAAAAGAAAAGAATCTAAAGCTGAAATGGAAAAAGTAGGGCAAAGAAAGGAGACTTTATGCCGGGTATTAGACTCCCCTATTGTAACGGTCAACGATGATGAGTTTATTTCAGCTCTACAGTTGCCGAATAAAAGGTGGCCAGAGGTTGAAAAGCTTCTCTGAATGAAGGTTAGAAATATTCAAATGCATGAAGCTGCAAACTATCATACACATAATAATACAGCAGATTCTCACTAGATGTATTTTCTGACATGTACAAAATTCTTAGCAGTAACAAATAATTATAAGCCAAAGTAGTAGCTTGATCACAAGAACAAAAAACGAAAAGAACAAAAGAAGAACAAAACAGCATGCACGGCACATTTGCATTTTTTCAGCATAATAATATGATCTGCATTTCTTGGTTTAAAAAACGAGAGCATCTGACAGGAATGCTACAAGACATCAAAGCAACCTGATAACCATCTATCAGCCGTTAAACTTGAGTTAAATTAAACCATTCTGGATGTTTAACACGTTAGAGAGCTGACAACTCCAGTGCACTTTTTACGTCTCTTTTTAAACACCTACAACAAGAAAGCACAATCACTGGGTGCCCTGGTAACTAGCTTCAAAATGGTGCATTTTTTTATTTTATAAACCATACACACCTGCAATTTCTGTCAGTTTCTTTTGAAGTGAAGCTCTGGGACTCTTTGAGGTTGGTATTAGGGCTCTATAAGCCAAGCAACTGTCACATTCGGTCTTAGCAAATGGGCTTGTCTGCATGTCTGATTAATTGCTGTGTGCGAGAGGTTATCCTCTAATCATCACTGCAAGTTCATACAGACAAAGACACTACCTCTGTAAGTTCTTTAACTGTGGCCACGGTAGCCATTAATTAGCACACACTCAACACATAATTACTAGGCAGTGCCAACCTGGAAATATGAAGCAGATATTTGTGGTATTTTGAACCAACTTTCAAACCTTCCCTTGAAATTATGCACTTCGACTCATTATGAATTGTCCACTTTTACTACATAGTATTTTGATGTGCTATTCAAAGTCTCAAGTGTAAGTTTTTGTACATCCACTCACCGACACCATCATGTGCTTGTCAGAAGGGGAAAAGGAGCGATCAGATATGGAGCAAATGTGATTTTCCTACCCCCTCGAGAGCGTCTGGTGAGGATAACACTCCTCAGATGTCTGGCACGTTTAAAGGCTTGTCTCCACCTCAGTCTGAATACCATGATATATATATATATATACATGTACACAAATAGATCACTTACAGCTCCAGTTTCCATCATACTTGTGAAGGTGGACATAGTTTAATAAATGTAAATGTTGGTACATTTATGTTGTGTTGCCTCCAGAAGAATGAGCTGTCTGTTTGAGGTGGCCAGCAAAAGAAAATAAATACCTGGGCTTGGGTGTAGAAGCAACACTACAAAAATTGTATAATTGCTCAAACAGCTGTGGAATATCTAAATCTGCATGTAGTAACATTTTAATAACATTTTTTCATGCTCTCTTTCTTTCAGGTTTTTCCGTATATGCTTAGCATTTATGGACAGAGAATAGCTTCTGTTCTTGAAATGATGATTACACATAAATCATTTACCCAAGAATCAGATAAATATTTGTATTTTTTAATTTTAATTTAAAATATGCTTTCACTTATCCATATCTCTTTTTCTGACCTGCACCTTGTTAAAATACTCTATTTGAGGTGGTGTAACTAGTCTTTGCTGGCAACAGCTGAAGGCCACAAATTCAGAGCAGAGAAGTCTTTTTTTAATTCGCGCTGAAGTGCTCTGAACATTTGTAATTTTAAACAAGCCCCCATATTATTTAAGTGGTTGTGGAGCTATATTTCTTGATGTGGACACAGGGATTGTGAGATGGGAATCACATTAAGTTCAAGCTCATTTGTTCATCACAAGTGTGTCTCAGAGGACTCCAGAGAGAGAAACTGCAAACCTATCCAGATCTCTCTAATCATACTCATGACATGACAAAATGAAGTGCTGTAATACATGATGAAACAACTGAAATGCAAGGCAACAAACAAAGCACAGAACTCAGAATAGACTCATACATCTAATCTACAAGAGGTGGACGAAATATCACAAGTGCAGCATAATTTAATTCAACAGCCCTGCTCTGAATAATAGATTTGTCAAGCTTAAAGTAATAAATTGTTTTTGTTGAGACGAGATGAGAGAAGCCGGCTCTGGAAAATTTTATTCTGTGTGTTTCTATTATTATGTTACACAGTGTTAAGCAGAGCTGGTGTGGACAAAATATAACGTCCACCTTATAATTTAATATATTTGTAGTTAGCGATTGCTGCGGGGCTCCAGAACACGATTTTATGAGGTTGCAGAGATATTGTGTTCACTCCCTGTACGTCCTGAAGTCTAGTCTTGTTTACCTGACACCGTCAACCTTCCCTCGGCACAATCAAAGCTGCATCCATCTAGTGGGATCACATTTGAAGTATAGCATCCTTTCACTACGAATAATTTGAATAGTCTCATCTCTCTGTCAGCTCTCTGAGTGTTATTAACATGCTGTGCTCTGCAGGCTGCCTGTGCAGAAACTCTGCTTTTCAAATAAAACCATCGAAATGAGAAGCCACAGGTCTTGAGGAGGTACATGGCCTTAATGGACCAAAAAGCAAAATATATGTCTTTAATTTTAGCAAGCATTTGCTAATAAAATAGGCTCCGAAAATGGCTGAAAAGGAAAAAACAAGTACAGAGGGTCGCCATTTAAGGATGCACGTTTACTTTACCAGAGGAGGCAAAAACAGTTCTTCAGGTTAAATCTGTGTTTTTAGTGTTTCTTTCTCTCTTTTTTTTTAATGCAGCAAAATGAAGTGATGTATCTGAAAGTGATGGCAGGGGGCTTGAGGAGAATAGATGTTTGGTTTGACAGCATATTGAAGAGAAAAGCTAGGTGAACTCACCAGGGCTTTTTAGAGGAAATAGAGTTTACTAGCTCAGTTTGGTGCCTTGAAAGAGAAGCCAGAGAGCTTTCTCTGTGCAGGCAGGAAGGAATCAAGTAAGGTTATTGCAATTTTAGTCTACAGAAGTCAAAAAGAAAAGTAAGCAGAAGCACAACTTTCTCTTCACAAGCACTTATCTTCTATTATAGTCAAACACACCAAGGGGAAAGAAAAAAAAGGACTCATTCAAATACTGACATGATTTCCAGGTAGTTTTGATCAGCCTTGAAACACAGAATTGCTGCAGCTATACTGCTTTGGAAATAATCTTTTTGTCTAAGGAAAATTTCAAAAATGGTTTTGACTGAAAGACACATTGTTCTTTGTGCTCCCCTGCAAAACAAGTAACTCAGTGAGATTTCTGAAAGAAAAGACACTAATCTCTCTTCTAGTTTTATGCTGAAGGTCTTCTTGTATCATAAAACATTTCGGTAAATTAAATCATCTAGCATTGATGCTTGCTTACCCTGCCACTATGTTGTAAAGCTCCTTCCTCACAACTAATTGTACTGACTCATTTTATTTATTTTCTGTGTTAACGTTAAGTAAATTAGTGTTCCAGTAGCCTCAAAGTTTGTGTCATTCACAGAATCTGCATGTCACAAAATTGAATTTACTTATGTTTAGTTCAGTCAGTACAGCTGCTTATTAAACGAAAAAAGAAAAGAAATGATTAAAGCTGAAATTCTGTACTTCGGACAAATCTTGATTTGTGTATCAGTTTGGTAAATAAAAAAACAATCTTTTCAATAGGACGTTTAGACATTTAATTCTGAGAAGCATCTAACAGACTGTTTAATCTCAGTGAAAGGTAATGTCTCAAATTCTTATTCAAATGCGACTTCTGTGAATATTTCTGTTCCTAAGTGACCTCAAGTTTAAACTATGAGGAAAAAAACCTAAAACATTACATCAAACACTACCTTAACAAATTTTGAATGAGTTAAACAAAAAGCCATGCCTGCTTTAGGTCTGCTGCAATTACACGGTACAGACATTAGTGCTGGGCCACCAGCACATGTCACCTACAGAAGCTGCTCAGTCATGGAAACTAATGCAATGAAGCTCCCAGTGTACAGTTTTTGTGCTGATGTTAGTGTCAGAGCAGGTTTGTAGCCCTGTGATTAGTGAATCAGCAGCACTCTGTCAACTTTTGTTCAACAAAATACACCTTAGCATTTGGTGACTCGTGTGACTCATATTCATGTGGTCAGCCACAGGGTGGCTGAGCTGCTGTGTTTCCTCAACATTCAAACTTTGCAAAAACACCACTTACAGTTGATTGTGGAATACTTAGGAGGTAAAAAATGTCAAAAATTGACTCTGACTTGGATCTTACAGCACCCATTTTTAAATTCAGTGAGCTCTTAAGAATGACCCGTTCAATTCAACTCTGTTCAGTTTAATTCAATTGAATGCAATTTTATTTATATAGCATCAAATCACAACAACAGTTGCCTCTAGGTGCTTTATATTGTAAGGTAAAGACCCTGCAATAATACAAACAAAACAGAGAAAAACCCCACCAATCATAGGACCCCATATGAGCAAGCACTTTGGGAACGAAATACTCCCTTTAAACAGGAAGAAACCTCCAGCAGAACCAGGCTCGGGGAGGGGCGGCTATCTGGTGAAGAGAGGACAAAGACACTCTGTGGAAGAGAGCCAGAGATTAATAATAACTAATAATTAAATGCAGAGAGGTGTATAAACACATAGTGACTGAAAAAGATGACTGAAGGAGAAACACTCAGTGCATCATGGGAATCCCCCTGCAGGCTAGACCTGTTGCAGCATAACTAAGAGAGGATTCAGGGTCACTAGATTTGCTTCACCTATATGCTTTAACAAAAATAAAGGTTTTAAGCCTAATCTTAAAAGTAGAGACGGTGTCTGTCTTCCAAATCCAAACTGGATGCTGGTTCCACAGAAGAGGGACCTGAAAGCTGAAGGCGCTGCCTCCCATTCTGCCTTTAAAAACTCTAGCAACAACATGTAAGCCTGCAGTGGGAGAGCAAATTGCTCTGATGGTGTGATGGTACTATAAGGTCATTAGGATAAGATAAGGTCTGATTATTGAAAGCCTTGTATGTAAAGAGCATGATTTTATGAGTCCTAGTTTGAAGTCTGGGTGATGTTCTGTATTTATCATTTTCTTGCCAAAACATATAAAATCATGGAGTTCAGCTGAGAGAGAACTAAAGGAAACAATATGCACAATTGAACTGTCAGTTTTAATGTTCAGCTGAAAAATATACTGATAAAAACGTGAATGTGATTATCAAACGTAAATGAATGTTTTCATTAACTGAGCAATAAAGATTTATAGCCGGTGTCATAATTGTAAATGACATCTTATACACAACATTTTAAACTTTTACCATGGACCTAAATTTACAGTTTAACTTAAAAGGTGCAAAGACTGCAAACAGACTTTCTGGAGAATCTAATGGTTTGGGATAAGTAGAAACAATGGGAAAAGCAAGAAAAATCTTTTTCATCAGATCCTTGTAACTAGAGAATAGGAACACCCTTCACATATTGCAAACTAAAACAAATCTACCTTTTGGCAGTCTGGCAGGTCTGTTAGCTGAGATGAATGGGCAGCATGCTCCTGCATTGATCATCTCACAGCCATAAATGGCTGCTGCTGCTGAGAAGACAGGACAGAGGTGGTGGTGGTCTTTTATAGAGGTGTCAGAAGCTCTGAAACAACGGACAGCGATAATAAATATGTAATAGTAAGAACAATAAACGAAGCAAAGATAACTATGAGCTAACCTATGTTCTGAAAGACGAATCAAGTTAAAGAGCAACTGATTTGCAGCACGGCTGAGCAACTGAATCTAATTGCAACAACTCTTCACTAAGTGACTCTGACAGGGAATAGATATTGCCTAACCAAACCAATAAGATAGGAAAGAACAAGAATAATGAAAATCAACTGCAAAACACACTGTTCAGAAAGTTCATTACTATTATCTTTTTAAATAACAAAATAGGTAGCATTTGTGCATTATCTCCTAAGCTCTTTCTTAAGCAGACTGTCTGGGTACAGTCTAGGGCCCAGATGTAGAAAATTAACACTATTCAGCTGTCTAATCTTTTGTTCCAAAGGCAGGCAATCTGCCGATCGAACAGGAAATCAGTAAAAGAAAAGCATCATTCACAGTTAGTTCTCTATGTTTTTTGAAAAACTACACAATTTTTGTCATTTTGCCTCTGTCCAACAAAACAGTTGATTTTAAATCAGACAATCAAGATGGGAATGAAGTGCAGACTTTCAAGGGTTAATTCAAGGGTTTTAACAAAAGCATTGAATTAACTGTTTAGGAAGTACAGCCATATTTATTCATCGTCCCCCATTTTCAGACGCTCAAAAGTAATTGGACAACTGGCTGTCATATAGTTTCATGGCCAGGTGAGGCCCGGTCCCTCATTATTCCATGACAAATTGAGCAGATGACAGATCTCGATTTGACTGATTCTGATTCCAGTGGAACCGGGTCATTAGTGTTTATTGATGATGTGGCTGCTGATAGAAGAAGCATGATTAATTCTGAAGTGTACATTCTACACCGTCTGCCCAGAAATAACCACATGCTGCAAAACTGATGGACTTGCTCTTCACAGTTCAAATGGATAGTGACCCAAAGCATATGGCAAAAGCAACCCAAGAGTTTCTCATGGGAAAGAAATTTGATATTTTTCAGTGGTAAAGTCATTCATCTGATCTCAACCCAATGCTTTTTAGTTATTAAATAGAAAACGGAAGGCTGAGAGACCCACAAACTAGCACTAATTGAAGGAGGCAGCAACGTATTGCAGCCGGCAGAGCATCTAAAAGCTCTAGAACTCATGGACATCGCCAAATGTCCTTGGGTTCTAGATTCAGGCCGTCTTTGACTGCAAATAATTTTCATCCAATAAAGTCCTTGGATTTCAAATTGTGTTACTTCATCCAGTTACATTTGAGCCTCTGAAAATGCAATATTCCTAAACAGTTAATGTCTGCACTCAATTTTGCACTTCAATCACATCTTGACTGTTCAATTTAAAACCAACTGTGGTGGTGTACGGTGGCAAAATTACAAAAAGCGTCACTGTCCAAAAACTTATGGACCTGACTGTATCTTAGAGAGCAGAACTTCTGTGTTTACAGTTCCAATAAAGAACCACATATGATTCATTTAAGTACTCAAAACTAATAAGCTGAAAATGCAAACTGAAGCACTAGCAGTGTTTAATTCTTTGAAAGCTGTCCTTTAACATTTTATACCAAAGTGTGGGTCAAATTACTGTGAAGCCGAGTGGGAATGACATTACTCAGTGATAATGGCTGCTAGTGTGACCATCACTGATGAAGCACAAATCGGGTAACAGTGGTGATCTTTGACTGTCAAAATAAATTAAAAGTGATTGAATTTAGAATAATACAGCTTTTAGATTTGTTTTTCAAATGGCCGCATATAGTTGTCAGTTTAATTTACCAAATTCCTGGTTTCCCCTCCCAGTCTCTGTAATCATAGCAGCCAAGCACAAAGAAGACATTTCACGTTTTGCTCTGTAAAGTTAGAGAATGGGATAAAACTGCAAACAAAGGAATCTGTCAGCATTTGCTCTGCTTTTCTATCCTGTCTTACTTCACTAACATGCTTCAGTCACTCAGGAAAAAATGTGGAGGAACGAAGTATCACATTTAACGCTGTTTATCCCATTTGAAAAAATATGCCTATATCATATTGATGTAACTTTTATTTTTCATTACTGAATATAATAGCTTCACCCTGACAAGCTGCTGTGCTGTTGCTGTCTGGAAGATTGGATGACAAAGGCTTTTTACTAGCAAATAATCATCTGGTGGAGATGATACTGGAAAATGCTGTCAAAACATAATCAAGAACTGAAGTGGGGGGAGAAAAATGCAATCAACGACGTCTGACATTCATTCAGACAATAAAAATATACTGCAGACAAATACTGTGTGCTCTCAATATAAAATAAAAACATTCTGATCTGCTTAAAAAGGAAATGCCATATGCTTTGGATACACCGAAAAGGAAAATCACTAAGTGACAAATCTGCGTAAACCTGAGGCTCTGCTGCAGACATTAGTATTGGTGCACTATACTTGGGAAAAATCTTCTACACAACGGCAGCATTTAAAGCTGTTTGTTATCGCTATATGTGTCATTTACTGACTCCTTTAATAAAATGTCAATAAAGAGAGGGTGCAATTAGGCCCAGACACAAAAGTCCATAATTTAAAATTCAGTCATCACCCAATCACTCAAAACGGGAAGGGGGTCTTCAAAGAAGCAACATCAGTTCAGCTTGCCTCGAAGTAGATGTTGATAATTTTAAAAAATGAAGTTCACGATTTAGCCCAGAAAATACATTTTAAACGATTCTCCATCTTCGCTGTATTATCCACCCCCCCTCCCCGCTCCCTCTTCTCTGCATTGATAAGGCGATTCACAGACCTATGACATGACCCCACGCCTCGATTTCACCGTGAAACCCCGTTGTCTCTATCTCGTGGTTTGATCCAGTATTGCAGCAGGTAGGCTGTGGATTTCATAGCTCTTGCATCAAAAGTGTGTTCTACATGCACGGGACAATTAAGAAAAAAGAAAGAAAGAAACCAACGTGTCCGAGGAGAGAAATCAGACACGCATGCTGAAAATATCTCGCTGTCCAAATAAAATAACGCCTGGCTACTTTGTGTCCTTTAATGTGCGAACAGTCTTGACAGATCCACTTTCACAGTGAATCAGTGCGCAGTGTGAGGACGCGTGCAGCGGGCAGACTGTCAGTCCTCTCCACCCTCCCATTGGCTGCAGGATTCTCGGTGTCTCTCCAGTTTCCTTAATTCTCCAAAGCTACTGGAGCTGACGGAGGTTTACGATGGATCGCGAGATGGAGCTTCACCTGTAGATAATTTCATATTAACCTGTGATTCAAAATTGAGAGAGGAGGATTAAAAAAAACTAACACCTCTTTGGAAGTAAATGGTTTTCTATTGGATTTTGCGTTGCTGAACAGTTGCTGGAAATAACTTCACTATCACAGTTTTGCGGGCGGGCTGTCGCCTCCTGCTCCGGTTTAACGGGATACCGTAAGCTGTATGGAGGGATGTCGGCATGGCTTGCACCAGGAGAACCAAAACTTTGGTGTCCACATGCGTGATACTGAGCGGCATGACCAACATTGTTTGCCTGCTCTATGTCGGATGGGTTACTAACTACATCGCCAACATTTACATCAAGGTCCCGATGCCTTTACCCGAGAGAAAGTTAGAAGGGGACAAGCGAGGTGACACTCTCCGGATCATGGAGAGGCTCGATCGGCTGGAGAATGTGGTCAACCAGCACATTCATGGTAAAACCTGTTATTTTAACACGGTTCTGGATGAACTAATCCTTCTGTTTTACATATAGTGTCCGAGCTATTTGCACTAAACCATGTGAAAGTTTCATTTTTGTCACATAAAGGTGTGTGGCATTTGAAAGTGCGTTGTGCCTGGGGGAATGGATAGAGCAGGAACTTCTTTTGTCTGTTCACGATCAGATTATTTAGAGGGTGTAATAAAGGACAAAGAAAAGCTGCAGGTTTGCAAAGGAGTGCAGCGAGGCTCTAACCTATATGACAGTAATACAGCACACATAAACACCATTTAAAAAGCTGCATATATGAATTTCATTGTAATAAACAGATAGAATACAATAAAGTCTGAACAGCATTTTCTCCTTTTGTTTTACGCACAGAGAGTGAATCTTCATTAATACTGTCAAACACGGGATTGTATCTTTCCTTCATTTCTTTAGGTGTTGTTTTTGCTGTACAACGCGGATTGTTAATAAAACGTTTCCTCTTAGAGAGACAAAATTCAATAAAACGTTGAGCGCTGCCAGCGTTAAAATACAACTGCACGACAGGACATTTCACATCTGCATTAAGTCTGATTATGTGTATAAGAAACTTGCAAAGAGAATTTCTGGATCTGCTCTTTCATTCCTCGTCTGAATGAATCGGAGTTATACATTAAACAGCTGAAACAAAAAGTAAGTCTTTTCTCCCCAATCACGTTTGACTTGAACTTGACCTGTTCCTACACTTATAGGAATGCCGGGAATCCTTTTGGTCAGATTCCTTGCTGGCATGCAGTTTCTTTACGCTTGATCACACATGGTTAATTTTCGTCCTCTCCCTCTCTTTAAAAGAGCTATTCTTGTCGTCACAAGGGGGGCTCGTTTTGGGCAGGTCCCAATTTGAAATGGCACAGAGCTGCTGCAGAACTGAAATGCAGGCAGAAATCTACTCGTGCTTCTTTGAGCAATAAGGCTCTGTGCTAAGCTTGGGTAAACATTCCTCCTGGAGGCAGGTCTCCATTTCAGCTTGGCACCCATAGGCATCTGCAGGAGCTTTGTTGAGTTGCCCCCAGTGACTTGCCTCCAAAGTACACGTTTCAGCTATTTCTGTTACTCTGACTGGAAAAGATAATATGTGACATTGCCACTGCTGCTGCGATTCTGCTTCTTATTAACCTTATCACCCAACCTATATAAATTATGCTGCTTACACGGAAAAAGACTCGGTCTCTAGAATCACCTGTACTTTATTTTAAGCTGCTTTTTGACAGACCGCACATGCAACATCTCAGTTCTTGGACTTTTTCCAGCTTTAACGCGCAGTTTGGCATATGGGGAAATGTGCTTATTCACTGTATTGCATTCGGTCAGATGAAAAGATCACAAACCCTCCCATCTCGTTTCTGTTTGGTAAATAAGCTAAGCTGCAAGAGTGCCAACAGGGAAAAAGCTCACCTTGCTTTGTCCAAAGATTAAAAAAAATATATATCTGCCTGCAGCCCCTCTGAGGCTCACTGATTAACTTGTTATATATTGCTGAAATTACTGCACCCAGACCAATTCCCATGCACAACCCTCCATAAACCATAGCTTGTTTTCCTTCACTTTGGCCAAAAGTATCATGGTATTTGGAGGTTGTTCAGTTCTTTTTAACATTTGGACGAAGGCTTGCTGTTCGGATTTCTCTAAGTCAACGTGGCTTCTGGCTGTAACAGAAACAGGGGTATAGCTCCCTAAATGGAAACTCTCTTTAAAAACAGGCTGTGGTTCACGTTTTTCTTACTGTCTTTTTGTGCTACTTTTAAAACTAGGACAATCATCCTGTAATTAGTTTTAAAGAAAACATCATGCATATCAAACATTTTCACTTCTCCATTGTTTCACCAGCTCCTGCACAGTCAGCCAGCATTATTATTGTCTGCTTTGGGATTTTTTTTTTTAAGTTTCTGAACATGTTTCCAGGCCCTTGCCATAAACTGCAGAGACAAGACAGAGATAACTTTAATAGCAACAGTAAGTCTCAGTGATGGTCATTTTTTAAGAGTTCGGGACCACAGTGTTGTTGTTGGAAGCAAAAATCTGTTCGGGCTAATGCAGGGGGAGACTGTTGGAGCTGACTCAGTCAGAGCACATTTGCAACAGTAAAAACTGCAACAGCAAAATGACCCATCATTCTAAGTGCAAGCCATATTGTCTGGATTTCCCCGATAATTGCTTTCAATGGATCTGCAGCAAATGTAGACCCATAATCTGAGTGCATATGTGGCCAACAGCGTCCTCAGAAAAAGAGCCAGAGAGTCATTAGTGCACTTTTGACATCTCTAAAAATACATTTCCTTTCTGTACAATGATTTGAGACAAATGCAGA
Organism: Diplotaxodon limnothrissa; assembly: GCF_057381915.1. Lineage (NCBI taxonomy): Eukaryota > Metazoa > Chordata > Actinopteri > Cichliformes > Cichlidae > Diplotaxodon > Diplotaxodon limnothrissa. Next base: position 21,168,040 of record NC_140596.1, read on the forward strand.
AATGGTATATTTTCACTCTTACATTCTTCAGTTTTGTGATGTGACTTGAGTCATTGTATACTAGTCACACAGCCACCAACTGTATATGCACTTAGTTTCAGTGCAGCGGAGGCCAACATGAGCCCTCACACCAGAGAGCATTACCGCATCCGAGAATGAAACATTTATTGCAGCTGACAGTCAAGAGAGATGTCTCTGGTGTCAGCTTCGCTCTCAGGGATGAGACAGAAATATTCCACTATGTGATGAAGTTAAGTGGCCTGTTACCAAGATAAAGCATCATGGAAACAGCATGTTAAGCGGCTGAACTCTTTTTTTTATTAAGTAGAGTCACCCGAGGAGAGTTTTTTCGAGTGGCTGGACCGAGCACGTTCACACATGTCCACCATGTGTGAACGTGCACTCTTTCCCTTACGCTACCAAACCCAAAACTCAAGGGCAAATGCTGCAGCTACATGTGTGACAGTTTACAGAGCATATTGTCAAGTCGTGCTACAAAATGTCTGATAAACCTCTGGAATATACAGTTAATGGAGCACTCCACTAGGTGTAATAGTCAAGCTTTTTTTGCTCTGTGTACATTTACATATATTTGTAATTCTTTATTAAAATAGGAGGCATCAGAATTCCACATATTTTTATTTCAAATAGTGCTCATCAACTAATTTTGTCTTATTTTTTGCTGCTTTTTGTTGTTGATCTGGGTGACAAACTGTTGCATTGTTGACACAGCAGGAAAAAATAGCACTGAATAGCACTGCAGCTAAGAATTATATTCTTGAAATCATTTTGGTTCTTTGTTAAACCATTAATGAATTGTTAAAAAAAAAAAAAAAACGAAGAAGAAGAAGAAAAACAATTTCTAAGAATCAATGGGTGACATCTTCCAGTTTCCTGTAATTTGGATTTTGTTGTTTAGTTTAGTTGGTATAAACAAAACAATGAGGCCAATTATCACACCTAAACAAACATAAATGCATGAGTGTATACCATAAAAGCTGTGCTGTTTTATTGTGATGGTGATTATGAAAAGATAGCCGGTTTCATTGCTTCGATTTGACCTCTGAGGACGTACATTCGTCTGATTGAACAGTCACGGAGCCTCTGTGAGCGAGGCATTAACACAGTGGTGATTTAGCTGCAAATGATTGTGACAGCTCCCATGATGGCTCCAAGAAAATACTGTACACCCATCAACTCAATTGAGAAGCTCAGTAAAAGAGCATTTCAGTTGATGCTCAGAGGACAGTTATAGCTGGCTGTATATCTGATGTGATTTTCTCTGGGGAAAGTCGGTGCAGGCTGGAATAAACGAGTGAGGGTGAAAACTGAGAAAGGTGGGTGCATGTTTGTCTGCATGTGTTCAGGTGCTTGTGTGCTTGCTTGTGCAGGCTACGGCATGCAGCCCCGGCAAGAACAAGCTGCACTCACACATACTTGTGGATTCTCAGGACTTAAGGGCCAGTGAAAGAAAGCCGTGTTTCTTACAGAAGTTATGATAAAATATAATGACTGCGTTTGCATCATAAACAACAAGAAAACACAAACATTTCTGTATTACTATAAGAATACGTGTGTGTGTGTGTGTGTGTGTGTGTGTGTGTGTGTGTGTGTGTGTGTGTGTGTGTGAAAACCTCTCTTTCTGGCTCACGTTGCAGAAACCTGTTGATGATTGGTCTGTTTCTCTTTACCATTTAACTTCTTCTGAATCTGACTCACATTCATTTGGCAGCTCTGAGAGCTTGTTACTTCAGCAGAGACTAGTGAGGCAAACTACACAAATAGTGCGGCTGTTATGTTGGTGTGCAAAGCAGCTTATTTTCCTTATGGATATAGCACAATTTGAAACATTTTTATAGGTTGTGATGATTTTTTTTTCCCAACATGTCATATACCAAACGACAGATTAATGCACAAGCACCACTAGTACTACTACTACTATTAGTAGTTCATGTACCTTGACATATTGCAATCTGGCAGATAACTAGAGTTAGTGGGCATAAACTGAGTGGCTAATTAAGGTAATTGAGGGCAGGTGCTGGCAGGTTTAGGACAGCGGGAACAGCTGAAGACTGCTGCTGGGTGGAGAGACTATTCGGCATCTGAAGTGGCAGGACAGGTTCAGACTGGCAGAGAATCATGATGAGCATTAGCATGCAGAACCATTAAGGATGAAGATGATGTAGAACTGTTGCAAACTAATGTGCTATCCATGATGAACAAAAATGTGATTTTATTATAATATTTTTGTAAGAAAATGTCAGTGTCGTTTTACCCATTGTTCTCAAGTGCTGTCTTTGCAATATACTGCAGAAACACTGCTTGTAATTACTGTAGCAGGCTATTAAAGAGATCATATTTTTCTTTCTAATATTGTCTTCTTTTCATTGGCTCCCTGTAAAATCTGGAATTTAATATGAAATCCTTCTCTTTACATGCAAAGTCTTGAATAATCAGACCTATCTTAAAGACCTCATAGTACCTTAATTATCCTGATAGAGCACTTTTCTCATAACCTGCAGGCTTATGTGTGCTTCTTAGTTTCCAGAAGTAGAATGGGAGGCGTTCACTCTCAGGTTTCTCTCTTGTAGAAAGAGCTTCCTCTTGTATTGAATTCAGGAGACCAATATCCTCCTTGGGCTTAAAATTGTACTTTTTGTTCAAGCTTGTAATTTGGGATAGATCAGGTGATTCTGAAACCTCCCCTGGTGTTGCTGCTATAAGATTAGGCTGTTGGGGAATTTCCATGATACATATCATTTCTTTGTGACACTGAAATTTTGGAAGCAAACAATGCAAAACAACTTAGACAAAGCAATGCTTTGAGTGAAACGCTAACACAATAAGAATGCTGGCAGGCTCATGTTTAACAGGTGCAGCACCTACTGTAATTGCCACGTTCGTTTCATATAAGACAAAGGAATATATTTTCTAATGGTCTCCTTGAGGAAATTGGTCTATTTCATTTAGCCCAGTGTAGGTATTCTGATAGAAAATCCGGTTCAAACCCAGGACCATTTTGCTGTGCACTGACTGTGGAAACTACAGAGCCACCATGCTGCCTTAGCATGCCAAAAATCACTAATTAGTACTATAGTACCCTGCAGCTAAGGCTGAATGTCATTAATTTTTCAGGTATTTGTATCATGAACCACAGTAAATTAACTCAAAGGGATGGGAGTGAATAAATGTGACTGTACGTCCATAATAACTGGTTAAGATTCAGACTCTTTGAATTTCTATATTTCCAATACATAGAATTCAGCTGGGAAATAAACATGCCAGTGCGTTCAGTTAAGTAATCTGCAGTATGTTCGATACTGCTTCAAAAATACTGCAAATGTATCTCAGGTGTGGAATGTGTGTGTGGCATTTACATGTTTTCCCTGTGCTTGTGTGCGTTCTCTCGGGTACTGCGGTTCCCTGCCACAGCAGCCCTGCACTTGCTAAGGTGCACCCCTCCTCTTGCCCAATGACAGATGGGATAGGCTCCAGCCCCCACCCATGACCCTGAATTGGATAAGCAGTTAAGAAAATGGATGGATGGTGTCTCGGGTGTTTCTGTAGTTAGTTATACCTTTTGTGCAAAGTCAATAGATCTGTGACGAGCTAATATTGGTCTGGCGCTGCTGTAAAGATTTTGTGATTAAAAAGAATATTTGTTTAGGGAATAATGCAGTCTTGGTAGGCTGGCAACATTTCATGTATTTTTAAGTAAGCAGCCAGGTAAGACACTCTGCACATTTAGAGAGACATGAAAATGCAAGTGCTTATAAAAGCTCCAGCCCTTTCAATATGTTTTTTTTTCTTTTTATGAATAGATCATGAAGCAGAGATGGTGCTTCTCAGACTTCACCATCTGTTAAAATATAGCAAAGAGGATTTTACTGCATGACTTTATCTTAATGCACAGAGCTTAACAGTGCTTCATATTGTACTGTAATGTAACTGTGGCTCTAAACATTCTGCTGTAGATTTATTACAAGTCTGATTCATCTGTCAGCACTTGCTGTTCGCAGCCTGTAGGCAGGGCTGCAGACAGTGTGTGAGAGCGAGATGTGTGAGGAGTGGGAATATAAAACAGGAGAATATTCTGGGTGGTAATTTCAATAAATCAAGACGCTATTGAAACACAGGGATATTAATCCACTGGAGAGTCTTTGGTAATGAAAACAATTAATTATTTTGAATCCAGAGGGCTAATATGTTAAAGTAAGTAAAGCCCTCTTACAAAAAAGGTCATCCCTTGACAATTTATCCTGAATTGATCAGTTCACTTTTGCAAATGTTCTCAGTGTTGTTTTCCCCCTGCTGAATTTGAAGTTGCAGCTAAATATGAAAACAATCCTTGTAAGTCAGATGGAAATCTGATTTAGCTCTGACTGCATGGGATTTACGTTACAGCCCCAGCTGACAGTGAGCAGTTTATCTTTACATATTGATCTACAATGATTTATTGATAAGAACCTCCTTCCCTGGAGCTGGTTAGGTAAACATAATAAATATTCTCACAGGATAAACATAAAGATGCATTGTGTGATTTTTAGACCGATGTGCGACGAAAGTCTTTTCTCTGGGACACATTTCTGATAACCAGATGTTGTCATCCTACAGTCAGTGGAGTAGTTATTTGCTGTCAGCAGAATGAAGCCCCAGATTAGTACACTAGATGTGATCCTCAAAGTTGTCAACACCACATTTATAAGAATTTAATTAGCAAAAATAAACACAGGGTGTTTTGTGAGAACATGCATGGACATAACAGATATGTATCTGTGTTAAAACATCTGCAGAATGCTCAGCGCAAAAGACGATGAGTGCATCAGCAAAGCATTCGAAGTCAATCCATGGACTGGAAAGCGTCAGCTGTTTCATGGTTATGTTAAGCCAACCCAGACCTCTTATATAAATCTTGGCCCTAATTTTGGTTTAGTGTTTTATATCAATTATAATTAATGTAAGGGGTTATAATACCAACAGAGTCTCATTGAGGTGAGACTCTTTATTTTGCAGAATAATCATAAACCAGTATTTGTTTGAAAAGAAAATGGCAAAAGAATGCACCATCTGGGTTTCTCCTCAAAGTATCTTCTAATCCACTGTAAATGCTTCAGACCTCCGTGCTTCACATTCAGCATATATCAGCAAAGGCAGCAACAGCGGAGAACAAATTGAAGTGTTTTGTTGCACTATGCATTCAAGATTTGTCAGCAGTCGTTTCTTTTTCTCACTCCTCTGCACTTTTTCATAATTAATGGCACTAAGTGAGGAAGTATGCGTTTCCAACACAGCTATGCCATTATGTTTTCATCTGCTATATAAACAAGATCTGTCATTTTCTCATGTAGTGTCTCTTCGACTCCTTTTTATTAGATTTAATCTGAAAGCATATATCTTAAGATATCTGAAATTATCCAGATCTGTGCTTTTATGTTTGCCTAGCTTTGGTATGAGACTGCTGACATTCAGATTATACTTTTGGGTCTATATTAAAGTCAAAATACAAACGCTTTCATCAGAGCTAAAACAGACAATCAAATACTTAAATCTCTGTCTGTTTTAGCTCTCGTCCCTTTAAACCAAATTTCTTTTGACAGACAAAGTTCTGTGAAAAAGTATTTGCCTCCTATCTGATTTTTTTTATTTATCTTTACTACACATAAATGTTCAAGATTCAATCAATTTCAATAGTAGTGAAACATAACACATAAGTAAATACAAAATGCGGTTTTTAAATGAAATCATTTATTAAGGGGGGGGGGGGGGATTTGTAAAATAAATAAATAAATAAATAATTGAACTTTATGTTTGTGTCCCGCTACATCTGGCATAAAACAGCATTTCATATAAAGTCATACCAAGAACACAGTGGTAAAATATTAAATATTAGTTAATAATTATAATAATAATTTCATCTCTGCACACAGTCGTACAAAAGAAGGGCAGATTGTGAGGAAAATTGGTCTGAGCTGCTGGTGCTGCTGGTGCATACAGCATCTGGCTCATGTTCACCCACCAACACCCATCTGTCAGCTGCCTGGATTTGCTTTTATGAACCATGTGGACCTGCATGCAGTGTGTGGCCTCCATGGCAAATCTATAATATGCTGGCCATGTGTGCACTCAGTACACAAAGCCAATCTGCTCACACCTCGACTGAAACTTCAATTAAAGTTTCGTTAGCCAAATTTAAATAATGTTACATATTTTTCACGTCTTATGAATATGCATTTTTCTCCACTCAGCACGTCTTTGCCCTACATGATAGTTGACTGTATCTGTCAGTATTTGATTTCTCTTTATTGGGTCAGCTGATGTTGCTGATGTGAGACAATGATGGGGACGGTGTAGATGGATTATAGGGTGAGACTCGAGAAGATAGAAGTGAATTACTGTGGCCTCAGAAAGAGATTCATCATCGGCTCACTATAATTGAGATCCTCTATCAGAATACATTTTCCCAGGCTTCACTCACCATTAATCCATCACTGATACAGACAAAATTTGAGCTGTAGTTGTCCACCCCACAGTGCCACATTGATGGAACAAATAGTTCTCTAAATATCAAATGGACATGATAATTTTTTTCTTAAAATGTTCCATTTTTTGTTCCAAAATACATCCTTTAAAACTCCAGCAAAGTACTGAACAAAAAAAGACTCTTTCCTGCTATTTCTAATAATCATTCAAAATAATCATTGCAAATCTTTTGTAATCTCAAACTGTCAAGGCTTGATGATTCTAAAATGGCATTCAGCTGTATTACCAATGACACTTGAGTCCATCTACAGTTTTTATGGCTCTAATAATTCATGCATCACTCTAAATTCCAAACAGAAAATGTGGAAATTGATGTAGAAAGCTTAATCTAAATGTGTTTGTTTCCACTATTAATTTGGAGAACATTGAGCATCCTTATCATTCCACCCAGATCTGATATTTTCTGTCTCAGTTCATTTGTTATACACATTCATACCCCTACACTAACTTCTGCTCACCTCTATTGATCACTTGATTCCCCTCACGTAAACTCTCATCACATCTCTCCATCTCTTCATTCACTCCCTGGTGTAAATATATTTTGTCCACTTCCAATTGCCCTCTGCCAAATTGCCTGTGATGCTTTTCAAGTTGTAGCTTTCATGCCTTTTTTGTCTTTGGCATCCTGACAGTCTTTTGGACTCTGCCTTTTACCCATTAATGCTTTTGGTCTCTTGATATTTTAGCCTGCCTGCTGACTTTGCCCCTTGCCCCTTGTCCCCATATCCTGCTTGTGCGTGCATTACTTTTCACAAAGGTGAAGCAGCTGAACTTTTGGAGTCCCTTGTTCTCTGAGCTGTCAGTTTTTTGGGGGGTTTTCCCTTTCTATCATAAATTTCATCTCCTCAATAGATTTAGAAGTCCCATCGCTTCATGTGGGCTTATAGCATGGGATTTCTGCTGAGTCACTTCCATCATATTGTATTCTATTTTTCAATCTCTGCCAAGAGGCAATGTTGAGTTTGTTCATTAAATTGACAGCATTTGTAAATGCAGTGATGGCTGTCATCTTCACAGTCTTTCTAAAAATGACATTGTGACAAAATCATAATTCACATAAAATAATCACAGAAAAGACAGAGAAGATACTTAGTAAAATCCAGTCATTAATCACATGAGATCCACCTTAGTGATTGGAGTTTGAGTTGACCTTAAGGTAGATATATTGTGTCAGTTTTAATTAGACGGATCCTAACACCAGTAGCATCACACTGGCCTTTCCCACTTCCACTTAAAACATACGATCCGGTTTAAAACATGACTTAAAGAAATACCAATATTTCAAAATATCATTAATAAAAGTTTTGATTTGAAAAATAGAAAGGGCTGTAGTTTTATATTTCCAGTTGTTGCTCTGAAAACTGGGCATGAATTGCAGAGAGATATAAATTAGTGTGCAGCTGTGTATAAGAAAATTGAGAGAAAATATCCCATTTGTGAAGATATTAAGTAATATTTTTCTGCTGTGATATCTCTGCTACCTGTGCCTTTGCTGTTGTCTTGCAGTATGTCTTGACATAGTTGTTACACTGTTAACATCTGAAGTGAGAACCACCTCCTGTTCTGAAGCTTTTATGTCTCTGTTGAGGCTTAAATCACTGACAGAAACTTCACATTATGCCCCACAGAGATGAAGAGGTTGTAAATGTGCTTTACGTCAACATTTTTCATGCCACTCACCTTTTTCACATATCAGTTCAGCCATTTTCTTAACTTCTTATTCAGTTCAGGGTTGTGGGGTTGCTGGAGTCAAAGTCCCAGCTGACACTGGGTGAGAGAAAGTTTACACTCTGACCAGGTCATCGGTCTGTCATGAGGCTAACATAGAGACAGATAGTTATTCACTCTGTTATCTATTCTTACTTTAGTCCATGAGAGGAAGCCAAAGCACCCAGAGAAAACACAAGCATGCACAGGGAGAACATCCAAACACAGAAACGCCTCAGATGACCAGCATGTTCTTCTTATTTAAGTGAAAATTACTGCAAAAAATGGAAACACATTTGTCCCATGTAAGATTGAAACTATAATATCTTAACACTATAAATCCCAGAAAATTAAAATAATTGCCAAAAAAATGTTTTCTTATTAAGCTAGAGTGTACAGAATCTTTTGACAATTAAAATAATAACAATAAATTCAATATTATTTTGGATATGTAAGTTTTAATTTGTATCATCTTCATTGACGGTCATGAATACTTTAGTTAATGTTGTGATACTCTTTTGGTGAAAATGAGACAAAATGCAGAAATTGTGAAAATGACTTAATCGTGTTGGTTATTTTTGATCAATCTTGCTTTATTCATAATGCATTAAATGACAACAAGAGTCGCAAAGTAAAGACTACTGTAAGGTAAAAAGGGGTGCAACAGGTTGTGGGATGAGATGAGATGACATCATATGGCACTTACATGAATTTCCTTGGATTTTGAGCTGTTTTTTCCAAAAGGGTTTTAAATGGATCATTCTTAGCGCTGCCTCTTATTTCTTGCATTTAAATTCAATTAATTTATTCAAATACATACTTAAGTGCTTAGTTTAATCTTAAGCATAATGTAAGTGAATAATAAATTAGTTTTTCCATTAGTCTTAAGAAAAGAAAATTACTTAAGCAATTGCATTCACTAACATTCAATATGTCTGCATGGTGTGTATAGACAGCATGTATAGGAACAGTTTTACCTACATATACACAAAAGACTCCAAAAGTAAACAAAAGATTGTTTACTCCCCTTCTGTATAAAGCTTTAAACAGGATAAACAGTGAAGACACACACACACTAACTAATTCCCCCTCTGAAATAAACAATACAGAAGCAGATTTGGTCACGTTATGAGGCAATTGAAGGCCTGAAGCTCTGCACCAGCTTCCCTTGCCTGTCTGAGTCTCTTCCTGGTGCAAGTGCAAGCTATCAAATGCACACAAATGCCTTGTGAATGCTAATGCTTTGCATAAAAGTAGAACTGATGCCTTTCAAGGTGGTAAATATCATTTTTATTTAACACCTTTAAATATGTATGGAAATGAAGTCATTAGAATGAGAATCAGAGTCATCTTTATTTGGCCAAGTTTGTGCACACAAACAAGAAATTTGACTCATCAGGTTCGCTTTGCATTTCTTTCTTTCTTTTTTGCATACAAAAAAAGGAATGTTTTTAAAAAGGCAATATACTGTATACACAAGGAGAACACAAATATGAGGAGAAGATAAAAAGTAAGAAAAGTCTTAAGAGAAACTACACAACTTTTTGGAACATTTTGTTATTTGTTTGTTTTTTTACAGGATGTCCCAGCTGCACTGTAGCCTGAGAAGATTTAAAGTTACTTGCATAACAAATCTGGGACTACTTCTCTATAGGACCTTCAGTTATGGGTGGCAGTGGTTAGCACTGTTGCCTTAAAAGAAGAAGGACCTGGGTTTGAACCTCACAAATGACTGCGGTCTTTCTGTGGAGTTTGCTTGCCCTCCCTGTGCCCACACAGGTTTTCTCTGGTGGCTCTGGTTTGTCCCACAGTCACGAGACATGCTCTTTAGACTAAACTGTGATTTTAAATTGACTGTGGATGCGAGACCTGTTGTCTGTCTGTATGATGTCCTTGTCCAAGGTGTATCCACCTTTCACCCTACAACAGCCCATCCACCTGAAAATGGGTGCATGGGCCATCAGTATCATCATCACTTTCTGTATGCTCATCTAATGTGGAAGGTATGGAGAACATATGGTCACAGAAAAAGAAAATGTCTTCATTTATTAGTCACGTTTTCTAGGAAGAGCACTGAAAGCCATGTTAAAAAAACTAAAAAAAAGCTATCTTGCCTTGCTGGGTGTAAATGCTGATAAAACTAACTCTGCTTTTTTTTGTCCCACTTCTTTTACAATCGTTCTTGGGAAGCTTTTAGATCTTCTGACACAACATGACAGGGCATTCAGCTGTCAGGCAGGGTACAGAGGCCAGCAGCTGCCATCAACAACAAACCAGCATCCCGTCTGTCTGGCCTGAGGTGCAAACCAGCACGTTGCAAAAAACCCCCCAAAAACTGTCATGTGCTTTTGTGTGGCATCTGCTCTGTGGTGATAAGGACTGAAGTCAGTTGTTTCACTTTTTGCTTCAAAGCACATAGTTTTAGAGCTAATTATATCTCTCATTGTATTGTTGCTGGAATTAATGTTTAACCTATATGTTCTGCAGAAGAGTTATGACTCTTGATAGTGTGAGTGCGAGGCAGAATGTAAGGCTTTATTCAAAGTGATGTGTGAAATGCAGGAGCACATCTGCTCCCCTGTGATTACAGAATTGAAATACAAAGCACCTGTGTTCTTTTCTTTCTTTCTTTTTTAACGAGAGCTGACTTTGGCAGTTCTGCTGTATCTGCAGCCTCAGGTTAAACATATGGACTTGCTGGACTTCTCAGTGATCGCTGTCATTTTGCAGGCTGAAACCCTGGCTTTGTGGCTCCTGGGAAGAACATTTAGGCCACTACAGTTAGTTGGCTGGTGGGCTTAACAGAAGCAGCTACATCTGTCCATTGCCTGAAGTTGCAAACAGCCAAAATATTTTGCTAACCCAAACCCAAGCATAGTGTATTTTTGGTGCATTGTGAAGCATTGTGTGCACATTTTCTTTTATGCATTTACATACTTGCTGAAAACTTCCACATGTTGTGTGGGGATATAACAAGCATTACTAGTAATGCCAGCACTCAATGTCTGAAACTGTTTTATTTCCTTTCAATGTTTTAATTTATGCATTATATTAACTTACAGTATCTCAATTTATAGTATTACTTAGATTAGATTAGATGTATTTTTCCCTCTAATAACACCCAACATATTCATAGTCCATGAGATATTGTTGCAGTTTTACTCATTTTTCACTAGCAGCCTTTTCCACTAAAGGTTTGATAAACCTCATTACTGGCCTTCACCTTGTTTCTTCACCCTTAACGAGAGATATGAAAGGTGCAACTCGTAAAGTCAGCTGGTTCGGCAAAAAGACAGCCTGAGGCCATTTTTCTCTATTTCTTACAGATAATAAGCATGCCAGTTCATACTTGCGTCTGGACAGTAACGCTTTATGTGAGGTTAATGATTCTTATGATTATGCATGCATTACACTGGGTGCCAAATCTGACTCCATTTTCCCTTTTGACCTATGTTTTGCTCCTTCTGGGCATTTTAAAGGTGGAATATATACTACAAGCAACTCAGGACAAGAAAATTTTTTGTATTTTAACATCAATAACATGAATGCAGCAAAGCTGAATCCCTGTAGCAATCATTTTGTCCTCTCTATTTTTCATTTTCCAGCCTCCGTGTCACCTATCTTCAATAACAAATTAGCAGTTGATTGCTGTACAGACATTGTCATATTCATCAATACGGGAGCATTGTTGTAAAGTTGTTATCAACCAAGTATGATAAAGGCCCGACAGCGCTGAGATGGTTTTTTTTTTTTTTTTGCCAATCACTGCACCATCTGATTTATTGACCTCAGTCACAAAACATAACAAGCAACTGTCTATTGTTCAGCTTTGACAAAAAACACTTCATTTCACACTTTGTGTTCTGCCCCTGCCACCATTAAAATATTTAAACACACTATGCTGTTGTCATTTTAAAAAAAAGGTAAATTCTTAATTTCCAATGATTTTTGTGTTTCTGAACCATCAGTCCATGTTTTTGTCTTGAATTTTGTTGAAGGATTCCATTTTTATTATAAGCCGTAGCTCTAAAATTGAGGCGTGGGGAGAAATTAAGAAATATATATACAGAGATATGAGATAAGAAAGAAACCTCATGGGGATCTTTAAATATTCTCTTCAATAAAGGCAAGGGCAAACAACAAATAAGGGCACTGAGTGAAGTGAAAACCAAGGGTGGGAGAAGTCGACAAGGAGAAACATGTTTGATTCAGTCTCTATAAAACTGCAAAATAATATAAAATTAAAGTATATCAAAGCTGAAGTGCTTTTATGTTTCACTTCACATAAAAATGGTTAGAAATAAGTGACCATTTGAAAGTTCTTTAAGATAAACATCTGGGTCTTCATGTTGTTTGTGTCTGACTGGTGAAAAGTATCTAAGGCACAAAGCAAAGAAATTCATTTAAAAAGCCTAAATAGTGGTGGAATAAAAACTTGGCTGTATTTAGCTTTCAGTTAAAACAGTCCAGCGGGGAGTTTAATGATCAGTTTCTCCATCATCAAAGAATAGATTTTAGTAATCCATCAACAGTGTAATTTAGAAACACAGTCTTATACTACAGTTACAGTAGGGAAAACAGTGGTTGGAGAGCATGGTGCAACCAAAGTTTATGCAACCTTGTGAACTTACAATCTTGTTTATTTTGAAGTGGTTGCTTCAAAGACGGGGATCAGTTCTGGGACTACTTGCAGTCAGTGAAGTTGTTTCCGCATTTGCATGGAGAGTGACAGGTCTTTGTTTCCAGCTGCAGACACAAATCCACTTTTGGGCATCAAGCTGGCAACTGCATGCAATCTGTTTGTGATAATCTGATGATTAGCTGTGATAGATTGCAAAATTAAAAATCTGTTGCTGTCTATGTAGTTTCAAGGTCACTTAAAACAGAAATTCAAATAAACTTCTTAGATTTAGAATCCAGCAGAAACTCATAGATATGAAACTGAAATTCCTCCACAAATAGTGACATTGTTGCTGCAGGATAGCAATTGAACCACAACCAGTAACCTTGCTTTTATATAAGAATATAATCACAATTACAACCATCTGGTAACGAGCTGAGTCAAGTCTCATATTTGAAAGAGACATGTCACAAGTGAGTTTCACTTGTTTCACAAGCAATTGGTTGCTTGTTGGCACTCTGTTGGTGTTTGTCCAGCAAGTCCATTTGTTCAACATGAGGCGGCAGATACAGCAGAACTGCTAATGTATGTGTGTCTGAGGGGAATTATTTGAAAACCTCTGATAATCTGTCTGAGAGTGCAGTTAGTCCTAATCAGACAGTGATTGCTTGGCGATAGTTTGCCTCTCACCACGCAACCTGTGCAATCGCCTTATGATCAAAACTGGGCACTGCAACTACCTGCAATCTGTGACTGAATGCAAAAAACCTCAATGCAACAACTGATTTCTCCTAATCATAAGCAGGTTGGTTTTCAATCTTGTTTGACATCAGCCAATTATTTAACCAAATTATTCAATGAGGAAATCAGAAATGAGTAACAAAATTAATTTTGTAGCTTTCCGGTGACATTTTGGGGCTCCTGGGTTTGATAACATTATTTCAGTCTGTTTTTATCCCTCATCTGCAGGTAGCTCCTGCAGTTTGACCTCAGGTCTTTTTTCCTTTTCCAAAAAGAAATGGAGAAAGCCTTGACTGATCGTTTTCCAATCTTTCAGCTTGCTTGCAGAAGCTGATAATGGATAATTAGTTATCAAAGCTTTGGAGCTTTAGCCAGTCTAACCCAGGAGCACATTTTCTTTTGATATTTGTCTCAATACAACATTGCTTCACATTCATATACAGGAATGTCCTTCTCCAGCTTTCACTTCCCAGAGATGCACTTTATCCACTCTGCATGTAAAGATGCACAACAGTGAAGATGCAAGGAGCAGAGATAGTGGAGCTGGATGAGTTTAAATCCCTGGGGTCAACCATCTAAAGCCTCGGACAGTGCACAAGAGAGGTGAAGAAGAGAGGGCAAGCAGGGTGGAGTGGGTGAAGGTGAGTGTCAAGGGTGATTTGTGACAGAAGGATAGCAGCAAGAGTGAAAGGAAAGATTTACAAGATGGCAGTGAGGCCTGCTATGATGTATGGTTTAGAGACAGTTGCATTAACAAAAAGACAGGAGGACGAGCTGGATGTGGTAGAGCTGAAGATGATAAGATTTTCATTGGGAGTGAGTAGAATGTGCAAGAGTGGAAATGAGTATGTCAGAGGGATGGCTCAGGCTGAGCAGTTTTGAAAGAAAGTTAGAGAGGCAAGGCTGAGATGGTATTGGACGTGCAGAGGAGAGATAGTGGATATATTGGACAAAGAATGTTAACAATGGAGCTGCAGAGCTCAGAGGAGGTTCGTGGATGTTGTGAAGGACACGCAGAGGGTTGTTGTGACAAAGGAGGATGCAGAATGAGGGATATCATCAACACGTGGAAAATGGGGAGTGATGATTAATTGTCCTTGCTGGTGTGTTGGAAGCTGAAGCAGTGACACAGAGCAGCAGAAGCACTAACATATCAGAGGGAGAGAAGGGTGATTTGCAACTTAAATAGAAAACTAAATTAGAATAGTGTATTTGGTTTCTGTGATGAGGAGTGTGAGGCATGTTGAAGCAGTGTGACTTCAGTTGTCTGCCTGAACTAAAATCGGCTTCCCTTGATTTCACAAACTGCGATAAGTTTGGAATTTTTAAGTCCTAATATGTGAGGAGGCAAATAAGACATTTCTCTGAATATTTTTTACTCTTAGCCCAATCACTTGTGCAGGCTCTGATGTGCACATTTTGAATGCAATGTTCAGTTGGTAGGGTGATGTATCTGTAATGCTCAAATAATCTCAAACTGTTTTCTTGAATATAACAACGAGTTCACTGTCCTCAAAATGACCTCCACAGTCACCAGATCTCAATCCAATAGAGCACCGTTGGGATGTGGTGAAATTGGAGAGCCTCATCATGGATTTGCAGCCGATAAATCTGCAGCAACTGTTTGATGTTATCGTATCAATATGGACCAAAATCTCTTAGGAATGTTTTAGCACCTTGTTGAATCTATGCCAAAAAGAATTAAGGCAGGTCCAAAGGCCTAAAGTAGTCTAACCTGGTTTCAGAAAGGTGTACCTTATAAAGATTCTAGTGAGTTTGTATCTGGCAGAGAGCTATCTTTACAGACACTAGGTTTCAAAAATCAGATTACAATAGAAGGCTGGATATAATCTTTTAAATCTTTTTTATGTAAACACTTGGCACTAGAGCAGCTCAGTATTTTTTCCCAGACTAAAGTACATAAACAAATGCAACAATAGAAAATCGAGCAGATGTTTTCTTGTTCAGTTCCTGATCGTGGAGGTGTGAAGAGTGTGAATAGTATGCTTTTGTGTGCCATCATTTCATTCAAGTATAATCAGAAATAAAAACTCAAAACAAACCTCAGGAGATGAACAGCTTTTTCAATAGTGACTTGCTTCAATAGCTCCAGCTGTTAGGTGACCTGTTCCATATTCCCATCAAAATTCCCCAAGTGAAAAATCAAGGAGCTCTCTACCTGAATAATTGATAAATACCCCTCACCAGTCGTCAACATAGGGCATGATCAAAAAATAAAACATGAATCAACGATGTCTGTATCTGCTGTCTAAATCCATGTAGACTTCACTGAATATAGAGCAGATATTTCTGTTTCTACGTGCGGTCATTAAGAAAAACCTCTGTACTCTCAGTACAGTATTTTAAATATTCTGTTACTAGTGTGTCAAAATCCTTCACATTTCCCAAGATCTTTCTGCATTCATTAAAAGAAAGTTTTTCACTGATTTGTGCTGGTGTAGTTGAACATTTTTGTACAGCTCTGCTGGAATTAGTTTTATTGCTTATAAGATATTGAATAGTAAAATACTAAAAAGAAGAAATTCTCTGAGAGTCACTGACACACTGATGATTTATTGCTCAGCTATGTCAGTCCTTTGAGAAATAACGTAATGAAAAAACAAAAAGGTACGTAATAAAATTATTGTTGGTTGGTAGATAGATTTTTTTGGTTTTTGACAAATAAAAAATACACACTTTTTGGTTTTTAGCCACACTTATAGCACTGCTGCCAATGTCAGTCAATGATTTGACTTTTTTTGTCTGCACACTTAAAAAGTTAAACAACTGTTGGATAGATTGCTCTGAAATACGTGCTAGATGAATTGTACTTAGTTGGATTGCCAACTGGCTTTTCCTCTTTTGAGCCTTTTGAGTGAGAGGTATTAGTGTAAGGACCAATTTTCCTGTAGAACTTGAATTTGGTTGAAAGCATACCCCAAGAGTTTCTGTGGTTCTAGCAGAGTGTTGGAAAAAAACAGTGTTGGAATATTTCAGTGCATTGTGTTACTTTAAAGAGTCAAATTTCCAGTTAAGGATCAATTTATATCATAAATGAAGCAACTTCAAAATTAAAAAGTAAAACAGTAGTTTAAAAATAAAATCAGACAGGAGTACACAACATTAAAGAACAACGACACGTCTCCCCAACTAACCCTCATATTTAACATTTATTTTAACACTTATTTTAAATTAAGTAATTCATATAATTTCAGAATAACCAGAACATTTCATTGCAATTTTTAAATCTGGTAAAATTACATGAATTTTCAAGTTGGGAAGAGACCGCTTGACACTAGCCAAGAGAAAGTGTTTCAATTACTATTCTGAATGATGCTGCAGTTTACGCCATGCATTTGAGCTCATTCTCAGTTCTTTTTATATGTTGCAGGTTTATATGTTCTTATGTTCATACTTTCCATATATATTGTTGCTTTATTCAAAGCATCCTTTCAGGGGTTAGTGTTTGAAACAGGAACATTTCCTGATTTTTCCTTTTTTTTAAAAACAACAACAAAAAAACCCACCTTGTAGAGGGGGTTTCTTTTTTTTACATGGGGATGTTTTCTTTTGTTTGTTTTATGAGTTATGAATCATTTTCCAAGATCATTTGTCTTCATAGGGAGATCTTTAGTTATGTAAATGAGCTAGCAAATCTCTATTATTTGATTCTCTGATGTCACATTTGTAGATTTACTGGCTTGATCTATTAGTAAAATGGCTATTTGTATAGCGCTTTTCTAGCCCCTAAGGACCCCAAAGCGCTTTACACAACCAATCATTCACACACTGGTGATGGCAAGCTACATTGTAGCCACAGCCACCCTGATAGAGGCGAGGCTGCCGGACACTGGCGCCACCGGGCCCCTCTGACCACCACCAGTAGGCAACAGGTGAAGTGTCTTGCCCAAGGACACAACAACCAAGACTGTCCAAGCCGGGGCTCGAACCGGCAGCCTTACGATCACAAGGCAAACTCCCAACTCTTGAGCCACGATCGCCCCAGTACTGGTTAAACAAATTAGGGGTGCAGACAACTAACACATCATAGAGCATAAATACATAGCTTATCTCGGGGAACTCATAATATATGCTAAGTGGGGGGACTTTTAATGGCTTGCAGAAGAAAAACACTTCTAGTAGTA
The DNA here is from genome assembly GCF_057381915.1 of Diplotaxodon limnothrissa. Classification (NCBI taxonomy): domain Eukaryota; kingdom Metazoa; phylum Chordata; class Actinopteri; order Cichliformes; family Cichlidae; genus Diplotaxodon; species Diplotaxodon limnothrissa. The sequence goes on from NC_140596.1 coordinate 21,185,794, forward strand.
AGGAACGTAGCAACAACAATTATTTGCTGTTCTTTCTGTTGCCTCTAAGAGCAGACTTGTCTCTACATTAGTGTTGTAGCAAATTGGGTTAATGGTAAATTATTAGAAAATTAGGTCTTAAAGAAAAAAAAGTGTTTTGTTATACTTTAAAACTTCATTACCAGTGAATAGTTGGTATTGGCTTAAAAAGACAGATGTGCTTTCTGATAGATAAATGGGATACTTCACCCTATATTTTTCCATGCCTTGGGCTACATCAGTTTATTTTTCTGCTCCCAATGCGCTGAAATATTTTCAGATTTATATCCTACAACGATGAGTGCTTTTCTGAGAAGAGTCTACAGCCGAGACTCAGGGAAAACAACCCCTCCCCATAAAGGATGAATGGTGTTAAATGCAGGGCACAGATAAAGATTGCAAGATAGAAAATGAAAAGATACTGTGAAGAAGTTTTTTTTTTTCTCCACACGCTCATTGCTGAGGAAGTCAAATCTGATACGAGGTTATAGAAAAGGCATCTCAGATGACTGAATTTAATGGAATGGCAAATCCAGCTTTTCAAGTTGAGCAGTGAGAATGAGAAATGTAGCTGAGAAGCAAAATGTCCAGAGCTTGACATCAAATAACGCCGGCAGTGTCTCATGATATCTGCTGTTCTTCAAAAGAAGGAAAATATTAGGAGTTACTTTGCTCTGATGTTTTTGGTGTTAATGACATTGAATTTTTACAGGAGACTTCTTCTTCTAAAGGATGAAAAAGCAAAAACAAAGCATCTGTGGCCCTCTGAAGGGCATGGGTGATTTCAGGGCTTTAATGAGGAGAAATGAACAAAAGGAGTAGAGATGACAAAGGCCGCTGCAAGTAAACATGACCCTCCTAAATTCTGTCCCTGCATATCCCCTCTTGGGAGTAAACAATGAAAAAGCTGCTCACCCCTCTCCTCTTTCAAGAGGAAAATGTCAGTGTGACATGCAGCTACTGATGCGTCCTAATGAGAGACTCCCACCGCCACTACCACCCTCCCCCCAAGTCAGAGATGCCTATACAGCATCTATACAGTGGCCAACTTAGCCTTTCTGCCAGTAAGTAGACTAATTGGTTATTAACTGTATTTATTGCCAGAAGAGGGGTGAGTTGTGTGAGGAAGGAGTGACAATAAAAGCTGTAACTGGTCTATAAACATGAAAAACTGATCACACTCAACGTGTTTTGCCATAGCATGCATCTTCTTTAGGGTGAGCTTACATAACTGCGCAGGTTGTATCACTTCATTTTACAAGTAATTCACATAGTTCTGAGGATGTTTTCGCACCCATCGTTTGTTTTCTCTGGTCCATATCAGTTGATAAGTAAGTAAACTTTCCCCTGGTTTGAGTTCTTTTCAAACAGAGAAGAATCCAAGTGGACTCCAAAGAAACTAAGATTTGCCATTACAAACCACAGGAGAATTTTCAGTCCACTTATTGGTTAGATGTGTCGGGGGACCCTCAATGAACTGAAGCAACATTGTGGGCCAAAATTCATCCCCAACAATTTAAGACAGTGATGAACGATTTCTCATTTCTGCTAACGGTGGTTCTATAAGCCACTGAATCACAGGGTGTAGTTAGTTTTTCACAGGACTTTATTCCTCTTTAACTCAGGCAAACTGCAGAGTCAGGTTATTATTCTATGGAAGTTTGTGATTATAAGTCACAGCTTTTATGTGACGATATTCTTCAGAGATGGTGTTAACAGACAGAAGTTGATTAGTACAGCTTTAAACTCATGCAACATAATTTACAGTTAAATAAATGATGTCATAAAGATGGTGTTACTTTGTAAAGCAGAATTTTTCCAGATGCTTTACAGACCACGGGTCTTGGCTCCAAATTGAATTAATACTGCTAAGGCCAGTTAGCATTGATCACCCTGCAAAAGAGAACAAGTGTTTTAGTTAGCATTTCTTTTGTAAATGCAGACATTCTCCATGTCCTTTTGACAAAACCAATTTAGTTGTTTGTATCGACTAATCCTGCATTCATAATTTGACATTTAAAGCACAAACTGCTACACCAGTGCTGATTTCAGGTAGATCATTGAATCTCGTCTCTGTCTTCCTGCTCATATTTTTTTGCTCACACCCTGTTAACATACGAATTAAAGATAGTGTAACAATAACATAATTGCTACATATATTGATTAACAGCAGCTGCATGAATTCCACATTTAGTCTCAATTCTGGATGAGTCATGAGGTAATTTACAGAAGATCTAAGACTCTTGTGGCCTGGCTCTTTGGGTAGGAGGGGCAGGGCTGTGAAATGGTTTTGAAACAGGCGATGCCAGAATCAATTAAATCTTTGAACTTCTTCTAAACCTGGGAGAGAAACAGAGAAAAGGCGATAAAACTGGATTAATATGTCATTTAGCTTCTGTTAAGCGTCTACCAGCAATGTTTCCTGCTACCTGCAGCTAAAATGGCAAGGGAAGGAAGAGAAAAAAGGTGATTTATAATGAAATCAAAGCATCAGTTACCTTCTTCACATCACTGTCAGATAAGAGCAGTCTTATTTTAACCATATTTCTGAAAGCAGTTGAACTTGTCTCTTCATGCGCTTCCACATCAAGTTAAAATTAAAAATGAGTCATTCTTTGAAGCTACACATTTAGACAAAAGGCGCAAAGGAACAGTGTGTCAGTCTGTAACAAAATGCAAATTACTGTTTTTCTTTGAACGACTCTTATGTGAGTGGAGCAGTGTTACCGTGACTTGCTGTTGGAAACAAAGTAAAAGCAGATAAGATAAGACAGTCAACAGCAAATTATTTATTTAAAGAATCTGTTTCTCTTGCACCCCTCACACTGACTTGAATGTGACCACTGAGTTGCAACCCTGAGGTGCCAACAGAGTTTTAGTGTGAAAATTTTAAAAGGTACTCAGCAAAGTCTGATGTCACCTCACACAGTTCTGAATTGGCAAAGTGAACATGTGCAAGAACACTTTTACTGCAGTATTTCTACTGTTCAGTCTGCAGTGGTCAGAGGGAAAGATAAGTACAAGGACTGGTCCACTGCTAACCTCTTATACTGCAACTCATCCTCCATTTAGTGTGGGAAAGTCAATTACTGAAAATGGACTTCCTGCATTATGTTTTATTGTGTCTGTGGCTGTTTGTGAAGGATAATGCTGCAGCATTAATGGATTTATTTATTTATATTCCAAATATCCATTCAACCTTACCATGCCTGGGTGGTGACAAGGTGGTTAGCATCACTGCCTCACAGCGAGATAGTAATGGGTTTGAAGCTGCTGACCGGCTGGAGCCTTTCTCCGTGGAGTTTGAAAATTCTCCTTGTGCCTGCTATGGTTCTTCCATGTACTCTAGCTTCCTCCCATAGTTCAAAGACATGAATCTTAGGTTAATTAGTTAATAGCTGGTCTGAGTATGAGCATAATTAGTTGTGCCCGTGTTAGCTCCATGACTGGTGACGTGGCCTGGGTGTACCCTCCTCTCACCCTATGACAACTGGGATAGGCTCCATCGCCACCTGCTATCGTGAACTGGATAAGTGGTTAAGAATAGATGGATGGACTCGGTGTATGAAGAGACATGGATATACAGTAGAAATCTACTTCAAAGGCATCAAAGGTTTTTTGTCAGTACATATGAAATTAGTTAGTTTTTTGACTTTTTTTTTATCTATTAGTTGTCTGGCATGTTTTTACTGGATCGGATGATGTGTTGTCTTTCATTTGGGTTTATGGTTCCAGCTTATTTTACAATCCTGGCTCAGACTCAGATTTTTTGCTTTATAGCTAAAAAAGGAAAACGTTTGGAGAATAGACCAAAGAGTGGACCACAATTCCTCCACAGGGGTGTGAAGGACTTATTGCTGCCAAGGGTGACACAACCAGTTATTATGTTAAAGGAGTAGTTACTTTTTCACATGGGGGCAAGCTGGTTTGGATCAGTTTTTATATTAATACATTGTCCAATATGGAAAATATTTCAGATCATCAAACCAGTTAAGTGTGACAAATATAGTATAAAACTAGGAAAGCAGGAGGGACGCAAATACTTTTTAACAGCATGTGTGTTTAGAGTTGGGCAATATAGATCAATACCACAATATCCAAGAGTACTTTTACCTATAATCAGTGTGTGTGTGTGTGTGTGTGTGTGTGTGTGTGTGTGTGTGTGTGTGTGTGTGTGTGTGTGTGTGTGTGTGTGTGTGTGTGTGTTCAACTGCAATGTAATATACAGGGTGGGCCATTTATATGGATACACCGTAATAACATGGGAATGGTTGGTGATATTAAAGTCCTGTTTGTGGCACATTAGTATATGTGAGGGGGCAAACTCCTCAAGATGGGTGGTGACCACGGTGGCCACTTAGAAGTCGGCCATCTTGGATACAACTTTTGTTTTTTCAATAGGAAGAGGGCCATGTGACACGTCAAACTTATTGGTAATGTCACAAGACAGGACTTTAAAATCACCATCCATTCCCATTTTATTACGCTGTATCCATATAAATGGCCCACCCTGTATATCACAAAGCTTTTTAAATGCATAAAACAAGTCCTCTGTTCTTCATCTTTAGCAATTTATGAATTTGATTTTCTACATAAGCAGAACAAGATTCTTAAAATCAAAATGCAATATTTAGGCTAATAAACTTATTAAATGATTTTAATGAAAGCAGCTAGCAAACGTTATTGAATCAGCATTCACTTAATTTAGAATAGTTTAAATGTGTGTGTGTGTGTGTGTGTGTGTGTGTGTGTGTGTCATCATTCCCTACTATTGTCAAATTGACCTTGAACAGTAAATTTTTTAAAATAAATATTCAGTCTCTTTTAGCAGGCAGCTTATCTAGTTTTATAGAAACCGTGTGCCTGAAATCTTCATCTGCCTTTTTCATAAGACTGTAATCGATGTTGTAATCGAAGGTCCTCTCCCTGCTCACGGTCCGAATGAATATACAATGAATATATTGATCGTGTAACGGTGTTTGATGTCTTGGCTTCATACTCCACTCTCATTACGTTGGATGTTAAAATGACAGGATAGGATAAATTGCAGACTCTCTGTTTTAATTGGACGGTATTTTCTAGACAGTGAAATTACAAGAATAGACACAAGACCTTTTGAAAGGCTTGTCTCATGTCTCGGTCAAACAGGGATCACTGATTGAAGCAAAATGTGCACATCAATTTTAGTTTGTAGCAAAACACATTTGAGTTCCTTAGTACCTGCATTAAGAGTTTTGAAGCTTAGATCTCAGTGAGAGTTACATAAATTAGTTTCGAAATAACAGAACTAAAACCCAGAAGTTCATAAATCTGATTTTCATCTTGTTTTTCCCAAAACATTCTACTTAGACCATTAGATTAAAATAATAGACTGAAACTGAAGCACTAACAATATATCCTGAGTAATAAGCTGTAAAAATATGATGACTATAAAGTAGGTTCTTAATATCAGCCATCTTTTTGCTATTTTCTGACTGGACCTGTGGAGGTGGTAAAAAATGTGGTAAAACAGTATATCTTACAAGACTACCAAACTACTATACTATCCCTCGAGACTGCTTGGCAAGCATGTGGCAACCATTGGTCACTAGGGAAAAATTAGTATTGTCCAACTAGTTTCTAGCAGACTGTATGGCAGTTGCTGATTTGTCACTCACTAACTGCTTGCCATGAGGTCATGAAACTGTGAAAATTGCTGTGCAAACCATTGTTTTTCTTCGAGGAAAAAGTGGTATGTAAGAGTAGAATGGAATCGAATAAAATGGAATAGCCTTTTATTGTCATTGTACATGCAAATGATGACTGTCATAATCTACTTGCAATGAAAGCAAGCAACTTTCGGCAACAATTCACCAACTTAGACATTCACATTACTCACACTCTCATTACACATACATATAGGATCTTGGGGGTGGGCACGATACACGGAGTCCAAAGTACCATCAGGGTGTACACCCCACCCCTGGCATCGTTGCCCACCTCTCAATTTTAAATACACGTAGACATTGAGGGCTAGCAGGAGGGACCATGCGCTTACCTGCTGCTCTCTGGCAGGTAGCTCCAAGCCCTCCTGGGTTTTAAATGCACCTTAGAACACACATGCATCAACATTACAATGAGCGGGTGGAGGGAGGTTCGGAGTCTTCTCTCACCCCCGTTCTCTGCGACCTGCTGGAGCGGGGGGGGCTAGGACTAGGAGGAGGAGTTGGCCGTCCGACTGCGGTCTGGAGTGTGGAGCCTTCCTGCTGCTGCGGAGTCGGGGCGGTCTGCCTCCCCCCACCGCAGGGAAAAGGGAAACTGTCATGGTCCTGGGTCGTGCGACCCAGTGTTTTGTGTTTTAGCCTATTTTGATGTTTATTCTTTGTTTAGGGTCACTAAGGCAGTCCAGCCATTTGTACATATTACCCGTGTATTAAGTCTCCCTTGCCCTTCGTGTGTTTATGTCTGCGTGTCTTATATTGTCAAGTCCATGCTGTCGGTTATGTCATCTCCCCTGTACTACGTCTCCCCGGTTCATGTGTCTTGTCTAATCTCCATGTTTCCTGTTTTACTTTGAAAGTCTGTATTCACGGTCAGTGTATTCAGTTTCACTCCTTCTGTCCTGTCGTTAAGTTCATGTGTGTCAGCTGTGTTCCCATGTGTGGCCACTTCCCCTGATCATCCCTCATGTGTATTTAGTCTCTGTGTTTCATACAGTCTGTCTCGCGTCGTCTGTGTTACCACCTCCTGTGTTCTGTACCTCCAGCCATAGTCTTTCCTTAGTTTTGTCCAGTTTAGGTTTTCTGCTGAGTACTACACGTATGCTGCCCTCATTCTGTTTTTGTTCTTTTCATCAGCCATAATAAAAGGCTCGTTTTGTTGGAATCCACTCCTGCATCCTCGTTTGTGTTCGCACCTGGGTCCACCACACACCTTTCCGCACGGTCTGCCTCCGCAGACCGTGACAGAAACACCACCTGGGTCTGGGTGCAGTTCCCCCCTCCAGGGGCGGGGGCACCTAGACCCGGTTTGTAGAGTACGCTTGGGGAGTGTGATCGTGTGTACAACGTCTCTTTATGTCTGTCTCCACGTTGGTTGAGTGTGGAGTAAGTGCATATGAGAGCATGAGGGTGGGAATGGATGTTTGTATCTGTGTATGCCTGTATGTCTGTCTCTATATGTCAGGTTGGGTGTCAGGCGCCACCTCTCTGGGGACATCTCAGGCCCTCCAAGGTTTGGAGGCCTATCTCCCCCTACCACCACTTCCCCTGCCAGTGGCGGACCCCCTCAGACATCGGTGCGTTGGTGGTTCTTTGTGTCCGGGGATGGGCGTCCAGGTACACACCGGCTCACTCCTTGGCGGCCGCTTATCGGGGCTTGGGGCCTGGGGCTCGCTCGGGCCACTTCGGAGGTGGGGTGCCCCCGGCCTCTCGGCCTGGGGCTCGGTCACTCAGGCGCAGCTGGCTGCCGGCGGAGCTCACGGGCGCGTCACTGCAACTCCCCCTGGCTTCTGCTCTGCGGCTGCTGAGTGAGCCCTCATCTGGGACTCTCCTCAGCTCTTTCCGGGACAGTGGCGCAGCTGCCCCTCTGTTGGTCTTCCTTGGTCTCTTGTGTTCTGGGGGCCTCTGGATGTCTGGAGTTTTGATCTCCTCCACACCTGCTTCACGCCCTGGAGGACGGGGCTGTGGCCCCCCCACACCCTCTAGCAGATTATTACATGAAGGAACCTTTTAAAAAAACAAAAAACAAGCGCGTCCATGCTCACAGGTGTACACACGGGTGATCACACCCACAAACTACACCCTTTTTGGCTCCTACCTCAAAGCACACTGTGTTCTGTTGATCTTATGTGCTGCACAATAATGTTTAACATTTAGTATTTACTGTCATATTCCCATATATCATTGTGATGTTGTTTATTCTATTACTCTTGTTCTCTTCTGCTTGCTTTCTTTTTTCTTTCTCAGCAGGTGATCCAGGTGATTGATATATGCACTTTTTTTTCTCTGCCCGTTCTGTTGGTTTTTGTCTTTTGCCCTTCTCCCCCGTCCCTCTTCTCAGCTGTTTCTCTTTCCCTCTTTCTTTCTCCCCTTCTTTCCCCCAGTCAAGTCTGTCCCGTATTCATTAAGTGAAAATAAAATAAACAATAAAAGGTGAATCAAATGGACCATTACGGCAAGGCTGGGATGGTCAGTTTGGTAAAGTAAATCCGTTGGGCATCTTTCTTTGCCTTTAGACAACAATTCTGATGGCAAAAGAGCCAAACGGGATAGGCCAAAAAAAAAAAAAAAAAAAAAAACAATTCACCAACCATTCAGGGAAATACTGGTGCTGTTTAGTTGTTGTTGTTGTTGTTTGAGGCTTAGCAACCATTTACGCAGCAACCTCCACCAGCCACTTGCTGGTTGGGGAACTGGTTCAATAACGTTTTCTAATCGCTTCACTGAAATCATTTCAATGAAATCATAAGGACATTGTGGTGTGGCTTTTTAAACTTCTGTTCTGCTCATTAATTATTAATGATGATTTAGATTTTAAAATCAAAATCATAAACTGATAAAGATGACAGAAGATTTTGCTAACAATCTCGAGCAACCACTCATACAGGCAGGGAATACACATTTTTCCCTAGCGGCCAGAGGTTGCCAGGGTGTCACCAATGGATCGCTAGGCCTATGTGACTGAGGCCCAATATATGACCTCTGCCTCTCATATCGATAACACATCTGTTGGACCTCGTCTGAATAGAGTGTCTATAAGGAAGCTCTTCCCCCTCACTAAACCATAATTACTGTCAGAAATACAAACAGGGATAGCATCCTTTGGGGAAGCTCTTGGACGACTATTTATGAATATGGTGATGATTATCTGTCCCAATTTAAGCCTACTGTCACGTATTAAATAAAGAAAGGATCGAGGATAACCAGTGATGTGATCTCTGAAGATAGTAACCATTATTATCATTACTATAAGAGCTGAAAAAACAAGATTAATTTGATCATTTTTATATATATAATAAATGATATAAGTAATTAGTTTGCTCTGACTTGAGTTGTCTTGACTGGTGTCACACCTAGCATGAGTTTGGTGTTGGCCAGTCTGCTACTTAAAGTGAACAAAAAAGGTCTCTAAAACCCTGAGAAATATACACCATGTATTCATCACAAAACAAAGCTTTTCATCAGTTAAGTTATTTTAGGACTATATAAGGTTAATGAGAATATTCTCCATCCATCCACTCTTGTCCATTTGACAGTTTGCAGGGTCTTAGATATACTAAGTATTTCTTAAAGGACATTTTGTCATCGTATTGATTTGCATTAAATAGTTTCAACAGCCTCGCATTTCTTACCAAGTGTACTGTGTACCTTAGGGTTTGAAGGCGCAGGTAAAAAGCTCCCAGTGTCTGCAAGAGCTTTATCAGAGGTCTACATCTGTACCACTGTGAGTTAGCATTGCACAGAAGGGATTTCTATAAAATGATAATGCTTTGTGTTTGACATTCAAAACATTTTCCCTTCACAAGCATGGGGGCATGAGTAAATATAATTTGATAAAATCTTTGTGCATTGTGGGGTGGTTTCATCACTTTGAACTATCTTTAATGGGATCAAATTGAATAATTTAACACGTACTGCTTTTCCTCCCAAAAATTAGACCATGCAGGACCTGGAGGTTTGTTGTTCTCTTTCAGTGACGTCTTTGTTAACTGTTATCTGTTCCCTAACAACTTTTTTTCTTCTGTTAATGATGAGTGTGTTTTGGTTGTATGTGCATATCTTTTTTTCCTCGTCTCTCCTCTGTGACTACGGGAGACGGCCGTAACTCAGTTGCCTTGCTGTGCACGCATTGAAAGCACACTTAGTGTTGCACTCCACACAGGGCTGGAGTGCTTCTGGGAAGCTTAGGGAATACTTTCCCAGTCTACACGCACTATGCACATGCCCTACTCTTTGCCTCAGGTGTTTGGCTGTGCTTTACTTGAATTAGCAGCAGTGTTTGTTGTGCTCAAGAGGAAACCACTCTCCAAACACAAGGTTAAAGTGAGTCACGTGATCTGCTTAATAGAAGAGTCATGTGACACACTTTTAATTGCTTTGGTCTTCGTTTGAACCACTGCAGTAATTGTATTGTGCTATCCTATTTGTCAGATGTGATTATGTAGACGTACTAAAAAACACCAAGTTGCCAAACTCACTCTGTCTAAACAACACCAACCTGCCCTAACAGCTACTTCTGGGATTCACCGCAGAGGAAATCATCTCTGTAGGCTTAATTATTCACCACCACAAGCAGTCAGATGAATGGGCCTTCAGGCATGCTTGCCCAGATTGAAAGACTTGGAGAAGTTTTACGCAGGCCTTAGCCTAACCACAGAGTTCTCTTATCGAGAGCTGAGACACTTCCTCTGTGCTTCACAGCAGTGAAACAACTGTGGGTTGTATGTAAGTTTCACTGCCTCGGGCTTGTATCGTTTTCTGTCTTCTCTCAGCTTGGATGTTGGCTGGCTTTTTGATTTGTAAATGTTTCTCTGAGCATTTTTATAAAATACAGCTACGCCACTGTGATGTATCAAAGATAAATAACTTTGTGTACAATACTGCACCACATTTGATAAATGCAGGAGACATGCAGTCAGCTGGTAGCTTTCTGTGCAGCAAGACAAATACATTCAATCATCAACTCGTGCTTCAGTGCAATCTATTCCTTGTTACTGCGCACAGTATTTAAAGCATTTAAAGCTCACAGTAGTTGGTACATGTGGACATCACATTTTGGGTTGTCTAGACCAAAATATTAAATTTTGCTTTAGAAAGGGCCTGATATCCACTTACGGGGACATTATACTGCCACTGTTCTATTGAAATTTTAAACAAATATCCTCATATGTGCATCTCATTTTCGTCAGGAACAAAAATCAGGTAAAAAAAAAAAAATTCTGGAAATTCTTTATTTTTACATTCATCGGGTCCCAATCAGCCCAAATAGCAAGGAGAAATTAAAAATGCATGCCGTGGAAGAGTTCGGGTCTTACGAGGTTAAAATAGAATAAATATTAAAATGACCTACAGGTTAGATTAGTTACAGGTAATTCCATCTGGACTCAATGCCTCATTTACATTTATAATTTGCATGTTAGGATTTTTAACCTAAAAGTGAAATTTCCTCCATATTTCTCTGCAATATTTTTGCACAGAGTAATTTTCAGAACAAGATTGACTGCATAACGCAAGACTGCATTATCACATTTACATGCATTTGTTAGCAAACAGTACATTTACACACCAGGAATTACACAAAACAAGATAATTCATTTGGAATTGTATTTCTTGCCCAGTGATGAATATATGAGTGTAATGTTTGCTTTGTTCATCTCTAATTCTGCCTCTATCCTCCAAATTCTCCAATGTTTACTAGCTTGTCAGCTTTGTCTGTACTGCCTGCTGTTTATTGTTGGGCTAACACACCATGTGCTTGTGGAGTTTTAAAATTTCTTATTTGTAAAAAGAGATATTAAGCTGAAACAGAAATATTCTAAGATGCCCAGAGGCTATTTAAAGAAATTTTTAAGAGACCATTTTAAGGTCAGACTCAGGGTCGAGGTACAAAACTATGATTATGTCCTCATGATAAGCAAATATGTACAGGATAGAAACTGTGTTTTAATTTAACGGAGTATAAACTTTGTAGGTTTTTTTTCCTTTCAAAGCACAGTAGTATTATCTCCTGCCTTTTCAGAAGAAGTTTTTCGTTCTGTTCATAATGTAATCCTGTTACACCTGCTTCCCCTTCATATTGTTGTATTTAATCTGCTCATGAATATTATTGTCTGTAACCTGTCTTTTGTATGCAGTCTCAGTGAGGAGTCACCCCTCACTTCTCTTTGGGTATTTGAGAGTTCTTAGTTTATTTTGCTCACGTTTTATTGGTAAAAAATAATAATAATAGTCTTCAGTTAATAGAATACTGTAGCTGTATTAAAACAGCTTAAAATGAATAAATCTGAACTTTGAAAATGTAATTAAATGACGAAATTATTTTTGTCACTCTTCTACTAAACAGCTTTTTTTTTAATAACCATACATAAATGTTTACGTATGGTAGGATGTGAATTATCCCTGATAGCTGCAGTATTTCAGCAGGGAGCTGAAATACTGAAGGTTTATAATGGAAATTGTCTCTTTTTTATTGTTCTATAGTTTCGCTATGCTGCAGGGCACTGATGCCTTCTCTTAATGAAATTATTAACACATGATACGCCAGAACCTCTTTTCATTAGATTTCATTTCCTGCTGATGAGGCCATTTTAATTTACAATATGTTATTATTAACCATGACACAGAGGTAATTTTTTATAACGTTAATTATTTTCTGACTATTTTTTCCCGCCTCTAGAGTCCCTCTGTTTGCAATCACGTTTTCTTAATATTACTAACAGCCTCAGTTTTCAGACCTGTTGCACACTATTCACTGAAATGAAAAAAGTGTTTTAATAAGTGTATTAATAAGCATCACAGAAAATATTTTGGGATTAGATATTGCAAGTATAATTGTAAGTGTTGTAAGTATTGCAAGTATTGAAAACTTTTATTGTGTCTCTTTTGAGATTACATCACTTCATTTTAAATTTTTTATGCGCTTTATTTGCTGTATTTTTGGTGATCGACCCTCTTATGGATAAATCACACTCACACTGTTAAACACACTCAAAAGTTTACCTCTTAAGTTCATTAATGTCTCTTGGAAGCTTTTACAAAAGGTTTAAATGATGCTACCATTGCTTTATGGAGTCTGGTCATGAAGTGAGTCTATCAACACGGACCGAAAGCTGTAATGTCGCATTCGTCAAAACTTAAATGTCTCTAAGCTCTCAGTGCAGTCACCGTGTTGAATTTTTCTGCTGTCAGCCTTTTAAACACAGTCCTTTTACAGTCTCATGTAGTGTAAGAACACAGTAGGATCATATTTTCCAAGAAGGATCACACAATACCAAGTGATTAACTATTAAAGAAAGGTAAAAAGTGTACTGGGCACAACTAACAAGGTGCCGACTCCCTCCAGCAGCAAAGGAACGTAATCCATTAAACGACACCGCCCTGAAGACTCACCACAGCCAGCTTCTCCACAGTACAGCAACATTGTTGACATTTTGGCATCCACTGTTTAAAAAAGCTGTCCAGCTTAGACGTACGCCTGGCCCTCCTGGAAATCCTGCATAAAGATTTTCAGGCACTGTGCGAGTCGGTGGAGTTCAGCCAGCAGCAGGTGGAAACACTTTTTTTGTCATTTTTTTCTTTTTTTTTTGTCATTATGTGTTAGCCCTGCGACAGACCATCCATCCATCCATGGGGATGGTTAGTTGATTTAGGTTACTCAAAATGGTTCTTGGGTGGCTGCATTAACTTATTTCCCTTGTCACCATTCATATCTTTTCTCTTCTCCCTCAGCACTCAGCTTTATGTATGCTTTGCCTGAATGCTGGAATTTACCACATAAACGTAAACATCACAACAACAAATAAATAAATATTTTAAAGACTTCATCACAGATTAATCCTTCTGAATTTCTGCTATATCAGAATATAAAATAAATATTTAAAAAATATATAAATAAATATTTTAAAATATAAAAAAAATATTTGTATTTTTATTGAGCCAGTAGTGGTAGCAATCTGACAAAATATAGCTATCAAACCAGTTCAAATTGAAAATACAGACCATAAGATAAGCCTGCATGCCGATGATATATTACTTTTCCTTAGGAACTCACAAACCTCTCTCAGAAAGACGATCACACTTATAGATAAGTTCTTATCCATATCATACTATTCCATCAGCAGTTTTGCCTCTGAATTGCAATTTGAAAAACACCACCACCCCAATACAGTCAGGTAATATTAGATATCTAGGTATATATGTTTCTGCCAGGCGCCTCTCAGTTGCCACCATGAAAATTATGATTTTGCCAAAAATAAACAATTTTTTCTCAGTTATCCCTAATAAATCCCTTGGTTTACTTGGTTTAAATCACTAGACTCCGTGGAAAAGTAAAAATCTCTAATTTGCCTTTCATAAGCTCCAGTATTAAGCATCAAAACTGCTTTAAAAGCCTTAACATAAAAATCTTTCTGACAGCCTGGTGGGACATCTTAAAAATAACTAAATGTTCATTTTTCCCATGTAAACTAACACACATTTGGAACAATCCAGATATCTGTCAGGAAAAGAAAATAAGTTTGCATCGTGGCATGAGAAAGGGATAAAAAATCTTGAACATGTTATATGGAAAATCTTATGGGCCTTAAACACTCAAACATATGCACCCACTGCAAAGAGAACTCTGCTGAGAACTGTATGCATGATATATGGTCCTACACACCTGTCCAGAGGTTCTGGCAGAGGCAGGAAAGCTCGCCTCTTCTGGGTGGGTCCAGGTGCACGACCTGGGGCCCTGGGATTGTAGGTAGCAGACAGTAGGTGCTGCAAGCCATCCCCTCTTTTCAAGGATAATCGTTCACAGTGGACACAATGGGTGACGCTGTGGAGCCCATGGCACATCCTTGTTTTTTGTCTGTAGAAACCCTCACTGTATTTAAAATATGTGGTGGTAAGGCAGTGCTCTAACAGTGGGCAAATCTGATCAGGGCCAAAGCTGGTTCTGTCTTCTAAGGAGCTGTCTTGCTTTAGTCATTTTCTGACAGTCTCCACTGCCTCAGTTGTATATCTGCAAGTAACGAGTGAAACCACATCAAAGGACACTATGGTTTCTTCTGGATCCAGTATAACCCACATAGCAAGCAGGTCTGGCCCGGATCTGGTACCAAGCCGGCACTGCTGGCTGACTTCTGGCATGATAAGACGTATGTCATCCACATATGGGCCAGGCCTGGCATAGATGGTACTGCCTATGTGATGGCATGCCATATCTGGCTCGATTGCGGTTTGGTTTATGTGGCCCAGGCCTATAGAAAACAGGTCTGGCCCGGATCTGGCATCAAGCGTCATATAACGTGCGGAGGGCGGTGAAAGAGGCGAAGCAGCGCTACGGGAGGAAACTAGAGTCACAACTCCAACAGAGTGACTCTAGGAGCCTGTGGCGGGGACTAAGGACAATAACAGACTATAAAGCACCAACAACCGGTATGACGAACGCGGCCGTGACTTTGGCAGACGAGCTGAACACTTTCTATGCTCGCTTCGAGGCTGCAGCTAAGGTCTCCAACAATGCTAGTGTTAGCGGCGCTAACGGCTCCAGACAGGAAGATACTGCCAGCACCGGAAACGTGCTCGTCATCTCCGAGCATGAAGTAAGGAGAGCCTTCAAGAGAGTGAACACCAGGAAAGCAGCAGGACCAGATGGCATCCCAGGTCGTATCCTAAGAGACTGCGCATACCAGCTAGCTCCTGTGTTCACTGAGATATTCAACATCTCTCTATCTCAGTCGGTGATCCCCACATGCTTCAAAGAGTCCATCATTGTTCCTGTCCCGAAGAAACCCCACCCTGCTTCTCTCAATGACTATCGCCCTGTAGCCCTCACCTCAGTAGTGATGAAGTGCTTTGAACGCCTGGTCAGAGACTTCATCATTTCTTCACTACCAGACACACTGGACCCACTACAGTTTGCTTACCGTCCAAATCGTTCCACAGACGATGCCATCTCTCATCTCCTCCACACATCACTCACTCACTTGGACACTAGAAGGGGGAATTATGTTAAAATGCTCTTCATAGACTACAGCTCTGCATTTAACACCATAATTCCCTCCACACTCACCACCAAGCTGGAGCATCTGGGACTCAGCTCATCTATGTGTCAGTGGATCTCCAACTTCCTAACTGGCAGACCACAGGCAGTAAGGATGGGCGGACATGTCTCAGCCTCCACCACTCTCAGCACTGGAGCCCCCCAGGGGTGTGTTCTGAGCCCCCTGCTGTACTCTTTGTACACATATGACTGTGTGGCCACTACCAGCTCCACCACCATCATCAAGTTTGCTGACGACACCGTCGTGGTGGGCCTGATCTCTGATAACAACGAGACGGCCTACGTGAAGGAGATTAGGAATCTGGAGAACTGGTGCCAGAGGAACAACCTCCTTCTAAACGTCAGTAAGACAAAGGAGCTGATAGTGGACTTCAGCACTAAGCAGGAGAGGAACTACCAGACCCCCGTCATCAACGAGTGCCCAGTGGAGAGAGTGGACAGCTTCAAATACCTCGGAGTTCACATCACGCAGGACCTGTCATGGTCCTGTCACATCAACACCGTGGTGAAAAAGGCCCGACAGCGTCTCTACCACCTCAGACGCTTGAGAGACTTCCAACTGCCCTCCAAGGTGCTCAGGAACTTTTACTCGTGCACCATAGAGAGCATCCTGGCGGGAAACATCTTAACCTGGTTCGGGAACAGCACCATGCAGGACAGACGAGCTCTACAGAGGGTTGTGCGGTCAGCTGAGCGCACCATCCGCTCCGAGCTCCCTGACCTGCACTCAATCTACAGCAGGCGGTGCTGGACCAAGGCCAGGAAGATCGTGAAGGACCTCAGCCATCCCAACAACAGACTGTTCTCTCTGTTGAGGTCAGGAAAGCGATTCCGCTCCCTGAAGACCAACACAGAGAGACTGAGGAGGAGCTTCTTCCCGCAGGCGATACGGTCTCTCAATCACACCACCACACAGTACTGACCCACACATATGGTTCTTACACACACACTGGACTTTCTGGACTTTGGTTTTGCACAACACTGGTCACTATATTCTTCATTTCCGGTTAATACTTGTACAGCTGCTGTTATTGTGTATATATTTATTTATATTTAGATTTCTTCATACATTCTTATATAGTTCTATATTGTGTATTGTGTATTTTGTTGTACAGTTATTTTATTTTCAACTTTAATTTATATATTTTATCTTATTCTTCCCAGTTAAATTTACCCTTCATTCTAATTTGTGTTGTACAGTTATTTCATTTTTAACCTTAATTTATATTTTATTCCTTCCTAGTTAAATTTACCCTTTTTAATTTTTCATATTTATTTCCTATCTTATTCATAGCCTTTCCTTTTTTGTTTTCTTTAGGTCACGAGCAGTTGTCCAAGCATTTCACTACATATCGTACTGTGTATGACTGTGTACGTGACAAATAAAATTTGAATTTGAATTTGAATTTGAATTTGAAGCTGGCACTTCTGACTGACCAGTGTCATGGCAGAGTGTATGTCAACCAGATGTGGGCCAGGTCTGGCAATGATGGCACTATTTATGTTCCTGTTTTCCTATTTTAGTTAGAAGACCCAAATGCCATGTTGCAATACTATACTGCTATGGTAGCCAACATTTCAAATGCAGGTTTGACAGGTTTGTGAGTGTACACTTTATCCAAAACCTAGTGATGGTTTACTCATCTTTGCCAGTGGGTGGCTGTAGCTCAAGAGGTAGAGCAGGTCACCTACTGATCAGAAGGTTAGTGGTTCAATCCTTGGCTCCTCCAGTCTGCATGTCAAGAGTGTGAATGTAGTTAGGAAGCACTGAGTTTGGAGAAATTGTGTAAATGTGGCATGTCGTATAAAGTACTTTGGGTAATCCGGGACACTAGAAAAGCGCTATATAATAATCAGATCATTCACTGTCTGAATAGAGCTTCGTCATGTTACGTTTGCACTGTTTTGCATGTTCTGACACATGTTGTTATTACATGGCTTGATAAGGCACACATTAGGCTGACATCTGGGGCCAACTTACAACTTACACATGGCCCACATACCGCAAAGAATGACGGGCCTTTGGTGGCCCAGATCAGGTTTGCCAGAGGTAGTTCACACATGGGCCAGCAGCAGACACACTGATGGTCCTGTGCTGGCCCATGTATGGGCCCATGTATGGGCCAGATCCGGGCCATACAATTTTGCTATGTGGGAAGTTTCTGGACCTTGTTGGTGAAGTCAGTGGAGTTTTTGATGTGATGGGGTGCGTTCCCCAGAAGGGGAGCTAGGATGTTGGCGAGGTTCTTGGAAATGTTGTAGGCAGCTGAATTTATACTGCTAACTGTTTATACTGTCTGAGTGGGACTCCATCTTGGCGGATCTTCGGAGGTCCCACCCACACACCTAACACCCACTCACATCTTGCGTAATTTGATCTCAATAAGTCACATGATGGCAAGGTCTCACAGTAGTTTCGCCCGAAACCTTCTGCTGATAATGACCCACACAATTTTTTAACCCATATGATGATGCACATGATAAATAGTGGGTCAGTGAACCTCTTAAGGGACAACTCCCACTAAGGCTTAAATACCTGGGACTTTCCACCATTTGGTCTTAGAACTGAGAGGTGAAACGTCTTCAAGAAACTTAAAGAAGTCCAGTCAATTTTCTTTGCAAGCTCTTTAGATTACTGTGACCTGGATGACTTAGAGCCTACACATACATTGTTGCTTTATGTACCTGTGCATTTTCGAATGTTTGCATTCCAGGTGTTGTATGTTTTTTGTTTTTTTTACAGGTGCAGCAGCTGGCAATACATTGTGCATTTCTAGTTGATCTTCATCCTTTCATTATGTCTTCCCCAACCCCTCCTCTTTTTTTTTGCCTGTCCTGCCTTAAACATTGTCATACTGTATACCACATATAATGTAATAACTGAAATAACAGAAATAGAAATAAAGAAATAAACAGATAAACCATGAACAAGAGGAGCCTATAGAGAATTTATAGAGCTGGTCTTGGAAAAGCAAAATGTGTTTGGCACAGCAGTGCATATAATTCTGATTGATAAAACTGCCAGACAGGACAGGATTTAAAAGGAAAGGGAGAAAAAACTATGAAAGAAAGGTTGTGTCTGTTGCTGTAGGCAAATTGGTTTCACTTTGTCCTGTCTGTGTAGGTCAAACAGCAAAGTCAGCTACAGCGCAGCTCAGCAACTGCTGGGACAAACTGAATCTTTTTCTCGTGTTCAAGGACATGACAGAGCTTCTCATCAGCAGCATGAACTCTAGCATTTCTGTTGAAGGACACTCAGCCAGTCTTTTTAAATAACAGTTCACCCCCATCTGCAAACATACATTACAACACAAGGAAAACAACATTAATCATAGGGATTATATTAGCTTATCGTTTTTTCACTGTTCCTTAAATATCCAGTTATGCAAACCTCACAGGTAGGTTGACAAGTTGGAGTGGAGTAGACAAATATTTATGTTATTTGTCTTTCTATCCCTCATAGAGACTCCAGGGAAGGACGACGATGGTCAGCCGGATACATCATTCTCTGACTCGTCACTGTTTGCTCACTGGGGTCAAGAGCTCAGTCCAGACAACCGGCGAGTGGCTCTGAAGCAGTTCCAGTACTATGGATATAATGCCTACCTCAGTGATCGTCTCTCTTTAGACAGGCCAATAGCAGACCTCAGGCCTGATGGGTAAGACTGGTACAAGACTGGTTTCCTTCCCACTGTTGCCAAAGTGCTTGCTCATAGGGGGTCATATGATTGTTGGGTTTTTCTCTGTATCTATGACTTGTGTTGTGATTTGGCGCTATATAAATAAAATTGAATTGAATTGAATTGAATTACAAAAATGTTCAAACACTGCAATGAGATGCATTGAATTAGATGTAGCATGCAATAACATATTTAAAAAAATATGTATGCATGTATGTATGATACACATTTTACATGTATCAACGATGAAGGCAACTTATCACATTAATGAGTATGGGTGCAAACTAATGGGGCACACAATGTAGATCCTGGGGGCTTCTTTATTTATACAAAGGGAAACACAAAATCCAGGTGACAGGTTCTTGAGACAGGTACATTTATCCTAAAATGTAACACAATGAGTTTTTCTCACTAATTCTTTGCAACTTTTCACATGTAACAATTATGATACGTGTGATACATACACAGTTATGATGTCTATTTACCGGTCACTTTAGTAGGTACACCTTGCTAATACTGGGTTGGACCATCTTTTGCCATAAGAACTGGCTTAATTCTTTATGGCATTCCAGCACATTCCACACATTACAGTGAACTCGCTTTCATGTTCAAGAAACTAATTTGAATTCACTTTGAACACGGTTGGCTTTCCTGCTGTGAGCAGCCATCAGAAAACTGTACTGTGGTCACACTGCAGTCATAAAGAGATAGATGTGGTCAGCAACAATACTCAGGCTGTGGAGTTTAAATCATTCTCAGTTAATGCTAAGGGGCCCTAAGTGTGCCAAGAAAATATCTTCCACATTATTACACCACCAAAATCAGCCTGAAGGCAGAATGGATCTATGCCTTCATGTTTTTATGCCAAATTCTGACTCTATTGTGCAAATGTCATACCAGTCAGCCTTTTTCTGTTGTCCAGTTGTAGTGAGCTTGGGTATATTGTAGCCTCACTTTCCTGTTTTTAGCTGACAAGAGTGGCTCTCTTTCTGGTCTCTGCTGCTGTAGAACATCTGCTTCAAGGTTAGACATGTGCATTCAGAGATGCTCTTCTGCATATCTTGGTTTTAAATTAATGTTTTTTTGAGTTATTGTTGTGTTCTCTTTTTTAGCTACTGATACAGGGTTTAATTAAGCTATTTGCAAAAAAATAGACTCCAATGAGTCATCATAGCAGAACAGAATCCTAGCAGTGATAGAAATTCAGACAGGACTAGGCTTGGTGGCATCGAAGGTCAGGGTAAGAGACAGAGACGGGGAGGAGTCTGAACAGTAGAATGACAAAAGAGCAGTAAGAAAGCAGAATAGAGGCTGATTGGCAGTGATGTGGATGATTTGGTTAATTAACCAAACAAAAGATATGTTTACATGTGTGCATTATGTCTATAAATTTGTACATGCATTTATTTTAATATATTGGCCCTTGAAATGTAATAGCTTAGAGTTATTTGTGAGAGATTACTGCTCATATGTAAAACTTCCGGCACATTCAAAACAGTTCCCACATACAGGAATCCCTTTTGTGGGATAAATTTTAGGAATTCTATTTTAGCTTTCTTATTAAAACTGAATGAAAACAAGAAGTACGGGCAATGTCATCTTAAAATTTATTTAAAAACTACAAAAAAATACTTCCTAATTAAAGAAACACAAACACAAAACATAAGTGCTCACAACTTGCATATTGACCGGTTATCTGGTAATTGTAGTGCAGCTTAATGAAGAGATTAATAAAATACTAGAATTTCACTCATTAAAACTGGAGCGCAGATGTATTGGACAGGTTGTACCACAGAGTAGATACAACACCACAAACACAGAGGTCAAATTCACCCATCAGTCAAAGCGGTCAGAATAACCACACCCCTATCTTGAAGCCTTAATATTAATACTACTTAATCGCTTAATATTAATATAACTTTTGATATTAAGTGAACTAAAATGTTCCCTTTCATACTTTCATAGTTGTTATGAAAGTATGAAGGGGAAAATTAAAGGCCCATTTTCTTCAGGCAGTTATTTTTACTTTGAAGTTGGGGGTTTTGATATTGGAGTTTTTGGGGATTGATTCATATTTGGAAGCTTTGAAGGAGCTTAAATTAGCACTTTGTCTTTAGCTTCCTTTATAAGCCCTGGAGGTTGCAGCTTGGCAGTGAAAAGTAAATGGAGTCATCCTGTGGGGACCATGAACATCTGTTCTAAATTTATGGGCCACAGCAATTGACCAAACAAAAAAATAAAAATCCTGAACTGGCAAATATTGTTCTTAAAATTTTTATTTTCTATTTTCTATTTGGAAAACTGCATTTCTGTAATTCACCCACTAAACTATAAAACATCACAAAACTATGCAATGTTAAAAAATCTATAACAGAATCAAATCTTTGTTTTTTTTAACACAAATAACATTAAACATTTTTAAAATCTAATACTGATGATAAACAGATGATTAACTAAGAATTACCTGATGGTTTTTGTCTCTAATCTCACTGTAAACATCCATGTACTGGCTAAAGAAATCTACACTGGCATTGTGTTCTGATTTTTAGCTCTAATGAAAAATCACTTTGAAGTGACAAAGAATTTACAAGGTCACATGGAAAAACACTGCCTCAGTAATTGAAACCCAATGAAGAGTTTACTTTTGCCTAAAGCATGCAACACCACTCACTACCTACTAATGAGTGAATTATGTTATTGATGCAAGAAAAATGCAGTTTTAACTGGGGTTGTCAAAGGGCAATTCTTACTCTACAAATATCTGTTACAAATCGCCCATTTAAAGGTGCTGGGGCAGCTGTAATACATATTTATCCCAACAGTCAAAGGTAAAGACTACTATTCTGGAGAAAACCCCAACAATCAAGAAATTCCCCTGTGAGCAAGCACTTAAATGGACACAACACAAGAATCATTCACATCACCAAACGTGATTGTGCACCTTCTTAGCGATGACAATTTAATGAAGGCCACTCCACAGTCCAAAAAATGTGATCACACAAGTTATTCCAAACAAAAATCAGGGAAAAAATTACATCACATCATCACGTTTGGGACCAGACATATGTAGATGGCTCCATGGTGGAGAATAAATGGCGATATAGTGCAAAGGTTTACACAGCTTAAAGAACTTTTGGACATTTTCTTCTCCGAACTCAATTCAGAACATTCATTCTTACTGACACTGGCTCTGCACACTCATTGAGACAGTTCCAGGGGAGACATTAATCATGCATGTTTTGTGTCTCTGTTTCACATTTCCCAAACATTATGCCTGAGCCATGGCTTTCTGCAGATACAAAAAGAAAGGAGAGCACGATGAGCATGGACAGTTGTTGAATTTTTCTGAGTGGTGTAGAAGCAAATAAAATAACACAGTCCTAACCCAATTCTCTTCTTTTTAATTAAATTAAATGTTCATTTCTAGAGGATATTATGGGGAGGTTTTAACTAATTTTGCTACTGTTGTTATTGAGGTAGTTGTCTGTGAACACAGGAGCCATAGAACCACACAGATAAACACCTGGGTCATTTAAAAATACCTCTGTTCAGACTGAAAGCTATGTTTCCCGGACTTTTATTGGCATTTTGTGCAGCTTCCTCTTTCTGCAAATCTTGGAAACAGACATTTAGTTTCCTTTCAGGAGAAGAAGCTGGACTCATTATTCACAATGCAAATGTCAACATGTGGTGACAGAAAACAGTGTTTTGAAAGAGAAAGAGAGGAGCGGGAGATTGATGACAGACCTTACCACTTTTCTTTTCCCTCTGCCTTGCAGAGCACCAGCAGTGCACTAGCACCTGTATTTGTTAGATTAACCATAAACCAGTGACAACATTTATGCGTTGATAATCGGATATAAGGTTCTGATAGTCTGCCAAGAAGACACTTTGGCAAGAAACCTGACAATATCTCACTCTCAAGCGGGATAGTGTCAAACGTGTCTGTTAATCATTTAGACAAGCTGAAGGCCTAAACGTTGCCTCTTATTTGTTATTTGTCCTCCACAGGTGCAGAAACATTACTTATCCCTTGAACCTCCCTCAAGTGAGCATTGTGTTCATTTTTGTGAATGAAGCCTTGTCTGTCATTCTGCGGTCTATTCACTCTGCCGTCAACAGGACACCTTCCCACCTGCTCAAAGAGATAATCCTGGTGGACGACAACAGCAATAATAGTAAGTACCCACATTTTATGTAACAGAAATTGACTGTTTGTCTAGCTGTAGCTCAGCAGCCGCAAACAGGCAATAGATGCCTTTCCAGCTAGATTGAAGTAATAGGCATGGATTTGCAATTAGGGTGACACTTTGTCTACTATGCATTTCTAAGAGTTTTATGTGGTTTGATCACAAGCGCAAAAGTGAGTAAGCAGTGTGTTGATCTACCTTTCCCTAAGCTTCCATCTGATAATTGTCTTGTCACATCCAATTACTCCCAAGGTAATGGAGAACACCATCAGATAAAGATATTGTTTTGTTGGGTTACAGGTTGTGTAAAAACCGTGTGGAAGCCCATCCTGGATGCTATCAGAATAATCCTTCAGCATCTCTCTCTCCTTCTCTGCCTTTGTTGGTTTTGGGGGAGAGCTGAGCAATTCCAGCCAAAGTTGTTCAAAATTACCTTCAACAAAATATATACACTCAACAAAAATATAAACGCAACACCTTTGTTACTGCTCCCATTCCCCATGGGATGGACGTAGAGACCTAAAATTCATTCCAGATACACAATATAACCATCCCTCCCAAACAGTGGTCACAAATCAGTCCAAATGTGTGGTAGTGGGCACATCTGCCATATTGAGATAATCCATCCCACCTCACAGGTGTGCCACATCAGGATGCTGATCTGACATCATGAGTAGTGCACAGGTGTACCTCAGACTGCCCACAACAAAAGGCCACCCTGGAATGTGCAGTTTTTTGCGCTATTGGGGGTCTGGGGACCCAGAACCGGTCAGTATCTGGTGTGACCACCATTTACCTCATGCAGTGCAACACATCGTCGCATGGAGTCTATCAGATTGTCAATTGTGGCCTGTGGAATGTTGGTCCACTCCACTTCAATGGCTGTGCGAGGTTGTTGGATATTCGTGGGAACTGGTACACGCTGTCGTATGCGCCGGTCAAGCACATCCCGAACATGCTCAATGGGTGACATGTCCGGTGAGTATGCTGGCCATGCAAGAACTGGGACATTCTCAGCTGCCATCTGCCCTGAACAATGTGAACCATGATTCATCCGTGAAGCGCACACCTCTCCAACGTGCCAGACGCCATCGAATGTGAGCATTTGCCCACACAAGTCTGTTACGGCGACGAGCTGGAGTCAGGTCAAGACCCCGATGAGGACGACGAGCATGCAGTTGAGCGTCCCTGAGACGGTTTCTGACAGTTTGTGCAGAAATTGTTTGGTTGTGCAAACCAATTGTTCCAGCAGCTGTCTGGGTGGCTGGTCTCAGACGATCTTGGAGGTGAACCTGCTGGATGTGGAGGTCCTGGGCTGGTGTGGTTACACGAGGTCTGCGGTTGTGAGGCCGGTTGGATGTGCTGCCATATTCTCTGAAACGCCTGTGGAGACGGCTTATGGTTGAGAAATGAACATTCAATGCACAGGCGACAGATCTGGTTGACATTCCTGCTGTCAGCATGCCAATTGCACGCTCCCTCATTGCTTGTGGCATCTGTGGCATTTTGCTGTGAGACAAAACTGCACATTCCAGGGTGGCCTTTTGTTGTGGGCAGTCTGAGGTACACCTGTGCACTACTCATGATGTCAGATCAGCATCCTGATGTGGCACACCTGTGAGGTGGGATGGATTATCTCAATATAGCAGATGTGCCCACTACCACACATTTGGACTGATTTGTGACCACTGTTTGGGAGGGATGGTTATATTGTGTATCTGGAATGAATTTTAGGTCTCTACGTCCATCCCATGGGGAATGGGAGCAGTAACAAAGGTGTTGCGTTTATATTTTTGTTGAGTGTATATATAGTTTAAATATCGGTGTTTGCTTGCAGTCAGTATCTGTATTGCTGCTCCTCTGAGGGCCTTCAAACTCCTTTAATGTTAATTAGGAGCTGTGTACACTGGGTTTAACTGATGGATGAATAATACTAATTAGCTGCAAAGCCAGGAAATTTGCCCCAAGGCAGATAACAATCCAGCAAGGTGATGAAGTGTTTGTACATATCTTGTCTGCATTTGCAAACCTAATTCTTACATCTGCATGCATTGGATGTTGAGTAAACACTGTCAGGTCAAAAAGACATTTAATATATGCGTGTAACTACTGAGCTCTGTTCCTTCTGCTCTGCTATCACTGACATGACTGATGTGTGAGATCACTGACAGGTGACTTTAGTCTGCTTTGCAGAGCACAAGATATAGACTTGAAGTCACCTGTGAAAGTGGACCTGATAATTTACAGCAGAAGACTTTAACTACATCACAAAGGCAGAAAGCAGGCTATAAAAAGGTAATGATACTGTGCCAAGGTCATTTATAGGCTTTTCACTTTTAAATAGGCTCTGCACCTTGTAACAGGAACTGAGACAACCATTACGGGCCAATCAACAGGGGAAATTCTGGCACTGGGAGGAATATGTTTACCAGAGTCAATAATGCACAACATGGAGCATTGCCTGTAGCCTGCTGGAGCAAAACATAGATCACTGTGGTATGTCTTGATAACTTACCTCAACTCGACTGAATAAGAATTATCTCTCTCCTTCTGGCTGTTACTGGCCATAAAGTTGGATTTATCCAAATGTATCATATAAAAAAAAATGTAAAACCCAGAAGTCTCGTCCCAAATTACAACTAATATTCATTCATATTTCATCAGGTAATTGAGAGCTGGAGAGCAGTTGCCTTCAGCGCCTTCAGAGACCCAAGTCATGCGTTGACATTTTGCTGATGGCATTTCGCCCTGTTTGCTTGAGCACTCCGTCACACTGCGTATGATAGGCCTGGTGTTATCATTATCACCATGACTGTGAATCTTATCTGTGCTAAATGTCGTTAGCCTGTTGACCTGTGATGCTGCTGATAGTGCTGAAAGGGTCATCATCCAGAGCTTACCTCTGAGGCACCCACGGCCTTGCATTAGTCATCGGCCGCTGTCACAGCTCACCTCCGAGACATTAGCATGCAGGAGAACGTGTAGCCATCAAGGTAGAGAAGGGCAAATTGACCTAGCTGATTCCTCCTTAATTGGATAATGTCCCAAGCTGTGGGCCGCGAAAGACTTGTCCGTGTAAAAGTAGGGTTTTGCAAGGGTATCGCTTATTAGACAGGCTCAGAGGACTTATGATCCATTCTTTACCCTAAAATGTAATATGTTAGGGTGTAGAGTTCTATGATGAGACACTAACCTGAAAGAAAACGGACAGCAGAAAGAAAAAATCATGCTTATAGTAATGTAAAATTGTTGAAGAAGACTGTCTCTGCATCATCCATCTAGACATTCAAAGGCTAGCCTGCTGATTAGCCTCTGTAGGCAACATGCAATCTTTTGCCAAGGTTTCCTGTTCACTCATTTAAGTAAGGAGATAGAGATAATAAAAAGCTTACATTTCATTAGAAGATAGTTTTAAGATTACATTTTAACAAATATAATGTTCTGCCACACAGACTATTTATGCAAACTTTTCTCAAAAGGGATTAAAAAACGTGAAAATAATTTAAGCATGCTTAAGCATTCAGAAATTTCCTCCCTTGCCTTCATGTAAAAATAGTCATAGGCAGAGATTACTATGGCTTTTAACAGTTGTCAAAAACTGCCTGAGTTTTCTGATATATGATAGAGTCTAATATGCTTGTTGGCTAATTAATCCTTTAGTCACAAAAGTTAAATGTAAAGTTCTCAGAAACTAGTGAACTAACCATAATAGTCTCCGCTCCTTTAAAAACAGAAATAGATTCAGTTTGCTAAAGAACTTTCTGGCATGTTTTATGGCAATTTGTTACTGACCAGTAACCACTGACTTAGTGTGGAATGGTTCAGCCCCTCATGTGTGCAAAAAGGTTCCAGCATCTGTTGGAAACCACTGAGATATCCATCAAGGAGTTACTACAGGTCCAGCCAGTGAAAGCTGGAGGCTACGCAAAAGTTATGATATGATCAGAAACAAAAGATTGTATTAGTGTTCAAATTGTTGTTAATATGTACTGCCAAGAATGTGTCCAGATATTTTCCTGTTCTTTGACAATGCTTACTGAAACGTCCGTACCAGAAAAGTCTTCATCAACGTCTAGAGAATGATAAACAGGCAGTGCCAATTTGTGATAGAACTGTTAGCAATGTACTCTATGTTCACCATGTTTTGTTTTTTTAGCTTTTTTATTTATTTATTTTTTTTAAACAAACTGCCTTTGGACTTTTTGGCTTGATTGTGGAGGAAGAGCAGTTCTCAGTTGGATATTTTAAACACTGATTTTCACTACCACTGAGTTGTGCAGTGAGAAATTGCCAAGTGATGCTGTGCAAACTACTCATCAACTGCGAGACCTGTATCCATGACGATTTGCCATCTGCTGTGCAAGCAGTAACTCCTGCTTGCTGATAAATGGTGTTTAGTTTGAACATGCATGAAAGAAACATAATATTCAAGGCATAGTCAGATTGGCTCAGTTCATAGAAACATTTATGTAAGTTATGATGAAAGATAGATGAGGAAGGAAACAATGACTAAAATCCCATTCATCAAATATCCTTTGCCTGGTTGTGCACGCAATGATATATATGACACAGTCACAGCTAATTCCCTGTGCAGCTAGGAGAAAATCTGAACAAGAGGATTTTAAGCCCTGTAGCCATATGGAAAGCTTTCAAGGTTTGTTCAGGAAAAATTGTTCATTCAGGAAATCCTTTTCTATAACTGTGTTACATCTGACTGAGAATAGGCTTGAGGTGAGCTAAATGGCAGGTTCTTCTAGTTTGCCACTCACCATTAGATTTGCTATTCATCCTCTGAATGAGAAAAACCTTGACTTTTCTTTGATACTTGTAAATTATGTACTGGAATTAGTGCACGGCTGCACAGTGATGTTATAGCCTGTTTTGCTTGTTGTTCGAGTCCAACTCTATCCCAAAGCCCATTGCTTTCCAGCAGAGCCTCAGCCGGATATTGGTCCTGAAAGATTGATGAGCGTTGGCTATCAGCTATTCCTGGTGTAATGAAGTGTGTTTTATTAGGATTTGTTATGAGGAATAAGAGCATCATTCTTATTTTCAGTGCACACACACATTAGTATGTTTTAATTATTGATGGATTAAAACTTATAGATCTGTTGCAGCTGCTTTATTGGCTTTAGCCAAAGTAAATGGAATTATATAGCTAATCTCTCTACTAAATGCCTTTAAACTTGAATTAGTACAAAAATTACTCTGCTTTGAGTTTGAGAAATCTCATTAGGGGCAAATTCACATTTCAGTTGTTAGCTGATTGCAGTTAATAAGGAGGTATAGAAACCAACTGTTACTGACTCCTCTTCCTACTGTAATACTCAACATACAGGACATGTAAAATACCACAGTTTCATGTGGCATGTAGTGCATGTTCATTACTATGAGAATTAATGTGCTTTTGAATTATTTATTACCTGGCAGGAAATGGCAGCCGTCCACTGGAATAAATTAAACACACTCTGACTCTTTTCTGTTGAAGCACTCCTGTTTCCACATGTGGTCTGCTTGTAGTCCAGTTTTGGTTGCATGCAGATAAACAGTGTGAATGGAGAGCAAAAGATAGATGGCATTTCCTAAATGCAATCTCGAAACCAACAGATTGCTTTACAAGAGCTTCTTAAAATGTATCTTTATTCGTAAACAATGATTAGTGTGAGAAACAACTGTACCCATCATCCAAAAGTTGGATGTTGCCTCCAAAGCATAAGTCAACAAACTAGTGATTTATTCCAGAATACGTAAATCTTTTTGTTTTTTACTTTTGTTGCTCGATGACATTTTGTGTCTGGAAAGTGTGAGTGTGCACAAACTGAAATAAGTGGCATCTCCTGCGCTCACATTTATAGGTGGGATATCTTATCTATATTATCACTCTTCATAGAGTTTGTTGACATTATATAATTCAGACTCAAGGGTGAAGGCAGGATAGCGGACATTTTATAGAACAGCTTCACGTACCTGTGTATCCCACAGGCCAACTGGAACTATGATCAAGATGCAAGAAGGTCAACCGTAGCCAAATACATCCAGAAAGTAAGACAGGTGCTCAGAAGCCAGCTGAATGGTAGGAATAGGATCTGAGCCATCAATAAATAAGCCCTATGAGTCATCAGATACTCACCTGGAATACTAAGCTGGCCACAGGAGACATAGATGCCACTGATGTCAAGACGCAAAAACTCCTCACAATTCATTGAGGTTTTAACCCAGAGTCCAGCACTCTGAGGCTCTACGAGCACCAGAAAGAGAGAGGGTGAAGATTTATTAGCGTCATAACCTAAATCCTTGAAAAAACACAGAGCATCTATGAATACATCTGGAAGATAGTCCCCTGAGATGAGTGCCTCAGGCACTCAGACAGTCAATGATGAGGAACAGAAGGAGGAACTGTGCCATCAGATAGAGGAAGGGGCTGACAAGACATCCTACCAGTGGCTAGAAAAGGCCAGCATAAAGGACAGCACAGACACAGAGTGTATGAGGAGTCTACCACAGTCAGAAGGACCCAAGCTGCAGAATGTCCAAACTTACCCCAGAGACTATCCATCACAAAGGAAGAGGAAAAAAGATGCAGAGGAGGCAGAACCAAGTAGCTGGGATAGTGTATGGGATCATCTATGTTTATTATAGACTCGAAGTCTCCAACTCCTGATAGGAGACACCAACAAAGGTGGATGTAGTGATGGATCTGGCAATCCCAGTAGACAACATCAGAAAGAATGATTGTTAATAAATAGCAAAGGACCAGGGGCTGAAGGAACAGCTGCAGCAGATGTGGAAGGTAAAGGTCAAAGTGCTCCCAGTGGTAATAGGAGCATAAGAAGCTTTAAAGCTCAACATCAGAGGTCTCTGCCCAGAAAAGTGCAGTCCTAGGAACAGCTAAATAATCCGCCGAACCGTCAAACTCCCAAGTGTCTTGTAGAGGACCCGAGCTTGAGGAACACATGCACCACCACCCCAAGTTCAGCAAGAGGGAGATTTATTTTTTATAAAACAAGACCCCTTATTAACTTCACCTTGGGTGGCAATGTAGTATGCTAGGAATTATGTGATGTCAGCAGACTAGTGTGTCCGCATGTGTGTGTATAAGAACCTGTGCAATTCTTTGGCTTTGGCAATCATGTTGCTTTACTGTGAATATCAATGTAAAGAAAGACATAATAAAATTGTCATACTCCACATATGGAGGAGATGAAGATAATTACTGCTTTTGCAACCCTTGAAAGGATTCCAAAAGAAAACATGAGCTCTTAGCACTCATTTCTGCTCTTTCTATAGGAATTCAATGCTGTGGATTCACTGGATCATATGGTATGAGACTTGTTTACTAACAGTTGTCAAAATTAACTATTAAGTCAGAAGCCAGCAGAAAATAAGGCTGAAAAATATTTCATTTAAAGACCACATATTGGTTTGCTGAATGCATTGTTGGACTGTGGGGAGTCTTTACATTCCAAGAAAATATGCTGCCTTTATTATCTTTGTAGAGTTGATGAGGACTGGACCGTACAACTTTTGAATAACAGAAACTTTCTTTAACAGAACTTTTTGCTAGCATTATTCGTTTAGAAAATCAAACTTATTTTTTTTCTAAAGCACCTCACACTGCCTCTAATAAAGCTAGCACAGCATAATTTCACGGTAGCCACTTTTTGTCTTCTCGCAGCTGCTTCTCACTCTCTTCAAACTGAAAAGATGGTTAAAACAGTGGGAACACAGCCTCGGGTGATTTATGTAAGGAATGATAAAACACAGTACTGATAAAACTTTTATTTTTCCCCCCAGCTTTATCTGGTTGATAGTACAGTACAGAGCTATGATGTAATTTTGCCTTATCACACTGGTCTATGCTGATATTTTACAGCAGACTCAGAAGCTTGGCCTTTTTGAAAGAATTAGTTTCCGTCTCAGTCTGTTTCACTATCCTTGGCATTTTTCTAGTCGAAGCACAAGGTGAACCTGTAAATGTGCTGTTGTAATTTATTGCATTTTTGAGAAAATTACCAAAAATGTGGCTCTCTCAAAACCTTGAAGTAAAATACATATTTATTTGTCATGTAAGCAGCAATGAGTCATATTCTCCATGGCGTGATTCATCACACAGTATACAGCTCAGGTAATAATGGAGGTAAACTTTGAATCCAAACATCAAACCACAGACATTTCATCTCCTCCTTCCATGTTTTGAAAAGCATTGCAGGCTGAGTTCTCAATATTGCAATATCCCGTTATGACTGGTAAGCCCCATGGAGGTCTGCAGTGCTGGCTCAAGCTGCTGCCTGTTTGGTCCAGTGATCAAAGCAGTGAAGCAGAAGTGCTGCTGGCCTCCGACCAGTGAAATACTGCCCACTGGAGGAGGACATGATGTGTTCTTGTGGGTGGAAGTTTACTTCTAAGTAGCTCTCACTTTTCTTACCCTTTTCAAATGATATCTTCAGACACCGATATGCATTCGTTTGTTTCTTGCAGATGAGCTAAAGGAGAAACTTCATGATTTTGTGTCTGAGACTAACAGCCAACGTCCAGGATTCATAAAGATGGTGCGGCACGACAAGCAGGAGGGTTTGATCCGGTCCCGAGTGAGTGGGTGGAGGGTTGCTACCGCCCCAGTCGTTGCCCTCTTTGATGCCCACGTTGAGTTCAGTGTCGGATGGTGAGTAACTCACAAGTGCAGCATGTGAAAAGCTCAGCTTAGCAGCACAAGAGCGCCGCTTCTTGAGCCATATTGCTCTGTGAGGGTTGATTGTTTCTTTTTTTCAATCGAACCATCAAACTTCCTTTATATAAATAGCAGGTTAGCGCAGGTTCCAAAAGAGTACGAACAGATTCAGCTGAAAAAAATTAAATCATATTTAAAGCTAGATAAAATAAATTAACAAGACATACTGTAAAATAAAAATATAATGTACACATACACAATGTGCATTACAAGCAAGTGGATAAAAATTAAGTTACACTACTGTAGATTAAATAAAATTGAGAGACAAAAAATTGTAACAAAACTGCAAATTCACTTAAATCTAATTTTAGAAATGTATTGTGTATATATTACTTTAAAAGAAAGAAATTTGCTATGTCTTTATAATGAACTAAGTAAATAAAAAATACAGTACATGATATTCATACATCAAAAAGCCAAGCTGAGTAGTTTTATGTTTACGACTGAATAAACAGCACTTCGGGCTCTTCTCAGGACTCACTCACTCGCACTAAGAGTGGGCCAGAGCATAAAAAAGCTGCATCCCTGCCCAAAGATTTTTGTTCTGCACTTTGAAACAACTGACTTGTGCTAGAGAATGTGAAGAGCCTCAGTGATTCACACAATATATACATTTACATGTACGCCAAGCAAGACAATAAACTTTTGTTCTGCCGGCAACAGTAATTTGTATCTTTGTATGACAAGATCACTGAAACACATCAACTAACAGTTAAAAATACAGAGTCCGATATTAAATGTGAATTCAAAGGTGCAGGGGTTCTTTGTCACTTTTCAAACCGGCATGTAAGACCCACTCGTGTATTTAGATGAGAAGCATAAAGACCTCACTCCCTTTGGTCAAAATCACATCAAAATTAAAGAATATGATTTTTTTAAGGGGAAAAAGTGGATTTTAGGTGCCTTAATAAAAATAAAATAACAGTTATATTCAAATTTTCCACAGTATTTGAAGGGCACACACATGCATAGATGGGAATTTAGATGTATACTGATTGTATAAGTGCAGTTTATTGTAATTATTTATTATAGCAGATCCAACCTCTGTTATAGCTCATAATATAATTTTAAATTTTTCTGTGTGTGTGTGTGTGTGTGTGTGTGTGTGTGTGTGTGTGTGTGTGTGTGTGTGTGTGTGTGTGTGTGTGTGTGTGTTCCTGTTATTGTGTATTGTGTTAGTTTTTCCATGAATTGTATTTTTTGAAAAACTGTTTGGAAAAGAAAAAATGTGTAATTGTGTGTAAACAAATCTTATCTCTTCCTATTTTGATTAAAAAATATAATTTCCATAAAGCTTTGAGATGAGCAATGAACTGAATAAAATTGTTTACTGAACAAATACCCTAACCTGACAAGTGTGGTCATAGAGTCGATGGAGAAAGCACGCAACAACACATACTGACACTGAAATATCTTTCTCTCTCCATATTTACAGGGCTGAACCTATTCTGCAGAGAATTAAAGAAGACAGAACCCGGATAATCTCCCCATCCTTTGATAACATCAAATATGACACTTTTGAGATTGAAGAGTATCCGCTGTCTGCACAGGGCTTTGATTGGGAGCTGTGGTGTCGCTACCTCAACCCACCCAAGTCCTGGTGGCACAAGGGCAACAAGACTGCACCAATTCAGTAAGAGAACTACATAATTGTTTTTAGCCTAAATAAAATAAAGTGATTAAAGTATTCAAAAACACATGTAAATCCTGCTAAAAATGGATTTTATGCACTTCCCTGAACGTTTTACAAATGTTCTTGGGTCACACATCTTTTCCTGCCTTCTGTTACTATAGCAACTGTGTCACGCTAACATTATATGTGCAGAGGATAGCAACTGATAAAATTTAAAAAAGCTCATCTTCATCCCCTTAAATCCTTCAGGAGCCCAGCTCTGATTGGCTGCTTTGTGGTGGATAGGCTGTACTTTGAGGAGATTGGTCTGCTCGATGAAGGGATGGAGGTGTATGGGGGTGAAAACGTGGAGCTGGGCATCAGGGTGAGTAATGATGTTACTCCTCTAGCTATGGGCCATTGTTCATCCAGGTAATGTGTGGAAAATTAACTATGATAATGAAACTTAATGGTTGTTAGGAGCAAGGTCGCCGAGGTCTTCACTCACTGGTTCATATGTAAAATGCTAAACTCATAAGCCTTACCTTGGAAAGTGTAATTTG
Organism: Diplotaxodon limnothrissa; assembly: GCF_057381915.1. NCBI lineage: Eukaryota > Metazoa > Chordata > Actinopteri > Cichliformes > Cichlidae > Diplotaxodon > Diplotaxodon limnothrissa. The sequence continues at coordinate 21,220,332 of NC_140596.1, forward strand.
GCTTCAAGCAATGGTCTCTGTGCATTTAAAAATTGTGTGGGGGAAAGAAATATGAAGCAGCCTTTGGGGTTATGTAGAATATCCATTATACAAACTGTCAACACTGTATTTTTGCTGAATGCTACTGTTTTTAATCTCAAAACTAGAGAACTGTAAAATAAGGCTGGCACTTCAAATTACTGCTGATCAAAACATTCTTTGGAAAGTTCTTAGAAATATATAACTCACAAAACAATCTCCCTTCATGGCACACATAGTAGTAGTAGTAGTATCACACTGCCCAATAAGTACAGCAAGTGATACTGAGTGTTAAAAACAATGAAAGGTGTCCACTGCAGGCAAGGTCTTTATTTTAATTTAATTTTTTTGATCTTTCATCATTTTTTGGGCTTCTGCTTCTGGTGAACTCCACTGTCACTCCTTTTACTGTTGCAGGACACTTGTCAACTCTATCCACGTCCACAGACGTGCAATCGGGATTTTGGAGAACTGCACAGGAGTGTCCCATAAAAACCAACCATAAAAATGTATTCTGATAGACACATTTGCGGGACCATAAAAATATGTTTTTCTCCTGTTGGTAGGTGTTCAGTTGGCCATGTAACCTACTGTACATCTATCTCTGAATGCACTGACTCTAACTCATGACAGTCTAACGCAGACTGTCTCAGGACTATATGTATTACTATCCTTATAAGAGAAGGATAGAAAGCGAAACCAAGTATATTTTTGAAGAATATGTTTTGTTTTGTTTTGTTTTTAAGGAACAGGGAAATTTGGGAAAATATTAATATTGGAATATTGCTTATTTGGAAAATTAAACTGCAAAACTAACATTTTACTTCTCCCATTACAATAAAAAAAAAAAGTGAATACTGGCCTAGACTTAGCATAGCTTGGCTCGAATTAGCTGCTTTGTTTTTTATTGTTACCTTATCAAGGCACAGAGATCATTTCTCTTCCTTTTTTTACATAAATTTACAACAAGAAAAATAGTAGAAAAACAGGGAGGCCATGCATTGCAAATGGTGAGATGATTTGACTGGAACAAGTGACTCGAGCAGAGGGAATTATCCCTTTTTTCCTACTGTACCTGGAATACACTGTGACATATTCCCTCATGTAGATTTAGCTAGAACAAATGATCACTACTAATGAATTCTGAAGTCTGAATGATCACCTTCATGCCCCGGCGATCCCTCTGAAGCACATGTGAGACTCTGATAGCAACCGTGTGTGAACAGAATGCTGACATTGTTTAGAGCAGAGAGATGCACCGTGTCTGCCGTTGAGTTGCGTCCTTCTAACAGTGCTTTAATTAATTTGTACACCCTCATCAGCTTTGTCTGGGAGCTGAAAATCGCTTTTGTGTGCATTCACTTCAGCAGAAACAAAAGCAGATGGGCCAGAGCTATAAGTACCCTCTAGCTGATGATAGCACACATGTACTATACCAAGATCATTAATGCAGCTATCAGCAGGTTTATTAAAAGCAAGAAACGAGGGACAGCTCCTCCTCAACTGCACTTTCCCTGGATTTTTTTTTTTTTTGTGAGCAGAAAATGGAGACAAGTTTTTGACAGGATGCTGAATGTAGAAATAACCATTCTCACTAATGACAGAGATGCAATCATCAGTAAAGAAGGGTGATTAGTCCTGCAAGTCATTACATGCTTTTAGAATTCCCGAGTCTGATAATAGCCCCAGTGCCTGATTCATAGCTGAACACATTGATGATTTTATCACATATATTATAACCCATCGCTTTGCCTTCTTGCTTTATTATCTTAGCTTTGAGTTCAGTCTTTGTCCACCATGTTGTTTACTTCCATGGTTATAATTGACTGAAGGAACTTGCCCTTGCTGGGAGTTAAATGCAGTTTATAGTTCTGCAGCATTTTTGAAACAGAGGGTGAGACAATGAGCTTAGAGCTACAAGTCTGAAGGACCCTGGCTTGGCCCCAGATTAACAGTCCCATAGAGCCCCAACAGGGTCTGTTTGTCTGTCTGTAGCGTATTGGTCATGCCTCCAGACCACCTGCCAGCATGCAAACTGGCTGCTGACGAATCTTCAGAGACACAGTCAAGCCAGGCCAAAAACTGCAGGCTTTGGCTGGGGTTTTAAAGGGCTTGTGCTCTGTAGAGTGAGGTTTGAATGAACTGCTGCTCTATGATCACATTTGGTCACAATGCAGAAGAATAATATTTGACTATCTGGATGTGTTGTTTTCATAAATGGCATCTTATGTGTATAACTGAAGGGGGATGCATCTCATCGTGCCTATGAACAGGGGATTATACATTTCTGCCATATGTGAAAAAATCCAGCATCATGTGCTTCATATAAGGTTTTTATTTTATGCTATTTAACATAAGAGCTAGATTCTTTTGTTCTGGTACACATTAGAATAAAAAAAACTGTTTGATTAAATCCAGTACCAGTCAAATGTTGGGACACACCTGAGAACATTTCTCTTTATCTGACAAGTTTATAAACGTGATGCATAGTGCATATAAAAGAGTATTTGACTATTATACACAGTTAGCAGTCAGTGCGCTAAATCCATCGTAACTGTATTTTGTCAAATGTAAATTTAATGCAGTTTGTTATGAATATGTAAAATTCATAACATAGAATATCAGGGATGTTTAGAAGTAAGACATTTTACAGGGAAATCTCTAAATAACCCAGATCATTTTTTGGTTCAAGATGAATCTCTGGTTTAGTTTTCCTCTCTCCTGGCTGTTGATGATTTACCCCAAATAATTATTTACCAAAGTAAGCTAGGAACAAAATATACACATCTTTAGTAGAATGTACAATTGTCTGTTATGAATCAGTTATTTAAAGCAGTTTAAAGTCAATGTTTTGCAGAAGCTCCAACAAAACAAAAAGGTAATCCAGATTCAGAAGTCAAACAGAGCAGGAGAACAGATAATCTTATTTATACTAAATATCTTCATATATCTTTACCAAATCCCCAGTAAAAACTTGAATTCACATTTTGAGTGCCCACCAAAGACTGAACGGAGACCACTTTTACAAATTCACATTTTCATTACATTATATATGTATTTATAACCAGTATCATATAATGCATTGCAATTTCTAATTGCCATCTACTGCTGCCTGTAGGACGCTAATGCTAGTGCTTTATCTTTCTTTTTAAGCGGTCTTTACAGATACAAAAACTATTGACTGCAAAATAGCTACTGAGTTACACGTGATAAAAGCAGTGTTGGTCAAGTTACTTGAAAAAGTAATCAGTAACTAATTACTGACTAGTTACTACTCAGTAACTAATTACTGATTACTTCCTCAGAAAAGTAATCCTGTTACTTTACTGATTACTTATTTTCAAAAGTAATTAGTTACTTAGTTACATAGTTACTTTAAAAAAAAAGATTTACAACCTGAATAGGTAATAAAGCAATAGATCTTTAAGCCCAATCCAATTTTTTCTGCATAATCCATCATATAAAATGTAATCAAATGAAAAAGTCTCTTTTTGAAACTAGTTTTATTAGTTTTAATCTTTTAATTTTACGCATGAAGCAAACATTAAATTATATTCAACATTCTCTGACTGGAAGAAATTTGTTTAACATTTAAACCTATTTTCTGCACATTCCAGCACATAAAATAAAATAGGTTTTTGTGTTTACACTCAGTCTTTCAGATAAATGCAAGTAAAACACAGCAGAAAATAAATAAAATCGAAGACTCAGCGGTCCTGTTGCTCTATTTTCACCTATATAGCAGGAGTGGGGCAGGCGGAGTTTTGCCCTGGTGCAGGTGTGTCCAGTGTTGTCAACTTAGTGACTTTGTCGCTATATTTAGCAAGTTTTCAGACCCCCTTAGCGACTTTTTTTCTAAAAAGCGACTAGCGACAAATCTGGCGACTTTTTCTGGTGTTATTGGTCTTATTTACGATGACTTTTTGACATCAAAGCGGGTATCGCTTTTACTCTCAACAAGCAGCGGGTGCTGCCGTGGGTACCACGCCTGTTCCAAAGCACTCACGAGCGGAGGATAGTCCTCCCCCAGCTGCTATCAAGGCAGAAGACGTTTACACCTATGTGTCCAAACTGCAAATGAATCGCGCATGAGCGAAGCCGCTGGTCCCGCACTGTCTGTAACGCAATCAGTTCTTCTTTTACTGTTATGCTGTTTTGTGGATCACGAGGTTTAAAACTACTTATACACACACAGTAACTCCACCAGAGTGCCTATTTCGGGTCACTTTTGCCAGTCCAAGCCCGGATAAAGGAGCAGGGTTGGAATTGTGACATTAAAAAAAAACAATAATTGCTAAAATAAATGTCATTTATTTAGGTCGCCGGTTCGATCCCAGGGCTCTCTGTCCTGGTCGTTGTGTCCCTGGGCAAGACACTTTACCCCACTTGCCTACTGGTCTTGGCCAGAGGGGCCGATGGCGCGATATGGCAGCCTCGCTTCTGTCAGTCTGCCCCAGGGCAGCTGTGGCTACAACTGTAGCTTGCCTCCACCAGTGTATGAATGTGAGAGTGAATGAATAGTGGTATTGTAAAGCGCTTTGGGTGCCTTGAAAAGCGCTATATAAATCCAATCCATTATTATTATTATTATTATTAATTTGTAGTTCTAAATTAACTCTAAATGCATTTAAGACGTTTTTACTCACTTCATGTCTCTTCCACTATGTTATTTCTCTCTCCAACAACATAGGTTACAATTATATTAGCATGACCAATCATGCAAATTAGCCGATGACGTCATTTAGCGACTTCTAGCAACTTTTAGGACAGCCAATAGCGATTTTCCTTACTGAAGAGTTGGCAACACTGGGTGTGTTGTAGCGGTCAGTGGAAGGATCTGGGAGTTTCACATTCCCGTGGCAGTGTACTGTCGGTGCTTGCTCGGAAGTTTAGGGGGTTTTTTTGCTGTAAAAAGAAGTTTTCTTCCCAGTGAACAGAGGACGCTAATGTTTTTGTCACTTTTTACAGAATCAAACTCAAAATAACGCTTTAAACACTGCACGGTCATACTCTCTCCCGCACTCTATGTTAGCCATTGTTGATCTGCACACAGCTGTTGCCACGAATGTCGCACTCGCTTACATCATTGTCATGAGACACTCTCCCAAAAAAAATCACAGTTTTAGTAACGCAGCAACGCTACATGCTTACGGGAAAGTAACAGTAATCTAATTACCTTTTTTGCAATAGTAATCCCTTACTTTACTCGTTACTTGAAAAAAGTAATCGGATTGCAGTAACTTGTAATGCGTTACTGCCCATCTCTGGATAGAAGGGCCAATGACAGTCTCTGGAAATTCAGGAAATGTATCTGTATGTGTTGGAGATGAATCCAGTGAATTAGAATCAAAAGTCCTTCTGAATGTGATCTATCTATGTTGTCTATTGCATTAAAATGCTGAAGGATTGTCTTAGGGAGTCTGAGTCATGTCCACAATAAAACACAAAGCATCGTTAGATCCGTAACACAAATCTGACCTGTTTCTAACAGGGCTGGTTCTCTGTTTGAGCTTCAAGGAACACTGGGATGATTTGTTTTTTGAAAACTGAAGGTGGATGCATTAAAAAATATATATATATCATTTATTTTTTTGAGGTTATCCTTCAAGTCAGACTGTACGGTGGAATGCACAGCAAATTGCCACAGGACCATGAAACAAAATTATAATACAAATGATTTCCCCAAACACCTGTGAATACTGGGTATCACGCCAGTGAAGTCAGCCTAGGACAATGCATCATAAGAATACCAAAGCAGACATCATCACTCTAACAGTGCCAGGATGGTTGTGTTGAGAAATGAGAATCATTGAGGGCTATGAAAAACAATTATGCAGCAGCCTTTGTGCACAGTATTTATGGAAGTGGCAATAAAGCATCATTACTGTCATCATAATGATTTACACAGTAGATTTCAACCAAATAGTCACCAAGCAATTTAATTTGCTATAAAAAAAAGTGTAATCTGTTTGAGCTTTAAAAAAACAAAACAATGTAAAACACATAAATAGGACTTCGAATCAATCAAACAAACAAAAAAAAAATATTAAGGCCAGTTATCAAACTGAACTATTTTCTGTGATAATTTTTAAAATGATAGTTGTCATTTAATCAAACTTGCAGTTTGATCAGTTACCAAGCATCAGGATTTTTTATGTATCTGTTGAAGAAATACTTTATGTGCTGCACATGTAATAGACAACACATATAGTAAGTTTAAGTATTCCAATACAGCAAATTAGTTATTTCGATTCAGCATATACAAAATCAAACAGCAATGTCACGCAATGTATATTTAAATTTAAATATATTCTCATCACCCATATGGAAAAGAAATAAAAGACTTGCATAAGATTTGGCTTACTTCATATGGTGAATCATATAAGGCTTATATGATTTACTCATGAAAGTGGCCACTTTCTCATTACTTTCATATATTGTTTTAGTAAGTATCCAAAACATACAAGTTTCATTTATATAATTTTTCAAGGGATCTTATATCTGTTTTCATTCTTGTATGCTTCTCATACACGTTTCACACAAGACAGATGCAAACTTTATAAGATTTATATATATCTTTTCCATGTGTGCAGCCACATTATTAGGCACACCCACGGGTGGTCCTGGCATGTTTGGTGCCCTGGGAGAACTCTCCTGCAATCCCCAAAATGCGCTGTCATGATGTCGGGGCAGCATGGGTGCGAGCAACTTTTTTTGCCCATGCCATGATGCCGCCCCCACCACGATGCCGCCACGGGCAACCGCCCATGTGGCTACTGGGCACACCTGTAGATATGCTCAAGATTATCTGCTGAATAGGAGAGAAAGATTTAAGATGTGCTGTGGTTGTGGGTACCAGATGATGGTTTGACTATTTCACAAAGTACTGATCCTGACCCAGCGCTACGGTTTGCAGAGAATGGTCAGAAAAGGAAAATATCCAGGGAGTGGCAACAGTAATTCAAATAAGCACTTGTTAGAACAAAGGTATGCAGAAGAGCATCTCTGAATGAACAAAATGTTGAACGCTGAAGGACATGGGCTTCAGCTGCAGAAGATAACACATGCAACTGAAATCTGCAGCAAATGTGTGATGCTATCATGTCAATATGGAATGATTCCAGCAATAAGAATTAGGGCAGTTCTGGAGGCAAAAGAAGGTCTAACCCAGAACTAGCAGGGTGTATCTAATAATGTGTATGAATATACAAGCTTTGTGTCTTGTAAAACACATTCACATTCACAAAATGTTTCCCACGTGTCATTATTTTAGTCTTAATCTCAATATTTTGGGTATCAATTGCAGGTGAGTGAATCTGAAACAAAAGCCACATTCACATTAGCAGTACCTGTGAATAAATTACCAGCTCAATTTTGTGTTCAGTATTCACACTGCATAATGCTGTTTTGAAGTTCTCCACCATATAAAATTTTAAAAAGATTTAGCTCTCTGTAATCATACATGAACGAATAACAAAACATTGTAACATAATGACCGAGTCTGTAATTGTAAGACAGCGCTGATTGAGTTCCATGACCCCTGTTCTGCTGAAAATCTATTGAACCCCGCTGCGTAATCTCAGACCAACAGGACAATCAATGAGCAAGTCTTTTTTCTAACAGGGGTAATGGGAACAGCATCGCAGCCGTCTTGTATAAAAATGAGAAATGTTGCAGTTTCATGGATACGATGATCCTTGTTATACGGTAATGCTATATGAGCCAGAGTTAAATCCCATAAATGGCAGTGGTTTGCAGTAAGCAGCTGGACACTTGTAACAGTAAAATAGTTTTATAGTGTACTGAGACAAATGCAGAAACGCTGTTTTAAGCGGAGCCATATTAACAGAATTAACTTCAATGACTCCCAACAAATACCAGTCTGTTCACATAACTCAGACCGGCTTCTCTACTTTGGCCTGCCCATTCAAAGTCATTTCAGTAGGAGTAACATTATAAGACCATACTACTCTCACTGGGTTTTAATTTTTATACTGAAATTGTTATTAGTGTTTCACATCATTCATAAGCCATCTTTCCACTTACCAAAAAACATTGCTGGTTTCCTTTTTCCTAAGAAAAATATTAGATGTAAGTATAACCACTCTTAGCTACGTTTGCTCTAGGAGCTTCACTTTGTTCTTGGCTTTTGGCATTACAACAGCTATATCACTGTGAAGATAAATGTGGTTGATTATTATGTTAAAACCTTCACCCAGTGCACCAAAATGTCTGTGTAAAATTTTGAGTGAGAAGAAAACTACTTGGATTTAAAGAAAAAAAGACTAGAAGGATTCGGTATCGACTCTATACAGAAGAACTGTGCTCATCAGGGTTCAGACTGCAGGCTTTTATTTTGTAAAAGCACCTCTGAGTGGTGGGAATTTCCCAGTGCAAACACACCAGGAGATACTCATACAGACTGTTGAATTAAATTCTTTCTAGTGTTGTTTCTGGAGGTAAAATAAGTCTACAGCAACATTTTAAAGAAAAACACTGTTTTCTTCTGTGAGGACTTAGACAAAGAGATTTAAAGTACTGTGAAAAAGTCTTGAGTCATCCCTTATTCCTCTCAGTTTTGCTTCCAAGGACCTTTTAAGGTAATTTTTATAGAGTGGTCTTGAGCAATAGTTCGTCAAGCTTTCTGAAGGTCTTTCAGGGATTTTTCTTTTTAGACATTGGCCTTGGTTTTCCCTCATTTTCCACCCAGTCCTTCTACTTTTTTAGAGTAATGCTGTATTCGTGTTTGATTCTTTCCGTATTTTTGGTTTGTTTGGTTGGTCATGAAGCCACTAAACAATGACTATGATTTAATTAAGAATTTAAAGAAGACACTTGATTTAACAGATGAACCAGTGTAGTGTCTACCTATATAATTTTTAATCGCATCCTTAGGCACTTGTTACCATCAGCCTGTTGCAAAATATCCTAATATTTTCCCATTTCTTTAGGTTGCCAATGCCAAATAAAGCAGTCTGACAGGAATAAAATAGTATTTTTGCACCAGCAACATGATTGCTCTAAACTGAAAACTTGGTATATCTCAGAATTGTGTGGCGTATGTCCTTAAAGACCAAAGAACATGTTTCCTAAAAATAAAACCTGCAGCAGTTGAATAGTATCTGAAGGTTCTGAACCTAAGAACTAGAAAAAAATCCAGCAAGAAAACAGACAAGACCCGACTAATACATCTGACCCTTTGGTTGATCTACTGCTCATCAGAAATGTTCTCAGTGGTGGCTCTCAATAAGCCATTCTTAAGTAAAGGAAACATCCGTCCATCCATCCATTTTCTGCCGCTTATCCGGGGCCGGGTCGTGGGGGCAGCAGCCCAAGCAGAGAAGCCCAGACCTCCCTCTCCCCAGCCACCTCCTCCACCTTGTCCGTGGGAAAATCAAGGCGTTCCAAGGCCAACCGAGAGATATAATCTCTTCAGCGTGTCCCGGGTCTGCCCCGGGGCCTCTTCCCTCTGGGACATGCCTGGAAAATCTCACCCAGGAGGCATCCTTGTCAGATGCCCGAGCCACCTCAACTGACTCCTTTCGATGTGGAGGAGCAGCTGCTCTACTCTGAGCCCCTCCCGAATGGCCAAACTTCTCACCCTATCTCTAAGGGAGAGGCCAGCCACCCTTCGGAGGAGGCCCATTTTCGCAGCTTGTATTAGCGATCTCATTCTTTCGATCACTACCTACAGCTCGTGACCATAGGTGACGGTAGGGGCGTAGATCGACCGGTAAATCGAGAGCTTCACTTTTACACTCAGCTATCTCTTCACCACAACAGACAGCATCCGCATCACTGTGGCCACAGCACCAATCCGTCTGTTAATCTCCCTTCTGTAACATAAAACAGGATTTTTCATTAATAATTCAAGGCTAAGAATCTTCACATGCTGCCTGTATGAATTACTTCATCCCTGTCTCCTAAGAAGTTGCATTTATATGCATTTATTCCTTATTAGCTTTTTGAGGGGTTTTTTTCAAGAGTAACATTCAGACCTGAGTTAGGGTCAAAAAAAGAAAAAAAATCCTGAGTAGACAACATGATGGATGCACATTTAAAGTTGGCATGTTTGTAGTCTGCAAATGAAAAAATAAAAAATGTAGGTTTACCTTTAAAATATCACTATTTCTCTTAGGTAGACTTGTGCAAAGTTTTTCCAATGTGCTTGGCAATAAGTTGTTTTGAGCATCTTGGGGATCTTGCCACAGTTCTCCAGTGGATTTAGACTGTCTCCATGTCTTTGGTCTCTTAGTGTAATCCCAGAAGGACCCGTACCGTCTGCTGCAGGACAGTTCTTTATATTTCCCACTGTGCTTAAAACATCTATAGAGCAGTGTAGATAATATTATTTTTCTAGCCATTGTCAAGTCAATAACATGTTTAATAAGTCGATCAGATGTCCTTAAAAATGTCAGAAAACATTTTAGAAATATTACAGTATAACAATGAAAGTAAGATTTGCTTGTTTGGCATAATAAAAACTAAAATATTTAGGTTCTACGCTTTCTAGAATATATCAAACAGTGCTCTTATGAAGTGCAGGATTCTAGGTCTCTATAAGACACTAAAAATTTAATAAAAAGTCTATTTCTCCAGCTTTAGCTAACTGACAATATTCAGGCATGGGATTCATGCAGGCATGAGTGCATGTGTATTTTGTATATTAGCCATTCTGTACTAAATATGCAAATCTCAAAGAACACTTGCTGAAGCACTAGTTCTCATAGTTTAACAATATTTTGCACGCAGTGTGCGACAGGGACTGATAGCACTGAGAATAAATCATGTGAAAGTGAAGAGTTCTCCCCACACGCTGTATGAGTGGGTTTTAAAACTTATGTTGTATTTGACTGACTGTTTATCTCTGAGCTTTAATTAATGACCACAGTGAGCAAGAGGGACCTTCACACCCTCTTCTCACTACACTAATCAAGGCTGGAAGATCCCCTAATAATTTTCTCTTCAGTGTCACCATTTATTAGGTAGAATATAGAATTTAGTTGCTCGTTTTATCGCCTACACTCTGACGGCATTAGCATATCCACGTCCATTAGTAAGTTTGCTGTAGGAGATATTCCGGGAATGGAAAAAGGTGCTGATTAATTTTACAGTTATTCAAAGGATAGCTTAATGCGACACCACCTTGTGAGGTTTTGCAGTTCTCACGACTGAGAACAGGCAGTGAAATCATTGAAGATGTACTTGTTTTGGCTACATTCTGCCTTTCTCACATAAATTAAACACCTGTTAGACTGTACAGAGTTTAAAACTCCTGAGAAACATTTATATGCATCACTACAGCTGAATGTGGATTTTGACTTTTTAATTCAACGAGCAGTGAAACTTCAGTCTAAGGTAAAATGATGGAGATGCTTCTCTTCTGAGTGATCCAAGTTAAACTCCACTGAAATTTTGGGTCAAGCCCAAATTAAAGTCTAATTTGCTTCAGATATGAGTTTTACATAATATTTAACATTTAAGCAAACCATTATTATGATTGTTTTTGAGTTTTATGCCTGTGACCTTTATTCAAATTCAAAACCAACATGAGAAACACATTAACATAATGAAGTGAGTGTCTGAACCTGGCTTAAATTAACATAATCTTTTTTTATTGTGCCATACACAAACACATAATAAGACTGATTTGGTCAATTAGAAATACTTTGCCTGGTGTGTTTAGGATTGTCTGCAAATGGTTCAGCATTTCTGCGGTAAGGACGGGGAAATGTGTTTTGCCTTTCAAACAACAAAGAGTGCAAGCTGATACACGCTCAGTGGAAACTCTACACCAATTGTCTGCACTGCTTTAACTCTGCGCTCTGGGCAAGAAAAGAGGAAGTCAAGCTTTACCTTTAAAGTAAGTCTGCGCTTTGATGTGAAGGGTTTTATTATCACAAAATACTGAGGAAATGTGAAATGAATGCAGTGGGAAATATTAGGGAGTTTATTTAAAAGCCAGTTAAGGTTTCTGGAGGGACAGGAGAGGTTGTGCAGGGAGATGAAAGCGGATACCTTCAGATACGCAGACAAGCATGAAGTGAAAAAAATAGAATTCCTAAAGTAGCATATATAAAATCACAGGACTTTATGGTGCTTCAGAAGCATCATTTCAGTCATAAGCAAGCTGTCACATCAAGGTGTTCGTGTCAGAATTACATCAGCTGTGTCCTTGTATAGGACAATTCACTCATTTGCATAAGCAAGAGTCCAATGTACACACAATTTTCCATTCACTTGCCGTTTTCTTTTAAGTGCAAATGGCTAAAATTAGCTCTAGAACTTTCCCTGCGGTATCCTGCTGAAAATCTATTCACAGATAGATATATATCATAGTTTTACATCTATTGGCATTTAAATGCATGCCAGCTTTTATTAAAGGGCATGGTATTTAATACAAAAATGCACCCTATTTCATTTGCACACCTCCAGGATGCAGCTATAGCAAGACTGATACATGAACTTGTGAACTCCAAGTCTTCCCAGCTAGAAACAAGGTATTCATAGATTGATTGATTTATAGTGTGTGTGTGATTTAAGAGCAGATTTCAGATTTATTTATTTTTTAATTATGCATAACATTAACGTAAAATGTGTTTATCTTTCAGTTAAACATGGAGTAACAAAGACTAACTATTCTGATATCCTGAGTATACTTGGAAGCAGAGAAATACTTCATGCCAAAAAAGTGCTTTGAGGTGTTTCATGTGCATCTTCATCTTTTTGCCTGTGAAAATGCTGAAATCAGTTGTTACGAACACAACTTCAAGTAGCTGCTGTTCTCAGTGAAGAAGAAAAACACAAACATTTTACATGTTGCCTTTTAAGCCTGCAGGAAGTGAATATTTGACACTCTAAAGCTGCAAACTATGTACAAACCAGAAGTTAACAAAAGTTCATGAAATGATTAAGTAGATAAGCCTGCATATATGTAATCTGATTAGGACTTTGGCTGCACCATAAAGCTTTTTGCCGGTATGCTTCATATCCTCAAAGATTTTTGCAAAGTAACCTTGTGGCTACTCTCATCAAAATCCACTTTAAACCACTGCACAATCTGTTTGGTAAGTGGCACCACTACACAGAAAAATGAATGAAGCACTTCCACTCACATTACATTTACATTAAAGGTATTTAGCTCTTGCTCTTATCCAAAGCAAATTATGATGAGGGCAGCAGTAAAATTAGCTTAGGCTCAGACTGATGGTGCCCTGGTAATAGATCTAAGCAAACACAGCTGTAATGTGAGACAGGCTCTCTGGCTGAAAAGTTCTACAAAAAGAAATTAAGAGGAAGAGCACTTAGATGGTGAGGAAGAGGATATTTAAACATGAGTATATTTGCAAGAGGATCTGGAAGGAAGGGGTTTGAGCGGGTGACGTGAGTTATTTCTTGAGGAGGTTTTAAGCTTACAAGAAAAGGCAGAGGTTGTGCAGCTCTGCCTGAGATCGTTCTATCATCAGGAGTCAGGGAGACTTGGAAGAGTGAGGACCTGACTCTTAATAACACAAAGTAGGCTCATGGACTGTAAATGGTGAAGCAGTGATTTATTTGTATCACCGTGTGGGTGAACAGTCCCGCCACCCGTAATGACAAGGCCCAATTAAGTGTCGCAATTAGGTTTATAAAACTCCTGTTTGACAGCATGGAGACTGAGAGCAGTTTCTCATCCAACATTGTGCCAACTCCTCGGAGTAAAGTGTGGTGTAAGTGTTTGCTGCAGTAGCTGCATAGCTGTGCTTTTTGCTTTGGCGACACACTGGAAAACAGAGTGTATGAATGAACATGCAAATTAGGTGGTGGGTTTGATCATTCAAGGGGAAGGGTAACCGTGTAAGGCTTTGTATTTTGAAAAGAATAACAATATAGGCATCCATAATAATGGTAGGCTCAGACTTCTGTCCTGACAGTAATGGCCTGTTTCTTGAAATGAATTTAGAAACAGGCTGCTGGAAATTAGTGGTTAACTGCACGGCTTTAACAAAAGCAAAAATTATTTATTTATTTTTTTTCATTGTCAGAAAAGAAAGTTGACACTAAACAATGGAGAAAGCTGCTGCATAGAAGCCCTAACTGATTATGTTTTATATAAAGTCCTAGCAGAGTTGTTTAAGCTGTAAAATTGGTGCAATATTGAAACTGCCACCAAAGTAATATGTTATCCAGTGATATCTTAACTTTTACCAGCCGACCAGTCCACAATTTGAGCTCAGGCCAAAGTAACTAACAACTGTTTGTTGAATTTCAATTAATTGTATTAAAGATATCTCCACAGATATCACTGAGCTCCATATCATGACATTCAAACATTCATAACAATAATGGTAAACACTTCAGTTTGTTGTTTATTTGTAAACAAATATATCCAAAAACAAATATTAGTATAGTCAGACTCTGCTGACCTTTGGGTTACAGCCTAATTTGGAAACGTTAACATGCTGGCCTGCTAAGATTGTTAATGATTTTCAGCATTTTTATCATCGTTGGCATTTGCTTGGTCACAGATGCAAACTGTGCGTTTACTGCCTTTTGTTGTTGTAGATAGATAAACTCTACAAATATATCACTTTTGTAAGTCGTTGCTATCCAATATAATATTTAACGCTAGTTTATTAATTCTATAACTTGGTTATTTTAGCTGTTATTAAGTATATCTGACACATTAGAGCTTTCAGGGACCTAAAATCCACCTATTTGCTCAGCTCAAGACATAATAAACACACAAATTAAAACAGCAAAATACAAAGGATTTAAAATTCTGGTCAGTTTCTTTTTTTGTTTGTTTGTTTGTTTGTTTTTGTATTAGTGTGCTAATCTGTTTGCATATGTGCACTTGACTGAATTTTAAGCTTTGAAAGAAAAAGTTATGCCACTGATCTGCTTTTGGAAACTGCATGAATGAGAATATTAGTCTTTAATCTGGTGTTTTAGTTTTCTTCTGGGACACAGAAGAATTGAGCAACAGCTGCTACAACTGAGCAGTTTCTTTTCAGGCGTTAACAACCACATGAACCAGTGACTTGGTATTACTTGTGGAAATCTGCTAAACCTGATCTGCACCTTAAAATACACAATAAATAAACTAAGGTGATCCTCAGGGGGTTTTGTGGCCTGAACTTTTAAATAGGTGTGTGATCAGCTGCTTTCCAGCTGCTTTCACCAAGGAACCATTAAATTCATTATCATGTACATAATCGTCACCTCATTACCAACCATGAATTTGAATTCCTTGTTTTGAATTTGATTTCTTTTTTAAGAGAAAATAAAGAACAACACTGACAAGTAAATGCATGACCAGATTTGCTTGACGATTTAACTCATCTGCAGAAATTGTGTCAATTTTACCCCAATTGTATCCAGAGTGTATGCCACAGCTTATGTTTGTTCTCTGTGCTGGATGATGCTTATTTGCAGCAAATGCTTTTTGTGTTTTCTTCGGGTTGATGAAAATGATGAAAATAACAGGAAGGATGTCAGCTGTGCTATTTGGTCCTCACATAAGAGCACAGTGTGATCATTTAAAGCTTATTCACACTGAAGCATTGGGTGTTCTGAGATAATGCTGAGTTCAACACATTTAAGTGATTTCTTAGCATCCTCCACAGGCTCTGTTAATGACATCTCCTGTGACAAACCCACACAAATGTGAGCATGTACGCAGAAGAACACATCTTCATTGCTTTGTTGAAGTCTTTGGATGATTTGAGAGGCCATTCACATTCTTCAGATAGCAATCAGCAGAACTGTACAGCCCAATTTATTTTCTAATTCATATCCTTCCAAGATTGAAGTCTCATTTCATTCCACTCAAAGTTTCTTTTTTCTTACTCTGAAATTCATAATCTTTTTGATGTACTAATGCACTAATTAAATAAAAATTGAAATTGTTCATATTTCTGATTGGGTTGTTGAAGAATATGGGGAAATTGTAAATGTTAATATAAATCAAGTGTGTTTTATAATAACCGCAGTCACCAAACCAACCATTTTACGTGTCATTTCATGTCGATTAAAAAGTTTTTCCCAAAACAGAAATCCATTAAGAAGTGTTTGTCATTATACAAATGTATTGTATTTAGCAAAACTTCCCTTCAGTCAGCATTCTGAGTTCATTAACGGTCTCCATTTTCTTGGATGGGATTATTACAGTTGGGAAAAGTTTTTAGAAAGTCCTGCAACAGGGCATTGAGTCTCCCAGAGGTCTTCATTATATGAGGACTTAGTGCCACTAGCTTTTAGAGTCAAAGAGTCAAGCTTTTCCTCCTGGGCACTAGGACTATCCACATTCTCCACCACGGGCACTCCCTCTTCACAGTCAAGGATACAGTAGGCAGCAGAAATAATGAAGGCCCTGTGCTTGTTAGCCACTACGTGCTTTATGCAGTCTCGATGTCATCATGGCCCGCTGCACTGACTGTGAAGTTTCCAAAACTGTTCTTGCACTTGAGTAACAGTCTGACTTTTCAGGTATGATGTAAACATCAGAAGAGAGCTAAGAAGGAAATTCCCTTTTCTTTGTAAAACAGAGTCAGCAATGTGCTCAAAATGTTCCTCAGAGATTCTTGACATGATAGCATCAAACAGTTGCTGGATGGGTGGAACAATGCTCAGTTGGTACCGAGGGGCTCAAAGTGTACCAAGAAAGCATCCACCACGCCGTGAAACCACCAGCAGTCATAACTACTGATACAAAGCAGGATGGATCCATAATTTCTTGTTGCTCAGAACAAATTCTGACTCTGCCATCATCATGTCGCATCAGAAATTGAGATTCATCACCCGAAACAACGTTAATAGTCTGTATGAAATGGCCTGTATGGCCTGTGTTTTTGTATAGTGCTTTACTAGTCCCTAAGGACCCCAAAGCGCTTTACACAACATTCAGTCATCCACCCATTCACACACACATTCACACACTGGTGATGGTAAGCTACATTGTAGCCACAGCTGCCCTGGGGCGCACTGACAGAGGCGAGGCTGCCCAACACTGGCGCCACCGGGCCCTCTGACCACCACCAGTAGGCAAAGGGTGAAGTGTCTTGCCCTAGGGCATTGAGTCTCCCAGAGGTCTTCATTATATGAGGACACAACGACCGAGACTGTCGGAGCCGGGGCTCAAACCGGCAACCTTCCGATTACAAGACGAACTGCCAACTCTTGAGCCACGATCGCCCCTGGTGAACTGGTGTGGTCTTCTGCAGCAGACATGATTTTCTGCCTAATGAGTTTTTGTTAGAGTTATTGTTGGCTTCCTACCAGCTTAAAGCAGTGTGGCCATTCTCCTCGAATCTCTGGCATCAGCAAGGCATCTGCACTCAGAGAACTGCTGCTTTCTGTAATTTTCTCTATGAACCCTAGAGATGGTCGTGTGTGAGAAATTTTAATGGATCAACAGTTTCTGAAATACTCAGTCCAGCGTATCTGGCTCCAACAACGATGCCATGTTCAAAGTTCCTCAAATTAACTTTCTTCCCCATTCTGATGCCCACTTTGAACTTCAGCAGATTGTGTCGACCATGTCTACATGCCTAAATACATTAAGCTGCTGGGTTGTCATTGGCTGATTATACTGGCATTTTTAATGAGATAAGGTGGCCTGTGAGTGTAAAAAAAACAACAGAAAATGGGTCACAGGTCTTTGCAGAAAAAAAAGTTTCCCGTATATTGCCAGTTCTGGCAGCACAGTACAGCTTATTGAAACTCGTCCCTTTCTAAAGTATCCTTTAGACACTTTCAGTGCTCCATAGAGGGCCTGCTTGCTAGCATGAGCATCAGGTACAAGGCCCTAGAGTGTGTAACAGCAACATCTGTGCAGCCTGTGGTGCAGCTGTGTTTTCTTAAAGTCTTCTGGGGTATCTGTCTGTTTTGTGACTTAATTGAATATTTCAAGATAAACTTTTAAACAGCACAACAATAGCTTGGGTTGTTATTGTGAAAAAACTAACAGAACTTTCTTTTCTTTGTATTTGGAATACTTAAATCCAGGTGTGGCAGTGTGGAGGCAGCATCGAAGTCCTGCCTTGTGCTCGCATCGCCCACATAGAGCGTGCTCATAAACCCTACACTGAGGACCTGACATCGCACGTACGTCGAAACGCCCTCAGAGTTGCAGAAGTTTGGATGGATGAGTTTAAAAGCCACGTCTACATGGCCTGGAATATTCCACTGGAGGTCAGTGACCATGTTAATGACAACAAGCACAAGTCACACATGGATTTGAGGGTGGGGAATGTCAGCTTACACCTTGTCAGTAGTGCAATGTGCAATGAAAAAAGTTAATCCCTTGGAAATTGTTGTGATTTTTTTTACACGATTGGACTGCTGATACTTTAGATGTGTGCAGACAAGGAAAATAAACAGCTCTTCTTTAGTGGCATTCATTCACTATTCAGAAAGAGTCTTCAAAGAATGATGGTTCCTTTCCAAAACCCTAAAAATAACATCAAAACAAGAACTTCATAATTTCTCACAGCATGATTGACTGTTTTCCTTTTGTGACATAATCCAAAGGGAGTATTTATAAAGTCAGATGTGCAAACCCACAAATAAGCGATCATATCAGAGAAAAGCACCATAAATTTCAGGATGATCAGGCTGAGTCCAGTCTTCAGCTACCTAATCTAAATGTTGAGGGTTGAGTGTCATCTGTTATCAGCTGCTCTCCTCCCATCACAGATGCTTAGTTGAACGAGGCCCCTGACACCTCCTGAAGGCTCAAATGAAATGATTTTCTTGTGACTTACAGACTGGCCTGAATTAAATACGTGCCACTGAATAAATAAATGCTTAATATGATTCAAGAAAATGGTTTAAATGAGGACATTAGCATTTAGAAAATCCATTGTAAAGGCTGACAATAATAATTTAAAAGATTAATTAAAGAAAGTAACTGGATTATAGTGTGACTTGGGAGTGAAATAATGAATAATACAGAAAGAACAAAATAAAATGCAAAGACAGGCGCTGTACGTCATTTATTCAATATGTTGGAGCAGAAATGCCGCTGATTTACTCTTTTCAGTCTTTTCATTTGAGGCATTTGAGGCTATACTCACATATACTTACGTAATATTTTCAGCGTGTTTTCACAGTTGTATTAGTGTCAAATTTCAAGGATTTCATAAAAAAAAAAGATTTTTATTTGATCTTGGATTTGGTCAATCAAAATAAATATGCACGCTGTGTCATCTTATGTTAAATGTAGCATCCCTCAAAGGCAAAGTCAAATGTTTGTTCACTGAATCTTTTTTCTTGTCCTGAATAATCTGTTTGAATATGTAAATCCATGTTATGAATAGATGAACATCTGCAGGCAATTCATTCAGGCAATAATGAGGCGTTTAACAGAGCCTGTACTCAAGAAGCATGAAATTTTGCCCCAGCTTTAGCCCCATGAATTAACCACACAGTGAAATCATCAGTGTTAATTTACCTCTGAGAGCCTCAAAATGAGCATAGTGCTCATCCGAAGTTTGCATCCATCTGAGTTCACTTTTGGGGGAATTATGTTAAAATGCTCTTCATAGACTACAGCTCTGCATTTAACACCATAATTCCCTCCACACTCACCACCAAGCTGGAGCATCTGGGACTCAGCTCATCTATGTGTCAGTGGATCTCCAACTTCCTAACTGGCAGACCACAGGCAGTAAGGATGGGCGGACATGTCTCAGCCTCCACCACTCTCAGCACTGGAGCCCCCCAGGGGTGTGTTCTGAGCCCCCTGCTGTACTCTTTGTACACATATGACTGTGTGGCCACTACCAGCTCCACCACCATCATCAAGTTTGCTGACGACACCGTCGTGGTGGGCCTGATCTCTGATAACAACGAGACGGCCTACCTGAAGGAGATTAGGAATCTGGAGAACTGGTGCCAGAGGAACAACCTCCTTCTAAACGTCAGTAAGACAAAGGAGCTGATAGTGGACTTCAGCACTAAGCAGGAGAGGAACTACCAGACCCCCGTCATCAACGAGTGCCCAGTGGAGAGAGTGGACAGCTTCAAATACCTCGGAGTTCACATCACGCAGGACCTGTCATGGTCCTGTCACATCAACACCGTGGTGAAAAAGGCCCGACAGCGTCTCTACCACCTCAGACGCTTGAGAGACTTCCAACTGCCCTCCAAGGTGCTCAGGAACTTTTACTCGTGCACCATAGAGAGCATCCTGGCGGGAAACATCTTAACCTGGTTCGGGAACAGCACCATGCAGGACAGACGAGCTCTACAGAGGGTTGTGCGGTCAGCTGAGCGCACCATCCGCTCCGAGCTCCCTGACCTGCACTCAATCTACAGCAGGCGGTGCTGGACCAAGGCCAGGAAGATCGTGAAGGACCTCAGCCATCCCAACAACAGACTGTTCTCTCTGTTGAGGTCAGGAAAGCGATTCCGCTCCCTGAAGACCAACACAGAGAGACTGAGGAGGAGCTTCTTCCCGCAGGCGATACGGTCTCTCAATCACACCACCACACAGTACTGACCCACACATACAGTTCTTACACACACACTGGACTTTCTGGACTTTGGTTTTGCACAACACTGGTCACTATATTCTTCATTTCCGGTTAATACTTGTACAGCTGCTGTTATTGTGTATATATTTATTTATATTTAGATTTCTTCATACATTCTTATATAGTTCTACATTGTGTATTGTGTATTTTGTTGTACAGTTATTTTATTTTCAACTTTAATTTATATATTTATCTTTATCTTATTCTTCCCAGTTAAATTTACCCTTCATTCTAATTTGTGTTGTACAGTTATTTCATTTTTAACCTTAATTTATATTTTATTCCTTTCTAGTTAAATTTACCCTTTTTAATTTTTCATATTTATTTCCTATCTTATTCATAGCCTTTTCCTTTTTTGTTTTCTTTAGGTCACGAGCAGTTGTCCAAGCATTTCACTACATATCGTACTGTGTATGACTGTGTACGTGACAAATAAAATTTGAATTTGAATTTGATTTGATTTGAATTTGAATTTTGTGGATGTTTTTGAACCACGGAGAGCCACATCAGCAATATTTGCATCCTCTTCATCTTAATTGAGAGAGGCGTTGGTGGTGCTAGAGGCAATGCATAGGACAACATGCAGCAGATGGTAACTGTGAGTGGTGGAAGAAGTTTCCAAACCCTGGACTTAAGTAAACTAGAGGTGACACATAAAAAAAACAACTCAATCTTAAATCCAAGAAATTCACTTAAACAACTGAAATGAAAGCTGTACTTTTAAATATACACTTAATCTAATGTTATTTTTCACCACTAGTAATATAAGGCAAGATGGATTTTAAGTCAAAACAGAAAAAACATTAAAACTTTATAGGGGCTGTTCAAATGCACAACAAACGGCTGCACAATGCACCTCAATGACACATTATTTGAGTCATCTTTTTACAATCTACAGGTAATCAATTCTGTACTCTGCGTGAGCATCTCTGAGTTGTCCTGTGTGTTGCTGTTTCCTTAATGCAGGACTCAGGGATTGATATTGGCGATGTGTCTGAGAGGAAGGCTCTGAGGAAGAGGCTGCAGTGTAAAACTTTCCGCTGGTACCTGGTCAACATCTACCCAGATATGAGGATGTACAGTGAAACCATCGCATACGGAGTAGTAAGCTGCCAACTCTCTCTTCATCCTAAATTCAGTTCGGTGTCTGCAAATGCCAACGCAGGGCTAAACCGTGCCTGAGCAAATCATTTTAATCACTTGTGCTGGGATATGGATGGCTGCAGTCAGGAACACAAACAGTTCATATAGACCAGGTTGCTTCAGCAACTCTGACACTTGCCTACACTACACAGCTGAAGTATTTATTATTTTTTTGATTCTTATGATTTTTCATATAAACTGCAGTAAGGTTAATTAAAAGATACCTGTAGCATAGTCTTCTAGAGAGCGTTGCGGCACAGTTTTCAGTCAGAAATGCCAGAAAACATAACACCCAATTGGCATGCTGGCAATGCTTCTATTTGCCCATTCCTAGGTGTTCTCAAACAGCTGCATTTCCACGGTCCTCCCACGCCACATCACTACGATCCACCCTAATCCACAGTGACACACAGGCCACACTATTATCACACTCATTTTTATCTTTTTTTCCCCCCCACATTAACTGACAGTAGATAGTGGATGGATACAGACAAGGGAATAGATGAGTCTCATTACATTAATTTCCCAGAATTAGTTGACCTAATTACCCCGTATTTGTGCCATGCATTCACGGGTTACTCAGTTGTGGTGTCATGTGGGTTCATTACGTGCAACAGATTGTCAACCTTGTCTAATGAAAACAACAAAATACAAAGGCAAGGCGGCAGTGTCAAACTAATTTTTCAGTATTATTTATGCTAAAGATAGGTGTTTATCTCTGTGTGTGTGTGTGTGTGTGTGTGTGTGTGTGTGTGTGTGTGTGTGTGTGTGTGTGTGTGTACACGCAAGAGAAAGACAATGCGAGAAATTGCCTATTTGGATTTTGTGGATGTATACAATCAAATGTGATTTAGGTTGATTAGTTAACCCAGCCCAGCAGATTTAATTTGATTTGATTTGAGTCTCCCCAAGGTATACACTCTTCCACATGCATAACAAATACACTACTGAGAGATAAAGAAAGCTGATATTTCATGTGACATTGCCATGCCATATGCCATGCACTAACATAAGAAATTACACTTTACAGCTAGCTTATGAATTATAGCTAATGATGTGTATTTGGATCTTTACCTATAAAGTTGCCAAGGAACTGCCAGTGCCTCTACTTTTACTTCTAGTAATGCAGCTAACTGAGTAGCCCCATTCATCATGCATAATTACCAGCCACATCCATTAAAAGTAACTCTCTCCTTAATGATCTGTGCACTTCTAAGTTTTTACTTTACTGGCCACAAAAATAGGCCCCATGGATCTGTTATTTTTATAGACTAGTATAGACCGTAAGTACACAAGATATTGCCTTTATTGTAATATGAACAATCTAAAAGATGATGGCCACAGTTTAGCCTTCATCACCAAATTGATTATTTATTCAAGCAATTGGAGGGGGGCAAAGTATACAGTTCAGTCAGATGACAGAACACATCATAAAATCCAGTTTGTATAACCTATTCCTACCCAAAGGTCTTTCTGAGCTTCCTACTCGAAAATGACATGGCCAAAATGAATGGAGTATTTCTCTGCAATTACAAACTCTCTGTAAACAATCTTGGTATCAAAATAAAGCTAATACACCTTTAAAAAGAGCCCATGAGGTTGCCATCCCCCTGGTGGAATGAGCTCTCACTCCCTGGGGCAAAGCAAGGCCCTTAGTGCTGTACGCCAGTGAGATAGCTTCTATAATCCAGTGCACGCACTGGACAAAGACAATGCATCCTCCTCTGCTCTTCAGCTGCAAAAGAAGGGGAGCAACTCAAGCTCCATTGAGTTATAAGATGCAGGCATGATCTTGGGAAAATATGCAGCATTCGGACGCAATATGACCTTGCAGCCGACAGCAGAGAACTGTGTGTGGAAGGGATGCACAGGGAGAGCATGAAGGTCACCCATTCGCTTTGCCGAAGCCAAAGCGAGAAACAATGCAGTCTTATATGAGATAAATTATATATCCACAAACCCAATGGTTTCAAAAGGGGAGCCACAAAGGGGCTCCAGCACCAAAGACAAGTCACGCGAATCCCATTTAAAAAAACATATGGCGAGGGGATGTGCACCTGGTGCCACCCTGTAAAAAAAAAATAATATGACAAGCAGATAGCTGCTAAATAAACCTTAATTGTAGAAAATGAAAGGCCCTTATCCAGCAGCTCCTGCAGGAATGTCAAAACATCCACAATAGAGCACTAGAATGGGAGAGTGTGGCGGTCCTGGCACCATTGCTTGAAGCCTCTATTGGATGAGACCCTAACGCTCTGAATTGTCGCCACCACACTAGGTGGCAGGCCCCTATTAACCAAGTTTGACCTTTCAGCAGGTAAGCATATAGGCGCCACAGATCTGGACTCGGATGAACCACTTCTCCTCCTGTCTGGAAGAGGAGATCCCTGCGGAGAAGAAGCTGCCAAGGACTTGCTGCTAGCAGACTGATTATCTCTGCACACCACGACCTTGTGGGCCACCAAGGGGCCACTAGAATCAGAGAGACTGCCAACGCACTCTCTCTAGAACCAGAGGGGAAATGCATACAGGAGCATATCTGGCCATTGGTGCGCCAGCCCGTCCATGCCCAAGGGTGCATCGTGGTCGATTTTGGACAAGAACAGTGGGCAGTGAGCGATGAAACAAGGCCACTCTGTGCTGCAACAAACGTGCATGTCTGGAAAGCCAGCATATTTCCAGGAATGAAATCTGCTGACTTGGGATTGGCGAGCTCTTTTGAAAGTTCACAAAGAAACCGAGTGTCTGAATGTGTGACAGAACCAGTGACAGCTGTGTCGCCGCTTGCTGTCTGGAGCAAGCTACGAGCCCAGTTGTCTAGATAGGCTAAGATGCAGGTTCCTCTCTCTCTGAAGAGTCTGAGTGCTGCCTCCGCACATTTTGTAAAGATGCGAGGAGCAGGCAACAACCTGAACGGCAGACCCAGGTATTCATAGGCTATGCCCTCAAATGCAAACCTCAGGAACTGCCTGTGGTTCAGGTGTAAAGCCACTTGAAAATAGGCATCCGTTAGATCGATTGTTGCAAACCAATCACCTGGGCCGGCTTAATTCAAAAGCTGTCTGAGTGTTAGCATCTTGAACTTGTACGTTCATAGATACTTAAGGTCGAGGATGGGACAAAGCCCTCCCCCTTTTTTCGGAACAACAAAATAACATTTTCTGTCTCCGAAGCAGGGACCACTCATATTGCTTTTTTCTGCAATAGCGCATTTATTTCTTCCCTCAGTATCACTGCTGCCTCGTTGCCAACAGTAGTGTTGATGACTCTGCGGAAACGAGAATCATCAACGGAATTGCAACCTGTAACCCATAGCTGCGGTTCGCAACACCCACGGGGAGGTGGCGCAAGCATGCCATTGAGGGAGCCAGCTAGATGACCTGCAGCACTGCTGGTGTGACGTTGTCAATTGTAACATGGTAACATGTACATTAACACATTTTGTTGGAGGAACCTTTCCTGGGGCACAACAATGAAAAACAGCGGGAATACTTGATGTGGTCACCTGAACATTTAACACACCCGAACCAGGAGTTACAACCTGAGACATTTTGTGTGCCAGGGGTTTTTGCTTGGGAGACGGTGTTAGGAAAGTGCAGCGCCTTCTGGGGCTGACAACCTGAACAGAACTTAAGTGGTGCCTCTTGGGCGGCAACAGAGGGGGAAAAGCAGTGTCTCCACTTTCTCCACTCAATTCCACAGCTCAGAGGGTTAACCTATTGTGATGGAAATTTATGTATTGGTCCCACGTTTTAGTAATATCGCTTTTGGGTGATTTAATCCGTCTTCGGATTCGGATGAAGCCGGGGCCCCAGAGTTGGAGAGGAGAGTGTCATGCCTTGCAACAGCCGTCCATCCCAGGACTTTCTCCACAAACGTCACCCATCTTTCCAGGGTTGAGCACCAGAGCTGGTGACAAAATGTAGAGGCTTCCGGCTCTGTCAATGCTCTCCTAGCATGGACAATCCCCAGGCAGACAGGGCAGGCATCGTGCTGGTCTTTGTTGTGAAAACAGAAACCGCACCACTGAGGACAGGGGTGGACAAAAGATTTCTGCTTTACTCGCTTAGGTTTGGAGTCCATTCCAAAGCGCAAAGCAAAACGATGCACAAGAAAAGTCGAAGTTAGTGCTCCAACTGCGTCAAGTCGGCAGACAACGGAGCTAACTAGCAACAGCTAGCTAGCCCAAATCAGCAGAGGTATTCTCAGTGAGGTGAAGAGCATAAAAACTGAGGGATGACTGTGATGACAGGGGGTATATGTGCAGGCGGGGCTGTGCGTATGTCATCACAGGTCATCCACCTTAAAGGCGTGAATAAAGGTTTCTTCAGCCATGACACGCGAGGATATGATATCCCACACTTATGTGTTGTACTGAGTGAATTGACTTAAAGGAAACTTGAAGTCATTGTGGGTTGCATACCTCTTGAGCATTGGGGCTCAAGAAGATATATCAGTTCAAAAATCATTAGACTAATCATAAGATCATAAGAGCTCATGGGTTGTTTGGGTTATTCCTACTGACTGTAGGAGAGAAAAGGACAGAGCATTGTTGTGCCGTATTTACTGTTTTTTATTTTTGTCTTTATATTAAAATCTCACTGACTTTCTGTTTACAACATCATTACACTTCTTATAATCAGATTCACTACAGAATGCTTACTTTTAATAATTTTATTACATCTGTTCATTTTACATACTATTTCAAGAGCAAGAGTTGAGGCTCAGGTGTGAAATTTATGGTTTTCAGGGTTTTTATCAATTTTTATCGTTATTTTTTGATCGTTTTTATCGTTAACTCAGTTTCCCTGTGTCTTTTCCCATGTATTATGAATACATCTTTTTTTTTGGTACCGGTACAGATTTTATTTTGTTGTATTACCTTAAAGCCCGGTCTGTGAAAATATTGTAGGACTGTTACCGCGCCAGATCCGCGACCCCGAACCGTAGTAAGGAAACCTCTGGCAGTTACTTGAAGGTTCCGTGACTTGCTCGTAGCCGGCAACTAGCTTACTGTACAGGTCAACTCCGCTAGTAAAAAGATCAAAGGAGGCGTAGGAAAACTGCTTCACCGAACTTTATTTCTTCTCCAACGCACAAACACACCGTGTACAGTGGGCTGAAACAGTTTACTCACAGCGAGCATCGCCGACACAACTCTGGCTGCCAAGGGAGTTATTATATTCCTTTTACTAATTTTCTTTCCGTCTCTTCTGTTGTTAACCGTTACTTTTTCCCCTTCTCGTCTCTCTCTCCACACAACTACACCAGGGCAGTCCCGCTACACACATCCCAAATACATTTCCCATCAGGCTTCACCCTTAAAGGGCCATGCTTGTAATAGGACATAAACCGGTCCGTGGCACAAAAAAGGTTGGGGACCGCTGCTTTATTTGGTGTATGAAGCTGTGGGAATCACAAACTTTTTAACAATAAATAAAACTGCAAATTCTGCTGTTTATTAGGTGTAATGTTTATCACATTCACTATGTTAGCCTAGCTAATGTTAGCCTAATGTTCGCTAATCTGCCCTAGCACAAAGTCAAAAGTGCAATGAATGAAAATTTGTTTAGTTTTCACAGGTATTTGGTCATAAAAGAAAAGACTGGATAAACTGATGATCTGATGAATTACCTCTGGCTGGATAACCCAGTATCAGGCCAAAATGGGTAATATGCGCACAAGCCCACCATGTCCATTTCCATGCAGAAGTCACAATAAGTTGCAGAAGGCTGCAGTACCAGCAGAGGGAGACATTTTATTTTTAGCCAACATGAAAATAATCACAGGAAAGAATTTAAACAGACATTATTAACACATTAGCATCTAAATACATAGGGCTGTTCGATATAACGATATATATCGGTAGAGAAAGAAACCAGACTCATTGATCGCAATCCTCATTCAATGTTCTTAACGGCAGTAGAAGAAAAGGAAATCATTGATATTGTTGGGAAATTACAAACAAAAAACTCCACAGACTCTGATGACATAGATATGGAAATAGTCAAGAAAGTGATAGAGGGCATTTCCAAACCCTTAACACATATCTGCAATTTGTCCATACAAACTGGTACATTCCCGACACAAATGAAAATAGCTAAAGTAACACCATTGTTCAAAAATGGTGATAAACACCAATTCACAAATTATAGGCCTGTCTCTCTACTTTCTCAATTTTCAAAAATACTGGAAAAGGTTTTTATTAATCGACTTGACAAATTTATAGACAAACATAAAATAATAACGGATAGTCAGTATGGTTTCAGATCAAATAGATCAACATCATTGGCATTAATAGAATTGATTGAAAATATCACTAACAATATAGATAAAAGACAATGTATAGCTAGTATATTCATCGACCTAAAAAAAGCTTTTGATACAATTAATCATGAAATATTACTCGATAAATTGGAGTATTATGGCATTAGAGGAGTGGTGTTAGAGTGGGTAAAGAGTTATTTGAGAGACAGGAAACAATTTGTGAAAATTGGGGAACATCAATCAGAGTGTATGGACATTGTTTGTGGAGTTCCGCAGGGGTCAGTATTGGGACCAAAGCTGTTTATCCTCTATATCAACGATATATGTAGAACATCAGATATATTACAGTTTATTCTGTTTGCAGATGATACAAATATTTTTTGTGCTGGAGAGAACTTACAGCAGCTTTTGGAAATTGTCACACAAGAAATGATTAAACTGAAAACATGGTTTGATAGAAATAAGTTATCATTAAATTTGGAAAAAACGACATTTATGTTATTTGGAAATTATAAAAAAGATGCCGAAGCAAAGTTATTAGTAAATAATGTCGAATTAGAGCAAGTTTCGGATACAAAATTTCTGGGTGTGATAATAGATAACAAAATCTGCTGGAAACCTCATATAAAGTATGTACAAGCTAAACTGTCAAGAAGTGTCTCCATACTGAGTAAAGTTAAATATTTTTTGCCTTCCAAATCACTCCGGGTACTTTACTGTTCACTTATATTGCCATATTTGGAATACTGTGCGGAAATTTGGGGAAACACATATAAAACTTCACTTCAACCAATATGTAAAATTCAAAAAAAAGCAATCAGGATAATTAGTAAAGCTGGATATAGAGACCATACTAACGCCATGTTTTTGAAATTAAAAATATTGAAGTTTATGGATCTTATAAAATACAAAACGGCAAAAATTATGTAGATACAATATGTTACCAAGAAATATACAGAGGATGTTCTATGACAGAGAAGGAGACTATGAACTAAGGGGTAAATTGAATCTGAAGATTCTTAAAGCACGGTCAAATGTTAAAACCTTTTGCGTAACTATTTATGGAGTAAAACTGTGGAATAGCTTTACTGCAGAATTACAGCAATGCTCAGGAATTGGCAAGTTCATAAAGACACTTCGAAAATTACTCTTGGAAGGATATGATATTGAAAAAGACAATCACCCATTGTATGTATAAATATGTCAACTCGTATTTAAATTATAAATATCGTGCCAGCCTTGTTGATATAAGTTTTCTTGTGTATTGTGTGGAATATGTGATGAGGAGAATTAGGTAAATATGTGGGATTAATAAGATGTTGAGCAGGGGTAGGAGTTAATAAGTATGTGCATACTTCTTCCTACTCCTTTTCAGACCAAACAACTGTTATCTCATGTTAGACGAATGTGTTTTATTTTATTATATTTTTCTTGTTTGTCTGTACAAATACGTGTGTGTGTGTATATCTACACATATATTCATATTCGTAAATGAAAATACATGTAGACGAGTATATATTGGTTTTTTTGTTTGTTTTATTATGTCTGAAATAAATAAAGATACAAATACAAATACAAATACGATATAAAAACTTCTATCGTTTCCTAATACGCTATCGTTTGTTTCGTGGTGTCGTAAAATAAACTGTTTACAGCAATATTTTTTCATCATTTTGATGGTCATTGTAGTGGCTATATTAATTTCTTAAAGTTCTCTCTTTCTCTTATATTTAATATAACCACACGGACAAGTGCCTGTTTTTACATGTTGTTGTTAGCAACAATGATGGTAAAACCATCGCGTGGCTCCGCTGTCCGCTTGTTTGTTTTCTACTAAACCTTTCACAATAAAGCTCAAGATCCTGTTGAGACTTTTCAAATAAAACTGAATCACGTGAAAGAGTATGCAGAGAGTTTACGGATGAGAAGAAAAAAAAGAAAAAAGAAAAAGAGCTGTTAGGTGCTAAAAAATAAACCTTAGACTCAAACTTTGAAAGAAAATGTATAGTTTCATGCATCGGTTAAAACACTCGAATCCAGATAAAGGACGCCCAGCTGGAAAAACTTCACGCAAGTCGAGTTGCCCGAGCGTCACAGAATTTACAGAAAATATTACATTTTTGTGATTTATATTGTTGTCAGGACGATAAACGTCTTATGATATGAGATTTTTGTCATATCGCACAGCCCTATAAATACATATTAGCCGCCTATCTTAATTGTTTGCAGTGATTAAGGACCCTGGAATGTATTTCATACCTTCCTTGCTCATTAGTGACTTCTTGGCTTTAAATATATTATCTCCGCCTGCTGTTATGGAAACTTCTGCATGCGTGTCCATTTCACACTTTGAAGAAGCAAAGCATAAAATGGAAACGGTGGCCCGGTGTTTCTGTTACACGCTTTGCAGTGATATCGGGTTGTCCTCACATTTTCAATTCACGTGTTTCAGGTCTATTTATTTCTCCCTCATCTTGTCCTCTACAGCTTTGTATCTAATTCCTGTTCCTATCCAGCTTTGTATTTGCTGTGCACACATTAGAGCAGTCCAATCAAATCTGAAGGATTTCATTTTTAAATCTCTCTTGTAACAATACTCCACCCACATATTTTCTGAAACATGTTTCATGCATCATCTTTCAAAAGCTAAAGGTCCTGATGGTTCAACGTGACTGTTTTCCCATAGGTGTCGCTTACTGTTACATATTTATTGTTTTTATAGCTTTAGAATAGTTTAGACCTGTACTGTTGATGTGGCCATGTGCTGCCTGTGGATCTACTGATTATCAGATACGAGTAGACATCCCCGGAGCAACTGTGTTCTTCTGATCTCACATCTTTGCCTAATTCACTCCTTGCTCAAACCACTATCCCTGAGCTCCCTGCGGTGCACTTTGTATCTTGCAATCTTGCCAACCTTTGTCATGACGCACATGAATAACCCTCTGGGCCTCAAAATCTGAGTCATGTTCATGAAGCGTAACAGTTCTGATTTACATTTTTATAGAGTAAAAATTAGTTTAAGAGGATTCAGAACATGATTCATGTTTAGATCTTTCGACCCACTCACGTCCATTTTCCTCTGTATTTCCTGTAATTATGCTTTAAACCTCATATTCTGTGAGTTACAGTGAAGATGTATGATTGATGTTGGTATTAGATGGTTTCTGTGGGATGTAAACCTCTCTGGCCTCTTAATTAGTTACATCTTGCTTGTACTGGGTTGGATCACCTTTTGCCTTCAGAACTGCATTAATTATATGTGGCATAGATTCAAAAAGGTGCTGGAAACATTCCTCAGATGTACACTTGGTACTAAGGAGCCTGAATTTTGCCAAGAAATTTCCCACACACTATCAAACCAGCCTGAATCATTGATACGAGGCAGGTTGGATCCATGCTTGCGTGTTGTTCAGAACAAATTCTGACTGATCAAATGCTGACTGATCCAGCACAAATTGAGATTCATCAGACCAGGCAGTGTTTTTCCAACCTTCAATTGTTCAATTTTGGTTATATTCAAGTTATACAATCATGTTTCATGTTTTTAGCTTCCTGTTAACAGGTATAACCAATAAAGTGGCGAGTGTAATTCTTATTTGTCTTTCTGGGTTTTTAGCTCCAAACTTACACAGTTTTGTAGAAGTATTTTCGAAGCAAAAACAAGCACTGCATCAGGAAGTACTAACTGTCTCGGTAATAATTTCCTCCCCTATGGAAGAAGAAATAATGCAGTGCAGAGTTGAACAGAGCTTCCTCGCTCTGTTCGTGGACTGTTTTTGGCTTATTGATCAAACATGTAGTACTCTGACATGTCCATCTGCATCTAAAGGACAATGGTCACTCTTTCGAGGATGCCAATGTTCACATTTTGGAAAGAGAAGCCAGATAGTTTGAAAGAAGAGTGAAAGAAGCCATCTATGTCCACTGTGAACGACCATGTTTGAACAGAGGCGGTGGCTTGCAACACCAACTGTCTGCCATCTACAATCCAGTTTTGAGATCCCTTCCCAGACACCTTAACGCCCACTCACATCCTGGACCATTTGACCTCAGGAAATCACATGATAGGGTGGGGCCAGGTTTCACAATGAGCTCACCCGAAACCTTGGCTGATTGTGACCTACACCCGTTTTCACACCTTGGCTCGTGTGATTAGGTAAAGGATCATTAGGGGATCCTTTTGTCCCTCTCAGGGGGACACTCCCACAGGGTTTAAATCTGGGACTCTCCACCATTTGACCTTAGAACTGAAGAAGCTTCTCAGATGAGAGGTGAAACGTCTTCAAGCAACTTAAAGAAGTCCAGATGCTTTTCTTTCCAAGCTCCTTAGACTCTGACATGTAGTACTTTGGATTACAAAAGCATCATAATCAGTACATACTCCAGCATAATAAATAAAACTGACCATGCATACAAAACAGCACAGAAAATATCATTGTCTTGTAGCAGTGTCCTCCGTACACCATCGATTTTTCACACATTTGGAGTAACAAATTGAAGAACTAACAGGACTTCTCTCAGACAAAGAAAAGACACTTGCTGCAGCAAGCATTATAAAATGGTACCAGGATCAATCGACGGAGTAATAAAGTGACATGTAATTTACCACCTTAAATAATTGCCTTTTTTTGCTCAGTTAGTTAAACTCTTAAGGGTGGTCAAGAATTCTCCCTTTGAGTACAATTGTAATTCTGCAGGACAGCAAAAATCTTTTTTTTCTCGCATGTTTCTTTTCAGTTTTCTTTGTAGCTACTTCAATAAATTAAAGGAGGTGAATAAATCAAGCTGTACTAGAAAAGAGCGCATCGAGTTGTCTTTTAATTATGACAGGCTTGAATGGAAGCTCGGCACTTCGCTGCGTGAACCTTGTAGAAATTAGATACTACTGTTGATGGAAGCACATATTTCTAAAGGATGTAAAGGTAACATAACAAACTTCATTTAGTTTATAGTGTTACCTGCTTGTGCCACATGTAAACACAGTCATAGTACTGACTTTAAAAACTAAATTTTGTTTCTTTGTGCATTTCCCCAGTTGAAAAATTCTCTGAAGACTGATCTGTGTCTGGACCAGGGGCCTGACAATGACAACATGCCCATCCTGTATCTCTGCCACGGGATGACACCACAGGTTAGTGCTCTCCTAAACATCCTCTCTGTCTCCGCTTCACTTCAGCATGGAGCAAATACTAAAACTGAATATAATACCTATATATCTTGGGTTGTCTTACCCAAACTTGTTTTATCTTATCAAGATAACCTTAGCAACAGTCCCGGGTGTTTTTAAATACATATTAAACTTGTCTCTAATCGCAATACACCTCAATTTAGCTGTGAACCTTCCTGAAGGAATTCAGCTCGGAATAAAATTCCACATTATCAACAAAACAAGTTGCAAAGACCATGTTTTTGATTACAATATTTTGTACCTTGATCTTTTTCTCCAGCTTTCTGTTTACACTCTGTCTTTTTGTTTTTAATCAGTTTTTATTTGCTGTTTGTCTGAACTGCTTATTCAGGATATATGTCAGCTCAAATAGGAGGGAGTTTGTGTCTTCAAATGTTAGTACAGCGTGATTATCATTTGCTTTCTCCAGTCTCTCCCAGCATATCGATTCCATTACATCTGAGCAGGTTGTTTTCAAACTGTTTAACCTTGCTGTGATGGTTGTAAACATGTCTCATAGAGTGTGGTTTGATCTGACATTATCCCTCTCTATTTAAATGAAACTACTGGATGTGCTTCAGACTCAGTGTGGCCTGTGTTGATGTTTACACCACTGTACAATTTAAAACTCATCCCAGAGAAATCTTCGGTGATATATCTGTAAGCTTTAGGAATGTTAATAATTATTATTTCCTTATTCTGCTTAAACAGCTCTTTTTTCAGGCCTAGATAACTTAAAACTTGTTAATTATAAATCTGTTTTGAGCTATAAATCCAGGCATATCAAACAAAGGATTGGAGTAGCACCAGCATTTCTAATGAGATTAGGGATCTCTGCTGCAAGACAAATCTGGTCTGCTCTATTTTTATGTTTCAGTGTTACATCATCGGGAGGAATTAGTCCCTGGATTGCTTTTATATTGGTACAGATACAATGACTGTTGCAAATGCATGCTCTAGTCGGTCCGAATGAGTCATTTTAAGCGTCAGCTACTTTCTGCAGATGTTGCTTTTATAGGCTTTGTGTCCAAAGTGCTGTGGTAAAAGCAGTACATAAATGTGCTAAAAGAAACCTGCCAAGGTACACATGAAAGAAAGAGTAATACAAAGCTTACACTCCCACAGTAGAACATGTTGTCAGCAAACATACAGCCCTCCAGCTAGCTCGAGCAGTAATAAAACATACCGACTTAAGCACAGCAACAACAGAAGCCACTGCCACAAAGGCCTGGCAGCTTGCACATTTCCAAACGTGAGCAGCACTGATTTTTATTTTTTTTTAAATCACTCTTATCAGATTTGTTTAATGCCTGGTGCAAAAGAGGCAGGAAGTAATTTGGGAATTAAGAGACAAATATGATTAGAGTAAAAGTAATACAATCTAACTCTGTGTTTTTAATAAAACTTTAATAAAAGAAAGTATTTTGAGTATCTTTGACTGATAATAGAGGGGATGATGTGGGTAATCTGTACCCCAGATCCACATAGTTCCTGTGTAATTGTCTGCTTCAAGCTCAGTTTAACTCTGGAACTCTGGTGATTTCACTACTCCGTTGATGTTTGCACCTCTTTAACATTTAAATTCTGCTACACAATTAACGTGTTCACCTTTGAGCTTTGTTTTTATCCCTTTGTTTTAAGCTTCCAGTATACATACCCGGATCCTTTACTTTTGTAAGTCTACTAGTAAACAATGTGAAAATACTAGAGTCACAGTTCTGCTCATGTAAAACCACAGCGTTGACAGCACAACGTGTAAAGCTGTACTCGCTCTGCATACAAAGGGGTCTAGTCAGACACTTGATACTGATCCATTGATGTGTAAGTAGCATTTTATTCTTTTTTTATGGCTGGTCAAGGTGGAGGCATGGAGCTAATTTTAACTGTTTTCTGGACTACACAGTTAGATACTGTGGCAGCCAATGTGGGTGTTGTGCCCCTCCACTGGGTCACTAGATAAATCTGGTGAGTTGATTAGCGGGAGAAGGGAAAAAACAAAGCGACATTAATTTCTTTTTATTGCTTTAGGCGTCCAGCTGCATTTTCTTTTTTGTTAAAGGTCATATAGTTTTATCTTTTTGAAATATCTCTGGTAAAAAAAAAAGAGTGCTAACATAACATGTTTTTAGTTTTTTAAAAATGTAATTAATTAATCAAAGAGTTTCGAGTTTACTTATTTACCTTCCACCCCTGCACGATTGAGCACATTCAAATCATCGGTACACAGCATAGCACATTATGTTTGTTCAAGACGTCGTGTTTTTCACTCTGTGCTCTTCACCAAACCAAAGCAAGTTTTGTGTCAGTGAATACATAACTCGTTCCTTTGCTTCATTCTTGCAAATGATTTACAGCTTTGTCAGCTTAATATGAGCAAACATTTTCCCTTGGAAAAAAGCTGTTGGGAAGGTTTCCATCAGAGAAAGCACAATTATTTCTCTCCCCCCCCAATTCCTGAATTAACAATGAGCTTCTTTTGTTGCCTCGCCTCGTCTATCTTTTAGCCTGTGTTCAGTCAGGAAAGCAGTATAAATATGCATCTTTAATGCATGTAAATCAGCCTCACAGATCTCTCTTTCATACTGAAAGAAAACCCAAGAGCAAGCCTCATTTGCTGCATAGTTTAACACCTGTATAGCATATACAGCTGGAGAAGGGCCAACCACGCCAGTCTGAACATGCACAGTAAAGGAGCATGCAGTTTGCTTATAGCTGGGTTTTGTGTTTATTTCAGAATGTTTACTACACCAGTACTCAGCGGCTCCACATCGGGCTCCTCAGTCCCACCATTGATGACGATGACAACAAGTGCCTGGTGGATGTGAATAGCAGACCCCGCCTCATTGAGTGCAGCTATGCTGCAGAAAAGCGTATGAAACTCCACTGGCTCTTCACTCAGGTAAAAAAGAAACCCACAGCACAGATCTTCAGAAAAAGCCTTAAATAGCTCTTCCAAACACTTCCTGGAAAACTCATTATCACATTATTACCATCCATCATTTTAGCACCAAATTTTCACTGAAAGTATAAATTGTGGCTGTTGTTCATTCATTTTGCAACACATAGCAGTGACAATTGTTCTGTGGTAAACACAGATACACGCAGATATTAAAATGTGTATGTGTATGAACATAAGAGGAAAAGAGGTTTCAGTAAATCCCCTCAAACAATAGAAAGTGCCTGAGAAGAAAGTCAAAGAAACTGTACTAAAAAAAAAAAAAAAAACAGGAAAAAAAACCCAGAATCAATGAAGCTTAATCTCACCTTCCTTGTTGGTCAGGCCATCAGACTTTATTCACATCCATGGGATGTTTTTCTCGAGCCTGTGAAAGAAAGTTGTGTTTATAGTTTTGTAAAAATGGTGTCATAGCAGAAAAAGGGCATTCACACACTTAGTTTAGTTTAAGTGTTAATGGTGTCCTGGTTCCAGGGCCGTGCGCTATCTCTGAGTGCTGAATCATTCGTCTATATATGTAAGTTTGGGTTTTCTATATTGTAGTATTTAAAGTTTTGACTCATCCGTTTTGGGGTTTGAATTCTTGTAATGGTTTTATTTTGAAATCCCTGTCTTGGTTTTATTATTGCTGTATTGCTTTTCAGTTTTGGGATATTATTACCTTTTTTCTCAACGTTTTCTTTGTTCAGTGTTATTTTTCTTGTCTAAGTATTTAGTTGGGTCTTTTTGTTATTTCCCATTTTGTTTTCGTAGTTTGTGGTGTTAAAATTGAGGTTTTTTCTTCCTACTGTCACCAAGTAGCTGGCTCACATGGTATGATCTGATTGTTGGGGTTTTCTCTGTATTATTGTAGGGTGTTTACCTTACAACATAAATCACCTTAAGGCGGCTGCCGTTGTGATTTGGCGCTATATAAATAAAACTGAATTGAAAAATAATTAAGGGAGCACTTAAAATCTGACATTCCATTTAAAGTACATAGACCTGTCTTCCCCTTGTCCTTTGTCATGTCATTTTCTAAGTCCAGTGTGTGTTCCTCTTTTGTGTCTGTGCTTGGATTGCTTTTCTCTTTGTGTTTTTTGGATGTGGTTCTCACTATAAAATGCTCGCTTCTCTGTCTCCTGCGTTATGCATCTTGGATCCCCTAAAATCTACAGTCCACACAGTCAACTGTTTGGTTTTAGACTTCAAGCATCAGTTTAAGTATTCAGGAAAATATTATAATCATGTAGGTGGCTAATTTACAATTTAAGTTCTCTTCAGCTAATTTGGACACAAAGACTCACTGAAAATTAATGACTGTCTCACTCCATTAGTAGCTCAGTGGTATTTCAATAGAACTGGGGGGATTTTGATTTACTTTGTGCTTTCATTTGGCTCCACATATCCTCTGCTTTGCTGTCAGAGTACAATCAGATTCATTTTTATGTATAAAATCCCAAAATAGTGCTTTTAAAGAGGCTTGCTGTAACAAGGACAGCACAGTTTTCACTCCAGTGCCTCTAGACCTGTGTCTGTTTGGTTTGGCATAACAGACACACGCTCAAGATCATATGTCACACATTCCCTTGTTGATCTTAACGTGGCAGTTTTAGTTAACTTTGTATAATTTAGTAAGTGGAATGAGGGCATATCAGCCAGGCTGGAGCATACGTCTCTGAAATGTGCCATCAATTATTGACACAGTTTTAGCTGCACAAGGAGTCAAACTTCAGCAGAAATAGATTGCCTTGATGCAGCTTCTCCAACTCTGAAAGAAGGAGTGCTCTGCAAATAAGAGGGAAAAAACTTTGATTTATCTTAATTCAAATGCTGCACTGTTCTGCACAAAACCTGGTTAGATAAAGATATTTTTAATCTCTTTCTAATGAAATGTGGAAAATTGCCTCACCTCCTTTACTCACTCTAAAAGCCTCTCATTAGCCACAGTGTGATTTCCATTGTCCTCAGTTTGAGAAATAAATGAATTGTTTGCTTTCATGTAGATTACTCACATGGTGGTAGATTAAAAACAAAACTTAAATCGTAGAGTTTGGATTGGTTGTATAATTTGTGGGCGATGCATTTTTTTTAAATCACTGTTACAATTCAAGTATCAGCCGCCCTGTCTATGATATGTATCCACACATTTTAAGAAGGCGTACCAAGATTTCATGTAGACAAGTTGGCTGATTAAAACCCCGAGTTTCTACTTTTATCACCCAGTGTTACAGATTTACAGTGATTCTGGCTTTTATAATGGCCAAGTTCCAGCTCTGTGAATCATCGCCCAGGTCTTTGGTTTGTTCAGCAATTCCAATAAGTCTTGCATTGTGTTTATTGACACCTGTTTTCCCAGTTTGCAAATCAATGGGATAATTGTTTTGCAGGCATGAATAAGAATAAATATGTCATCCCTCCATGCAAGAGCCAGAACAATAGCTGCATCCCCAGATTAAGTTACAATTGCATTTATATAATTATCCAAAAAAGACATTTATAAAGGTATGAACATACCCTAAGTTTTATCATTATTTTATCTTATTTTTTAACACACTGTAAATCTGGAGTTTACATGTTTTAACTGGTAATTTTTGGGCCAAAGACATGCATGTTAGGTTAATTCAGTGGTTCCCAAACTTTTTTTGCTAGGCCCCCTTTGTTTTACAACAAAATCTTTTTGTTTTTTATTCATACCACTTTTTTTAGCCTTAGCTAGTTTGATAAAAACTAAAACTCCAGCTGGAGATAATGGGCTTATGAAGGTCATTATCAACTTTCTCTGTTAAACCCAGTTTAGTGCTTCAAGCTCTGAGTTTCACATGTCATTTGATGTTTCCATCCATCCATTCGCTTCCGCTTATCCTTTTCAGGGTCGCGGGGGGCGCTGGAGCCTATCCCAGCTTTCATAGGGCGAGAGGCAGGGTACACCCTGGACAGGTCGCCAGTCTGTCGCAGGGCCAACACACAGGGACAAACAACCATTCGCACTCACATTCATTCGAACATTCACACCAATTTGGATTATCCAATTAACCTATCCTCACAAGCTGCATGTCTTTGGACGGTGGGAGGAAGCCGGAGTACCCGGAGAGAACCCACACAAACACGGGGAGAACATGCAAACTCCACACAGAAAGACCCTGGCCTGGTGTTGGAATTGAACTCAGGACCTTCTTGCTGTGCAGCAACAGTGCTAACCACCGTGCCACCGTGCTGGCATTTGATGTTTCATCAGCAAAAAAAATGATAAAAAAGATGCTGATGATAAAGTGGTCATTAAAAAAATAGTAAAATGCAATACTTACAAATAGGATAATGCTGCAGAAAATCATTGATCTTGTTAATATTACACAGAGCAGTATAATAAGCATTTTATTTCAAGTTTTATTATTTTATCACTCGCTGAGCACTGAGTGTGCTCTCAGTACTGCACATTAGAGCTCTGAAACTCTAATCTGGACACATTTGAAGAGGAAAGAGACACAAGGAAGACATTGTGGACATATTGGCAGATCATTCTAATCTTTTTTTGTGTGTTCTCTGTTAAGAGACTTAAAACCAGATTAGAATGAAATATAACATCACTTATGATATCTGCATCACCACTCCCACGACATTGATATGCACATTTTGCGCTTCATTCAGTGGTTTTAGTAGCCGTAGTGTTGGGAGGATAGTAGAATGCTCCCAAACAGGTTATGTGCTCAGCATTAGTTACCATGGTGATTCAGCCAGGTAAAAAGAGAGACATTTTTTGTGGCATAGCTTCCTAAGCAACCTCGCTTCATAATACACCCCTCAGCTCTTCTGCATAATTTATGGTGTCCATTTGTAAATGGATTTCCATATAGTTAGCTAAGAGAGAGGTATTTTCCTGCACATTCCTGAATGTGGATGATGCTGTCTATTGTTGAATTCTGATTGGTTGACAAGTGGGTCGGAATAGGAAAGAGAGTGAAGCATGACTAAAAAAATATATATCAAAAATCAAAAAATACAGCATGACAAATGCAGACAGTGGTAGTCACTGTGCAAACCTTTCAGTGCTTTTTATATTTTATTTCACTTCAGCTTCTTATATGTTCTAACTTCGCTCTTCTCTAAGGCTGCCTGATGGACCAGAAACAGCAAAAGCAAGAATAGGCGACAGACCAATTGTGTCACATACTTTGTGCATGATTGACAACATCTCTGCAAGTAGACGGGCCGTCCACAGACTGCCTGTGGACTGGAAGCATGTTGTACTTCAGCCTTACAGATGTACAACCTGACACAGGAGGACGGGCTTTAATCCCAGCTTTCATTTCAAAAATCAGAGAACATTTATAAACAAACCTCAAATAGTGTGATGTTCAGAATGACACAAACGTAACCTGAAAAAATAAAAATAAATGAAAAGGGAAAAGTGTTTTGGGGGGTTATATTGCTACTGCACACCCCCTCAATGCAGTCAGCCCACGGGAAATACCAAATTATTTGTTGCAATATTCTTCTACATCGTATCACAGCTACAGCTGTCGCTATATCTGCTTATGGAGAAGACATGTGTGCCCCTCTGGTACCCTTCACCTCATGCAATAGCTGTGCCTCGTGTTTAATGCCCCCCTCCCCCTCCTGTGGAAAAAATCCTCCTCTTCTTGGTTAGGGAAACCTGACAGTTTGAAGGTGTCTGCTCTAAATAGAGCAGCCATTGTTCTCTATATTTGAAGTCTAAGCTTATTAGACATTAACTGTTATGTAAGCAGTGAGAATTTAGGATACTGTGGGTAAGTTAGTGCAATGGCTGGTTACACTAAAACAAAGCCACCTTATTAAATAATAGCAATAATCATATCTCGGTGTAGGTCCTGTTTACTGGGGTTCGAGCACCCTGATGATGAGCATAGGGCTGAAACTGGAAGTAATAGAGCTCATTTTCCATTTTTTGCTTCTGTAGTCAGATTTCATTATGAGATTTGACCTTGCAAATCATATCTTAACAGTATCTTAAATGAATAGCAGGCTGTTGTCATATAAAATATTCTGTTTCTATATCAGGAATGGGGATCTGTGCCTATACAGCTCCAATCCTTTAGGTTATTTCCTTCATTGTGCCACACAGTGCCCCATCGGGTGGTGCATGTCTTAATGGTCTTTAAATGTCCACTTCCAGAGTTACTGCAAATCTGCTATCTGTAAAAATGTCTCTTGGACTTCACACATGGGCCAAAACTCGTGAAGACATTGAAAGAATAATTTAGCACCAGGTCTGTACAGGCTGTCCAATCCTTGGGTCTTTTTCCTCCCACATCCCTTTGCATTCCTCTCATAGCACTGAAAAGAGCTCTCCCCACACAGCCCTCTCCACACTGTATTGACTGTTGAAGGCCTCCTCTTCAGTCACTTGCCCTTTGTCAGCCCTGACACTGTAATGAGAAAATCCTGCCTCATTTCATGAAGACATGCTTCAATATTTTTACTGAGCTGATGGTCTCATTCTGTTCAGACTCTGGCAGCAGGTGTCATATTAAAGTTTATAAATTGCTGGACCTTAGTTTTTGCTCTTCCTCCATATGTCCCATCCTCCAATAAATCAAAGACTTGTCTATTAAATGAAGGTGTTTTTTTTAAACAATATTGTAATAGCTCTGAAACCTAATATGAGGTGTTTGTGTCCTTCATGCCCTGGTTTCAATTTCTCTTCCTGTTTGTCTGGGATGTCTGTTGTTGTGTTTGTGTCTCGTTTTCCTCTTTTGAGTCAAGCCTTTTTTATCCAGAGCCTTGCTAGGAAAAAAGCTAATGACAAAGCTGGTAATCACGTTGCTGTTTTTGCCCTTAACCATGCTGATGCTATCTGGTGGCCCAGTGAGGATGGTGTGAATCAGCCAAAAAAAAAAAAACCCAGCTTAGGGCTCCTCAGTAGCTTACATCTATAACCATTCACAGCAGTGTGGGTTTAAAAAGAGGCAGGTTATATTGTGCACACATTTTTTTTGTCTCTTCTGGATTCTGGCACAATTTTAACCAGCCTGCTTTTATCTTTTCAGGGAGGATCCATTCAAAACAGGAAATCAAAGAGATGCCTAGAGCTTGTAGCAAGCAGTGACAATGAGTTTGGCTACCAACTGGCTCTGCAGAAATGCACTGGACAGAAATGGTTCATCACAAATGTGCTGTTTAGCAGCTCCCTATGACTGACTGCCGAAGGAAACACTGGAGTCAATAGCAACTGGACTGAATGAAGTCGTCTCTTTTGTGTGCATTTGTGTATGCAAGTGTGAGTCTCTGTGTGTGAAAGTCTGGGAAGCGGGAGCACTCATTTTGAGAGCCACGATGTCTTCTAAAGAGCCGGTCGACATCACATCATAAATGTTAAACATTTTATTTTGCCTAAAGGAACAGCCATAGTTGGCAGATATTTTTCAGATCTGGCAATGTAGTATATTTAGTATATTTTGTGGTAAATACAGTACAGTCAGATTTTCGTTGACTTCAAATATGTAATGGGTACTTGTTAATATTTGCTACTGTGTAGCAAGCTTTCAGAATCTGTCCCTGCTGTAATTATTTTTTATTTTAGTGTCTCGGGTTTGTAGGTTTATTATGCGATTGAGCTGTACAGTTGTGGAAAATATTGGAATAAATCTGAAATTGATATTTTCTAAATGTAAATATTTTTGAATATTTGTAATATATAACGTTGAAATAACGCCTAATAATTATAGAGTGCAGTGCCTTTTTTTTTCGAGGTCAGTATTTGAAATAACAGGTCAATCTAGCAGTAATTATCAGCTGAAAGGATTCAAGCTGGGATAGGCTCCAGCGCCCCCGCGACCCTGAAAAGGATAAGCGGAAGAGAATGGATGGATGGATGGATGGATGGAGGATTCAAGCTTACAATCAAATCAACAAACACATTTCACACAGGGCCTTGGGTGACCCCAGAGGGTAGGGTGGGGTGTGCCCCCCGAGGCCCTGGGACGTGCCCACACACACTCACACTACAAGAAGACTGTTGATTTATGTATCTATATATTTTTTGATTTATGTGTTCCAGTAGCTGTGTGTTTGGCTTTTCTTACAGCAACACCAGTCGGCGATACACTGTGCACTTCTATTTGTGCTTTATCATTTTATTATATCTCCCCCATCCCCCCCTCTGCTTCTTTTTTTTCCTGCCTGTCCTGCCTTAGACATCGACATACA
Organism: Diplotaxodon limnothrissa; assembly: GCF_057381915.1. Lineage (NCBI taxonomy): Eukaryota > Metazoa > Chordata > Actinopteri > Cichliformes > Cichlidae > Diplotaxodon > Diplotaxodon limnothrissa. The sequence goes on from NC_140596.1 coordinate 21,263,572, forward strand.
ACATATAGTGTAATAAGTGAAATAACACAAATAGAAATGATTAAATAAGGAGATAAAAGATTCACATGAACAACAGGAGCCTGTAGAGATTTTATATAGCTGTTCTTGCTGAAGCAAAGTGTGTTTGGAACCAAAATGCATTTAGATCACAATTCTGATTGCAAAAGCTGGCAGACAGGACAGGATTTTAAAAATCAAAAAAGACTGTATACACACTGTGCTACAAAGCTCAACACACCCAGGATAACTTTCCATTATTGGCTTCAATTGCTCTAACTTGTCAGTCAGGCTAAGCAGTTACACAAAGGCGGTTGTCAGCTTGATAATTTAACCCAGAGTTTTTCAATCTAGCTACAAGTGCACTCACGTGGAAGGGGTTAGCGTTGGCATCATCTGACTTATTACAAAAATGGTCCACAAGCAGAGGTGTGATTGATCCTAAACAGGAAGATAAAACTATGATATTAGAAAAACATCAAGAAGTTAGACACTTTTGTTACACTGCTAGTACTGTGTCATGTGGAAAAGCACTTTACAGTCATTTACCGTTAAAAGTGCTGCATAAATGTGCGCAATCCAAACAATTTTGATGTTAAGACTGGAAGAGACCTACTTAATTAATAACATTGTTTCTTTGAATCCAGGAGGAAAGTTGGGCAAAATGCTAATTGTAGAAGTTAAGAGTACCAGTACTTTGTCATTAAATCACAGGAAAATCTGATGGAGTTATTCATTAAACTGATATTTTGATGAGCATAAGACGTTATGCCCATCTAAATATCAGTTGTAGTTTAAAAATAAAAAAAATATTTTTTTCAGCAAACAGGAAACGAAATCAAAGAGTTGTGTTTATCTTCTCTAAACATCGTACTGCTGCTCATCAGGGAAATACAAAGACTTTAGATGATATTAAAACACTTTAGACCTTTGTTTTATCTGTGCACAGAAGTCTGAGGGACTTCCAGGAATGGTAACAGGATTTTTTTGAGCTCTGATTGTTCAGCAAGTGGTAATTTTCTATCTCTTAATCTAGGAACACGATCTGCTTTGGAGCAGGTTAGGCCTGCAACATAAGTTACCATGGTGACAATAAGGAAAACCCAGGGTTGACCCTGAAGTTGCCTGGGTAAGTCCAAATCCTCTTTCATAATGCAGACCCCTGTTAGATTTAGAAATCACAAATACAGAAATACTGGAAGTGGCACAGATAACAGAGATAACTGTTGGGAGTTCAAACACTCTCAAAACCATCTGTCAGACAGAGGAACACAAGGCAAGACAGACAATGTTTAACTAGACGTTTTTGTATAAATTTCCTCAGAGTGGCATCACAAAAACTGAAAAATCTCTCTTCAGATTGAATTGTATATACAAATGCTGCAAAATTTCACAGTTGCCACTTTTTAAACATGCAAATGGGCTCCACTCCATTTCAGTAATTCCAGCTTTAGGCTGTTGGTTGGAAAAAGTAAGCACTGTGATGGTGTCACTTTGAACTCTGAGACCATTTTCTGAATTTTTTGCAAATCACTTTCTTTCAGGAAATGGTTTGCTAATGGTTTTGTTTAGGTTTCAGACACCTGCTGAAAACATGTTGGGGCTTTCACTTGGGGATGGAAGAATTGCAGTTTAGTTGTTTAAAAATGTGTTTTTGCTACCTGTCAACAACAAGGAAGATTAAACATTAAAGAAGCCACTCGGCAAACTGACCCACTTAGATGTAGCACAAACTTTTTGAACTATAGAGCATCATCAATTGCCTGACAGCAAACCTACCAAAACACAAAACCGTGGTCCTCCGACTGGTCCAATCAATCAATCCAAACACTTGGAGTTGCTGTGACACACTGATTTACTTGTAATTTGGGGTAATGCTGGCATAAATCTTCCGAAATCTATACACTCTAAAAACTATTGTTTAAGCTCAACAAAAAAAATTAACGCAACAGTTTCCATTAATCTTTTTGCGTTAAGATAACTTGTGCAGAAATTACGTTGAACCAACAAACTACATTGAGTTAGAGGAATGAACTTTTCCTCTATAAGTAAAGGTAATTTTAATTACCATATACTTAATAATTGGTAACTTAAAAACATGTTTTTAAGTTGTTTACTCAAAAAATTTATGTTCCTCCAACTTCTTTTTCCATATTATTCAAAACTATTTTTTAAGTGTTATGTAATTAATGATAGTAGTTACGAAAACATTATTTTTAAGTTAATCATTTAAAATATTAAGTAGGTGATTTTCTTCATTATCATCATAATTTTAGCTTTTTCTTGTTTTTATTATTGAACTAGCTTTTAAGAATGGAATGAATTCAACATTTTTAAGCAATTAACTTTTTTTTATTGTTTGTACAGTTTGTACAATTTATATTTTACTTGAGGCAATTCAACACCTTATATTTAAACAGTGAAAATAAACCAGAAATCCACTTAGAAAACATTTGTACTAAGTGTTCAGTAAATGTTAACTTTCAGTGTTCAAACTTTTATGCAGTAAACACATTTAAGATTAATTTTACACATACAGGACTCAAAATGGTTAACAATTTTTGAAACAGAGTCAACATGTTTAACATAATGCTGGTTCATTCATCAGCACATCTCTTTGAGGATTAAATGCAGGATAAGTGTTAAGGACAGGGTAGTACAACAACTGTCAAGACACATTTCTTGAATATAATATCAAAAATAACTAGATAGAAAACAATTAGTGTCTTCTATTTTTTATCAACACTATCATTTTTTCCCAGTGGACTTCCAAATACAAAGCAACACAATCTGAATAAAATTTCTTAGTGCTCAAAACAAGTGACATCTTTAGAACATACTGTTCTTGAGACTTGTTACTTTTGCACTGGCTCGCAGTCCATCAAGATCAAGCAACAGCTTCTGAAAGACTTCGAAAGTATATTTCAGTTCCTTGCAATAGCTCAGATTGAGAGCATATATTATGCCCATGAGTAACGCACAGCAACTTGGGATATCCGGGCCCTCCAGGATTTTTGTTCCTTCTACCACAATGGTTGCAGTCTTGTGGTCAGATCCAGGGGTAAAGCGGTCACCGATGATGGCAATTTTCATCACCTGCCTTTCTAGGTTGGCCTCAAATTCTTCTGTGTCCTTGTAAAGCACATTTAAAAAATAGGTTAGTTGATTATAGATTAGACTTTTATCCTTGCTGAATCTTAATAATTCAGAAGATCAGTGCACACACACACACACACACACACACACACACACACACACACACACACACACACACTGACCCAAATAGGATCTATCAATAAGCATGAGACAAAATTATGGTATCATAAGACAAATCAATAAAAATACAGCCCATTTTTTGTTTTGATTTTTTTTAACCACACAACATGAACAACATTTTCTATGACCAGTTTGACCTGCTCTACCTAAATCGATTTCTAACATGGGATTTACTTGCTTAATGTGAGGTTCACTTGTGTAGGCCTAAAGACAACATTCTAGTTTGTTTTTAAGAAAACTAAACAACAGTATGCCAGGTTTGGTCATCAATTTAGAATGTAAAACTAAGGAAAACAATAAACTCAAATTGAACATATACATAATTATTAGCTTTGACATATTGGATTAGCTGAAATGATTAAGTGAAACGCTACAATCATTAGTTGAATTGTTCATACAAATTTACACTGTGATCAGTGTGGATTTATTTGTGTTTAAGATGCTGAATTACTTACACCAAACTCCATGAAAAGGTCTTCTTCCTTCTCTCCAAGGTATGTGATAAGGCAGCGGATGGCTACTTCTCTGCGCATTTCAACTGTATTGTGCTATTCAAGAAAAAAAAAAGATAAAGTATGAGTATAAACTACATGGGTGACTGCCAACAAAGTGCATTTCAAAGATAACACAAAGTGCAACACAAAGTCTAAATAGTTATCATACCTCAAGAAGCATGTCCTTGATCTGCCTGATTCTCACTCCTTTAGCTCCTCCCCTTGATGAAACGACATCCATCAGTTTTGGGGTGCAATGGTCAAGTTTAGCCATAAACGTGGATTCCAGGCTTACAGTGGTTATTCTCTTGAACTCTTCCTTTATCTGTAGATGACACAAACAGAAGAATTAATCCTTGCAGAAAATTAGCTATATTGCATTAATGAATGTTCTAATACATTAGTTAAAGAGGAACAACTAAATCTGTATGAACCACAATAGTAAAATGGACAACATCAAAATGGCCCACTATTACTGATTGTTTTTTTTTCCCCATACTCTTTAAATGAGTCACTTGTGAAAAGCTGGACCAGTTAAATACTCTGTTATAGGAAACTGCAACCATTATTCCAAGCAAATGTCAGACTTCACCAAAATTATCTTTAAAAGAAACCTGTTGTTTTCAAAGCATTTAAGATAAACTTGCTTTAAACTGATAATCCATCACATTCATCATTTAATTTTTTTACATTTTATTCTGTACTGTTGGAGTCATGTTTCTGCTTATTTACTGTTGCATTCAAAAATATTTGTGTATGAGAATGTTTATTTTTTTTACTTTGTGCATTAGGATTAAGATTGTAATCAGAAAATCAAATATAGAACATATGGGGAGTCATATGAGTGTATTATGTATGAAATGTAAGAGAAAAATTTTTGGTACCTGTGTCGCATCAAATAATGCAGGCCAACGCTCCATGAAGTTCCTGATAGCGGGTGCCTCATATACGATTTCTTGCCTGCGAAGAGAGAATGTCTTACCCATTTTCCCTGCAATCACCTGGCAATTATCCCTTTTCGTCACTTCACACAAGAGGTCCACTCTTTCCTTCTCCAAACTTCCACTTGTTTCCCCTTGAGGATGTGGAGGTAGGTAATTTACTTCAGCCTTTTTAGGCTTTTTAACATTTTTAGCAGGAGCCTGCTCATGTGCTGGTTTCCTCTTGAGTGAGTTCACCACAATTTCGGGGCAGCCAGTACCTCGAAGTTTGGATCTGAAGTTGTTCATTTTATATTTGAGGCGCTGAATCCATCCATAACATCCATGAAAAGAACCTGGTTCTTTGAGGCAGGGATGTTTTTTAGTCAAGGTCTCTGCTACTTGACTTAGTTGTGCACTTGATGGAAAAGCAGTGTACTCAAAAATAGCCTCAGCTAAACTTCCAAGGATGTCTGGAAGTAGTGTGATGAGATCTTTAGTACCAAAAACAGTCCCAGAACAAATGAAGTTTTGATTGCCGGACTGCAGCAGAATCTCCGTACTGGTAGAGAAACGAGGGATTGGAAATTCTATGGGCCATCCATTTGATCGCTGGACTGGTATTTCTGTCTCTAATTCTGAAGAGACAGGCAATGTGTCATGTGACAATGCAGATGAGCAGGCATCATCAGAAAATTGAAGAGGATCATCAGCAAGGCTTGTAAAGGATCTGTCTACATCTGTTAAGGTCAGAGTTACTGTAGGAGGTTCCTGGATATAGATCACCTTGATAGTGTCCTTATCCTTAATGTCAGTTGTTGAAAGCAAGGAGAAAAACTCATTACCAAAATCAGCATCCTTGTAATGCAAACAGAAATCCCCAGAAATCCTAAATGTATCTTGAACAACTGAATGAAGTTCCTCAACTGTTCCAGGGATTCCAGATGGTAATGCCAGTTTCTGGACATCATGTTCTGAAAGAATCACTCGTAGATGGGCTGGTTGTGACATTAATGAATCTGTAATAATAAAAAAAAGGTATAAAATGTTTCAGTGAGCACCATAACAATGAAGGTAAGTAAAAAATGCACAATAGCGTTTCCCACAGAGTTGGCTTCACAAAATACCAGGCCAACACCAAACTCTATTCCTTCTAATTTTTCTCAATCTGTTTTAAATGAAAACATGAAGACTACATTATAACAACGTCAACAACAATAACATACTATGTTCTTGCACATTATTTGCATCTTGTACCCACATCTTAATGTAATGTCAGGCTGATCATCATATAAAAGTTACAAATGAGAAAACCCTGTTACTGTCTTTTTGTTCTGGACTTTTGTTGACTTCCAAATTTGACAAGTCAAGGCTATGTTGGCATTCTATGGGACATAAATGTAACGTTTCAGGGTTACAATGCTTTTTCCACCAAGCATGTAAGGTGTTAAGGGGAAGATATCAGACAGCTCTGCTGGCTCTAGCACTTTCACAGTGTGTGTTTTCTCAAGAACATAGCTCCTGAGATGCTCAATTGACCAAGAACTTAAGCATTTAACAATGAATACAAGCATGCCCTTCACAACAACTATTTGGATCAACTCTCCAAAATCTGTCACACCACCCGTCGAGCCATTAGCCAAAATCATGCCAACTGCATACTTTGTGCCGCTATAACATACATTGTTGGCTATCTGAATGCGTGTTTCACCAGCAAATTTAGCATGCAGTGCTTCCTTGATGTCTTCTCTTAGCACAGTAACATCTACAGTAGACAGTTGTGTGGCCTGCAAGACAGGTTTCACAGCACTGGGATCATGCTGGTTGTATGCCATCATCAACTGATGTTTCATGGACAGTGACAATAGAATATTTCGAAAGCTGTGAGTGTGCCTAACAACACGCTTAAAAAAGCTGTGTTTGGCCTCAAACCGCATGGTCCAAAGCAACACAAGTGGACCATAGGCCCTGATCAGCTGTGGATAATGCTCCAGGTAGTGATGTTTGGGGATTAATTTTTCATGTGGGAAAACCTGGAGAAACCTGTGTCTGTGTTCAGAGATCTTGCTGTCTAGGTAACAGATACTCTCCTCTGTGTGAACATGACTTACAACAAGCTCAGCTATGTCCTTCAGTACTAGAAGTACTTCCCAAGCTGGTTCACCCTCAGGGATTTTTGATCCAATTATGAGGGGTAGGAACCGCAGCAATGACCAGTTTTCATGGGCATTCCCTCCAACACTTTTCTTTGCTGCAAAATTCAGAGGGACCTGTTGTGGAGCATCAGTCTTGTCTGACCATTTGTAGGGGAATGTTTTGATGTTTTTGTTGAGTTCATCAAGAGTGAAGTATTTACTCTTAATGAACACTTGAAGACACAGAGCCAGCTCACAAGGGACTATACCTTCAAACAGATCGTGCAACAAATCAGGTGGGTATCCTGTCAAAACATTGAAGTACTTCAGATTCTCTGTAAGTGCACACTGTCTCTTGACTCCACATACATGTGTCAAAGCAGGGTTCTCCTGCACATTCTGGATGTGCATTTGATGCTGTTCTGTGGTTCTGGGTTGAAATGCGCCTGTTCTTACTTCTGCCACCTGAAACTCTGACTGCTCAGCCAGACAAAATCTACAAAAGTAAGAACTGCAGAAGTTTTCTACAAATCCTCCCACAGAATGGGCTCCAAGATTATCTGCAACAATACTAAACACTGTTCCTTTAACTTTTCTGCCTAATGCTGGGACATACAGGCCCTCCTCCTCCAAGCTCACAAGGTCTTTCAGCAGTGGCTCCAGTACAGTACTGTAACCAAATCTTTTTATATCATCAGCCTTGCAGAGAATTGCTAAGAAGATGGAGGTCAGTGAAGATCTGAGCTGTGCAGGAATATCAGCTATCACCCAGTACACAGCAGTGACTTTGTGTTTTTTCCTTGACGTGCCCAAGGGATTGCATATTTCAAAGTCATCAATATACAGAATAATAGCAATGGTAGGATCTTCTCCAGAAAACAACTCATTTGTTTTATAATAAATGCCATCACAAAATGCCCTGTACTGTGTTCCATCTTTACCTTGAGGTTTTTCATCATGCAAGATCAAATCCTGGATCTCTTTCCGTGTCATAGCCTGAAGCAATGACTTCAGAATAGGAACATACTGGAAGCTTCTGTCTTCCTCCCTACTAAGTGCATACTCCACTGGTTCCACTACAGCAAACTGCTCCTTAAAATATGCCCTTCTCTTGTAGGCAGAAGAAAGTGAACCACCACTACACAAGGTGGAGGTAAAGGGGTTGGCCTCACAAAGCTCTGTCACCATATCTGACACAACAGATTCATCTATCTCACAATTGTTCTTCCTCAGACAGGACTGTAAAATCTCTTTTATGAGGGGGCCTGATGCTGTTTCGGTGATAAAGTGTAATTCCTCAATAATCTCATCAATACACTTGTTAGATACATTAAATTTGCTCTCCAGTTTTAGAAACAACAATGCCATGTTTTTTTTCAATGATATTTGGTAGATCTCTCACATCATCATCGTTACCTTGACCATCATTGGTAATCGATAATTCCTCATCCTGAACATCCATATTACTACAATCTTCTGTATTTGAAGAACACACATACCTTTTTAACAGGTTTTCCTTGAAGTCTTGCAGTGAATGAGGAGTATGCCTTCGGCTTCTGTGGGAGGCAAATGTTCCATAAACATTAGTGCTGAAATTGCAGTTTTTAAATACACAAATGACCGTTTCGTGTTTTTTCAAATGTCGACCAAGGTGCTCGAAAAACAGTTTTTCTGTGGAGATTGCACTGGTGCTACAACTCTGGCAAGTGAAAGACAGAGTTTCTGCAGATCTGACTCGTTCCTGAGTTTCCTGAGAGTGATTTCTTGATAGATGTGATCTAAGGCTACCCCAAGTTTTGAAGGAACAAAAACAATCTTGGTGAGGACATGGGAGACATCCCCCTCCATAACTATGGCGTAATCTATAATGTTTTAGCAGCCCTGTTTTTGTAGTGGTTACAAATTTACACAATTTGCACACCCAGCCCATTTTGTAAAAATGTGTACTAACTTAACAAACTACTAATGACCCTAGATAATCATACTATGTACAAACTGCTTACGTAAAGTCTTAATGTCAAGTAGGTTTACATAACCTATGCCAGAATGATGCTGTCGGAATCACATTAACAATATTTCACACAACCTGTGTTAGAAAAAGTAATAAAGCTAGATACAACTTTAAAGATCAAGAACAATACTTACTTTAAGCTGTATCCCAATAGTAACCACAATAAAATGTAATATTATTTAAGGCGTCTCGTTATGCAAGTTTTATAAAGACATAAAATAAGTGAGCCAGACAGAAAAAAAAGGTTTATATGGTTATCCCTCTGACAAAGTTATTCACAGCTTAAAGGCTTCCAATTTTAAAAAAAAGTCAGCCTAAAAAAAGTCACAATTTCTGATCAAAATTAGATTGCATTGTGTAGCAAAACTTCAACCATGCTTTTCCTAGCTACAGCAACACTATCTAGCTAAAGACTTTTGTCAAATGAAACTTTATAAGTCTTAACCACTCCTGTGCTAAAGTTTAGAATGGCTAGCATTAGCTACATGTGGTAGTGCAAAATATTTCCTCAAGTGTATCAGCATAACATCATACACAAATCCACCAATGAGACTAGCACAAATCCTTTGCTTTAGTAGAACTGTTATTTGTAAATTAAATGTTACTTACCTTGAAATTTCTTTTACATAAGCTTGCAAGTCCGCCATGCAAGCACAGTCTTAATATGTGAATTTGCCCGGGCACGTTAAGTGAGTAGGGGAGGGAACTTGAAATCAGAAGTTACAATGGAGAAAAAATAAGTTATCTATTCAATTTCTTTGAGTAATTGCAACTTGAATTTTGTTTTGGACACATTAATATTGGGATTTAATTTCATATTACATACAAAATTAATTTGATGTAATTACCAAAATTATTAATTCATCACAACCCCAAAAATAAAGTTTGCAACTTAGAAGATCTATCTTAATCAGTAAATTTGAATTTTTATCTTGCAACCATGGATTTAATCAAGTGGTGGTAAAAGGCCTGATGAATTACTTTTTAGAGTGTACTTTAAAATATTTGCTGTGTGTGTTATGTGTATATGTGATATATTTGCAAATAGCCTCACTCTAATGTCTCTACATAAGAAGACAAGTTTACCTGGAGGTTAATATGAGACAATGGTGACAATGTAAGAGAGAAAGCTGCACTGCTAAGGAAAAAAATTAAATAACAGCGTCCGAGCTTTCTAAAGAAGGACCAGTTAAAAAGAACAACAACAAGATGCTGAGGCTGAAATTTTGCTCTATGTTGAGATTTGACCTTCAAAGAGACCTTTTATTTAACTCTAACTAAGACACACACATAGAACATCTAAAAGGTACAGAGCTACGGCAGTGATCTTGTCAGTTTGTACTGATAAATGCTGGGGCAGAAGCGGAGAAATGGGGCAGCTATCTAGTCTAACTGTAGGCACCTGGGGACGAGGCGAGTGGCACAGACTGCTTCCAACATGCCAGTCCTCGTTACTATTCACATTCAAGCAGAGCTCAGCAAACCATGGCATTAAATATACATGGAAACCCACTTTCATCAAAAGGACTTCCCCACTAACACGTCCTAATATATGCAATAAGAGAGCCTCGGCACGCTTGAATTTTTGAATGAAAGAACTCTAAAACAGTGTTCCCATGCACATTGCTTTTATCTTCTTTTAGCAGAGCTCTTGTCTTGATTGCCCGCTGATGCACTCTGTAAACCTTCCTTTCACCTTTAAGCTGGGCATGTCTGTTAATAGGGGTTCTTTGTTTGGATATTTGCTAAAATTCATTGTATTTAATGCATATTTCACCCTTGTTGATTTAGCACATAATCGTGTGCCTCAAAATAACTCAATAAAGGGTTTACAAAGTACACAGCAGAGAATTAAATTCCTGTAAATGTGGAGATGTAGCTACATCTAAATGTATCCCACAGAGATGGAGCTGTGGAGCTGCTCTTGTCTGAGAATCAATGAGTCACATTCAGTTTCTCAGAAAAGCGCTGGCCTGGTTTTGATGAAGCCACAGTGATAATATGCCTGTCTTCCCTTTGAGATATAGCATTTGCAAAATTACACTTCTCGTGCTATGGGAATTAAAAACTGACTTTTAACACGAGCAAAAATTGACTTTTAACTTTTTTTTTCTGGCGTTCCGCATAGTGAGAAAAGTTTTCTTCAATTTAAACTTAGCAGCTCTGATTTTATCTTGTACAAGTATATATCAGATATTTTTAATAACTAACATGAACCACAGGGCACTGAAGGAAATGTGTTTACAGTTGAGTAAATGAAGTGGCTCTCTAGGTGAAAATGTGTCCAGCAAAAACATTTGAGTTCCTGACTCCCCACCGTTTTTCTCCCTGCTTTACTGATTAAATTGATTTTTCTTTCTTTTTTCCCCACACAGTTCAAACTTAAAGTCCGACATAATGCTGCTGAAACCTTTGTTTATGTTGTGGGACATTTCTTGTAGAGATTAATGAATAATGATTTCACTCTTTGTTTAAGAAGAAAATAACAATTTTGTGTATTTTTAAGTAATTTTCTATGTGTTATAAAAGGGAGGACAGAAAAAATAACTGCAAATATGAAGCTGAGCATCATTAACAAAAATTACTAAATTCAACAAATGTTATAATAAAGTCTAGAAAAAAAACACTAGCATAAAATAGCATGAGGGACAAAGGCAAGAAGCACAGACGTGGAACACAGGTAATGGTTACAGATGAGCTGACAAAGACCTAAGAAAGCACATGAGCTAATTAAGGCAGGAGGGCAAGGTAACAAGGAACAGGTGAAACTAATCGGGACCGATCAGGCAATCACAAAGGCAGCTCAGGGAAGGAAACCAATTTAAAAACAAACAAAAATGTAAAAAGCCATAGAGAAAGGGAAAGAAATGTTTCCACATTAGCAGAAAAAAGCGCTGTAACTATAACCCTGTAAACCTTACCCAATCTCAGCATGGTGACAGCTGCTAATGGTTAACCACAAAACCCTAGTAAAACCCTATGTTATAACTTAACGCTGTAACCTGACATTTACCTCACTGGAAATGACCTGCACGTCACATAAACGCAGTTCACAGTAACTGTTCCGGCAGTTCCTTACACTCTCAGAAATAGGGGTACCAAAGTGTACCAAAAAGGGTACAAATGCTTGTCGCTGGGGGTGTTCCTTTTTGAAGGACATTTCTGTACCCTTTAGGCTTGGTACATTTTTGTACCTTATAAAGTTGTACCATCTGAAGTACAATCATGTACTTTCCTAAGACATAAATGTACCTTCAAACTATAGTACAGAAATGTTCCCTTGAAAAGGGTACAATAGGGTACCTATGAGGGTACCCCCCCAGCGACAACCTATTTCGTACCTAAAGAGACAAAAATGTACCCCCAATAGTCCAAAATATTTGGTTATTTAACTATTTATTTTCGATAATAGAATCACATCAAAGCATTTAAACAACCACAGGAATACATCCTTGATTACATTCATACATTGCCATAGGACATGTTAAGAAAAATACATTCATTTAAAAAAAAGTAAACAATCACATAAAGACATTAAACACCTGAACACAATGTTTTGACGGATCACAGAGATGTCATGTATTTAAAAAACTGTCCACACAAATGTTTTGCTCTACTTCATCAAGCCAGAATATATATATGTCATATATATAGACAAAGTGGAAAATGTTCTTGCAATCACGTCACACAGAATACCTCAAGGACACAAACAGTCTATCATCAACTAAATAGGTGTCTAGAGCTTGAAAATCTAATTCATTTCCTGGATTGAACAGGATCCAGTCATTGTCAACTGCCACTTGGTAAGCATGGAAATGACATTCATAAGTGCGAGGAAGTAACAGTTTCCCACACAATACCCAACAAGTATCAACATTCAAAATATACTTGATTTTAAAGAATATAGGTATGGCTTCAGTGTGTACATGGCCAACTACAAAAACATCCTCAAGTTCATATTTGACACTGCTGACAGATATAGCAGACACACGCTGAAGCACTTTATCCTGAAAATGCACATCTGTAAAACTTTTGTTCATTTCCAGAGCATTCTGTAAGTCACCTGGCAGAGATGAAAATGGCACACTGACACTTGTGCTGAGTGAATGTTCAAAGTCAACAAGCAACCTACCTGAAGAAAACTCCCAGCACTGTTTCATTTGATGACGATTGCTAAGAGTTGCAGTGATGTTTACAAAGTTTTTGCATTTACTCGCTATATTTTTGAAATATTGATGCTTGCTTTCATATCTCATACACCATAAAGGGCGAAGAGGACCATACATCAAAATCAGCCTTGGGTAGTGAATAAGGTAGTGACACTTGGGTGTTAAAACATTTCCAAAGACTTTTGTAGTCATTTCAAGAAATTCTTGAATAAGCAGGTTTAAATGAGCAAGCTCATCTTTTCTCACATTTGTAGCCATTACACGATCTACGATTTCTGAACATAATAAGAACACATGCCAATATGGAGTGCCAGGTGGAACATGGGGAGCCATTAAAAAAGGCAAGAGCCTGAAAAGGCACCATTTTTGACTGGCTGATCCAACTATGTTAGAATTTCGAAGCATCTTTTCCGTCAGTGGCACTGGGCTGTTCGGCTTGTCATTCCTCCCAAACTTCACATTTTTCAGCTCATCATTGATTTCATATATGGTGATGTGCTTTTCCCTGTGAGCTTTACAAATAACCAAGTTCATTACCAAAGGAATAACCCCCTCCAGCAAGTCGTGCATTACATCTGGGGGAAGAGACTGGGTCACATCAAAATAAGGCAGTGCATCAAATGTACAGTTACCATACACACCGTACAAAGCAGCACTCTCTGGGTTGTTTTCCACACAGTTTATGTGGTACTCATGTACTTTGGTTGTTCTAATAACAAAATGGTCCTCACAAAAGTGCTGTTGTATCTCCGAGTGCGAGGCCATACAAAATCGGCATATTCTGCCTGTATTGAAAGACATTGAGAAACGCCCAATCATATGAGCAGAAAGGTTGTCGCATGAAATGGTAGCAAGAGCAGCATGAACTGTGTGCTCTACTTCATCGACACAGATAGTGAAACCCTCTGTGGACAGCATCTTCAAGTCAGTTATCAAGGGCTGAAGTATAGTTTCAAGCCCACACTCTTTTAAATGTGAATGGCGAACCAGTAAGGCTAAATGAATGTGACTCAACTTTGAGCGATGTTTTCCACTTATGTTTCCTATAGTATAATAAAATGCACAGATTTTGTATTTATTTCGTTTTGCACCAAGTGGGTTCACAATTTCAAATTCATCTTCATAAAAATGAAGTCTTAGAGCTTGAGGATGGTCTTTGAAAAATGAGTGGTCTTTAAAATACATGCCATCTTTGTAATCAGTCAAAACATCATCATCTTGATTTCTGTGGTTATCCAGAACAATTTGTTCCCACACATCCTCCACCTGACAGTATTTGTTTAATACCTGTAGGATTGGAACATACGAATAACTACCAATTTTCACACCAGAATGGTCTCTTACTGTGTAACTGATAGGTTCTGTCATGTTCATTTTTGATTTGCAGTGTTCTTTTATCATAAATGGTGAACGAATTGAATCACATGCTTTCTGGAAAAAATCTGAAGTAGACAAAACCTGCTCAAGTTCTGGACAATCACTGAGGCGGAAACCATGTTTATCCAAATGATAACGAATAAACGAGTCGTAGTTTTCTTTAAAAAAACACAAAAGAAAACTAAGATCATCAACGATGTCTTGCTGAACAGAGTGTGGAAGGTTATTTTTTTCAGTACATTTGAGAATAAAGCTAAATAAATGATCTCCTAAATTATCAAGCAAACTGTCCATACTAGGTGGTGTGGGCTGCTGAACTGTGTGCGTCTCGTCTGAACTGTGTGTGTGTGGGTCTTCAACCTCTTTGTGTGCATGGTTTTCAAATCCATCTTCAACTACCTCAAGGCTATTCAAAACAGAGGGTTTGTGTTTGCGATACACATGGCGTCGAAAAGAGTGATACTTGGAAAAAGCTGCCTGGCAGTCATTTATTCCACAAGTGTTGCTGAAATGAGGCTCATGTGCGTGTACTAACCCAACATGTATAATCAACTTCCTCAGAGTAAATGCCCTTTTTGAACATTTTGAACATTTGTGGAGTGGGGGCATATTTAATAGAGTTGGTTAAGTACCCTGGCGACACTTACTGGCAGGGGTTTGTCTCCCTGGTCTCCTATGTTGACAATGCAGTTCTGAAGAAAGACAAGTGTTTTCTTGAAGTATGCAGGGTAGGTCACGTTGAACATGAAGAAGGTGAAGAATGCTGAGATGTAGGCCTCATCCAGCGAGACCTTCTTCAGTGGCAAATCCTTGGTCATTTGAAGAACATTTTGAAGAACAGCAGTGAAGTTTTCGCTAAAGCGGCGACAGATGTTGTCTTGGCAGGGATGCATTAAATCAACCTCATAACACAACTGGAAATGAAAAGAGCAGAATAGACAAAAGAATGACATTTTACATTGAGGATTTAAATTTTTGACATGTTTAAAGACACAGACTGGAGATAAATGTAAAGTGCTTTAACCCGTGAACAAAAATTCTAAAGATAATGAACAGATCGATTAATCAGTTAGTACAGAAAATAATAATCAGATTTAGAGACAAAAAATCATTAGCTGTTTCCCCAATCATCTTAAAAATTCTTACCCCTGCAGATGTCCCCAGGAATGGATATCTCTTTAATAGGTCCACAGTACACATTCCTTCAGCTACCTCTCGACGTCTCCATGCAAAGGTTTTTGTCATGCGGTCTTTCACAAGTGCTGTGTCAGGATGTAGCTTCTTGTGCTGATCATTTAGCACCTTGATATGAGCATCAACGGAGGCTGCATCTTCCCCCACAAAGCACGAATCCTTTGTCAAAACAGATATCAGTATTATCATAAGTAAAATCTGATAAGTTAATGTTACTCGAAATGCGGTAATTTGTACACCAAATGCTTTGAAAAAAATGCAAAAATGTTGAATAGGAATTGCAAGTTGAGCTGACTTTTGTTAAATCAACTGTGAAGTTCCTTTTTCTATGTTAATGTTATCTGTTAACATGTTTCTTTCAATTAATGTTTACTTTTAGCTTTACAGTGAACATAATAAGACTACATATGTTACCTTAGCTCTTAAAGGCTGAGGGTGTGAGGACTTACGAGAGAGGGCTTCAGTCTCTTCAGACAGGAGCTGCTGGATTCCTCTGTGGTCCGATGTTTCTGCGTGCGTCCAAACTTTTCTTTAACCCGGTTCACTTCTTCGTTGCTGATTAGGGGAGCCCGTTCTGCTTTGAACTTTCTCTTGAGTTGGCTGTGCCAGGTGTCCTAGTTGTTTCAAATGTATATAAGTAGTTAATTATGCTTACTTTATATTAATATAATCTATAAAAGAAACAAAAAAGGAGAGGTACTCACATAACCATTTCCGTGTACATCTCTTAAAGGATACTTCACAATCAGGGCTTTGATTACCTGGATGTAGTCTGAGTGGGTTGGGTACCTGTTTCAAACATAAGAAAGACAACCCACAGTGCACTGATTACTCTTATCCTTTCCTGGGGGCTTTTCTGTTCTTCAATTCTTCTAATCATATTGTTATTACCGTAAATAGTATGTTGTAGACCAATGTCAAATCAATGTAGCTAAAGTTGATTTTAATTTTTTAAAAATGGGCGTGGACAAACAGCCACATCTCTCCCAAACTTAATAACATAATAATAACAATAAGCTATCATTGTGAATCTGTCTATATTCCCCAAAAGGAAGTTACAATTAATTCTCTTGATTAATTGTTAATATAAATTAACTGGTAATATAAAAATGTAAGTAAGTGTACTCCCTGCACAGAGCTTACAGCTCTCATATTCGAAAATCCCACTAAGTAGGTGGAATGGTACAAATGTGTACCTTCCATTGTTTAAAATCCCTTTGAGCGGGAAACAAGTTAGATGGGATAAATTTTGCTTAGAAAACGATTTTGTTAATAGCTATATTTACATACTAGCATGTTTTGAGAAATTATTGATTTTTTTACATTTTTGTACACGGTTCGACACTATTTATTGATAAAACACTCGAATACGGCGGGCAGACAGACGTTGAACATTCCACCAACAGTCTAAATAGTCCACATTTGTACCTTTCTTTGTTTAAAACTTAGCTAACTGCTAGCTTTCGCCCATGTTAAATCTAGCTCTTCGGACTTTTGCTAACTCTACTGTAAAATTACACGTTGTAATTTTTATAAAAACACAAAATCACACCCGACTTACCTCTAAATCTTTGCGCCTCGTCGTCTGACACATCAATGCCTTCTTCCATCAACCCTTTAAGGAGCTCCTCCGTGGATAACCCCCTGAGAGTCATTTTCTGTGTCAACGCTAGTCAGCGCGGAGGCGGAGCACTCATCACTGCTGCCTTTTCGGCCTTTGGGATTAATGCGCGTTGCGAACTTGACACATGAAAATACAACATTGTGGTATTAATGCGCAGTTGTTTAGAAACCGTTATGCTGTCTTGGCGAACTATATTTGTAACTTACAAAATGTAGTCACCGTAACATAAAAATCTGCTTGACATTTTAACTTCCAAAGAACCTCGGTTTAACTTGATGTTGCAAATTCCATAAAAACCTCACAATTAATGAACAATTCTAGGATGTAGTTAAAGCAAAAAAGTAAATGGCCAAACATAACAGTAAAATGATTTCACGTTTTTGAAAGATTTAAAACATTAAAAAATTATAACTGGAACTTAATAAAATGGAAATGGACCAGTTTTTTTTAACATCATTTGGTTGTGCCTGCATGTCATTGTGTGTGTGTTTTTTTTAAATATAATTTAACATAACTTACACAAAGGTAGGTTACAGATATTCTTTGCATCATAGGATAATTTACGTACAGAGGAGAGGACCAACAGATTTGATTATAACATGTAGCTTTTATGAGCACACTCACATCTCATATGAATTTTACAATTAACCAGGCCCATCCAGATTTTCCCATGCTGACCCATTACCACATTCTGCCACTGCAGTACAGGTCAAAATGGTACAGATTTGTACTTTATTTCAAATTGAACCTTTAAAGGGGCATTTCTGGACTTTTAAAGACCAGTATTGTACTTTTAAGGGAACATTTTAAAAAAATTTACCTATAGGTACAAAAATGTTCTTCTCTCATACCTCTATTTCTGAGAGTGTATATGCTGCCATTAATCGACTGTAAGTGAATGGACCACCACCAACTAGTGTTTTCACAGCAAAATTGCAGATCAGTGGTCATGCAGAGACTTGTTTGATACTTCATGTTCATTGTTCTTCTGTAAATTATGGACGCTTTTAGTGTTCAGAATGAAGATAAACAAAAGCTTGTTTTGGGATTTGCAAACCTTGTCATTGACAGGTCAATACTATATGAACATGCAATGCACTTTACAAAACAGGACTTTGGATTATGGATTGTGCAACAGTTGCTAGTAATCTTTCACATACAATCTTTCAGTAAAACAGAACAATTATGTGTACTTCAAACAAATTAAGCTCTGATTATATTTTTCATTTTGACATGTAATGAGCAAAAACTGCTGCTGAATATAAGCTGCATCAGATCCTCTGCAAGTATGTGATAAGGTCCTGGTAATTTACACGTATTTGAAGTGTAATTTATTTCTTGAGTCATCTTATTTCTTGCATGTCTTTCCTCAATTTAGTTCAGTCTATGATTTTTTTAACACAACAGTTGATCTTTTGAGGAAAAGAAAAATATCTATTTGCACACTTGTTACTCAGAGTCAGAAGTTGGTTACTGCTTTCATGTCATAGAACTTATTGTAGCATGAAGACTGGACGCAGAGGGGAACGGAAAACTCCAGATCATTTCAAAGGTAACAAAATCCATCCATCCCATTTTACAAGGGTTTGTGGGTCAAATCATTTCTGAGCTTTCTGAGCTGAGAGCTTGAGCCAGAGTGTCACTGGTCAATGACACGAAACACTGAAAATCACAGTGTCAAAATTAATTTGGGTCACTATTGCAGTTAAGTGCTCAGAAAGGTTCAGTGCTTAGAAAACCACACCAGGCACAGGTTTTTTGCCCCAGTGTTAATTTTATTTCATTTTTTGTGTGTTTATTATTGTTATGCTTTTGTTATTACCCATATCTAAAATATTGTAATACGGAAAAATCATTATCTCTTCCATAGCTTCTTTAAAGTAAACTATGACTATGTCTAGTTTTGCTTTTTGTTATTATGTCCTTTACTTATCTGGATTTTAGTCTCTGTAAGGCCTAAAATTCCTCTTTTCCAGAGTGACCTAGTCAATATGACAGCATATTTCCAATAGATAAAAGATAAAACACAAATCACAAACTAAGGTAATATTTACATCTGTGTGTTTAAGGTCAAATCTCAACTTTAACCTCAGTCCCAACCACCATATTTTAAGTGGGGTAAGAAACAGATTTTAAAAAAGTAAAAATGTGTAGAAACAACCAATTCAGTAACAACTGGTACAGTATGAGTGCTGTACTGACTGTGAGTGATTTTAGCCAATGATTTCTAGGATGCACAGCACTAAACTGTAGAGATATGCAGATTGTATGAACTTGTTCTAACTCAACAAAAAAGCAAATAGGCGCATTTCCCAAAATGCCAAACCATTTCTTAAAATAAAATCTGAGCGCGCCTCCTCTTTTCTCTTTTCCCTCGATATCTCAGTCTCTTTCTACGTCTAACATTCATCTTTTTGCTTCTTATGGGAGCACGCTCTGAGAGACAACCTATCACATCTTGTCATTATTTTCTGCCCTCGACACAGAAGCATGAAACATTGAGGAATATATTCCTGGCACAAGTCAAGATGTGATCAGGGGATTCAACTGAGTTTAGAATACCATATGGCAAAAGGAAGCAGCTTGTCAGAAGTGAGACTATCTGAGCACCCCCTAGGATTGAGACAGAAAGTTTTCTCTGTTGTCTCTCCTGTAGGTGAGCCACAGGTAGCTGAGGGGAAGCTGTCAGTACTGCAGGGTGTGTGGGACATCACACACAGAGAGAGAAGCAGAAACAGGGAAAAGCTAAAGCAGGCACTTTTGCGTTAAAAATAAACATAAACCCTGCCAAAGATGAAACGAATCTTCCCCTGCAATGTACAGCAAGCCAGAAATGTAATGGAGAATGTTTAAGCAGAAAAACAGATTCGCCAGAACAATGCACGTGGGCGTGAAATTTGTGTTCACCAAGCAGCCAAAATGTTTCACATGTGGATAAATGTCACTGTTAATTGTTTTCTGTGAGAATGAATCCGTGTTGTAACTGCGTTTCCATGGCTACAACTCCTAAGCTGCATATTCTCAGATATCCCCCAGGAACCAGACCATAGGTGAACGTATTAACTGAAGAGACCTGACAGGATGTAATTGCATTCAGATACATATGCACCTTTAATCTTTGCCCTTTTAATCCTGCACTGGAATGACCTATGCAAATTAACGAATCTGTTTGTTTTTGTGCATATCTTTGTGCGCTGCATGGAAAGTAAAACAGCATAACGGTGGGTGAAAGATTTGCCGCAGCAGACTTGAAGTTCCCCGCTTGGATAAAACCAAGAGGAAGAATCAGCTGATGTTTGACCAGCCAGGAGATTTTTAACTGATGCCAGCAGGGCTTTCACATAACTACACATACAGTAACATCAGCCAAAAGAAGTAATGATATTCTCACAATGCGTGTAAAAAAGTAAAATAACAATGATATCAATAGTGCTTACAGATATATATTTTTTTCTATTTATGGCAAAAACACTCAAAATATGAGTATAAAAAGGTGAAAAGTAAGTATGTAACCATAACTGTTTAAAAGCAAG
Source organism: Diplotaxodon limnothrissa (assembly GCF_057381915.1). Lineage (NCBI taxonomy): Eukaryota > Metazoa > Chordata > Actinopteri > Cichliformes > Cichlidae > Diplotaxodon > Diplotaxodon limnothrissa. Next base: position 21,284,302 of record NC_140596.1, read on the forward strand.
CAAAAAAAAGAGCACTAATGGATGGTGAAAAGGCACCCATTGCATCTAATAAACAACTGATCCTAACCTGTGCCATCAAACTAACGACAACTGAAACAAAAAGCTGAGAGCACAGGTAGGAGTTTGATTTTTAAAGTGGCACAACTTGTATAATTCCATGTATAATCACATAAAATTAGATGGCATTAGATACACTCAGTGAATAATGAACACACTACTCTTTAGTGTACTATAAATCCTTTTTTAAGATGCAGTAGAAAGTGTAGACATTAATAACCTTATTGTAAAAACTGACTCATGAGTGCTGACTGAAAATGAGTTGTGCAGCTTTATTATGTGTGCCTACTTTTTGATGTTTTTAGGATGATACCAGTAACAATTAACAGATAATCCTGGTAGAGTGGCAAACAAACTATGGCTCAAAACTATGAACAGCTTTAGGATTCTTGGACTCGTTATTATAAGGATCCACCCTGGTAAAGGAAACTCAGTAAGTACTGTGCTTATGAGAGAAACTAAAGAAAGCTCTATGTTCTAGCACCAAGTTACTGCTAACTTGTACAGACAAAAAACAGAAAGCATCCAAACTGAAAAGAGCCCCAAATAGTAGTGTGGACAGCTCAGTACCAGAAGGCTCTGCAGCAGGTGATTAAAACTGCCCAGAACATCATTAGCACCCATGCACTTATAATTGATATGTGTGCTGTCTGTGCACAGCCCAAAGGATACTAAGAGACAATACTTACTCAACCCAAAGTATCTCCCGCCATACCACCAGACTTCGGAGGAGTTTCTTTCCTCAGGCTCTGAGACTAATGAACTCATTGTCTACACTTCACCAAGAAGAATCGGTTTAGGTTTTAGGACCTAATGCTTTATTCAGTCATTTACAGTTTTCTTCTTTCTGTATGTTGGCAGCAAAAACGGACTGCAACAAATAAAGCTGAAGTTCTCAGCAACAACTTTCACCTTCCACATAATTTAAACTTGTGAAAACACTGATTAGGGCAATTCTGAAATCTGTGTGCTCTTTTTCCCCAGTTTAGAACTGTGGGTCATTAATTTCCACATTGTTTTCATGAGTTGAAACAATTTCTTTCTGTGTCTGCCAGTCAGTTGAGCCATTAACGCATATGTTTAAATGGCTCATTGTACTGCTCTTGTTCCACTCAGTATGTGTTAACAAGTAGATGTAGATATGGTGACATTTTATTCATTACAGCTTAACTGGATGTTGAAAGTGATGGATGAGGTTCCATTCAGAAGCCCATGAATCAGATTAAACTGTGAAAATGAGTATTGACTGTGATGTCTGCATTCTGTTTGCTGTTACATTTTAGTAACTTCATACTGGAGCCAAATGTGCCTTCGTGGAAAGATTGTGTGCATTTTTTGTTTTTCTTTTTTGTCTTCTTTAACATCCATCAGCTGCCCCTCAACAAATTACTGATCATAATCTTATGTTACTGAGTTTAAGGAATTTAAGGAGTCAAATGTCCTAAACAAAACTAAACTGGAAGAACCAACCTTAGCTCTGGATACCACCTGTGTAGCTGAAATGTTAGACTGTGCCTCCCATGGCAGTTCCCCATTAAATACTTCGAAAACTACAAGAATGTTGAAAAAAGATTATTGAACTGATTACTAAGTAATTACTTTAATAATTTAATAACAAATATTTAACTAAATATTAATTAATATGTAATGATAACAGCTGTGTTAAGCAATCAAATATTGCCCGTAGAGAAAGGTAGCAGGTTAGATGAGATGAGCTATAAATGATAAAAATTCCAATAAGACATTTTTTAACCTATACTCTCTACATATATATATATATATATATATATATATATATATATATATATATATATATATATATATATATACACTCACACACACTTCAGTTAAAATGTTCATATATGTAAAACAGAGTTTTCAAAATGTGTTTTTGGAACTAGTGTGAAATTTTGGGAAATGGATTATTTACAATGCAACTGAAAGTTAGACGTGACGACTTTCCTCCCTGGCATTTGGCAACAAATGTAAAGTTGCTGCAAGAAACTGCTCCAGTTACCTTGTTACAGACTGAAAATAGAAAGAGCAAAGTGTGTCCAAAGCAAAGACTCACGCCAGTTCTTAAATCTTGAGTGACCAAACCAAAAAAGTGTTTTTAATACTGTCTAAACTATAAGTTTGTGCTTTGACACTTATGAATAAATCCAGGCTGTTTCCGGTCTTTATGCTAAGCTAAGATAACTAGATCATGGTTATAGTAGATAATCAGAATCTTCTCATCTATCCCTTTCCACATCTGATTTTTGCAACCACTTTTTTAAAGAAGGCCCTTCAAATATTAATCAGAGCAGGAAATCCTCTTCTGAAGACAGAAGTTATGGCGTTTTGCCTCAGTGAAGCCCTGCCTGTCAAATCACACAGGAACAAGGAACATCTGAGACAGCTTGGGTTAATCAAAATTTAATCACAACTCAATAGCTGATTCAGTCTGAGGCTGTCATACATAGAGTGCATTAGGTTAGATCAGACACATATCTGTCATGGTCCTGGGTCGGTGACTGTTGGGGGAAAACTCTGTAAAAAACCCAGGAGAAATAAAGACACAATGAGACAAAGTTACTTTCTTTATCAAACGTGTACACGGGTGAGCTGCTAAGAACAACTCACCCCATGCACAGTGGCTTGGTAATTTTTATAGGAAAGACAGTGAGAACAGGATAAGAAAATACAAAACAAATAAAATAAACAACTCCATATGTGGCGCTAGTCTCGTCAGCAGAGAGCTGGGAGAAGGCTGTGAGAGATAAAACAATCTAAAACAATATGTCCCAAAACAGTATGTCTTTGCTGAGAAAGTCTAAAAAGATAATTCTAAACTAATCTAACCATAGACAAAAGGGCATGCTTGCACATTTAAAAGAAGGTAAAGAAACATAGAAACATTTTTCCTGTAACATTCCCTCCTGTTTTAACTTATTTTAAATGTATACAACAATTGTCTGTGAAGGTTATTTATTAAGTATCTTAAACAATTTGTTAATTTTTCAAAATGTCAGCATAGCAGAAATGGCAGTCATTTGGTCTAAAGAATAAAACAAAAGAAAATAATACAAAGAAAAACATAGTAAATGAAATAACAAGTGGAATAAACAAGAAAAAATAATAAAACTAAAACTACAAAAAATAAAGGATATATTTTAAAACGAAAACTTACAAAAAATAAAAGGGTGAAAAGTAAAATGAAAACTTTATATTTAAAAATGATGAAAACCTAATATGTAAAATGAAAACTTCAAAAAATACAAGGATGGAAACCTTATATTATAAAATGAAAACTTCAAAAAAAACAAGCATGAAACCTTATACTTAAAACGATGCAAACCTTAAATTGAAAACTTTATATGTAAAATAATGAAAACTTCATATTTAAAATGGAAACTTTATGTTTAAAACTGAAGACTTCAAAAAAATAAAAGCATGAAAACTTTATATTTAAAATGAAAAACTTTGTTTAAAACTCAAGACTTCAAAAAAAATAAAAGCATGAAAACTTGCATAACCTACTAATGTTTTAATCAGTGCATGATCACTTGACAAGTCATTTTTAATCACCACGTCATTTATTAGCAGCTAGTACAAGTTCTCCTCTAACAGAATTGCAACGGGATGTTGTTCTTCTTCAGGCACGGCAACATAAGCAGTCATTGTAGTTGTTATCATCTGTGAAATCATTACTCTTAGGCATGGCAACACACACAACACTAATATGAGCAGTGCTATCATGATGAGACCTAGAAGGAAAAATGGCTTTGCTACAGCAGCCAGCCATGAACCGCTGAACAGCCAGTCCAGCCAGCTTTGTGCTGTAGCTGCTCCAGGTGTGTGTTCAGTGACATATTTTTGCAGAGCGGTCAAATTCTGCAAAGCTTCATAAATGTCTCCTCCAGTTTCGTATCCATCAGGGATAAAAGTGCAACATGTTTCCCCGATCAGCTTGCAAACTCCTCCTTGTGATGCTGTTAGCAGGTCTAGTGTCAGTCTGTTCTGCAGCACCATCGTTCTGATGGCCTGCTGTTCTCCTGCTAAGGCGGTTCCCAGGGTCTTAGTCAAGTTGATGTGTCGTAGCAGAGCATATCGGTTGATTTCCACATGATCCCGCACCTCGGCAACTCCAATGCCGGGGATCAAGCTCTGTAAGAATTTCACTCCTCCTCAGATGCGAAACTCTGGTTCCTTTACTGCTTGGTGCCGTCCGTGCACATCCTGTCTGGTAATGAGTCTTTGTTTGTAGTATCATTCGGTAGCTGTAGTTGGAGCGACAGTTGAGGCTCATCAGTGTCGCGTTACTGGCACAGGTTTCGTTGAGTGAACAGTCCATACACTTCCTCTCGTTCCTTGGTGGGCAGAAAGTGTATATGTATTTGCATAGCAGTCAGTTTTATTATTCAAGTAAGCTGTAGTGTTCATAAACTGCCACCAGAAATTAGTGGCATAGCCATGGGGAAACTTGGTGTACTTTCCTTTGTCATACAGTGTCTGCCTTTTCTTCATATAGCGTGACTTATTGTCCCTCACGGAAGCAAAGGTGAGGAGCCCGGCCATGGTCAGGGCCGCTGCAGTTGTTAAGAGCCACCACCTCATGACGACGGGACACACCCTCCTGTCGCGAATAGACCCCCCGGCCAGGAAGGCTGACCCCTCCACCGGGCGAGATCACAACAAGTGGGCAAGCCTGCCGTCAGCTGTGTTTAGATGGCTTCACTGACTCGCCTGCAGTGACTCTGATGGATCCAGGATGGTCGTTCCGCAATTTTGCAAGCGGTCGGTGTAGTGAGGAGGACTTGGTATGGCCCCTCCCACCTGGGTGTGCTCCAGTTTTTCCTTTGGAGCACCTTGATCAGAACCCAGTCACCGGGCTTTAGTCTGCAAGACACTTGATAGACATCATTACATTCTTCGTCATTTACAATCATCTCTTTATTTTCCTACAACTTAGACATACATTTTGCTACTGAAATTGTATCTGCCTTTTTCACTGGGTAGATTTCTGGCCACTTTGAGAATACATCTATAACCACTAGGGTGTATTTTTACCCTTGGCATTCATTTAGCTCAATAAAGTCCATATGGATTGTGTGGTCTCAGGTTTCCCTGAGCATTACATTTTTGACACGTCATGCATGTTCTGACAAATTGTTTTGCTGAGGTTTCAAAATTTACAGTGTAGAATTTACAGTGTAGAAATGAGAGTAAAAATGTAATGCATGTTCTGACAAATTGTTTTGCTGAGGTTTCAAAATTTACAGTGTAGAATTTACAGTGTAGAAATGAGAGTTGACAATACTGGTCAGTCCCCCCGTTGACAAATGCGTACAGCCATGAGTCACTAATGCCGCCATTTTGTGGAGGAATTTTGGCAACACTGGCTTGCCATAACACATCATTAAGTCGTTTGTCAGAACTGCACCGTGTTTTAGCCATTTTGCCTGCTCTGCTGTGCTTGCTGCTTTTTGTTCATTTTTCAACACATCCAGTGGAATCTGATGTGTGTTTACTGCCATCAATGTAATGTTTGCCTGTTGTGCCGCCTATTTTGCTGCTCTGTCAGCAAAATTGTTGCCTGTAGTAATGAAAGAGTCAGTAGGCGTTGTAAGAGGTTGGCATGCTGGTTTGCCAGTTGGTGTAATCATTCCTCTGGTTTTCCAGATTTTTTGCAAAATGATGCACAGCAGAGAAAACATACTGGCTGTCTATATAAATGGTTATTTGTTTATCTTTGTGTATTTCACATGCGCAACAATCTCGTGTGAAGTGACCTTCCTCTCCACGGTTCTAGCAGGCGTTGTCTCTATGTTATCTGCTGTTTCTGCGTGGCTGTCTGCGGCCTTGGTGTTTGTGACTTTGCTCGCCTCTCTGTTCCTGATAGCCACCTGCGAATTAGTGTTTTAGTCTGTTGTCAACAGTCAGCCTTATTGTTAAGTTACAGAATGCTTCTCCCTTTTTTTGTTTTTTGTTTTTTTGTTTGGGAGAATAGATGCAACTCTACATTTTCACTTAAGGCAGTTTTAGATAATTTCTAGTTCTTCAAACAATGCATGGATCTCACACATTTCAAACTTTCAAGTTAGGGTTGTTTCCCATTTATACAAATATATATATTTAACTTTGCATTGCTCACAGCTCATAGCTCACAGCTCTAAACCTAGGCATTTTTCAATCATATGCCTAATCACTATGTGTCACTGTGATTCTCAAGTATGGTCACAAGTTCGTTTAAATTCGTTTCCAAAACCAACAAAATAATCAAAGAAAAACAAAAACATAAACGTGTCAGGACACAAAAGAAAAAGAAAAATGCTGCCACCCGAACAAGGCAGAAGTCTGCATATGTTGGCTTTTAATAGCATGCAGCTTGTAACATGGTAGACTAATGTGCCTGTGTTAATTCAGCTTTATATTATTGTGTGAAGTTGCACTGGGTTGGGAGTGGTTTTGTGGTTGTCACATTTTTGGTGAGCCAATGGCTGGAATGGGGTTGGACTAATTAGAGGCAGGTGTACTTGATTGCACTGATACACTGGTCTACATATAGCCCACACTACAAACACTGCTGTGTTGTTTTGTCTCTCTGTGCAGTCCAGGGCCTATTATATGCCACAGCCTAAAGGCAGCAGAGTTCCAGAGGCTTGAGTGACCACTGACTATATGCTTGCAGGGTGGTGGGTCTCCAAGGACAACTTCTAACCCTGTTAAAGGCAACATGTGGGGTGCAACTTGGCCGTGTGGCATAGCTGGCTCTGGCCTTGGGACTGTGTGTTTTTATACAATTCATAAGTGGGACACTGGACTGTTTTATCTTTTATCTCTTGATATATTTTTCGTCAATAAATTATCTTTTAGAATTTTATTGACTGACATCTTTTTGCCCACGACTGAGACGGTTGGTCAGACCTAGAGTCTTTCTTTGGGTGTGTTACAGCAGCTTCTGCTCTAAAAGAAACAAAAAAGAAAAAGAAAAGAAAATGTGGAACATGCTCATCAGCTTAGCAGTGTCTACATATTTAATTCAGCTTCTCAATCCTGTAGTTTTAGCTGTTGTCTACAGGGTTTTGCTTATTGGTTGTTATTATAGGTGTGCTCTATATCTCAGCAATGTGTCATTCTAGGATGATAGGTTTCAAGCTGGTCAAGTGCCTCTATGCACTTCATTAGTTTAGTTATTCTCTGTATTGTCTTCATCTCACATGTCATTACACTGAGTTTCAGCAAACCTTAAGCTTGATGCAGACTACTGCTTAACAATTATCCACCTCACATCATAACCGTTTAAGGTGCCTCTTCATATTAATATTATGTCATTGTTAATATTATCCTCTTTGTCTTATATAACAGCAATAGCATATTATAATATTTTATCAGTGTGTACCACTATACTACTACTGAGCCAATTTGTTAGTTAGGATCATCTTATTCAGCAAACAGATAATTTTGAATTCATCCAATCTGCGGTCACATTTGTTCTCTCTGTTGCATGGCGGACCAGGCAGTTCTATTATAATATATTATTTATATTTTATTTTGTATCCATCAAGGGCTTCAGATGACCTGCAGAATCATCCTTTTCCCAGGGTGGAGACAGTTACCTTTTCACACACTGTCCTTGGCTGAACAATGACACAGCCTTAATATACTTTATTTATTTTATTAAAATATTTTCGTGTGAATTATTTGCTTTATATTCATTTTATACATTGTGGGCATGGTCATCATGCCAACTGTGTTTCATTGTTAATATCACTTTACAGGTTGTTATCCTTGCTATTATTAATTTCAAATACTCTAAAGATCATTTCTACTGTAATTTTCCCTTTGTTTATCTTTATTTCGTACTTTTTATATTTATATCTACTCAGTGGGGTCTGTTTTCAACCCTTTTAAACTACTTCAAACTACTTTGATCTCTAGTTTTCACCTAATAAGGGATTATTATGTTCTTCCTGATATGGGTGGTGCTGCAGATGCGGCTGCAGGAATGAGTGATGGTTTACTAAAAGGATTGTGGGAACTGCACAGTGTCTCGTCTTCTGGTTTTACTAAACTGGCAGTTGGATTCTGTTCTCCCGACTGTTTATATTTTGTTTTCTTAAATCTCTCAGTTTACAGACACTGTTTTTGTCCGGCGTCTGGACTTTTCTTTTCTCACCACTGCTCGTCAGCAGGAGTGAGTGTTAATTTCACTTGCTTGATTACCCATCTTATTTATGTATTTACTTATTTTTGTTTAAGTAATATATACACAATACAGCTGCTATCACCTTCGCTGGTATTAGAGACGAGAGTGGTTGCTCACACGCCCTTCTACTTTCGGACTATTTCCAAAAGCGGTGTGAACTTTACGAGACGGAACTCGACCGTTCTCTCAACTCACCAGCACGTCAGTGAATAGCAGTAAAAGAAAAACACAGTAGGAGCAGCTCAGTCTCTTATCGGACCGTGAAAATTCAGCTTGCTCCGTTAGTTACAACAATACACACGCATACATTCACACTTATTCGCGCGATCGGAACCCTTATCATAAGGGGAGCTGCCAGTCTTTCTGTAGACGAGCTACTTATTCCCTTGACCCAGCTGGGGGAGCTACCCAGAGCTCCAAACCTAACCCACAGAAGTGGGGAGCTTCCAGTCGACGAGCTCCAAGCTACCAGCCGACGAGCTACTTTAAACCCACAGAGGTGGGGAGCTTCCAGTCGCGACGAGCTACTTTCGCTATTTTAAATTCCCTGAATTTAAAATACGATTTTACGCAAGATTTTGTCAGTGTGTCTGTATCTACCTGGTCAGTGTCGCCGGGTCTGGTCCACCTCGATCGGGCCCCACCACCGTGGGTCGCTTTCTAGAACGTTGGCCAAGACTCGAATTTAACGCCCTTGGTCTTTGACCACACACCTAGTGTGTGGGCTGTCGACAGACGAACAACGTGGACTGGTCACGGAGATGGGACACGATGGAGGCGCTCCGGCTCCGAAGGACCAAGAAATGTTGGGGGAAAACTCTGTAAAAAACCCAGGAGAAATAAAGACACAATGAGACAAAGTTACTTTCTTTATCAAACGTGTACACGGGTGAGCTGCTAAGAACAACTCACCCCATGCACAGTGGCTTGGTAATTTTTATAGGAAAGACAGTGAGAACAGGATAAGAAAATACAAAACAAATAAAATAAACAACTCCATATGTGGCGCTAGTCTCGTCAGCAGAGAGCTGGGAGAAGGCTGTGAGAGATAAAACAATCTAAAACAATATGTCCCAAAACAGTATGTCTTTGCTGAGAAAGTCTAAAAAGATAATTCTAAACTAATCTAACCATAGACAAAAGGGCATGCTTGCACATTTAAAAGAAGGTAAAGAAACATAGAAACATTTTTCCTGTAACAGTGACCCAGCGCTTTTAGTTATCATTTTCTAGTTTATGATGATGATGATTATTATTGTTTGAGTTCTGTGTGTTATATTTGGTCTGCCTTTGAGTCTGTCTCTGTCTATGGTGTCACCCCATCTGTTTGTGAATCTGTCTGTTTAGTTCAATGTCTTGTCTGGTTCCATGTGTCTGAGTTTCCTGTTTTATTTTGAAGGTTTGTGTCATATGTGAGTGTGCTCAGTCTCGTCAGCTGTGATTTCTCCCAGGTGTGTTCCCCTCCTGTCTCTCATCCCTTGATTACTGCCGTCTGTGTATTTAAGCCCTGTGTTTCTCTGTGTCAGTGTCGCGTCGTACCCTCAACTAGCTGTGTGTTCTGCTTCTATGTCCCTAGTGTTTGGTCTCCTGCTCCAGTTTAGTGTTTCTTTCCAGTGTTTCAGTCCTTGGTTCCTCTGTTCTGACTTTTGGTTTTCTTTTGGTGAGTTTAGTTTGTACGAGGTTTTTCCCAGCAATAAAGCTGCGCCTTAAGTTTCACTTCCGTGTCTGAGTTCTGCATTTTGGGTCCACCACTCCTGCTTGCCTGCCACACAGAGATTCATGACAATATCTATAGTTCATCTTTCTTATACAACAATCTGACTTCAGACTGATTACTGAAAATACCCCTTGACACCCCTGACCTGAAAAATTCTCAGACAGCGCATTCATCTGAAGAAGGGAAAAAGGCTTATACTCATGAAGTCACGTCCTAGACGCTCTAATCACTTCAATCTGGTTTTAGACTCCACTCCCACATCAATGTTGATAAAGACATCTTGTGAGTACTGGAGCAAAACTCCATTTCTATTCTTGTTCCCTAGCGCACAGATCCCCCGTCCCTCCAAACAGGAAAACGCATCACAATGGATATCCAGGTTCTGTTCTTCCACTGGATGAGCTTGTTGAAAGACTTCACTTTGTCTATGTGAACACAAAAAGCCGTGTGGTTTCATGTTATTGACAGCTGAGTTAATGTGTCATCTTTGGAGTCACGCAACTCCTAAACACTATGCTGTTCTGAGATGGTACCGAATGCTGAAAGCTGGTAACACAGAGGAGACACGAGCTTCTGTGCAGCTGCCTCACACAGTGTATCTCTGGTTACTTTGTCCATGGTCTTATCTGTCAGGAATAGAAAACAATTACACAGAGCAAGCGAAGTAGTGCTCTTCAATAGAAACTGGGGTACCTGAGTACTGCCATTCATCTTCTTCAGAGCATTTCAGCTGGAAAAAGTACACTCATTACTCGTTATTTTTCAGGATATTTTATATTTTAAAAAAAACATTTTGCAAGCCACAATTTTAGTAATAGCTAATTAAAATGTGCATATTATACACTGACCTGATACATAAATACTAAACTACAGGTTACAACTCTGAGCTGGCATTTTAAATGCAGTGCACCATGTTGTTCCTAATAACACGCTGAAAACTGCGGCAAATTAAATGGAAAAATCTGTATGATGTGTGTCTGAATATCCAGCAGCACAGCTACAGATAAAGCTAAAGAGCAATACTAATTTGATCTGTAACAGTGGCTCAATTAAGTTAGAAGACATCCTTCTCATCTTTCATTTGCATCCTTTTTGGATTTCATTTTCATGTTTTCATTTGTTTGATGTTCAAAGCTCCAAACAAATGTTCTGACCTAGATGCAAAATTAATCATTTCTAGCAAACAGCATCTGTCAAGCAGATGGAGAGCACTGATCTAATGGTATGTGCTGCAAAAAGAGAGAAGCACATTTCTATGACCACCTGACTCTGAACTTATCCAGGGTACACACACCACACAAGTTATAATCCCCTGTATATTGCAGGAGAAAATCCATCAATAGCCTTTTTCTGAATGTCCTTACAGAACTCAATTAGATGAGGTCCGGGAAAACAGATTGCTTGCCATATTGAAACTCTGAAATAGGCTTCTATCTGACAACTTTGTGGTATTTACTTTTTGAACCACTTCTCGGTTCAGTCCATGTAATCATAAAACAGTACCGCATTACCAGTTGTTATAATCTTGTCAAAGCCACTCTCCTTTCACAAACTAACAGAGAAACAAATGTTGCATGTTTTTATTAAGAGTAAAAAGAGAAAATATTTTCACTCTTAGATAGATATAGACAGAGGCATGTATAACTCATTTTTAAGAATACACAGCTGGTTCTGAGCTGAGATGCTTCCTAGATGATGCTTAATTGCATTGACTAGAATGAATATTTATTAAAAGCTAGACATTTTAAATTAAATAAGAAAGAAAAGCATTTCTTTGTGCCCCCCTCTCCCTGTTAATGCCCTACCTGGCCCCCTGGCAAAGCTTTGCTAGACCCGCCCCTGCACAGTTACCAGCTGTCAGCTACTTAGAAAAGGATCCTGGTGTTATTTGTCTCTCAGAAACAGTTCATAACTTCCCTTCAACTCATTCATGTCACCTAAAAGGTAAACCTGTTTCTCCATCACCTGTTCAGCTCTGATGATTCAGTAAGGACATCTCCTGGTTTCATCTTCATGTTTCCCTCTCACCACATATCCAAACCGATATCATGACCAGCAGCTTTTACAGCTGTGGCTCCAGCAAACATCAGCTGATACTAGAAATTAATATTAAATAAATTCTAACAACAGCTGATCAAGCTTAAACGTGCTGCTGCTGTTGTTTAGCTTGACATTTGCTGCTTTCCTCTTTCTGGCGCAAAGTGGGCGATAAACAAGACAGACGGGACTTGCGTCAGAAAAGCTGATCATTGATCAGTTTCATGATTGAAGTAGCAACAGGAGAGGGAGGGGGAGAGAATGAAAGAAGAGGCAGCTGTGCAGCGTAAAGAAGCAGAATAACTCCAGCTTTGTGTCTTTTTCATGTGTTCCTTTTCAGCTCAATACGAAGCGTGTAATATTTTCTCTGAATACGAGACAATTACATTTTTTACAGGACGGTTGGCAACTCTACTAACGAACCTTATGAATAAAATAAAGTTCACTATCAGTAACATCATAGCACCCACCCAGCAGTATATAAACTCCGTCATGCTAGCTAATACACAGTACGAGTTATTGTAACTAACTGTAAAAAGTTAGCACAAATAATAAACTCCACCTAAACTTGGTTTATATCTGACCCAGATAGACTGTAGGTCATAACTCCTCACCTGAAGTTCAGTTCACCTGACACTCGGACCTGCGGCCGCCTCGGGTCTCTCCTCCTGCCTCCCCTTTCCCTCATCCACTTGCTGGCCTCTGTGGAAGCTCCGACATAGCCACCACCACCAAACAACTGAGTTATTTTTACACATCGGTCAGCGTCTGGCCAATCCGCCACTTTTCATTGTTTATACTGTTACCAAAAAAACCAAACATACAAAAAAACATTGGCCCATAAAAACGAAAAATCACCATCAGCCCACTGGGCAAATGCCCAATGTCCAGTACAGCTATGGGTTTCATCCATGGCAATATGCATTAGAAGTGGGGAAAATGGGCAAGGATTTGCACAAATTTGAAAAAGACCAAATTGTGATGCAAGATGGTTGAGTCAGAGAATCTTGGCCAGTCATTCGTCTGAGATCAATGGAGTCTAGCTCAATTTGTAAATGTGTAAAAGATTTTCTCATGCAAAATGTAGATAAAAGTGTATACAAAAATAGAACTGAAACACTCTGTTGTTTAAACAAACCCTCAGACTATTTTCTGAATCTTTCCAACTATTCCTTTCAGGTGGATACAGAGAACTGTTAAATGCTTTCAATTAGAGGTGCAAAATTACAATTCCAAATTTTTTTAACCTACAAGAGCAAAGCAGTGTGACCCTTAAACACTGCTGTGATATTTGTAGTTTCGTGACAAACAACTGGAGCTAGTCTTAGCAGAACGGAGAGTTCCTTTGCCCGGTCCAATTTAGCACCAACTATAAATCTTGGATGGGCCAGTCTGATGGTTGCCAGGCAACTGTACATAATTCACAGAAACACCACAATGTTTTGTTGTTGCTCATTGATTTTTGTAAACATTAAACAAACATGATGTAACGTGTTAATTTGTGGGACCTACAGGTGCTCATAGGCAGACGGGTTTAGCTCTAGACATACAGGTTGTGGCTTTGTACAAAGATATTAGAGCTGTATCAGTTTAAGTATATATAAAAACAAAAATGCCAAATTATCCCCATATTTGGTTAAACCATGTTGTATTTCACTGGAATCAGTACACTGCCAGCTCAGCAGGCAACTTGTATGTGACAGCTGATGGGAAAGTAAAAAGTGACAATCCATTAGCCTAAATTTGTAAAACACAGAGGAGAATAAAACAGCACTTTCTTCCTAATCTAAGTTTCTTATAGTTGGTGTTCTAACTCTGATCAATACGAGTCCACTCAGTTCTAATACCTTGATTTAATTTGGCCTGATTCAGTCCACCCACTGCTTTCACTCACTGTATGCGCAAAGTGGCTAGTTGCAAATAATCAATAACTCAATGAATTGCCAATACAACTCCAACAGAATGAATTTGAATGCTGTCTTGATGCATGCTAATTCATCCGGGTAAGTAAATACAAAACGGTTGATTCTGTTCATCTAGACGTCGTGTTTTCAGTGGAAGAAACGTTTCGTCACTCATCCAAGTGATTTCTTCAGTACTCATGGTACTCATGGCTATTGATCAATGGGCTTTGATCAGTTGTTGTTGATCAATGGTCGTGACAATGTGCATATTAATGATCAAGGAACTCTCCTCACAACCCATTGTTCATTAGATGGGTTAGATTCAGTCATTGTGCAGATATACTGTTTATAAGATTGGAGAAACCTGCAGTCAGCTGAGACTGAAGGAGTCACTTGGATGAGTGACGAAACATTTCTCCCACTGAAAACACTACGTCTAGATGAACAGAATCAACCTTTTGGAATGTGAATGCTGAACATGAAACTGACTATTCACAGATTTAATTTAACCCATGACTATGCCGCACCATTTTGGCTCTTTCATCTCTTTTTATGTGACATCCCCTGGTGAGTAATAGGTGAACAGGACTTCCTTTCCTGTGTTGCTGTTTAGACTCAAATCGGTCTGATGTTTAATGGCCCGTAGTGACGAAATAATAACTTCCCTCTGGTACACCAGAGAGATAGAAGCCAGCAGAATAAACCTGCTGTTCTCCACAGAACCAGCCAAGGTGTACTCTCAGTGGCAGGGGAACAATATGACAATATGAGAACAGCACCACCAAGGCTGGAGACAGAGCAATACCGGAAGAGTGTATGTGTCAGGATCCTGGGTCATTCGACCCAGCGTTCTTAGTTTTTCCTGTGTTCCTGTTTCATGTCAAGTTCATTTGTTATTCTTGGAGTTATTTTATCAGTCCTAAGTTGCTTAGTTTATTGAGCTTCCCCTCCTTGTGTTACATTCCATGTTTTCCCAGCCCGTCATGTCTGTGCTCTCCCTCGTGCTTCTCTGTGCTTCCCTCTGGTCTGTGTCTCTGTGTATTTCCTGTTTTAAAATACAGGGGGCTGCAGGTAAGCCTTGATGAAACGCTTCACAAAAATCAAGAGTTGCTTCAAAAGAAAAAGCAACAGGACATAAAACAAAAAGAAATGGATTGCAAGCTTGAAGACACGGAGGAAAAGTACAGAGTGCTCCAAATAAGGCTGGCAAAAAAATAAAGAATTTCTTCAAGAGGAAGAGCAACAGGAGATAAAACAGAAAGAAGAAAAACTTCTTCTTCTCCAGGACTTTGAGAGGAAAATAAAAAAATTTAAAAAATGCAAGAATTTTATAATACAATGAAGTACAAAGTAGTGAAACTAGCAGCTATAATATAGGCGGCTTACCCCAAAACCAGAGGCGCTATACTGCACGGTGGACGTAATTCAAATGCTTCTCCCCACCACGGCTGAAGTAAAAAAGAGAAACGGCCGCGCTACAACGAGCCGCAGAAATATTACTACTAGTTTCACTACTTCTGAGAGAAATCAGAGGTCAAAAGGAAGCCTACCTGTAGCAGTCACACGATCCGATCGTCTCGGTAAATTAACCTATAACAATAGGCCAGCATTTACTGCTGTGTTGCGCCAGAAGCTCAGGAGGAATGAACCAACAAAAAAAACGGCTTCCCTTTATACAGATAGATACCACCCTGTAATCAATATGCAGGTGGGTTCCTAACTAGGAGTGAGTGCAGAGGAAAGAGAGAGAGAGAGAGAGAGAGAGAGAGAGAGGGAGAAGTGAGCAAGCAAACAACCAAGAGAGAGAGACACGCACAACCCATCCGGCCACATCTACCCCCCTTTTTGCATAGGTGCCCCGACAATGACTCAAGGAAGCACTAACACCATGGCCTGAATATGGTAAGCTGAGCAGTAGCAACTGGTCCAGATTCGGCAGGACATGGCAAGCGATGAATGTTAGAGAGCCCACCAGCTGTGGAGCGTGCTGTTCTCCGCAGTTGTGGCCCACTCACCTCAGACTGTCCAACAGAGCCTGAGGAAGAATCTGGGGGAGCAGAGGTCGGGGGTGCTACAGGCACGTTGGAAATAGGCCTGGGCTCCACCAATGGAACTGTTGAGGTGTCGGGAAGTGACGCCATGGGTGCCACAGATTGTGAGGGTACCTCAGGGACGAGGAGCCACAACTCATCGTCACTCAGAGAGGTCCGCTCTAAATCAGCAGGCACAGGTGGGGGTGGAGCCTGTGGACAAGGTGCAGGAGGCCCCGGGCTGACCTGTGCCTTCAACATGTCGTGATGGACATGTCAAACCTTCTCCAAGTCTCCCACGGGGGCAATGGTATAAACAGCCCCGTTCCCTTGAGGTGTCCTATGCACCTGATAGACAACAGAGCTCCACAGGTCCTGGATCTTGTGCTGGCCCCGGGCGATGTGATCTCAAAGATACACCAGCTGACCGACCTTTTAAAGTGCAGGCTCTGTGCCCGACAACCGTGCCCGAGCTCCCTCAAAAGCCACCATTAACCTGGCTTGATGCTCGGCCACCCAATCCTGTACCTCTCTAGGCACTGGGTCCTGAACCCGGCCTAGAAGGAAGTCAATAGACAGGCTAGGATCCCTGCCAAACATCAGGAAAAATGGTGACTCTCCAGTGCCCTGATGGGGTGTGCTATTATAGCAAAAGAGCAAGTGTGGTAAGCACACAGCCCAGTCGCGCTTCCAAGATGATGGCAGGGTCCGTAGAAGGTTGTGGAGGGTTCGGTTAAACCATTCGCACTGCCCATTACCCGCAGGATGGTCAGGAGTTGTACGGGACTTGGCTACCCAATACAATTCACATAGCTGTTGCATCACCAAACTCTCAAAATTTCTACCCTGGTCGGAGTGGAGGCGGCTAGGAACGCCAAACTTTAAAAAAACACTCCGTTAACAATACCTGGGCCACAGTAGTATTTGTGGCCCACTGTATTTGCTGAAAACATCAGTCATGACCAAGACGTTTTCAACTCCACTACGGGAAGGTTCCAACACTGTAAAGTCTATGGCCAGGATTTCATTTGGCCTAGACGCGAACAGGTGGCCCATGTAACTATAAGACCCCAACTCTGAGTCTTTTGCAACCTGACAACGTTCACAACGCTGAACCCATTGCCTAACACCACCTTCTATGTCTTGGGAGAGAACTGCACCCAAACCACTGTGACTGGTGTCAATCTCCAAGATAAATGGGCGTGTGAAGTCGGCATACGCCAGCACAGAGGCAGACACAAGCTTCGCTTTCAGGGCCTCAAAACTCTCCTCGCACTGATTTGTCCAGATGGCACTCAAGGTCTGTCCCGAGCCCTTCTTTGACTTGGTGCCAGCCAATTTAGCCACCACTTGATGGAGGGGAGCCACCAATGTGGCGAACCCCTCCACAAAGCGCCGGTAGTAGCTGGCGAAACTCAAAAAGGATCGCAAAACTGACACGGAACGAGAACACTGCCACTTGGTTACTGCGTTGACCTTGGCTGGATCGGTGGAGACACCCTTGCAAGAGATTACATGGCCCAAGTAGTTAACCTTCTGCTGGAAAAAGGCACATTTTTCCAGCTTAGCCTTGAGCCCCTCTTGCTGCAGCCTTGCCAGCACCATCTCTAACCACTGCAGATGCTGAGAGACCGACGAGGAGTACACAATGATGTCGTCCAGGTACAGCAGTAGCGACTGGCACAGCTGGTCCCCGAACATCCTCTGCATTAGGCGCTAGAAGGTACCGGGAGCGTGCACAGCCCGAATGGCATACGATTCCACTCGAACAGGGTTAGGGTCTCATAATCGGAAGGAGGAATACACCTGTACCTCTGCCGGACAGGTACGTCATCAAGCAGAGGTATGTCGTGCGAAATGAGGTTTGTGCAGCCCAAGTCTCCCTCATGAGCAGAGAAAACAGAGCGGTACTTCTGTAAAAGTAACCGTACCTCATGTTGTTCTGACTCAGCGAGAGCAGACAGGTCAATCACATCCACCATGTCTTGAGCAGAGCTGCTTGTAGTATGGGAGGAAACTGTGACGGGAAAGGAGTGTTCCTCGCTAACACCAGCAGGGAGGCTAACAACAGTAGCTTGGCTTATCACTCCTAAACGGGCCCGTGGGTGGAGAACAGCTTCTGCTGTCCCCACATTAGTGACTGGGATGTAGGTAACGCCCTTATCCACCTGGACCAAACATGGAGAGGCCAGCAACCCAACTGGCAACCTGGACTCAGGAGGCTCAAAAAGCATAGCCTGACCTGACAACTGCTGAGAACAGGTGGTGGCCACCAGCTGCATGACACCACCAGGTACCCGCAGGCCCTGTACCTTGACGGTACCGACAGGGTCCTCTGGGGCTTGGGCTGCAGACTAGTGACACTGATGTAAGGCCTCCAAAACTGGTCTCGGTGCCTGTGACACAGAAGGTGAATTAAACAAAGAGCCCAAGGTGCGTCCTCCTCCCCTGCAGCGGCGCAGCAGACCATGCCCCGCCACATACATTAACCAGGTAAAATACATATTTAGGCAGAATTTTGCAAATATCTGTTTTTCTGTTTTTAGCAGCATAGTGCTTTTTGTCCAATTATTTTTTTAAAAGTCAGGCCAAGGCTCCAAAAGCCCAAAGGCGATATAAGGGTGGCGGCTCACAACAGTTTTTGTGTGCTACATGGATCATTTTAGTTCAGCTGGGTGTCTTCCCTTTGGTTATATTTTTTTAAGACTTCAAAATGTGTTAATTACATAAATAAAGTGTAATTTTCTTTCTAGTACTTCATGGATTTCATAAGCAACACACCTTAGTTGTTCACACAAAGCATAAAAGTAAAAAACAATATATACAGTGTTATCTTCATTTTAGATGTCAAAAAGTATTTGCGGCTCCCAGTGTTTTCTTTTGCGTGGAAACCGGGTCCAAATGGCTCTTTGGGTATTAAAGGTTGCTGACCCCTGTCCTAGACCAACTAAAATCAGGTAGCGAAATGCTAAAATCCTGATGCTCTTCCTCCTGAACCTGGATGCTGCTGTCTTGTCTACAATCACATACAAACAAAATCTTCAAACAGGTGGGTTATTTCTCAGCAAATATAAAACAAATTATTAAACCAAACGTCTACCTCAAATGTGCATCCTGTCGACCAACGTAGCTAATAGTATTTGTAAATTTAAGGAGATTAAGGTTATATTTGCCCTTTTGTTTATAGGGTTCGATTGCTGCCGCATCCTCTCAGTGACCAACCACCTGATTTTAAGTGAGGAGTCGAAACGCCTAGCTGCTGTCTTGTCTTGTTTTGTCTTGTGTTCCGTTCTGTTGGCTGTCCAGTTTTGTTCCTGCTGCTTTGCCTCGCCTCACCTCTGGGGGCTTTGGGTCTCACTTTAAGCCCCTTCTGGGCTATTGTTTGCACTCTCGCTTCTGCGGCTGGCTAGGGCGATCCTCAGCTGCATATCGGGCTGGTGCTACAAAACTGGTGCCTGCCCAGTCGGCCCCACAAGGCTACAATTGCTGTTGCTGTTTTCTCCCTCTCTGCCTGGGCGGAGCTCACTGTGGGCTCCCGCCCTTGGCCCACACACACACCTGACAACACTCACCCATCATCACCGGGAGCACTATTTGAGGCTGGAACACAGATCCTCTCGTCGCTGGATGATTGTACCCCTAACGTTAGTTTTCTCACAGCTCTTGTGCTTCATATCCGTGACTTGTGATTAGTTGGTGACCTGCCTTCTCGTCTGCTTCAGATTCCCCCCCCGGACCTGCGACCTCCCTGCTGCGGGAAAGTGTGTGAGTGTGAGAGAAGAAGACGTGAGCGAGTTACCCTGTGATCCCCCCCCCCCGGAGTTTTGGATCCCTTCACTGTACATATATTGCACTGCACTGTAAATAAACCACACCTTGGAGATACCTTACCGCTCTGCGCTTGAATCCCTGTACCAGATCGTGACAGAATCATCCAGCCACGGAAATGGATTCAGCAGACCCAGCGGTCTCGACTCCCACCCTCGCCACTTTGGCCGCGATGCTGGCACGCCACGAGCAGATGTTCATTCACCTTCGAGCAGAGCTCGCGAACCTCACACAGGCCGTGGCTCGGCTAACACCGCTACCGGCCGCTCCTCTGGTCGCCGCTCCTCCGTTGGAGGCACCAGTTCCAGCTGTAAGTGTCGCGCCACCTGTTCACGTTGACAGATTCCTCCCTACTCCCAGGGCTTTCACGGGAGAGATTGATAAATGTGCTGGTTTTCTCACTCAGTGTGCCCTTCAGTTTCGCCAGCAACCGCAAACCTTTTCTACTGATGGTGCGAAAATCGCTTATATCGTCCAGTTACTCCAGGACCGTGCTCTAACCTGGGCTCAAGCTGCGCTTCAGGCGGAGCCGGACATCACCTTTTCTGACTTTCTTACTAAGTTTAAAGGTGTGTTTGACAGGAAAGCCACAACTGCCACCGCCGGCCAGCGCTTGCTTGCGCTTAAACAAGGTAAACGCAGCATGGCTGATTTTTCTATTGACTTTTCTACCTTGGCTGAACAGGCGAAATGGGGGGAAGAGGCCCTTAAAAGTGCATTGCTCACTAATATTAATGAGGAAATAAAGAATGAACTAATGCTCCGTGAACTGCCTTCCTCCCTGGATGCGCTTCTGGTTTTGTGTATGCGGGTGGACGATCAGGTGCGCGCACATCGGAGCGCACGCGCGCGTTCGGGGCATGCCCCGCTGGACTTTTGTGGGACCCCTACTGCAGCCCATGGGTCGTGTGACGCCGACACCGGGGATGGGGAAGAGCCCATGCAGCTTGGGCGCTCACGGCTGTCGCCCGCGGAGCGCCAGCGCCGTCTTGCCTCCGGTGAGTGCGTTTATTGCAGCCGTAAAGGCCACTCTGTCTCCTCCTGCCCAACGCTGGCAAAAGGGCGCGCTCACCAGTGATCGTGAGGGTGCTGGTGGGCGATCTGTCGAGTGAAAGCCCTCTCCCCAGGCTTCTTTTGCCGGCTACTCTGCGTGTTCGGACTGTTTCTCATTCTCTCTCCGTTCTCATTGACTCTGGGGCTGAGCAGAACTTTATTGACACCTCACTCGCCGCCAAACTGAACATCGCCTTGGAGCCTCTGTCACGCCCCCTCCGCGTTCACGCACTGTCGGGCCAGCGCCTGCCTGACATCACTCATGTTTCTGAATTCCTTTCATTATCTCTCTCTGGCAATCACGCAGAAAGGATTTGTTTTTTTTCGTTTAAGGCTCCTCTCACTCCGCTGGTTCTGGGTCACCCCTGGCTTGTCCTCCACAACCCGCATATCGACTGGGAGAAGGGTGCCGTACTAGGTTGGAGTGTGGCCTGCCATATGAACTGCCTCCGGGCTGCGGCTTCCCCCGTTTCGCTCCCACCCACGGCCTCGCCGTCGGACGCCCCGGACCTCTCGATGGTTCCGCGGGTTTATCATGATCTGCGGGATGTTTTTTGTAAGGATCGGGCGCGGTCCCTTCCCCCGCACCGCCCGTACGATTGTGCCGTCGATCTTCTTCCTGGAGCTCCGCTGCCGTCTAGCCGCCTGTACAGCCTCTCCCGGCCTGAGAGGGATGCTATGGAGCGTTACATCTCGGAGTCGCTGGCGGCAGGGTTGATTCGCCCCTCCTCTTCCCCTGTCGCGGCTGGGTTTTTTTTCGTGGATAAGAAGGATGGTTCGCTGCGGCCGTGTATTGACTTTGGGGGCCTTAATCAGATCACTGTTAAGAACAAATACCCTTTGCCGTTGCTTTCCTCCGCCTTTGAACTGCTTCAGGGCATGACCGTCTTTACCAAGCTGGATCTGCGCAACGCTTACCACCTGGTGCGCATCAGGGAGGGGGATGAGTGGAAGACCGCGTTCAATACGCATCGGGGCCACTTTGAGTATCTCGTGATGCCGTTTGGGCTGACTAACGCCCCCGCAGTGTTTCAGGCGATGGTTAATGATGTCCTTCGTGATTTTGTTAACCGTTGTGTATTTGTGTACTTGGATGACATCTTGATCTTTTCTAAGACACTCGAGGAGCACAAGGTCCATGTCCGGCAGGTCCTGCTACGCCTTCTGGAGAACCGGCTCTTTGTGAAGGGGGAGAAGTGCGATTTCCACGTGGCGTCAGTGAGTTTTCTGGGCCACATTATCGAGAAGGGGGACTTGCGGACTGATCCGGAGAAAGTGCGGGCTGTGGTGGAATGGCCTACTCCTCCTGATCGCCGCCAAGTGCAACGTTTTTTGGGATTCGCCAACTTTTACAGACGGTTCATTCGTGATTTCAGCAGAATCGCTCTCCCTCTCACTAAACTCACCTCTCCCAAGGTTCCCTTCCAGTGGGATTCTGCCGCTCAGCGAGCCTTCGCCCTGCTCAAGGACAGGTTCACCACCGCTCCCATACTCCGGCAACCGGACCTTACACGGCAGTTCGTTGTGGAAGTGGACGCGTCGGACTCCGGGGTTGGGGCAGTTCTGTCTCAACAGATGGACGGTAAGCTGCACCCGTGTGCCTTTTATTCTCGCCGTCTCTCCCCAGCAGAGTGTAACTATGACATCGGGGACCGGGAGCTTCTGGCCGTCAAGCTGGCCCTGGAGGAGTGGAGACATTGGTTGGAGGGAGCAGCACAACCATTCATCGTCTGGACGGATCACAAGAATCTGGAGTACCTGCGCTCGGCTAGACGTCTCAATTCCCGGCAAGCCAGGTGGGCACTGTTTTTCGCTCGTTTTGACTTCACTATCACCTACAGGCCAGGAACACGGAACGTAAAGCCAGACGCCCTGTCCAGGCAATTCTCCATCACTGGGGAGGACTCGGACCCTGAGCCTGTCCTCCCGACCGCCTGCGTAATTGGAGCCATCTCCTGGGAGATCGAGGGGCTCATCCAAGAGGCGCAGGAGACCGAACCGGATCCTGGCACTGGTCCACCTGGTCGCCTCTTCGTTCCTTCAGCCGTCCGCTCTCAGGTTCTCCAGTGGGCTCACACCGCCCGCTTTTCATGCCATCCTGGGGTCCTCCGCACCTGCTCGTTCCTCCGACGTTACTTCTGGTGGCCTGCTATGACTAGGGATGCCAAGGAGTATGTAGCCGCCTGTTCGACCTGCGCCCGGAATAAGCTTTCGAACCGCCCTCCACCGGGTCTTCTGCAGCCTCTCCCTACACCAGCTCGACCATGGTCCTATGTTTCTTTGGACTTTGTCACGGGCCTGCCGCCCTCCGCTGGTAACACCGCCATACTTACCATTATCGATCGTTTCTCCAAAGCTGCACACTTCGTCGCCCTCCCGAAGCTCCCCTCGGCCTTGGAGACGGCCCGGCTCCTCACCTCCCATGTGTTCCGTCTTCACAGGATCCCCGAGGACATCGTCTCGGATAGGGGGCCGCAATTCACGTCCCGTGTTTGGAGGGAGTTCTGCTCCGCACTGGGGGCCAAGGTCAGTCTGTCTTCCGGTTTCCATCCACAGAGTAACGGGCAATCGGAGCGGGCCAACCAGGAGCTGGAAGCTGCCCTCCGCTGTGTCACTTCGCACAACCAATCGACCTGGAGTGAACAGCTTCCATGGATCGAATACGCCCACAACAGCCACACATCCTCCGCCACGGGCAAGTCTCCCTTCGAAGCGTCCCTGGGCTATCAACCACCTTTGCTCCCGGCCATCGAAGGTGAGCACTCCGTTCCTTCTGTACAGGCTCACCTCCGCGGGTGCCGTCGTGCCTGGCGGGCGATTCAGGCTGCCCTGCTCCGTACTAAGGAGCGGAACAAGACCCTCGCTGACCGTCACCGGACACCGGCCCCCGTGTACACCATCGGTCAACGAGTATGGCTGGCTACCCGTTTTGTGCCGCTACGGACTGAGTCGAAGAAGCTGTCTCCTCAGTTTATTGGCCCTTTTCCCGTTGAGGCCATTGTGAACCCTGTGTCTGTCCGCCTCAAGCTGCCGCGCAACATGCGCATTCACAATGTCTTTCATGTGTCTCAGGTCAAGCCGGTGCTCTCCAGCCCGTTGTGCCCTCCCTCCAGGGCCCCGCCGCCCCCCCGGCTCGTGGATGGTCAGCTGGTCTACAATATCACCCGCATCATGGACTCCCGGCGCCGGGGTCGGGGTTTTCAGTACCTGGTTGACTGGGAGGGCTACGGGATAGAGGAACGCTCCTGGGTGCCTCGAGCTGCTGTCCTGGATGGTGCCATGCTCCGGGACTTCCACCGCAGGCATCCAGGTAAGCCTGGTGGGTCACCGGGAGGCTCCCGTTGAGGGGGGGGTACTGTCATGGTCTCCGTGCCTGCCCAGTCGGCCCCACAAGGCTACAATTGCTGTTGCTGTTTTCTCCCTCTCTGCCTGGGCGGAGCTCACTGTGGGCTCCCGCCCTTGGCCCACACACCTGACAACACTCACCCATCATCACCGGGAGCACTATTTGAGGCTGGAACACAGATCCTCTCGTCGCTGGATGATTGTACCCCTAACGTTAGTTTTCTCACAGCTCTTGTGCTTCATATCCGTGACTTGTGATTAGTTGGTGACCTGCCTTCTCGTCTGCTTCAGATTCCCCCCCCCGGACCTGCGACCTCCCTGCTGCGGGAAAGTGTGTGAGTGTGAGAGAAGAAGACGTGAGCGAGTTACCCTGTGATCCCCCCCCCCGGAGTTTTGGATCCCTTCACTGTACATATATTGCACTGCACTGTAAATAAACCACACCTTGGAGATACCTTACCGCTCTGCGCTTGAATCCCTGTACCAGATCGTGACAGGTACTGCCTCCCCTGGTTGCTCCCAGTTTGTGGAGAGCTGCATGAGACTGAGTGAGGCTACGGACAATCATAACCAGCACCAGCTGTGGGCTGCAAAGAAGTGAGTGCAAAGATTTTCAATCTGTGCTCTGTGGTGTGTGTGGGTGTGTTTTATTAAAGATTTTAGTTTTTCTTTTAATTCTTTTTTTTTAAATTATATAGAGAGCCTGTTATTTGGTGTCCCGTGTTTTATTCTTTTCATGTGTATGTCTTGTGCTTTTATTTCAGCGAACTGAGGATCTACCAGCGGCCGTGGGACCTCAGGTGGCGGGTCGTTTTCCACACTTCCTTTGTTGTACAGCACCGGGTGGTTTTCTTTTTGGTCCACCGCTGCTGGTAAGTCCCAGTTGTCTGTTTTATTTTTATTGTAATTTGGGACACAGTTTTAGATGACACTACATTCAGTGCTCTGTCATTGTTGATGTTTTTAT
Organism: Diplotaxodon limnothrissa; assembly: GCF_057381915.1. Lineage (NCBI taxonomy): Eukaryota > Metazoa > Chordata > Actinopteri > Cichliformes > Cichlidae > Diplotaxodon > Diplotaxodon limnothrissa. Next base: position 21,309,431 of record NC_140596.1, read on the forward strand.
TTTATTTTATATTAATAAATAAAATTGTGTTAATATTTGAGCCGGCCTGAGTGTGAATCCCTGAACCTGTACAAACGTTGTTGGTTCTTTTTATTACATTTTATTCCCAAACAATTTTATTTCCTGGGGGTGAAATTCCCCTAGGTGGCGTTGTCATTTTATTACTTTTTTTATAGCCCCGCCAACCACTTGGTCACACAAAGTAAGATCAATGAAATGCTGAGGAAAAAACACAACTTGAGGAACTTTCTAACAACTTGAAGTCCAAAAGCACTCTAATGGAGGCGCAAAAGCAACAACAAGAGAAAACACATGAAGACCTGTAGTGTACGCTTCAAGAAATCCAGAGAAGTCAGCAGTTAGAAGAAAAGCACAACAACACACAAAAGAGAAATAAAGAAATGCACAAGGCAAAGCTAATACAAGAGGCAACATCTAAAGAACTAAAAGAAAAGCTTGAAGAAAAACAAGGAAAAATGGAAGCCATGGAGAAAAGATGCAAGAAACTTGAAACTCAAAATGCAGAAACAATCAATGAGTTGAAAATCCTCATCCTAGAGAAAAAAAGGGCTCATGGAACAGTGCCTGAAAAAGAAGCAAAAACTCTTACGCTTGTTCCAAAAGAGGGAGACTGCTGCTCCTCGCCTGATGTAATCTCATCTTCCTCCACCTCTGTTCCATCTTAATTCCCCCCCTCCCTCTTTACCTTTTTCTCCTAACACCTCTCCCCTCCTTTCTTCATCCTTTTTCTATTTCACCCTCACCCCCAACCAGTCTTGACTGCCCCCTCTATTTCTTTTGTTTGGTTTGGCTTGGTTTGGTTTTTTTAACCTATTTTTCCTTCTACCTTTTCCTTTAAATAAATTCAAATTCAAATTCAAATTCAAATTCAAATTTTTATTTGTCACGTACACAGTCATACACAGTACGATATGTAGTGAAATGCTTGGACAACTGCTCGTGACCTAAAGAAAACAAAAAAGGAAAAGGCTATGAATAAGAAAGGAAATAAATATGAAAAATTAAAAAGGGTAAATTTAACTAGGAAGGAATAAAATATAAATTAAGGTTAAAAATGAAATAACTGTACAACACAAATTAGAATGAAGGGTAAATTTAACTGGGAAGAATAAGATAAAGATAAATATATAAATTAAAGTTGAAAATAAAATAACTGTACAACAAAATACACAATACACAATATAGAACTATATAAGAATGTATGAAGAAATCTAAATATAAATAAATATATACACAATAACAGCAGCTGTACAAGTATTAACCGGAAATGAAGAATATAGTGACCAGTGTTGTGCAAAACCAAAGTCCAGAAAGTCCAGTGTGTGTGTAAGAACTGTATGTGTGGGTCAGTACTGTGTGGTGGTGTGATTGAGAGACCGTATCGCCTGCGGGAAGAAGCTCCTCCTCAGTCTCTCTGTGTTGGTCTTCAGGGAGCGGAATCGCTTTCCTGACCTCAGCAGAGAGAACAGTCTGTTGTTGGGATGGCTGAGGTCCTTCACGATCTTCCTGGCCTTGGTCCAGCACCGCCTGCTGTAGATTGAGTGCAGGTCAGGGAGCTCGGAGCGGATGGTGCGCTCAGCTGACCGCACAACCCTCTGTAGAGCTCGTCTGTCCTGCATGGTGCTGTTCCCGAACCAGGTTAAGATGTTTCCCGCCAGGATGCTCTCTATGGTGCACGAGTAAAAGTTCCTGAGCACCTTGGAGGGCAGTTGGAAGTCTCTCAAGCGTCTGAGGTGGTAGAGACGCTGTCGGGCCTTTTTCACCACGGTGTTGATGTGACAGGACCATGACAGGTCCTGCGTGATGTGAACTCCGAGGTATTTGAAGCTGTCCACTCTCTCCACTGGGCACTCGTTGATGACGGGGGTCTGGTAGTTCCTCTCCTGCTTAGTGCTGAAGTCCACTATCAGCTCCTTTGTCTTACTGACGTTTAGAAGGAGGTTGTTCCTCTGGCACCAGTTCTCCAGATTCCTAATCTCCTTCAGGTAGGCCGTCTCGTTGTTATCAGAGATCAGGCCCACCACGACGGTGTCGTCAGCAAACTTGATGATGGTGGTGGAGCTGGTAGTGGCCACACAGTCATATGTGTACAAAGAGTACAGCAGGGGGCTCAGAACACACCCCTGGGGGGCTCCAGTGCTGAGAGTGGTGGAGGCTGAGACATGTCCGCCCATCCTTACTGCCTGTGGTCTGCCAGTTAGGAAGTTGGAGATCCACTGACACATAGATGAGCTGAGTCCCAGATGCTCCAGCTTGGTGGTGAGTGTGGAGGGAATTATGGTGTTAAATGCAGAGCTGTAGTCTATGAAGAGCATTTTAACATAATTCCCCCTTCTAGTGTCCAAGTGAGTGAGTGATGTGTGGAGGAGATGAGAGATGGCATCGTCTGTGGAACGATTTGGACGGTAAGCGAACTGTAGTGGGTCCAGTGTGTCTGGTAGTGAAGAAATGATGAAGTCTCTGACCAGGCGTTCAAAGCACTTCATCACTACTGAGGTGAGGGCTACAGGGCGATAGTCATTGAGAGAAGCAGGGTGGGGTTTCTTCGGGACAGGAACAATGATGGACTCTTTGAAGCATGTGGGGATCACCGACTGAGATAAAGAGATGTTGAATATCTCAGTGAACACAGGAGCTAGCTGGTATGCGCAGTCTCTTAGGATACGACCTGGGATGCCGTCTGGTCCTGCTGCTTTCCTGGTGTTCACTCTCTTGAAGGCTCTCCTTACTTCATGCTCGGAGATGACGAGCACGTTTCCGGTGCTGGCAGTATCTTCCTGTCTGCAGCCGTTAGCGCCGCTAACACTAGCATTGTTGGAGACCTTAGCTGCAGCCTCGAAGCGAGCATAGAAAGTGTTCAGCTCGTCTGCCAGAGTCACGGCCGCGTTCGTCATACCGGTTGTTGGTGCTTTATAGTCCGTTATTGTCCTTAGTCCCCGCCACAGGCTCCTAGAGTCACTCTGTTGGAGTTGTGACTCTAGTTTCCTCCCGTAGCGCTGCTTCGCCTCTTTCACCGCCCTCCGCACGTTATATGACGCGGCTTTGTACGGGTCCATGTCCCCCGTCATGAGTCCCGTGTTGTAGGCAGCGGTGCGGGATCTCAGAGCGTTGCGGATGGTTTTATCCACCCACGGCTTCTGGTTGGGAAACGTTGTGATAGTCTTTGTCTCCACGGTATCATCCGCTAGTTTCCCGATGAATCCCACAACCGCTTCCGTAAACACGTTGACGTCATCGTCGGAGCTGTTTCTGAACATGCCCCAGTCTGCGTCATCGAGTGCGTCCTGTAACATGGCCACCGATTGATCCGTCCAGCGCGCGACCTTCCTCTGAACCGGAACTTCCTGTTTTAGCCTTTGTTTGTATTTTGGCATGAGGAAGATGGCGGCGTGATCAGATTTGCCAAACGGGGGGCGGGATTGTGCCTTGTAGCCGTCCTTGACCGTAGTGTAGCAGTGGTCCAGTGTCCTTTCACCCCTGGTGGGGCAGGTGATGTGTTGATAAAAGTTCGGCGCTGCGCGTTTGAGGTTGGCGCTATTAAAGTCCCCCGTCACAATAAGCGCAGCGTCCCGGTGTTGTGTCTGGTGCTGTGTGAGTGCCTCATGCAGCTCGCATAAGGCGGTGACCGTGTCCGCTTGTGGTGGAATATAAACGGCACTTACAATGACCGATGTAAATTCCCGAGGTAGATAAAAAGGACGACACATGATGGACAGTAGTTCCAGATTTGGTGTGCAGGAGCGTGTGAGAGGAACAACGTTCGCACTGTTGCACCAGTTGTTGTTCACCATTAAACACACGCCGCCTCCCCTTGACTTCCCCGAGTCCCGTGTCCTGTCCATGCGGTGAACCGAGAAGAACTCGGCCGGCTGGATGGCGTGGTCCGGCACCGCTGGGTTCAGCCATGTCTCGGTGAAGCAGAGGAGATTGCAGTCCCGAATGTCTCTCTGGAACTTTATCCTGGCCCTGAGGTCGTCAAGCTTGTTCTCCAGTGACTGGACGTTGGCGAGCAGGATGCTAGGCAGAGGTGTGCGGTGTGCACGAGCTCTCAGCCTGTTCCTGACGCCGGCTCGCTTCCCTCTAGGCCGCCGCCGCTTCCCTTTGTTCTCCCTCGAGATCTCACTCGGCCAGCTCGGATCCGGAGTTAAAAACTTCGAATTGTGAGTACATTGTATACCAATAGAAACAAGAGTGTCACTGTCATACCTAATGTACCCAATGGTGATGATTTTGCCGATTTAGAAACGCTGAAAACTAACTTAAAAAACAAAGACAAAGAAAAAGTGGTCGGAGCAGTCGTGACGGCAGCCGACCTCACCGGCGCCATCTTAGGATCTTTACTTCTGGATCCAAATCACAGAAGGAATTAAATAAAACAAAAAGACAAACAGAAAAACAAAACAAAAATATGTTTCTCTCCCTTCCCAGGTTAGGTTTGGTTTTAAATCCTGATTCGTATCAGCTACCAGTTAACCTATATTAGTTCCTTTTAAATTAATCTAAGCTTCTTATAGTTGGTGTTCTAACTCTCTGATCAATACGAGTCCACTCAGTTCTAATAGCGCAATTTAATTTGGCCTAATTCAGTCCACCCAATGCTTTCACTCACTGTATGTGCAAAGTGGCTGGTTATGAATACCCAATAACACTTCAATAAGTTACCAATACAACTCCAACAGAATGACTTTGATTGCTAAACATGAAATCGACTGTTCACAATCGACTGTTACAAGAAAATCAGTTGAATTCCCAATCCAGTGTGTAATCACTTCATGGCTTAAATCATCTGCACGCTGCAGTAACAGAAAATACTGTCAAGGCATACTGGGTGGTAGGTGGAGAGCAGACCCAAAACGCAGGAACACTCAGACAAAAGTAAACTCAAAGTACAGCTTTATTAGCTAGAACCATCAAGCTTAACAAAAACGGAGAGATCCTCCGCCTGTGCGTTGTGCTGGTTGGTTGTAATATCTGAACCTATCCAGCTGGCTTGCTCCAGTGTTCATGGGGAGCTGTACAGGATTCCTCTTCTTTTGAGGGACCATGATCAATATTTTAACAACCATAACCAGCACAGGCCACTCTTCACTCGCGTGGTGCAAGTTCAGTCTGTGTTTTGTATTTTATTCTAAGTGTGTGTCCGTGTGTGGTTCTTTATTTTATTAAAATGTATATTGTCTCCTGATTGTGCTCAGCAAGCTCTGTGCTCGGTGTCCTTTTAGAGTTTTTCTTTGACTTTTAATGTGTCGTTTAGTTTTTTATTACAGCAAACTGAGGACGCCACCAGTAGCCATGGGACCTTTGGTGGTGGGTCGTTTTCCACACGTCCTTTGTTGTACAGTACCTGGGGTGTAGACATGATTTTTCGTGTGGTTTTCTTTTGGGCCTCAACTAATGGCAAGTTCAGTTCAATGTACGGTTTTATGTAATCCAGGACACTGTTATAGAATAAACTGTGCCACAGTCAGCCTTTATTGCTTTATTCTTTGTTTCATTTTTATAAATACAAATAAAGACATATTTGAGCCAATCTGCCTCAGAAGTGCATCCTTGAACCTGTGCGACCTTTTCTGGTTTGTACGAAGACTTTATATTTCCTCGAGGTGAAATTGTGTCACGGTTCTGGGTCATGTTGACCCAGCTTTCTGTTTTTTATGCTTTGGTGTTTTTCTAGATTATGATTTATGATTTTATTAATCAGTGATACTGTTTTGATTATGATTATTATTTAGTAGGCTTTGGTCAGTGTCAAGTCTGTCTCTCTCTGTCTAGTCCGTGTCTTAGTAAAGTGTGTTTTGTTTCCTGTTTTACTTTGAAGGTTCTTGTTCCTGTCTGATGTCAGTGTTCCGGCTTTGCTCTCCCTGTCTCGTTAGGTCTTATTCCTCCCAGCTGTGTTCCCCTTCTGTCTCTAGTTCCTTGATGACTCCCTCAGTGTATTTAAGCCCAGTGCGTCTTTGTGTCAGTGTCGTGTCGTTAACGTCTGTTCACCCTCGCTTCCTCTGTGTGTTCCATTTGCCAGCCTGCCAACCTGTCTAGTTATTCTGTTCACCCAGTTTAGTTAGTGTTTTTCCTGTTCAGTTTCATACCAGCAATAAAGCTGTGTGCTTTGAGTTACTTCTGCCTCCGTGAGGCCTGCGTTTTGGGTTATCTCTTCCTGCCTGCCTACACACAGACATGACAAATTGTCATTTAATAATTTTTATGTAACTCCTTTTGACCACTTTGTCACATGTGGAAATAAATTGCAAGAGACCTTTCAACACAAAGAACAATGCCATATATCAGCATTTTACCAATAAATAAAGTTGTGGTCCAGATCCAAAACTATTTAATAGGTTTTGGATCTGGATTAAATTTTATTTTATTTAATTTAAATTAAATTGTGGAGAAAACCAATGTTTTCTCTACAGTTTAATGAAATTTAGTAATTTTTTTAAATTTTGCAGACAGATGAACCGTGCTGAAGATGTACTGCCTTGGCAAAGTGGCAAAATACCATTACAAATCAAGAATGCAGAATTCAAACTTCAGAAAAATTCATTTTAAATCTTTTTTTTTTTTTTTTTGTGCAAAAATAATGGGTGAGTTGACTATTACCCAGGAAGTACAATTGGGTGACTTTCTCATTTAAAACGGTGCCAAGGATTTAAACAATCCCTTGTTTAATATGCTTCTCATTCTGCCATCCTCAATGAAAACAAATGACCTGAGCAGCATGAGACATGGGGTTAGCAACTCTGATCTTGTTATCCCAAAAGAAGTGATGTGACAGATTTTTAGATGCTTCAGCTGTTTGAAATGCAAATAGAATAAATTAAAAAAACACAAGGGGAACACCCATGAATGCCCATAAGCATATGTAAAGTATTCAGGTCTCACAGGCACACACAAACACATGCAAAGACAAAGTACTGCGGCAGCAAGTAGAGTATTTGTTACTGCAGCGATTCCACTGAGAAAGTCTGCATTTTAATGTTCTGCGCAATCAACACTGCACCTGAGCACTGCTCTCATTTTGGTTGTACAGTATTTGACAGAGCAAGCAGAGTCATCAAGGTGACGCAGATGAGTATGAGAAGAACTGTGGGATTGACAGCCATGGTGTAACAATTTTGCTACCCGAGCAATCTGCACTTTGGTCTCAGACCTTGCTAATAAGGAAGAACTAAGCCACAAATCAAAGCTTTGGATTTTACTGCCCAATCCTTGTCAAGACCAAGGCCTGTACATACACTTCAAATGAGAAGCCACTCAAAGGGAACCCGCCACACTTTGAGTGACAGGATGAAGAATTTGCATTTGCAGGGGAGAATGGCATGCAGCTGTTACACCACCTGAAAACAGGGGGGAAAGAATCACGAGTGATTTTCAGTTGCTTCTCTCATGGAGTAGTTTAATGCAATCAAAGATGAACATTAAGTATTTTACATTCCGTACTGCTCAATGTCACACAGTAGAAGAAAGAGCTAATTAATAAACCAAAATAATAATGAAGTTCTTACTATTTGTATTTGAACATTTCCTTACAAAATGGATGACAATAGACATTTTTAGTTTTTACCGTTAGCTTAACCGCCTGAGGCGCATAGCTGCTATGTCTAACTACTCAAAACTATAATAAAATGCTTCTAAAGCTCACAAAACAATGAAGGATTACCTGTAGCAGGGGTGTCCAACTCCAGTCCTTGAGGGCCAGTGTCCTGCAGGTTTTAGATATCACCCTGGGTCAACACAACTGAATCAAATGATTAGTTCATTACCAGGTCTCTGGAGAACTTCAAGACATGCTGAGGAGGCAATTTAACTATTTAAATCAGCTGTGTTGGATCAAGGACACATCTAAAACCTGCAGGACACCCTTGAGGACTGGAGTTGGACACCCCTGACCTATAGCATCTCTTAACAATATAAGTAAGTAGTATTCAAAGCTCCTCTTTGGATGTTGTCTGCTTTCAGTTCTCTGATCCCACACTGCTTCAATAATGTTGAAGTTTGGGCTCTGGGGAGGTCAGTCCATGACCAGTCATGTCCCGTTGTTTTTCTGTCCAGGTATGCTTTTATTGCAATGGCACTGAGGTTATTGTCATACTGAAAAATAAACTCAGTGCTAATCTGACACTTTTCAGAAAGTACTGCATGGTGGGTAAAAATCTGGCGATACTTTCTATGCTCATGATTACATCAATTCTGAGAAGACTGCCATCTATATATATTTGTGGTGTGTGGAAAAAAACAGAACTTTTTATTTTTTCTTCACTCATTGCAGATAAACATCTGTTTTATATTCTTATTTCTAATTAACTGTATACAATTTAATAGCACACAAAATACATTTTGTCACATGAGTGGGTGATGCTGAACCAGTGTTGAGATTGAAGTTTTTGACCTAACGTCGTTCTAGTATTATGGAGAAGTAAAATAAAAATTGCCTTAGTGGAAAAAAAACTGCCAACTAACCATGCACCCTAAAATCTTGAACTCATATAAACTCAAAAGCTTTCTTGGAGGCCAAAGCAGTGTTTATGTTGGTTGGCTCTTTGTTTATTTGGTGTTTTATTTATTACAAAATGGGATCCGACACATTGCAATAAATATTTATAAGTAAAGTTTTGCAAGCAGTTAGGACTTTGTTTGGACCAGGTTGTAATAAATATGGAATTCAGGTAAAAGGTTCAGGAGAGATAGATGGACGGCACAAGTCATCACTTTATTTACTTCTTGAGCACATTTTCGATTTGAATTCTTTACTTTTGGTTTCAACAAACTGTAGTTTTGTTGCTGCACGCTTTATTCTTGGCAGTTTGTTGCAAAATAAAAAGACATAATGGAAGACAACACTTTAACACCTAATATTTTTTATTTATTGCATTGCTACTCTACACATGATGGAAATTCCTGTGGAAAGTCCTGTAAAGCTGATGAAAAAGAATGAAACAGCCATGTGACAAGTTCATTAATGAAGTAACTGACATGGCTTATTTAAACTTCAATGAAAATAACAAATAAAAATAAAACTTAAAAAAAATGTCAAAACATCAGTTTTTGTAAAAAAGAAAAAGAAAAAAAAAAAGACCAAAATGTTTGTCGGAACAATTTCACTGGAAGCACATCTCTGTGTTTTAAAGAACCTATAATCTCACAGAAAATCACAGCACTATATAAAAGCACATTCACAGTGCAACAAGAGAGCGCTGAGAAGAAATAAAGTCGACAGGAGTGGCTCACAGTTATGTTTAGCAAAGCAAGGATGACAATGAAAAAGAACAAAGGAGGCATTTCTTCACACCATTTTCACCAGGAGAGGTGGGTTTGTGTGTGCTGTCCAAATGTGAAGCATTGGTCACACACTTTGCACCTCCAACAAAATGTTTGCATTCCATAGCTCCTGTTACATTACTTTCCCTGTGCTGTAAGAAGGGTTTGAATATCCATGAGCCAAAATGTCCCAGTAGATTTACGCCCCTCCTCGTGAACAAGCTTCAACACCAACAGAGGGGGGCGAGTGTAGAGTCTATTTTAAAACCATGCATATGAATTTCCTAAAAGAAGAACTTAGTTTCTCAGCAGTAAAAGCACATTTTATTGTGCTGCTTATTGTAATTGTAACCTATCCTAATAAGGTTTTTGTATAGATTTGTATACAGCATTAATCAAAGGATAGGTGTGACAATGATACATATTTTTTGTATCAAGAAATGTTACAAATGCACCAAAATCATAAGTCTCTCCATACTTTCTGGCTCGTCTCTGAGTTCCTTTCCTTATACGGAAAACAAAAGCTTCTGTTGGTCTTCCATGGTCTCTTGTGTTCTGGGGGCCTCTGGATGTCTGGAGTTTTGATCTCCTCCATACCCGCTTCACACCCTGGAGGACGGGGCTGTGGCCCCCCCACACTCCCTAGCAGATCATTACATGGAGAAACCTTTGGAATGCAAGCATGCTGATCCACACAGGTATGCACACATGGGTATTCACAGACGCGGACTAAAGCTTTCTTGGCTGCTGCCTCAAAGCACACTGTGCGCTGTCTATCTTGCGTGCTGCACAATATCGTTTATTATTTAGTAAATATTGATATCTATGACTAGCTAGTTTATTGTGATGGTGCTTTGTTTTCTCTATTATTATGTTGCTCTTTGTTGTTTGCTGTCTCCTCTGTTTGTTTTTTTTGTTTGTTTGTTTTTTTTCTCCATACAGGTGACCCAGGAGTTCTTTTTTTTTCTCTCTCTCTTCCCCCCCTTCTCACCGTCTCTTCTCCCCTTTGGTTTTCTTTCTTTCTCTCCCCCTCTTTCTCTCATTCATTCCCCCTGTCCTATTTATTAAAAAAAAAAAAAAAAAAAAAAAAAAAAATGACAAAGGATGAACTGAAGCTCTGCCATCACGTAATGTCGCATACTGCTGTTTCTGATGTCATTTAAGAAAAAAAAAAAAAAAAAGGAAGACAAAAGCTTTAAAAATTACTTGCACATATAGTTTCATTTCTAAATGAGGCTAACAACTTCCAAACAGGAACTAACAGCTGGGCAGTCCACTTTTTAACAAGCAATTTTAAAGCGGGAATAAAAATGTTGCTGATTATTTCCGGGGATACATTTTATGTGCTGGTGAGATTTTCAGGCAGCAAGACGCCGTGTGTGGGTTTGAATCAAAATAAACTACAGCACCGACATTCATGGTAATGAAGGAACATGTCACCCCGTGCAGAAGTGTGGCTTCGTGGTGTATTTTAATGGCTTGCGTACTGAGAAGGAGGTCTGTTGGCACAGAGGGAAAAGCTACATCAGGCTTTACCTACCCAGATAACACTTGTTAGTTTGATCGACTTCATTTTTATCTTTTTGTGAGATGTGCTGATTATTTTTTTTCTTTAATGCTCAAAGTGCAAATTTTCATAATAGGCATTTGAGATTCACTGCAGTCAGAAAGCTATATGCACATTTTGTCCATTTTTCTTCAGCGTAGGCAGGAAGGTCCATTAGGCCCAAAGAGTTCTGGTTACAGCATTTAAATATTTAGAGTATGTATTGAGTGCCATAAGCAATGGTCTGGACTGATCACACAACTGTGCAACATTTAGTTTTTATAGCTCAGTATTTGCTGTTGCATTCCTAAATGTTCCTTCCAACTACAGGCACAGAAATCAGACTGCTAGTGCTATGACAAGTCAGCGCCATACCACACCAACGGCATTACACAGAGCCCGGGAACAACTTCACATCCTGTCAAACAGTGTTAGCTCAACTCAAAAGCAAGATTAAGGCAGAGACTTGTTTGCTTGATGGCCACAAAATCTTCCTTTCTCTGTGAGGTTACTGCAAGGCCATTGCATGTTATGTATCACCATCGTTCTTTGTGGATTCATGAACACTTATTATTCTGCCAGAGCCCTTTCATCAAACAAAATCTTCTCATTCTCATGTATAATAATCAAATAGCAGCAGTGTCTTCAGATGCTTGTTAAGAAAGAAGATGTAAATGTTTGTGTGCCACGTGATGGAGTGGGTGGAGGAGGACTCGACACTGAACAAGTCTAATCTTTTATTTAGGCAAGAACAAAGCCCCAAAATGCCAAACAGACCAAATTCGCATAAACACAACAAAATGTAGACGGTAACATGTGGGGAAGATGCATTCAGCAGGGAGGGCAGACAAGCAATCTGACAAGACCAATGAGAGAGAGGAGGGGGATGAAAGGGTTTAGACAAGTGAAAACAATCAGGACAGTCACAAGGTGGCAAGTAAGACTGACACAGTGCATGAAGGAAAACCAGACTTCAAAGTAAAACAGGAAGTTATCAAAAGGGTAATGCAATCAAAAGACACACTTAACAAGAAGACAAGGCACACTGACAACAAATGCTTAACCACAGGACAATGAGAGGGGGGAACACTGAAGGAACTAAACACAAATAACAAACTCAGGTAGGAAGTGATAATAATACATGAAGCAATGTAAAAAAAAGTACCCCAAACTACATACAAACTAAGTAAGAACCAGAACAGAGATACTATGATTAAACTACGTGTCATCATGCTGCTGTAAGGGTGGAGCCCATCCCAGTTACCACTGAATGTTAAACAGTACAACAAGAAGCGATGCTAAAGATTATTGGGTGTAATTAAAACTTAAAAGTATATATACTCATACAGCAACAACCCACTGCAGTACACTACCAAACACAGTCATGTGCTTATCCAAGTAAATGAGACTCTAAAAACGGCACTACGGAAACTAAATGTATATTTATGCAAATTATTTTTGCATTGAGTATTTTTTACAAGTTAACCCTGTAATACCAAGTGTATCATATTTGATACACAGGTTTTTGAGACCTGTACATGATCAGTGTAATCCTTTTTTTCTGGAAAAACCTGATGTTTAGAGTTAGACACATGCAGTGCTACTCTGAGCAGTGAATTACACAAAAATGCCAGATATAGTGAAAATGATACAAATTTAAACTGATTTATGAAAATTAATTTCTGTTTTTTTAATTGTCAGAAGGTCCAATAAAAAGTCAAATTTCAGCTTCAAAAATATATAAAACGTTTTTGCTTTTATTTCATGGTTCAGGCTTTACAGAGGTAACAGTATGACTTATTCTGATGGTCATGATACTCTATATAATTGTTTTTATTGTTTTATGCACATCTATTTTCTTTTAATTCAGTTTACTTCCATCATTTCAATAACTCCATGTGACAGAAAGTTTGCTGAAAAATATCTAAAAAATTTGTGATGCGGCTGTTGAAAGAAATGTTTTTTTAGAAGTACAACAGCTGACACAGAAAGTTGTTAAAACTCTAACTATCCAAGTCTACCTTAAAAGAGATTCCTGTTGATCGCATCTTGATAATAAAAAAAAACTGATATTTCAGGCCCTTACCATGAGAGTACCTAAGGGGTCATAATCTTCTGAAGCTGTTGTTGACAGAATCATCCTCGGTTTTTAATATTAATCATATTCACAGTCAACATAACAAACCTGGCCTTGATTTTGCATTTAGAAGTGTAAGAAGAAGCTGCCACGTGGTTAGGTTGAAGTTTTTCCACATATGAAGTTTCTCCATACGCTCGATAGGATCTGATTTAGAAACTTACTATAGAAACAGTTACTTTCAGGTAATTTGTTTCAATAAGAAGAATAACAACAAATACAGAAACAAAGAAAATGTCACTATAAGAGAAACATTTAACAGAATGAGTTGTATGTGTTGTACTAGTATTGTTATATTTAAGGACTAATTTTATAACTACCAGTTTTCGATCCATTCAAAGAAATCTGTAGCTCCTCTGATTCAGGCTGCAGGGTTATGGTAGATAAAACAGACTGAGAACCATTGCATCACTATTAGATTTTTAGCAGTTGAAGCTGTAAGGCAGGTTGGGTATTTTTCGGAGTGTGGCACGTACCCCACATAGCATTTCCCTTTGTGTTGTTAATATGCTCCGGATGAGCTCTGAGAAATCACTGCAGATGCAGGTAAATTTTAGCCCAAAGTACAATAGCTGTGATCCCTGATGACAGACTGAAACTGCAGACAAGACTTTAGTATTTCCCAGAGCAGATTTGAGTAGCAGGACACAGAGATAAAGAGACAAACAGGCAGCAGCTCAGCTCAGCCGTACGAGTGCCGAGCAGACGATCTCGGGCCTGGTCACGTTACCTCAGCCTGTCTCTCAGTCGCTCAGCCGAGTCCTCACCCTGTCACTCCGCTCTGCTGAGATCTATCTCTGTCTGATTCTATGCGGGAAGACATCTGTCAACATGTGTAATGCACTCCAAGAACAAAACTAAAGCCTGTTCCACGTGGGAGTTAGCTATCAGTACCAATACATGTCAACCTGCAAGAAGAAAGCGGGCGGGTAGTGGGAATAATCTAGTCATTCAGAGTTAATTCAGAAAAAAAATCATAAACATAAGTGATCTGAAAAGGAAAAGTAAACCACCATCAGCAGTGTTGATAATCACAACATGCACTGTGTAGATCATGAATATTCAGCAATTTGATGAAAGGGTCACCCAACAAAAGAAGGTAAGTGATTGAGGGATGGTCTGATCTCCTCAGCTGCCTGATATCTCAGCGCTTTTTTAGCAGTTCTATATTTAGTCCCAGGAAAGCAAAATAAATGCCAATACAGCTAATCAATATTTATATGACAAAACATGCAACACATTCATCTGTTGTGCACTGCCTTCCTACTCTGCAAACAAAGCGGGAAAGAGAAAACCTTGGCTGATAAACAGAAAAGCTGTCTTCTTTCAGGCAGGAGGAGCAGAAAAAGGTGATTCTGACTCACTAAGAGTACAAAAAAAGTCTCATGTTCTTATTTACTTGTTAGGAGAGGTTCAACTCATGAGTTCCTTGCTGTCTAAGTAAAACCTTCAGTTTTTTTTATTTATGAATTTATTTAGTGGAGTCAATGGGGGGGTTCAAGGATGCAAGTGTGAAAATGACACCGCTAACAAGGCAGTTTTTTTCCCTTTCTTTTCATTAAGCACTCTGAATTTTCTTTCTTCAAGAGTACGTAACCTTTGCTGCACGACATTGCTTGATGTATTTTTAAATCTATTCATCCTTATTACTATGTCCTTTTTTCATGTTCTGAATACCTGACATATTATTTTCCCCAGCTAGTAACAACAGCGGCTCTTCTATAGTTTGGCTTTCTATGGCTTTCTCTGCCCACACCCCCTCCCACAAAAAAATGAATTTTTTTAAAGCTATGCATGCCACAGTTAGTCGTCTCTTAAGTACAGTTTTCAAAAACACTGAACGGTAGCTTTGCTTTATATGAGATTTTGTCCTGCACACTAACTCAAAAATAGTAGTCCACATTAAATTTGCGAGAAACAGGTCATGTCACTAAAATATATAGCAGACCCTTAACTAGAACTCCATATGTCTCCATATGCCCTGAACCTCTCAATGAAAGCAGCAGAAAGCTTTCACTGATAGCTAATAAACATCTATTGCTCGCCCTTTTTCGGCCTCAGACTGCCACACTGTGATTTTGATAAATGACTTTATTACTTGTTTGGCTGTTGAAGGAAGACATTTCTCTGCTGCCCAGTACATTAGTTCTTTGCCCTTACAGAACGGCTTCACCCAAGGCAGACAGTATATTATACTGAATGGTTTCACGCTGGAGAAGAAACACCTCCTCTATTTTTCTAAGCCCAACCACAGTGATGCCTCACTTCTTTATATAGTGCATTGTCACCTACTATTTTGGGAATGAGTAGCCAGCCACCTTCTGGCTGCAAGATGGCTTGATGGGTAAGGACACTGTCCAGACAAGGTCACAGGTAGTGTGTTTATGACAGCTGGTATCCATCCTACTCAATATATGCAAGCTCTCTCACACGGACAATCTGGGGAATTAGTTATTCTGTGCATGAAGCTTCTCTGTATCAGAGGTTAGCGATTTGATGGACACGGGGTTTGATGGGCTGTCTATGTACTCCCATTGAGTCTGGCTAGGAATCATTTCTCATCTCTCCCCTTCCTGTCTGCTCTAAACTGCATATTAGAAAGCCAAAATTACCTCCCAGATTAACACAACAAACCTCATGTTCTGTTTATATAAAGTCCCTGAAGGATGATTTTTTTTCCAAAATTGTTTTGTGTTGCCTTACATTAACTTTTGTGTCCCTTTGCAATACTTTGTTCAGTCACTGATCCATAGAAACAATTCTTTTGTTAATCCAGTCCATCCTTCCTACAGAAAGGACACATTATGAGACACATTACACATTTACCGCTCATTCCTCCTCTCAAAAGGCACATTTTCCAACACAGCTGCAGCTGCTCTGCCTGGCTGTGCTGGCTGACGTTGTGGCTGTGGACAGGGTTATTGCTTGGAGTTGAACTGATGGTTGAACTGATGCCGCTATGGATGTCTGTGGCACATGTACCGCGACAGCCCTTACTGCTCCTACTATCACTTAGCAAGAGAGCTTTGTTAAGCTACACTGGATTGAAACCCTGTGGTGCTTCTGTTATCAAAGACATGACAGATGTGTTATACCACTACACCACAGGAGCCCACATAGCTTCACTTATATGCTGAGCCAGCTCAATTATCACTGCACGGCCACAGCCTCCACATGTAGTTGATGTTACAACCATTTAAAAGTAACGTGACACAGCCACACTTATGACAACCAGTGTAAGTTATAATTGCAGACTGTCTCAATAAACTCACTCAGTTAACTTTGCTAGTTGACATAAGATAATGCGATAAGAAATACTTATGGTGTGACCAACTAAAGTAGTACTGCAACATGTGTTAAGAAGAAAAGGCTTTTAGCCATATCTCAGGAAAATTAAATCTGTTTTTAATCGAACAACTGTGTCCACATCTTTCAAAATGTTTTCACTTTTAAATTTAATTTCTCCAAGAGGCAGCATGTTCCTGTAGCTCCTAATGCACCAGTTTAAGAACAGTTACGGTTTTTATGATATTTTAACAATTTTTATCATGCTCGTGAGCTACATGATGCCCGATTTTTCCCTGAGGGAATGAATGAAGCATGTATCTATTCATCTATTTATATCCTTTTTTTTTTTTTTTTTTTTTTTTGATCCCACAGTTTGGTGAGATTATGGCTAAATTGAGTACTGTGTTTGGATTAAACTGACATGCTAAAAGGTAACATGGCCCACTCTAACCTCCTAAGACCAGAACTCTTCCATGGCAGGCATTTTTAATTTCTCTTTGATATTCGGGCATATTGGGACCCAACGAATGTAAAAACAAAGAATTGCCAGATTTTTTTTTGACCTGATTTTTGTTTCTAAGAAAAATGAGAGCCACATATGGATATTTGTTTAAAATTTCAATAGAACAGTAGCAGTATAATGTCATCGTAAGTGGATATCAGGTGCTTTTAGAGTAAAATTAAGTATTTTGGTCTAAATAACCCAAAATGTCATGTCCACATATGTGGACGCCAGGAGGTTAATAATAATAATAATAATGGATACTTTATTGATCCCCATGGGGAAATTACTTGTTTTTCTCTGCATTTAACCCATTCACTCAGTGAAGCAGTGGGCAGCCCACTAAGCAGGCGCCCGGGGAGCAGTGTGTAGGGACGGTACCTTGCTCAGGGGTACCTCAGGGTAGCCGTTAAGTGGATTCGAACCGCCGACCTTCCGATCATGGGGCGACCACTTTACATACTGAGCTATCCCTGCCCCCAAAAGGTTAAAGACGAACTATGGTCCTTACAGTCTCCATGGACCTCTTATTAGAGCGCTATGGTTTTGTACATAACAATGTATTTGAGTCTTTTCACTAGGCTGTTGTTTTACTTGAAGGGACTATAAAAAAACAAATATAATGCAAGGGTACATTGATTTCTCTGATCCTGTACTTCTATAATAGGCTGGTGTTTTGAGATAAATGCTAATTTCATCAAGGCAAAATCGAGACAATGGCAATACTAACATGCTGAATGAGGAGCTGATCAGTGGCAGGGAAGAAAAAAACACTATGGCTATGTTTTTCTGGATTTCTTAGAACTGTTTGTGATGTATGGGGAAAAGCTCTGTCGAAAATTGTGACAAAGAGAGAAGGGTGACAACTGGATTAAACACTATAGAATTAAAAAGACCACCCAACATGTAGAGCAGATAGCTGCCCCTCCCCTAGCCTATGTCTGCCAGAGGTTTCTTCCTGTTAAAAGGATAAAAGGAAGTTTTTCCTTCCCACTTTCACAAAGTGCTTCCTCATAGGGCGATGTTGGATTGTTGTGGTTTTCTCCATAATACTGTAGGGTATTTCCCTTACACTATAATATACCTTGAGGGGACTGTTGTTATTTGGGGAATATAAATAAACCTCAATTTCACCTTTATGGTTAAGACATCCTCCAACAGAGGTTCTTCATTTCAGAATCAGAATCAGAATCAGAATACTTTATTGATCCCTGGGGGAAATTATTTCAGCGAGTTCAGTAGACTCCATGCTTCAGGGAGAAAGGCTGGTTTGTTGTGACTCTTCTGTGTATTTTCATAAATATGTACAAAAAATTAATCAAAACAGGCACATGAAAATTTCAAAGTGTATGAAACAAAAATCATCTCACACAGTAGTACTTCATGTTCTCAGAACAATTAAATGTGGCTTTGAAGAAATTGGTCACTCTACAGTTAATTTGAATGTCATTACTTTTGCAGTTATTTGGACATAAACTAAATTAGTAGACAAATAATTCCTTCAGTAAAAAGAATATTGAAGCAGAAATGCTCCAGTAGCCTACTGAAATAGGTCTGTTTCTATTTCGACCCCTGGAGGACCAACCTGGCAATCATGCCTTCCTCCACAATCATGCTACTACTCATAGATGTTTTCACTATATAAAACTGCTCTTGCGGCCCAAAAATTAGATATTGAATATTTTTTCCTTCTCCACTTTTGGCTCATTACAGAGAAAACACTTTAACTTGTCTCTTGGGAACGTATTCTTCTCCTGATAATACCTTCAGAGCCCCAGGTAGAGCCCTGCCTGCACAGAAGCAGAGCTGGAATCAGAGACTGGGCCTGTCAGTGATGACTCAGACAGTCCCTCAAGCCCAACACAATTTGGCGCACAGGACAGCCACCACTGCTCTACCTCAGCATATTCATGCAGTGTGTGCCCAGAATATTAAAGTCCTGTATGTTCAACTGCAGTTTTATCTCAGGCCACACACCATATCTGTCATGTACCCCACAAGGAAAATTAAAGAGACATTTAGATAATAAGAAAGCAAGGGAAATCTCTCGTAATATAAGAGACAAGTCCTGGAAAAATCAAAGCAGCAAGAGGCGGCGGTGCAAGCTGGGGAAGTGCTACAAGTTTATGACACCACCTATGTGCTGCTGTACGGGTGCAGGGTTTAAAAGGTCGGTGTGTATGAATAATTCAGCCAAACTATGGTTGTTCCTAATGTGAGTCATGTTCTGTATGCTGAGACTTCAGTCAATTTAATTTGCATTCCAAAGAGGATTATTTTTCCCCTGCTGTCTCGATTCCTTAATGGACGGTTTCTAAACTTGTTGACCCATCTGCCACTGCAGGTATAAAGCTCGCACTCCTGAAGTGTTTGTGTGTCCCTGGAATGGCTTATGACCAAAAATGCACTTTGTCCAAGATTCAGAGGGAAGAACGTGTTAAACATAAAAGGCAAGGAAATCTGAATAAATGCAAATTTACATCTTAAAGCAGCTGGACACATTCACAGACATGTCAGCATATATAGGGGTGTTTTTTTCCTGTCTCCCAGTTAATTTCCAAGCATTATAAACCTATCATAATGTATATAATGCATTTTAATAAATATTCTCCATGGCACTACTAGCTACTAAAACCTTTGCAACTACTGCAGGTCCAGCTTAAAATAATCATAACATATATTTTCTTCAAAAAGAAATAGGCTACATGACATCTTTTTTAAGATTATGTGTTAATCATGTTTAATAGTGACAGTAAAAGTAGACGATGCAAGGAGACAAAAAGGGTTATGGCATGTATTTAAGGTCCAGATCTTTGTAGTACATACATGCAGCCCCATATCAGTAGACTTCTCGACATCCGATTATTGCTCATCTGAGGGTTCCTGTGAGTAATACTTAAATATTTATAATGTTTTTGTCATTCAAAATGTGTGTAGTACTTTACTACAGGAAACTTTTTGGGATATTTCTGATTACATTGAATCTAAGTATGAACATGCATTTACATTAAAAATTACACAAGGAATCAGTCTTCATTTCAACTTGTCAGTGTTTCTTCTAAAGAACAACACATATTCAGGTGTTTGACCTTCAGGAACCTTCTACTGCGAGTCCTAAACAACAGGCTATGATGATGTTAAGGTCAAAACCTGAGCTGTTTGGTACATCACAGGCCAATATCAGCATGTTTGTAAGACTTCTTTTACGTTTACTGTTAGTCATTTAGTAAAAGATTTAGAAACTAAGGTAGGTCCTCAACAAGTACCATAAGATGATTTTGATTTGGGGGTTTTCAATAATTTCTCTGTTTGCATTCTGCAGTATTATTGAAACTGAATCATAGACTGGGGTCAGCGGGGGAGCTGGCCCCAGGGAGGGGTTACCTGTCCCTCCCTTCCTTCCCTCCCCATCTCCAGCTGCCTCCCTCTTCCCGCTCCTCCACAACCACCCACACATGCAGGGCCTTGGAGTGGGGGTATGTCACCAGGGTGCAGAGGAGGCTACCCCCCCCCCCCCCCCGTCCCCTTCTGGCTGCCTCTGCCTCAATTTTATCCCACAACTTAGACATTCACATTATTCACACTCTCATTACACATACATATAGGATCTTGGGGGTGGGCACATTCACGGAGTCCAAATTACCATCAGGGTGTATACCTCACCCCTGACGTCGTTGCCCACCTCTCAATTTTAAATACACTTAGTCATTGAGGGCTAGCAGGAGGGACTATGCGCTTGCCTGCTGCTCCTTGGCAGGTAGCTCCATGCCCTCCTGGGTTTTAATTGCACCTTAGAACACATATGCATCAACACTACAATGAGCGGGTGGAGGGAGGTTTGGAGTCTTCTCCCACCCCCATTCTCTGCGGCCTGCTGGAGCGGGAGGGCTAGTAGGAGGAGTTGGCCGTCCGACTGCGGTCTGGGGTGTGGGGCCTCCCTGCTGCTGCGGAGTCGGGGTGGTCTGCCTCTCCCCACCGCAGGGAAAAGGGTAACACCACCTGGGTCTGGGTGCAATTCCCCCCTCCAGGGGCAAGGGTACCTAGACCCGGTTTGTAGAGTACGCTTGGGGAGTGTGATTGTGTGTACAGCGTCTCTTTATGTCTGTCTCCACGTTGGTTGAGTGTGGAGTGAGTGCATATGAGAGCATGAGGGTGGGAATGGATGTTTGTGTCTGTGTGTGCCTGTATGTCTGTGTCTATATGTCAGGTTGGGTATCAGACGCCACCTCTCTGGGGACACCTCAGGCCCTCCAAGGTTTGGAGGCCTATCTCCACCCACCACCACTTCCCCTGCCGGTGGCGGACTCCCTCAGGTGTCGGTGTGTTGGTGGTTCTTTGTGTCTGGGGGTGGGCGTCCGGGTACACACCGGCTCACTCCTTGGCGGCCGCTTGTCGGGGCCTGGGGCCTGGGGCTCGCTCGGGCCCCTTTGGAGGTGGGGTGCCCCCGGCCTCTCGGCCTGGGGCTCGGTCACTCAGGCGCAGCTGGGGGCCGGCGGAGCTCACGGGCGCGTCACTGCAACTCCCCCTGACTTCTGCTCCGCGGCTGCTGGGCGAGCCCTCATCTGGGACTCTCCTCAGCTCTTACTGGAACAGTGGCACGGCTGCCCCTCTGTTGGTCTTCCATGGTCTCTTGTGTTCTGGGGGCCTCTGGATGTCTGGAGTTTTGATCTCCTCCATACCCGCTTCACACCCTGGAGGACGGGGCTGTGGCCCCCCCACACTCCCTAGCAGATCATTACATGGAGAAACCTTTGGAATGCAAGCATGCTGATCCACACAGGTATGCACACATGGGTATTCACAGACGCGGACTAAAGCTTTCTTGGCTGCTACCTCAAAGCACACTGTGCGCTGTCTATCTTGCGTGCTGCACAATATCGTTTATTATTTAGTAAATACTGATATCTATGACTAGCTAGTTTATTGTGATGGTGCTTTGTTTTCTCTATTATTATGTTGCTCTTTGTTGTTTGCTGTCTCCTCTGTTTGTTTTTTTTGTTTGTTTTTTTTTTTTTTCTCCATACAGGTGACCCAGGAGTTCTTTTTTTTTTTCTCTCTCTCTTCCCCCCCCTTCTCACCGTCTCTTCTCCCCTTTGGTTTTCTTTCTTTCTCTCCCCCTCTTTCTCTCATTCATTCCCCCTGTCCTATTTATTAAAAAAAAAAAAAAAAAAAATGACAAAGGATGAACTGAAGCTCTGCCATCACGTAATGTCGCATACTGCTGTTTCTGATGTCATTTAGAAAAAAAAAAAAAAAAAAAGAAACTGAATCATAGAAATAATAAATAAACCTTTTTACATTTTCTATAAAAATAAAAATAAACTCCATTTTAATTCTCACGAGAAATTTTAAGTCGGTCAGTTTGCACTCAGTGCAATGAGCACGACTGATGCCTTCTGTTTGAACAATAGAAAGATTTCTACAAACCTCTGTTGCGCCATCTACTGGCTTCATAATGTATCGAGCATTAAGTGTAAATCAGCTGCAAGTTTTCATGAGTCATATATTCAGATCTTGCAGTCCTTCATAAATTATTTTCTCATCTTAGGTGGGAAAAATGGAGACACACTGTCATGCATGTTTTTCTGAGGGACAGCTTCAATTATCTTTAATAAGTCTCTCCCTGTGGTTTCAAGTCCCCTGTGATGGTTAAAATGAAATTCATAATGTCCTTCTTGTAATAATGTTCGAGCTTTGAATGAAAACAGTTTCTCTCGTTTTAAACCATGAGAGAGATTTCTTGTAATTCGCTGTTGAATGTCATCTTATCTGGCAATAGTCACAGTTTAACATGGGCAGCTGCTGCTCGGTATAACCTAACGTCGTAACGTAATATTCTGCACAAGATAAGCAAATGTTGTTTGTTTCCTGAGCGCAAAGCTGCTGTTTTATTCAGAGTGACTGATCTGGATAAAATTTATCAAACAGGATTTAAAAGGAGAGCGATGGACACAGTTTGGCTCAGATTTAATGTCTAGCTGGAGCACATGTTAGAGTGAACTATTCGTTTGTATGTGTAGGATTATTTTTTTACAGTTTTTTTCAATCGCTAACAAGCGCCTACCCATACTTCAGATACTTTTTCTAAACTCTTAACACAGACTCACACCTACAAAACACAATTGGCCAAATGGATAATTTTCTTCTCAAAAATACATTTTGTTAAATATATACTAACTCTTCATTTCAAAATAGAACACATCTTTCTCTGCACACACTAACTGTACAAAAACACTATAAATCTGACTCAAAATGAAATTAGTCTGTCAAAGAATAACACTTGTTTTCACTTCACAAGGTACATGCAGTCAATCAAAGTACACCAGGTTTCAAAATACTGGCTATTATTGACATTACAAAAACTGCATAGACTTTTATGTTTCAGTTTTACAGGTATTTGCATGCGAAACATGCAATCCACCATTTTGACACCAGAAATGTCTTGGTTGGTAACTGTATGTCCACATGTACAGTAATGTTCACATTCAAAAGCATTCCAGTAAAAAGCAAACAAGTTTATGTTTCTTTACTGTTTACTACAGGAGGTACAGTAGAAACACAGTATGATAGGACAGAGAAAGTTTTACAGTATTGCTTACAGTGAACAAAATATCCATGAAACACACAAGAGCATTCTGAACAAAAAAACAACAGCAAAAAGCCAAGATCAAAAGGGGGGGAGGGGGAGGGGGGCTAAAAAAAGGCAAAAACTTTGCATCTAATCTCTGCGATCTTCAGGGTTAGGCCACATTTTTTCATCAACATCACATCTGATGTTATCCAAGTCGATGCACCTGGGATAGAACCGCCTGGTATGTCGGATCCACCCTTGGCAATCGTCAACTGTGATGTCCCTGGAGCCAGCATCCATGGCTTCGAGGAGGGACATCTGGTCATGTGGCTGATGGTCATAAACCTTCCACCTCCATGCAGAAAAGAACTCCTCTATGGGGTTGAGGAAAGGTGAATAGGGTGGAAGGAAGAGACTTACCAGTCTTGGGTGGACTTCAAACCATGTTGTTATTGCTTGCGAGTGATGGAAAGCCACATTGTCCCAGGTAATTACAAAGGTCCTCATGTTTTCACCCTCCTGACCTTGCTCTGGAACCAGGCGCTGGTGGAGATCATTGAGAAAGGCAAGCAAGCGCTCTGTATTATAGGGTCCAACCTGACATCTGTGAAGGAGTAATCCTGCATTTGCAATTGCTGCACACATGGTAATGTTTGCCCCTCTCTGTCCTGGCACATCAACTGTGGCCCTTTTTCCAATTACATTTCGTCCACGTCGACGCCTTTTGGCCAGATTGAATCCTGCCTCATCGATGTATATGAATTTATGAGGGGCCTGGTTGGCCTCCAATTCCATAACTCTCTGAAACAAAGTTTATGTAAGTCATGTTATTACTGTATACCATACTGTACTGTAACCTAGTATTGTGTAGGTTACCTACTTGCAAAGTGCAAAGCTTATAGAACTGGACATTGGATTGAATATACACTATACCTGGACATATTGTCGTCGTAGCTCCTTGACCCTCTCACTGTTCCTCTCAAAGGGAACAGCGTAGAGCTGCTTCATCCGCACTCTGTGTTTGGACAATGTCCGCGTAATGGTTGTGAGGCTGATTCTATCGATATTGTCAAATATCTCATGGTCCGCCACAATTCTAGTTTGAATTTCACGCAGTTTTATTGCATTATTTGCAGTAACCATTTCTACAATGGCAAGCTCCTGATCATTACTGAGGAGCTTTCCTCTTCCCCCAGAGGGTGGAAGACATTGCATTCTTTAGAAAGACAAAAAATTCAACATATGCATTACTGTATGACCATATTGACATGTCAAGTGAGAATA
Organism: Diplotaxodon limnothrissa; assembly: GCF_057381915.1. Taxonomy (NCBI): domain Eukaryota; kingdom Metazoa; phylum Chordata; class Actinopteri; order Cichliformes; family Cichlidae; genus Diplotaxodon; species Diplotaxodon limnothrissa. Next base: position 21,334,035 of record NC_140596.1, read on the forward strand.
GAAACAATCCATGTAAAATGCAATACTTACCTGTTGGTTTGTTGAAAGATGCGTATAATGGAGGCAACCGTTGACCGCCTCAAATTGGGCTGCACTCTTTCACCAGCCTCTCTTAGTGAAAGACCATGGTTGATTACATGGTCAATGATAGTGGCACGAATTTCATCACTGACTACTGTTCTTGCAGCCCTTGGAATGCCACCACCACGCATTCTTACACCTCTACCTTGCCCTCTCCTTGGGCCTGCTCTTCTCCCTGGGCCCCTTGCTCTTACTCTTCCTCGACCAGACATTACAGTGTTTGTCTTTTTTTTGTTTCCAAAAACATCACTCCTCAAGGTCTTGCCTTATAAACCCCACTGAGTCTAAGCCAGAATGGAAGAAGCTGTCGTTGGCCCAATTTACCCAACATAAATCAGCTGTGTGTCAATTATTCAATTGTTTGTTTATTATCAGCTGATATATATTTTTGATATTGATATTGTTTTTGTACTGATATCATTGCAGAAGCAGAGGTTTTTATACTGTATCTACGGTTTGGAATATTGTTTTTGCTATTGTGGGATGTTGTGTGTTAACATTCGTAAATACTACAAAAACAGTCCATAATTTTGTTGGGAGGTATAGCTTGTCTGTTAAGAAAATGTAAGCATTGTGGAAATGTGTTCACTGACTGCATATTGGGTGAACACGACATGAAATGTAAGAATGGTATGGCCACAACAGACCGATGCTGTGCTAATTGTGTTTAGAGTTTTGCAAATGTGACAACTGTTTGGACAAACGCTTGTTAGCGACTGGAAAAAACTGTAACTGTGAATTTTGAATTAAAACTAACGTCAAAAATCTTTTTACAAGGAGGAAAGCGAAAGAGCATTTCCACCGAGAGGAGAAGCATGTGAATCAGCATGTTAATCATGAAGACGTTTAACTGTCAACAGCTTGTTAGGAAAAACTATGAAACACATCCGCAGACTTCTGGATATTATGCTCATGAATAAGTCTAAATGCGGGTGTCCTTTATAACTAAACATGTTAATAGCGCAACAGGTTGTAGAACCACCTTTAACAGCAAGAGCTTGAATGATTTTCTGTAAGTCTTTATCCGTCTCTCACATCATTGTAGAGGAATTTTGGCCTACTCTACTTCGCATTCCTTTGGTTCACTGAGGTTTGCAGGCATTTGTTTCCCTTAAAGATCCTCTTAAGCTCCCATCACAGCATTTCAATCGAGTCGAAATCGAGGTGAGGTCCGGGCGTTGACTGGGTCATTGCAGCACTTTGATCGTTCTCTTTTTCAGCCATTAGATTTTAGATTTGCTTGTGTTTGGGATCATTGTCCTGCTGCATGATCCAGTTTCAGCCAAGCTTTAGTTTTTTCACATTTAATCACTTAATTACTTTACTTCATGGTCAACTAAGTGTCAGGTGCCTAGGTCCAGAGGCTCCAAAACAACCCAAAATCATCCCCCCTCCACCACCGTGCTTGTGCAGATATGTTGTGTTTGGTTTTTAGCAAAGAACATTTTTTGTATTATAATCAAAAGTCTTCACATTTGTGTCATCTGTTCAAAGGACATCGTTCCAGCAGTCTTGCAGTTTGTTTAGATGCAGCTTTGCAAATTTCAGCTGTGCTGCCAGGTTTAGAGAGCAGAGACTTTCTCCAGGTAACCATTACAAACAAACCATTCTTGTTCAGTCTTTTTCTAATAGTGATAATGATAGTTTCTAATAGACTCTGAGATGTAGCTCTTGGGTTTTCTGCAGTTTCTCTGAACATTGCACCATGACCCTGGGCTGAATTTGTTGCAATGTTCCCTTCTGGGAAGACAGTGGTATTGTGTTAACACACATCTGAACTAGAAAAGAAAAGAAAAGCAAACTGCTAAAACTTCTGCTTTAATAGAGGTGGTAACACTTGCTAATCAGTTAATCAAGGTTATTTAATTATCAGCACCCAGCTGCTATTTACCCCGTTGATTCCTATGGAAGCAGCAAGAGTCGACTTAGTTTTCCACAGAACTAGATTCCTGTTCTGGCTCAAGTTATTTTCGACCTGACAGTAGATCTATGAGCATGAGTCAGTTCAATGTACTTTGGGGCAGAGTTTGGGACGTATTGACACAATGAGGACACATCTGTTTTTGTTCATGTCCATAATTAAAACTGCCGCTCAGTCGAGTTAAAAAGAGGTTTCACTCAAAGGAACTTCGAAGCATGTACAGTCACTGTGAGGTGTCACTCCAGAGGAGCTGATTGATGTTCAAGGTTGAATTTTTTTTCATTAATGTGTAAAAAGAAAATATGAATTTGAAATTATTTGATCAAATTAGATTTTAAATTATAAATTAAAAATGTATTATAAAAAAAATATCATATATATTATCAATATTATTTTAAATTAGATTTAGTAAACAAATTGGAGTTTACTGAAATTTGGAGTAATAAGCAATATCATCTGCCTGATCCACTCAGCAGCTGTTCTGGAGTTCTCCTAACAGAAAAGCAGACCCATCTACTATGTAATTCAAATTTATATTGTTGTTTGTCAACACCAACATTTTCAATAATAAGTAATAATATCTCACCTTATAATTTGAAATAACTGGCTCTGTTAACAGTGAGTTTCCTGCCAACCTAAAGGCATGACACAGTTTAGGACTAAGTAATCCTGCAATTACCCCTGAGTCTCAGAAATGCACACTGCCCCTATGTAGTTATAGATCGGTTAAATGTAGGGGGTAAGCTTCATCAACTTTTATGTCTGTTTTTTTGTTAGTAACTTATTTATATATTTTCTCGCTCTTAATTAGGAACAGTCATATACTTACAACATAAATGAATGTGCCCGATAAAGTTGGTATTCTACATATTTTTGGTGCAGTGATAACTAACTTCAAGCCAGCTCAGACTGGAACTGGACCAGCCTTTTCTCACCTTATTGGCACACTGGGCTTAATTAACTGTTTACTGTGTTTACTGTGAGACAACTGGTTTCAATTTGCTTTTGATGAATGATTGATGCCCCTCGGAGGTGAAGAAGCACATGATTACAGGCACAGAAAGAACTTTAAAGCTTCCTTGACTATTATGACAAATGATAAAATAAACATGGTGAAACACACATCTTCACAAGCGATGGGATTAATCAGTGTGTGTCACTACAAATGCCTGCAACAACAGATCTGATAAATGTCACTCTGTGATTACATTTACATACGGTACAGTTGAATAAACAACCCATTTGCAAACTGGCTGCTAAATAATCCCAAATTAAGATCAACTTTTTTTCAGCTGCATCTATATCGGGAAATAGTTCAACATTATCATTTCCTACTTTTTATTTTGCCATTTGTAATGTGAGAAACTACGTATCCCCTCGTGTTTTTAATTAGTCAAAGAAAGGAAACATCCCTCATTACACAAACTGCTCATAAACACGTTAAACTTTTTGCACTCTAATCACCAGGGTTTCTTCCTCACTGTGACTATTTTTTAAAATTCAATAGCCAAACATGTATTTAAAAAAACAAAATTTTCCTGACAGTCTGGATGTGCAAGTCTAATTGCAAGTCAGCAAAAAAGCACTGGTTCACACTTTCAGCTGGTTAAACATAGATCTAAACTGTCTGTACATTAAAGCTCCTTAAAGGAAAAACCTGTGAGTTCTAGGAAAACACTTACTTTTCATTATATTTTCTTCTTATCGGAACTGATTCCATCATCATACCAGGAAAGATTAGAACTGCCCTTATTGTGTACAATGGGAAGCACAGATTAATCTGAGCACAAAGGGGCGTTACCTGTACAGTCTTGCTCTGTAGTCATTTACTGGTACGTGGAGGAAGTGACTCATCTAGCTAGGCCAGTGAGGCAATATCATACAAACAATCCACATAACTTCTTATTAACATCACACTCCAGACCTTCGCGTCCATTAGCTAACAAAGTTGTCAAGAAATACTGAGCAGACAAAGTGAGAGATCTTTGTTAATACACTGCCAGAAAAAAAGAGTTTGTCTGTACAAATGCTGTTCTGAAGAGATGAACAGAGAGAGAAGAGGATGTTATTTTGTGCCAGTATGCTTCAGGGGAAGTCTAGTGACTGCTGAAACAATATGATTCTTCTTTTAGAATAGCCACATCAAATTTTAGGGATATATTTGATGAGTGTTTTAACTTTGGCATGCTCAGCAAACTGAAAATCACTGGAATTCACTGAAAATCCTCTCAAAAGTATTCATATCTGTGGCAACTTCATACAAATACTTTATATCCAGTACCTGTGGAGATATTGGGCTACTTGCAGCTGCTCTCTTGCCATAGCAGGTAGCTTTGTTATGTGTGATTTGGCAGAGTTTTAAACCACTAAATATAAATGTTTTAATCATAACAGATTTAAACATCTCTGGCTAGTTGCACTTGGGTATCAATATGGCTGATTGGAAAGTATCAGAACACGCATTAATAAATGTCTTTGCTCTGTCTTTTTCCCCTCACCACCAACCAGTCGCAGCAGATGACTGCCCCTCCCTGAGCCTGGTTCTGCCAGAGGTTTCTTGCTGTTAAAAGGGAGTTTTTCCTTCCCACTGACACCAAAGCACTTGCTCATAGGGGGTCATCTGATTGTTGGGGTTTTCTCTGTTTTCTCCGTATTATTGAGTCTTTATCTTACAATATAAAATGCCTTGAGGCAACTGTTGTTTTGATTTGGTGTTATATATAAAATTGAATTAATCTTTTTCCTGCAACATTTTGAGTAAAAAGACTGAAAACCCAGCAACTTCTGTGGCTGACTGTGTGTTTGGAAAAGAGAGCCCTAGATTTAAGTTTCACTAATGGAGTTAGTGTAGTTCCATGAGTAAAGTTACAATACATCTAGCCTTCATTGACATCTCTTTCCTTATACATGCCAATCTCCACCTATTCAGAATAACAAAAAAAAATATAGAGTGGATACAAGCAAAACATCATCTTATAAATATGGCTGGGAAATGTGAGATGTTCAATGAAAACATATGTAATTAAGCAGTCAAAAGAGTGAAGTGGAAAATCTAACATGTCAAATGTATGAACCAGTACAATTTAAAAAAGGTTAGTTTTGATAATATAATATTAATATTTGTATCCACTTTAAACCACTGAATGAATTAAAATATAAAATCAAAAGGCAAAATAGAAATACAAATCCATGTCATATTAAGGTCAGTTAACTCAATTTTATTACAGTCTGAAATGTCACCACATTATTTCATAATTTTAAACGAAGATTGAAAAGATTGGAAAAAGGCAGATGAAATAATATGTAAATAAAAACCTAGCAGATAAACCAGAGCCAAATGCATTTGATAGCAAAGGTTTATTTACTTACTGTACCTCATGATGGTTACTTAATGAGACAAAAGGTTCGACCGCTTGCGTAATTCTTTTAGTTTGTGCTTGGTTTGAAGCTTTTCTACTCTGTGACAGAAAGTAGTCCCTAACACGAGAAAAAGTGAGTGATGTGGCCTGACGTGATTCTTAAATAGTGGTCAGATTTTGTTCTTGTATGTCTCCCGACGTTGAAAAGAAAAACAAACCTGCCTAGCGGGTGGGGTGAAACTGAATTGCGAAACGCAACATGTGACCGTCGGCAGGGCGTGGGTGATGACGTCAGAGCCATCCCATTCAAATAGCAGAGTTCATATGACGTACCTATACAGCCGTCGCTCTTTCCTTCGCCGTAGCAAGTAGCTAACAGAGCCAAGCCGTCGTGTTCTTGAGGGCGACATTGCATAACCCTTATAGGTTAAAAACTAATTTTGAGCTCTCGTTTCTTTCTTGATTTTATTTTTTATCTCTTGGTTGACAAGAAAACAATTAAGCTGACGTTCCTTTTGTAAAGGTAAGATCTTGCGGGGTTTTTTTTTTGTTTGGCCTGGCTAAGGTTAGCCGGTCTACTAGAAAGTTCGCTTTAGTTGGTGATGGTGGATAAGAATTTGGGGCGGCGGCAAAATATCAAGTTAGATATGTCTTCTTTGGCGTTGATTCGCCTGGTCAGCATCGAATAAGTTGTGAGGTATGGGGTTTATGGCCAGACTGAAGGCTTTGAGTTGTTTACAGCTTGTTAGCTCATAGCTTACCGGCGGCCTACAGAACAAAACCAAAATGTCGGTGCGTGGACATCCGGTTTCTAAACAAAGGCCTCATCAATCCCACTGTTAGGATTTTCCAGCTTGACTAGGGTGAAGAATTTTCTAATTATTAAAAAATGTATAAGTTCGTGACAGTTTGGTTGACATATTAAACATGAGTTTTGGTTAAACAAAAGACTCTTTACCAGCGTGCTGGGGTTTTTGGTAGCGGTGGAATCTCAAACATTCGTGGGGAATGCTAGAAAACGGGTAACTAAACGTGTACTAACAAATATGTTTTTATCCGCTGTCGGTGGAGTTAAAATTATAGATTTGTCCTACTTTCACAAAGCGTTTCCTGTGACGATGCCAATTGTTATTAGGATTACGTTTATTCTAGCTGATTTATAGATCTCCATGCAATATTCTAGTTTCAAAAGGTAATTTGAATAAACATAGATAATGGAAAACCGGGCGTTGACTTCTCAGTAGCTTGTTGTGCTAGGAAATGTTCCAGTTACGCAACGCTAGCATGCTCTGCTTCCACATTACTGGTAAGGGGACACGTGTTAGCGTTGATGTACCTTCGCAAGTTCCCTGAAACGTACTAAACGGAAACCAAAAGCGAAAGAGTACGTTGGGTATTATTGTCTTGTGTTTGCATGTGTCTTCATAACAGTCAGATGTGCTACTGTGGCCTTGTTTGTGTATGACACGTTAGGTGTCATACACATACACGTTAGGTCTTGGCTAATATGCTGCTGTGTCTTGACTTCCAGGTAGCTCTTTGCCCCCCCCCCACTCCCAGGACTCAATTCTTTTCAGATATTCTTTGTCAAGCCGCCAAAGTGGAGAGTGTCGTCGCACCAGGAGGTCCTTCTCGTTTCAGGTATTCAACATTACTCCACCATGTCTGGCTCCATTTACACCCAAGCACCTCTCACATAGTTCCCAAAATGTTAAGTTAAAAAACATTTTTCCTCTTTTTGTATCACAGTGTAGGGGGAGGAGGTGGGGGTGCACCTCAGCACTATCCCAAAACTGTCGGCAACAGGTGATTGTTGTTGTTTTTTATTTTACTTTATTATACATGTAACACATTAGTCATCACATCATCCACATACAGATGTTTACAAGAATCACAATTAGTGTTTCACCTGTTATACTCAAAACTGAAATTTCATAAATGGACGTGTCAGTCATCAGTCTGACATCTTACCCTTGACAAATACTCCCCAATTGTTATATTGTCTTTTTTTCAAAAGTGACCCTAAACTAATATTTAAAAAAGGGAAAAAAGAACACACAGTTGACAACTTCTAAACAAATGCTAAATTGAAATGTGCACTGACAGTGAAAATGAACTGAGAACACAAATTATCAAACTGCCAACTGCTGTAACCTACTAGTGATCAACTTCAAAAACGCATAAACCTGAGTAAAGTATGACTGTCTGGTTAGACTTCATGCTTTAGGTCTTTTCATGTGTAACAACATGAGTAAAATGCAAGTATTATATGTGACAGAATTGAGCCCTTGTAATCTAACTACAAAACTGGGTGTTCCAGGATGGTTGTTCAGCTGTGGTTTATCAGTACTATGCTGAACTTTGCAGTCTTTTGTCTGCACTTTGTAGCTGTGTACTATCACATGGTGAAATTGTCAAAAATATGCAATAACTGGATGTGTGGGCTTTTCTTTTGCTTTTTTGTAGATAAGACAATCTGAATAAACATGATTTGTTTGCAGTTACTTAAGCGAGAAACAGTCATAGCAGGTGGTGGTGGTGGTGACTGTGGCTCAGTTGAACCCAGCCTGATTCAGTGTGTTGTTTGCCTCCTGAAGTGTGGGGGGTGGGGAGCAGAACTGGCAGGGAGAAGACCAGTTGAGGCTGGTTTAAACTACTTGTAGAAATAGATCATTGTTTACAAGAAACTCCAGTAGCTTCCCTCTAATGTTACTAAAACAGTTGAACAGAGTGTAACTTTCACTGCCATATTCATGTTGAAACAAATTGCAGTTGGTTTAGTGAAGCTGAAAAGAAAATGGCTAAAAATGTAAGGATATGACTCAGTACCCTGGTAGGACAGTAGCTTCCTTTTGTTTAGGTTAAAGAATCTAAATAAAGTCCTAATCTTGGAATTTCAAAGCCTTCTGTCACAGCAGTTTTACAAGTTGGTTCAGTGTTGCCAGTGTGAACGTTATGACACTGGCAACACTGAACCAGCAGCATGTGAATTGAAGCGGTCTGACTTGTACCATAACTTGTTCTATAATAAGTCACGCAAACTTCAAGTAGGAGCACAATATTTGTCATTCCTGGCTAAAAGTGAGACTCTTAACTATGTTGTCTGTGTAACCAAATCCGGGCTAAATATCAGCAAGACAAGACCATTTCCCTGATAACCTTTGCTGTCTTTGTTGATTATAGCGAGTTCCTGGGGAAAACCCCAGGTTCTAGCGTTCAGAGATGGGTACCTTCTCGAAGCACTAGACGAGATGCCAGCTCCTCCAACGAGAAAGGGCAAAATGATGCAATCTTCAGAAAAGTGAGAGGGTACGTTTCCCTTTAAACGGATTTGTACTTATTTTACGTAAACTGTAATTTGTATTGTTTAAATGTCATTTTAATATGGGTGTTGAAGGCTGCTGTTTGTGCTGTATTATCATTTAAGATTTTTAATACAAACGTTTCTTTCGCCTTCAGCATACTTAATAAGCTGACTCCTGAGAAGTTTGACAAACTATGCCTGGAGCTCCTCAATGTGGGTGTAGATTCAAAAGTTGTCTTAAAAGGAATCATCTTGTTGGTGAGTATTTTCCTAACTGCTGTTCTCCTATTCATAGAATATTTAAAAATGGGATCTTAATGCGTTTTTGTGTTTCTCAAGATTGTTGACAAAGCCCTCGAAGAGCCCAAGTATAGCCAGTTGTACGCTCAACTATGTCTACGCTTGGCAGAAGATGCACCAAACTTTGAAGCCCCAACAACAGAAAGTCAGGCAACACAAAAGCAGAATAGTGTAAGTTTTAAGCATTCAAATGTACTCTGTACTCCTGTTGAGTATCTTCTGTCTGGATTTTGAATGACTTCTGTCTTGCAGACCTTCCGAAGGCTTCTGATTTCTAAGCTTCAAGATGAGTTTGAGAATCGTGCCAGGAATGTTGACCGTGAGTAACTTGCATTTGTAACTGTGGACTGTTACAAAATGGGAATTTGGTCAAGGATTTTTTTGAGAGCTGTTATTTAAACTTTTTTTTTTTCTTCTTCTTCTTCTTTCTTCTTCAATCCACTGTAGACTTCGACAAACATGACAGCCCACTCACCTCTGAGGAGGAGGAACAGCGTGCAATTGCAAAGATCAAGATGCTGGGCAACATCAAATTCATCGGTGAACTGGGCAAACTCAACCTCATCCATGAATCTATTCTCCACAAGTGCATTAAAACAGTAAGTTCTAATAAAGCGCAAGTACATGGGATGGTTTTATCAAAAATCCAGTTTTCATTCCTGTGGTGTAAGAAATTAACAGTTGTTTAATTATTTTGTTCTTTAAGCTGTTGGAGAAGAAGAAGAGAGTCCCACTTAAGGATATTGGTGAAGATTTGGAATGCCTCTGTCAGATAATGAAAACAGTTGGTCCTAAACTTGATCATGAAAAGGCAAAGGTGAGTGTGTGGAAATTAAACTGAAAAAGATGAGTCTTGTCTTGAAGTCCTTGGTTGTTCAATAACTTTTTTTTAAATTATTTTTACTTTTTCTCGCTTACAGTCTTTGATGGACCAGTACTTTGCTCGCATGCAATCCTTAACCAACAGCAATGATCTGCCTGCACGGATTCGCTTCCTGCTGCAGAACACGGTGGAGCTGCGACACAACAACTGGGTGCCTCGGAAAGCTTATGTTGACAATGGACCAAAGACTATTACCCAAGTTCGTCAAGATGCAGTAAAGGTTAGTTGACCATATCCTTTCAGTTTATCACAGGCTGATGAGGCTTGATCTGATTTGCTGGATGACTAATGTAGCCCACAATCGGTGTATCCTTGGATCCTGACTTTTTCTGTGCTTTGTAGGATTTGGGCGTTTTTATTCCACCTTCAAGTGATTCAATAAGGAATGACTTCTTCATGGACAGTTCCTCCTTCCTTCCAGGAAAGATCAAGTATGATAGGGAGACTCTTGGTGGGCTGGCCGACATGTTTGGACAAATGCCTGGTATGTAGAGTCATGCTGCTTTCTTTGAAGTGTAACTCATGCAGCGATTTCAGTCTCTAAAGGCTCTGTCTTATGTTGTGTAGGAAGTGGCATCGGCACAGGCCCAGGGGTAATTCAGGACCACTATTCCCCAACCATGGGTCGCCACCGCGGCAGTGCTCCAGGGGTAATTCAGGACCACTACTCACCAACCATGGGTCGTCACCGTAGCAGCCCACTCTTTAATGGCCACAGTGGAAACAGCAATGGGTCACACCAGCCATATGAAAATGAAAGCAAGCCGTTCATAAAACCGAACCAGGTACATTATAGTTCAGCTCTGTTTGTTTTAATCTGAGATGGTCAGTGCAATACTCATTCTGTTTTTAAACTTTTCAAAGGGGAGAAATTCACCAGTTTTCAACCATAAACAGAATCACTCAGTCCAGATGCAGTCAAAGGATATGGCTCCAAGGTTCAGCAAGAAGGGGAAAGTCAATGCAGATGAGGTACAGCTGCTTACATTGATGGTTTGTTAGTGTCATTGTTGCACATGATTATGTGATAATAAATTGTGGTTAATCTGATGCATTAATACTCCGTCATTCCAGATCAGTCTGAGGCCAGCACAGTCCTTCATTATGAATAAAAACCAAGTGCCAAAGCTGCCGCCACAGACAATGATGCCTTCTCCAGTTGGACAGGTAACAGACAATAGACTTAAAACATGTGAGCAGAGCTGATGGGGCAGTTTCAGGAAATGCATGCTAAGTTTTCTTTTTGTGGCCCTACAGCTTGGTCTTAAAGCCAATCCTCCTCCAATTCAGGAAAAACCTGCAAAGTCTAACAAAAAGGCTCCTCCCACAAAGGAAGAGTTGTGCAAAATGACGGTAAGTTTGTTCAAAGCTTTACCCATGACTTCCTAAGTAATGTGTTATATATGGGGCCTTCATAGCCTGATATTTTTTATTTATTCCCCCCTCATCTTTAAAGGAGACACTACTCACAGACTACCTAAACAACAAAAATGTTAACGATGCAGTGAGTGCTGTGAAAGAGATGAAGGCCCCCAAACACTTCTTGTCAGAGATGCTGAACAAGATCATAGTCTGCTCACTCGATCGTTCAGATGAAGATAAGGAACATGCAAGCACTCTGATTCACACCCTCTGCACAGAGGGCCTCGTCACTGGTGACAACATATTGCAGGCAAGTTTCATTAAAGTTTTTTGTTTTGTTTTTTTTTTTTTGTTTTTTTTTTTTTTAAATTGACAGTGTAATCAAATACACCATATTAACCTTGTGCCTGCCGCACATTTTCAAACAGGCCTTCCTGGGTGTTCTGGACCAGTGTCCCAAGATTGAGGAAGAAATCCCACTGGTGAAGTCGTACCTGGCTCAGTTTGCAGCACGAGCGATCATTGCTGATCTGGTCAGCATTGCAGACTTGGCCCATCAGCTGGAGAATGGCACACATTTCCCACTCTTCCTGCTCTGTCTGCAGCAACTGGTGAAACTGAAAGACCGTGAGTGGCTGACTGACCTTTTCCAGCAGAGCAAGGTCAACATGCAGAAGATGCTGCCTGGTAGGTGAAAGGACACACTGGCCACACTGGTTTTAAATTCAGTGTCATTTGGTTTTCTTTTCTCTTTAGGAGGAAGAATTGGTGTGTGGGTTCTTTTTGTTTTTTTTTCTCTTCTTCCCCATTACTGACTAGTAATTATGCTCCCATAGAAATTGACCAGAACAAGGACCGGATGCTGGAGATTCTGGAGGGTAAAGGCCTCAGCTTTTTGTTCCCACTGATGAAGCTGGAAAAGGAGCTGCTGAAGCAGATCAAAGTGGACCCTTCTCCGCAGTCAATCTACAAGTGGATCAAAGACAACATCTCTCCAAAACTTCACACCGACAGAGGCTTTGTCAACATTCTCATGACCAGGTACAGCAGTGGACAGTATTTATAGTGACTCGGTCTGCATTGATGAAGCAAGCACATGCCATCAGCCACTGTATTTTTGTGGTTTTCGGTCAAGTGCTTTAACGTGTGTTGGTCTTCTGGTCCTCCAGTTTCTTGCAGTACATTGCTTACGAGAGCAACCCTGACGATGATGAAGAGCAGCATGCATCGCCCAGTAAGGACCAGCTGGAGGAAGAGAAGCAGCTCCTGCTCTCTTTCAAGCCGGTGTTGCAAAAGTTTCTTCACGATCACATTGAGCTGCAAGTCAGTGCACTGTATGCCCTGCAGGTGCACTGCAATGCCAAGAGGTTCCCTAAAGGTGCGTGCATGCATGTGCAGTTACAATAAAACATAACCTTAAATAAAGCTGGTTGCTAACTTATTTTCCTTTTTCCAATTAGGCATGCTGCTACGCTACTATGTGAACTTTTATGACATGGAAATAATTGAAGAGGAAGCCTTCCTTTCATGGAAAGAAGATCTCACCCAAGAGTATCCAGGGAAAGGAAAAGCATTATTTCAGGTAATGTGCAGCCATTGAAGTATGGCTTTGTGTGGACTGCCTCCATTGACACCATTGTGCCTATTTGTAAATGAAACACTTCAGTGGCTGTATTGTTGTTCTGGTGCAGGTGAATCAGTGGCTGACCTGGCTGGAGACTGCAGAAGAGGAGGAGTCAGAGGATGAAGAGTACTGAGGAATAGGCCAAAGCCATGTCTTATCAGATGCAGACTTGTTTTGGGGGTTTTTTTTCCCTCCTTATTTTTCCATCTTTTTTGTTTTGTTTTTTTTCCTCCTGTCTTTCACGCTCTTCTTGTAACCACTGTTACAGTTCATTTCACAATGAGATTGTTCTGCCAGCATCACAAATCTTATTTATGCTCCAAGTTTCTATACTGTTCTCTTTGATGTCCTACAGCAGATGTTTTATACACTTCAATCAACTTGGGTTTAAGAGTAGACAGTATTTAGCAGGAAAATGCACCAGCACCCAGAACTTGACCCATTTTTGTCACCTTTTTACATCTGGTAGGAGTCACCAAGTGCTGTCGCAATTATTTAAAAACTGTTTACAAAAGAGGGAGCTCGCATTGCAAAGAGGCTTTCTCCTTTTTTAATCTACATTTGCTAATCAGTTTTTAAATGCACTTTGCTTAAACATCATGAGTCGTTGCAATAGTAAAAATTTAACTTCCCTTGATTTGTTAAACGTGATCATGACGTTGTTGTCTGCCATGATTATAATGAGACTAATGCTTAGAAATCGACCATTTCTTAACCTGGGTGAGGCCTGTTTTACTTGCACGGTGTGATTTCAGTTACCGCCTTGTAGTTTAATGAATCGAGAGGGATTTTTTTATGTATGAAACAAGTTGTGCTGTCAGGAATGAATCTGTGTGGCCTTTTGTTTTCTTTTTTAATTTATAAGGATATACCTCTGTTTCTCGGACTATACTTGAATGTCTCGGGTTTTGACATTGAGACAGCCAAAGCTTGGTTTCCTTTGCTACGGTTGTTTGTCACTTGTGGAAATTTTGTCCATCTGCCATATTTGTCAAGTTCTTAAACGGTCTTTTTATCTTCATGAAATTACCAAGAATGTACTGTTTGTGTACTCTTCTTCTGGAGTGTTGTAACATTGTGTGCTAGAAGTCGAGTGTACAACTACAGATCAACCTTAAATAAAGTTTAACAGTTGATGGCTTTGTCCTGCTGTGTCCTTTTTCCACCTCCCCAGCCAAAGTCATAAGACTTGAAAAATGGTATGTCCTCCTAAAAAGCTGTGACTTCTCAGGTTTAGGCCACAAAGCACGCGGATCACAAGAACATAGTTATGAAACTATGACACTATGAAGTGACTATTGTAGTGTATATTACACTACATAAAATTGCAATATAAAGTTGAAATTGAGGTGCCCCTCTCATGCTGCTGTTTTCTCTGTAGAAGATGTGTAGGGTGTTAAGGGTGTACATCTACTGCAGTGTGTATACTTGTACTAATAGATGGAGGAATTGTACAGAGAGCCACAGCAGGTAATGGTTCCCTGTGTTATTCAGTGGTGCATTTGGGTAATCTGTCTTACTGAACATGTGCCTTTGACTGACCAGCACATCATGGAGTAGGTAGGTGAGAGGCAGTGTCCTTGATTTAGAAACATACACCTTCAGTTTATTAAAATTATAGCATAGATTGAACAAGCTGCTGAAAACATGCTTCAGATTCTGATCCATGTTGACATGATAGCATCACACAGATGCTGCATATGTGATATGAATCTCCTACCACATCTCAAATGTGCCCCATTGGTCTGAGATCTGGTGCTTGTTGAGGCCATTTGAATAAAGTGGATTCATTGTCATGTTTAAAAGGATTTGAGGTTTGTGATATGACACATTATCCTGCTAGAAGCAGGTATGTGGGTACAATGTGGTCCTACAGGAATGGACATGGTCAGCCACCATACAAAGGCTGTGGTGTTTAAACAGTGTTTAGTTGGTACTAAGGGGCCCAAACAAACTATCACACACCCTCAGAAGCCTTAACCATTGATACAAGACAGGATGTATCCATGCTTTTATGTTTACACCAAATTCTGACCCCATCATGTAGCAATGTAGCTGAAGTGGAGACTAATCACAGCAGGCAATATTTTTCCAACCTTTTATTGTGTAATTTTGGTGAGCTTGTGGGAATTTTAGCCTCAGTTTCCTGTTCAAGAGTGGCACCCACTGTTGTCTTGTACTGCTGTGGCCATTAAGACATGACATGTTGTGTTTTCAGTGATGACTTTATGTTTACTTTGCTTGTAACAGGTAATTTGAATCACAGCTGCCTCAAAAAAATCCTGATCTCAGATATCAACAAAGCAGAGAACCATCACTCATTCATTGCATGTGTCCTTTTTTGGGGGGGGCATTCTCTTTAAACCCTCGAGATGGTTGAGTGAGAAAATCCCGTCAGTTTCTGAAATACTGACACCAACAACCATGTTACATTCAAAGTCACTTAAATCACTTTTGTTCTCCATTTTCATGCTCAATTTGAACTTCAGTGGGTTGTCTTGACTACATCTACAAGCCTAAATGAGCTTCCTGCCACGTGATTGGCTGATTGGATAGTTGTGTGAGTTGAACGGCTGTACCTAACAAAGCAGATGGTGCTTACTGCAGGTTGAATTGTTATGACTTTTACGTACTTGCTACATGTTTGTCTATAGTTTTAGTGATTTGTCTTCATACACAAGTAAAAACAATGTTAAATCAAGTGTTTCTCTCAGTATTTTATCAACACCACCTTACCAAAAATGTAAAACATAAATATAAATATACCTGTACTTGCATGACAAATTATGACTGTGGAGGAAATAGAGATGAAAAGATGTGGTATGAACCCATTGTTAGTATGAATGAATAGTAGTCTTATTGAACATCAGCGTAACCAGGCATAGCAGTCAACAATTACAGTGATGTGTCGACCTGATTTAACTCAGCAGGTGTTTGATCACATCACGATGCCCCTGCTGTCGAGCACAAGTATAGGACACCTTTTTTAATGCTCTACTGTGGTTTACAGCCCCTGCACACCTTACCGGTACTTTTCAAAGGCAAATAAACATCTGTACAAAATAAGCAACAAATTTTTTGGGGTTTTTTTATTTAACTTTTTTTTTTCTTTACACATTTTAGCAAATTTTAACAAAACATCAAGAAAAGAAATTCCCAGTAAGATGTGACCAAAACGCTATGCGCAAAAAAAATTCTCATACGGACAGAAATTCTGCTTTTATTTCAAACAAAAATGCAGATGTTTAAGAGTTTTCTCAGCGTTACACGAGTCTGGGTGATGTGAAGAGTTAATCACTGTCATCATCTTCGTTGTTGGAGGCCTCCTGCTCGGAGCCATTGTCAGAGCGGCGTGGGGAGCCCTCGTTGTCAGAGCGGCGTGGGGAGCCCTCGTTGTCCGATCCCGCTTCAGATCCTCGGTCCGATGCCGGAGCGGGTGATCCAGCCCTAGATTCATCATCTGATCCCGACCGACTCCTCTTGCTCTCATTGTCCGACTGTTCAGAGTCAGACTGCCTCTGCACCCTTCTCTTCTTCACTGGACGGTCGCTGCCAGATTCGTCGTCGTCAGAGCCGGCGGAGCGCCGAGGGCTGCCTGCCTCACTACCGGAGCGGTTACGGCCGCCGTCGGAGTCGCTGTCAGATGCAATGCGCTTCCTGTGGCCGACTTCATCGTCAGATCCCGAACCACTGTCTCTTTGATGTCTGGATGGGAGAAAGAGCGCCATGAGGTTTGTGTCAAATAATGTTTTCAAGGCTTCGTAATACTGTAAAAATCTCACATTAAGCTTTTACCTGTCTTCTGCTATTTTCAGTCCATCCTCATCTGAGGAGGACTCAGAAGACGAAATGATAGCCTTAGATTTGATCTTTCCTTTAAGAGACGGAGGCAGACGCTCAGGCTGAGACTGAAATGAGAAAGATGTTACAATTATAAGAGAAACTGGAGCTGAAAACTGATTTTGTAAATTCTGAAAACTAATTGAGACAGAGAAAAACAGCAAATAATGACTAAAGCGGACCTTCTCGATCTTCTTGCGTCCTTCTTTGGGTTTACGCTGCTTCTTGGGTCGTGATGTTCCTTCCTCATCGCTGTCATCTTCTCCTCCTTTAGCAGGTCTGCAACACAAAATTGAATCCCAGAATCTAAATGTTGTGCTCTGCAGTCAGACTAAACAACATTTTGCATTCACTGCAGAACACTTACCTCCTCTTCTTCTTCTTCCTCTCTCCCTTCTCATCCTCCTCCTGTTCGCTGCTACTGGCCTTTCTCTTCTTCTTCTTCTTCAACGGCAGGTCCTCGTCAGACTCGTCATTAACAAAATCGTCCATGTCGCCTCCTTTCTTACGCTTGGAGAGAAAAACAAAAGAAAAAGTGTTAACCACAATGCATTAAGTGCAGTTTAGAGCTCGCTGCTGGGTTTAGCCGTATTAACACTCACACGTCCTCCTCCACCACTGCTGCCCTTCTTCTTTTCTTTGGGCATTTCCTTTGATCCCTCTGCAAAGGTCAGCAGGTTCTTGGTCTTTTCCACATACAAAGCTCTCTGCTCCAAAAGCTTCTTCTGCTCCTCCACTTCTCTGTTCCTCTTTTCCTCCTAAAGAAAGTTAGTTATTGAGACAACCCAACAGATGACTGATTAGTTTATTTAAAAAATGAATCACAGTCAGACATTATGGGCAAAATGAAACGCATCATGGTGATTACTTAAATAAAAAAAAAAAAAGGTACCTGTTCCTTTATCAGCTGTTGGCGCAGCAGGTCTCTCTCCTGCTCTTGTTTGGCTCGAAGCTCTTTCTCCTCCTCGTCCTGCTTTCTGGCTCTAGCTACATGGTACTGAGCTTGACTCAGCAAGTCAGAGCACTGCCTGCATTCCCAAAACACACCAATATTCCAAATTATGTTACAAAAGACACCAAACACAGCACCCCCCCCCCCCCCCCCCCCCCCAAAAAAAAAAAAGCTCATTAAATTAAAGACTGATAGAAGTACTGCCAAATCATCACACTCCATTTCAAACTGGTCTTTCTACTCTTGGGTCTGTATGATGTCAGTGGGAACCAGATCCACACCACAACCCCACAAACCTGCTGTTTTATGAGGGGCAGCCAATCAGAAGACTGGGGTTCAGAAAGAAGCTAAAACAATCTGTGGATGAACTAAAAGGTTGCACTGACCCAGGATCAGTATAAACTAAATAAGGAATATTTTGAACTGTGAAACAACTCAGACTGACCTGGCCTCAGAAGCAGCGAGAGCGAGGTCAAACCTCATCTTGTCTCCAGCCTTGCTGAGGTAGCTGAAGTACCTGTGAGGGAGATGACACTGCAGGATTAGTAAAGGACGGCCAAAGGAAGAGACAGGGAGGTGGGAACATAAATCAAATCATTACCTGTGAGCCAGTTCCAGCTCTTTGACAGCACTGAGCACAGCCTTCAAGTTGCTCTTCTCATCTTTAAGCACAAGGGTGGCCAGTCTCTGAAGCACCAGGGCCACATTAAACATCAGCACTGTGTCATTGGGCGCCACGTGACGGGCCTTGATGTAGGAACATCAGAAAGACAGAGTTACACTTCCCCCCACACTGCAGAATGAAGCATAAGCCTCTGATTTCATTTTACCTTCAGGAGCATCTGTTTGCACTCTTGCAGTTTGCCACATTTGAAGAGCGCACGTGCGAGGTAAAGCAGCACCTCTGTGTTCTGATATTTGTAAAACTTCTTCAGGCAGTTCTCGTACTGTCAGACAGAGAGAAAAAAACTTAAATGGAAAAAGCAAAGGAAAGACAAAAACTGTAACAGTTTAACACAAGTGAGGCGTTTACCATCTGCACGGCGCTGATGTACTGCTTCTGCTCCACGTAGATGTGAGCCAGATTTAGCCACACATCACTGATTTCGGCTGTGGCCTCCCTCACCTGCGCGAAAACATCTCGCGCCTCTCTGAAGTAGCCCTTGTGGGCAAGGACAGCACCTAGACATAAAAATATATGCATATACTTAATGCAAAACACACACAGCAGAACAGATAAAAAAGATAAGAGAGACTGAAGAGTGGCTGACCGATGCCATTGGCGGCATAGAGGTTCTTGGCATCATTTCGCAGGACTTGCTTGTAGATTGCCAGGGCTCGATCTTGGTGTCTCTTTTCCTGCCGAGACATTTATCACCAGCGAGCACGTTTTACTCAAGTGCCTGCACATAGCTGAACTTTGTAACAACTATGCTAACCAGCTGCCTGTGTTTATTTAGCAATAGCATTCAGTGAACTGCTATGCTGTTTTACAAGTGTTCTTTAAGCTCTCTCACACAGTTAAATATTCAATCGGTGTCCCGACAGCAGGTTTCCACGTACCTTTTCACGGTCTCTGGTGGGCTGGTGCAGCGTCTGTAACCACACGTTACCCAGAGCCAGCATGGAGTAGGTGTCGTTCTGCGTGGACGGCTGCTTGAGAATACGTTCAAACTTCTTTTGACCTGGACCCCACTCCTGTTTGGCCAGGTGAAGATTTCCTATCAGGGACCAGGCATCCGGGTGATCCTGCAGAACAAATATCACTTAATGGAAAAAGAAAAAAAAAAAAAGAGTTTTTGCAGCAGACTTTGTCTATCGATGACATTTAACACCAGGCTGTACCTGATTAATCTGAAGAGCTTCTTTGAACCAGTCGGAGGCTTCATAGAAGTTTCCTTTGTCCCGAGCCATCGCTCCAAGACGCAAATAACCTGCAGGCCAAAATAAACAATCACAGAGTGGAAACTTGTTGTTTGTTTGTTTTTTCATAGGCTCATGTTTTATCGATGCATGCTTACAATCCACATAGTTGGGATGTTCTCTGAGGATGTTTTTGTAGAGTTTCTCGGCTTCGTGGAATTCACACATAGCCTCGTACAGACGGGCCAGATTGTAGGAGGTGGTGACAGAAATGGCATTGTAGTAATGCTCGTCATGCTCTCCTTCGGCTTTGGCTCGCTCCAGAGAAGCTAGAAAATATTTCTGGTGGGAACAAGACATGACCCCGTCTTGAATTAGCTCTACTATTTATACAGAGTTATGTACACTCGATGATCAGTAAATACCACAGGCATCCAGTAATATTCTGCAGTTCCATATTAACTGAATAAATTCCCAACTAAATTAAGCTATACTTAGTTCAGGAGCTCTCAGGTTAAACTGCATTTATGGTATATTATTAGCTACCTTGGCTTCCCCTAGGTTGCCCAGTCTGAAGTGCAGAGCCCCCAGGTTGTTGAGAATCTCGGGGGGAACGTCGGCCTGCACCTTCTCCTGCAGGATGCGCGTAGCTGTGCCGTAAGCGGACAGCGCTCCTTGGATGTCTGTCTGCTCCAGAATTTGTGCCAGCTCAATCCACGCCTCCACATCATCTGGGTACTGCTCTGTTACTTTCTTCAAGTGCCCCTATGAAACAAAAACAGTGGAATATATCCAGTAACCATTAAGCATATTTATCAAAATATGTCTGGCACAATTTTCCAAGCTATGAGATAAGTGACATGAGAATACACACTTTTGCAATGTCTCTTTTTTCCTGATCGTCAGATGTTGCATAGAGAGACCCAAGGATTTTCATAGTCTCATAGTTGTTGGGGTAAGCCTTTAAAACCTTTTCAAAGCACTGTGCTGCATTTTCTTTGTCTCTTCGATATACATACATCTGCCCCAGGCCGAAGAACGGCAGCACAAAGGTGGACGAGGCAAACTGAGTGGCTTGGTAATAATACTGAAACGCCTGGTCGTAGTCCTCCTGTGGAAGAAGAAAGCACAGATATGAATGGCGATCTCAGTAAACAATAACAAGCTTGCACGCGGCTGGTTGGGATCGTACCTGCACGTGAAACGAGCGAGCTAACTGATAGCAGCTCTCAGCCTGCATGGCCTCAACTTCGGTGTTGTGGAAAGCGTGCAGAGCGAGATGCTGCACTTTACTGTAGTCCTGAGAGGAAGCAGAAAGCACATAGGCACGAAGAACAGTTAATAACAGCGAAAGGCTAAAACTTATATTTTCACCGCATTTCAACAACACAGCCGTGATTACCTTTTTGAAGAAGAAGTGGTTGGCGAGGTGGTTGAGCACCATGGGGTTGCTGGGGTCGATGGTGTAGGCCCGCGAAAGGAGCTGCACTCCGTTCTTGATGGAGTCTGCCTCTTTGTTGTTGAGCTCTAAAACAGCCAAACCAACGAGCGCTCCCACACACTTTGAATTAAGCTCCAGGGCTCGACCGAAAGCCAAACGAGCCTTCTCCAGTTTGTTGAGCTTGACGAAACAGTGGCCCATCCCCAGCCTCACCTCAGCTACACAAAAACAAGACAAAGAACAAGTTGGGAACATTCGTTTTAGAACCAATATGAGTGAAGGGCAAATATATTATCTGCGGTCCTGTGTTTTTAAAATCAAGGATCTTCTGTTCATAAATTGTATTTGTAAGTTAACAATGAAGTGGCTCATTACCTACATATCTTTGCCACATAAAACATGAACATGCTGGCTCTTGTTGCTGCTGCAACAATAATATTTTCATCATAATATTGATGATCATGACAACAACAATAATAAATTAAATACAGGCATGCGGGGACTGTTTAAAGACATAACATGTTATTGGTTTACCTGGGCAGCCGGGGTTTGTACGCAGAGCCTTTTTGTAGTATGCCAATGCTCCTCTGTAATCCTTTTTATTGAAGGAGATGCAAGCCTTACCTGTTTAACAACAACATTGTTATTACTTCAGTCAATCAGTGTAGTGCATTTCAGTCCTACGCTGTTTCATATTCAAGTTACCAAGCAAAGCAGGGATGTTATTAGTGGACTGGTTGAGGACAAAGTGGAACTGAGCATCGGCCTGGTCCATCTTGTCTCCTTCCAGCAGGCAGAAACAGGCTCTTCCCAACAAATGGTTCTGATCGAGACAACAGTATGTTCAATTTACTTGAAATGCAAGAAACATAACCTCATTTATCACCTGCTATGCTACTTTTTTTCCTACCTGATCATACATGATGATCTTGTCTGCCATAGTATACAGGAGCGTAGCCTGTGTGATGAGCTCTTTCTTGGCATCTTTGTTTTTCTCTTTACGTGCTTGCTGGACATAGTAAGCTGCCAGTGTGTCCAGACAGGTCATCTGGTCTTTTTCGTGGTCTCTGTAGTCGAGGTTTCCATCAATACGTGCTGCCTCTAAAAGCTTTACAAAGTCTTCTGTTTTGCCCTGTTTGTAGTACTCCAACTTAAGAAGAAATAGAAGGAAAACTGTCACACTCGATTGGAATTTCACATTGTTTGTACACGTTTCATCAAATTAACATTTATACACACATCAGTTGATGCAGTAATTAATCTGAATCTAAGAACTACCTGATTGACAAGAAATTTACTGTTTAAAATTCACTTATTGAAATTTTCTGGTTCTCAAATGTGCGATTTTGCTTCTCTGTCACATCTTTGTATTTTGGGTTGAGAAAACAAAATACTTCGAGCTGTCACACTGACGTTTGGGATAAACTGAAAAAAGAGCTTAATCATTATTTGTAGAACAACAACCATGAAGTCTAGGGCCGATGTATCGACTCACCGCCAGAGCAATCCAAATGTGCAGCTGCGTGTGCTCCTGCTTCAAGATACTGATGACCTCATCTCCTTCAGGAAGTTGGTCGAAGTCGAGCTCGATGACCTGGAAAACACAGATATGTATGTATGTTATTACAGTAAGTATCTCAGCATGCATGGTGTTGCCAGTGGAAAAACATATCTATGCAGATTATATGTGCATTATATTATTTTATTGTAATAGTAGTGTAAATCCTGACACATGTATCAATTCAGAGTGTTATGAATTAGAAACTGGAAACTTTGTTACGCACTGCAAGAAAACCACCTGCATCCTAATGTAGCAAAGACTAAGGAACGGGTTGTGGGCATGAATAGGCCAAGAACTCCAGCGACCCCCATTTCCATCCATGGGGTCTGTGTGGAGACGATGGGGGATTTCAAATACCTCGGTGTTTACACTGATTAAAACACAGAAGTCCTCTACAAGGAGAATCAAACTTGTATTTACTGTCTAATGAAT
Source organism: Diplotaxodon limnothrissa (assembly GCF_057381915.1). Lineage (NCBI taxonomy): Eukaryota > Metazoa > Chordata > Actinopteri > Cichliformes > Cichlidae > Diplotaxodon > Diplotaxodon limnothrissa. The sequence continues at coordinate 21,356,958 of NC_140596.1, forward strand.
GAACTTTAATACTTATGGGATGATGCTCCCAATTTTTTATGAGTCTGTGCTGGTCAGTGCCATCCTCTATGCACAGAACCCAGAGATTGATAACCATGCCTACCTGTGGCCATCAGACTTTATAACTCTGTACTGTACATAGTGTTGCTTTAATTTTGGAATATTTGATTTTAATTTTACATTAAGTGTGTACTTATATTTTTACTTTAAAAAATGGTTTCCATCTTCTCTCTTGCATATTTTCTATTTTAACAAAATATGTTTAACAAAAAAAACATTTTGCATTTAATTCTTCAACGTCAGTTTCTTAGGTAGATTTCACTTGACCTACACAGTTTAATAGAAAAACTTTGCTGCTGCAAATGCTTACAAGGTTCAATAAATGTGTTGGTTATACTGACTATTACTGGCATATGTTTCTAATACTTGGTCCACTCCTAACGTAGCCTAAACACTAATGCAACCGACTGCCTGCAACTACAACACATCTGTCACAAATTCGGTGATGTGTTGAAATACCACAACGCTTATCAGGCTCTTAAATTAAATAGAAAACACCTCAGTAGAATTTAATGTTTACTGCATCACTGAGAACGGCGACGACAAAACATCGCGATAAGTAAGCTTTGCACAGGCGCCGAACGCATATTTAAGGAGTTGGAACAGCTGACAAGTATTAAAATGTCACTATGTTTAAACTCCAGATTGCAAACAAATACACCAGGCTTTCGTTACAATGCCACTCTGTAAGCAGGTACACAACATCAGCTCAGGCTATCCGCAGTTAGCTTAAGCGGCTAACAGCACAGCTAGATCCTCTTAGTGAAAACAGGTTCACGGAAAGATTTACCTCATCTGTGTCCCGTAAAGGGATCTCGATAGAGCCTCGAGACATCTTGAAAGAATAACCAAAACGACCCGAAGCTAGATTTATCTAAAAAAAAATTGTAAAAATAAAAATACAATTTCTTCCACCCGTTGTCTGCTAGTAGCTAATTCATGCTTCCGAAACACACGGATGGCGCAACTGAAATTATGTCCGGGCAGAAACCATAAACACTATGACTCAATGACTGTAGAAAAAAATACAGTCATTACTATAACTCAAAGAGAAACTGCCACAAAAAAAAGACGAATTTAGTTAACAATGGGAGAGCCATCGCTTACAATACAATAAAACAATAGTGTTTTATTGGGAATAAACTGCCACACACACTCACACTGGAAGGTAGTTACTTCCTACATTTGCTGAATTCAAAGGGGAGACTGTGCATTTGATGTGTTAAACGTGTGAATTTAAATTTACTGTGTGCATCATTGTCACAAACCTCTCCAGAGCTGCATTTTGGCAAGCAGTGGGAGGAGGGTGTGGAGGGAGGCTGAGGGGATGTCAGCTGGTTTTGATGTGAGTCCTGAAAACCAAAGAAGCACCTTGAAGACTTCACAGTATTTCAGAATTAAAGAGTAGAAGACAAACAATAAGGTGATGCTTCTTACTGAATGATTTTCTTTACAGAAAACCTTTCCGGACTGAAAAGTAAGATTTTTTTCTGACTTGTTTCTGTTTAAAAATAAATGTTTAAAGGCTATATGAGATAAGACCAAAAACATATGTGTCTTCCAATCTAACTGTAAACCATATGAATTGTCTTCCCTGCAGAAATCTTCAGAGGTGGAAATTTGGTTCACGTGACAGTTCTTTAACACAACTGTACTGTCTGAAAACCTGCATTTTTTAACTCATTTTTTATGAAGACTGGCTAGATTTAGTTTCTAAAAACCATCTATGATCCAATTTGCATCAAAGATAATACGTAATTCCAATTTCTGTTCAATTTTATGATATTAGTCTGTTAGTTTTAGCCTCCAGACACAATGCACAAAGTTAAAAATGCATTTGTTTATTTAAATTTCAGGTCATGCAGGGACATGACTGTCCAGCATAGTTGCTCTCTGTGGCTTCAGGAGAAACAAACACAATGTCTGACGACAATAATGGTGAGTGTTTCAGTTTATCCAGTATTAGTATCAAACAAGTATACAGCATATTCATTTCTTTTTCTAACATTTTCTAACACATGTAAAGTGTGGGAGACATCTGGCTGTGGGATGAACGATGTGTTTGAGGACAGCAAAGACACAAGCGGATTATCTGAACATGAACTCCTTGACATCGTGTATGATACGTGTAATAGCAGCAAATCAGGTACACAGATGGACTGAATTTCATTTAGACAAAAAAACGGTGCAGTAATGGTGTGACGTCTTTTTCATTTCCTCCTTTTCCCCTCTTGCCTTCAGGAGAAGTGTTAGCCTCTACCATTTTCAAGTATCTGCACACCATGACTGCTCAGAGCCCAGGGCAGGACCGATTGGCTGCCCTGCAACGGCTGCTTGACCCTGACTGTCAGGACCCACATGTGAGCAGAGAGACGTTTCACTCCACCATGAGGACGTGGATCACCCAGTGCAGCGAGGACAGGTGAGACTTAAACTCTACACAAGGGATCTTATTAGAGATGTTATGCAACCTTGGCATTACATCTAAAGCTTCATATCCAATTAAATATATTGTTACTACAGATTAAAGTTCCCAACAGTATATTTTTATTTTGACTTTTTTTAAGTTAGCTCCACTTTAAATAATTACCTTTGAAGGTAATCATTTAAAACAAGGGGAAGAATAATTTAAAGATGAAGGGATGAAGATGGTCTACCACAATGTCTATCACATTTGATCTTTTTTACAAACACAGCAGGCCATATGCAGTTAAATTTATTTTTTTCCCTACTTTTCTATCAATAAAATATTTTTTTTAATCAGCTGTGATATCACTCAGTTTTCCTGTGTTACAGTACTGATGAGGACAGCAGCCATGTACCTCGGCCAAACACATCTGAAGAGCCTGTAAATGCAAATGGTGTGTTTCCAGGTTTTATTCGGAGTTTTGAGACTCAGTTTATTAAATATGAAACAATTCATTACTCCTGATTTCCTTTCAGGGCTGGGTTTGTCATTTTGTCAAAGTGAAGAGACGTCATCAGAAGGCCAGCTGTGTTTCTGGTTGGATATTTTATTCTAGTTTAACCATTGCTTCTGTTTGCCTCCCTAATCAGTTTGATTTCACACATTAGTAACCATTTCTTTGGCTTCAGCGATGGAAAAGACCTGTCATGTACAGTGGCTGAACTGAAGCATGCCAACCGCAAACTTAGTGAGCAGAACAGTAGTCTGCTGAGGACTGTTGCTCAATGTGAAGACACAAACCTGCAGCTCACTCTGGACATCACTGAGCTGCGAGCAAAGCTGGTCAGGTGAAGAATAAACTAATTTCTCCCACAGTTAACTGCATTTCAAGCATGTAAGATTACACTACTGTAATAACGTCCAGCAAAAGCAGATTGTTTTATTATTCAAGTTTTATTATTCAACTATATCATATCATTTATTTGCACTTCAAAAATGAGAAACTGATCACTAAAAGTGTAATAAACATCTAATGACTGAAAAATGAGCAGAAATACCAATACCAATCATTATAGACTGCACATATTTCATGTAGGTAAACTCGGGTTTGGACAACACGTATATTTTAACAAATATATCTTAACTCTGAACATGATCAGTGTTCAGATTGCTCAGATTAACTTGTATCAAACTATTGTGAAACTAGTTTATGTGAACTTATTCATATGAATAAGGCCTAACAGACACACCTTTGTGAAGTGACTACATATTCAAAAGCATATTTAAACAAATAAGATAAACTCTGAAAACCAGCTATGGGTAGAAGTTCACATGAACTCATTGTGGGCACAAATGTTATTAATTTTGGGCTTTTAGTGATTTCTCTGTACTTTTTTTTCCAGGGTGGAATGATTGTACAGCATTCATCTTTAATGACCAAAGAAGCAAGACCTTCATTTAGACTTTCTCAAATCCACACAGGGGCAAAATAATATATAAAGGCTCTAAATACATGTACATACACCACCATTAATATTTGTTTAAGCATCCCTTAGCAAGTTTCACCTCAATTGAATCCTTCAGTAAGCATCAACAAGCTTCTGGCAGGATATTTGATTATGCTTCTTAGCAGAATTGGTAGAGTTAATTTAGATTGGTGGAAGGGATGAAGTGAAGATGACTTGCCAGACTCGTTTGGTACCGTCAACAAGCTTCTGATAAAATTCTGGATGGAGATTTGACTTCTTCTTGGCAGAACTGTTGGAGTTAATTTAAAATGATTGATTTCGAGGCCCCATTTTGGAGTGCAGTCATACATTTTCAATAGGTTTACGGTCATCGCTTTGGGAAGACCAGAAGCTTAATGTTTTATCCATTCCAAAAGAAGTATTGATGTCTGTTTGGGATCACTGTCCTGTTTGAACACCGAACTCTGTCCAAGTTTCAACCTTGTAGCTGTTGATTTGAGGTGAAGTTGAAGAATAGGTAGCTAGCCTTCTTCATCATTTCATCCATTTTCCACTACCGGTACCAGTGGTAGCAAAACAGCCCCAGAGCATGACGCTACCACCACCATGCTGGTGCTGTAAAACAAACCCCTTTTATGCTGATAAAGAGAAACTACCAGTTGTAGTCAATCGTGATCACTAATGAGAAGTAAACCGACCTTGGTGATTTATATATACATATATATATATATTCTTTTGATCCTGTGTGGATTAGAGAAAACTCAACATAACATTTAAAAAAATCCAAAACCCAATTCTTTTTTAAAATTTTAAAGCCATAAAAAATGCATGCTTCACAATCATTCCACCCACCATACATATATAACAAGCCCATTTCTTAAAAAACATCAACAACATAATAAGCATCAGTTACTTACTCCAAATGGCACAAATAGGCCCTTCAGACTTTTCCTTAAGCAATCTTCTCATAGACACACATTTATTAATTTATTAATTGTTTGGTTTGTTCTTGTCAGTATCTTTTTTCATGTAGTCAGTCATGTAATTACCTTGTAATTTGCTTGTCTTGGTTTGTTTGTCATGTGAAGTGCTCAGAGGTCAGCAGTGAGAGTTAGATCTCTGACAGAAGAACTGGAGGAGACACGTCAAGCATTTAAAGAGGCCCGGGAGAAAGCCAGTCGGACCCAGAATAGCTGCTCCAAACTGGTATGTCAAACTCTCAGCAGTCCCACAGTGAAACTTTCTGCTGCGTTCGGCTTATTTTATATGGCAACTATTTACATTTAAGTCTCTTTTTTTGATCTTCAGAGCAATGAGGTTGAATGTCTTCAGAGTGATATTCGAAGGCTTGAAGACAAGGTAATGTACATCTTAAAAATATGCCCAATCTGTGCGCTTTCCATTATATAAAATAAAGCTGATGTTTACATAAACGAGCATTTTTCATTTCCACACAGAATGAAAAACTCATCTTTGAGAAAACATGCTCCGAAGAAAGCCTCAACAAATTGAGGAAGGTCAACACTGAATTGAGGGTAAGAAGAGATGAGTGTAATTGTTTCTACACTGTAATGAGTTTGTGTTGTTAGTAAAAGCCTGTATGTTCACAGGCTGGAGTTGAGGAAACTCTGATTATGTTGACACTGAGAGACAGAGAAATATCAAAGGTAAGTAAAAAAAATTCCTAACAATGAAAGTTGAAATTGTCACATTTAAAAAAAATTTTTAACCTTAACTGTCTAGAAAGACATTCTTATGGAAAAGATGAAGAACGCTCATGTGGAGAATCACAGAATGATAGAGGTATGTTTGATATTGTGGAGCTTAGAGTTGAAGGGAGAATATTCGATACTTTAAATGCCATGACATCATATTGAATGCTAATCAGATGTTACTAGAAAAATGTTCCTCTATTCCGGTGTTGTAGGGTCTGCAATCCGAGCTGATGAGGTTACACGAACATTCAAACCAAGTTCTTCAGAGGTATTTTTAATTAATTGCTTATAAATGTAACATGGTGCTGACTGTTGCTTTCACTTCTCAAAAGGGCTCCTTTTGAGATTCATATGATTCTGAGAATTATAGGAGAATCAAGTTTAGCACAATACTACGCTATTAAACTGAGTGGCAAACTGTGTTATGATTTGCACTGTAGCTTTAAAAAGGGAGGATGAAAATCAGAGCAACAGAGACTGGGAAATCTCGACTCTCTAACACGAGTAATATCCATGTCTGGAAATAAAAGATGGATATAGCCAGCATAGCTTATCACTATGGTAGTTATCACTATGGTATCACTATCACTATGGTAGCTACCAGCATAGCTCTCACTTTGAACCATCAATTTTGGCGTTACTGCATCCACAGACACAAGTAGCTCCTAATTGGGCAAAAGTAAAAATAAAAATGCTAGAATTTTACTCCCCAAAACCGGGGAGAGAATGCAGACTTCCTGGACAGGCTGTTAGTAAAATTAGCTGTACATGAAACTTATTTGTCAGACAATTGCCTTAATAACCTAAAGGCACAAAATCCCACATCAGTTAGCCCACTAGTAAGCTGATGTGCTAGCATAAATAATGCATAACTTTAATCCTTAATGGAATTAACCAAGCGAGTGAGTAGCTTTATTTTGATGGGCACAAGATGCGACCAATCACATGCAAAGAGCGACTGGGGTCATACCATTATGTGACAGAAGGAAGGGGGGCAGACGTTCTGATGACAGGAAGCGTGATGGTATAGGCCAGGTACACAGGGAGACAGGGGGAGCCAGTGTTGTGCCAAAAACTGATCGTCTTCCAAAAAGTGATTTTCTATGTTTTTGTTTGTTTTTTTAAATCTAATGTATTTACTTATATTAGTAAATAGACTGTAATAAAAAGGATTTATGAAGAGGTTATATATAAAATAAAGAAATTACTTGTTTTGGAAGTATCTTTATGATGTAATTGTACCCATATAATCATCGGTTCTGTCCTTTTTCGTCACTTCAAGTAAGTTTATAAAACTGTGATGTTATTTTTACAATTTCTGCTGCCCTCTTGGTTAGATCTCCTTAGAAAAACACATTTTTAATTTCAACGACACTTTTTACCCCAATAATAAAAGTCACTTTGCCAAAAACTGATTGCAGCAGCTGCTTCGCGATAGGAATGTTCTTTTTGGCTCTAAATTACTAGATGTTCTCCACAAGAGAAGCTTTGACAGATTTTAGGTCAACAAGCCAAAACAGCTTAAATTCCATCAATAATTTTTTGGCAAATACCGGAAATCACTTTTTGGCACAACACCGTATTTTACTGCTAGCATGTCAGAAAAAAGTGAAGGAACGAAAGAGGGGAAATGTAAAATGAGCAGCATCTGGCTGGATTTCAACTATATTGGAAAGTGTCTATAAAATTAGGAACTGGCCTTAAGTGATCCCAGTTTTTATTTTCAGCCATTTTCCATCGTGGAGGACAAAAGGTTTCTAACTTGTCCGGGCCTTAAACCTCATGTGTGTTCTCCCCAGTATAGTGGTAATTGCACAAAAATAAGGTTTTTGAAATTACTGAATAAAAAAATGCTACCACAAAACCATGCCTCAGAGTGTCTCAATGAGTCTCAGAGGCCTAAATGTGCGATTGAAGTCATTTCTAATTCTTAACTTGTTTGATCTGCTGCACACCAAAAACAAGAACAAGCATAAATTAAGGACTTTTATCTTTACTTTTATTACTTTTACATCTTTATTGATAACAACCTATCTTATGGTCATTCATACTACACAAAGTAATTAATCAATAAACAATTACAGTTTCATTGTTTTGTTTTTTTTACTTTCTACTACAGAAATTTCTTTCTATAACAAAACAAAACAAAGCCAATGAAACTGGACAGTCTGGGCAATGAGCTACAGAAACTTTTGTGTAATTCTATAAAGTCCAGAGTTGTGCTGACGGATTCCTTTCTTTGTCACAGCAGTTTTTTCTTTATCATGTAGAAACAGTTAAATATGTGACTTCTTCACGCTGAAAGAAAAGGAGATTTGATGGTTCGGCCCCCTTAGGGCCAAAGTGGGCTGCATGTGGCTCGCCATGAAAAATAAGTTTGACACCCTTGCTCTAAGCACATGCCACTTTCTATGTGAGCTGTATGTCTATGTAAACTGATTCCCTTTTGCAGCCATCCTCAACTGGCCATTTTGTGCAACTGCAGTTTTTGGCACTTATACACTGGCTTACTTTTTCAGGCACTGTGAATGTGAATTGAAAAATTTATAAATTATCTTAACAAAACACATGGTTTATGAATGAGTGATTTTTTTTCTGCTGAATTCTGACAGGTATGAAAGACACTGTATCAGCCCTCAGGGACTTTACAGTCGTGAGCCTCCAAACCATCGCTCTCTGCAGAGTGAGATGAAGGATATGCAGCAGGTCAGTAATGCTTGCTGCCTGCAGATTATCTTTTAACAGCACCGCTCATTTCATGTAGTTCATGCTTCCTTCATTTGCAGGAACATCACAGAGTTTTAGATGATATAAGTCTCCCATCCCACACGCACGACGATATTCAAAGCATCATCCAAAGGATCACGAGTGCAGAAATAGCTCACCTTCTTCACAATAAACATCTCGAGAGGGTGAGGATGATGTTCATTATAGCAGTAATGTACATATTAAGAAATCTCACTCGTCTTCTCTCACAAACAGGACTGTGCTCCTGTGGAAATGCAGGAGAGGCCTTTTCCTCAACAGCAACAGGCAAGAATCAAGCAGCAGCTTCTCAATGTGTATGTGATTTATTTGTAACCTCCCTTTCTCCTCTTATGGTAACAGATTGGTTTTGGTTGATGTTAGTCTTTCTTCTGAGAAGCTAAGCTAATAAAACGAGTGTCTGGTTTTTACAGTGTATTTATGGGCATCTCCATTACATAATCATACCAGTTACCATCTTCCGTGTGCAAGACCGTATCAGGGATAAGTGCACTTTTAGTACCCCTTAGTAACTATAGACATTACAGTGATGTTTATAAAGCTGTGGTGGTGGTTTCAGGCTGCAGGAGCTCGAATTGTACAAGTATGTGTGGGAGGATAAAGGGGAGAAGGTGGAGGATCAGCAGAGAGCCTGGGATAGGGAACAAAAGGAAAGTCAGAGTGGGAGCCAGATTCCCATCAAGGAGGCCAAGAAGGTGGCTGTGGCGAAGTGGTGGAAAGCCCTCAGCGTAGAGGGGGCTAAGGTCCGAAGTAAAGACATTAAGTCAATTCAGGAGCTCTCTGAGATGCAAGCAAAGCTCAGGGAAGCAGAGCAGACGATCACTGATATGAGGGAGCAGGTCTGCCACCTGCAAGCATCACTAAGATCGTCACAGGAGCACACCGAGCAAAAAAACACCAATAGAGTTCTTCATACTGACAAAGGAAGCAATACAGAGAGAAAAGAAGAAGACAGAACTGCGGCGAAAGAGCTGAGAGATCAGAAGGATGCTTCAGTGGTCACAGATCCTGTTAGTATCACAGACGGAGCAGCTTCAGAGCAGGACACCACAGACAGGCTTCTGGCAACCCTGAGGAGGATGGAGGCGATGGTCAACAACGCGTTGGAGACTGCCCAGCTGGTGAGGAAGAGCGAGCAGAGGGTGAGCCAGGTGAGAGTGAGGATGGAAGGGATCACTCACAGGGTGGAGGAGGCTCTGGGGAGAGCTGCAAACACTGATGAGGAGCTAAACATGCTGGAGGCCAGGATCACAGAAAATGCTCCAACTCAGGTTTGTCTGTGTTAGAAACCCATCTCTGCTTTACATAAAATCAAAGTTAATTGTATCTTTATTTAAACTTTTCACGCACAATTATGACAAGCTCAATCAGGATTTTTTTCTTAAGTATTTTTATTCATCTTTAGGCATGAAAAAAGATTTTTGAACTTCATTTTTTTTAAACATGTACTTTTCAAAGAGTTTTTTACATGTTCACTTAATCAGTCCACTGACCAGTGGGTGACAGGATATGGAGTGACACATCAGTGTCCAATGTAGTGGTTTATGTGCAAGTATACCATCAACACTGACACAAACACAAGAAAACAGCCTTTGAATAGCTGTCCACTGTAGTGAGCACTATGCGTGAAAGGGTTAAATAAAATAAAACCACGTGGAAGAATTCCCACCAGCATTCTATAAAATATTTATTTCAATCTAATGTATTATTTCTATGGAAAAATGGACATTTTATTGGTCAGTAGAATTTTATTCTTGTTGCTATTTTTACCTGCGCTGTGATCCACTGTTGGAAGCGGATGATTCCAAACAACTTCCAAAAAAGAGCAATGCTCATTTATTTGCATTTTCTGTGGTAATGCAGTAGCACAATCAGCAGGATCACATAAACATTCTCACAGGATTTAGCAAAGTGTTCCACAAATTTTTCATGTGTACAGCCTTAAAGCCCATCACCTATTTTACTTGTAATCCAGTGGAAACAGTAGCAATCAGTTGTTTTTGTCTGTATTTTCCTGAAGTCTCCAGATCTAAATTTGCCAAATGATCATGAAGCAGATGCCACACGGTTAACGGCTGAACCTGAGGAAGCGTGTGGAACAGAGCGTTCTCCTCCTGCACCTCCATTAAACCCAGAAGTCAGTGAGCCTCCACAGAAGTCCATGAATGGTATGCATATCAGAGATCCATCTTCTGTGTTAATGTGGTTCTGTTAGATGCACATTAATTAAAGCTACTTCCTTTTATAATGGCAATCCCTGAGGATGTCTGGAAATAAACTGTGCACACAGCAGCTGGTACAGTGAGGGGGAAGCGGAGAGCTCTGGTGGGAGTGTATGATATCTATCAAAATGGGGCATGGGGAAAAGCAGAGGACGTAGACTAATGCTTTATGTAAACACACTGAAGTTCAAGTACTTTTTTTCTACAAACATATTTTTAGAGGCTTAACGTCACTCTTAAACGTTTCAGATAATCAAAAAATAATATATGACAAATATAACCAAAGTTAATACAAAATGCAGTTTGTAAATGATGTTTTCATTTATTAAAGGAAAAGGAGCAATCCAAACTTATCTCGTCCTGTGTGAAAAACTAACTGTTCCCTGTTTAAATCATGAATTAACTGCAATAAACTGCATTTTTTGGAAATCTGAGTTCAATGTCACCAACCCCACCAAAGGCTGATCACTTCCAGACCTGCTGAATCAAGAAATCACAATAGAAACCAAAGTAAAGCAGCTTAAAGGATCTCAAAAAGCAACACAGCATTCAGTGATCTAAAGAAACAACTGAGAAACAAAGTCAATGGCGTCTATCAGTCTGGAAAGGGTTACAAAGTCATTTCAAAGGCTTTGAATCACAGTGAGAGCCATTATCCACAAATAGAGGAAACCTGGAACAGTGGAGAACCTTCCCAGAAGTGGCTGACCTACCAAGATTACTCCAAGAGCACATCAACTACTCATCCACGAGGTCACAAAAGAACCAAGAGAAACATCTAAAGAACTGCAGATTCTGCAGATTGAGCAAAAATGGCATCAATGGGAGAATTTTTAAAGAGAAAACTGTGGACTGATGAGACTGATGAGTCCTGTCACATCTGGCTTACATCATAACAACAGGCAAACACCGTGGTGGTAGTGTGATGGTCTCGGGCTGCTTTGCTTCTTCAGCACCTGGACGAGTTCTGGATGAGTTCTGTTCTCTACCAGAAACTCCTGAATGAGAATCTCCATTCATCAGCTCAGAGAGCAGGACAATGATCCCAAACACACCAGTAAGTCTATTTCTTAAAGGGTTTGTAGTAGTCTCGTCTAGTCAAAGTCTGAACTTAAATCTGATTGAGATGATTTTGCACGACCTCAAAAAAACATTCATACTCAAAAACCCTCAAATGTGGCTGAATTAAAACTATTCTGCAAAGAAGAGTGGGCCAAAATTCACCCCCAGCATGTCTCATGATCAGTTATCAAAGGGTGGTACATACAATTATTAGGTTTAGGAGTAGGCTTGGATTGCTTTTTCCCTTATGAAATAAAACCACAATTTACCAACTGCATTTTACATCATCTTAGGTTATCTTTGACTAATATTAAAATTTGTTTGATGAGCTGAAACATTTAAGTGTGAGAAATATGCAAAAAAAGAAGAAGAAATCAGAAAGGACACCGTATGTTACATACATCTGTTCACTAATGTGTACACTAAAGTACCTACCGCAACATGTATTATTGCGGTAGGTACTTTGGCCAAAGCAAAGGTCACTTGTGTCCCATCTTGTCAAGAAAGGTCAAATATTTCCACTTTCTGCTTTCTCAAAAACAAGCCAGTCTTACATGTAACTGTTTATTAGTGATACAGAGTTTGGAGCTTGTAGAAATTCCTGTGAACCAGTGGGTGGATTTATATTTTCATGCGATGTTAAATGAACTTACAGTATTTGCCTCAGTGTGCAATTGTTTATTTTATCCCCCCATCTAAAGTTTATATTCCAGTACACTTATGGTTGTTTTTTGCTTAGCATGTGAAGCTGCATCCACACGGGCAAAGGCTGCGTCAGAATGAACAGTAAACACTTTATCTTACATGGTTATAAAGGTTATTCTGTTCTGTTTGACGTCTGTTGATTTGAATAGTGTGTAATAGTAAACTGTCACTATGAGGACGTCTCTTTTCTCTCCACATTCATACATGCACACATATAAAACTTCAATACAACTAAAGACTATATCCCATATAATCTCTTTCTCTATATAACCTATATAATCCCTTTTACACCTTTTTGCTAGTTAGAACTGTTCTGTAATGTTGTCCTGAGGGATTATGGATGGTAGTTTTGACAAGCAAAACTTAACACAAACGTAGCTACGAGAACAACTGAACACTCAGCTTTTTGCAGTGTGTTTTAAGCAAGATGAATGCTGCACAACTGAGAAGTAGATCTAACTGAGAAGCTGACAGGACTGCAGTCTGCACTCACTCATGTATTTTAATGAGTTACAAAATGCAGGAGGCCAAAGCTTACACGAGAAACTGGGACTGTGGTGGAAGGTCGCGCCAATAAGCTGAACTCACTTCTGCTCAGTTTATTTCTTTATTGGCTTATTGGTGTGTTACCCTCGCACAACATCAGTGTTTACTAATGTCATAAATCAAGTGAAAAATGGTTAATTTTCAGTAAGATCAGACTTTTGCTACCAAATTAGCCTGACTAGCAATTAGAAAGAATGCAAGTTTCAACTTTATACACAACAACTTCCCATTTAAGTTAACTGCTTCGATCGTTTTATACAGTCTGTGGAAAGCTATGCCATATTTATCGTCTCATTTCAGTCAACATGCAGGAATTATTTCAGTGTATAAAAACCATCTTGTGTTAAGGATCATATGACTAAAATCAGTGAAATTCATCCCACTGAGGAATAATCATAGCACTCCATCAGCTAGGGTTTTTTATTGTGGACTGTATTGGTGAACCTGCTGAGCAACTCTCTATCATTCATATCATTCATTATAAACTAGCAAACAGTATGATTAAGAATAATAAATATTCAGGTTTTAAATGTCTCTGAGTGCTGCAGTGCCTGTGTTGGTGGCTGTAAAACTATTTTATACACTTTTCAGTCTTCCTAGAACTAATAAAGCATTGATCTGGGATACTAAATGAACACTAGGCATACCAACCTGCTTTTAAGTTATATGTCTCTGTTTAAAACAAAGCACAGTCAGGTTACTTAAAGCTTAAAGATCCCCTGAAGCCTGAATGTAAATAATTTAGAAAAGCAGTGGGTCTCTGTGCTCTGCTTGGTATGTGGTGGCTGTAAACGGTGCGCTCTTTCGCGGGGCAATCTTTAGGTGAGAGAAAGGTGGAAATAACAGCTGGAAGCTGGAGTGTGAATTCATTTGTAGGCAGGTTGAACTCTTCTTCCACTAATAGAAAGAATTTGATCTGGCGAGGAAAAAAAAAGTCCACGTTTTTTTTTCTCCCTCATGGACTTGTGAAAGGATTTATAAGGTAAATACTAGCTGTGAATGACTGCATTGCATTACGCAGAATGTTTCAGAGTCTGATTTGCACTTTTTCATAAGCTACAATTCAACAGCTGGAACATAAACCCAGTTGAGAGTGTTTCTAGTACTGTATCCCCCTTTGTGTCTTCTTATGCAGGAATAATACTTGTTCTTGAGCAGCTCTTTCATTACCTCTAAAGTGACACTTTGATTTTGAGCTCTGAGGGTGCTTCTGTCTGAAAGTTGCTGATTTTAAACCCTTTGCCTGGTATCAGGAGCCCCTAAAGCAGCAGACAAGAGCTTTCAACCAGCGGCTCAAACACCTCATGCACTTAAGGTTGCCAGGTTATTGTTGCCCCTAGTTATCAAGGTGGTTTGTGGGGAACATACTTCCTGAAACGGGAGTTCCAGTAGTTCTGTCAACCTGATGAATATCATGCTGCTGGCAAGAGCCTCACAGAGCAGAAAACTCAATTTATTTCTTCCCTATTTGTTTTCTGTTTCTGTTTCTGTCTCTTTCACTCTCTCTCTCTCTGCATGTTTCACTTAGTCTTTTCTTTTTTTAACTCTCCCCTGACATTTGCATTGCACATGCTTTCCTGTTAAATGCAAATCAATCTGTTTTCTCTGTCTGTGCTCTGGTTCTCACAGGTGGCACAGGAGGAAGCAGCTACAGCACGGTAAGTAAGCGCTCCTTCTGTTCCATTACTGTAAAATGCACTATTGTTTTATATTTGAGAGGCAGAACTGAAGGTTAGGTGTGATTATTATGTCTTTTATGGTTTTTGAAGTGACTTGTGAGAAATGTGTATATATGTTTGGCTGCCAATGTAAGATAAAGTGTGACTGCTTCGTTTGACTTTAGGCCATGATTAAAAATAACTAAATTTGATTTCTGCTAATGTTTTAGTAGCAGTTATAAGCTGTTTGTACTTCATATGATTGTTTCATTGAATATTACTTCTAGCCCCTTCTTTAAAAGGGAAATAATAATATTTTTTTACTCTTTAAATAAACTCTAGTTGCCCTAAAAATAAGTGACAGTGTACTTTTATCTCCTAATGGAACATGTAGAAGCAGGACACAAACATTTAATGAACCTGAAAAACCCTGTCCTATAAAGGTATAGTATCATGTTATGATGCACTGTGCATCTAATCTAATCCCATTTAGTTCACTGTTGAACCATCAAACATACAAATATATTTTTTATAAAATATTTGTGTCTGCCATCTAGATGCTTGCAGTCAGAGTACCTAGAGCAGTGTTTCAGCAAAGATTTATCAAGTTTGGTCCACTCGTCTAGGAGGAGATAAGGAACATACAAACATGCAAAAATAGATACATATGCTAGGATCGTTATTTTACGATAGCTGATGAGATACTGTGGTAAAATATGTTTCGGAAGAAGTATGCGTTCTTGTGGAGCTAGTTTATATTATTATGGCTGCCTTTATTTTCTATTAAAGTTAACACTTATCTACTTAAAGTTACATAATAGTGTCTTATAAACTTGGTGGTGTATCATAAACTTCTTATATACTGGTTGTTTACAGCACAACCAGTATATAAGAAAAAAAGCTTTAAATAAAAACACATTAAAACCAGATAAAGTAAAGTGAGTAATATTCATCACTTGGCAAGGGGTATGTAATGAGTAGGACGTCTCTGGCAGATGATAGGAAATTATACAAATGGTTGGCTTTAAATAGGGCCAAATTACTAGACTGTACATACAGCTGTTTAAAAAATGTATTTTTCACAGGACTCTATACAGACCTGCAAAAATGTAAGTATTGCTTCCAGAGGATTTAGGGAGGTATGTCACAGCCAGGTGCTGATAATCAAATGACCTTGTCTAATCGATCATCAGCATTTGTGAGCCTCTCTGGAAAAGTGGAGGCTTTGGCAGTTTGCTGGTCTCAAGCATTCAGGTGTGTGTTTACAAAATGCTGCGTTCTTCAGTAAGTGGAGGTTCCAGCAAATTCACCCCAAGGTCAGACAGTACAATACTTCTCAGACTCTACAGGCCTCAGTTAGCATGTTAAATGTTAAAGTTCATGTCAGTACAATTAGATATGGACTGAAAGAACTGTGAGTTGTTTGGAAAGCCTCTTCACTCTAAAAAGAAGAGCATGGCTAAGGTTTGCAAAGCTGCATCTGGACAAACCACGAGGCTTCTGGAACAATGTCCTTTGGACAAATGAAAACATCATCATATTTGGGTCATGCAACGAGACAATGATCCCGAGCCCTGAAGCAAATCTACAAGAGAGTGGCTGAAAAAGAAAAGGTGTTGCAACCTGATGGAAATGCTGTGGCAAGGTGTCAGCAGAGCTGTGCGTAATGCAAAATGCCCATAAAACTCAATGAACTGAAGCAACACTTCAAGATAAGTGAGCCATATTTCCTCCCCAACGATATGAAACACTGTTAAAGCCGTACATACTTCAAGTCATTGCTGCCAGAGGTATTTCTACAAGCTACTGAATCCTGGGGTGTACTTATTTTTTCATACGAAGATAAAATTATAATCACAAGTTATTTTGTGACCCTTTGAAACACAAAATCCCCACCCACCCCAGGAGCAACCCTTATAGCAGGTAATTGTTTAGTCACCAGATGGACTAAATAATTACCTGCTAAAAGGGTAAAATAGGAATTAGTTTGTCTGCAACAATAATCTGATAATTTATTTTAATTTATTTGTAGACTCTAGTATCATCATCATCATTGCCTGCTTAATAAAACAGCAGAATGTTATTGGCAAAATAGCATTAAGATAATCATCGCAATAGTCGTATCAAATAAGGAAAACAGCTGACTTTTTATCACAAGTTCCTCCTTTTAACAACTGTTTCCTTCACACATGATTACTTAAGACTTAAGCCCATGTTAAATAAAAATTTTATGCTGTAATTTGCTGTAAAAGTCAGCTGTACTCATACAAACAATGTGACTGCTGTCCTCCTTTTTTATACCATCAAAACTCAAGATGATTTCAGCACTTTTAAGACAAAGTAGCACAAATAACAGAAGCTTTGGAAGGGCAGTTTACCAAACATTAATGGACCTCAAGAGCCTGGAAGTGGATGCATGGATTCCTCCTAGCCAGCAGAGTAAACACAGCTCAGGCAGGCACAATCGATCCATCAGTTTCTCACAAACATGCAAACGTACCACAACATGCAAAAAAGTGTCCTACGCATCTGACAAAGTAAAAAGTGAAAAAATAACACACTTACACACACAAACTCTGAAGCAACAATAACATCATTTTGTATCTTTCTTCAGCTTTAAGTTAAGTTGAGGGATGATCAGGGGAGCAGCGGTCTGACACACACACAAACACACACAGAGAGACACACACTGCACAGCAGCTCACAGAGCCCTTCTCCTTAAATGGTCAAAGCTCCCAGGAGTGAAAGAGAGGCTGCTGCTGAAAAAAGACAGGGAACAGAGGGGACGGGAGAAGGAAGGAGAAGCCCTGAGGGTAGAGGAGTTTTCTGAAGGAAAGGCTGAGGGTGACGCTTTGACTGTGGGAAGTCGGTCTGACTTGGAGAGATCAGCCGCGGTGTGTGTGTGTGTGTTTCTCTCTACAGCACTACAGCACCCGACTCAGGTAAGGTGCATGCTCTCTGTGGACAGGTTTAGATGATCGGCTGGTCACAGTGGACTATCCACAGTGGTGGACGCATGCAGTTTCAGTTTAGTTATGGTCTCTGCAGCCTTAACAAACATGTGCATGAATATTTGTGGGTAAATGATATTCTAGATAACTGTTGGTGTGAGTTTACATAAAGTGTTTTTTGTTTGCATGTGAAACTCTGTCTCATGTTTCCTGCGCCTTCATATGTGACCATGCATTTTCTGAAGCCTGTGGATTTAGTCTGCTCCCTCATTCAATCCATTTTTTCTTTCTGACACTTCCTCTGACTTGTTATCTCAGATTGCGACTGCGTGGTAACCACTTCCTCTGTTGGCCCTGTGCTCTATGCTTCACACAACCAAATTTTAAACAAATCTGGCTAGAGGGAATGAGCTTATGTAACAGGAGGAGGGGAGCAGGATGCTGGTCCTTATTTCTCCCTCCACAGAAAAAGTGACCACTAAAGTACGCTGCAAAATGAAGCTTCCTCATGAAATCAACAAGTACTTTTGTTTTACTTCTCTTTGTGCAAGTAAAGGAAAGAAGTCTTTAACTATTGCCACTCGGGCCCCTGTGTTCTCACCCCCCCCCCCCCTTTGCAGGAAATAATTAGAGTGATTCAGTTACTATGCAATATTTATCTCAGTCTCTCGGTCTGCTGAATAAACACCACACCATTTAACCTCCTGCAGAGTAGGTTGACTTTGTTTGGGCTTCTTCTTAGAATTCCTCTTGGTCCCTGGGTCTTGGACCCAGAGTTTTGAGTTTCTAGGGTGCTTGGGATTTTCTGGTTTTGTACTTCTGATAATCTTGTATTTGGGGTTTATATATTTTATATTTTATATCACCTTTTGTAATCCCTTTCTGTGTCCCCAGTCGGATATGTCCCCATGTTTGTTTATATCCTGTTCCTGTTTCAAGTTCACATGTCGTACTCCTGGATTGAGTGGTTGTTATTTCCTGTTTTATTTTGATAGTCCCTTGTCCCCTTTGTGGTGTGTTTAGTTTTGCTTCCCCTTGTCTCATTAGTTGGATTCTGTTCGCCTGAGTCTTGTTTACCTCAGCTTTCTTGCTCCCTAATTACCTGGTGTGTATTTATGTCCACAGTTTCCTTCTGCTCTTTGACATGTTCTCCCTCATGTGTTCTCAGTAAGATTCCTTGCCATGGCTTATTTGTTGCTGAGCAACTTTAGTTTGTATTTTTATTTCCATTTGGATCCTACTTTGCCTGCCTCACAGCGAGCCTTAACAAAAACATAATCATCGATTCCTTTATTGTTCAAATTCTTTGTCTAAATATTTCTGTCCATAATTAGAAACAAATCAGGTTATGGCTGAATAAAAAATCTTTGCACAAAATTAAATAGTTTCATGAGTTCAGTAAGTTCAAGAGCAGTTAGCTAGAAATAACCAGTAGCTCATTTGTGAGTAACTCAGAAGGACCTCAAACTTGTTTTTTTCTTCTAAATTTATAAATAGCACCTGAAGACTTAAGACAGTTAATTACAGAATTAGAAAAAAAAGAAGATAAAAACGTCCTGGCTCTCCTCAAGAACAAAGCAACCAGTATCTGTCTAACTCTTTTCTGCCAAAGTGAAATATCGCTTTAAAGTATAAAAACATCTGTTTTAAATGCTTCCGTCGCATATGACACTGTCCCTGCATTCAGGAAACGTCCTTGCTGCTCGCAGGGAGGAGTTAAACAACCCATTTCCTCCCCAGTGACTCACAGCCTTTCTGTCCCCATATGTTCCCAAGATCTTGTCATCTTTGTGATGACACTGAGCAGCACTCAGCATATTTTGTCCTTGAATTCTCAGAGGATTCGTCCATCACACGGCCACATGCCATACCTCTGAAATAACCATTCATTCATCACACCTTCCACTTTCCTGCGCATATTATTCAAAGCTGCTGCACGTGATTTGAAAGAGAAGGCAGTAAGAAGGCTCACATCTGTGCTGATTGGACCTATGTAAATTTCTCTTTTTCTGGTGAAATCAAATGAATGTGTGCGTCACATTAGCACACACAGGAGTTGTGTAGATCATGAGTGCACCGTGCTCCTCCGCAGAGTGGTTTAAAAATACAGTACATGTGATTTGCATAAATTTGTTACTGAAAAGGGAAGCGCTGTGTGTTCAAACAATGGTTCAAACAAGCTGCACGCATCAAGTCAGGTTGGCTTGTAGCTCAGGGAGCCAGGTAACTGCTGCAGTGTCCATGGTAAAGATCAGCTCAAACAGCTCAGACCTGAAACAAATAAATTATTATTTTTCCAGTGTGAACATCAGATGTGGTGATAATGTGGTTTTGTTACATTTTTGTTTGACTCAATAAGACAGCACTTTGAACGCTGTAAAATGAATACATGGTGGTTTTTAAAAGTCATTTATTGAGAATTGATTAATAGTTTTGTTGTTTTCACATGTACCACTATGATATATACTGAATCAAACAGCCTTGTTTTCTTCTCTTAATAAAATATTCTACATGTACACATTTGCAGGAGCTGCATCATAAATTTTGATTACACAGCTTTTACAGCTTCAGCTTTGATGATTACACTAATCTTTGCACTCATTTAAATTCATGTTCGCTGATCGTTCCCTGCTCTTTGGGTCTTATCTTGGGGCCAAGATTATTTAGGTTTTTATATAATTGGCAAATTTGAGGCATTTTTCTCATTTTCATTCTCCTCAAAACTAAATCCTGCTTCAGTTTGTTTGCAGTTGGCTTTTTCCTCTTAATGCTGCCCATATGTTGTTATATCTCTGTGTATTTTTCACACTTACATGTTTTAGATCATCAAAATAATTTTAATATTAGACAAAGATATCGGCACGGTGGTGAAATGGTTAGGTCTGCTGCCTGGGTTCTCTCTTGGTACTCTGGCTTTCTCCCATAGTCCAAAAACATCCATGAGCTTAGATTGATTGGTGATGACTGTAAATATGAAAGGTTGACTGTATCTATGTGTTGACCCTGCACCAGACTGGCTTCCTGTGGCAGCTGTGATAGGCTCCAGCTGTCTGATCTAGATAAGCAGAAAAGATGGATGGACAAAGATAATCCGAGTGAATATGAAATGCAGTTTTTAAATGGTGATTTAATTTAATTAGGAGAAAAAAATATTACCCTGGTAACTGGCCCTGTGTGAAAAAAGTAAATGCCCCTAGTCAAATCCAAGCTTGGCAGCAAGAATTGCAATCAAGTGTTTGCAATAGCTGCCAATGCCAATTTTACATCGCTGTGGAGGGGGTTTGGCCCAATCTTCTTTGCAGAATTGTTTTAATTCAGCCGCATCAGAGAGTTTTTGAGCCTTAATGGCTTCGACTGTGACTAGGCCACTCCAAAACCAGAGGTGGACCACTAAAAAGTTTAACTTTTGTCTCAACAGTCTATGAATATTTTCCCAAAAGTCTTGGGAATCATCAAGATATTTTTTTCACAAATGTCAGTTGAGCCCTTCTGTTCTTTTTGCTCAGCAGTGATTTTCTCCTTTGATGCCATTTTTTCCAAGTCTCTTTCTTATTGTTGAATCATTAACTCTGACATTAACTGAGGCAAATGAGCCCGGCAGATCTTTAGATGTTCTTCTGGATTTTTTGTGACCTTCTGGATGAGTTGTCAATGTGCTCTTTGGTTGGCCAGCCACTCTTTAAAGGGTTCACGACTATTCAGGTTTTCTCCATTTGTGAATAAGTGAATAATAAGCTCTCAATGTGGTTCACTGGAGTCCCAAAGCCTTAAAAATGGCTTTGTCATACTTTTCAAATAGATAGACTTTGTTTCTCAGCTGATTTTTAGATCCTGGTATGATGTGGTGTTTCTTGAGATCTTTTACCCTATTTTACTTTGTCAGATAGGTTCTAGTTAAGTGATTTCTTGATCTGGCAGTAATTAGGCCTGGGTGTGACTAGTGAAACTGAACTTGGATTAGTCTTTTTTAATAATTGCAACTGCAAGTAACATGGGTAACTTTTATCTAATATTAGTTTTTTTGATGATCTGAAACATGTAAATGTGACAAATATGCAAAATTAAAAAAGGAAGAAGGCAAATACTTTTTGGCAGCACTGTATAATTTTAGTCAGGAAAGCTTTAATTAATTGACTTTGATTGCCTTCATGTGAATGAGACATGAGTCTCTTCCTCTCAGTAATCCTCCATCCACCATCCACTAAATCATTTTTTCATAATTTATCTAGAAGTCCTTCTGTTTGTTTTGCGCTGCCCCTCGGGAGCTCGTTGCCTCATTCAGCCTGTGAGATGCGTATGTACAGTATGCTGGGAAATCTCACTAATGTGCAGAATGGAGCTATTTTGGGAGTTGTTTGTGCAGTGCAATGGTTTTCTTAGTTCTGGTTTATCCTTTTTTTAGCTGTGGTTAGGCAGAAAGAAAAGTGGCTAAAGTACTAGTTTAATAACTGCTGCTGATCGGAAGGAGCTCTCCTCAGCATGCCTCTAATCATGCTTAAAATGCATGTATTTGGTTTTCTGTGTGTTTATAGCTCCAGGAAGAAGAGCGAGACTTGCTGCAAACATCTCCTCTCGAACAAAGTGACTGTAACTTCAAGGAGTCCGGTGACGCCTCGCCTGCTGCTGAGACCCCTTTTGTTTTCCCGCACACCCGCTCTCGCCCTTCTCTGCACCCGGCCATGCCCACACTGCCTGAGGAAGAGGAGGACTCTCCAGAGGAGATGGACAGTTCCCCGAGCTCTCCCAGCACAGTAAGTGCAGCTGCTGTCCCTGTTTGATATTCTGTTTTTAGGTAAAACATCTGACTTCATACTTCATTTGGCCCTGAAAGGAATTTTTTTTTATCAATGTTGAGTTTTCCCTCAGAAAAAAGTTCCTTCACTGAAGAAGTCACTGATTCATTCCTTTTCAAGTGAGAGCAAAGCAATATTTTCCTTAACTAAGCCTTCTTCTGTCACAAATGTTCCCTGCTGTTGTCAGACCAAGGCAGTGCTTTGCAAAGAATGACAGAAGTTAACAAAGTGAAATTTTGGCAACTGATTTGGTACATACTTTCCTTTTTTTGCACTCATGTTTTAGTTATTTCCCACTAAATGTTTGGAAATGAATTTCATTCCGGTGACTGATGAATGCTTTACGATTCTTTGAAAGTCACTTCGGCTGTCATAATAACTTTCCCTGAGCCAAGGTAAAGTGAGGTGTTTAAAAAAGGGTAAAAGCTGCTTTTACGTTTGCACAGCAGGATTTTTTTTACTATCTGACAAATACCTTGGCTCTGTAAAATATCTGCTTCATGTCCCTTGTGACAAATTTGAGCCCTTTGGTTAGATGGGAAAAAGCAATTTACCAACTTTTAAAAGAAAATGTGTGGCAAAGTTTATAAATGCAGGTCTTTTGCTCCTTATCGTTAAAAAAAAAGTATTGTAAAAACTTGCATAGATGCATATGTCACTATTTTGTACAACTTAAATGATTGTAGTTTCCTTATAGTGGAAATGTAGCTGTCCAGTGATGCCTGTTGCCCGCTGTGAGGTCACATAGATCAAGGCCTCAGTCATTTTTATATCTAAAATTACTTATGAAGCTAAATACAACAGGATAAAAAAAAACATGCTTAAGAACGTCTTCGGGGAGACAAGTCCACTCAGGTTTACCAGAGTTGGACTGGGCTCTCAGGTTTGGAGCCATGGTTTGAGTTCCCGTTCAATGACCACATCCTCTATCTGTTTAATGTCTGTTTAATGTCACATGACTCCCCTACCCCACCCCCACCAGCTAAACATCACTACTTTAAATGATATTGTGTTTAAAACACCAGAGTTTACTGCATTTTTCTGTGACATCAGTAGCATTTCCTGTCCTGATCCCTGTGATTGGTTATGTTTTGGGGGGGTTTGTTCTTAATTGATCTGTCTGAGTTATTAGTTTTTTCAGTATTTATGGCATAGAGATTAGCACTGTTGGCTGACAGGAAGAATATCCTGGGTCTTTCTCTGTGGAGTTTGCATGTTCTCCCCATGTCTGCGTGGGTTCTCTCTAGCTACTCCGGCTTCCTCCCAAATTCATAGACATGCAGTTAGTGGGATTAGGCAAACTGGCCATAGCTGTGAACGTGAGTGTGAATAGTTGTCTGTCTCTCTGTGTTAGCCCTGTGATAGGCTGGTGGTGATGGTAATGGTAATAATCAGAAGTTTTATCTGTGTGCCATTTGAGCGATCTCACCCTTGAAATATATAAAGATTAGAAATGCTTTCAAAGACTTTAAGGACAGATCTTAATGGGGCAGACTCTGAGTTTGAGTCATTAATTATCCCAGAGATAATAAAGAGTTAAACAGGCTAAACCTCAGAGTGACCTTTACCTCATAAACACACAAGCTAGATAAGAAATCTCTGAAGAAAGTAATGAAACTGTGTAATATAATCTTCAGTGCATAAGTCAACACTATAAAAGTATCCACCCTTATAGGAACAGAGCCACGGTGAATCAGCAGCCTGTCTGCAGCAGAAAGACTCCTTTTTCAAGAATCTATTGCAAAGATAAGCTTTAAGAGCACCTCTCAAAGAATAAGGGTTTCATGTCAGTCTGTATTTATTTGCGTACTTACCTTTAGCAGCCTTTTGAAGCTATTCCACAATAGTGTTCATCATAACCTACTAGAGGTGACAGACCTCTTTGTGCTTAAGTGGGTCAAATCAATATTCTCCTGTTAGTGCCAGATTTAAACTGGTTTGTTGAAATTTGGCTCTTTTTTTGTTTTTTTGGAATATGTAGTTTAAGGTTTAAGTTAATGTTCAAAATCTACCTTTAACCCTTTTATTGTGTAAGTTCAAGCTTAATTTAAAAAGATCTGCTCCTTATTAAGGTTGTGTTTAATCTAATATCACAAACTGGCTGATGTGTTAAGTGATGCACACTTAAGTTTTTTTGTGTTGCACAGTTAGTACCAGGTGAAAGTCGAGCTGTTGTCATGACTGCGCCCACCATCGTCTACCCAAAGCAGGCTAAGGTTGTCCATCAGGATGGGCGTCCGCTGGAACAGGCCAGGTAATCGTCCAGTAGCTTTCTCAATTTTAATTTGAAACAGAGACAGCATTTCCAGATCATCACAGTTTTCTCTCTCAGACCACACAGTCCCAGAGCTCGCTTGGTCAGAAGCTCCCCCGGGGTGCCCATCACCACAATTGGTGGGTAAATCACACAAACACACATACATCACTGTAGTTTTTACAGTGTTATGATGTAATAGTTATTATTTGATGTAGTGCAGCACCATATAAAAAATTTCCACTTTATTTTTAAGTGTTTTTCCATAACTAAACCGTTCTTAGGTAAACATTTTTAACACTGTGTCAAATCGCGACTTCTCACAGTGACTTTTTTTATATAAAAGATATTTCAATCAGATTTGTTGAAAGACCTGTCCAGCGATGTATAAAGATAAATTAATGTTCTCACTGTGCGTGGATACACAAGAACTCTTACAACATTAAGACTAAGTTTGGTCATCTGCATCCTGAGACTCACACATGCTTGAAATGCTTTTGGCGCTTTGATTACTTTTGATGTTTAGCTTGTTGCCCGTTTCCGAGAAGAGGAGACGATAAAATCATCCCCAAGTTGGCGAGCACTCATCACCTGATTTCCTGGCTCATATCCATCCGTGAATTATTCCTTGCTTTGAGATTTTAGACCAATGAATCCCACATAAATACACTTGAGACACAGCTGCTCCGATACAACAGAGCATACACTTTTGATCTGATATATTTTGAAGCCTAATTTTGTGTTTTGTTTTGTTTTTTACGGCATATTATCTGCTTATATTTTGGTACCAGAAACAAGCAGAAATTTTACGGGTCTGTGTGCATTTGTGTGTCACGTGTGTATTATCTTTCTCAGACAGCACAGGTAATGTGATTGACCTGGTGAAAGATCCGCTCCCGGAGCTGCAGCTCTCCGAGGAGGATCGACAGAAGAACCTGGAGCTGCTTGAAGAGGCCAAGAAGGTCAGCGATCGCTTCCTGACACGCCGAGGCCGGCGATCCACCAGCAGCCTCACTGATTCGCCCACAGGTAGCGCGCACGCACAAACATACACAAACATAGAAACTAAAACATTGCACATAGATTTATGAGTGTGAAGCTGGTGTCTGAGCGTTTCATTTAAATTAAAGATGTTTATAGCTTCAATTTTTATTTCACAACCCCGCTACCTCAGGTCTTTCACCGACTCCAACGCCATCATCCTCACCGTGTTCATCGAGAAGCAGCTCACTTACTGTGGCCCCTCAGACCGGTGTGTGCTTTCTGTCTCATGTCTGGATTCTTTGGATTTATTAACAATAAACTACACTCCTCATTTTTAACCTTTTTCCTAATTTGGCGTCATTTTTTCACTCCTTGAGTTGGTGAAGATGATTTGTAAGTTGTTTTCTGCTCTTTCAGCAGCAGGACCCTCGGAGACGATCCAGGTAAAGAAACTGATCTCACTGTTAAACAGCTTTCACCCACAGTGGTGTGAAGTATGACATGTTTGCCACATTTGGCTCTTTTTGTGTGTGTTTTTTTAAATGTTCCTCTATTTAATTTGCTTTATATGAAGTGGAACATTGTCTCTGGAAAAAAAAAACAGAACAAAACAAAGAAAAAAAATCACCATTGGGCAAATTTTAATCAGGTTAGTAAATTTTAACAGAAGAAAGTTGTTATTATCTCTTGTAGTATCAGGAGGTGTTTCCAGGGAGGGAGCAGCCTGATGCAACCAGCCAGAACCAGGAGGTACGATCAACAGGCTTACTGTGTTTTTTTTATTTACACACCAAAACTCAAATGTCAAATGTGACGAGGAAAAACACAACTGATCATTGAAAGATTCAAAACGCCTCCCTGTGACCTTTGTCAAGATTTATTATGTTATTCTCAGGTATATATTATAAGTTGTCTGTTGTCTGAATTTCACACCAACCTCAGCTGTGCAGTCATGTGAAAAAGAAACACTTCACAGGACTCTATGCAGTCCTGATTCAGTGGCTTGTAGAGACGCCTCTAGCAGCAATACCTCGAAATCTTTATCTTTATCAGTCTCTCACAGCGTTGTGGAGGAATTTTGGCCCGCTCTGCATCACATTGCTTCAAGTTTGTTTGGTAATGATGAGTTCTTTGAACTCAAGGTCACGGTCAGAGGTCACATCTTTGAAAATCTCTTTGAATTCAAGATTCAAGAGCTTTATTGTCAATACAGTAGTATACACAGTATACAGTGTACCAAAATGCTGTTTCACCCTAAGCCTAGTTTGTCCTCACAAGCATGCTGTAGTGCTACCCTAGCTTCTCTTATGAAGCACCAACATGTCCAACTGGAGTGTTATCCAACCGCTTTAATGCCTGATGAAATGCACATACAGTATTTCTCTCATATCTTGCCAACTTTAGGGAAAGCTGTTGGTGGACTGGAAGTTAGCTGACAAAAGGAAAGTGTCCTCGGGGACTCTCACACCTCGTTTTGCTGTTCAGAAAAACGGTGAACCCAAGAGTCCTACAGTTGTCAACAAATCAGACGAGTCAAATCGAAGTCCAAACCAGGCTCCAGCCACAGGGGTCGCCAAGCCTGTGCCCAGACCTTCTACTCAACAGGCACCGTGTACAGCAGAGATTAAGACTATTGGGGCCTTTCCACCACTAATGAGAGCTGTTTCCTGGGATGCTGTAGGCAGTCTTAACTCTAGAAATGGAGCCCCGGTTTTCCCTTCAGAAACTGAGGACAGTTTCTCAGACAAGCCCAAGGATGCTGGCTTAAAGACTTCGGGGTACAAGGATTTCCCCACCCCACCGGTGGGTGCACAGAAGCTGTCTAAACTCAGAGAGGTAAAGCAGCAATTCAGTCTTATTGTTATCATTTCCTCTTTTTATGTGCCAGCTGTCCATTTGGTAGAATGTTGTAACAATTATATAAAAATGCCATAATGTTTTGTGTGTGTGTGTGTGTGTGTGTGTGTGTGTGTGTGTGTGTGTGTGTGTGTGTGTGTGTGTGTGTGTGTGCGCGCGCACAGGAGCACAAGCTAATGCGAAACCAAAGCATCGTGGGATCGAAGTTACCAGAGCTGAGCGAAGCTGCTGAACAGGAAAAAGGTGACGCTCCTTGTTTGCCCTCTTGCCCTGTGTAAGACAGAAAGTACTTTCAGAAGCACATTCAGCACACTGAGGGTGTGCACTTCCTGAAATCTGATTCGCTTCAGAAAATGACGACTTTTTCTTTTCTTTCTTTTCTGTTTTTTTTACCTCTATTCCACCCCTGACAGTACTGCAGCAGAAAGGAAACTTGTGCTCTCGTTTTTTATCAGCAGATGGCATTATTGTTAAAGCTTGTGAACCACAGAGCACCTGATGAAAAGAGGAAATTATGCTTATGTTCTGAGACTTTAAAAAGTCCAATCACTAAGATTTTGCTTGGAATTTACTCCGGTGAGAACTGGTTTGACCACCCAAAGATCGATGTATTTATATGGGACTAGTAGTAGTAACAACACTCTCCTCCTATCTCCTATTTGGTTTATGTCAGCTTGCACAGAAGATATCAAATTACCTTAAACTTAAATTATTCTCCAGAAATAATTTTGAGCTCTAATTTGTGTAGCATTGTGTCTGCAGATTCGCCGTCATCACTGAACACACCTACCAGTGACACAAATGAAAGATCCGACGCCATGCCCAACATTTCAGACTTGATGCTGAGAAAACTCAAACTTCATCGGGGTCTGCCTGGCTGGTGTGTAACAACCTGCTGCTGTAGTTAACATTTAATTTATAACCATCTATCTCACTGTTATGAGTAATGCTTCCATTCTCTCATTTCATTCCAGTGCTCCTCCACTCAGCGAAAAAGAAGTTGAGGTTGGTACCTGATCTCTGAATTTATATTCTCACCAAGAACTAGATAAGAGGATGGATAATGGGGTTTAGTCTGTAAATTAAAAGGGAGCAATACTGACACACTGGCCCTTATTCTGTTTATGCATGTGTACACTACATTAGGTACACCTAATTCAAACGTTATTAATGAAAATATCCAATCATGCACTCAGTGCATTGATCAGGGACATAGACACGATCAAGACGACTCACTGAAGTTCAAACTGCATCAGAATAAGGAGGAAACGTGATTTAAGAGACTTTGAATATAACATGGTTGTCAGTGCCAGATGGGCTGGTCTGAGTAAGAAACTGCTGATCTGCTGGGTTTTTCCAAACAATCGTCTGTTCAAAGAAAATTTCCAGTGAGTGGCAGTTCTCTGGGTGAAAATGCTTTGTTGATATCAGAGGTCAGAGGAGAATGGCCAGACTGCTTTTGGGCTGATAGGAAGGCAAGAGTAACTCAAAAAAACACCCATTACAAATATCTCTGAATGCACAATGCATCAAACCTTGAAACAGATGGACTACAGTAGCAGAATACCACACTGGGTGCCGCTCCTATCACTAAGAACAGGAAACTGAGCACCTTTGGGACTGATTTGAGGCTACACCAAGCATCACTTTGACTGAAAATAGACAATAAATACTTCCATACTGATGTATCTGTGAAAATCTAATTTTACCTAATAATGCCAGTCGATATGATGTAATATAAAGTAATATTTATTGCAAATTTGGGAAATAATTTTGTTACAGCAGTTAGTTTGATAACTAATCTTAGTAAAAGACTGGAAACAGCTAAATGATGGTAACAAAATCCACCTAACAGCACTTCTGAAGCTCATTCACATATTTTCTGTGCACAAAGTCAGTTTACACAAATAAATGAGCAAATATGTTTCTATAGAAGCTAAAGACACTTTATCTTATGTAACGTTTGGAAGCCTGAAGGGAGTGGAGACTCGACCAATTTAAAAATGTAATTTACTTCTTTAAACAAAGAAAAGAAAAATGAAACATAAGTTTAAGCAGATTCCAAATGTTCCTTTTCAAATAAGACATATTTGCTTTAACGTTCTGACTTGCGCCTTTTAAATTATCCACAGTGATTAGCTGCACATGAGTTAGAATATAGCAAATCATAAAAGTGACTGCCAGCAGTAAAGTGTTTGCTTTGAACAGTGACTTGTGTTCAAACACTGGAAGCAGATGGATTGTTCCACTCAGGTTTGAGCTTTTTCAAGTACATGTGCAAGTGTTTGTAATAACCTGTTGTGTTCCCAAAGCAGATGCTTAGAATCATAAAAACTTTATAATTCCCTGCTGGGGATATTCTTGGGTAAAAGTTGCTCATGGAAGTTGTAAAATTATACAAGAGATGCAAAAACAATTACATGGTCGTCAGAGGTTGCCTGCCTGGCTTCGGTGGTGTTCTGTCAACAGGAAAGTGTTTTTCTGTTCCTGATCAGTCCAAAGAGACTCTGTGTGATTTCCTGTGGAGAAAATCCAGGCATCTGTGACGCTGTAAGCCCCGGACTATAGCCTCTCGCGCTGCTCCCTCTGGGATGTGTCTGGATCAGGACAGTCAGAGGTCATAGATTTCCTCTCAGGCGTGTATGTTGGAAAAACCTCTGCAGATTAGCTTTGATCAACATAACAAAACATCAAGAGGTCGAATGCTACACTCACAGTTTGTTCCCCATGCTCATCTCAGGGACGCTTGATTCTCACACATCAGTAACCGTGTGCACCGACTCCCGTCTATGACTATTTACAATGAGTTCATGTGTTGCGATCACAGGCAGCTCACCTTCATTTTAATATGTTTCTTAATCTGAGTGTTGAACTGCATTAGCTTTCTTTCTACAGAATGCATTCGTCCAGCTGTCACTGGCGTTTCGTAATGACAACTACACTCTGGAGACGCGACTCAAGCAGTCAGAGAGGGAGAGGAACCTGACTGAGGAGGACACGGAAAAAGAATTAGACAACTTCAAAGGAGCGCTAAAGGTTGGTCCTCGAAAGCAGAGGCTGATGTAAGATAGATGATAACTTACAACAAAAGGAGATTTCCCCCTGGCTCTTTAGTGCTCATTCATTTATTGAATGTTTCCTGGACGTGTCCCACAGTAAATATTTTTCTTGCCTGAGTTAATTCAGGTGCAATAAAGGACGCACACTTTCTCTTCCTGAGATTTGCAACAACATGTTGTGTTTCTTGCAGATGACTGCGCCGATGTGGCAGAACCTGGAGCAGCGCGAAGCCTATCAGCGCCTAAAAGAGACGGTAGCAGTGCTGCACAGGCTTGCCACACGGCTCTCCAGCAGAGCAGAGATAGTGGGCGCAGTTCGCCAGGTGCAGTTACACACAGACGAATGAGAATTTTATACAATTTAGTGAAACATGCTGCGAAAATACACGAAACAGCTTATTGTTTAAACAACTGGTACTCCAGGAATGCCTGTTTGGCAGCGTTTTTTAAATTATGCTGAAGGATTTTTATCTGATGTCATGGCTGACCTCAGGCCAGCTAATGAAAACATCAGGAAAAGAGCTTCAGCTATTTAAAACCCCAAATCAATCAGATGAATCATTGCTTTTGTGTACAGCTACCAATCTATTAATAGCAATCTATTAATTCCTCTTTTTCATTCATGATGAGTGTGGATATTTTTAGAGAAATACTTGTTTGTGTTTTCCCATAATATCAAATAAATAATCTGTGTGTTTTCAGTTTATTTATAGTGTCATTAATTCACCTTTAAAAACATTTAACTTCACTTAAAATATCAGCAACATGATGGGAGAAGTCAAAGATATGTTGGACAAATCCATAAATACACAGGTTATTGTGTATTTGGTTTGTACATCTGTTGAATGATTTCCTCTCTATGTACAGTTTTTTAGTGGAAGCTCTTGTTTTTGTGCTCATGCTGTAACTTAAGCCTGCTTAGACTGGTTTTATTGTCTAACAGGAGAAGCGTATGAACAAGGCCACAGAGGTTATGATGCAGTATGTGGAAAATCTTAAGAGGACGTATGAGAAGGACCATGCAGAGCTCATGGAGTTTAAGAAGCTGGCCAACCAGAACTCGACTCGTTACGGAGTGTCTGTAGACCCTGGAGGTAAGATTACACTTGTGTTCCCTTTTCAGCACCGCTGCTGGCTTCATCTTCACTCGTATATTCCGCTAGGAAATTCCCACAGCGCCTGGAGTGTACTAATGCTGCATTACTGAGCAGCTTTACTGTCGATGTGGGAGAAACATCAGCATTTAAATGGTTACTGTGCTTTATTAATGCTGGTTCTTTGTCTCTCTTTATAAAGACGATGGACTTCCACGTCCATGTAGACCAATGCCCCTCATCCCTGGAAAGGTAAGCAATGAATTTTTTGTGTTTTTTTTTCTGCTTCACGTTGTTGCACAGGTTTTGGATGTGCAACTGCCAGTCAGACAAAACAAGCAATATAAAGATTCAACCACTTGGCTGATTGTCATGGTTATTTTTCACAGTAGCTGTTTAAAAATATAAAAGTAAATCTGTACAGGTTGGTAGTTATCAACAGTGTCCACAGATCCAAAATTCTATTTAAGCGAGTTTCACAACTTGGGGGCCACAAATTCAAAAGCACAGTCACCTTTTGCCTTTTGTCATTAACTTCTTCTGACGCATCACCAACAGGATCAGCTGAGCTCAGAGAGCTAGTAGTTAGATATGGTTCCATACAGAAGTTCACTATTATACGGAGGCATCTGACCATGAAGAGCTCTAAAAGTGATCTGAAGAATCTTAAATTGAACCCTAAACAACAATAAATAAAATAAAATAAAGAGACTAGACGAGGATAATGGTCTTAACCTCCTCGCCCCTATAAATTATGTCCCCATCGGCGCCTCTAGGGACCATGATTCCTATTCACTGACCAGTCCAAAGGGTCAGAGATAAATCCGTCCGCCAAAGTGGGTGGCAAGTATGACCATACTGTCATGCTGCGAGCACACCTAAAAATGTCTCACCCTCCCCCGTTTTTACAGTTTTTTTCTGTTTCGTTTTTCTTTACAAAAAAGAAAAGTTATAGTGACTCTGTTTTTGTAAAACACAGTGCTCCATGTTTTGTCTTCTTTTCACCCGACCAGGTGCCTCGACGCAGGGTGAGCGTAGCGGTGGTGCCAAAGTTTAATCTTCTTAACATCCCGGGTCAGACCCCGGCCACAGCTGGCCAAGGCTCCAACGCAGGACCCACAACTGGTGCTGCTCTTCCTGTCCTGGTAGGTCTTCCTTTCCTGATGAGAAATGATGGGAAATGATGTATTAAGCATTTAGTACAATGACACCCACGCTCACAGATAAACTGCTGAGTTAAAGTTTCTCAGCAGGTGGGCAACATATTCATCTCTTGTAAAATAAAATACTTCCACTCAAGTATTTCTGTAAATGTAGCTGGCATTTTTACAGACACAAACAGTTTTTAAAAGGAAAAAGTACTTTTTTAAAACTTTTTTTATGTGTCGTATGTGACAGATTGCTTGATACAAACAAATGTTTTTCTCTTTGATTCTCAGAGCAGTCCTCAGTAGCACATTGAAATAAAACTGTGGAGTTTCTGAATGAGTTCCTGCTAAAATAGTTCATCTTTATAAGAAACATATTAACACCAAATATCTGGCATATAGAAGATTACTTCTATAGAAGTTTACTTTACTTTAGCAGGGTCACTCAGGTGTTTGACCATCGACATGAGTCGAAACTGGTACAATAAAGTCCATAAAGTATCAGACTGTCTGTCTCATATTAAAGCAATGATTACTGATCAGAGGACCCTGCGTGCAAAGTGGAGTTTGCATCTTCCTTCCTGGGTTCTCTCCAGGTATTCTGCTTATCCAATACAAGGTTCCAGGTGCTGCTGGACACTATGCAAGGTATCACTGGGCATCTCAGGATAGCAAATTCAAAATTAGTTTCTGAACAAGTAGAGCTTGATCCTATAAATAACTCATCACTTCAATCTATGTCATCAATGAGTTCTCCGGGTTTACCAGAAGTGAACGTAGCTAGAAAAACCTTCATTTCCTTTGGGAAAGTCAAGGAAAGGCTAGATCTGTCCTGGCTTAGCAGTCAGTCAAATCTGGTTCCATAAACAAGTTGTGACATTCTTCTGGCACAGTGAAGGGAACCTGGCTGGACACTTGAATCCTCTCGAGGGACAATCACTAAAAACAATGTCAGCTCAAGAAATTCGAGGCAGTCCTCACAACACAGTTTTAGTCAGATTTGTTTTGCTGTCCTTGGTTAAAACTGTTGTATCACTCTGTCATTTTTCTTTTTTCTTTTTGAGATAATTCACATCTGTTGAGTGTGTACAAAATTCAAAATACACAGACCATAGCACAAAAACAAGGGTTATGTAACTGTGCCAAAAACCTTCTGAAATGTGAAATTAGTATTTCTCCAAGAGGAACTGAAAAATCAAAAATAGATAATAAAGTTTATAAAGGCCCGAAATGTTAAAGCATATGTTCATCCAGAGAAGTAAAGCCAATTGTAGCAAATACTGTTTTGTTATTAAGATTTAGATTAGGGTTACGATTTTTTTTAACACTTTTCTCCTCAGTGTGAAGCAAATGACGTGAAAGGCACCACCTCCACAGAGGCTGCACAACCAGGAACAGAATGGTATGTTTCTTGTATTAATATTGTTACACGTGCACACACACATACATGGCTGCATGTAAGTCACGTGCCACTGCTTAATTTTCAAGGTCATTCCTCAGTCCTCTCACCCCTGAACTTCTAATCATTTTTATCAAAAGCGCTCAGATGGGACTTCAGCTTGTTTTTGTGACCTTCAGGATGTTTTTAAAGTGCAGAAACAATTCCAGTGAGGTAAAAATAAACCTGAAAGCATTAAAAAAAAAAAGCTAGAGTTGAGGGATATGCTATTACGGGACTGCTATCCAGTAATCTAAACATTTATGAAAGAGTTTGATGAAGTCCAGGCACAAGGCTCCAATCATATTGTAGTTATAAAGTCAGCCTGAGTAGAGCTCTCTCAGTGTCTGGG
This sequence comes from Diplotaxodon limnothrissa, assembly GCF_057381915.1. Taxonomy (NCBI): domain Eukaryota; kingdom Metazoa; phylum Chordata; class Actinopteri; order Cichliformes; family Cichlidae; genus Diplotaxodon; species Diplotaxodon limnothrissa. Next base: position 21,391,498 of record NC_140596.1, read on the forward strand.
CTAGATGTTCTTTAAGGACAATCGCAATAACAAATGTGCAAAGTGCAATCACAGTTTTTCGTTTGTACTCATCGTTCTCGTGATGGTGGGATGCACATCCCACTCGGCCTGCGCTGCGTCTCATCCGTTATACGACCGGGCCGCAGTACTGTGATGGAACCTGACTGTAACAGTGTTTTGTTACGTCTGCTGTGATCGTCACGGTGTCCAAGGCTAATTGTTCTTTCCTATCTGAAACAATGCAGTGGAAAGAGTGTGTCGGAGCAGGAAAATGAGCCAGCCAAGCCTTCAGTAAACCTGGAGGAGCTCCGAGCCGAGATCAAGGCAAATATCGAAGAGGAGGCCTATCAAAAAGGGTGAGGCCCTCTCTTCTGCTTTTTAGTGTAGATAAGCGGACAGTGTGATGACACAGTTGTTTATCAGAAATCATTTCAGTTGTGTGTCCCAATTTCACTTGTAAATGTGAATATTTCAAACGCAGCTACCAAGATGGACTGAAGCAAGGCAAGGCGCTTCAGGAAGAAAAACGTGAAGACGAAAGTGCTGCGGACAAATTGCTGGAAACAAAAAATAAGGACGAAGAGAGCGGAGAGAGGCTTAAGAACAGCAGGTGAACTCACTCTGTCATGTTAGAAAAGGAAATATAAATTGTGTATTTATGCTCATCTCTGATAGTATTGATATAAGCACAACAAATTATTTGTGCTCTTTTTGTAAATAATTCATGATCAGTGGAAGATGAATCTCTTTATTACACACAAAATGTTACATTTAATTGAAAATACATAAAAAAATTATAACAACACCACAAACCCATTTTTAAAATCACAAAGAGTGAGTTTATATCTACAGTACTCTGCAAAAGTCTTTAGCCACACCTCATTTCTCTCATGAGTTGCTGTGGGGATGGTAGACCTTATTACAGACCCACATGCAAGACGCTGAGACAGAATAACATAAGGTGAGCTTTTAATGCTGACAGCTACCAAGGTTTAAAAAGTCTGGAAAGTATCCAAGATGACGTATTAAGATGAGGAAAGCAAACATTCAGGGAACAATAGAAAGCACAAGGAAAGACCAGCACTAGGTAAGACACCTGCCAAGGACAACTCAACGAAAGTTAAGGGGAAATGGAGACAATAACTACAAGAAGTAATGAGGGAAGTGGAAACAGCTGGGAAATACAGCTGGAACTAATTAGAAATAACGCACCAAGGGAAGTAGAATTACACACAAAGAACAAGAGATGAAAGACCACCAAGATAAAACAGGAAAACACCTAACAGAGACAGAGACTTAACAGTAAGATGCAGGATAACTGAAACAAGGAACTGAGTACAAACAATGTCCATGAACAGAACCTAGATTACTAAACTAAAACTAGAAAGGCATAAAAATAAGGAAACCAACCCAGAAAGTGCTGAACACATGTATGTATAACACATAAAAAAACAGAAAAGATTAATAAGTCCAAGCACAAAACACTCAGTGATTTGTGCAGTGATTTATGGAAGCATTTGCAAACATATGTGAAAATAGAGCATAAAAGCAAACATAAACGGTACATGGATCAACTCAGGTCGTGTGTCAGGTCTTTGTTAATTTGCTATGTGTTGGCTTTTTTATGCTTGAATGATTCATTTGTCAAAACAAGAAAAAGAAAGAAAATAGTCAGGTACAAGGACTGGACTGAAAATGAGTGAAAACGCAGCCAATGTCTGGCAACTTTTGCTCAAGACCACTTTAAAAAATTACAGGAAAAAGCTCAAGACCTTTGCACAGCTTGCAAAGGTTGCACAGCTGCATATAACTTTTACATGCGTATCGCTAAATTAATCTTGTGGGATTAAAAGTGAGAGTAAAATTAGCCTCCACAGCCATTATTTCAACAAATATATACGGTCTTTTTCCCTGTCTTTTTATAGTTTAGATAATGTCTGTAATTTAAAGAAACTTCTGTAGTTCCTCCATAATGAGCACTTTCCCCTGCCCAATATTTTGTCACCTGCTATATGAACTTATTATCTTTGCAGGAGGATGGAGGAAGTCCTGGCTGTTGTAGGCGAGTTCTGCCCCAAGGTATCCACGAGTCGGCGGCTTCTATGGCTCACTTTGACGCTGTTTGTGGCTGTGTGTGTGGTGTTCAGTATTTATTCATTCTTCAGTGACTATTACAACCGACACGAGGACACATAAGGGAAGAGGAACTTTGTGTGAGACACTGATTGAGATCTTTGGACTGGGTGTAAGAGTGCAACGAAAGAACCCGCTAAACAGAATAACAGAGACCTCATACATCACGTCTCTGCCAGTTTACCATATCATCAGACACACTTGAATCAAATGACCCCGATACTCAAGGGTCAGAGACATTTTGGGAGGCTTTATGGCTCGTGAGGCCTTCTTCATGGTCAGCAGAGATAAGTTATAATCTTGCTTGAAATGAAAAGTTGAAAGGATGTTTGCTGCAGCAAAAGATAAGATGATTCTGTTTAGGGACCAATTATATTGTGTGCTGAAATAGATATTTAATTAAATTAGATCTTGTAATTATACATTCTGGTTCTGGTACTTTGAATGCTGAATATGGCACTTTTTCATTAAATGCCACAGTAGAAACATTGTATATTTATCTACACAATAGAATCTCTCAGGTTTGATAGATAATGAAGTCCCTGAGAGACTTTTAATACATATTTAAAGAAAAATGTTTTTATCTGTTGTTTTTTCTATTAAAAAAATGTTTCAAATGTAAGCACATTCCACAGCAGTTCTTCAAGTGCAATACTCAGCTCATGGTTCTCATTTGTGCCATGAGAGATTTTTTTTTCTTGTAAACGAGCACTGTTTAGACTTCATGATTCCTTTTCTGTCTTTGCACATGTGTGCCGCCTGTGCTGTCCGTTCTCTGTTCATTTTATGGTCTGTCACCTCTCCTTTAAATAAAAAGTGCCTGAAATATTTCCTCTAGTCATTTCAGTAGCGACAAATATTCGTTGCTATGAAAACTAAGTACTGCCAATGATTCAGTAGCTTGTAAAACCACCTTTAGCAGCAATAACTTGAAGTGTCAGAATTTTGGCCCATTCTTCTTTGTTGATCCATTTCATCGAGTTTGGGGGGCATTTATTCCTGCACAGATGTTTTAAAGTCGCACCACAGCATTTCCATTGAGTTGAGGTCTGCTGTATTTGATTCTCACCAAACACCAAACATGGAGCTGTGCATTAAGACCAAATATCTCCACTCTGTTCCAGAATAATCTGATATCCCCATATTGGTGTTGTTCCTGGATCATCATATTCAATGCTGGTCCAGGGTCAATATTGCAAGTATCCAATCACATTGTTATGATATAGTTTTGGAATGCAGGGGGAAAAAACCTGCCAATGTCCACAAAATTTTTATAAAAGGGGGCAGTTAGGGTCAGAGTTATGGTTGGGGGTTAGAATGTAATAGTCGATAAAGTTAAGGGGCTATAGTTATGGTTACAGGGTCTGCGTTAGGTGTGTGGTGTGATGGTGTGTATCCACACTGCAAAACTAGACCATGCTTTGTTCAGATGCAACTGTGCAAACAGAGGCCACAGGATACTTTTGCTGGAAAAATGTCTAAATCCTCTCACCAAGACCTGTTGGGAAATTCTATTGTGTTCCCATTTGAAAGTCTCATAGTCTAATTTAGTTTAATTCTATAACAACTTTAAGGACATGCAAACCCCACTCTTAGAGAGGTGATATGTACGATGAGCATTCTTGCTCTAATCCAGAGTGTCACCTCACATCTGTCAAAAACCCTGCTGCATCTTCGTCAGCAGGCTCTGCGTCATTTCCTGCCATCGGGGCTTGCGGAGAAATGTTTTTGTGGAAATAGGAGGCCGCGTGCCAAAGGCTCATCTGAGGAGACCAAAGATAATAAGCGCACACATGATGGAGAATTTCCCAGAGAGAGGAAATCATCAGGACAGAAGAGAATCTCTTCTCGAGTGTATTACATCATGGTTTTCAGAAACTTTCACAACTCTACTGCAAATCCCACCTTTTGTGCTTTCACTTTATCCTTTTAATATATTGTTTGTACAGAATCATGGAATAGAATAGAATTACTATATACAGACTCTTTATTTTCATCACACAAAAAGTACAACAAAACTGTACGCAATTCTATTCAGTGCAAAGAGAGTAAGCAAACTATTTTAATAAACTTTCTTTTTCGATGTAATAAGATTCAAAAGAGAATTCTAATAAGTAAATGTGAGTGTTTATATATATATATATATATATATATATATATATATATATATATATATATATATATATATATATATATATATATTTGTGCCTGTAAAAATACTGGTTGCAGTTGAACCTGAAAACATAACTTATTTATTGAAGTTTAACAACATTTCACATTAAAAATGCTGAATGGGAACACGTGTGCACTGCTTTTCCCCTTCTACTGAATTTCTGCAGATTAGTGTTTTTGATGTATTACTTATCGTCTCCTGAGCCCTGCTCCCAGAACATAGGATGGCTCTTGATCTGACCCATGTGCACTACTTCCTTCTTCCTTTTCCGTTATTCTCTGGCAGTGACAGAGTCCACACATCCCAGTGAGCATGATCACCTCTATTTAACCGTGCCTTTTGGCTCAGAGACACATAAACCTTGCAGCAGCAGTGATACCCAGCATTCATCTGTCTTTACTCTGACCAGTCATGAACATCATCTGGCTTTGCCTCCCAGCAGCGCTGCTCGTTACTTCAGCCTTGTCTGTTCAAATGACTGACATAAGGAACCTCAGAGGTAAGTTATTTCACATATTTTCTAATATGTACAAATATATATATATATATATAGATTATTGTACTACCATATATAGTAAATATAAATATGCTTTTTCCAGTTTCCCCAGGATTCAATCAAAGTATTGCAGGAGTAATGCTGGTCACATCTTTAAATGAGCTCAACCAGCCTGAGTATGCTTTCAATGCCAGTGAAGCTCGCAGGCTCTGCTGGTCCTTTGGACTGAACATTGCTTCAAAAGCACAAGTACAGAAAGCTCTTTCTAGAGGTTTAGAAACATGCAGGTGAGACCAAAGTGAGAGAAAAAAATCACCTCAGTATCACCTCTGAGTAATATAACGAGGAGCACCTAATGTAATATTTTGTTCAGGTTTGGATGGATTGATGAACACTTCGCAGTCATTCCCCGCATCCACCCAATTCCCAGCTGTGGCAGGAATAAGAGCGGCTTGGTGCCCTGGCGAGCCAGCGTAAAACAAAAGTTTGATGTGTTTTGCTTCAACGAGACAGGTGAGTAACTTTGCACCTGCATTTTACTTATGAAGAGACAAAAGATATTTAAAAAGTGATTGTGCATGCTGTTCACAGCTTTGTTATTCAAAGAATAAAACAGGTCTGCTGTATAGTCTATGTAAATAAGAATACATTAGTATTAATGAATACTCTTAACACAAACTTTGATTCTTTATTGTATTCGCATTGGATTTTAATTTGTATTCAGCAGCATTTTAGTATATTCCACATAACTAGGATGGGGAAAAAAAAAAAAAAAAAAAAAAAAAAACATTGGAGAGCATTTTTATCGAAGGTTTTTCAAATACATACAATACACTCCTAGCACTTTCCAAAACATAATCATCATTTCAAACAGGAGGAAGTACAAAAGAAAAGAAAAAATAATCAGAATTGTTTGAAAATCGTCTAATCTTTGCACAGATGCAGCGATACAACGAATGGATGAAGTAACTGACAGTCCTTTGAAGAGCACACATGGCGTGGGTCACACACACCACACCACAACACCACCATCCACATCTTCCTCCTCGACTCCTGAAACGCTCGACAGTGAGATAGAACCAGCCCGCTTTGCCAGCAGCTCACAAAGCTTTACTGCAGGTATGGGACTCGTAATCTGAACTCTGTCACAGTCAGTTAACACAGCACAAGACTAATAGACAGGCAAAGGCCTCGTTATCAACAGTGTGCATGTTTCATATTTTAGGAAAAGCTGTGCTCATCTTCTGCTCCTGTGCGCTTCTTCTGCTTATAACAATCATCCTGACATACCTCAAATTGTAAGAGCTTTTTTTTTATAATACATAAAACACAATAAAGTTTCTCTTGTTGCATATTATTACATCTTTTTCCTGTCCATCTGTTAATAAAAAACAGAAGACGTTGCTCTCAGAAGTCAGACGTGAAAGAGCAGAAAGAGTACATCCAGACAGAAGAGTGGATCTGTGTGAAGACCCCTACAGAAACCAAGAAAGCTGCTGAGGAAGATGAGAGGATAGAAGTGGGCGACGACGCACAGTAAACGTTATTCTGATGAGAAACTGTTTGTGATCCTCGATTTGTGTTAAATTAAGAGACAGAATGGCTGTAACGTGATTTCTTTTTGTATTCTGTTAAATGGTGCATTTTAGCCACTGGAGGGCAGTGTTTGTAATAAAATGATTTTAAATACTCATACGGGTTTGGTGTTCTACACAACAAAAACTCATAATAACAGCTTTTCTGCAGGTTTACCCACTTCTTAAATCCACATTATTCTAGTTTTTACTCTTCAGTATCTCTCAAGCTTTTTTAAAAGTCACTGAAGCTTGTTTTAAGCAAACTGTTTGTTTGTTCTCTCATTGGTAACTCTAATGTCTGATATGGGCTGTGAAAAGTTTCTATGAGATCTTGTGGGCTTCCACAGCTTTGCCTTTGAATACTTGAGCATCGTCCCTTACAATTCAATTTTAGAAAACCCATCTGCTATTAATTTGCAATTAGTTAAGTATTGCTCTTTTAGTTTTAGTTTTATTGAAGTTTTTATTCCATCACAGCCAGCCAGAGGCACTTTTTACAAAATAAATAAATAAAGGTAAATGTAGATATCTTAGAGTGCAACATGCTTCGATTCTGTCAAATGTGAGGTCCTCTTTACTCGCTGTGGGAATTCATAGATTCAGCCTTCACTGCATCAACAATGAAGCTGAGTTCATTGCACAGCGTTTCGTGTCTGTAGGCCATCCGGACCTGGGCGACGTTGGTCTTACGGATATCGTTTCCTTCGGGTCCATCTTTCAGATAGTTCTCTCCCAGGAAGTGCATCTTATCCTTGCAAAAGTAATCACAACAGTAGGTGGAAGAAAGGATGATTAGATCTTGTGTGAGTTGACCAATGCCTGCTAAGACAGAATTTATGTTGTCTTTTTTCAAATGAAGGATGTGACCACACCTGGTGAGAAAACCCACTCTGCAGCACACTGTTCCTGGCTATTTCACACACATCACAGGTGCTGAACTTCCACAGCTGAGCTGCTATGGCGTACTCCTCCATCAGTGGTTCCTCAGAGGATACACAAATAGCAGATAAGCTTTATTCAGACTACAGAAATGAATCAAAATAACAAATACTGTATTAGTTAGGCAAACAATGGTTTTGGATCACTGAATGATGACCTGAAAACACAGTTTCCTGTAGATTTTTTATTTATTTTTTTTTTACCTTGGTGTAGTGGAACAGCATGGGATCATCTGTGGACAGGGACACACACAGACCTTTGTGCAGGAAGTCTTTTAGCGGGCTTTTGGAGTATTCCAGGAACAGGCCATTGTTGCTGAGTGGAGACATTGCAATTGGTACCTGGGCTAGGTAGTACAGGTACTGCAGCACTGGGCTCTGTAGGAAGTTTGACAGAGGTGCTGCTCGTGAACGTGAAAGATGGGAAAACACACAAATGTACACACTGTCATTGTGTGTTTTATCTTAATGCTGAGTGAGTTGGAGTCCGTACTATAGCGGTGACCTTTGGGATATTCTGCAGTTTATAAGCAATGCTTTGTGGTTTACTGGTTTATAACTCGGGACAGTCGTGAGTACCTTCCTCAGGTTGAGTCCATGTGAGATGTTGTCAGCAGTGAGAAAGGCAGAGACCAGATGAGTGAGTGATCCAGCTTCTCCACAGTGGGGACGGAACTGGAAGGTGTTCAGTCCACACTCTCTATACAAGACGCAGAAGAGTATAATAAGCAACATCACATAACAGCATTTAATCATCTTCATCACACCGAGTGCCGATCAGCTTTAAGCATCAAGTAGTTCAGAACTGGCTTTCCTGTAATTTATTAGTCACTCTTCCACTGACAGTTATACAAAGTGACAGAATAAACTGTCTTTTGAGGGCTGGACACACACTGCTAGGTCAGGGTCTAACATGTCCTACATCCATGTCAAGTCTTCCTTCATCTATGTGTTTACGAAAGAAAAAAGTATTCTTATTGTCACACAAAGGAGTTGTCAGTTATTCGGCAGGGCAGATACCTCTTAAGCCGTCTGTGCGTTTCCAAAATTAGAATATTAAAAAATGAATCAGCTTTTATTTTTTATGGTCTTCACTGCTGGTACAACCTTTCTGTACATCTGAGATAAAACATTTAAATTGGGGCTTAAAGCATGTCTGCAACTTCATCTTAACCCTAATTTCTTGTCTGTGTTTCCCCATCTAAAGATTAATCATTACAGGGTAGAGTAATACAGCTTTATATCATGATATACACATATAGTTGACATGTTTTAACTGTCTTTGCATTTTTCTCCCTTTCTGTGCAGAACTCTGAATTACCTTGGGTTTCATATACTTATATTGAGTCACCCATTTAGCAGACATCAAGTAAATTCAATCTGCCTGCTTCTGATACTTCACCGTACCTGGGGAATGATACTTACTTTCTGAGGTTGTTGAGGACTATGATGTTTGCGTACATGTGGAAGATGTAGTAGCTGTATGGAGGATTTTCAACTGAAGTCCACTGTTCTGGTTTTGGGCTCCTGAAGGAGAACATGTGATCGCTGTGTTTGGACTCATCGTCCACGCTGTCAAAGCCAGACACCTGCATCCACAAAAACAGTCATTTTCTGCTGGGATTTTTTAATGAAGCCCGGCAGGTATTAATATTAAATGGTTATTAGTCATTTGTTTCCACAAATGTTACCAATCAACAGTCAGTTATTTTTATATTGTGCAATATATGGACAGACGTACTGGGCCACCTGCAGGTTACACCCACAGGAGCTTATACACCTGTGGCAATGGGACTAAAAACACCTGTACTTCAATATTAAGTAGTGGAACACAATACCTTTGCCCATACAGTGTATTTCTGAACAATTTTACATTTTATGAAGCCAGTTTATATTATAAAGACATGTTTTCATATTGATGCGTCATTATATTTTCATTGCCCTAATGGGTGCATCTGCTTACCACTACAGTATAGTCTGCTATATCACTCAACTATTATTATACTGCACATAAATGCATCATTTGAAGACATGAAGTACATCTTTTTGTGCAAAACTGATCCTCATAATATTTGCTGAGATCTGTTTTGGTACAACAAATCTTACATATTTGAGGAAAATGTGAAGTTCTTTGTGTTTCTGTGGGTTGACTGTGGCCTCAAACAAAGGAAGGAATATGTTCTCCAGCATCTTGGCAAAATTGGGTATCAGCTTCTTTAGCTTGAAAATATCACTGCAACATAAAAGTAAATTTTAGATTTCACAAAATGCATTTACATTAAAAGCCTGCATTTTCAGCATGAAGCACTTACTATATTCTGGGCACTTGAATCATCCACCTTATGTTTGGAGAGTATAATTTGTGGTCAATAAACCACTTGGACAGACTGTACCACTCGTCAGGAGACCTTCCGTAGATGGACAGGCGTGGCTCTACATGCTGATACTTGCTCTCCTCCAGGCCATGGGCCACTTCCTATAAAAAAATGGTGAGAGGAAGAGTGCATCAAGTTTTCTCTGCATCACTCCGTCTTGAAATTGATGAAATGCTACAAATGATGATAGTACCTTTATGATGCAAGCAAAATACTCTCCATTAACAACATTGTCAGTTTTCAGGAAGATTTCGCGAAGCTCACTGGCTCCCACTGGGTTATACTTCGCATTGAACTTATCAAAGCGGTGGAAGGTTTGTCTCCCCTGTAAATGTAATAAATCATAAAGTGTGATTCAGAATCCCAGAATGATGCAAGCAGCAGAAAGACAAAATCTGAAATTCTTAAATATATTGTCTTAATGGAATATTTGAATTCAAAAGAATAGACAATATTTCTCACAGCATGTACGTCGAGAGAGTCCACAGTAAGGTCATAGGGGTCCTTGTTGAGGTGCTGGAAAACCTCTTTGAGTGTCATTCTTTGTCCACCCTTTTCTAAAACTACACGTTCTGCATCAGTCTGATACGTCTTCTGGATGAAGGTGAGCAGATGTTTCTGAGACATGCATGCAGCTGCATGAATGTGCGTGTCCACCTGCAAGAAAGAAACCGTATGTTCAGTCTGCACGCACTAATATCCTATATTTAACCCCTCCCAGTTGGGCATGCTCAGAAGGTATTCAGGCCCAGCAATCCAAGAGGCAACTAAAACAGATGTCTGAACCACCTCAACTAGCTTTTCCTTTCCAGATGGATCTCAGAGTGGAGGTGATGCTCTGTTGTGACAAAAGGAGCAGCAGCACTGAAAATGTGCTTCACTTTGTGCCAAAGATGCAGAACCAGCTCTTACTTTGGATGGTGTAATTGGTGAAGCTTCCCCTGAGGCTTCAGGCTCTGCCTCCTCTACAAACGACATTGCTGTCACATTCAGAAGTTCTTCAAAGTGCTTTTTGCCAAGCAATTAAATGATAACAGCTGCAGGTTAATCTGGGTAGTTTGCAGAGCATGCTTTAGTATCTACACTCACTTTAAAGTTCAGTCAGATGTAATGGTTGCCTCACTTCCCAGAGATGGAATACTAACCTTTCTAACATTGTAGAAATCTCTGTGAGGCACACGTTTTAATTCCTTGAGCTCAGCCATCTCATTGAGCATCTCATGGAGGTTGAATTTTGAACTCAAGAAATTTAGTCTCCTATGACAGTAGGTTTTCCTGAAAATTGAAAGTGACACTCAGTTCATTCTCTAAAAAGTGCAGAATGGATGATAACCGGTTTTTCAACCAGCATGTCTGCATAATTGTTTTGGAAACTTACGTGGGTCCATCTGCAGTCATGGCAAGCACATGACTCAGCTCTACAGCAAAGGTCTCCAAGTCTGGGTAAGGAAGGTCATGAGGCTGGTTTTGTTTGAAAGCCTCTTCATTATCATACACATAAACTATCCCATCCTTCATCTTCAGTTTATAATTTAGATCCTTGGGGATGTTGTCCATGCAGTAGGGATCCTCCCCAGCTTCTGAACATGGGCACATGTCTGGTGGTCGCAAAGGTTTTTCCATTACTTTCATATAAATTAGAACAAAGCATGTTTTTAAATTTTGTTATACATACAGCTCAGCTTCGTACATCATACCTGGAAGGACCTCATCTTCTTCGCTCCAGGTCGTGTTCTGAGCACTTCGTAGGAACTTGCTCGTTGTTCTGCAGAATCTGTGATAGGCTAGCTTTGAGTATTTCTCTCGAAGAAGCAGAGCTTTAAACAGATTTTTGGCGGCCTGATCATAGTCGTCCAGTGTGATCTGAGAGGAGGATGAGCATTAAACATAAATTCAAGTCTAATCCAATAGTAGTAATAGTGAAGGCTACACTGGATCATGGAGGGACACTGTGCAGTGACTGGCTGCTAGATTTTGAAGCAACAATGCTTTGACTGGCATCTAAATTCATCTTTTATACTTCAAAATGTAGACAGTTTTGCACTTTTAAGATTTTGAATTAATTCCTTCAGAGGGTGGCAGGAAGACATGCAGTTGTCTCTACTTCCAATAATTCGATTTTTTGGATACTGCACACTTAAATCATGCTACATTCAATTTGAAGATATTGTCATTTCACATTTGTCTGAGTTTTTTTTTTTTTACCATTTAATATTCAAATTCAAAATATTACATATGGGATGTATATGTATGTAACTACACCAGTTGGCACTTTCAACGAGAGTACTTACACCAGCACAGTAATCTCCACTAATAGTAACCCTCTGATAATCAGGGCAGTTTTCCTGCACAGATGAGCTGGTGGAACTGGGGGACATGAATGGTGTCACTAGGCGTGCCCAATCTGCATTGGCTGGGACTTGTAGGCAAAGTGACTTGGAACGAATCATCCTCAGGCTGTTCCTCCTGAAAAGTCAGCAACTTGATTAGCATTTGGTGCAAAGCTCACTTAAATGAACGAGTCTTTACCTAAAATCATGGTAAGATGACTCATTAAAAGGGGCCTATTATGCTCAGTTTTAACTTCACATTTATATCATTAGACTCCACAGAGCCGCTTTGCATTATTTACAGTTTGAACTTTGCACAATCTGTTTTAGTTCATCCCCCTTTACCCCCACCTTCCATTTTTATGGAAAAGAAAAGATTTAAATAACAGGTGGGTGTGGCTTCAGTGCTAACAGTCAGAGCTGTGTGCCTAAGGAGACTATATTACATCATACAGAATCAAGACCACAAAAGAAAAATCAAAAGGAGCAGACTGAAAACTTTAAGTCTTGGCTCATGTATATCTAACACCACATAAATAATAAGCAAAACTGAAAATATACGTCTTATAAAGGGATTTTTGTTTTGTTTTTTATACTAGGATAATTTTGCTTGCATGAACAGACTGATCTGCGGTTCAGAGTCCAAGCAGGACTTACCTCTTAAGAGTCTCCTCTGACTGCTGCTCTGCCAGCTCCTTAAGCAGTTCATGGTCTTTGGCTTGCTGGAGGCCAATTGGGCAGTCCTCAGGCATCGTGAACATCGACAAGGCATTTTTGGTTTCTTCTTCTTTTAATGCCGATGCATATACTTTCTCTGCAAGCAACTGCGTCTCCTCCTCCACCTCACTCAGATTCACCTTTAGAAATTGACGAGGCATGTCTGCAAGAGACCAGAAGCATCAGTAAAATGGCCGGCGTCTGAAGTCTCTGACTGTAGAGTGCAAAGGAGGTCTGCAGTACTTGTCAGGACGTTAAATGCTCTGACTACTGTGTGGTGTTTTGTAAACAGGGAAATCTACCTGTGCACGTGTTTGGGGACAGGGCATTCATCATCGCAGGTCCTCTCTCGCCGCAGCAGGTAGACTTTATAACTATCACTGCGCCCAACAAACGCAATAAGTTGTTTATATTATAGTTACATTATAGCCGTTAATATCCCTGCTCTTATTTGCACAGTTTTTTCTTTTTCTGTTTTTAATAATTTTTTTAATTTTTAATAACTTACTAACTGTACTGTATTTTTTTCATTATGCTGCAAATTGTTTTTTGAATCTGCGTGCTCCATCTGCCTGTCACTTTGATGCTGGAACACCCAAATTTCCCCAGTAAGGGACAATAAAGGATATTTCTATTCTATTCTGTTTCATTATCCAACTATTGCACAGCATCACCACCTAGAGAGTTCTGAGTGAACTGTTTGTTAAAATGTTAAAAGCTAAAGTTCATGTCATGCATGATGTTTTTAACACCTCTTATATAAAGGAATGCAGTCAGCGCAATGCAGTAATATTTAATATCATTATTAACTGCAGTAACATTAATATTAAGTCATCGAATTTTCACGATATTTTCTGCTCAATAGTGATTGCGGTGCAATTATAGCTTCTTCATTCATCAAGTACTTTTCTAGATATGCATGTATTTATTTATTTATGAATTATTACAAGTCATTTTATGAATAAATGTTGTATGAAAATGCTGCATTGTTGTGCTTTTAATGCCTCTTAGTATATTTTAAACTTGGGCTGAATTATCACACTCCTCCAGGATAACGTACATCCCTACAAAGTGGGTCTTAAAATTGAAAAATATGCATATATGTAAAAACACTTTCTCAGTTATATTTAGAATAACATCTGGAAACTCGTGAACGTTGTTCAATTCAGATTAGATAACGTACTGAGACTTTATGGTACAACTTCCTCTCAAAGTTGAATGAAAATGACATTTTCTTCACTTTTGTAACCAAGAATTTCAAATTAAAGAGCATTCTTTGTCTTGTATTTTTGAGAAATACAATTGTTTATATTAAGAACTCACATAAGCTATTTACAGAAATTAACACCAGTTATTTTTTGCAATGTGAAGTTTTTCTTTTTTTAATTAGTGTGCACTCAAAAATGGGACTTTAGTACACACACACACACCTCTAGGCAAATCAGAGTGGGTCGACCTGAAGACTTGTAAAGTTACAAGTTACATAAAAATAAACTACACTATTGTGTGTACTATACTTTGATATAAATAATGAACAGACCTGCATAAAATTCATTAAATCCCCACCAGACATATGTTGAAAGAATTTTGAATAACTTCCATTAGTTAAGTTAGTTCAACAACATTAACCAGATATGAAAGGAATGCAAGTCTTCTGTTAAAATAAACTCCTCTTTTTTGTCTCCTCTTTTGAATAGCAGTGATTCTCTTTTAGCTCTCATCAACACTACAACTGAAAAAAAAAATCCCTTATTTTAACTACAGTATATACACGCAATCTGTTTACAGTATATCAAACCAAAAACGTGACCTAACAGACAGTGTCTTGATTATCATTGTAGTGGTGAAACAACAACAGAGAAAGACTGCGTGGTACATTGTAATCTGAGGCGGCTTCTGTTCTGCCAGGGTGTTTCCAGGAAGCTCATCAATCAGGACACACAGTATCCTGAATGCATCACCATCACCGTGGGCCTTTATGGCTCTACAACAACACTTTGGAAAGAAAGACTCAAAGCCACTTGGCTGATGGGTTCATGAATCATTAAACTTCCTCTCTTGCCACACACACCTAAATAATTTAGATGAAACCCATGCTTTTGTTTCATAAAAAAACTGTAGTTCAGTGCTTCACAACGAAGGCCAGTGAGGATTAAACTGGGATTCCTCATTTCTGAGTGATTTCTTTTTTCAGGGCTACCTGTAAGCAAAAACTACTAAAGGCAACATATTTGTGTATAGAAAGGAATAAACAAAAAACTGATAAGTGTGAAAGACAAGACTAAGTATATGCATTATTTGGCAGACTTTGCACAAATTACAGCAGGACCTGGCCTGTGCTTGCAATACAGCCTAATGTTCAGTGTGCTAAACTGCCCTCGCCCATATATCAGAGTTAAATAGAGGAATGACCTACGATGTAGTCTTTGTAATATATTAAATATAATAAATATAATATAATATTGATTCATTTTATAATATTAAAATGAATCAAGTTAAATGAACATGAAATAAAATATACATAAAGACGAATGTTTTTATAGACAGCAGCTGCTGAAACAGCCATGAATGCTGCCTTCAAACAACAACAACAACGTTAGCACCAAAGTTCAACCTAAACCTGACCTCAGGCCGGCCTCAAGCTGGCCTACATCCTTTTTAATAGCGTCTGCATGTCCATCGCCTTACACGACATTACATTCTGATAGGAGATCAAATTAAATCTGACCGATTCTGCACTCTGCTTGCCTGACCGCTCACCTATGCACGCCATCTGCACCGCATGACTGACAAAAGAGGGGGCGGGTCTGCGAGGTGGCTTTTGAGGAAAATCTGTGCCAGGATTTACCGGTGTTGTGCCAAAAAGTGATTGTCTGCCAAAAACTGATTTCCGGTATTTGCCAAAAACTGATTGCTCGTATTTAAACTGCTATAAGTAACTTGTTGGGCTATAATATGTGAAACATATGTCAAATGCATCCCTCATGGATGACATAAAGTCATCTTGAGCCACAAACAACATTCGTGTAACAAGGTTGAAGCCGCAATCAGTTTTTGGCAGTGACTTTTATATAACCTTTATTTATCCAGTTAAAAAAAAATCTCATTAACATTAAAAATGTCTTTTGTAAGAGTAAGTTGGCCAAGAGGACAGCAGAAATGGCAGCAAATATTACAATATTTCCGTAAAAATATTTTAAGTGGGGATAAAGGACCGGATTGGTTATAATGTAAGTACAATAGCATTGAGTTGTAAAGATACTTGAAAAACAGATATTGTTTTAATTCTCTATATAACCCCTTTGTAAACCCTGTTCACCGAAGTCTATTTACGAACATACGTAAAGATATTACACATAAAAAATACACAGAAACATTGGAAATCAGTTTTTGGCAGACAATCACTTTTTGGCACAACACCGGAAAGGTCGATGGGTTAACGAGGTAAGTCGAGCTTGAACTCGGAGTAAAGGGGGCTCTCTAGGTCACCGCGGGAGCTCATGCTGAACACACAGACTGGTCCATAGTTTCGGTTTAAAATCGTCTGTCTGTATGCTCTATCTGCGACAGATTATTTACTGGATAAATGTGTTCTATAGATTAAATCTGTTGAGCCGCATTTTACTAACAGCACTGCTTAAGTTTTTTGTTTGTTTCTTGCGTTGTTTTGGGCTCAGTAGCTTTCACTTCAGTGGGATTTACACACTCAGATGCAAAAATGCGTGAATGTCCTTCATGTTTGTTCCTAGTCTGCTCTCATGTCTGTTTGTCATTTGACGCGTTTGACGCTGCTGTCATTTCAGATAAAAGAACACGGGTTAAAAAAGCATCCGTGCGGGCCAATTCTGTAATTCTATCATTTGCATTATAACATGTCTGCCAAAAAATGACTGGCGATGTTTGAATGCGTTTTGCCCCCATAGACTTTTTTATGTTGATGAATAGAATTTAGTCGCCATGATTTAGAACGTTATTCTACCAACTCTGCGTTTTACATTATATTCAGATTTATTTAGTTATTTATTTATTGCGACTTCTGGTGACATCTTCTGCAGATCTCTCTTGAAAAATATATTTTTATTCCCAATGAGACTTAATCTGGATAAATAAATAAAAATATATTTCTTTGTTAAACATTGATTGCAGCGCCTACCCTGTGACAAAAATGTTCTCAGAATGACTTGTTATCATTCACGAGAGATATGTTTGCCAGATTATGGGTCAATAAGTCAAGAATCACTTTTCTTTTCTTTTCTTTTTTGACTCACAGTCATTTCTTATTTTTCTCAAAGTGAAAACTGTATATTTATAGCAGAAATAACTTAAGTAAATACAGTAAGATGAGTCTTTTATACTAAAGTGTACTTAATAAAGACAAAATGAATGGTCTAATATGTAGTAATGATATTTAGAATGTGGTAACTGATGAATGGGGCATCCAATCCAAATCTACTGCTGAAACCTGGACATGTTAACCTGCACAAAACCCTGAAAATAATTTTTAAACCCACCTGTTCTAAAGCACAAGGCTGGCCTGCTTACTATTTGGCTATTATGTTTAGTCTAGCACACCAAATATCCATTATAATAAGTACATTTAATCCTAACCTTTGGGTAATAATACCAACATCTACTCATTGTTTAACAAAATTTGAACTGTTTACTTTTATTTAACAGGAGATGTAGGCTTTTTTTTCTTTTTTAAAAAAATATTTCAACCACTTTCAGCTGGAATTTTGGATTCTTCCCCTTTTAAACTTTTACTTGCTATTTTTATCAATTTGGATTCCTTTCAGGTTCCTGTTTCTCTTTCTTATGATTTCCTTAAGTTAACTTTCTCATTCAAAGCTGCTGTGGTCCTATACACTGACACCCATTTGGAGCTGCTGAAGCCTACAGCACTCTGTTCTGGTAAAAGCTGTATGATCCAATCATGATCATGCAATCACGGCTGTGGGGAGAATAAAAAAATGGCGTGTGGTTTTGGAGAATTGTTACACCTATGCCTTCTATAGATAGTGAGAGCTGCTATGATGTGGTTTGGACACAGTGGCATTAACAAAAGGACAGCAGGTGGAAGCTGGAAGTGGAAGACTTAGAAGATGGTAAGATGTTTTTCAGTGGGAGGGACAGCTCAGGTCGAGCAGTCTGGAGACAAAGTTAGAGACAAGATTGAGGATGTAGTGAAGAAGGACATGCAGAGGGTTGGTGAGACAGATGATCTGCTGTAGTGACCCATAAACAGAGCAGCCAGAAGAAGATAAAGAAGAAGCTTACACCATAGCAACCTCACAACCATTTAACCTGTTGTGCTTACCTTATCTGCACAACAGCCATAGCCTTATCTGAACGTGTCGTCATCTCAAGTTGGATTCTAAAGAAGGTATGCGCAGATTCAGCGATACCTTAAGAGATGCTGTCTGCAGTTTAGGAGTCTACCATCTCTTTCTATTTAAAGGAGCCAGTGGCATAATGTTGGCAGTGCTACTAGTACTGTGAATGTGTTAAAACTGGCCGTCAACAAAGGGAGGGTTTCAGTCAAAGTCAGACATAGCCTGCTGCTCTTTTTCACTATTCTGCTTTCTGTCCATTGGGAACACATGCTCTCTGATACAAACACACAGCTGTGTGTCACCTACTGTACGGTGTGCACACACGGAAATGGCGAGAGGAAAACAGACTCCTGCTTGTATAACCACCAGAGTCCTTTTTAGTCATTAATTCACAGTCTTATGAATGTGCTGGAAAAAACTGGACCCCTCCTGATATTTCATATTTTCATAAGTCACTATCCTCCGTCACTACTCAGTAGATATTAAAACAATAGACAGACTGAGCTTTTTGGCAGTACATTAAAATAATTTTCATATTATTCAATTCTGATGCTGTTGCACACGTGTTTATTAGATAACAGCAATTGAAAACAGGTGTGGCACAATTTCTGAGCACCAGAAAAGGTTTGTCCTCAGGTAGACAATGTTTATAGGCTAGTGACTTTAACTTCTAATGTTATGAAAGTATTTGAGAAGATCATAACTCAAAGGTTATGTAAAGAGGTTGAGCCATTTTTGGTTAAGTATCAGTTTGCTTATATCTACAATAGCATCAATATTCTATTAATTCATTTGTTTTTCTGTCAATTAAACCCATAAATGAACAGCTCGTGACAGAATGACAGATATGTTTGTTGAGAAGATTTTTGAGGTTAAATGGGCCTTTTCTTTATTATTTATTTATTCTAACATCAGCGTGCCCTTGTCTCGATTTGTGTTGATGTCATTTGATAAAACAGTTACCTGATCCAGGGTTATTTTCTCTTATGGGAGGCTTATGTAGTCAGCCTGATCCCCTGTATGAACTGTGAGTTCAAAGCAAAGATGATGATCATATCCGTTTGCTAGGTTTTTAAAATAAAAAAGCAACAGATACATATGCATGTAATATATTCATATTATGATTAGGAGTCTATATTATATACTACACCACTGCATATTTAAATTTTTAATGGAGGCTTTACTGATTCATTGTTTTATCTTTTAAAGTAGATTGATGTTTGTTTCCTTACGTTAATAAAACTAATTGTATTTATAATTTTAAGATATTTAGCAAATTACTATGAATATGCCTGCAGCTAACTTCCACTGCACCGCTACACTGTGATCAATCTGTCGCTTAAATTACAAATGTTTGCAATCTATCTGTGACTCCTCAGCGCAGGAAAACATTTTGTTCTAGATCGTAAGAACCTTTCAGATCGTGTGTCTGGAAACACTGGATCAAATGTCCGAGAGTGGTGTTGGTCTGCAGGCAGCATTATTAGACGCTAATGTGAAGAGTATTGTAATGGTTCTCGCACTGGACTGTGCTAATGTGGGTCTGTGCACCCTCGTATTTGTGAGTCTGATTTAAAAGCACTATAATGTGGAAACATGTATCATCTCCTACTACTTGTGTAAGACCCCTAGGAGGTTTCAGGAGGCCATTAACTGAGCACTCGCACACCTATCTCAGATTCAGCTCGCTATGTTCTGCTGTCTTTATCGTTCAAAAAAAAGTTTCTCAGACACCTCACTGCTGTGGCTGACTGAGTCCCCAAATTGGTTCTTTGTCAATGTCACATCTGACAGGGAGGCCAATGACACAAGAGAAAGCCATTAACCACATTGCAGAGAGATAGACATGAGCGAGGGGTGGGGGGGGGGAGAAAAGGACTCACTCTTCCCTAAGCCGGGATTTGAGTGCTGTTTTAAAAGAGGTGTGTCTTCTCTTCTCATCTTTCTCAGTGGCCAGGGTCTGGAAAACAGTACAGATAAAAAACAAAGCACTCAACTACTAATATCAAGCCGCTCTTCTTTCAGCAATTCTATAACACTTGTCAGATAGACTTTCCCGTAAGTCTGTGTTCTTTTTATGCATCAGCGGTTTAGATATGGATACACATAAACTTGTTACGAGTGACAAATGATCGCATACAGTGTAACAAATCTGTATAGAATTTGTTTCTCCCCGTCAATATCTATATGACGGGGAGAAAAATGGATACAAACGTGAAGACCTAGCAGGAAAAATTAAAGTGATTTTTGCCTTTCAGTCTTTATGATGGTGGCCATCTCAGCTACTAGACTAGTATGTCGAATAAGTCCACTCACCTCTTCAGGCTCTGCTGTGTCTGAAGTGAGTTGAAACTGTGCTCAAGGTCTCTCAGAAACATCTAAGTCATGCTGTGCTCTTGTTGCTGAGAAAGTATTTGATTTCTCACCCACCAGCCAGCAGCACACATCGCTCCATCCTTAACTCTTTCATGGCCAAATCTTAGTGCGAGGATATGAGCTAAAACCGAATCCTGAAGTCTGCCATTAATGGACCTTCCACAACTTTATGAGGCAGGTTAATATTAGTAGTAATTACATTCACAGCAGCTCAGTATATGAATTGTTAGGTTTTCCCCCAAATGTCTCGCTCCTTTTTTTTAGAGGCAGAGATGTCCTCTTGTGGTTGATTTGTTGCACTGCAGGATATTTTGCCGAGAAGTGGCATGGCACACACATCACATCAGCAGTTCTCAAACTTTTCATAGCATGTCTAACTTCAAGAAGCTAGGGAAAAGGTGTTTACAATCCCAAACTCACTCTTTTCTCCAATCACTGATGAAAAGTGTGTACTACACCACAATTGAGAACCACTGCATTAGATAAACACGTGGACCTACAAAGAAAGTAATGGTTTTCACTAAAAGGGGGTATTTTTTTAAAGCCTGTAATTGTGCATTGACTTAATTTGCTATAATTTCATTTTCTTAATAAATTTACATAGCATCCATCCAAAGATCATCCAAAGAGAGAGTCTTCTGGTTGTTATCATGTATGAATTTTGGCCTCAGGTTCTTGTGTTTACCTGACAGTAGTGGCAAACATTGTCCTTTTCTGCTGCTATATCCCGTCTGCTCCACGGTTTGATATGTTATCTGTTCAGAGCTGCCCTTTTGCTTACCTTCTTTGTATTGAGTGGTTGTTTGAGTTATTGCTCCCATTCTATCAACTTAACCTCCTAAAACCCAAACTCTTTCATGGCATGCATTTTTCATTTCTCTTTGCTATTGTGACTTTATAGTGTTTGACAAAACCATCCTAGGAGGTTAAACTCTCGCCGTGCATCTCTGGTACCAACAAGGTATTTTCACCCAGAGAACTGTCGCTCACTGGATATTTTCCCTTTTTCAGAACGATCTCTGTAAATGGTTGTGTGGGAAGATCCCAGAAGATCACCAACAATCATGTTAGGTTTAAAGTCACTTTAATCACATTTCTTCCTCATTCTGATGTTCAGTTTGAACTTCAGCAAGTTTTCGTGACCATGTCTACAAAAATGCATTGAGTTGCTGCTATTTGACAGGCTGTTTAGATATTTGCATTAAGAAGCAGTTGAACTGGTGTATTTAATAAAGTGGACAGTGGCTGTAAGTGAATACTGCACAACTCCTCACATCGCCTCACAAGAGGACTCAGATTTACTGGTGTAACCACAAACGGGTCCAGTCCCAGATTTAGACTGATAGTGGTGGAGATTATGAGGATAATCCTCTCAGCTCAGGTTGTCAAGGTACTTTTAGAGTCGGCTTCAGAGGCCTAGCTCTTAGTCTTGGGCCTGTATCATTTTGATTGACATTATTGTTATCAGATAGAGTGTTCGCCTGTCCCCTCTCCTCTCAGCAGTGCCTCAAACAATGAAAGTATGTGGATCTCATTGTTACCATAATTCTTTTCTGCATTTTCCAGATGAAAGTCATTTGGATTTGGGTATTAAATTTCAAATAGTGAGTGGATCTTAGCTGACAACAAGCAGGACCTAAAATAATTCTCATGATAGCTCTTTGAGTTTAATAGCAACACCTGGAGTTTAGTCTGCAGTAAGCTGTGAAATGTCTGTAAGGTTTTTTACCAGCTGGTCTAGACTCATCAGTTTGCTGATGCATCACCATGCCACAGTCAGACTGGTGACGCCAGTGACAAAACGTCTCTGGCGTCACCAGCTGATTGGCTTACTGAAGGAGTGACACCGTTACATGGTTAGAATTCTATTCTTAGAGTGATTTTGCAGTGATGAGGAACACTTTACAGTTTTACTTCCTGCAGGTTTTTCCTTTTGTCTTGGAATTTAATTCCCAGACGAAGTGTAAGTAAATTAATATTTAAGAAATCCATCGTTTGATTTACCACTAGATGGCACATTTGCTTTGCTTCAGTTTTATTGCACTATGTGTGGCTCTTTTGCTATTCTGTAATTTGTGGTTCACGTTTTGTCTTTAGTTACTGTTCTATATTAATTATTAAATGTATCAGTTGTCTATACTTCAAAAATAGAAAACAAATCTAAATCGTTCAAATGAAAACTTTTTACAACAAAAACTATATTAAATGGCCTGTATTTATATAGCGCTTTACTAGTCCCTAAGGACCCCAAAGCGCTTTACATATCCAGTCATCCACCCATTCACACACTGGTGATGGCAGCTACATTGTAGCCACAGCCACCCTGGGGCGCACTGACAGAGGCGAGGCTGCCGGACACTGGCGCCACCGGGCCCTCTGACCACCACCAGTAGGCAACGGGTGAATTGTCTTGCCCAAGGACACAACGACCAAGACTGTCCAAGCCGGGGCTCGAACCGGCAACCTTCAGATTACAAGGCGAACTCCCAACTCTTGAGCCACGATCGCCCATTCAGTTGTTTTTTTGTTTTTTTGTTTTTTTTTTTAACTGTGAATGCTCACAATCGGGATAGGCAGAACTTAAATTTGTAATCTAATAATATAAAAAAGGAAGGTTCTCACCCAACACTGTTAATTAATAATTTCATTCAGCTGACTAACCTAAGTGAATAAATAATACCAATTTAAATTGTGCCATAATATTGCAGTTATGGCCGTCAAATATCTCTAGATGGCAATAGAGGACACATAACACCGCTGTGATCCTCACTTTGTTTCTACCTGCACTTTGAACAGCTGTAATATGAATTTCCACTAAATTAAAAGCAGGAATCTTATCATTCAAATTACAAAGAAAGAGTAGTAATAATCTTTGAGCTGATATGAAAGACCCATCTTTTATTCCCTCTGTGATTTAAATGAGTGTTAAAAAGTGCACATTTCATTGTTGTGAATACTTCTGAATATATTAAATGGTTTAGGAGGGGTGAAAATGGGACATCTGAATGATTTAAATCTGGTTCGGTCTTTGTTGTGCTGGAACGGGAACGTTTTGATCGGTGCCGTGTTTGAGTAGCTTTTGGGATGATATGGAAAGAATGTTAAACCGGAACCCCCCGCATCAGCCGACTTGTGTCCCAAACATCTTCCATTGAACACAGATGTAGCCAAAGCCTCAGCCTCCTCCAGTGGCTTCAGGGCTGCTCTGTGGTGTCGAGAGAGCCAGCAAATGTGAGCTGAACCTAGCAGGAATGTGCCTGGCAACCTGTCTGCCCTTTTTTTTTTTTTGAGTGGGATCATAAATAGGGGGATGCAGCAAGAGAAGGGAGGGGGGCTCTAATGAGAACCTTTAAACACTTAACAGAGTCCAGGTGCTCTTTGTTTTGCTGTAACAGTCTGCCCTCAGACAATAGAGTGCCACTTTGAATTCACACGAGCCAGGAGCACAAAGAAAGGAGAGCCAAACAAGGTTTAGATTTTGTATGCAAAATGTTTATTGAATGACATTATTGCTGCGACACAAATAAAATAGAACACATTTACAAATATATAATATACCTCTAAAACAGATATCCTATTACCACAGTTTGCAAGAGTAATGACAAATAGCTACAATGCCCATATATATTTCTTCCTGTACAAAAATATCTCTATCTGTATAAGTACTTTACTGTAACTCCTATGTAATATTTAAATAAAGTAATTCATATTTACACATACCTGCAATAAAAACAAATATGGATTGCACTTGTGTTTTTTTACAAACAATAACATTTCAAGTATATTTCAGTCCATTAAGAACTGGCACGTATATCACATAATCTAAGGCATTTTTCCCTTATACAGTGTCCAAAACTTGATATAAACTGATAGCTTTAGAGCTGTGGAGCCTATCTTCGTGTTTGGCATTGTGATGAAGATGTCTTTTCCTGATGATTCATTTGACTTTAAGTCCAAATGGAAAAGTGCAGACAAGTACTGACAGTTTCATGGAACACAATGGCACAAATCCTTAAAGGATAGCACTTATCAAAGTCTTGGCCTTGAGGAATAAATGTGTTAAGTCCCAGAATATTAGAAGAGTCCTCCCCCTTGATCGAGAGGATGAGTCCACTTTGCCAGGTATTAGCACTCTTCCTCTTCCTCTGCCATGCAGAGAGCAGCACCTGTAGTTTGCTCCATGCTGTGCCATCCAGTGTCTATAAGCAGCTGCAGTTTTTCTTTGAAAGTTGTACATTGCTGAGCTCATTGCAAGGCTCGGGCTTTGGACAAACTCAGCTGCAGCCAGTTTTGCTCTGATTCACTGACTCAGTCCTCCAGCCTGGAACAAATGTGCTGGAGCATACTTGGCTGTAGTCTGAGGCACTTCAAGAATTTTAAAGCAGAGCGCACAGGACACTACTCCTTTACTTTTGTTCCCAACTCCCTTTGCAAAGTGGTGCTCATGTCCGTCTGAGGAGGGCCTCAAGCTTGTGAACTTGTGAGTCAACCGTGCTCCACACGGGCCTCAGCCTGCCCTTCTCTAGCCTTAGTGAGACTCTGTATGATGGAAGGGAGCGACGCCTCCGGCCATATCCGTGTGCGCTAATTTTGTGGGCAGGTGCATTCCCGCCCCTTAACTTGCCCATCTGGTGCAGACGATCTGCCAGGTCGTGCACTGTGCAGGTACCCAGGGAACAGCCTGAAGACCTCTTGGTCCGGACGTGGATGTCAGTGCTGGAGGACAAAGGGAGAGGGCATGAGTCTATACTGTTCAATCCTGAACTGTTAATAGCTGACTTTGGATTTCTTGAATTTATATTTACTTTATAATAAGACTGTCAGAATTGCACGATCTTACCTGGAATGTGGCAACAATGCATCCCTGATGTCTTCTGGTCTGACAAGGTGCTCAGCCTCTGCTCTCTTCTCTACTGATATGGTGTCAACATCTCGCCTCAGTCTGCTTCCTAGCCATATGCTTAGCCTGTAAGAGGAAGGGAAAAAAATGCCATTAGTCCAAGGTAGATAATTGAAATGCTGAGTGTCACACCCTGCCTCGGGTTCAAATGAAAATCATGCCTCAGTTAACTCACCTCTTTTTCAATTCAGGATTCACTTCAAGTTCCACACAGTGTGCTACTGTTGCCAGCAAACAGCAGCAGATGAAGGACTGGAAGATCAATTTCATTTTGGCTCCTGTTTGGAGAAGGAAAAAAAAAAAATCAATAGTTAGTTACTCGTACATTTTTATTAATATTTAACTATACAAATTTCCTGCTGTCCTTCTGTCCATGCTAGACTCCTTCATACTGTAATAAGTGTGCTTGCTTACACAAGAGTCCAAAAGCCAAGTTATTTGCACATATCATTCATTTATTTAGAAAGTTAAGCTAAGGTCAGATCTTGCTGGGCTAAGTAAACCTACAACCATGCTTTGGGCCCCTGGCCAGTACTGTGAAGGACACAGTCTCCCATTAAGCAGGAAAAAATAGTTCACAAACAAATGTAATTCAACTCAGTCACCTGATTAAATAGAACAAAACAGCAAAATTATGTGCAATAATATGATAAACAGCACATGGTATGCTGCCCCTGTTGGATGCTTTGCACCTTAAAGGCAACTCCTTAACAGACGCACACATTAAGAGCTGAACTGCTTATATAACCAGACAGATAACCTGTTCTTGTCTCTACACTTGTGCCCTGACCTCAAAAAAGCAAGGATAAAGCCATCAGCTAGTGGCATAACAAATCTAAGCAATGTCTATTTTAAAGGCAAGTGCACATACCTTAGTCTCTGTTCTTTAGTTGGATGAGAAAGCTCTTCTTCTTCTTCTAGAATCAGCTGGGAAAGAGTACTCCACAGGTTTCTTGAGATTGCTTCTAGTTCTGTAAGGCAGCTGTGTCACTCTGCTAATAGCTCCTACACACCAGACGGACAGCCCTTTATACAAAAATTGTAGGAGGGGCTAATGAGTGACACACTCATTCTCTCATCCTTTCCCCCCCACCCCATCCAGTACACTACTGCTGCGCTGTTGTTCATGTACTACAGCAGTTAAAACTTCAGGAATGCATTTGAAAAAGCATTAAACATGAAGCATTAAAGGAAATTTAAGAGTTGCTGTCATTGTGTTCTTCTTTCATGCTTTCAGTGAGTCACAGCACTAGATTTTTTCTTTTCTTTTTTTCTTTTCTTTTTCTTTTTCTTTTTGCACCTCAGCATGACTCTTAAAAATAAAATAATGTTTGTTTGTTTGAATTTAAGTGTGTGTATAACCAAATGGGTAGTCATTATTTATGTAAGTCAAACAGTGCACTCACTGTGCCAGTAAACGTACAACATGTTCGCGTCAGATAGCTGCTTTCTCCAGTGGGTGTTAATCACAGAAAGAAAAGAGCTTTTCCTTTGTGGCTGTAATATTTGAACTTTAGTTGTAATATTTGGACTTTAAGGTCACACGGCTATAGTTTTTGTTAATGCTCTTTTCAGTCCATCTGGCTAATTGTTTGAAGTAAAATTTAAGGAATGCTTCATCAGACTCCTTTTCAGGGCACTCCCTGATGTGCTGAACTTCCACATTAGCTTGAGAATGTACTGGATGATGAATTTGAGACGTTGAAAGAGACACTGAACATAATAAGGGATTAAATAATACATGTATTCCCAACTATAAACAGAGTATGCTCTATGTTTTTGTTTGTAAGAGGCAAATATTTGACTATGGGCTTACCACAAATTTATTTAGATAAATGTGAAATGGAATTTTACAATTAACTAGAAATAAAGTTACAAAAGAACTGTCACGTGTGAACAATATTAACTCAGTGTGCCAGTGTGTGTGAGTAATCTCACCTCACTTTTCACCTTAGGAATGCAAGTTCACACAGGTGATACCAACATGTCTCATTAGTTTGAACTTTATTATATTTATATCTTTTTCATTATAACTCAAAATTTGCATGTTGCTTTTACACGAAAACACAGGAAAATGTTTTAGATTTCCACAGCGCGGAAAATCAAAACTGTCTGTGGGATTCGTGAGACAGATGCTTATTACGAGCCCCTTAGGGAGGACGAAAATAAATAAATAAATCACATAAAATTGCATAAAAAATAACCAGCTGGGGAGGCTAAGACTTTGTTTATCTCATCTCACTGAGCCACGGCTAGTGAAGATCTAGTGTGTGTCTGTATTTGAGATGAGCACAAACAGGTAATATGCACCCAAGAATGACCCTGTGTGTGAAATGCTGTAAATACCAACTTTTCTCTTTTTTTTCAGAATAGAAATTCCAGTACAGAAATTTCCACAAGGCACTGGATATGGTGTAAATTAACATTGCAGAGAAGGTCCAAGTATTTCTTTCAGTTTTGATACTTGTTTCACTTTCAATTATGGGGAAGAAAAGCTCAAACTGAATTAAAGACGATGTAACGCTTGAAATTCCCCTGTAGCGCACCAGCATCCTGTAATTCGTATATCATTATAATTAAAAACTTTCTTGAGTTTATTTATAACTCAGACAACCTCATTCTTTGGTGTCATATTTCAAACTAAAAAAAAAATACATAAATGCCAAACACATGTGTTGTAAACCAGCGAATGTTTTGCAAGCACTTTGTAATGATAATTGCCTCCAGCGGACAAATAATTCCCCTACCAGAGTTTACAACAAGAGATGGTGCAATCATGACAACAAAACTCCTCTAGTGCTTTTTGGCTCCTTATATAGCAATCTTTTGAAAGTCCTTTGTGATGTTGTCCTGGTAAGATGACCCGACAGTTTTTGTACAACCTTACAGTTTAATGCATGAGTAGGTCTGTGTGTCAGAAAAGCCGAGCAACAGTTGTCATGTTTGGGAGGAGAGGGAAAAAAAGAGGCTGTCAGTCCCCAAAGCACAAATTGCAAAGGTAAGTCATAATTATTACCTTGAAATATCCATTGTGCTGTGGGGTCTGTTTACATAATGATCATTCTTGTGTTGCGATAAACACTTTATAAAAAAGGAGTTTTAATATGTTCTGCCACAGGTTCAACTCTTTGACTACCTGTGTCCTTTTTCTAGCAGATGAACAGCACGAGGGGGAAAAAAAGAAGAAGAGAGAGGAAATTGCTTGCTGTCTTCCTGCTATTGTTGACAGCAAAGGTGGTGGTGGTGGATGCCTGTCTCTCTCACTCACATATTACTCATCGACACGTGCTACTCGGCTTGTCCTTTTCTCTTTTTTTTCATTGATACTAAATATGTTGCACAAACACGATATTTGACCCCTTTTTTTACACAAAAACAACTAAAAAAATTAATGTTACATTAAATTTGTACGTCTATGGAATAGTCCCTGCATGGGGATTTTTAATTTTTGCAGTTGGCGTTGGAGTTCGTAGCATAAAAAGTAAAAATAAATCAGAAAATCCAGTTTTAGCTTTAGCCAATGTGCACTTAAGGTTAAGGGTTTGTACACACTCCACTGGTTAAGAGATGTTACATCACAATCACCATGCTAAAAAAAGAGCATAGCATGGATAATAAAACAGCATGTGGTGATATAGTAACATGGAAACTTCTGCTGACTAAAAATCTGATGCAAATATTTTACATTACTAAGTGAAAGTGAGTGTGTGTGTTTCTTTTTTAATTGTTTGCATTTTAGAGCAGTTCTACTGTATATATCTTGTCTCTTCTGTTTTCCATTTATTTTATTCAATGCAATGACACTAAAGGGCTATTCTATTCTATTCTATTCTATTCTATTCTATTTACAGAGTCTCTAGCAAATCCAAGAGTGGCCTAGATAAAATTCCCTATTAGAATTGCTTGGTTTCTTTTCTGTTATACTGCATATTACTTACAACTGTGCCATGAGCTGACTAATGCTGTGATATGAGGCCGTTCAAATAAAAATAATTTTCCTAAACTTCACACAGTTATAGCAAAATATAGTATTATTTTGGTTTTGGTGGCTGTAGGTTTGGTTGCCCTCGATTTATAAAAAGAAACAGTGCTTGAGGGCCAAAACGAGCCTCTGCTGGAGCACAGAGCTGTATTTGTAAACTCGAGAGGGCCCACGCCCATGGATGTATCCCGCTCCTGCACGCAAGCGCAGTGACACTCCTTCTGTCAAACATGGCTGTGCTTTGGAAGAAGGAAAAATGCTGAATTGTGTTGGTAAATCTCGGGAAAAGCGGCAGACATGGCTAGATTGGCTGACTATTTTACTGTCGTGGGATACGATCAGGAGAAAGCCGGTAAGTTTGGCTCTCAGATTGAGCTGGCGGAGCTGAGGTTTATGTCCAGGCCGTCAGTCAGTGTGTGTGTGATGATGTTGATGCTAGATAGCATTGCGCTAGCTTAGCCACACGGCTACAAGGCGAGACTGGGAGATACTTTTTCTTCCTTTTTGGTTTTTACCCCCTCCTCCTCAACCAGCCACACGCTCAATCCAGCGGGCGTGTGTTTACACAGAAAGCACACGCCTGATGTTAAGTCACCAGTGGATGTTTACACACGAGGAGTTGGGATATTTGACTTGGATCAGCTGAAACTTCTCGTGGATTCAGAAAAAAAAATCTGTCACATCCTGCCCTGTTGATCGTGAACCTGTTATCAGGTCTAAGGGGCCATTCAGCCACATAAAACCAAAATCTAGCTCCTCCTTTATCATATTTGTGTGCTTACTCAAGCCAGGTCAGGATTGCTATTGGTAGCCGGTTTTGCTTCTATGTTGTGTATTCTTTTTTTTGGGGGGGGGCGCTTGCTGTTGCACCTCAGCTGTCCTGCATGCTCTGTTTCCGGTCTGTATTTACCCGCTGTAGCCACATTTGTCAGCGAGTTGTTGTGTTGTATTTATTTATTTATTTGCTGGAAGAATGCTGAAGTGGTTCATGATGGGCGTAACATTATACAGCTGCAACAAAAGGGCAGTGCCTGCTCTGGGCCAGTGTCCTTTTCCCTCCTCTTCCCTCTCCACTGCTCCTCATGCTTCCACTTACAAGCTGTACCTCAGGTCCAGCCTCGCATTCTTTTCATCCAAGACAGGAAACAGCTTTGCACACATTTCCAAGCATTCATAGATAAAGCCATGAAAACATCTTGGCATTGCACGCATTGTTCGTGCTGTGCACAGGACATGAATGGTACTACAGTTTATCACTTCTCATGATGCACTGTTATCCTGTGAAAGTGATGCATAATGAGCTGCCTGGAGAAAGTTTAAAAAACTGATCTAATCTGCATTGAGGATATAAAAGAAAGTTTCCCGGCCACTTTTTCAATGGCATCCGTTCAGTGCCATGTGCTTTCAGAAGGGGGCTGGAGCAGCTGAATCCCCTCAGTCACCATCGCTTGCTATGCATAATAGGTAAACAGTGCTTTTCATCAGCTCTGTGCACCCCGGCGCCAACTGACAAATGAATATTTTGTGCTCCGGGGACAAAATGTTCCTGGCGTCACCCGAAGAGTCTGAATGGATTCACATTCAGATGGTCTCGCCACAAGAAGACGCAGGGGCCACGAGTTAAGTCTTTTCTTTGCCTGCCTCCTGATGATGAAGAAGTTAGCTGCAGGGAGAGAGAGGGAGCTGTAAAAATCCACTAGCATGAGTTGTGGCTGATTATGTCTTATCTCTGTGGAAGCCTCTCTGGGGGACAAAAATATTCCTGAAGTCCTGACTGAATTGTATTCCTATCGGGTGATGGTTTGGACACCAGTCCTGCAGGAACGCCCGTGTCTGTAAGCAGCAGAACTTGAAAATCGCACTGCCTTCTATATTTGTTAGGAAAATAAACAGATGAATTCTCCACAGCGATGACTTGAGTGAGAAGAGTGTTTTCATTGAAGGCATGCTATTCACGGTAATGTGCAGCAGCTTGTCTAGACGGCAGATTTTTCCTGGCCACCTCGCTCATTAATTCAAACCAGGGATCCCTACATGGGTCCTCATTAACCCTCCTGTTCTGTGCTGGCATTTGCTCCACTGCCCTGACCCACTTCTCATTGTTAGATTACTACGAATGGATCTGCTAGAAATAACACAGAGCCCACAATCTGTTGAGTTTTAGGCTGGCTCACAGTTTGTAGTAAAATTAGACTCCAGCTTTTAAAATAATGAATTGCTGTTGGTTATTATTGTAGTAGTATGACATTAATGCTTTTAAAGTCAGGTAAGTATTTAAATTGGTGGCAGTGGAGCTTTTCTAATGCAAGCTCATGCATGCAAGTACGTAAGGCTGAAGTTGCAATACCATACACTGTATTTTTTGTTTACCATAATTCCACATGTATGCTGTTGTTTGTTACTTAGGTCTGCTTTTTGTTTTTCTTTGGAATCGCATGACCCAGTTTCAGTAACTTGCTTAAATTGCTGTTTTATTTCTTTTCTGTGTCCCCTGAGTGTCAACATAAATCCAGCTAGACTATTTGTGATATTTTCATTACCAGGCAGATGACCCAATTCATGAAATATAGTTCAGATCACACTTATTGTGCGATTGGTCCACCAGACTGAAGTGATTTAAAACAAGCAATAAAACACTGAAGTTTGGCCCCTTCTAAATCCAGAGTTTGTTGCTGTTGGTTGAACCTATAGCTGGCACACACTTTTGTCATTTACGTACCTCTGAAATATAAAAAATTATGTGCAGTCGTCAGTCTGATAGCAAGGAATATAACCGGCAGATTCCTCTTTTAGAAATTGGACCTGAGTCTGTGTCCCTGGGGGCTAGTGTCATGAGCCATAAACCCTGGAATTATTTTCACGAATGAGTTGGAATGTGAAAGCGCCTCGTTTGAAGGATGCAGCCTGTATCGAACCCGCAGTGTATCCTGGCTTTTTCCTTTTGCATTAAGGCGCTGTTTCCCTTTACTGGCAAAGGTTTATATACGGTTTGGCATGCGGTTCCCCATAAATTGCAATTTGCCAAGTGAAAAAGAAGCATCTGCCCAGCTGCTTTTCTGAAACAATTTATTGGTGGTGTATCATAACTTTTTATTGAATCAAACTGCTTTTGGAATGTGTTTCACAGACACAGAGCCCAAACTCTACGGTCTGGATTTTCGAGTTTGGACATTGGGCAACGGCTTATGTAACAAGCACAGTCCTGGAAAAAAACAAAACAAAGAAAGAAGACCTTCCATAAGAGCAAAATACTTCTATCTACTGCTATCTTTTAAAGATAGGATAATGCTATTGGTACCCTGATAGATGCAAGTCTGCAGCTTTAGATGTGTGATTATCAGGCATACTAGTAATATGAGTCCACGCAGCCATCTGTTTTTGGACTCTTCCTTGTCTGAGTTGTGGGGACAGCAGTCCAAGCAGAGCAGAGCTTTTCCAGCTAATATGTGGAGATACAGAGGCATTCCCAAGCTAGCCGAATTGGGCCTCCTCTCGCTAAGGTATCCAAGAAGCATCCTAGATGCTCAGACCTCCTAAACTGGCTCTTTTTGAGGAGTAGTGGCTCTCCAAAACATCCAAAAAACATCTTCACCTGATCACTGATAATACCCAGACACCCTTCACAGGAAGCTTATTTCTGCTTTTTGTATCCATACTGTTCAGGTCACTTGCAGCTCATTTCCATCAATGAGTTTAGAAATGTACATAAACAATTCTCATTCTCTAATTCTCATCCCTGCTGCTTGGCACTCGGCTGCAAACCTCCTCTCCTCAAGCTGGAGGTCACTGCTCAGTGAAGCCACAAGTACCACGTCATCTGCAAAATGCAAGATTTTAATTCTGAGGCCACACACTGGAAACCTTCTGCTACTGCCTGGAAAGCTCTGTGCCAGAGTCCATCCACTTGTTAGTTCAGCCTAAGAGTGACAACTCTGAGCATAGTTAGGGAGTAGTTTATAAGTTGGAAAAGCTTTGGGTTCCGCAGTATTTCCCCTCTTGGATTTTCTCTTTTAATGATGACCACAACATTACTGCACACAGAAGCTGTTTCTCTGATTACGGTGGGATCGCGGTCAGCAGAAACACATTAAGGCTGGTTTCAAGATACAGACTAGATAAGAGCATTCCTGGCAAAACAGAAGCAAAGGTTTTCTCTTTTAATTTCAAGTGGTTTTACAAGAATTATAATAATAATAGATTGCATTTATATAGTGCTTTTCGGGGCCCTCAAAGCACTGTACAATTCCACAATTCATTCACTCTCACATTCACACACTGGTGGAGGGAAGCGAGGCTGCCATATCTTGTAACCTTCCGGTTACAAGACGAACTGCCAACTATTTGAGCCACGTTGGGTTTTGTATTGTAATGTCATCAGTGGGTGTGTTGCAAAAGTTTCTTATGTTCTGTTCTATTAGGTTTACCTACATGTCTGATTAGGCAATCAGTGATGGCATGGATTCAGCCGGTTGCTGGGTTGATGAGATTCCCGTAATATCCCAAATGGGAATGATGCTCAGCTAGTTGTAAGAGTAAAATGTGGTTAGATGTAGACGTCAAATGTGTATCTCAGAGATCTCTATCAAGGATAAATGGCTGTTCCCAGCTTTAATAATAGTGCAATATAGAAGCTGTAACCTGGCAAATGGGAGAGTATTGGGGTTTGGTTTATTTCTAACAAACATAACTTCCAGTTATGCAAGAAATGCGAAGCTGCCAACTAGGGCTGCCACAAACGATTATTTTGATAGTCGACTAGTCACCGATTATTTTTGCGATTAGTCGACTAATCAGATCATCATCCATTGGACGTAAAACTACAGCTTATTGCACCAGCAGCATCTGCTCTTATATAACTATCATTAGCTTACAGCTTTAAGTGTTTAAGGTCTGTGCTAACTAAAAATAAAGACAAGATGATAGTTTATTAAATTTTAATGAAATTTGCAGATTGTTTCGGTGAAGTTTAATAAACTCCTTGCTATCTAAAATATAACAGGACACTGGAGTATATTCTGGAGCATCTCACACTTCTGATAATCAGTTGTCTGTTTGACGTTTATTCAGCTGTGTAAAAACTATAACTTTAATCTCAGACAAACTGATTTACTCAGGAACAAATAAAATACAAAAAAAAAAAAAAGCCAAACAATAACATTTTAAGTTATCTAAGTGACTCATATATATTTAACCTGAGGAGTGAAAGACGGCGGTGGGTTTGAAAACGATTTGCGGGGAGTCCGGTGTTCTCACGGTGCTAGTGACCTAGCCCCCGGCTCGCTAACGAGCTAGTGGGTAACAGATGTCTCCGAAAACGTCGGAGCGCTTTTGAAAATATGTGGTGTCTTGATAAACTGAGCAGATATTTGAGGTTTACACAGCTACATTCTCGCCTGAAAATATGTTAAACGTTTATTTTGTGACCCAGAAAGAATAATAAGAGTAACATTAAAACTAACTAGCTGCCGCCATTGTTGGAAACTGCGCTGGGCCGCGCTATGAATTCTGGGACACAGCTGCTTCTTCTTCTTCTTCTTCTTCTTCTTCTTCGGGGTTTAACGGTAGCTGACATCCTTGTACATGCAATGCTGCCATCTTCTGTTTCAGTCCGTTATTACACTCTTAAATCCTGCCACTTATTCCTGCGTCTTTTGTGATCTTACAAAGCTTCAAACGACGCGTCGACTATTAAATCAGTCGTCGACGATTTTGATAGTCGACGTAATCGTGACTAGTCGACAAATCGTGGCAGCCCTACTGCCAACTAGAAAATTTGATCTAAATTGTAACTATAAACTTAAGTATATTTGGAAAAACACAGTAAGTTGTCTTCATATCAGTATCATGGAAATTTTGGAAAAATAGTTAGATGGAAGTTTTTTTTTAATAGGTCAACCAGCAATAATTCCATGCCAGTTTTTTTTCTGTCCAAAACTTCCATGAATTGACTTTTTGTTGCAACCTTTAACAAGTGTGTTTGTGCTGCCTTTTGAACCCACTTTCAAGGGAAGCACATTGGCCTTTCTTTAAAAAGGATGTCACTTTTACTGTTAAGAGTTTCAATCTTTTGTCCCCTTTTTTGCTCAGTTATTCGATCAGGTTGGAAATGCTTTATAAACAGCATATATTGCTGCTTCTCAGGTTTATCTTAATGGCTGTCTTCCTAAACTTTCGCTTAACTTTGCCATTAGACCATTTCTTGTTTTGCTTGTGTTGATCGGCACCACGTAGGGTTGTAGTTTCATCTACAGAATCACATCCTTTTTCAAGTTCGAGCACTATTTGACATGCAGTCATACATCTGTAGCTTTGTGGTTCCTTCTTGTCTTCTGTTTATGCCTGCGTAATTAAGGAGCTTGTTAGAGACTGCATGAAATATAGAACTTTTCCTGGAGCTTTTTCTATTTGGAACAAAAACTTTCTTACCAGGAATTTGATAATAAAACAAATTAGGTTTGGAAAAAATGACGCAGGCAGTTTGTTCAGTGGGGCTGATTGACATGGGCTGTTCATTTTATCATTAAGTGCATATTATCACAAAAAAACAATGCTTTTACATTTATATTACTGTGCTATGTCTTGAGCTATCCTTTGTTTCTTTTTGCATAATCATAC
The DNA here is from genome assembly GCF_057381915.1 of Diplotaxodon limnothrissa. NCBI lineage: Eukaryota > Metazoa > Chordata > Actinopteri > Cichliformes > Cichlidae > Diplotaxodon > Diplotaxodon limnothrissa. The sequence goes on from NC_140596.1 coordinate 21,427,443, forward strand.
ATGGAAATGGGTTGAGGTCACAGGCAGGGATAGCTCAGTAGGTAGAGTGGTGGCCCCATGATCGGAAGGTCGGTGGTTCAACTCCACTGAACGGCTACCCTGAGGTACCCCTGAGCAAGGTACCGTCCCTACACGCTGCTCCCCGGGCGCTGCATTGGTGGCTGCCCACTGCTTCACTGGGTGAATGGGTTAAATGCAGAGGAACTATTTCCCTACGGGGACTAACACGCACACATTACATTACATTACATATTACATTACATTACATAGGTCTGGGCTCTGGGGAGACTGATGCTATTCCACTGTCCGTTATTCATGTATGCTTTTAATGCAGTGGCGCTGTTGTTTGGGATTATTTTCATGCTACAAAATAAGCCCCTGCCAATCAGATGCTTCCAGATGGAATAGTATGCTGGTTCGAGATCTTCATGGCATTTTTCTGTATTCATAATTCAATCAATTTTGACAGGACCCCCTCCCCCCCCAGATCAATGGCTGAAATTCAGATGACAGAGCCTCCACTGTGTTTTACAGAAGGCTGTAGAGGCTCACTGTTGTACCTCTCTCCTGACCTTCTCTGTGCAACTTGATGATCTTATAGCGTGACAAATGCAAATTTGGACTAAGAATTTCAAATGTGTCTGCTCTAATCTGATTTTCAGCCCAGTTCTTGTGTAATTACATACCCCAGCCTTTTTCCCCTTTTCCCTTTGTTATGAATGGCTTCCACTGTGATGATTTGTGTGTGAGGAACATTAGATGGGTCAACTAAAGGGCCAGATCTGGAGTATAAAGGTGGTGATACTAAATATGAACTGTTATGATTACTGCGCCTTTTTCTTATTTTCTTTGCAGAATATAAAGAAATGAAGGATGCCTTAAAGCTTTTGCACAGTACTGAGAATTCATTTATGACAGTGAATGTGCACAGGAAGGACTGAACTGAGCTATGGGTGCATAACAGTTTGGGACGAAGACACACTAGGCCTTTATTACAAACTTTGTTGCAATATTGACATAGCTTTATCTGGAAGGCATTTATTCCTGTGTAGGTGATGTTAGATTAGTAAGCTCCACTGATGTTCAGGGATGCTAATTTCATGATGTATGTGGATTATAAAGTGCTGCCATGTGTCGTTTTTCTTTGTAAGTTATGTGGTCTGTTTTGTTGTTAGTGGTAACAAACACATTGAAAATGGTGGCTGGCTCTGTGTTTCTGGAAAACTCTTTTTTTTTTTCCTTTGTTTTTGTTTGTTTTGTTGTTGTTGTTGTTTTATAAAAATTTGCTGAAAGTTTGAGGTTTGTGAATAATAAATTTCAAAATGGGCTTGCAGTGACTTTCTCCATTTTTCTTCTAGTTTAGTGACAAGATAATAATGGTTACCAAGGACAGGAGAATATAAATCGTCTCAACATTAATCTGCACTTCACAGTTCTTTATTTTTGTCATCTATCTTAATGAGGGGAACACAAAACAGCCAGTCGTTGAGAAGATTTATAACGATTCAAGTGTTTATTTTTATTTTATTTTATTTAGAAAAGTTAATTACAGGTTACACCTTTAATATCCATCTTTTTTAATATCTGCTGTTCCAGTGTATAATTAGTTACTTGATAAAAATAAATATTTGTTTCAACTTTAACATTTGTGACACTGCTCCTGTAATCCTGAAATCCTTTTAGGTCCCTATGTAAGCAGAAAAATTAGGCTCTCCTGCACCCTGATTACCAGTCCTTGCATTTTTCATCACCAAGAGAGACTGTCTGTTAACAAAGTTTTGAGTTTATGGCTCTTGCACTGAGTAAGATGGCAGATGTGGAATTGACTCACTTCTGCTTTTACTCTTGGATTCGCTGCCTCCATTGATTGTTTTCTTTTGGGCTCCACATTTGGCAGCGCCTCGTTTGGAATTAAACTTTGTGGTGGAAAGAACCCTGACCACAATGGGGGAGTTCCTTCCTCTCCGTTGAAGTTTAAAACTGATATGTAGGGAAACTCCACTGGCTCCTGTTGCCCCAGTCACAGTGTGTTGAAAGGTGTTAAACAATTAGAGCATTGTGATTTTTGTGGTTATGCAAATTACAGTGAAGTTCATGGCAGGAACCATTTTCACTGTGACATTTTAAGGATAAATATATTGAGACAGATGAAATGGGTTGGTAGGATACAGCTCGATCCACACAAAATACTGTAAAACATTGGAATGGGTACAGTATTGATCCCAAATAAACTCAGTGTGTATGTATTGCCATTGTTATAAACAAACTAGTCTCAAGAATTATATCAACACATGTAACCGAAGGCTGTAAAAGAAATTGCACCTAATTGTTTGATGAAAGCTAGAAAAGGGAGTAATTCTTTGGATGGAACTGCCTCCACATGCACCGCCCGAATCATGAGTAAGACATTAATATAAGAGAGCAGCACAGCTTTTAGTTTTCATGAGCTGAGTGAAAGTGGAACTGGTGAGAATTTGACTGATTAGTATATTTAAATGTTTATGTAGTTTGTAGAAACCCACTGGGGACCACTTGTCTGTGGAATATCGAAACTGGTTTAAATTATTCTTTGAGATGGAAAACAAAGCTTTCAAGCTGTGAGCAGAGAGGAGGCGGACAAAACTGTAATCCACATTTGAGGAAGTTGCTGTCATGTGAAAAGCTTTCAAAGGGTCTATGCAGGTCCTGTAAGAAACTCAAGTGCTCCACGTGATTCACCATCTTGAATCACCTTTAGAAGATTTTCTGTATTACTTTATCAAGCTCTCTCTCACTGAAGTGGCCTATGCCTAACTCTCTTAAGGTGCTAACACAGCATTTCAGCAAGGTTGAGGTCTGGTTTTTTGACTGGATCATTGAAACACCTTGATCCTTTTATTTTCAGCCATTCTTTGATGCTGTGTTTGGGATCATTGTCCTGCTACATGACCTAGTTTGGGCCATGCTTTAACTGTCACACAGATGCTCTCACGTGAATCTAGAGTACTTTGGTATACAGAGGTGTTTGTGGTTGGAAACGAGCCCAAATCATCATGCCTCCATCACTGTGCTTGACAGTTGGTACGAACTGTGTGTGCTGACATGTTTGGTTTAAACCAGACATGGTGCCGTGCATTATGGCCGGGCATATCTACTTTGGTCTCGTCAGTCCAGGACATTGTTCCAAAAGTCTTGCGGTTTGTTCAGGTGCAACTTTGCAAACGTAAGCTGTGTTGTTCTTTTTTAGAGAGAAGGTCTCTCTAATCTCCGTAATTATTCGGTCTGTTTCTAATTGTACTGTCATGAACTGTCATTTAACATGCTAACTGACGTCTGTGGAGGCTGTAGCTCTCGGGTTAGCACTGCACGGTCTGACCTTGGGATGAATTTACTGGGACTCCTGGGAAGATTGTGGTATTGTGTTAACACACAACTGAATACTCCACACCTGAAAACTGCCAAAACTTCTGCTTTTATAGTCACACTTGCTAATGACCAGTCAATTAAGTGCATTTGATTAGCAGCACTTGGCCGCTAGGTTAGTTTTTCACAGGAATTCACAGATTCTTGTGAAAACTTTCTTTTGCACTGACTGTAATTGTCTAAAGCTCCTCTCCTGGCTTTTGACCTGGGCATGACCTAAAGGGAATTTATCTTTTTGCATGTTTGTACTAAGCTTCCTGAGTTAGCTGTTGATCTCAGCTAATTATGACATCAACAGTTGTCTAATCTGTGGTACCCTTTCACCATGCAAATAAAACCAAAGCTCACTTCTTTGCCTATCTTGAACACAGGACATCCAGAACAAGTTAGTTTCCTGATCGTGGTCAACTTTGAGGTCAATCTGGGCCTCCGTGTACTACGATGATGATGTTACAGGAAAGATTTGGCCTTTTACAGAATTTGCATGCAAATGTTTTCATACAGGAGACCTCTATAGTAGCTGAGGATTTTAAAACAAGTTTATCTTCAGGTTAACTGTGACTGAGCATCGTCGACTGTGTTGCTATTCAGACAATGGGAGCTGCTCCCCACACTGTGACTGTTTGAATAAAGAAGATTGCTACCATAGCCATATTTCCTCACATCTGGAGACTATATTGTCAACCTAAACTCTTATGGATGGAGCAGATCCAGCAGAATGTTTGTGCTTAAACGATGATTATATATTCACTGTAATAGCTTAAAGTAAATCACGTTTTTAGGTTTATGCATGGAATTTCTCCTTATATTCGGGTAGTGATAGTAAAGTGACAGAAAGTGAATTAGCCATACCTGTGAACCCGTTCCAGAATGGTCCACCTGTGTAAGTGCCTGGGCCAAAATGAGGTTAGACGGTGACGTGCATGTTACGTAAACTGGCAGAGTCCACTGGTGGCCTTTTCCATACATGGTAAAATGAGCATCTGGCTGTATTTTATCAACAGTAACAGCAGGAAGATAAATCAGAAAGATAAATTGAGTTTTTTTTTTTCTTTTTAAGAGGAGAAACATCTGCTCTAATCAAGAAAGACTAACAACTTTTTTTTTTTCACTTGTTGTTGGGACTGTGCTAAATCACGCAACTGAGTAATAAATTATTAGGTTCATTCGATCTAAGTCACATATTTCTGTGTGTGTGTGTGTGGAGAAAGACTGCATGAAACTCTGCAGAATGGCTATAGAATTTAATAATCCCTATAAAAATAATTTAGTGAACTGTGAGAAATGTATTCAAGTTAATAATAGAACAGTTAAAGCATTTTTTCATTCGTCCTGTCACAGTTTTCTGTTCAGTAAAATCGCCCATAGATTTAATCAATACCCAATGTAGAGTCAGATCCAATATCAAATCCAAAATATTGTATTTCTTGAGCTGCCCACAAAGCGATGGGGATTGCCACGGTGTTACAGCACTTCCGTGCCACCTCTTACATCTCCTCTGAGATAGCGACTTGAATCTTTTGCCCTTTGTGATTTGCATTGCAACTATTTACATTTATAGTCAGTTTTAAGCAACGTTTTAAACAATGATCATATTTTACATAAAATATTATCGTGCATGAGCTTCAGGCTGCTTACATAACACTCCGGGTCATTGACAGGGGCGCTTCAAACTAGGCAGTCGAAAAGTGATCATTTCGCCATCTGAGTGTGATGACTGTTTTCTAAATATTTCCACAGATTTCTCGAGTTTCTGCATTTACAAACAAAATACCTGTTGCAATTGTGTCAGTGACCACTGACCGCACTGACTCTAGCAAATCTAGAGTTTAGTTTAAAGGCGAGATTATACTTTCCGTGTCTGCTAGTATCCACTTTGGTCCTCGGGGCAAAAAAATTGCCTGGTTCAGATGTGCTAGCCTGTTGTGTGACTGCGTGGACTCGTCCGGGGAGAATATATATTCCAATGCACCAACTGAGCATGCGCCCCCAGGCGGTGGACTTGAAGGAGACTTCAAAGAAGTGTAAAAGGAATGACTACTCAGCCATTGAGTCTCCAGCCATTTGTGTCCAAAGTGGACTATAATCAAGGCGTAAGGATTGCTTAAGTGGCCGATTAGATTTGACCAAATGATGATCCTTTTTTTACGCTTGTCAAACAAATCACTGGGCTTTTTCAAATTAGCTACAAACTACAAAGAAAGGAGTCAGTTTAAAGCTAAACATAAAGGATTTTAGGAAGACAACAAACAGGAACAGCCACGTTTTTTTCCCCCTTTCTCCTGGACACTTGGAATATTTTTGTTTTTTTATAAGCTGTTACCGTGTGCCACAAACCCTTGATAAGAGTTTGCTGGCGTCGAAGTGTCAGTTTACGAGATCTATGCTTTTAATGTTTTTTCTGGAATGTACATATCTCCTTATTAAACACTTAGTAAAGGCTGTTTCACCAATATTTAATGTTCCTAGTAAGTTAGTCCCCAAAGACATTTAAAAATTATTATTTGTATGTATCGTTTATTTCACGTTTTGTTTTTTCTGTTTGTTTTTTTTCCAGCCCTCTTGTTGGGCCATACCACACGGAGGTTGTGCTTTATTGAGCTGGAAAGGCTTGGGCATATTTAGTACATGCCAAAAAACTGTAAAATAAATAAATAAACATGCGTTGATTTTGGACTGTATCCTCCCCTCGTGTCGTGCCAGCGGATGTTCAAATTAGCATGTTCGCATTCAGGCCTGGGTTCTATTATCCTCTCCAATGGGGTTCTTTATAGTTATCAGGGGGGCCATATTTGAAAGCACGGCTTGTTTTAATACGAGAGTGCAGCCTCGTGGAATGCGAGGAATTCTGTCATTTATTTTCATCTGCGGTTGAAAATTAGAACCTGGAGGACTCGAAGCATGTGATTTCAATTAGAGGAGCTGTAAAAACCTGAAGATGTAACAGTCAGGCAGACTGGTGTTCTACCAGCACAAGCCATGATATATCTGCACATGCTTTTCTGTGTAAACAACATCAGGCTTCTCTTTGTTTTTAGCCTGTAAATGGAAAACATCAATGCTTTCTAAGTTAATGACGCAAATTATTTTTGTCACTTAACTCTCTGACTTGGTATCAGTGGTACACAGCTTTCCTTGCTACGCATGCACAGTGTTTTTAAAGAACTTCGCAGGTGGGTCCTAGGGTTTTTGCCAATGAACTTCAGGGCCAATGATGACCAGAGTGATAGCCTGTACAACTTGCCAGTCAAGGCAATAGTTTGTATTTCACACCTTTGCAGTCTTTTTGAATGAATGCATGTGGGAATTTGATACATTCAGCATTTCAAAATGAGAAAAAGCAGACCGAGGGAGTTTCTGTCTGTTTGATTGATTTTTAAAAAATGAATGCTTAATGTAAATGAGTTCATGCAGGGGCTAGCTATTTCCTGCACTGCTCTGTCGTATTCTGGTATTAATCTGAGCGCGTGTGAGGGGAGAGCGTGTTGCAGAGCACATGAGACGCAAACTAAGTTGTTGATCGCTGTATGTGAATGAGGCTCTTCAGCTCGCAGAGCACGTTTTACTTTCTCTTAATGCATTAAGTAGGAAATAAACATGTCTGTGGCTGTCTCTCTCTCGCTCTCATGCAACAGCAGCTGGTAGATAGATAGCAGGACGTTACCTGAGTGTGAGGTTAAATCCATTCCCTAAGTGGTTCCAGTCAACTCAAACAGCACCATTGACTTAGGCAGTCTCACTGTCTTCTGCCTCCTTTTGTACATAGCTTGTGTGATGTTAGATTAAGGCTTACCCCCCACAGCCCCCACCCCATACCGTCTGTGTTGCAGGTCTCCTTCAACTTGTTGTGGCTGAAGATAATTTTTGACTCTCCCTGCATGTTTCTGAATTAATCTAAACATCTCAAGTGCCTAAAACCTTTGCGCAATACTCTGCATACAATTCCGAATCCAGGCCATCAGTCCCATTAAGGCCAAAGTGCTTCAGCATGATAAATTAGTTGCTGTCCTTTAGAGCAGGGCGATATGGCCAAAAATATTTATCACGATATATATTTGAAAATTTGCGATAACGATATAACCGACGATATAATTGATGCGAGACAAAATACAACTCCACAACATTACTAGCGCAAAAAGACAACCTTCCATTTATTTTCACTTAAACAAGAAGCTGGTTTTTATGTACATTAAAGCTTTATAAAAATGTAACAGTGCAAATGCAAATTCCTTGCTGAAAGTTTAACCAAAAGGCATTTCCAGTAGAAATGGGCTGACATATCCTGAGCATAACCATGTATAATATCCACTGAAGTTAAAAAGAGGTGCTTTGCAACATTAAACTGCAGTGTGCAGTACGCATTTTTCGGACCATAAGGTGCACGGGATTATAAGGCACATTAAGCGAAACAAAGCAGTCAGATAAATCAAACTTTATTAAACTCATTCTTCTTGCTTCCTCCACTTCTGTACCATTGATTCATTAATGTTGAATTCTCTGGCAGCTGCTCTATTCCCATGTTGTTGCAGTATATTAATGACTAACCTCGTATTGTGGATGGATTATCTCAGTTGTTCTCCTGACTGAAGTTTGGTCCGTTTACAGCATCCTGCCATGCGATTGCATTTGTCTCTAACCATGAAGAACCTTCACGTTAACTTTTATAAGTGGAAAAGTGTTAGTGTTCGTCCTCCAGCTTCACTGTTTATGTTATGCTAACATAGCTGTGTCGCTAGCGATCACGTAGCACGTCATTATATACCAGCTAGCCCAACTTCAGTAACCCTACAAACGTCACTGCTGTTTAGTTTCCTGTCTTCATTTATGTTGGAAGTGATAGCAGAGCTGTACGTTTGATTTTTTTCAGAAATCTCTCAGTCAGAACATGCAATATCATGCTTAGGTAACTAGCGAAACTAGCGAGCTAACTTCCGCTAGCTTCCTGCTAACTTCTAACTCCGTTAAATGTAATAACTTTTGTTTTCATGGATGCCTGGAAGTTAAACTTTATAGTTACACCTGGTAAAGCAGCAATGCTGATCGTTTTATTAAAGATGAAAGAATTTAGACAGTTTTTAACTCTAAGTGATGCTGCAGTGTTGTTTGACCTGAAGCATACGGAGTTTAGGACCCAGATTACTCCCAGATTTAAGAGCATCTTAGTCCGACAAATACGACAATAACGACGGCCGCTTGCATGTTCTGCAAAAAAATGTGCTTTGTCGTGTATCTGACAGACAAACACCAAACCAGTTCCACATCACTGAAGTTGCACCATTTTTACAAACCAATTCTGGTTCATCTGTTTCACTCAACAATCGGCCATGTGCGTATGAAAACAAAGGCACTGCGCATGCGCGTTTTACTCCCATTCTATCGCGATATTTCATTTTCCTATCGTTGCCTAACATTATACCGGTATTACCGTGAACGGTATAATATGGCCCAGCCCTACTGTCCTTTGCAGCGGTCTACATTTCATGGCGTTGCTGACAGCAGGCTTGAGGCGCTTGGTGCATGAATGCTGCAGCTGTAGGATCTCATGTCATTCCGATAATGTATTGCAGTGGGGTTTTTTTTTCCCTGTTTGTTCAAGCAATTCTGCTTCCCTTGGCATATGACCTATTGCCAAACTGTGACACAGGGGCTTCATAAGCAGTCTGTTGAATAGCTTGCTGAGTCACAGCATTTTTTGGGGGTTTTTTTGGGTTTTTCTGGGGGGGGGGGGGGGCTGGAAAACCTTGAAAAGAAATGGAAATTGTTGCACATCAAAATGTATTTGTATAGTGATGCAAACTGACTCTGATGGGACCAACATTATTAAAATAAATAAATAAATAAAACAATTTTAAAAAAACGAACATCACATTGTATTCAGAAAGACATAAAATAAGGATAAAGACCATAAACTCATCAGAAAAGTGCACACTGAGCTCACAGACATAATTTCTCATCTCCACAAGCTTTGCCCATCTTTCACTTACAGTCTCTGATATCTGACTTTTGAACTCCAAATGGTGGCCGATTGGTTAATCTGTGCCGAGTATGCAGGACAGTTACAGATTCTGGTCGTGCAACAAGGTCAGTTGACACTCGGCACGCCATAAAACTGGCAGGAATCAAGGCTAGCATGCTATCGCTGACGGACAGCAGCTGGTGCGTCGAAACGTTCCAAGTGGAGCTTGTCCCAGGAGAGCAAGTATGGAGACATAAATAGATCTCTGACAGTAATTGTCTCTGAAAGGGCGTGAGTGCATTTCATGAGGAGTATGCATAGTGTTACACCCATATTTGATAGGCTGTCGTGAGCTGCTAGCCTAGCTGCAGCACAGGTACACATACAAACGCAGACTTTCGAAGAACCTCCCTGTTTATTCCTATGCTGAGCTTGACAGGTGCTGCTTATGGTTTGGCGCTCTTCCTAACAGCACTGACAGATTGTATTTACCATACGATGCTGTGCAGTGTCCTCACACATCCGAAGATGGAATATCCTCAAATCCATCCAGAAATGTCCTTGTGTGGCTTCTTGAGGTTTTTTTTTTTTCTTTTTTACTGTCTGAAATTAAAGTTGCAGGTTATAAATTATGTTTAAAAGGCACATGGTTTGGTTTTGATTTCCCTAACCATTGTAACTGTTTTATATGATTTTAGTGCTAGCCAATACTTACATCATGCTTTTGATTGTGGCATGTGGAATTTTTTTTGTTTTTAAATTTTTCCATGTAGTAAATTCAAAAATATTTTCAAAGTGTGTTTTAATTATCGAGATTCTACAAAAAATGTTCAGCGCCATATGTGACAGCAAAAACAACATTTTTTATTGATTGCATAAACAAAAAAACCTCTGTAGGGCTATTTATACAGTTTAGTTAAAAGGATTCCAAAAAACGAGACACATGTATTCAATTTCTGTCTGTTTCTTTCGTACTGCAATAACACATCTGAATACTACAAAAAAATGTCCATCACGCCACTCTTGTGTTAATCTATGCACGGTCTGAAGCATGTGTGTGGGAATGTATGTGAATGTTTTACTGTTATATCTTATTAGTATTATTGAATTTTATTGTTTTATTTATATTTTGATATTGCTAGGGATGATGCAATGATCGGGGACCATTCTTAATTTCGTTGTTCTCATGACAATGACAATAAAGTTTCTGATTCTGATTCTGATTCTGACTCTCCTGATAAAAGGCAATTTTCTCTTGGCCGATGAATAGAAAGGGTGTCCTAACTGTCAGAGAGTGACTAAGAGTTTAAAATAACGTGAAGATGAAGTCATGGGGTCAGGCAATACATTGTGACAAAATGCATGTTGTGAAACAGTTTTTGGCATGTTAAGTGGGGGGAATTTTTCCCTAATTAGATAAAAGCTGCTTTTTTTTATTAGCCTTCAACATTGCTAAACAAGAATGCTGCAGTCATATATCAAGTCCTACATACATATTGTTTTTGCATAAGTGAATTATTGCATCTAATTTTGGTTTTGGGGTTTTGCAAGACCCGGCCATATGGGGTCCTGGGGGAAATCGGTGAGGGAGTTATTTCAGCGGTAAAGCTCTAGATGGTCAACCTCACTAATGGGAAGTTCACTACAACTGCTATAGATCGGTATCCAGCTCTCTGTCACCACTATGTACTCTAAGTGTGGATGACATCGAATTGTACATTACATTGTACTGCATATGTATATATGCTTTCCTGCCAACATCAACAATTTCTTTAGGGAAATAACAAAAGTGAATGGCAGGGTTTATTTCAGAGGCAACATGTTTCAGATCATTCAGTAATTTCATGTATTCACTTCACAGTAATATGCATTTAAGATTAATTATGGACTTTAGCTTGGAGCAGTGGGTTTTTATAATATGAATTTAAGTGGAGACTGTCCTCACTGGACATCTTCAGTGACAAAATTACCACCTAGGGTGGTAATTTACTGATCGTAACTGGGAATTCGAGTGAGCTAACCCAGCATTTATTAACTCAAAACGGCAAAAATAAGATGTTAAAAGATGAAATTAAAAAGCTTACAAAGTTCGTTTGTAATGCTTTTAGTCTCTATAAAAGCGTGTAGAAGTTTACTGATAAATAACTTAAAGTATTCTCACACACACCATAAGCTCAGTGTTGTCTTAGTATTTGCTTGTCCATACGCTATCACTGAAACAGGCCTGCTTTGTGTTAATGTTGTAATTTTCATGTCTCTCTCACACACGCATTCCTCCTTAAACATCTTGCCTTACTCAGTCTCATCAGGACTTTTTTCATTATTCTATCCACAACGAGTTTTTCACCAACTTTGCAAGAATGCATTTCAGAGTTATTGAATTGGTTTTGGTGATAATACTGCAGCGATGCTGGAAGATCATTCACAAAAAGATAGGTGGTATTCATCAACCATGATTCGATTCTTTTAGCACACCGTCTCACACCGACTCAATTTATTTGAAGCGTATCTTCAGTTAAAGCAGATAAATTGAAGGAACCGAGGAGATTTTTCTCCATGGGGTTAAATATGTTTATTTAATAAGGTAGTTTTTGTTTTGTTTTTTGTTGTTTTTTTTTAATTATTATTAACTGTTATCCAGAAATAAACTTAAAGAATTTACTGGTACTGTTGTGATTTTAGCCACATTTGCTGACTTGTCTCAAAAAAAAAAAAAAAAAAAAAAAAAAAAGAGGAAATACTGAAAAACAGACAACAGTTCCAGCTCCTGAAGGGGTTGATTTGATCAAACTCGGTTTTGTTTGGCATGAATTGCTCCCCAGTTCTCTGATACATTTATCCTCATCCTTTCAACCTATTTGACTTTCACGCATAATATGTTAAATTTCTTTTAACAAATGTATTTTCTATTTTTTTTCAGTACGATTTTTTTTTTCAGTTCCCTTTTACAGGTAAAAATAATTCTTGTTATTAATGCTCAGCACTTTCTCACTTCCTGGCTGTTGTGACTTTTCTTAGAAATCATCAGATGATTTGGGTTTTTTTTCCAGATAAAGGAGAAACCAAGTAATGGCCTTTTTACACGTTACATCCTTTCATGCTGACTTTCATTTGTTATTTGTTGATAAAGAGAAATCTTTAAATTGAGGTATTGTTATATTACATATCAACATGTTGCTGAATTGGTTGACTTATATACATAAATACGTATACAGTAATGACTTTTTTCTGTTCATGGTAAATGGTAAATGGCCTGCATTTGTATAGCGCTTTTCTAGTCTCTAAGGACCCCAAAGTGCTTTACACTACATTCAGTCATTCACCCATTCACACACTGGTGATGGCAAGCTACATTGTAGCCACAGCTGCCCTGGGGCGCACTGACAGAGGCGCCTGTTTAATCTATGTTAATGCGCTAAAAGTGTTCTGTAATGACTGACCAGTCTTTGTCTTTGCTTTTACCTGCAGGTTCAGGAGAGGGATGTGGAAAGATAATTCAGCGATTTCCCAAAAAGGACTGGGAGGGAACAGCTTTTCCTCAGGGGGTGGAAATGGCAAGTCATGATACATGACACTTCTGCACTCACAACGACTCAAAATGGGCTCAAGGTTTCTAAAAGTTGTGATTATTTAGTGCCAATTTACACTCACCTGCTATTTAGCCTTAATTCTTTGTAGCATAGATGCAACAAGGGGGTGAAAACATGGCTCAGAAATTCTATCATCATTGATACAAGGCAGGATGGATTCATGTTTTCATGTTGTTTACACCAAATGCTAACCCTACCGTCTTAATGTCACAGCAGAAATATCGACTCGCCAAACCAGACAAGATTTTCCCCCTTTTTTTTTTTTAATTGTCCTTTTCTGTTGAGCCCTTTGAAATCGTAGCCTCAGTTCCCTGTTCTTCCACTACTACAAGCCGTCTGGTTCATTGTGGTTTGATGTGTTGTACATTCAGAGATTCTCTTCTGCATACTTTGGTTGTAGCAAGTGTTTGAGTTACTGTTGCCATGCTGTCAGCATAAAAGCAGTCTGGCGATTCTCCTCCGACCTTTCGCAACAAAAAGGCATTTTCACCGCAGTATTTTAGATAAACTGAGCTTTTATGAGTAACGAGGGGGGAAAATCTAGAAATTTGACCCTTCCTTTGGCCTCTTTTACCACTACCTCCACAGCACGTCTCATTAAGAGAACTGTGATATTTCACCTTTAGTGTACACTTGTTTTGCTTTGTTTTGTTTGATAGAGTTAATTCTGATTGACTGGCATCTAAATATTTCCATCGTCATTGTGACTGACGATTGTGCCGTGCAGTGCTGACCCCACTTCGTGTTTAACGGTGGACCTTGTTGAATAACACTACATGCTTCCTGGTTCAATGGTAGGAAATGTGTTTTGTGGAAAGCGCTGCATCATAAGAAACATTTGTCACAGGGAAAAAAAGAAATCTGAAGTATTTTCAGCGTCAGATGACAGATGACACCCCAGGGAATTTTCTCTTGCCCTTTTGGAGCTTGTGTATCAGATATTGGCATTTCCTGTTTCAGCTAAATTGTTTACTCCAGTTTGTTTAAACCCTTTTCACAGTCACTAATTGGGTAACCCCTTTCGTCTCCTTTTCACATTTTGCCCACCCTGCTATCTGGTCTCCATTTCTGATTCTCTCTCCAGCTTCCTGTTAAGTCATGTTAAGGGAATAGATACTAGCATGTTCCCCTCCTTTTTTCTTCTGCAGGGTGACTAAGGGGTCTGTGACTGGGGGTCTGTTTTCCTTATATGGACAATAAAATGGATGAACAAATATTTGCTTCTCAGCACTGGGAAAACTGTCAATCTCTGGGGTAACATTAGCAGTTAACAGTATCTTACTGCACAGGACATGAGCGCCTGCGTTATATCTGTTTTGTTCATTTATATTAGCTACTGCAGATAAGCTTTTAATGACTAAGCTAAATGGTTCAGGCAACCAGCAGGGAGGGAAAACAGCAAAAGGACTTTGCATCCAAACGCAGTACTTGCACATGATGCTGTCCTGCTCATCTGTACATTGTTTCATTTTTTTTCTCACTTCACCGAGGCAGTGCCTGCTCTCCTCAATGCTTGACTTGAATGTAACAACCAAACGGTTGCACAGCTTTGCCAGATTTCTTCTTTTTCTGCAAAACAATATTAAGTTTTAGCTCATGTATAATATTGTTGATCCATGTGTTTTAAAATAATAACAATAATAATAAAGAAGTAGGTTTTATAGAAAGTATAGTACTGAAAATACTAAAACTGTTAATCCTAACTACCAGCCTGTTTGGGGTACTTTGAGAATAAAGCTATGCCACCCACTTTGAGACTTCTTTGTTTCTGGGCATCAGTCAAATGAAAAGTAGCCTCCTTTGATAATCAATAAAATATATAGCTTCAAAACTTTAAATAATAGTGAAACTTTCAAAAATTGACCAGTTTCAGCTTAATTTTGACTGAAGTTCAGCTGCAGGTCAAGCGATTTTTTTTTTTTTGGAGTCAAAGTCACACTGAGCCACAGGTTCGAGACCCTTGCCTTATAAGGGAAAGATCACTGTAAATCAATACTTTATGTTATCTTGTCATGAAAGTGATCATTGCCAGGATGAACACATCAGTGGGGCCAGAGAGGTCGCTGCATGGTTTTACAATATTTGACTCATTCTGTGATCACATGCAAAACTCAGGTTTTATCTTTTTATTGCATTTTGGTAGGGTGTAAAGTTTGGAGCACACATGCTCTTCATCAGACCAACTTTTTCCTGATTGTCCTCTGATGGAGAGCAGGTGGACGCCAAACGTTACACCTTACCAAATGCAATAAATATATAAAACTGCTCTGCTCTTGTCAGTGTGTTTCATACATATTTCAGCCCGTCACCTGCCTCGCTTTTTGGCGTGGATCTGCATGTATTTTTCCTATCTTGTGACTCATGCTACGGCCTTTTGCTGCCACCAGATCTCAGCCCTCTTGAACAGTTATGGAAGATTTTAGACCACATCTGTTAGGCAGCTTTCTCCACCCCATCGCCATCATCAAAACAACAAATAAAGTGAATATTTCGTGGAAGAATGGTATTCAGCCATCCAGAAGTGTTTCAGGGAGATACTCTGTGCCAAGATCCATTAAAACTGCTGTCAGGGTTGGTCACTCGACACCTTGCTAAGACACTCTGTTGTTTTTTGTTTTGTTTTTTCCTTTAAATTGTGACCCTTCTGTAACTTCACCGCATACAAGTTGCATAATGTGGGTCAGATATCTACGCCAAGATAAACTTAGTTTATGCAAACATTTGGCATTCCACAAAAAGTCATGTTTAGATGAGGTAAGTTTTTCACTATGATAGAGTAGTTTGTGGAGTGGAGTTCATAATTTATACTTTTCATATAATATTTGAAGATTTAAAAGTTTAACATTACAGTTCTGTCTCCGTCTTTTAGATGATTTACAAAAAAAGGTTTGTTTATCTTTAAATCATTGATTAAACGATGGCTGTAAGGTATTATGGCTGCAGCTGAAATCTTTAGGATCTCTGTCACGGTCAAAGAGACGCTATTATTCCGACTTTTGTTTACGCAGCGGTATTTATAAGGCAGATGAGGACAAGTGAGGCTGTTATTCCGCCACAAATGGACATATTGTGAGTGGGCGGTTTGAATGGCATGCCGGCGTCTTCCTGTGTAACTAACTGAGTCTGCTGGTGGCCGACAGGAATGTCTCATTGGGAGTCATTATTTAGATACGAGCAACCGTGTGTCATGCAGCAAAGCACAATGCTCCTCAAAGCCGACAAACCGCATCGGTGACTGGCGTAGTTCAAGAAATGAAATGAAGAGAATGTCTCTAGACTGGCGAGTTGTTTTTTTTTCTTGAGTTCAAACCCTAGTTTACTCTAAGTGTGTCTGAGAAAAAGAAACCAAGGTGGCTCTGTTTTCTCTGCATCATCCCTCAAGTATCCTGTCAAAGATTCCTCTAGTTTAAATATAGCAACACTGAAACACGTTTAGCTGAATCTATTAGTTTAGTGGTTCCAGATGTCATTGAGGACCTGCATAGCATTCTTTTTGGGCTTGTGTGGGTGTGTGAATTTTTATCTTTCCGGAGTGATCCCCACCAATGCTTCTTCATTATGTGTCAGCCTGGACTCAAATTAAGACATACTGCAATCCCCAGTTTGCAAAGAAAGCATAGGGATGATGTTTCTCACTAAAGGCACTGAAAAAAGTTTTTTTTCAGTGACGTATTTTTTTATTTTTTTTTGCAAAAATCACATTTTGTACTTCGAAGATATGACAGTATTTGCAAGTTTAGTTTGGACTGTTGAATAACATGTTGAATAGGATTCATATGTTCAAGTCTTTCAAATCTTCTTGATTAGAAACAAACAAAAAAAGCACCCAGAGGGGTAAGCAAGGACAGGAAAGAGGGGGTTGTTCCAGAAATTAACTTTCCTACTATGTTGTGTGTGACAAACTTTGGTCAGGGGCCAAATGACTGAAATTCCAACTTTGAAGCTTTAATGAAGATACACCATAGTGTTTAACAGACCCACTCAGCAATTTGCATTTTGGCCCTGTTTTGAGCTGGTATGTAAACCATTATTATTTGCAGATTTTCTCCACTCCATGAAAAAGAAAATTGCTTTTTACAAACACTAAGGAGCACATCAGTGGATGAAGCTGAGCACGAAAAGCATTTTGCGGTCACAACAGGCCCCCAGCAGACTAAATAACCACAGATGAGGAATGCACCAAGAAAAAGCGTTTACAACTTGCGCTCGGAAAAATGTGTTTCTAATCTTTGCAGGCAAGTGATGATGATAGGAACCAGCCCAAGAACTCATCTGGTATGGATGAGCCAGGTCTGTAGATGGAGGTCAGTGCACCTAGTACATTTCCATCACCTCGCTTTTCAGAATTGGGGCACAGCCTCATGCTATACTGTAAATTAGCTAACTTTGAAGGTAGTGCAACTTTAGGACCCCCTAGGAGTTTTCGCAATCAAAAAAAAATGTTTTAATTATGTATTTTACCAAATTTCAGCAATGATAATTGCTATCTGGGTCATTAGCAAATAAACAGAAGTAACAATTTTTCCTTATAGGTTGATTTAAAAAAAAAAAATTTTTTCCCCCCCATTACTGTTGGTAGAAACAAATTTATGTTTGGTTTTCGTTAACTTTTTCTGTGAAGGTCCTCACTGAGTCGTCAGGTGACAGAAGCTAGCTAAGCAGAATTTTGTAAATATGACTGACACAGCGATGCAAAGGTTAACCTGAATCCAATGATGATGCAGAAGGCTAAACGTGGCTCGCCATGTGATTATTGATTTTTTGCTTATTCTGTTCAAAATGAATGTGGTGAGCTGTAATAAGTCTAAGGCTGCTTATTTTCATATTTCTAGAGTAATTTACTTGCACGCAGCTAGCCCATCAACATATTCAGTTATCCAATTGGTCTTCTTGTGGCTTTAGACATGCTTTTACAGACGATGGCTTATTTAAGCCAAATAGGGAAAAGACCTATTCATTGCCAATTTAAAAAATTAAAAAAAAAAAAAAAAAAAAAAAGCCTGGTCCTACAGTAATAGGTAGGGAAATGTGTTACCAATTAACTTTATGTTTAATAGTTGCAGCCCTTGCTGGTCAGTGCCAGAAATACTTAGTTTAACTAAATATTTATTCGTTCATAAACTAAAGTAGTTACCGGTCATATTCAAGATGTTAAAGCATTACCCAGCACTAGTCCTGGTGGGCAGCAGTACTGTCAGAGTATTACTTTGGCGAAAATTAAGACCGTCTGGTATTATTTTTGAACTACTGAGTTTGCTTGTCTAATTGCAAGCACCCTTTAAATCTCAGTGCATGTTAAGGGCCATAAGCTGCTCACAGTTGTTGACACCATATTGGTATCAAATTAAGTTTTTTTTATTCTTCCTCTGTTGTTCCCTCTCAAAAAGTCTTCTGCTTCCGACACACTCTTTCCTTTCCTGTTTTATGGGCTCTATTAATAGTACTTGTAAAGTCTACACTGTAAGACAACCACATGGACTTAAAGCTGTTTGATCTGATCTATCTATTTGTGAACAAGACACACAAAAGCTTGTCCAAGCTTGCTTTTGCTGGTTAAAGTGCAAAATGCTGGTTAAAGTTGTAATTTATGCCTGCATATTTCACCTTAAAAACCTTCATGTCTTCTACCTGCGCCAGTTTATGATGAAAAGGTTTCTCTCTGTTGTTGTTGTTGTTGTTTGTTGTACAAATGGTACATAAAAGAAATCAAGTCTGTTAAAACCGATTATAATGATCCCACTCAGACAACCTTTATTTCTCTTTTGAACATTTACGAATACAGGCTGCTCACTGTAATTGAAATATCAGTCATGAGTTATTAATTATGCACATGTTTAAAAAAATTATTATGTCATTACTGGCTGCAAAAAATAAATAAATCTGTTGCTAAGTAAGATGACGTTCATGGCAAGAAAAAAATTCAAGATTCTAGTGATTAAAAAGATCTTGATGTAAGGTGACAGACATAAAAAGAGAGAGGACATGTTATTATTTTGCTTCTAACGACACAGACGTTCTGGTAATTTGTTTCAAAGTTTTCTTGAGCAACAGGTTTCCAGGCTTATGAAGGTCAGTCAAGCATAAAAAAGGCACCTAACTCAGTGCATAAACCAGTCTACACATAACAGGCAGCTTAGCAAAGAACCAGTTCTATCCCTGCTAGTAATAAAGTGTAACAACACATCGTTTATTTCCCATGTATTTTATTTAATCTATAAAAATGCCAAAGATAACACAGTGAGTGTCTGCAGCTATCTATAAAACATGGTGGAGGCTCTGTCATGGTTTGCAACTGCATTTCAGCCAGTGCTGCTGGGGAGCTTTGCTCTAGTTAGCGGTGAGAGCAGCACATGTGGACATTGACCAATCAGCTGAAAGGAAAAAAAATCTGGTCAAAATTTGTACTTGCAAGTTGAAATTCGCACACAAGTGAGGGATCCTGAGCACAAAGTTTTACACATAGTTTTTTCCTTTGTATCTGTAAACAGACCTAACAAAAAAATTGTAACTTGTGTAAATATTTTTCACGAACACAAATCTTTTTTACACAGAAACTCTCATCTGTGGACGCACAAACATAACATTTTGAGATATTTTGATTTACAAGGTTATAAAACTCAGTTCACAGCTACGCAGTCTGATTTACAAGTACAAAATATTTATGATCACAATTTGAGCCCTAATCTTGTCACAACTGATGGACTTGCAGAGTTGCAGCGTAGGTAGAACTGCAGTAAAGTAATGTAAGATTTGGATCCACCATGTGATACCATGAGGAAAGGGTCTGATTAGCAACTGCTTTATTTTTTTAGCATAGTAATTATCCCAAACACACAGCAGCTAACATCCAAAGAAGAGTTTTAGATGTCCTTCAAGACACCCAGAGAACTATTCCTGAAGACTACTTTGAAAAATGCCAAAAAAAGCTTGCTTAAAAGAATTCAAGCTGTGTCATAGATTAAAAGAAGTCACGGCAAATATTGACTTTCAGTTTTGTTTGTTTTTATTTCCATTTTTGCTCTCGGATGTTTGAATAGATCACTTGCATTTTCCTAGCAGTATATAAAGAAATCAGGGGTGGCTCAAGACCTTTGCACAATCCTGCATGTACTAATCATTATGTTTTGTGTACACGACAAAATCCAATCAAATAGAATACAAAATCAAGACCAGTCAAGTAGGAAGGGTTGCTGCCATTAAAAAAACGGACTGAGTGATTACCTCATTTCAATTACGCATTTTTTAGGCTGATGCGACTGGTCTCTTAAGGAAGGGTAGTCCCACCATCCACAGTGTATGCCACGGACCAGTTTATGCCCGACAATATTTTCACGGACCGGCCTTTAAGGTGTCGCGGATAAATACAACAAAATAAAACTAGTACCGGTACCGAAAAAAAGAAGATTTATTCATAACACACATGAAAAGACCCAGGAAAACCGAGTTAACTATAAAAACGATGACAAAATAACGCTGAAAAACGATAAAAACCCTGAAAACCATACATTTCACACCTGAGCCCCAACTCTCGCGGCCCGGTACCAAACGACTCACGGACCGGTACCGGTCTGAGGCCCAGGGGTTGGGGACCGCTGTTCTAGCACATGCCATGGCCTCCAAAGTGACCAGATTAGCACCTAATTTTGGATTTTGGAGTACTGCAGCATCAAAACACCAATATCTTTCAGAAGAATCCCTTCAACAGAGTTTCACAGGGGTCACTAAACCTGTTCTTGCAATGAGTGGTGACCCGTCACTTTATTTACACACTTTGTCTTTTTTCTTCTTCTTCTTTTTAAAAAAAAAAAAAATCCTCTCATTTTTGGCTGATCTCTGACTTGACCACCTAGTATTAGTTTGGTTAAATAAAATTATTTAGAGGCCCATAAAAAATCTCTTATATAATACTTTAACTCAAGTGACATTATCATCCCCTGAGAGTTACATACACAACACACTGTGCAATAGAAACGGATAGGTCTTTGTGTTTATGCTCGACTTGGCTTTCCATGTGTTTATGCGTGTTGGGTGAGTTGAAGTATCTTAACAACTATGCCTGAGAGGTCAAACACATTCCTAAGCACCACAAAGTTCAGTGTTGAACATGAGGGTGAGTCTATTACATGTAGCCTGCGGACAATGTTCTGTCAACAGACTCATTCCTGCTGTCTCCTCTGTAATTCCCGGTAGGAAAACAAAGCATCTCCTCAGTAGATGTAGCCTCAAATCAGTGTCCTTTGATCATGTGCTAGGCACAGGGCTCACCACAGTGCGCTCCGGTTGGGGCTCTGCATTTTATGCAAAAGGCCAAAGTGAAGTTTTAGTGCTATATAATTCAGTGCTGAAATAATTAGTCAGTTAATGAGAAATGATTGTCAGCAGATGTAACAATTGCTTATTCCTTAAAATAATTTATTAAATAATAAAAATATTTGCGTGTCCCAGCCCTGGTATGTGCTTCAGTGTGCATTTTTATTGTTTTTAGGTTTCTGACTGATTGAAATAATTATCGTGACCTCAGGGGGCTTTTTTTTTTTTCTTCCCATTTTCCACAATTAATTTAATCTTGGCTTTAATTGCATCGTACTAATACTTTCCACAGCAATAATTTCCTTAAATTGGTAAATGAAAGACACGTACACAAATGGCGCCTACAGTGTCCCAATCAGTCAAGCCAGCATGAAAGTGCCTGAAGATGTAGCATTACAATAAATATTCAGACGACATTATGGTCTCACACTAGCCTGAGTCATCTCTGGTATGCATTTTCGTGGTCCTTAAAACTAAAATTGGATGTTTTCTTGATTGACACGAGGGTCGGTCTGTCACGCTGAGGTGAAGTGTTAGTCTTCCTCATTTATCCACAGCTCTACGTCTCTGCTGTTTGCCCAAAGTTGAACTTTCTTATCCCACTGACCCAATATAGTGGTCAGTGGTAAACCTAAATTCATTCTTCAGAACAGTCCTTGAAAATTCTGTCGACAGGATATGCAGCATATGCAGCACATCTAGGCTAAAAAGTAGGAATGAATAAATCAAGTAACTATGATATAAATGACTTTGTCAAATGTTGGCATGTGGAGTTATTGCAGCAAATACAGTTTTAACCTTTTAACCTTTTTTCCCCTTTACAAGCCTGTGGTTTGGTTAACATTTGTCCCAACGACACATTACTTTGTTACTTAGTAATTTTTTGCAGGTTAGTGATACTAATACCATACCTCTGAAAATACTTAATTCCATAGGCATTTTAAGCAGTATATGTACCACGGATGGTTGTCAAAAAAAAGATACTTTGTTACTAATTGATACTAAAAAGTCACGGATCGGATTAGATACTCCTTTACTCATTTGTAACAGTATTGAATTCAAAAGCCTGTAGCTAACAATCAGCCTCTCTCCTCACTAGCAGCTGAACACATAAACAGTAGCACAGCAAACTTGGCAAAGCATCTTACAGACCAACACCCCAGTCTTTATGAGGAATTTTATGAAGTCAAGCCCAGTTATCATAAACTTCCCTGTCCAGTACATACTTTAACATTAGCTGTTTAGCTATTTGTAATTAGCACATAAGGCATCCGTTAAGTAAGGTAGCATGCGCTGTAGCAGCTAATGATGTGGGGGCTGAGGAGCAAACATTATCAGTTAGTCAGTTCTGATCATCTGCTGTGTTAAACACAAGACATAGTGTTATATTAACTTCATACCTCAATTATTTTTGTTGAAGGGTGTTATACTTCTGAAAGTCTAAGATTGAAATCAAGACAGGTTTACTAGCAACAAAACTAAATCGGTGACAGCCTACCTTAAAAACTCCAATTGACTTTCCCTTTTTTTCTCTCTAGCTACACCTGTGATTTCTAAGCATTTTAGAAATCAGTTTGTCTATCCAAGCTGTGGTTTTGCATTGGCTATGCTTCGATACTGAGACAAGGTCTAACTTCCGATACTGAGTTCTAAGAAGTATAACTGCTATTTTATGAACTTTTTTTTTCTTGTGTTTTTGGAAATTCCTTGTTTCAGTTTACAAGTTGTAGGGATTGTAGTGCATATGGTGCTCTTGGAGGCATTGCAATTTCTGTCCTGCATCCAAACAACACTAAATCACATGTGCTCCTACAGTAGGCTAATCCAAGGCTGGCTGATAACAGAGAGACACTAGGATAAGTTGGAGAAAGGTTACTGTACTCTGTGTTCTGTTGTTGAAAAGGCTGCATTTTTTTCCTGTGGCATATACAGTAAATGCAAACACACAGAGTACCTGCATCAAATGCAGAGAAGTACATGTATTGTAACAGCAAATGATCTTACAACAGAGATTTTTGGGATTTTTTTTTTTTTGTTTCTCTGCTTGTTGTTGTTCAAACATTAAACTTCAGGGCCCATCTTCCTTTAAAGGAATGTGACCTGACTTGACCAGACTCACATGTGTCATGTCTCTTGTCTAGAACTTTAACTTGTTGAACTCTTGCTTTTCCTCCAAATCCCTGCTGTAATGAGAAACAAGGCTTCACTTCCAGAAAAGATGCTCAAGTTATTAGAAAAATGTGAACTGCAAGTGTCATGTGTGGATAGTTTATGTCCACTGGGCCAGAGTACAAATGGTGAAATTCTAACTGAAATTTAAAATGTGGTTTTAATTAGAGATATTCTCAGGAAGACGAAGTCTTGGACCTGACTGCAGCAAGACCTGGGCTGCGCCCCCCCTTAAGTAAAAATGTTCCTTGAAATCATAGTGAAACTCAAATTTAGTCCACTGCACAAAAAAACAGAAAGTCGTAACTTAAACTGTGTTTAAGTTATTTGTTGTTATAACAAAAAGACAAAAAACCTGAAAAAAAATATTTTCTCTGCTGATCCAGTAGAGTTGTTAAGATATCTGCCACCGTTTCGTTTTAGTTGCTGGTAGACTTTTCTCCACTTCAATTTGGGACTTTAAAAAGTTTTAGGCTTCTTTTAAACACCCTCCTGGTGAAAGTACTGCTACAACATCACCCAACACACAAACAAACAGAGTCTTTAAGTCTTATGTTTAAGGTTAAAATGTTCACTGTAAATATTTGTTTTCTCGTCATCTTGCTCTTGTCCTGCAAAGGACTTAAGCAATGAAAATGGAAAAAAAAACCCTCAATGGAAGTGTTTTTCAACTGGCAGAATCATATAGATGATCTTTACAATGACTATACAATAGCAACCACCTTCGTAGATTAAATCTGGAATTTATTTTTGAAGCAAACTCCTCCCGTACTCGTTGTTTTCTTTTGACTGTTATGTGTGGCTGAAATATATAAGAGCAATATTAACCGTATTGCTAGTTCTACTCACCTCATAGAGCTTGGCAATATGGCTAAGAAAAATCTGACCTTGATATAATATGATATGATAAAGAGACTGAATATTTATTTGTAAGAAGAAAAAGAATTTAACAAAAGGAGTACAGCATGATAACAGTGGTATGCTGGGTGAACTTTACTCCCTCTAAGAAGCAGCAGTTTCGACCCTTATGGGAAGTAAGTGACTCGTTTACCTGCACTAAGCTGCAGTTGTAGTGCAGCGTATTGAGGTTCAGAGATCTGCCACAAAGTGTTTCGATAGAAACTGTTATTGAGAAGAGTTGCATGCCATTTTTTTCTTCCTCAGAGAGGCGATAAAGGCCCTGATTGTCCAGTGTTATGTTGCATATCGTCTCCACCCATCTAGGAGCCAAGATAAAAGTAAAGACGCTTCACAGGAAGGGTAACGTGAGTGCACACACAGCGATTAGAACGAGAGCCCTAGAATGTTTTGTACTGATAAAATATAGTCGATTAAAAACACAAAAACATGATTACTTGTTTAGCATTGTTCAAGAATATTCAATATTCTAACTATGGGAATATAGTATATAAAATAAAAATGATCTATTAAATAGCACCCAGTGACATCTATGTCATATATGTACGTCCAGCTCTACAGGTTAGGCAATATAATAAGCACAAATGAAAGAAGCGTACTCTGCTTTAATGCCTTAAAAATCTCTTTTAATCCATCAAGTGTCTTAAAGTTTAAGATTTTAGCCAAACATAACTGAAGCTTTTTGTCTCATATCTAACCAGAACACCAAAGCTGTTTTGTTAAACCTCCTAGCATCTGGGCTTAGGTCAAGTTCAGTTCACTTGAGAGAAGACTCACCCTTTCAGCTATGAGGGGTCATTTATCTAACCTCTCTGTTGGTTGGATAAGCAAAACATGACAAAGCTTTACTGCATTGTTCATAATCAGCAGGCCTTGTTAGTCCGATTTAGGCTAATTGCCAAATAACTGACTTATGAAAGAATGAAACCTAATTATATCACCTTATGGATTGGCTCATGTGTGACATGTCGCGCTGCACGTCAGTCTTCTGATGTTTGTAAAGCTATGAGAGAGAAACTAAACAGTGCATTCCAAATAGCAGGAAGCCCTTCCAGCTAGTGGGAAAATGGGACCATGTGTACATCAGGAAGATCCACAGATGAGTAATCAATGCTTTATGTGCCAGTGAAGCTAAACACATCAGGAAACAAAGCTGGAGTTGTCAAGCAGGCAGGACTTTCCATGATATGAGCTAACCAGGAAATGGGAATACACAGGATGAAATCGAGCCACGGTACACAGGAGAGCTCACATACTTCTAGATAAAATACAGGCAGAGCTTTTTGACTTGTCCACTTAACAGAAATGTTATTTCCTAATCGACTTCAAGTTTGAGAATAACATGGAAAGCCTCCTTCCGAGCAAACAATACATGAAAGTGATGATGGTTAATAACAATCTCACGTGCCACTGGGACCTACGCAAAAACAATAGCTGTGAAATGGTGCCAGTTTTGGGATACCACGGCTATCCTGAACCACCCACATGCTTGCTCCAAACATTCCCCTACGTGGTTACATGTGAATGAAAGTTGCTAGTAAATATGTGAATGACTACTTGATGATGACTACACCAGTGGCTGGCGACATAGCTTATAACTGCAGAGTCCCTTACTTCCCCTCACTTGTGAATTCTACTTACGTGCCTTAAATATTTATCTTTGAAATATCTCTCTATCACTCTCAGGAGTGCAGGTGTACAGACCCAGCTTCTGAAATCAGTCTCAGCGTTGTGCTTTTCAAACATGATTTTCCAGCAAAATATTCCTATAATAATCTGAACTCCCTGTGCTGAACTTGAACATATTTGAAATTTCAGGTGAAAAAATACTGAAACTAAGGGGAAACGATTAATTCCAGTCACAGAATAATATGTTGCACTAATGAATTCTTTTTTTTTTTTTTTCTTGTAGCCTAGGAAGACTTTAGGGCTCTTTGCATAGCTCTGCTGGGTGGTTGATAAACTCTGGTAGTCTCTGTGGGTTTAAGAGCTGCATGTCCTGTAGGGAGCATGGTTGAATGGTCACACCCACAGTTTATACAGCATCTTCACTATAAAACCAAACTTGCGGATGTATTCGCCACATTCAAACGAACGGTTACCAGCTGATTTTGTTCTGGTATAAAGGAGGATAAATATTACCATTAACCCACAGCCCACTTGACTGAATAGTATCATCACTATCCATAAAACCTCATACAGGATATGAACGCTGCATGTTTTGGCAACCCTACAACCCTGCTTTCACGATTCAGCGACAGAGGTTGCCGGTTGCTTGGGTAGAAAAGGAGATGTTGGTCACCACGTCTGAAGTACGTCACAGATATCATCTCTTGTTGTTTTTTGAGAACAACACCAGACCTTCTGTAGCAAGTTTATTTCTTTTTTTAAGGTTTTGCATTTACTCCACGCACTGCATTAGTGTATAGTTAGGAGAGGAACAAAACATGTTGTGGTTGGAGGACAGCAGAAGTGAGAGCAGAACCTATGGTGAGTACTGATATTGAGCCAGGGCCCCTACAAGGCAGTGGAGGAAGCACCTGTTACAAAGCTATTATCTTTCTGAGCTGGACGGCCATTGTACTGATCGACAACATCAGGATAAAGCTGTTTACCCTGCTCTTTCATGCATCGCTCCATGTGCTCAGAAATGTGTTTTGATGTGTCGTGTTTACTTTTTACAGATAACCGTAACAACCATGTTTACCTACTCCTGGGTTAAAAAAAAGGGCCTGTAGTAATTTGGTGCTTTAAAACCTTAAAAATAAGGCCCATTACAATTATTCAGTCCATCTGTTTTTATATGCATATACAGGCTCACGTGTCCCACATGCTCATTATGCACATAGAGACAATGATTACAATTAATATTTTTTATTAGTGGTGATTTATTTAATGCCTTAATGGGACATCAAACTAAATTTTTACCTTGATTTGCATAGTGTTTGCAGTCACACTGACAGCAAAATCCTTGAAATCATCCACCCCCTAATTTTTAGCTTTTGTTTCCCACTTTCTAATTTTAGTCCCCTTGGTGTTCCTGTCATAAAGGATGCTGTGGTAGACAAAGCTAACCCACCGCACATCTGACCTGTGGACACGGGAGGTGTTCAGGATGATTTTTATAGGCAGTGCTGCAAAATTAGGATAGATCCTGGACTGTCTCAGTTGTGAGGATGAAGTGCTCCAAGGTCAGATGCACATCTGCAGGCAGTCTAGATTTGAATGCCAGATGTGAGTGTGAACCAGATCCCGGGGAGGTATCGGGGTTCTTTGGTAGAGTAAATATAATCAGAGTCCTGCTATCTGTTGTGAGAGACACAAGCAGATTTCAAAACGTACAATAAAGCCGTATTTATAAGCGTGTCACTGTCTTTAAAGAGGATGATTTAGGTAGAAGATGATCTTATGTAATAAGTATGACAGTTATTTGGAGCAAATTGTGGCTCGCTGCACGCTGAATCATAATGAAGCCTAATCCTTTGTTCCACAAATATTTACTATATGTCAAGCATATCTCTGTAAATATTGAAAGGAACAGCCAGTTCTGCTAAAAGCTTCGCCTTTTCATTGCCACGTTCTTTAATACAAGGATGAGTACCCAAGCCGGGTACCCATGCTTGTATTTTTCCCCACGGCTGTCACAAATGTAGGAACCTGACAGGTTGTTTCGGTCTGCTGGTGTCTGTTTTTCACCCGGCTTTCATTACGTTACGTTAAAGTCGGGCAATATCAAGAACTGTCTGTAACTTTCGTACATTTCTCTGGAAACCAACTCGAGTTTTTGCGTTTTACGTGTTGAAAGTCATAGTCCGCTTTCTCGAGTGCAGCATAATATGTGCTGTACTCATCTACCAATAGGTCACTTCTCATTTATTTACTTTGTGAAATCCCAAGCTGTAATTTTTGTTTAATGCAAGACACCTCGTTTGAATTGTGAAATCCTGTAGTGTTTAGAAGACTTTGACATCAGTTTAATCTTGTTTAAGAAGTTCAGTATGCTGACAAGTGATTAACATGTTCATACATGACTTATCGAGTCTGGTTGTTTCTTTTTCGTTTTGTATACAAAGTGCCAGGACTTTACACGGTTGATTTTTACTGCTCTTTTTGTCCATTTTGACATATTCCATCATCACAATGGGAGAATTTATTTGATTATGATTGTTTTCATACTACTCAGGTGGTTTTAATATCATTTTTCCCGCTTGATACTACTATTAAACAGTATGGGGAAAGTCCATGGACTTTTCTTGGATTCCGACAGGGAATTTTTCTACTCTTGAGTACATTTTTATGGCAGATTCCTGACTGAACTATGATTCAACCTATTCATTCTTGGAAGATACAGAGTCTATTAACCTACTTTTGACTGAATTGGCACCGGAGAGTCAATCTAAACTTTGGGATCCCACATGCCAAACAGTGAACATCCCATATTAACTCAAGGTGAAGCTGAAGTAGTAAGGTTTGGGTACAGGATGAACTGACAGTGGGTTGATTTATAAATAGGAATGTTTAATTCTCCAATGGGATGTTTAGTTTTTTTCCCGTCTCTGCATTTCTATTTTCAAGCCGCTTGTGGTGAGCTGCCTGGTTTTCATTTATGCAGTGTTTTTGAAGTAAAGTATTTGCCCTCAAGCAAAGCTGTCCTTTGCAAGCTTGTGGTGGGACTGTGCGTGGCAATTTAAAAAAAAAAAAACAAAACTCTTTACGTTTTTGCTTGAAATACATGTTGTAGCGGGGTCCTTTTCCAGTGTTACATTTCCTATTACACATGTGGCATTTATGAAGCACGGAATTCTGTGTACATTACTGCATTAGTGTTTGCCATATTTGCTAGATGACTCTTACTTCACTGCCTGACTTGACATTTTTTTCTTTTTTTTTTACATGCTGTGCTCTATCATGGTTGTCTAAAAATAATCTATCTTTAAAATGAACCATATGTCTCCTGTATTACATAACAGGTAAAGTAAACCAGACTTTCAAACTAGCAGAGCTGAGGAGATCAGATGTCACCTCAGAGGCTTTTGTGATGCATCTGTGCTGCAGTAAAGTGAATTAAGTCACTGTAACCATGGAGAAGTGTTTGGGAGTTATGGTGTGGGAGGTTTTTTTTTTTTTTCTTTTGTTTGTTTGTTTTTTGTTGACCGTTTCATTTCCTGTCATCATCTTGGTGTCCTTGAGTGAAGGAGATGAGGTGTGTGGGGGGTGGACGTAAGCATGTTTGTTCGCTCGCGGCCATCTCTGGTTGTTTTGTCCGTTGCTCATCCTGCAGACCTGATAAAGATGGAATCCTGGCTAGGCTGCACGCCGCTGACCTTCTCACCCCCCGGCCAGCCCCTGACACCTTGCACTTCACTTTCCGTCATTGTGTTGTCTTCCTGGCATGCTTCCATAAGAATGGGGAAAGAGCAAGGTAGAGGGAAAAGGATGATGGAAGCACGTGGTGTAGGGCACATCTGCTGCTAGATTTTTCTGGCAGCATTGTCTTGGAATTCTTTAAAAGTTGAAGTTGTTGTTTTTTTTGTGTGTTTCCTTTCAGTAACACCCGCTTTAGGATGTGAGAACAGTTATTTTTAGGAATGCAAATGTTAGTGTGTGTGAACTCAGCTTCTGTGTTTTGTATGTGTTGTCATTTTAAAAACTGCCCATATTCCTGCATTTTCCAGGTCTCTCCCTCTGTCTCATACACAAAAAGTCGCCTATGTGATTAGAGGATTGTAGAGGAAAATATTTTCCTTTTTCTCTCATCCACTTTGGGTCATTCTTGTTGACGATCAGATTAGAGGAGACAGCTCGGTCTATACACATTTTATTGCTGCGGAGCGAAAACATGCGAGAACTTTTGGATGTAGTAACCTAACCAGAGTATGAAATAATTCTCTCGTGGAGGATTTGCGGGACAGAGTTCATTGGTGGTGACGGGAACTCTTTCAAGGTTTTATGACCCTTCAGAGTCTGTTTGTATTTTTCCTAGTACAGGACTCTGAAATGTTGTGGTCATAATGAAAACACTTAAACCCCGCTTTCCAGTCATGTTTCAATTGTGTCATACTGGTGGAAAACAAAGCTGATATCGTTGTCTCTGACTCTTTTTCCTTAGTCATCGTTAGTGATGGCGGCTGCCCCTGTTTAAGCTGGCCGCACCAGCCTAAGCAAGCTTTAATCACTTGTCATAATAGAAGAATGTTGCCGTGTCTTGTTCAGGCAATGCAGCTGTGTTCCTTCTTTTTTTTCTCTCTCTCTTTCTTTTGATTGGTGCTGTGACGATGCTTACCAGGTCAGACTGCATATCTAATATCACTGATGGGGTGGTGAATTGTGGGGTTGGGAGTCAGTCATGCTGGGCTGTAGCACATGATGCGACGTGGTAGGTTTAGCTGGAGGGCTGCATTCAGCTCGCCTCTGACATCAGCAGAGCAAGTGTGTCCCAGAGATCCTTTGTCATTTGACTGAGATCTAATTTTGGACCAGGAGATGTCCTTTCTCTTAGCTGTATAAAGGCTAAACTGTTAGCACGTGTTGCTCTGTAATTGATTCCCGTGTCATGCTATAGGTCAGTGTGTAGCCTATGTCTGATCCTGTCAGTCAGTGCTTTCACCTTTTGTTACCTTCTGCTTGGTCTCTGGAATCTATCTGTCCTATATAGCAGTTACTGTTTCTGTTTGAAGAATGTAGCATAGAAGCATAGAAGCCCCCCATCCTACCTGATCTGTGACCTCAGTAAACATTTATCTTACAAGATTATTGTCTCGGTTGTTAGTTTCACATCTCACTGACACAAACTTTGTAAGTCATGGTCCCCATCAGAGTCAAAGCATGACAAAGCATGGTCTGGTTTAAGGCTGCCATGCCTTGTGATTGAAGAGCTGCTGCCATATGAAGCTTGAGTGTACCACAGTTTCTCAGTCGACCCCTCGCTCATCACATCAGGTTCCAAACCAGGATGCAGTGGTGAACATGCTTAGCGCCAGGCCTCTAAACCAGTCTGTAATACCACATCCATTCTACAGATATTAGACTTCTTGAGTCTGACCTGAAACGATTGCTCTACATTGAAGTTTACACTGCTACTTTTGTCAGTCTGTCAGTTAGCAGTCAGTTCAGTAATAAACTCTACTGACCTGGTCCCATTGGTGGCAGGTATACCCTAACCACAACGCTGTGTCTACAAAGTTTAATTCTGGTATCATTTAGTCTTAAAAATGCAATATTTTTGTTAGGCCACTAAATTAAAACAAAGTCTGCGCTTAAGCCACATTTTATTCAATTCCTTTTTAAAGAGGAATAACTTAAGAAAAGTGTTACTATCGGTATATCCACACTTAATTACAAATCACAGAGGATTTCTTCGGATTGATGTTTACATGCAGTTGATTTAAAATGACAACATTTGTAAAAAGCACTGCAGACCTTCAGAGATGCCCTTCCTTTCTAGTAGGTTGCAGAGAGAGACCATCAGTATACTCATCTTACTTGAAATAGTTTTAATCAAGCAAACATTCACCATATGTGAACACCTTAGTGTAGGATCCAAACTCAGTTGTTGCACAGGCCTGAAACTTGTAGCGTCATAAGCATTGAGTGTTTAAAACCTCGGAAATGAGACACGTTTTTATAAAAATGCAGCTGCGTAGGATACGTGGAATCACTTTCTTTGTAGAGTCTGAATCGGATCCAGCTACATCAAAGATACGTAGTCATGTTTTATGTAGACAGTGATAAGTTGCATGTAAATGGATGTCTGTCTGGAAGCATTGGTCCCTGAATACCATGAAGTTTACTAAACACCAAACTCAGTCAAGTGTCTTTGAACCTGTGCCAGCCCTGAAGTGTCTCTGCAGACCTACAGGAGAGAAACCCCTGACTTAAACACTTATTTAACATTATGGAAGGCAATTCATCATTTCACCATCATCTTTTCATCTGCTGCCTGCATGTCACCGTGTCATAGTCCCCATCTCGCACATATGTTCACCACTACGGAAACACACATGGAGAAATACAACACACACACAGACACACACAGGATGTTATTATCTCCTGTGATCTTCTGAGCTATGTGGTCCCAAATGTGTTTGTCTCTTTTTTGACAACAATGAATGGCATAGTTGGAATACTTTAGGACAGGAGCACAGTTATCCGCACTTGTCCTTGGATCCTGTCTGGCCCGAGCATTCATGCATGCGCACACACACACACACACACACACACACACACACACCTCCCCACAATGCAGGTTTAACAGATTTCCTGTGGGCTATTGTATCTGCTAGAAGATGGCATCCTGGTCTGAACCTCCAGGTTGAACAGGCCCCTTGTCCCCCTCCCATCTCTCTCTTTCCTCCCTTCCTCTCTTAATCTCTGTTTTCCAGCCCTCCCCTTTAATTCCCTTTTCTCCTTTTTTTTTTTTTTTTAGTTGACCTCTTATCATTTGCTGCCCAAGAGACACTACCTCGTGTACAGAGCCAGCTATCTACCCATCTGTTCATCTGTTTTTGCCCTTAGCTGCCCCTCCTTAACCCGGTCTCCTCTCTTCCTCCATGTGTCCGGTGATCCCCTGCGTAACCCCTGAGGAGCAGTCTAAACACCATTTTCAAAACCAGAGCCAGTTGGGCCTCCTGCAAAAACAAGAGAAGGATCAGACACAAACACTCAACTCTCTGACCAAATGCCTGCCTGCCACTTATACTTTGGCCCTCTGTGCTCTCGTGTGCCACGTGGCTTATTTATTCCTTTTTCTTTTTTTTTGGAAGATAAACTATTCAAAGTTTATCTATAAGAACAAATAATTCATCTATTTCTCCAAACAGTGGGCAGGTTTATTTTGAGCTTGAAGAATTGCAAGTGTTTATGTGAAGGCAACATCAACAGCAATTTATGTCTCTAACTATAAAGTCAATAGATTGATAAACCGGTTTTGTCTAACCAGACAATGTATCGGGAGAAGCTTGTTTTTTTTCCACACTTTGCAGATGTTTTGTGTCAGGATTGGAGATGACTCACGCTGTTGTTGCTCTGGGACCTAAAACCTGTTTAAGATGCTTCTTATTATTGTAATGGTCTCTCTCTGTGCCCACAGTTTTCTAAAAATGGCTCAGTTTTGTCACGCATAGAAAATTATTGATTTGTGTGATACTTAAATCGTCAGTAAACAGGAATGTTTGGAAGTCTAAATAATAAGTCCTTCCTGGAAGATTTTGGGAGAACAGGACTCTCTCATGGAATATCTAAACCTCTGTCCGAACTTATACCCTGGACAGTCTGAATCAATAAAACGGTGTAACAGAGAGGTCCGCCTTTCAGATGTGTTGTTTTCTTAAATGATGATTCGTCATTTAAAAATCTGAATAAGAAATTGGGACAGTAGGATAAATAAATATTTGTTGTTATTCTCAGTTTTAGCTTTGATTTAATGTATAAAGTTGCTTAATTCCTGTTTTTTGTTTTGGAGTTTTTTGTCCCTGTAAGTCTTGTGTGCGACATTTCCTCTCATGCTCAGACCTTCAATTAGAACGGGCACCATCGCTGACGATTTTTAAAGAAAATAAATTCTGAACATGCCACTTCCTGCTCTGTGGCATGCATAGGAGATGAAATTGCAACCCCAGAGCAGGACATCCTGTCTTTGCTCTTTATGGGGGCGTTGGGATTCAGCTAGGACCTGCTGCAGTATTTCACAGTAATTTGTAGGTTTGATTGGTTTACCAGCAAAAAGTCTCAGTGGGTGTCATAACCACTGAATTTATTTAAAAAAAAATCAAAAGTAACCAAATGTTACTGTAAGTGAGATGTGATTCTGTGGATTCCTATGTGACGTCATTTTACTGTTTTTTGTCTTTTCAGTTCTGCCAGCCTGGAGGCTGGAGGCTGTCCAGAGATCGGAAAGCACCCACTTTCTTCACCGTTGTGCTGACAGATATCGATTCAGACCGACACTACTGCTCCTGCCTCACTTTCTACGAGGCCGAGGTCAACCTGCAGGTACTCCACAGTCTCTACCTTTGACCAAAACGTGAACTACATGAACTCATCTGCAGTCTCATTTCAGCTTAGAGAGTTTCTCCTTTATTCCCTGCTCAGTCTGAACCCACCACCGTTTACAGATCCACACAAGCATGTCATGTGTAAAGTGGAGTGGACAAGAACCCGTTGGCGACAGTATTCAATTTTACTAGAATTGCAGCAGAAGCCTTCAAACAAGCATTATGTGCCACTGAGTAAAAGAGAGAAATCATAACGTGCTGTTGGAGTTTTTCAGCCTTGTAACTCACTCGATCGTTTTATGTTTTATCTTAAAAACTTTTGCGAACAGCTGGAAGTGAAATACCTTCCAGCTGCTCTATCTTTGCTTTTTCCTAGTTTTTAGCTTCTTAAATGCTACATTAACTCCCCTGTTAGCAATCAGTGCAGTGTTAATGATGTGTTGGCTGTAACCAACATGATCTGATCATCAGTGATCGCATTGATATTTGATCAAAATGTCAGATCGGTGCATCACCTGTAACCCCTTGAGCTGCCATGTGAGCCACAGTAATAATACAAATCTACAGTCACCTGTCCTCTTTAGTAGAAAGCAGTGCATGACATCATCACCTTGTAAGCCCCTGATATCAAAATGTTGAAGTCGGTTTCTTCCTCCTCCCCAAAACGAGGTCACTGTCATTCTTGTGTGCTTTTCATAACCATTAGACACCCTTAGGGATATGAAGCTTGGGCAATGTGACTTTCTGTTTTCATTTTAGGCTTATTGATTTGCTTTTTGTTTTTGTTTTATTGCCGTCTTTGGCACTCTTCTTTAGTTCTCAGGAATGCTTGTCGCGTGGTTGATGTCTTCCAGAATGTCGGGCGTTATTATAAAACAGCCTGTTTGCATCCAGCCTAATAAATTGTGACTTGGCCGAGGAAAGACAGGATAGCCTCTGCTCCCCTTCGGCATGTGATTTACTCATGCATACAAGACTGCGTTTGATTGCAGATTAGTGGTCACGGCACCAATGTCCAAAACCCCCATAAATTATTGATTACTACAGATTAGTTTCATTGGGATCATTTTCATACTTACCAGTGATCTTGTTAACTTCTCTCCCTGCCAGAGGCCCACACAATACCAAGATAATTGTTTCACTGTGTTGGCCTTTGTTGGAGGCCTTAAATGACTCTTTGTCACTCTGCCCACTGTGACCTCACATCCTTTCGCATGTGGAAGGCAGTCATCAATCACATTCCAGTTATATCACTTTAACATCTTTGAGGGAAATTTGAAATCGAGCCCCGTAAGAGAAATGTGTCAACTTCAAAATAGCAACGAGTCACTTTGGTGGAATGCCTGAATTCAGCTCTGTTGTAGTGCATCCTTTTCTCATTAGCATTTGAACTTGTTGTGTGAATCACATTATAATTACATTTGTATTAAAGCATGCCTCAGTTTGCATAACTGAGTGCATTTTTCCACTTTGCTCGCCTCTTGTTGGTGAAGTCTGTGAAAAGCATGTTAGGGTTTACAGATAAGTGGATCACCCTCATTGTGAAGAGTAGGAGGACTTTAGCGACAGGATTTCACTTTAACACGAGGATGACCTCTGGAAATTCTATTTCATGCAATTTTGATAATGCTCCACATATTTACCAGACATGATCGAGACTACAGGGAGAACTCGTACTATGCTCAAAAAACACATTTTTGAACACTTTTTTTTGTGGCAGTAGAGGAGTGTAAACGTATGTACAATCACAGAGCCGGTGTATCTCAACATGTAAACTTTGTTGCCAGGTTGGAAAAGTGGGACTCTTAATGTTTTCACTCAGTCAAAAACCCCACACCTGAAGCAGGTGGTTGTGTGTAAAATAAAGTCAATACAAACTGTTGAGAAACCTCATTTCTGTTTGGTTTTTTTTGTTGTTTTTATATGTATTTTAATCAGTAATACATGTGCAAGAGTCCCTGATGCCACGTGGAAAGCTTCAATCCATTGAGTTATGGACATTGGACCTCTGGGGGTGTCTGGCACGGGGACACTGGCAGCAGATCATTTTGGGGGCCTTGAGTATCGGGTTGTTTTAGCTTTTTTTCCAGTTAAAATGGGTCAAGGCCTTGAACTCTTTGCTATGGTGCAGGTGGTGGAGTGATTCTGAAGCAGATTTTGTAATGTTGTCAGCCACATTGTCCTGAAGGGGAGTCACGGAGTGCCTTTTTTCCCCAAGGTGGGGGGGGCATGCTTGTTTTACAATAATATTTAGATATCTCATGTATGCCCAAGTGCCGTGCTTCTTGGAAAGAATCAGGGCTTCCAAGCAGAGCGTTGCACTGATTTTGATGTTGGCACATAATGTATTAGTTTATAAAGTGAGAAGTTAATCTAATTAATTTTGAAGCTATCTTTAGGCTTTTAAAAAAAGCATGAAAACAATACAGTTTGTCTTACAGTTTAACTGATACGCTTCACTCAAACAGATTAAACTAACTGAGATGTTTGTGTCTGATAGAGAGACACTTGACCGAGATGCGTGTCTGCTTGGTGTAGATTACATGCTGTAGCATAAAGACTGACCCTAT
The DNA here is from genome assembly GCF_057381915.1 of Diplotaxodon limnothrissa. Taxonomy (NCBI): domain Eukaryota; kingdom Metazoa; phylum Chordata; class Actinopteri; order Cichliformes; family Cichlidae; genus Diplotaxodon; species Diplotaxodon limnothrissa. Next base: position 21,464,350 of record NC_140596.1, read on the forward strand.
AAACGTTTATTATCCACCACACGGCCTTATCTTTTATCTGTCTCGCTCATATTAATCATTAGGTCAGGCTATATTTGGTCTCATCGAGACCATCGGGGTACCTCAAACATTCCAGCGTTCACTTCAGAGCGCTGAAGATCTTCTTGAAACGTGAGGGTGTTTTAACAGTCTTAACTGTCTGAGTTGACGTCCTTATCTGCTCAGCTAGATTTCAGAGAGCGTCCAGACAGGCGGCGCAGGAATGTATTTTGTTAAATAATTGAACCAAATCTCTTCCCCCCCCCCCCCAAATTCTCAGATGGATAGAACAGATATTTTGATCCTGCACTCCTTGGTGCTGGAGATACCTAAGCTCTTGCGGCATGTTTTGACTGCCTGGAGAAATATACTAGACTGTGATAAAGGCTTTATTTGGAATGAGCGCCGAGAGATTGGCGTATCAGTGTCGTAATGCAGCTCGTGGATCTCAATAGAGACCAGATCGAAACTGTAAATTTTCTATCTTACACAACAGATACTAAGCGCTGTGCAGTTGTTAACTTGTTTGGTATTTTTGTCACTGATGTTTTGCATTTGCTGTATTATGATGTGATCCTAGGAGAGAAGGAGGATGAACTTCCTAAAGTCATTTTTGACTCTTCTGTAAGCAAATCTCGTTTAATCTTGGTCCCTTTGGAGAAATCTTTTATTAGCATCATCGTAATTGAAGAAATTAACAGAGTGGCTCTGCTGGCTGTACTAAAATGCAACATTGTGAAAGAGGATAATTAATTGTCCAGCCTTTCATGAATGTTTTTTTTTCTGCTCACTGTAGACAAAGGAGGATTTTTAACATTTCTTTTGGCTGCATTCAATTCAGTTAAAGGCCATTTTATTTATACAGTGCCAAATCACAACAGTCTCCTCAAGGTGCTTCTTCTTATAAAGTAACGACTGCTCTTTTTATGTTTCAGGGATCAAAGAACATTGAAGCTGATGGCGATGAAGATGAGGAGGCAGAAGAGGATGGCCTGATCCAGCCAGCTCAAGTGTTTGCACCAAAAAGTCTCATTCTCGTGTCCAGGCTGGATTATCCCGAAATATTCCGGGTAATAAGACACCGCACGATTAAATCTTGATTTAAAAAATGTTTTTTCTGACCGTTCAGAAGAATTCTCAGAATTTTTGTCAAATCTGATTTTCGTCTTGCAGATACTAATCTGCTTTGTTCTGTCTGTAAAATGGGTGTAATGTAGGCATGCACTTCAGAAAGTACAGGAGTCTCAGGTGTATAAGAAACTTTGAGCCTTTCATTAAGGTCAGTTTGTGCTGGCGTAAGGCCAGTCATACCATCCATGGTAATAACCTTACTAGCAGACCTTACCTACTGAGGATCCTTTGCTCTTGGCCCAAAAAGAGAAAATGCAGACACTTATTAAGCACATTGATGGTTGCTTCTTTCCTTTTTCTCCATGTCTTAGTTGTCTTCCACGTGTTGTTCTTACAGGGGTGCTTAGGGCTGATCTACACGGTCTACATCGATAGCCTGAGTTTCCCTTTGGAGGGATTGGTGGCCAACCTTTTTACGTTCTTGGTTCCTGTTGCTGGTGGATCTCAGGTAAGTCTGACCTAAGAGAGAACATGTCCACATATCACTGTCTAGCTCTGCTGTTGGGTGGTTTTTCAAGGAGGGGGGCACAGGTCCAGGACTTTGTGCTAGTTGGTTGTTGATGTCAACCCTGCTCTGCTTTCAGCCAGATTGTAAGTGGATGACTGAGGTTCAGTGATGCAGACTGATGTTTGCTTTGCAGCCAGTCACCACCATCATGTTCAGGGTTCAGGCGAAGTTCTAGTCTGCTCATTCTGCCATGAAATAAACTCTTAGAGTGGAGCAAGAAAGAAAATCTCTTGAACTTTATCTGTAGCATTTTTGAGGACTGTACTGCACTGTCGCTGCATTAGGATCCCTCTTGATGTCATAATGTATTTTGGTGGCCAAATGTCAGAAGATAATGCTCCGGTAAGCTAGGCATAAGATAATTTATTTAACACCCGGAACAAAAACGCAGCCCGCTCATTCTGCCACATTCGCTTTCTCATCTGATTTTGTTTTAAATGATGGATAATGTGCTGTTAGAAGGAAGAATTTGGCCCCTTCTGTTCTCTAGCAAGACGCCACAAAAAATCTCATGTCCTCAAGTCTGCCAGACCCAAGCAGACTCATTTGTCAAAACAAAACACAGTTGAATATACAGGTATGCCAGGAATTGTGTGAATGAGGACCCCATGAGACCTTTATATGATACTGTGAGATTATATCAGAGGATACCTGCACACGGTGTGAATCAGGATGTATTTGTGAGAATAATTACAGCACAGCTTTTAGGTGACTGATTAGAGTCTGTGTTGATCTGAACAACACGTACACACTTTGGAAATATGTTTTTGAATCTTTGCAGTGCATGAATCATTTTTATATTGATGCAGCTGTGCACCATATCAGTTATGTTTTTGATTAGTGTGAAAAAGACTTATTCAGATGGTCTGCACAGTGTTTGCATTGAATAGAATGCATCTTTTTCATGCCCCACGGGCTCAGAACAGTCCTGTGACTGTCAGTCGTTGGACTTCTCAACCCTGTAGACGTGATGGTCGTTAAAATGTTCTATTGCTGTTGTCTGACTGTCACGCCCTTTTTTTTCTGTTTACAGAAGCTATTTAGCCTGGGAGCAGGAGACCGTCAGCTCATCCAGACACCCCTGAACGACACGCTGCCCGTTACATCCAAGAGTATTGCTCTACTCTTCCAGCAGTTGGGTGGGTCAAGGAACTGTGATAACTACTAACCAGCAATCATGAGTCACAACATGACTTATTTATGACTTCATTGTTGTATCTGAAATGAAATGACTAAATGTCTTGTCATGTATTTATTAACATTACCCTGCTGCAGTTTATCATGTACTGTAGACTCAATCACCATGTAAGTATTTCTAGTAGCTATTATAATCTGACAGCAGTCACATTTAAAAACATAAGTTTTAAAGCATTCAATGTCTCAGCTTATTTAGTAAAATGCCTTTATGCTTGACATATTTCACATTTATTCTTATCAGATTTTTAAATGCTCTGTGTAACTTTGCTAATCACCTAGTGGCAAACTCCACTACTGTAGGACTTTTGCGGTGAGCCATTAAGAGCTCGGATTAGTTCTACATGAAATGCGTCTCAAGCACGGCTGTGCGTTTTTCTCTGTGTCCCATCAATGTTTCTGTAATTTTGTCTGGGTAGAAGGAGCCAATAATGAAGATTTGATTAGGTTTTGTGGTTTCGGATTGCAGTGTTTGCACAATATGTTAATGGTCCAGACTTAAATGATTTGAACAGGCGATACGTGCTCTGGTAAAGAACCGACGTGCCTGATACGCAATGACTCAATCATGAGGGAGTCCAGACGTATTTAGATAAGATAAGATAGAACTTTATTAATCCCTCGGGTGGGTTCCTCTGGGAAATTCGACTTCCAAAAAGCACAGCAACGACCGAAGTTACAGTTACAGAATTGTTATATATATATATATATATATATATACACACACACACACACACACACACACACACACACACACACACACACATATAAATACAGAGACAAATATAAATAAAATATACAAAGGGGATAAATAGAATAAATAGGAATAAAAAATAAAAATACAAGTGAATTGCACATTTCAAGTATTGAGTCTATTGCACTGTTGACTATTTACAAAAAGTATTGCACAAGGTATTGTACAGTGAGGTGCAGAGGCACTACAGCTTAGTTGTTCCCCCCTCCTTTGTCCTCCTGTCTCCCCTCCCTCTCCCCTCCAGAGAGGAGTTAAACAGTCTGATGGCGTGTGGGACAAAGGAGTTTTTAAGTCTGTTAGTTCTTGTCTTGGGGAGAAGCAACCTGTCACTGAACAGACTCTTCTGGTTGTTAATGGCCGTGTGCAGAGGATGCCCAGCATTGTTCATAATGTCCATCAGTTTCTTTAATGTCCTTTTCTCTGCCACTGTCACCAGAGTGTCCAGCTTCATGCCGACCACAGAGCTAGCCTTCCTGATCAGTTTCTCCAGCCTGGATGAGTCCTTCTTTGCTGTGCTGCTCCCCCAGCACACCACAGCATAGAAAAGTACTCCAGCAACCACCGACTGGTAAAACATCCTCAGGAGCTTCCTGCAGATGTTAAAAGACCTCAGCCTCCTGAGGAAGTACAGTCGGCTTTGGGCTTTTTTATACAGGTGCTCTGTGTTGCATGACCAGTCCAGTTTATTGTCCACCCACAGCCCGAGGTACTTGTACTTGTTGACCACCTCCACCTCCACCTAGGGAGTGTGTCTATTGTTTTTCTTAGCACTCCAAAAAAACCCGCAAATTGGCAAAAGCCACGCTGTGAACTTTCTGCATTATGTTTGCAGATTTTGGGGTTATTCCTAAACAGCGGGGCTTATTTCACTTTTTGCATATGTAAGCCGAGAGTGTGATTAAATCTAATTCACCTGAAATCTGATTTGTAATGGAAAGTTGGCCCTCATTTGGTCTCTCTTGATTAGGAGAATGTGCTTCACATCAGAGTAGATTCTGTATCCTGACTGTATTAACACCATCCTCGTTTTGTTTGGAAGCAGCAAGGGGATTGGGAGGGGTAGGTGTTCTTACACGATATATGCAATTAGGGTCATGTCAGAGCATGCATTTGTTGCCAATTTGGATACACAAAACAAAATAATGTTGACATAATAACGAATCACGACCAGTCAGTTTTCCTAAACCTGCTTCCTTTAATCAGGAGGGTACATTTGCAGTTCAGAGCAGCAAGTAGGATACAGTACATGTGTGCTGGAAAGATGAACTGCACATTTTAGTTTCTTTCTAATGTTTAGAGTCACGTACGAATAGCGCAATGATTACAGTTCGGTCGCTCTGTTAATAATTTTGAAAATGAAAATGAATAGACAGGTACTCTTCTGCATGCAAACCGATATCTGAACACTGCTAAATGTACCCAGAGCAGGGCGATATGACCAAAAATATTTATCACGATATACATTTGAAAATTTGTGATAACGATAACTGACGATATAATTGACACTAGACAAAATAATTTACAACTTCTCAACTTTATTAGTGCCAAAAAAAAAAACCCATCAATGTATTTTCACTTAAACAAGCAGCTTTTTTAAGTGCATTAAAGTTACATAAAAACGTAACAGTGCAAATGCAAATTCCTTGCTGACAGTTTAACCAAAAGGCATTTCCAGTGGAAATTGGCCGACATATCCTCAGCATAACCATGTATAACATCCACAAAATCCACAAAAAAAGAGGTTATACACACACAATACGGTAATATTATGTTGAAGCACAGTACGTATCACTCCGCGAGGCTCCTGCCTAATATAGCCGTAACGCTCCGACAATCCATCAAGCGTTGCGGGTTCGTAGCTTAGCAAAGTCGTACTGAAACATTTGACAGATTTTCGAGCGCCGTGTATCACATAAAATCATTTCGAGGTCAGTAAACACAACCAGAATTCATACATAAGGCACACGGGATTATAAGGGGCACTGTCGATTTTCAGAAAAATCAAAGGATTGATTTTAAGTGTGCCGTATTTTCCAAAAAAAAACACGGTAATAACGACGGCCCGCTAACATGCTCTACCAAAAATAGTGCTTTGTTGTGTACCTGACGGATGAAAGCCAAACCAGTTCCACACCACTGAAGTTGCAGCATTTTTACAAACCAATTCTGGTTCATTCGTTTCATTTAACGGTCCACTTTCGCTCTTCTCATTCTGCATCGCCGCCATGTGCGTATGTAAACAAAGGCACTGCGCATGCGCGTTTTACCCACGTTCTATCGCGATATTTGATTTTCCTATCGTTGCCCAACATTACACCGGTATTACTGTGAACGGTATGATATAGCCCAGCCCTACCCAGGTGTTTACAGAAAATGTCATATTTATGATATTTGTATCATCATGACTTTCAGGAAGAAAAGTACCTCTGACACGGCGCAGGGAATCTACACTAAACTAGGCTAAAGGCTAAAGCAATGAGATTGTTAGCATAGCTTTAAACAGAGGCTAGCAGAAGGGAAAAATAGCTAGCCAGAAAAACCTCAAAGCCACAATTTGTCACTTTTTATAGTTACTTACTGTAATACAAAAACTGTCTGTTGGTTTGGCTGGGAACTCCTCCTACATGATTATAAGTTGCCTGGCAACCACCTACCAATGGCTAAAATGACTCATGCACCTATAACGCCCAATAAAAGCATCATATCGTTTTACTTTCATGACAGTGACGCTGAATTTATCAAATACTGAATGTACTCATTCTTGATATTTTCATCTTGTGATGTTTACAGTATACCATGACTGTAATTTAACTTATAAAGTCAGGTTTACTCTATCAGAAGTTTAATGTTGGATAAATGAACAAATGTACTTCAGGCAATGGTGTTTTGAAACCACCTCAATTATTTCAGTCTGCATGTTTTGTTTTTTTGTCTGCAGGTTTTTTCAGGCTAAACTGTCCTGACCATCTCGTGTCTGTAAGCTATATATGTAGACACGGCATCGGTATTATCTATTCTTTATTCCACTCTTGGCAAGAATATGAAATCATAATCTTTTTTTTTAATCTCTCCTGCTGCTGTCACAGGTTGTTATATAATAATTATTTTTTTATTAAGGTGCAGGAAACTGAAAGTTACAGACATAGTTAGACAGTAGAGTTAATGATTCCTCTGACCTTAAAGCCTGACTTTCCTGCACATTGATTGGAAAGTCAGTTGATGAGTTACACGTAAGCGTTTTGTTTCCACTTATTAGCTCGTCCTTACATCCATATAAGGATCAGCTACTAGCATGGGGACAGGCAGGTCGGGACATCGCTCTGTGCGCACAGGTCATCGAGTCACCACAGAGGAATGTGTGTTAAACATGTTACACTGCACAGGAAGTACAGCCCCCCCAACACCACCCCCCGGCCGGGAGCGAGATAAATCCGACCATCAACAGCCCGACTGTTGTTGTTTGTTGCCTTTGTCTGTTCTGTTTTTGCTGCCACTTCTTTTATTTAGGGCTCGGAAACGTGTCGCTGTTTCCATGAGATAAGCAAACACCTGAACACGAGGTGTGACTGTGAATTGGAAGCCTCGGTATCTCAGTAAAAATTACGGACAAAAATACATCATTTGGTGCCTGTTATGACTTTTTAAGTCACGCTTTTTCATTTTAAAAAGGAAGATTTTTTTCCTTTTTTGTTTTTTTTGAGGTGCGCGTTTCCTGTTTATTACTGAAGCGCTCCATTCAGGCAGCCAGACTCCAGACCCAGCGCCCCCAGCGGCGCGGATATGTCTGCCGGTGTTCCTCTTTCCTTATCACTCCGATGTGTGATGAATTGGTCTGTCAGTTGCTTGATAGGAAACAATAACAGGAACTATAAACTTAGAATTCTTCCTGATTGTCGCATCAGTTTTTGAAATATTATTTATACTGTATGAGAGTGTGTAATTTCCTTTGTTTTTCAGAGATGACTTTTCACCTACCTTTATATTCAATGGTTCAGTAGAAACTGTCCTATTTGAATGCAGATTTATTTTCACAGCTAGTGGACACAGTGCAGATTACACAGCGTCACTGTAATTTTATTTCCAATTAATGCAGCTGCACTAAATAACAACAGTAGTAAAAATAATAATACAAGCTAAGAAATATAAACAAAAGTGAATTTGCCCTTTCAGTTTAGTTCAAAGTATTCATATTTTTAAAAACATTGTATTTTCAATTATGCATTTATTTGAATATATAAATTTAGCTCAGTGTTCCCATCTGCATACATTTGCTCTGTGTGTATAGTAAACAGAGAGTGCAGTGCCCACATACAAAGACAGACTGTGGTAGCTTCATTTAGACAGGAGGTGATAAAACAAAGAGGTAATACTAATTGAAGAACTGGCACAAGTCAGCCTGCATTACTGTAACACTCTTCTTCTTTTTTTTAAGTGCACTTCCCAAAAAGTTTTTTTGGTAGCGTGCAATAAAATTTTTACAACTTCAGCAAAAGCAGAACCACATTGTGTTGTAGTCTTGTAGAACTGATGCTAAAATAATTGTTCTTGCATACAAAGCCTTAAGTGGTCTTGGCTACACTGCTGTCAGTGTTTTGCGTTCTCCTTTCATGCCCTCTGAAGTTATTCTGTACTTTTCCATCACAGCCGGAGCAAATTTCAATGAGATGAAGTTCTGAACTTTCTATATTAACATTCTTCACGTTGTTCCGCCTAACAGGAACGAGCGTACAGAATATTGTTTCCTTAGAATTTCAGTGATCCGGCTTGAAGCTTTTATGGTTATCAGAGAACTTCCAAGTGCACATTGTTTGCTGTAATCTGTTGTTGAAGTCTGAAAGGCCTTCACAAATCAATTTTAGATGAATGATCTGGAAAATGTGGACGTCACATTCCAGCAAATACCTCATTTATTTCATTCTGTGTTGGGGTTTGGTTTGTTTTTTGTCATTTCAGGAATCCAAAATGTTCTTAGCCTATTCTGTGCAGTTCTGACAGAACATAAGGTCTTATTCCACTCCACCAGCTACCAGCGGCTTGGAGAGGCATGCCGTGCCCTGGAAGCCCTCATGTTTCCTCTTAAATACAGGTGAGTATGTGTTTGATATGGCTGGATGAGACAGAATCTCATGTGACTTTCCATTGACTGCAGTTGTGACTTTCTTGGCTTGTGATCTGACTGATCATTAACTTTGTTAATTTTTCATTCATTTCTGTAAAAACAGTTCTCTCCACCACATTAGATCACCTTTTAAAGTCACACAATTTAACCTTCTTTAACCTCTTTTTTTTTTTTGTTTGTTTGCTTGAAATGACTCAGATGTATGTGGTTAATAACCTCCTTACCTTTCTCCAATACATTTGTTCATCACTCTCCCTTGTGAAACATATCTTCCTTCCTTTTGCAAAGCATGCAAAAGGAAGGAAGACGTCAGGAGGAAGGAGACAGTAAGCCTTTTTCACAGAAGACGTCTTGAACCATCATTGTAGTAATATTAGTAACAGTTTAACGACTACATCCACATGATTTCCAGCCATGGCGTGCCACCGTGTCTTTATGTGAAAGCAAAGTACCAACATCAAGTTGATCTAATGTGGTGTAGTAGGATGCTAATACATATAAATATTTATAAGTATGAGATATATGGTCATCTGCCACTTTATTAAGTATACCTATTTAACTCACTGTTAGCGTAAATATCTAATCAGCCAATCAGCTGGCATACAGCTAGGTGTATTTAGGTGTGTAGACTTGTTGAAATTCAAACTGAGCATCAGAATGGGGATGAAAGGTGATTTAAGTGACATGGCATCGTTGTTGGTGCTCTGTGGGATGGTCCGAGTATTTCAGAAACTACTGATCTGAGATTCTCCCACACAACCATCTCTAGGGTTTATAGAAAAAGAGGAAGTCTCCTGTGAGCGGCGGTTATAAAAGAACAACACATTGAGCACTGAAGCAACGTTCAGATGACTAATTTGGCATGAACAGCATTCATGACCACACTGTGCCCATCTTCTGATGACTGTTTCCAGCAGAATAACTGTCACTAGATCTCAGTCCAATACAGCAACCTTGAGATGTGGGCATGCATGAGCAGCCGGCAAATCTGCAGCAACTGCGTGATGCTGTCGTGTCAACATGGAGCGAAATCTCGGAGAAATCTTTTCAGCAACTTGCAGAATCTATGCGATGAAGAATTGAGGGGATCCCTTTCTTTGCTTGCAAGGTGTACCTAATAAAGTGTCTGCGAGTGTATTTAGTTCCTATTAACAAATGAGCAATCAAAGCACTAAAACCATGATGCTACTCTGCCATTCCTTGCGTTGTGTGCCTGTATCCTTCATTGTTTGCTTGGTCTAAGTTTGCCAACAGCAACAAGAACAGCAAAAATCAGCAGCGGTTTATTTGTCTGTCTAAGCTGCTGGAAGTTTGCACAAACACAGTCACACGTCTCAAAAAACCCTTTTGTTACTGGAAAATGTAAAACAGGACTTGCACAGAAGTAACGGGCGTTTCAGATGACTGGTACACAATCGTGGTCTCGAGTAATTCTGTTGTTCAGGTAGAATTAGAAGCCACTATGTATTAACATGATATGAAACACTGTGTCCACACACAGTGTTCTACATTTAAATTATCTGGGGTTTATTGCAATTTTGACACAAGTTTCCTGTAGATGATGATGATCATTTAAAATTTACGTATAAATGTCCTCCGTGCTTTACTGCTCTCTTATCACTTGAAATAAGTTTAGTCATCCGAGCTCCATTTTCATCAAATCACATCCTCTTCCCTGCGGGGAAGTATATTTTAAGCTCATAGTTGACCAATCGTTGCATAATTCTTCTTAATCTTTCTTCCGAGTAAATGTGTGCGTTTTGCTTGTGTCCGTGCACACAGCTACCCCTACATCCCCATTCTACCTTCGCGACTGCTGGAAGTGTTGAGTTCACCCACGCCCTTCATCATCGGCGTGCACTCCATGTTTCAGAACGAAATCCAGGATCTGGTGAGTGTAGACGTGTCACAGACATCCAGGAATTTGTCCTACCTTCATGCACAAGTTAAAGATTAGAAATTGTTAAAAGGTAACAATGAATCATTAACAGACAACTTAAAGTCTTTAAAGGCTTATTTTGATATCCTCAAAGCAGGTCTTGCTTTAAGGACTTTTTCTTTCTACTGACCAGCGAAAGTGACATTTTTATTTTTTCAGATTGTTTTTGCACACTGGGTTTTAAAAGATTTCTCTATATTTAGCTGGTTGCATTTGACTCTCATCAGACATGTCTACCACACAGCGCTTCCTCCAGCAGCAGTAAAACCACCTGACCTGTCAGTGTTTTGTGTGTTTTGATCAGTTGGATGTTATCATTGCTGACCTGGATGGAGGAACAATAAAGATTCCTGAGTGTATCCACCTGTCCTTGCTACCTGAACCTTTGTTACACCAAACACAGTCTACCCTGTCCCTGGTGAGCCCAAACGCAAACTCACACATGCACACAAAAACACCTAAAACCACATTATTTAAAGATGATGGCATCTAAAGTGAGCACCCCAAAATTTTAAATATTCCCGAAGTTCCTTTTCTTTGAACATTATATAATAGAGTAATAGATTGGGTTGTGTTCTGTATACGAAGTGTGCTCAGAAAGTTCCGTAATGCCGGCCAAACAAAGCAAAAAACATACCTGACCTTTTCAAGGTCGTCTCCTTGCAACATTTAAATCTCTCCTTAGAAACCCTGCTTTGCAATTTAATTGTGGAACATACACGTGCACAAAGAACAAATGCTGACAACCTGAGCCAGCTTCCATCACTGTTATTGAGCAAAGGATTGAGCTACAACTCATGTCGGCCAGCTTGAAGACAGCTCATCAAGTTAGATGGGTATCAAGGTACATGCTCCTAGATTGACTCCCTGAATTTATCCCTTAGGGTCACCGAGTTGTTCTGCTGTAATACTTGCCTTAAGCAAGGCAGGCAAATTGTACATTACAGCAGTGCCCTCAGTTTCCAAGGATAGCAAAAGACACATGACCTCCCTAAGTGGGCCCCACCTGTCTCCACTGTGATGTGACAAGGTCAGAGCCAGGAGTCAGACCTGGAACCTGACTTATTAGCATAGCTAGTAGGCTAAAAGAACATAGAAACTAGTAGTTACAGTGTTAGTAACACTTTACCTGTTGTTTTATAGACTGTTGTTGGTGATGTCACATTATTTAGAACAGAATGGGGATGACCTGTGGCTGGACGGGCCCCCTGTGTATTTTTGTTTTGGGCCCCAACAGGCTGGAGAATCAGTACTGGCTGTAATATCCTGAGACAGCTGAGGAAGAACACTTGATCTGATCTGTGCCACGTGTTGTTTTTTGATTATTTTTTTTCCCGGCCACACTCTGAGACTCTCCTCTTCCTGAAAATCAAAAATGGTTGAAGGCGTGTATTTTGACACAGACAACATGATCCAGTTGCCATCAGAGACTGTCACATGCAGGTAGTCACAGCAGGACTTTTATGGAGTGAACTGAACTTTGCCCGAGTGCAACGTATGTTTCCTAGAAGTCACAGGGAGACTAACTTGAAGGGATGATCAGGTAATGTTTTTGTTTTTTGCAGGAGGTGCTGCAGAGCTCTTTGATTGCACAAGAAGTCACCTGTCATTTCATCCTTTACAAAGACAAACACATCACTACACATATATAGAGAAATAATGCTAATTCTTATATTTTGTTTAATAAAATGTTTGCTTTCCTAATGAAATAATAAGGCACTTCTTGATTACCACATTACCTGGTCACTCGCTGTGCACCCGCAGCATTCCCTAAGTTAATGTTGGAATCATTCCAAGTTATTTTCCATAAATGCTTGGGATAAACGAAAACAAATGTATCGTCTGAATCTAAATTCATTTTCTTAGGTTTTACACCCGGATTTGGAGATAGCGGACAACGCGTTCCCCCCACCTCGCACCGCACCCTCCAACCTCAAGCTGTTGGTAAGTCAGCGGGGTTAACATTTGGCCTCATTTAAGTTCCTCAGTGTCTCAAGGAGTGATGTCCTTCTCCTTCCCACACGAGGAGGACGGGCTGCCCAGAAAAGGTTTCTTATCACAGGGAGGTTAGCGTTGGAGTGGGGGTACTAACTGACGGTAACCCATAACCCAAGTGAAGAAAAAAAAAAAAAAGCATGTCTGTTGTATAATTACCTTATCAGACTGCATTTGTGGCATAGCTGCTTGATGAGTTGTGTGTGTGTGTGTGTGTGTGTGTGTGTGTGTGTTCCAGGACAAGGAGGTGAGAGCAGTCTTTCTCAGGTTGTTTGCACAACTCTTTCAGGGCTACAGGTCCTGCCTGCAGCTCATCCGCATCCATTCTGAACCCGTGATCCACTTTCACAAGGTAATAAAACCAGGTCATGAAATTCCCGGGGCTAAAATTAGCATTTTTGCCAATATATGACCTTTTGATTAAGCTCGTTAAGCAATTCCTCCCTAGAAAACACGACGTTCCATCAATCTGCCTGCGCTCCTTTAGCCAGCAGTGTGGGCGGACTCGCACATAAAGACCTGACAGATAAACTTGTCAGAAGTGTCTAATGCGTGCGTTTGTGTATGCGTGTTGTTTTAAACGTGTCACAGAATCTTCGTGACTCTTCCTTGATGGTATCCGTTTGTTTATCCAAGCTTCGGACACAGTCCCGTAACCTTGGGCAAATCCGGCAGTGAGCCATATGAAACGTATTAGGTTTACATTTTTGTTTTGCGCCGGGGTTTTTGTTTGTTCGTGTCTGTGGTGTCTCCGTGGTAACCCATCAGCAAATCACCCTCAAAGTACCCCACATGGATCGCATTATAAACTAAAGCTCTGCTTATTCGCCTGGAATCCTGGAGCAGGAGGTGGGGGGCTCGAGTGAACTGTTTTATCTCCTCTAGCCACAGGCACATATAATTATGTGTAAAGTAAATTAAATTCATTTGCATGTAGTCATTTCTAACTGGATTTATTTCCCTTTCTCCGCACACTGAAGAACTTGCCCACGTTGCAACAATATAAAAGTCCCCCTTGCAGAGATATTTTGTGATCATGTTCTAAAAATGGCTGCTTGGTGTGCAGTCTGTAGTAAATCCATATGAACAAGGTTTGTGATTGTGAATGCTCTAATCTGACATTATCCAGACTGCCTTCCTGGGCCAGCGAGGCCTCATTGAGAATGACTTCCTGACCAAGGTTTTGGATGGCATGGCCTTTGCCGGCTTTGTCTCAGAGAGGGGTCCACCTTACCGAGCCTGCGATCTGTTTGATGAGGTACTGTACCGTGACGCACCACCGAAACCTTAGCCTTTAACTTTAAATAGAGAGGCTCGTACATAAACACCTTTTCAATCAACTGACCCTGTTTCTAGTTTACATTTTGTTTTCTTTGTTGTTGGTGTGCTTTGCAGTTGGTGGCCTTGGACTTTGACAGCTTTAAGGAAGAGGAGGTCAACCCCGCCAAGCTTCAGAAGCACATCAGGGAGCTCTCCGAGCAGCTTTATAGAAATGTAAGTCCTCGTGCAACAAACGACTGCTAAGTTTCCTCTGTTGTGCTGGTGTGCCGTGTACGTCTGATTTCCTCATTTTAGCCTGCTCTGCATGTGTGCTGCTCCAAATCTGTCCCATTAATCCATGTTGTTTCCTGGTTGTTGTACGTTAGGAGAACCCAAACCCCCACATGGCATTCCAGAAAGTGCCTCGGCCGTCTGAGGGATCCCACCTGCGCGTGCACCAGATACCTTTTCCCGTGCTGCATGAAGAAAAGGTGGAGAAGCTTATGGAGGAGGGTACAGCAAAACACAGCAGCGCACCTCTTCCTACACGAACTGAGAAAAAGTGTGTAGTACCCGCTGGACCACCTGTTGGTATGACTCACTTTAAAACCTTATTATGCGCAAAAAATACATTTCACAGAATTTTTTGCATGTAAATTTTTAATTAAAATGACTCATCAACGATCTGTTTGCTTTTTCCAGCATCCATCATGGGAAAGAGTTACTCTGTGTTTAACAGCGCTCGCAGGCTGGAGGTCGTGAGAAACTGCATCTCATTCATCTTTTACAACAAGACTCTGGAGACTGAAAAGGTGATGCACACTGTTTATTTTTCTACCTTTAAACAAGTTCATAAGGCACCCGTGCTTTGGGTAACACCAGAGCTTCAGGCCGTTTAGGAGCGGGTCTCTCCATAGCTTTATCGTCCTATTATGTCCCAGCTGGTACACAGACACCTAGAAGCAGGAGTAAATAAGGCCTGTGATCAATCTTTCTGCATCCCTGTGCCAGGCTAAGCTGCCAAGCAATAATTACAACTGGGATTGATCAATTCCTGTCTGATCTGTTTGTTCCTGCAAGTATTTATGCTGAACAGGAATCTTTCCTCAAAGTTATATTCCACACTACAGCCTCATCTGTAGGAGTTCATAGGTGAGCATTCAGTCCAATATGACTCCAGTGTGTTTAAAATGGGATGAGTGCCAGTTGTTTTATGTATCCTTATAGCTTCATACAGGAGTTATATAACCTGAACCTGCATCTGCATGCACACAGGGTAAAAATGCATAGCAGGAATTCTCTGAACACCCCGTGAACTTGTAAGTCTTTGACATACATACAGTGCTGTGCAAAAGTGTTTATCCTCTTCCTGTTTTTTTTGTTTGTTTGTTTGTTTTTGGAAATCTGTTACATTTAAATGTTTCAGCTCATCAAACAAAAGTAAAATTACCCCCTAAACCTAATAATTGGTTGCGGCACCCTTGGCAGCAAAAACTGTAATCAAGCATTTGCAATAACTCTTTCACATCACTGTGGAGGAATTTTGATCCGCTCTTCTTTGCAGGTTTGTTTAAATTCAGCCACATTGGACAGTTTTCCAACATGAAGGACCTGTTTAAACTAAGTCCAGGCTTTAACTAGGCCACTTCGAAGGTGGACTTGCTGCTGTGTTTCGGATCATTGTCCTGCTGCATAACCCAAGTGTGCTTGAATTTTATTTTTTCACATAGGGCCAGATAGGTTTGCAAGAAACAGCATTTTATATTTATTTATCTTTGCAAAAACATAATAAATCCGGAAAGAGCAAATAATTTTCATAGCACTGTAGGTGCTCCTGTAGTTGTTGTAGTGAATGTCACTTTTGACAAATACTTTATACAATGAAGGTTTCCTGTCTTCAGTTTTTTTAACAGTTTTAAATTACTAATAGTTTCCTGTTTCTTGTGCTAATTGACTTCTCTTCACAGGTCTGTTACTTCTTTCTAAAACCTTCTTTCCCTCTTTCTTCACTTTAACAGACGCTGCCGGCTGCACTGCGTGCGCTGAAAGGCAAGGCAGCCCGCCAATGTCTGACTGAGGAGCTCAGTCTCCATGTTCAGCAGAACCGCGCCATACTGGACCACCAACAGTTTGACTACATCATTCGTATGATGAACTGTGCCCTTCAGGTCAGTGACGTGACAGATAAACCTGCCAACATAAGTCACAGACTGTTACATCTGTACTGTAAACATGCACAGTAATATTCCATGCAGATAGGAAGAAGCAGTCAGCCTTAGAAAAGCCTGGATTTTTTCCCCCCTGCAATGCGGGGGTCACGTTCTACAATCAGTCAACTAATCGAGAAATTTAAATACCTGAATTTTTGATAATCAATCAACTGTTTAAAGTACTGAAATGTTGTAAAGTCTTTATTTGTTCCAGATTTGGGTTTGGTCTGTTGCTTTTAACAAAAAAGTCAATTTAAACATCATCTTGGATTACGAGCTTTTCTGTTATTCTAAGAAAATCGATGGTGAATAAGTAAATAATGAATGAACTACACAAACCTGATGGCTTAGAGACTGTGTGGCCTTATAAAGCAATGCATTTTATCAAAACTTTATATGAATTAAAGGATTTTTTCCTCCTTACAATGCAAGTCTGAAATTGTACTGAGACACTCAGTGCTGTCGTCCCCAAACTGTGAATGTCAAATTTACCGTGTTATTCCCACAAAATATTGAGATTTATTTTAACAAAGCACTTTTTCTAAAGCTGATATACAGGAAAATGTTTTTCAGATCCATGTAAATATTTTAGTTCAGTATCACAAAGTAGACTTTATGAGTTTAAAAGATTAGCTGTAGAGAGTCAGATAGTAATGCTTAAGGTCTCACACAGGCTTAGGGACATGTTGGCGACCACTTAGTAAACCCTGGTCACGAGGGAAGAATGCATATTCCCCAATAGACTGCGATTGTTCAATGGATGTTGCTTGCAGTCGCTGTGAAATTGAATCGGTAAGACCCAGTCATGCAAGTTTGAAGACCGATAAGTGACCTTGCCTGCTGGTAACCTCCAGTCGCGTGTGCATCCCATCACTGTTTGGTGAGTGGTTGTTGGTAGTTTTAGCGTGAAATTGGTCGTAAAGACGTACACAGTAGTGCATCCAAAATGGCCTTGTGATTGTTTTGTTTCTAGCAGGTTGCAGTTGCTGGTTTTCATGGAAGATGCCATCCCGTCTGCAAAAACTTGCAAAACACTCCACGCCATCGTGAAACTATAAAAAAAATGCTATGCAAACCGGAAAAGGAGAAAGTTCATCTTCAAAGTAAAAGCTGTGATCAGGCACATCTACTTTGAAGCCATATAAAGTTTGCCTTTATTTGCAACTGTCTGGCCTTGTGTCATGAGACTTATGACCTATAAGACCTAACAATGCTTCTCAATGTTAATCAGATACTGTGTTTGTGTCTTCTTCGTGCCCTCCTGGTGGTTCAGCTCTTTGTCAAAGCAAGTACGTAGTGTGGTTGTTTTTTTGGTTTTTTTTTGCAGCTTATAAAAAGTCTGTAAAGCTTTACTCAAACGGAGCAGTTGGTCTTAATTGGTAGTTCCCCTTGTTTTATTAGTGTGAATAAACCCATCTGAGGGATTTTAAAAATGTAAGCAATAGTCAAAAAGTACAGCATTTATAGAGTGACTTGAGATTCCAGTCATTCCCCCCCAAATAACAGAAAACCAATTAATCCCACCATCTGCTAGGGACGTGCAAAATGTGCACGTTGCTTCAGAGTTGTTCAAATGGAGTTTTGATGAATTTGGCCTTTCGAGAACAGGAAGAGAAAAGTAGTTTGTTGGCATTTGGTTGTCTTCATTTTCAGGATCAGAGACTTTATCGCTGGTCTGCATTTACCAAGGCTTTATAAAACCAAAATCTCGTTTGCACAGCCTCTTTAGTTCAATTCTATCTCAAGTATAAATCAAATGCGTGCTTTCATGTTGTTTCATGTTGTTACATGAAAGCTGGTGCGTCATTTGGTCTTCACCATCAGAACAAAATCTGCAAACCTGGGCTTAAATTTTTCTTTCACCCAAACAAATGAACCTGTTGAACAGGTATGCTCTAGGAAAATGAATAGGTCATCTGTATCTTTAGTGCTGTCTGCAATTCAAGCAAGTAAACCTACATCCAAGTTGTGCTAATATTCACTATTTTCATTTGTTCTGCTCTTGTAAACTACATGTTAGACATGAACATGTTTAAAAAGAATAAAAACAAAACATGTTTGCTGAAATGCTAGTACCCCAAAGGACAAAGTAATAATTTCACAAATATAGACGTGGAGTACACTTTGATGAATTGCAACAAAGTATGTAATCAGCCTTTCTCTAAAAATTTTAGAATCATTTATTGTTGTTTTTAAAGATTTTATTGTTTGTTTTTGGTCTCAAAGCCAGGTTGGCTTGCAGCTCTCGGTCTTGTGTTCGTCTGGCATCTAAATATACATTTTAAGATGTGGGGCCAGTTATTACTTTTAAATTCTGCTACGTCGCCTTTGTTTCAATACCCAGCAAAACAAGGACCCCATAAAGATGTCACAGAGCGCGCCGCGGCCGGCCGGATTGTGTCTGTGTGTGCGTGTTCAAAGGTCCTTCAGAGCTTCACAAAGCCAAAGTGACCTATTCTGCAAAAAATGTTCATGCTTCTTGCGTGATGACAGCCACAGGCCGCCTCAGTATTTGTGGCGCGTGTGTTGATCTGACACGTTGATTTGCAGTGACATCATCATTAAGAAACCACTTACAAGATTTATCGTTAAACTGTCAACGGCTGTGTGACTTTTCTGTTTTCTGGTTACAATCAGAGTTTTCCTTTGAAAGAGTTAGCAGGATGTGTGCGCCACAGAGTAGGCTAAAGGTTGAGGCGCTGGAATCAGATGAAACTGTACCTTGGAAGTATGTATGAACTAGCTTTTCTTTCTTTGGCTATCTTGTTAGGCGCGCTAACAATCTGTGAGTGTCTGTAAGAAATTTACAGTTGTGCATTTTTTCCTGTTTAAACATCTGTTGTTGGCCTTATCTCTGCTGTGTTTCTCTGCCATGAGTAATACCCCCCTTATTGAGGCATTTATGGTAATTGCTCATTTATATGAGTGTGCGTGCGCATGTGCGTGCATGCGCTGGTCAATGCTCTAGCATTTAGAAGTAAAAGTTGCGCAAACCATGTGGGGGAACAAGCCCTGCTGTGGATGTGTCCTGGCATTCCAACCATTTCCTGTCTGATAGGATTATTAGCCTTCTGTGCTCTGCTCTCTCATGGCCTGCAGCGTCATGATGGTGCTCACGGACACGCTCCGAATGGAGGTTTACTGTGAGAGGGTGTCAGAGTCCGAGGTCTATGGGAAGAGATCGCCTCGGCGCAGAGTCCATGCGTCATTTATGATCCCGACCTCAAACGTGTGACATGGAAAAGTGTACAGTAATGCATATTAAGCATAGATGTTGTTGTCGGGTGGAGGGTGAACTCCATCTAACTGTCCTATATGGACTGCATGTTGCCACATCTGAGCTGATGAACGCTGATGTACCCTTTACCCTCACCCGTCCACCCCCTCTAGCTTAATTTCTACCCGCTGCACTTTAATCACTTTGAACATTTCCATTAATAGTTATTAGTGATTACATTTGTACATTATTTAGCTCATAAATTAGTCTCTTGCTGTGAGAAAATGCCCTCTTGTCTGCCTTAGTGGTCCTAATGGACTGCCTTATGTAACTCACTGGTCACTGGGAATCTGTACTTAGTATCATTCCCATGTTCGGATAAATGTTTCTCAAGGATGTGCACCAGTGTGGCCAGGTAAACATCAGTGCTAATCGGATATCTTGCTTTCACTACGGAATTTCTGTTTATTGCTCATCCGGGTGACACAAATGTCAGCTATGTTGCTTATTTTTGCCTAATTCCTTTTCCTATTCGTAATTCCAGACGCAATTAACAGTAATAGGCTATGAGGCAGGCGCTGCTCTGTTTGCCCTCTGCCGTGAAAGTCTCATAAATGCATGCCACAAGTGTCATCCCACAGCTTTCCTGGAAGGTGCTAACACAGGAAGTTAGTGTTTGCTCACATCCTACAGCGTTTTGTGTCACATGCTGACAGCCTCCTTGTGTTTGTCCAGTGCATACGTGTCTGAAACAGAATAGCGGTGTTAGTCATCCTCGCTGTTATAGCTCCAGCAGGCTAAAGAATGAGGGAAAAAGGTTAGACACATAGTAAATAATGGAAGGAAATGGAGGCTGCAGGGTGTCCGTGCAAACCGCAACATCATCTTCTCCCTCTATTCTTGAAAACCCAAATAACATATGTTAAGGACGAGTTCCCCACCATGAACCGTGTGGACGCTGTGAGAATGACTGAGTGCTTAATGCAGTAACTTTTTGTCAAGTGTTTGATGGACTACAAGCACTCATTCAGTCTAATCTGCTGGAGATTTCACTGCTATCTCTTCACTTTGTTACTCGACCTCAAAAGCTTTTGAGCTGTCACTTATCTTCTCTGGCTGCTCACAGGAGATTAAGGTGGAGGTTAAGTGTGGCTTAAGTGAAGCCGATTAAGTCTTCTTTATATGAAAGGTGATATGGTGAAGTATCTAAACCCCTCCCCTTTCCCACCTCCAGCCATTCTTGGACCATTTTGGTTAAAAAGGCTCCGGTCACCGCTAAATTTCTGTTTTTTTCCTTGGAAGAGTACTCATTTGTAAAATAGTCACACTCTTCTGCCTGTGCATTTCCACTTGTTGTTCTATTTTGTCTGGGGTCCATGAACTCCAGTGACCTGCAGCTTTGTCGAGGATGCTGGGTAAACAATGCTTTGGTGCCGCTCCAGTAAGCTGGAACATTTTACCACAGCCCCAATGACTGCAAAGAAGAAGGAAAAAAACTAGCAACAAGAAAACTAAAGCAGAAACTGTGTTGCTTTGTCGACGGGGGGGCACTGGCTTTCATGTGTTTTGCATTTTCTCCCCTTTGTACATTCTTGCCTGTGCGCATTTTCAGGAGTGGCGGCAAGAGGGCCCCCCATTACAGACCACTATCAGAAAGTGGAGCATTCCTCCGCCTATCTCCCTCTCCAAAATGAAGCACTCAGATAGTATGTTGTTTTTGAAGAACACAGTCATGGTTTTAAGAGTCTCGTTTTCACGTGACGTTGGTCCAAAACCAATACATTAAATATGAAAACATTTGTCATACAGGGGTTTTTTTGGGGTTTTTTTTAATGACTCGGGGTTATCCGGTGCGGCACAAGGTCAAAATCAGTGCTGTTGTTTGTACATGGTCTTAAATCAAGTTTCCTCTGGCTGTTTTCATTTGCAGAGTTCAACGAATAAATCCCAACAAAGCTTACTGCACATAAGTACCAATTTCCTGTGGGTGAAGCACTTTTGAGTCCAACTCAACTCTTTTTCTTTTGTTCCCCATTGTTTTCTATGGTCTGTGTAAGAAAAGTTTAGTTTGGGCCCCTAAGCGCCTCCCACCTTCAGCCTCCCGTGTAGTGATTTTTTTGTCTTAATGCCATCCTTTTAAAAGTGCTGTTAAGCACCGCCTCTCTGACCTGAAACAGTCTCAGATACAGAGACTCATTGGAATGGTGTGTAAATGTCAAAGAGGGAATATTTTCAACCAATCCCTTTTGAAATAAAAAAAAAAACACCTATAAAAAAAAGAAAATTGAATTTGCTTTCTGGCTGGTCGTGGATGCTTGATTAATGGCCAAAATAACTGCACTTTACGCAACATTTTGTGATTATTATTTTTTTAATTAGCCTTGTATGGCAGTCTAGCTGAATCAATATCAATAAATTGAAGACTGGGACACACTTGACAGTCGTGTCAAGGCAGGAATTATATAAGAAGATTGAAAGCATATGTCATAACGGTGCAAAAGAGCAGAGTGAGGGGATTTGGCAGGCCTAGTTTTGAGCTTTGCCCTGACATTTAACAGAACAGTGTCTTTATGTAACAGGACGTTAGAAATGCTGAAGATGGATTCTTTGCCACCCAAAGTTCTCCCAAAGTCACATTTCTGCATTGCTAATTTGTAGCTGTTGATCAGCAGAGCCCTCAAAGACCATGTTTCTGCTGTTGTTGTGCAATTTAAAATTGTGTTGACATCATAAAATATTTTCACACAAAGTTATCAAACCTGATGATAGTAGGGTTGAAAAGATGTTCTCTCCGAGACTCGCACCATGCTTTGTTTCCTGCCCTGTTCTCACTTCTCTCTTACTTTTCACCCCGCAGGACTGCTCCACCTCTGAGGAGTTCACGGTGGCTGCTGCACTGCTGCCCCTGTCAACAGCATTTTACAGGGTAAGGAAATAATAATTCTATCAAAGCATAGAAATGTGTGCCTTGAATGTAAATCTTTTGCTCCACCTGTTTTCTCAATGCCGTCTATGTCATCTAAGGGATCAGTTTAACTTTTTTATGTGAAAAAGAAAGTTTCCCCAGGCTTTCTGCAGTCCTGTGAAGAACTAGGCAAACCTTTGATGCTTCGATAAGAATTGATATAGTAAGTAAGCTGCATTCAAGCCTCATATCACCAAGCACAATGCAAAGTGTTGGATGCAGTGGTGTAAAGCACCCCACCGCTGGAATCTAGGGCAGTGAGACGTGATCTCTGGAGTGACGAATGAACAGTTTGGGGATGGCCCCTTGCTGTTTCAACATGACTTGACACTAATACACAAAGCAAGATTCATAAATGGATGAGTGAGTTTGGTGTCGAAGAACTTGAATGGCCTGCACAGAGCCCTGACCTCAACCCGATAGAACAATTTTGGGATGAATTAATGGAGACCAGGCCTTCTCGTCGAACATCGGCATCTTATCTCACAAGCGCACTTCTGGAAGAATCGTCAAAAATGACCATAAACACAGTCCTAAACCTTGTAGAAAGCCTTCCCAGAAGAGTTGAAGCTGGTATAGCTGCAAAGCGAGGGCCAATATCATATTAAACATCATAAGATTATATTAAGAATGGCATGTCACTTGAATTCATAAGCTTGTGAAGGCAGAAGAAAAAATACTGTTGACAATATTGTGTAGCAGCACGACTTAGGTTTACAAAAGTGCATCTGAAGAAACCACAAGATCTCTGGAACAATGTCCTTTGGACAGTTAGACCAAAATGGAGAAATCCATCATATCAGCAGAAACACCTGACCACCTACCCACTGCTAACCACGGTGGTGAAGGGGTGATTTGATTATTTGGGCTTGTTTTGCAACCACGTTGAAAGCTATTGTTGCTAAAGGTGGTTTTACAATATAATCTATCAAGGAGTGTGCTTAGGTTTTCACATGACTGCATTAATACCTGGGAACTTTCTTTTTCCACACAGCTGTATGCAAATATTCACTTACCCCCTGTGGTTTCTAGCCATGCATATAGTCTAGTTTAATAAGTGAAACTACTGTCTCTAAATATTTAAAACAATCTTAGATAAATTATTGATTTGAGCTTATCAGCGCATTGACAGATGGTACCGGACTGGACTCTTTTAAACCTGTCAGCCTAAACATGTTAAATATGTTGCTCCTAAATCTCATCAAACTGAACCTGCAAACATTGACTCCTGTTGAACAGATCAGCTCTGGGGATTACATTAAACAAGGCAGTTCCTGTCAGTATTTTGGACCATCACTGTCTGTAATTCCACTTTGGAGGTCTTGTGAATTTCTCTGTTTTGGTTTCTTGCTGGCTGTTGTGAATAGTAGATGGGCTTGTGTACACAGCTGGTTTAAGGAACTGAACTGTTAACCATTTCCCTTGTCTTCGCCCTGCCCTAACTGCCACCGCAAGTGTGATAATGCATAAACAGTGAAGTGCAGTAACAGCGGATTTCGACTAATAAAATGCAGATATATAAGCTTTGTCTTAGTTTTATTGAAGATATTTGGGTAGCGAGATGCATGTCAGTCAAAATGTAACCACAAGCTGGATACAGCGTCTGTTACATGCTTGTCCATGTCAGTGAACCTTCTTTTTTCCCATGACCCACGCCACACACCTCTCAATCATCAATTTTACTGGCAGCCCAAGAGTTTCAAGTGGTAGTTGACCTTAACTTAACATTGCCTTCACAATAGAGAAGTTTCTACACAGGGAATAACCAGAGAAAGAACTGCTTACTTGACTTTTCGACCCCTGCTAGAAGCACACAGTATTTTAAAGCCAGCCGTGGCCTTTGGTTTCCAAATCATCTAATCAACCACAACTATGTCCTTGCAGCTTACTTGTTGCTATAGGAACAGACACAACTGTCCACACTGGCTTTTTGTTGGATACCAGTGCTGTACCCTGATGGGCTGGACTGGGAACTGGCCTGCTCTGTGCCACCACATGACTTATTCAGTTCACATGCCACAGGCTGATGTAACTTTGTTTGATATTTGTTGTTTTTCTCGTTTCTCTTCAAACCCACCAGGACTGAAACTTTCTCTCATGTAAAATTACTTCTCGTTACAAAGTGGTTTCTGTCTCAACTATGTTAGCTGATCATAAGTCACAGTTACCACACACTGCAGCGATTTCCTCCCTTTTCAGTTAGAAGATTAAAAATAATGCCTTTTGTGGCACAGGCAGCTTGTTAGAAGTAAAGACATTTAGAGAAAGCCATTTTTCTTTGTTGTTTACAGATGATTGGAATTAATGACAGCACTGAGCTGTGTTTCATCCAAAGGGGGAAAAGTAAAGTGAGGTCACGAAGGAATCTGCCAAAAATGTCTGTAATCTCTAAAACAAGGATCATGCAGTGGAAATGTGAGAAAAACAAAGCGTGGTAATGGAGCATGGCAGCAGCTGTCATTTTGGGTGGGGACTGTGAGGCATGCATGATCTGATATCTCACAATTGATTTCCATACCCTGTTTCACATGTTTCTGTACATGTTTAATATTTTTATTCATTATTTCCACATTTGTGTGTGCAGCTAAGAAAAATCTTGTATCAAAAAGTATTTTTGATACCGATACCTAATATCGGATTGGTCCATCTCTAATATAGTGTAGGGTTGGGCGATATGTAAAAAATTTCCAACTGACAATCGTCAGTCCAATAATCGACGATGGGCAATATATTCGCGCATGCACAGACCTTTTGATGGGCGGAGCAATGTAATCATGCACAGACTGATTTGCACGTGTGCAACACAGAAGTCCGAACATGGACAAACTAATTTCCATAAAAAACATTAGGACTGTCAGCGTTAACGCGGTCATCACGATTAACGCGATTAAAATTTTTAACACAATCAACCCATCTGAGGCGCAGAATGAACGAACTTTGGACAAACTGCCCGAAAAACGTTGATAGAGACATTTCAGGGATTTTGACTCAGTCTGCGCTCCAGATGGGTTAATTGTTAATCGGTGATGACGGCGCGTTAACACTGACAGCACTAAAAAATATATATAAAGTCGCCAATTTGGGATGAAAGAGGCAAACTTAAGGATGGAACCAAAGTGGTGTGCCGCTTGTGCAGACGTATTGTTCGAGTAAAGTACTCAAGCAAGACTAACTTGCATGAGCACGTACGTGTCCACCATCCGGCTGAGTATGCTAGGCTATCACCAGAGTCTGCAGGTCCATCAACAAGCATTTGGGCGCACTCTGAGGATGGTGCATTTGCTCGCAGATGAAAGAGGGTGCTGTTAAAACAGCGTTATTATTTTTTTTCTGACTGCTTCTATTAGCTCCATCATTATTAGCAAGCTTACTCATGGGCAAATAAATAAATAACTTGTCCTTGGAAAAACGATAGTCGATATATATTCGTCACCCAACCCTCATATAGTGCCAATCTAAACTCAACCCTACACAATCTTAGAAAGACATGATGTAGGAGTTTTGATAGATGCTCTTACTTTGCTTTCACATAAAGACACTGTGGCATGCCAAAGCTGTAAATCATGTGGATGTAGTAATTAAACTGTTACTAATATTACTACAGTGACTGCTCAAAATGTCTTTTCTGAAAAAGGCTACTGTCTCCTTCCTCCTGACGTTTTCCTTCCTTTAGTCACGTTTTTTTTGTTTTAGTGTTGTGTTTGCCTGAAGAGCCCCTGCACATATTTGGCCGGATTATCTTAAAATACCTTTTCTTATGATAGCATCACACAGTTGCTGCAGGTTTCTCGGCTCCACATTCATGACGTGAATCTCCCGTTCCACCACATCCCAGGGGTGCTCTTTTGGATAGAGATCTGGTGACGGTGGAGGTTATTTGACTACAGTGAACTCATTGTTATGTTCAAGGAACCAGTTTGAAATAATTTGATCTTCGTGACATGGTCCATTTTCCTACTGGAAGCAGCCATCAGGAGGTGGACATGGTCAGCAACAATACTCAGGTAGTTTGTGGTAAACAATGCTCAGTTGGTACTAACGCAGGCGTCGGCAGCCTTCAACATCAAAGGAACCTTTATAGAAACACAGGCGGTTGACGGAGGACAGATGTAATGGGAGAGAATAAATTAATACATATAGTATATGTACTAATGGGGGTTACGGTTAGCCCTAATTATAACCCATGGCTCACCAGCCACAGGTTGCCAACCTCTGAATTAAGGAGACCAAAGTATGCCAAGAAAATATCCCCCACACCATTACAGCATGACAAAGGCCTGCAGTGTTGATACAAAGCAGGATGGATGTTGTGTGTCATATTGTTTACACCAAATTCTGACCCTATCATTCAGATGATGCAGTAAAAATCAAGACCAGACCTGACTCTCTTGTCCAATTTTGGTGAGCCAGTGGAGCCTTCGTTTATTGTTCAGGTTCGCTGCGGACGTCTGCTGCTGTAGTCCATCTGCTTCGAGGTTCAACGCGTTGTGCATTGATGATTGATGATGCTCCTTTGCATACCTTAGTTATAACCAGTGATCATTTGAGTTGCTGGTGCCTTTCTGTCAGGTCGAAGCAGTCTGACCTCTAGCATCAACAAGACATTTTCACAAAAAGACTGACAGTGCCGCCCACTGAAGCTCTTTTTCAGACCATCCGCTGTAAATGCTAGTGATGGTTGCGTTGAATGTTTAAAAATCCAGGAGTCTGTGAAATACTCAGACTAACCTGTCTGGGCAGGCTGTTGCTTCCAGCTGTTCCTAGAAGGCTTTTGTCTTAGTTCATTACATAAGTGCACCATCAGAAAGCAGCAAAGTCTATCCATAAGCATCTCCAACACAAAACAACAAGAGCATGTCATTTATCTTGTCCTGAGTAATACTGCTTTAGTAAGCCTTCTGCAGGACTTTCCATAATTGTGTAATAAAGCTGTGATGAATGCTCACCTAAAAGGCACCTATTGTATAAATGAGAGGCTTCAGTCCCAATAAACCACACATTTAGATGGTAAATGGTCTGTATTTGTATAGCGCTTTTCTAGTCCCTAAGGACCCCAAAGCACTTTACACAACCAGTCATCCACCCATTCACACACACATTCACACACTGGTGATGGCAAGCCACATTGTAGCCACAGCCGAAGTTTGATTTGTTGCAATAAAGTGTAACAGTCCAGTACCATTGTTGCATGAGAAAAGGTTTTCCAAGTTTCCAAATAATTTCCATTGTAACAGTCTTGAAAGAGTCTCCTAAGCAGGAATTTTTGCAATTTTGATATAAAATGATTCAAAGATAAATGAGTTTCTATTTTTTGTTTTCATTTAAGTCAGAGTCTAAGCACACTTTAATCAATGATGCACATTTCTCACTGTGGGGAAAAAACTTTTCCTTTTGCACTACAAGCCAAACTTTGGGTAAAAATTATCCCTCCTCTGTTCAGACAGTGCACTTTAAAGACTGTTAGTTCAAGGTTAGGAGTCAGACATTGGTCAAGTTCCTGTTTGATATTCTTGACCAGACTTTGGCAGGCTCACAGTGTGTTCATGCTTACAGTGGCACTGTCCCCACGGCCTTCGAGTCTCCAGGTCGGGTAATGTGGGAAGCTTTCTCTCTCTCTCGCGCTCTCTCTCTCTCGCTTTCGCTCTCAGCTCATGTCCCTGAAGCTGCTGGATAGAGACCGTGTTTATTCTTATGGCTGGCCATATAATTCACACTAAAACCCTATGTTATTGACCCAAATTCTCTATTAAGTTGTTTTGCTTTCCCCTCAGCTTATCCCTCCCCTGAATGTTTTGCTCACACTAAAACGGTGTAAATATTACAGAATGTCTAGTCTAAATCATGCATGTCATTTGGCCTGTGCAGGTAAATTTTATTTAAATGCCTCGCAGCCTTTGGACAGCGGCCCATTTGTTAAAGGCGAGGTCTTCTCTTATGCATTGTCTAGTGAGATGTGGGTTTATCAGGAGATGAACGGGTGTCATTGATGCATGGAAGTGTTATTCTGCCCTTTTACTGCCCCACCTGATCCCTTTCTCCTGACATTTGAATGTGTCGCCAGATTAAATGCCTCCGCGTGGGGGAAAATGCAGATTGAATGCAGCAGCCGTTTGAAAACCCAAACACAAGACTGGATGACTTGCACAACAAGAGCACTTGACTGTTAGCATTCTTTCATCCAGAGTTTATGCCTGGAGGCATTTGGCAGCTCGTTCTGTCAAACTGCTCTCCACTTTGTCCCCACAAGGAAGATGACGTACTCCGTGACCCCTGACTATCTCCAAAATGCCTCACCGTATCTGTGTTTTCATTTTTCTTTTGGAACATTTATGTTACTTGTACATTGTGTTTTTGCACAGTTGTGGATGCCACGATAGGCATGTTTATTAGTATGACTGTCGGCATGTGTTTCTTTGTTTGTTTGACTTGAATACGCTATTTGAAGGCAGGCTTTTAGACGCTTCACGACTTTAGTAGCTCTCCTCGCAATGCGCGCACTCGTGCAAGAATTGCAAAAGTCGGAGATGGATTGTGTTCGGGTCAAGCGTGCATTCTCACTCAAGGCTGCTCCAGAAATGATGATTGTTTTTATATCAAAAGTTCAGGAATGCTATGAATTCTTCCAAAGCCCGTAAATAATGTTGCTGCCCCGAAGCTGACGACGTATCAGATATAGCAGTCTGCATGCAAGTGCGTCCTCCCTTCAGCGACAACATTCACCATCTCAGAGACAGCGGACATGCATAACGCTGCATGGCTGAGGCGGTTATCAATCATATTATGAACCTCTGGATAAAATCAGAGTTCAAAGTGGGATTCTAAATCCTGATAGCCTAATTACTGTGACTTGTGCACGGCTTTTTCTCCTTTCTGTCTCCCCTTGTGTTTTTTTATTTTGTTTTTTTCAGCTTGTTTTTACCAAGCCCTGCATTCCTCCTCTTCACCGATCACACAGCCAGATGGGGCTAATAGTGGTATGCTCCCTCCTTCCCTTCATCTTTGCTTCCTTCTATTCTTTCCTCCTCCCTTTCCTTTCTTTTCTCCTTCCCTTTTCCCTTCCTCCTTGCACATCTGTCTGGTGCTTTACAAATGAGTAAGAGCCAACCTGGGTCGAAATGACCTACAAAACTCCTGATAAGTCAAGAAAGTACAGCCACTAACAAATCGCACACACTCGGACCCTCCTACACAAACTACACACTCCCTCGCAGCATCTCTTGCAAGACACTGACAAAGGCTAGCACACAGTACCATCTAGGGGGCTGCTATTCTGTTCCTATTTGTCAGTATTTATTTATAGCTGTGATCAATTTAGCTCTGCGGAAACAGTTTATCTACACGTGTTCTCATAATGACATCCTAATGTTGTCTACAAGTATGTCTTCCGGCAGCTTGCATTTAAGCGTCAGGTGAAATCTGTGTCTAGTACGAGTGGTTTAAATGGAAGGAGAGGTAAACTGTGTGTCATAGTGCTGAGGCATCATTTAGGAACAGTTGATGGCAAGGCCCTGCAGGAGGAGCTGTTACAAATGGAAAATACAAGGATTGGACCCCCTTTTGCCTTCAAAACAGAGAGTTTGGTCCATATTAAACTGTTTGACAACATCAAACATTTGCTGAAGATTTGTCAACTGCACATCCATGATGTGAATCTCCTGTTCCACCCCAGTCCAAAGTCACTCTATTGGAGTACAGTGTCATGTTCAGGAAATTAGTTTGAGATCATTTGAACTTTGTGGCATCACAAGATGGTACGCTGTGGTCATAAAGGGATGGATAAGTGTGGCAAGAAAATATACCTGACAACATGACACCAGCAGCAGCCTTAAACCATTGTTTACGTCCATAAACAAGCCTGGTTCTGCCGGAAGTTTCTTCCTGTTAAAAGAGCGTTTTTCCTTCCCACTGTCGCCAAAGCGCTTGTTCATAGGGGGTGATATGACTGTTGGGTTTTTCTCCGTATGTATTATTGTAGGGTCTACCTTACAATATAAAGCGCCGTGAGGTGACTGCTGTTGTGATTTGGGACTGTATAAATAAAACTGAATTGAATTGAACTGAATAACATGCCATGTACCAGCAGAAATTAAGTCTCATCAGACATCAATCTTCTGTTTTGGTAGCCTCAGTTTCCCGTTCTTAGGTGATGATGGTGCATTGGTTTTATACTTCTGTTGCCCGTCTGCTTGTTGTTCATTCAGAGATGCTCTTACCTTAGTTTTAACAGGTGAATTACTTGACGTTACTCTTGTGTTTCTGTCAGCTCGAGGCAGTCTGACCTCAAGTTGGCAGACTGACTCCAGACATTTACTAGTAAACACTAGTGATAGTTGTGTGGGAAATTCTCAGTTCATCAGCAGTTCAGCAAAGTCATTTAATTCACCTTTGTGCCCATTTCTGATCCTCCATCTGAACCTCAGCATGTCGTCTTGACCATGCCTACAGGCCTCAGTGTTTATTTTTATGCCATGAGATTGACTAATTTAGATATTTGAGTTAACAGCAGTTGAACAGGTGGAATGACGTGGTCAGTGAGTGTATATCTTAATATCATATCAGTTCTTTCATTGCATGGTATATCCTGCCTCTTTAATCTGTGGGGCTGAAGGTACCTGTGGAGACACAAAGAAATGCCCCAACCAGTGCGGGATCTGCACTACCACTGCAGAGCTGCACTATATAACTGCAGTATTCATGGTTTGAGTCAATGTAAAATGATGCACCTAAAACATTAAATAAAGGGTAAAAAGCTACAACAACAACAGCTGACCTTTAGTAACCTACACTGTTATTTCACATTCTTGTTCTAAATTGTGATCATTTGAATCTGTCTTGGCCTCTGTCATCAGCCAGCAGGATGTTATTGCTTCTTATTTTAAACACCTTGAAAACTCATGAAAATCTGCTGCGCTCAGCAGAGTCATGTTTCCCAAAAAAGCGGTTTCATTTGGATAATCTAATATTAGACGAGCGGAGGAGGGCTCGGCTTCGGTTGTGTGTCAACATGTCAGAATGATTCTTTCTTTCAAGAGGTTTAACCTACACATTTTTTAAACAGTAAGACATATCTGCCAGCTCTTCTTCAATTACATGTGTTATTAAGGCGGAAAAACACATTTGTCTGAATTATGAAGAAAAACCGCTGACCTGTTAACACCCATAAACCGCTAACAAGACACAGCTCCAGAAAGACTTGCGTTATCAGTGCTATGTGCTTGCAGCTGCGGGCATTAGCTCCCAGCTCTCCTGGCTTCTGGCTTCTGGCCCATTTCACTGGGAATAAAACTGTTTTGGTTCTGTCTGTTATAATTACAGTAACCCCCACCTCCAAAGTTCTCATCCTTCAAAGGCAAACTATAAAGTGATAATAGAAACCACCGTGTTGTGTCCGGCTCAGGGGGAGGGTTCAGAAGCTAATCTAATAAAAGCCTTCAGCCTTACATATGGCTGTCAGACTTTGAAGGGAGGTGGACGGTTGTGGGCGGTTGGTTTGTGATGATAATTTAATGGCACGGCGTGCTTGTATTTGGATCGTGTTGTTCGTGGCGTGATTGATTTATTTTTTTGCTTCCCCACCACTTCCAGCGTGGTTAAACATGTGTTATTACAGTACAGTGTGCAGCAACGTTCATGTCTTGTGCTGAGGACGGTACAGTATGTTCAGAATCTGTTTTTGTAAGCAGCAGGTGATTCACTGCTTGGGCTACACTAGTGAAAAACAACAACACTGTTTTTCACTAGTGTAGGCACAAGAACGTGTGCTGCTTCATCAGTAGGAGTTGTTATCTGTTTAAGAAGTTATATCTCCAATAATGCATGCAGGATATTTTAGCTCAGGCTGGGGGAGCGTTTGTCATAACTTTTGCACTGTCCACTTCCTGCTGTGACAAAACAAATTTCCCAAGTGTGGGACTAATAAAGGTTATCTTATCTTATCTTATCTTATTTATCTTCAGGAGAACAAAAAGAGAAACGTTTAGGCTCTAGACCTGAGTCCAATGTGTATTTTCATGGCTTGATAATTGTGTTTATGCAGTAAGAAGTCTTGAACCACACAAAATTATAATGATTTATTGAAACCTGTTTAAACATACTTTGAAAAAACAGTAAATCAGGCAAAAACAGAGTCTGTACAGTTCTAACAAGCACGAAAGAATCACCAGCTTTATGCTTGAACACAGCCTGAACTCTTAGGTAAACTTTTTTTGTAATTTCTTTAGTAGTGGCCTTCAGGAATACATCGCCAGATTTATTGAAAGACATTTAAAGCTCTTCTTTGGATGTTTGCTGCCTTTTTTAAATTCCATTCTCTCTCAAAATGATCCCTCACTGCTGCGGTAATGATGAGATCTCCATTCTGGGGAGACCACACCATGACTGATGGTGTTCACTTGAGCGTTTATTTCTATCTAGGTTTGCTTTTACACCATTGTCTGTGTGTTTGGAATCATTGTTCGATTGAAAATTGAAGGTGTTCTTCAATTCTTCTGAAAAATACTGAAAAAGCAGCCAGTGTCCAAAGAAAAGTTTTGATAGCTTTTCAGAAAGCTGGGGAACTATTGCTCAAGAGCACTTTACAAATTCCAAGAAAGTCTGCCTCTTTAGGGTTGATTCAAGACTTTTGCCGAGTACCGCAGATGATTTGCGTCCCCGCTTTGATTTCCATCAGAATTTAAAATGAAGTTGTGTGCCTTTGTTTGGCTGTGGAGCCACATGCTCCAGTGTGTTTGTCCTCACGGGGGGTGAAAAAGGATTTGATTGACTTTGTCAGGTTTTTAGTTGATACATGAATTCAATTTTATGAAAACAGGAAATGCAGTTGCTGTCCTAACATATATTTAATTGTAAACAATGAGACTGTCATTCGTTGTTTTTAAGCCCGACAGTCAAACATCTGGTGAGTGTCTTTTACTGTCGGAGCTGACATAAACTTTTTTTTTCTATCCTTTTTTTGTTTGTTTTAGGTTGTTTTTTATGTTTTTACTCCATCAGTCAGTCATTTAATAACCCCCAAGATTTAAATTCACGAGGGCTCTTTTCTCTTTCTACACAAGATCGCGTGTCTACACAAACATGCAGTGTCGGTCACAAATCCAGTGAAAAATCAGCCCCACATAGAAAACTAACCACCAAACAGCCTGCTGTGTAATCTTGCTTCTTTTCTCTTTTTTTGTCCACATTGTCCTCACTGTGTGATCTCCGTTTTGCCTTGTAGAAGTTGGCTCCGGGAGTGAACCAGTTTGCCTACACCTGCATACAGGACCATCCCATCTGGACCAACCAGCAGTTCTGGGAAGCCACTTTCTACAGCGAAGTACAGAGCCAGATCCGAGCCCTTTATCTTAACACCCCGGAGGAAAAGGGGGGCGTCACCGCCACGTTAAAGGTAAAACAGGGATAGGAGGGACTGTTGCACATTTTGTAACAATTTTAAGTCTATTAAACTAAAAATCAGAGTGAGAAAATAATTTTATTATAATTTATTACTAATATGTAGTTTTCAAGCAAATATCCGAATATAAATGCAAAATAATGCTTTTCAAAGCAATCTTGGTTTTAAGTAGCTCAACAAACCATGACATTTGGCTTCTTTAGCAAAGTTACATTCAAAGACAGTATGAATGTCAAAACAAGTTTTTGAGCAGGCTGTTAAGATGTTTATTTTCTGCTTCTACCTCCTTTAGGATGCCGGTGCCGTGCCTGCAGCGGACCGAGATGAAGAGCAGACAGCCATGGACCTAGCAGCAGAGCAGCTGCGTTTATGGCCCAGTCTGAGCAAAGACAAGCAGCAGGAGCTCGTGAAGAACGAGGAGAGCACCGTGTTCAGCCAGGCCATCCACTACGCGAGCCTCATGGTTTACCTGCTGGTGCCTTTGGACAGCAGCAAGAACAAGCTGCTGCGCAACACCCCTGCAACTGACTGGGAGAGCGGCAGTAACAGCATTGTGACAAACAGGTCAGGAGAGCGGTTTAACATCTTAAACCCGACTGCAACCTTTTTAATGTTTTTTGGCTTGTTCTGCATTTGCAAGGTAGAGCGATTAGTCTTATCTGGAAGGAAACTTCCATGTTGGGTTTCATGATTTGGGAGTATCTGTGCTTCTCTTAATAAGGTGATGATAAGCATGTGGGTGGATGTGGCAGAGCTTGCGGTCTACATGATACCTTCCTATTTAGCCAAATGGATCGCAGCTCCCCTTCTGTTTCCGGACCACATCCATCCTGTGGGCTCACATCGCTACTGCACGAAACAAGTGTGCGGCTCATTTACTTCTGCTGGAAACTTTAAAACCATCAGGTTGTCTTATACTGGAGCTACGCTGTACTCACCCAAACCAAACAAATTAAGAGTGGGAGTGATTTCCTATGTTCTATACCAACTGTGGAGACAATTAAACAGGGGAAGATCCCCTCCTTAAATGTCTTGCCCTGAAAACCGAAGGGTATTCATGTAGATTTTCTTGTTGTCATTTCTTGTTTAACTGAAGGTCAGGAGGATGTAGCTTTTTGCAGTTTTTTATATTTTGTTCCTAATTGCACAAGAACACAATGTCGCTATTTTATAATGTGTTTTGTTTCTATTTATAATAAGATGAGAGAAAAGCTGCAGCCAAGAATGTATTTATGTGGAAAAGTTCTTTCAATTTCTTTTGCTTTCACCCCAGACATGTTTGCTTCCCACAGAGGACATTTGGATTTCATCACTTAGTATTTGTGCATCCAAAAGGAAAGTTGCATCAGTTTCTCATGTGAAACATTCTCCTTGGATAATAGAGTCTGAGCCAGCGATCCAGGCATCAGCACTCAGCTCATGCCAGGCTGCAAATCACTCTCACCTTCACTGCTCTTTAGCACAGTGCATGTTTAAATCCATGTCTGTCAGCACACAACTCTCACATCTAGGATCAGATCTCCTCCTGGGCATGGTGGCTTGAGCTTTCTCATTTTCATTGTGTCATCGTGTGTGTTTGCAGCATTGCTGGCAGTGTGGCAGAGAGCTTTGATACTGAAAGTGGGTTTGAGGACTCGGAAAACAGCGACGTCGCCAACTCTGTGGTTCGGTTTGTGGCCCGCTTCATCGATAAGGTGTGCACAGAGAGCGGCGTGACACAGGAGCACATTAAGAGCCTGCACAGCATGATCCCAGGTACAGCACTAACTGTATTTATTCACTCTCTGTCACCACCCTGATTCCCTCAGCTGTATTCAGAGTAAAACCTTCGATTTGTGTTTTCTCAGCTCAGGCCAACAGCAACAGAGGCCTGTGAGCTCATTAAACTCCTGGCATGTCAAAACCTGTAAATACACATCCTGATAGAAAGCACACACATGCGTGCGTGCGTGTGTGTGTGTGTGTGTGTGTGTGTGTGTGTGTGTGTGTACACGTGGTAACTGACCCCAGCTTCTGACCTACAGGCATTGTAGCTATGCAGATTGAGGCGCTGGAGGCGGTTCACCGCGAGAGCAGGAGGTTACCTCCTATTCAGAAGGTGAGTGCTGTTTCTCACTAAGCTGCTGGGACTCTATGCTACATAGACCCAGCAGCTGTATATACAGTATTTATGCAGCTACATTCACATGAAAAAGTCTTCAAATGATTAAAACTAAATACACTTTTACTGCCTCCATAGGAATTAGGAGGGTAAACAGCAGCCAGATGCTGCTAATCAAATGCACTTGATTAATTGATCATCAGCAGTTGATTCAGACAAAGCAATGCTCAGAGAGAGTGCAAAAGACCCAAGAGCTACAGCTCACA
Organism: Diplotaxodon limnothrissa; assembly: GCF_057381915.1. NCBI lineage: Eukaryota > Metazoa > Chordata > Actinopteri > Cichliformes > Cichlidae > Diplotaxodon > Diplotaxodon limnothrissa. The sequence continues at coordinate 21,500,419 of NC_140596.1, forward strand.
CTGTGCAGGCCTTAGTTAGCACATTCAAAGTTAATGACAGTACAATTAGGGGGGAAAACTGATCAAGTAGTTTCCAGGAGAAAGCCTAGAGTCATCTGTCTAATAGCCAAGCCTTAGATCAATTGGGGCAGACCTTTTTTTTAGATCCATTTCATTCCATTTATAATAATAACCTATAGAGAACTTGACCCATATTATTGCAAGTTACTACAAATGGGTGAGGAGTCCACTGGTAACACACTTAAAAATTCGCTTTCATAGTTTGTTAATTTAAGTTTTCATCACATACTTATCATCTAACAACAGGCGCAAGCTAAAAGTTATATTCCAAAAGAACTCGTTGAACAGGCAAATATGAAAAAGCAGATCACATCTGAGGCATCTGGTTCTATGTCATAGACTGTATTTAAAAGATGGGTATAGCCTTCCTTAAATCCTGCAGTTTCACCACTGGCCAGCAGGGGGTGAATCTTTTGATTGCAAAATAAAATCAAATTGTACAAAAGTCTATCGACTGCTACTTGTTTAAGACCTCAGTAAACACTTTCCTGATGGCGTGTCTGGTTTCTTAGTGAGCTCTGCCCCGCCATGGTTAATAGCTGACGTCACTATGGCTGTAGCTCAGGAGGTAGAGGAGGTCATCTACTGATCGGAAGGTTGGTGGTTTGATCCCTGGCTCCCCCGCTCTGCATGCCAAATATCCTTGAGCAAGATACTAACCCCATGTTGCTTTCCGATGCATCCATCAGGGTATGAATGTGCGTGAATGTTAGCTAGAAAGCGCTTAAAAGCATAGAAGAAAGTGCTTGTGTGAATGGGTGAGAGAATCAGTCCATTTACCATTTACTGTGGCGATGGTTATATTTTATATATATACTCTATGCTTTATTGATAACTGAGAAAAATAAATCTGGATTACTTGACATAATGCTTCCATCCATCCAGTCCATTGTCCTCCTCCGCTTATCTAAATCGGGGTTACAGAGGGGAGCATGCTATAGCTGAAACAGGATGAAAGGTCTTCAGTCTGTGCAGAGCTAACACAGACAACCACAGACTAATTTTAAACACTGTATTCTTCTGCACTGTTGACTTAATGAAGACTTTTACTCATGTCTCTTAGTTTAGTCCACGTGCTCAGTTTGGTCTGGTTTGCTGCAACTCTGCATCCAGCTAATGTCATCCAGTGTTTTCCAGATATCATCACGCTTTCATATTTTACCACTTAGTCTTTTGGACCTCGCTCTACCACACGCCTGCCAGCTTTTGATAAATCACACAATTATACATGCATTAAAACATTATGCCAATGCTGCTTAGGGAGCAACCTGGACACAGCGGAGAGCTGTCTGTCTGCTGCAGCTTTTGGTTAGCTACTCACATGTTTATGTGTCGGATAAGGCTTCCATCTTGGGCTGCGAGCATCATGCCAAAACATGCTGAAAGTGTGTAAACAACACCGACTCTGGCTTTGTGACAAGTCTGAATAGTAGTAATGGCAGCAATAACCCTAAAGAAGGAAAGCAGTGCATGCTTTTAAGGTGCAGCAACAATAAGCAGCCGAGCTTGCAGCAGTAATGAGGTGCAGAGGGACTTTCTTCTTGGTCTCGCTGTTCATTCGAGGACAAGAAGCTATTATCTCCTGGCTGGAGCTTCGTTCCCACAGGTCAGCTGTGGCCTTAATGGGAAATGTTGTGAATGATCTAACGTCCCTCCTCGTGCACATTTGTGACAATGGAACAACTGAGTGTTTCTGCTGACTGTGGAGGCCAGAAGGAGCCGAAGCAGCGCAGGGTGCAGACCTGACTGTTGACTTACAGTGGGGCAAAAAAGTATTTAGTCAGCCACCGATTGTGCAAGTTCCCCCACCTAAAATGATGACAGAGGTCAGTAATTTGCACCAGAGGTAGACTTCAACTGTGAGAGACAGAATGTGAAAAAAAAATCCATGAATCCACATGGTAGGATTTGTAAAGAATTTATTCGTAAATCAGGGTGGAAAATAAGTATTTGGTCAATAACAAAAATACAACTCAATACTTTGTAACATAACCTTTGTTGGCAATAACAGAGGTCAAACGTTTACTATAGGTCTTTACCAGGTTTGCACACACAGTAGCTGGTATTTTGACCCATTCCTCCATGCAGATCTTCTCGAGAGCAGTGATGTTTTGGGGCTGTCGCCGAGCAACACGGACTTTCAACTCCCGCCACAGATTTTCTATGGGGTTGAGGTCTGGAGACTGGCTAGGCCACTCCAGGACTTTCAAATGCTTCTTACGGAGCCACTCCTTTGTTGCCCGGGCGGTGTGTTTTGGATCATTGTCATGTTGGAAGACCCAGCCTCGTTTCATCTTCAAAGTTCTCACTGATGGAAGGAGGTTTTGGCTCAAAATCTCACGATACATGGCCCCATTCATTCTGTCCTTAACACGGATCAGTCGTCCTGTCCCCTTGGCAGAAAAACAGCCCCATAGCATGATGTTTCCACCCCCATGCTTCACAGTAGGTATGGTGTTCTTGGGATGCAACTCAGTATTCTTCTTCCTCCAAACACGACGAGTTGAGTTTATACCAAAAAGTTCTACTTTGGTTTCATCTGACCACATGACATTCTCCCAATCCTCTGCTGTATCATCCATGTGCTCTCTGGCAAACTTCAGACGGGCCTGGACATGCACTGGCTTCAGCAGCGGAACACGTCTGGCACTGCGGGATTTGATTCCCTGCCGTTGTAGTGTGTTACTGATGGTGACCTTTGTTACTTTGGTCCCAGCTCTCTGCAGGTCATTCACCAGGTCCCCCCGTGTGGTTCTGGGATCTTTGCTCACCGTTGTCATGATCATTTTGACCCCACGGGATGAGATCTTGCGTGGAGCCCCAGATCGAGGGAGATTATCAGTGGTCTTGTATGTCTTCCATTTTCTGATGATTGTTCCCACAGTTGATTTTTTCACACCAAGCTGCTTGCCTATTGTAGATTCACTCTTCCCAGTCTGGTGCAGGTCTACAATACTTTTCCTGGTGTCCTTCGAAAGCTCTTTGGTCTTGGCCATGGCGGAGTTTGGAGTCTGACTGTTTGAGGCTGTGGACAGGTGTCTTTTATACAGATGATGAGTTCAAACAGGTGCCATTCATACAGGTAACGAGTGGGGGACAGAAAAGCTTCTTACAGAAGACGTTACAGGTCTGTGAGAGCCAGAGATTTTCCTTGTTTGAGGTGACCAAATACTTATTTTCCACCCTAATTTACGAATAAATTCTTTACAAATCCTACCATGTGGATTCATGGATTTTTTTTTCACATTCTGTCTCTCACAGTTGAAGTGTACCTCTGGTGCAAATTACTGACCTCTGTCATCATTTTAAGTGGGGGAACTTGCACAATCGGTGGCTGACTAAATACTTTTTTGCCCCACTGTATAGTAGATACTGCTTTAGTAGATACTCGGCAGCCAGTTAATTATCAAGCAAATTGCGAAACAAAGACATGAGTCAGTCGCATGCGTCTCTGGGAAAGCGAGTTTAAACCGAAACTAATTTCAGCCATTGCAGCTGAATCAGCATTCGCACAAAAATGTAAGGTATTTACTGTTAAAAGACGCCGCTTATACAAGTATGTGTTCCAACGTAACATTACTGCACCTTTTTATTGTTGTTGTTTTTTATTGCAAAATGATTAAAAGAGGGAACAGAATGTACTGTGTATCAGCTGCTTTTTGAATTATATGATTACAAAGGTCTGTTGTGATGCACTTTTTTTCACCTATAGAACATCAGTCAGTTTCCAGATGTTGAGGACATAAAGTGAAAACCAGTCCTTACTCGGTTCAGTGAGCTGCATAAAACAGAAACATTTTCACTTAAAAAGTAGATCATGAGTTTTTCAGGAGAGTAGAAATGGTAAATTGGCCTCCGCAGAGAGTAGGAATTTGTTTTTGTTGGATGTTTAATTTCTGAACGCCGTTTGATGACTAGTGTGCTTGCAAGATGTGTGGGGTGTTTTTTCTTTTTTATTCAATGATGACGTTTGTGCGTAGCTTAAGTTTGTCCAAGAAATTCATGCGGTGCTGTGATTTGACATTATGAAGACAAATTGATTTCAGTGACGCACATGCGCTTAATTTTGAGCACCTTGTTGTCAATGAAAAATGTCTAAATTGGATCTCGCATGTGTTTGTAGACGTGATGGGTTATTATGCTTTTACCTTTCAGCCTAAGATTCTGCGTCCAGCGCTGCTTCCTGGAGAAGAGTTGGTTGCGGAGGGGCTGCGGGTGCTTCTGGACCCCAATGGCAGGGAGGAGGCCACAGGGGGCCTCCTTGGGGGCCCGCACATCTTGCCAGCAGAGGGAGCTCTGTTTCTCACCACGTACCGCGTCATCTTTAAAGGCATCCCACATGATCCACTGGGTGAGTACAAAAACAGTCTCAATAAAATGGAAAAATACTCATATGTTTTGTTTTTATTGGCTAATTTTCAGTGTTAAACTAAAAAAGCAAAAGTCTGTTTTGTCAGTAAGGGGCATCGGATACTAACCCAAATCCTGATGAGTTGAGACGCTGTTTAAAATGTAAGCAGAATGCAGTGATTTACAAATTTCTTAATCTCGTATTTTAATCACAACAGAACATAAAAAAACATCAAATGTTTAAAAAGACTGAATCTGAATTTGATGGCAGCAACATGTCTCAAGAAATCACTGTGTAGCATCCACTCTTCTTTTAACCACAGAGCATTGAGGCAACTGTTGTGGTGATTCATTGGTATATAAATAAAACTGAACTGAATCTAATTGAATCCATAAATGTCTGGGAACTGAGGAGAGCAGCTCCTGAACTTTTGGAAGAGGAATGTTGTCCCATTGTTGTCTGATATAACCTTCTAGCTGCTCAGCAGTCCTGGGTCTTCTTTGTCTTCTTTCATTTGATGATGCACCAAATGTTTTCACTTGGTGAAAGGTCTGGACTGCAGGCAAGCCAGTTCAGCACACACGTCTTTTACCATGAAGCCATGTTTTTGTAATAGAAGCAGTTTAGTGTTCCCTGAAAAATATGTACTCTGGATCGGAGCATATGTTGCTCTAAAACCTGTATATACCTTTCAGCACGGATGGCACCTGTCCAGATATGTTAGCTGCCATCAGCATTAATGCACCTGAGGGACTGAACATCATGGGCATGCAGTATTGGGGTTGTATGTATAATAACAAGATGCTGGTGTGTTTGTATGCAGTGGGGGAGCAGGCAGTGATCAGAGCTTTCCCAGTGTCCACTCTGACCAAAGAGAAGAAGATCAGCATCCAGAACCAGCTGCAGCAGAACATGCAGGAAGGCCTGCAGCTCCGCTCTGCAACGTTTCAGGTAGACACTGAAGCACGCTTCTCTCAAATTAGCATGAATACACGATGTTCAATTGCTTGGTTGGGAGAGGATGAAGCCTGAAGCTTAATATGTGGTACTCAAATATTATTTCACATTATTTTATGAACTGGATCTCGTTCGTTACTCGGTGAGCTGCAAAAGATTCTAAAAAAAAAAGAAGCACATCACAAACTAAAAGATTGGACAACTAATTACACCGTAACATTCGGTGTGGCACATCATTATAATTTTCAGCCAAGCATGTGTTTTTACTCTTTGGATGTACCGTTGTAAAAATTTTATGGCTCATTCCTGTCTTTTTACTGCCAGGGATGATGGAAGTGAGTGCGGGTCACTTTGTTGTTGTGTGGCCATCTCTACAGTTTTTATTGTGCTGTTCTGTGCGTGTACGTGTCTGTGCAGAAACCATATGTGGGCAGATTGGTACAGATGAGCAAATCTCTTAAATCAATTTGCCGAAGTGCGTCACGATGCCCCACCGTATAAAAAACACTGTGACATCATCCATTGATTGGTTTGTGGTGGCATGCATTTTTGGTCTTTTGGCATTTTGTTCTGTGTTGGAGCCAGAAGTCACCAGATATGTATGAGAAGTTAAATAACTCTCCGTAGCTTGGTTATCAAAGTGCAATTACAGTTAATTAGTGCTAAATAATAAAATTTTATTCACCAAAACTAAAGCACAACTTCTGGGGTGGATTCTTAGTTCAAGTAAACACACAGCAGTCCGTATTATGTGTAAGATTATGTATTTAAAATGGCCCCAAAGGCACAAACAGCACAAACATGGTCTAGAGGTTAAGTGCACTGACTGAACTTAGGTCAGATTAGTGTCATTGTCACTCTTTCCTCGTGAGTTTATGGTCTCAGTTGCTCGTTTTACCTCTTTTTTTTCATACAACCTGAAGTTCTTCTTGTAAATTGAGGTCCTTGTTGGAGTAAACATAAATGATAAAGCAGCATTTTTTGCTTCATTTTTCACCGTTGCAGTTTGCACTTGAAATGCTGTATTTGAATCGTTGCTTGTGTGATTAAGCAGTCTGTTTAACCAACTGTCTTTTGCAGCTGATTAAAGTGGCTTTTGATGAGGAGGTGAGCTCAGAGATGGTGGAGATCTTCAGGAAGCACCTGCAGAGAATCCGCTACCCACAGTCCATCTTCAGCTCCTTTGCATTTGCTGCAGGACAAACAGCACCTCAGCTAATCCTTCCAAAGCAAAAAGAGAGAAACACTGGGTTCAGGTTTGTAGTGCGTGCCAGCTCACCGAGCGTTGTTTCCGTGCATGAATCACACAGTCTCACACATGGTTATCTGAGATATTGTTATGAGTGGGTTTTGATGCCACAGTAAATCATTTCTGCTCTGTACTCCTCGCAGAACACTGTCAAAGACGATTGTCAAGGGAGCAAAGAGGGCTGGAAAGATCACCATGGGCCGAGGTAGCCAGCCCTCGCTGAAGAAGAATGACAGAGGCAGCAGAATGACCTGGCATGAAGATGACGATATTTCAAGTGAGAAGCGACATATTTTAATGTGGTGACTTTTGGATGTGGAAGAATGGGAAAGGGGGGAAAAACAAACTGAAGAAAATGCTGTTTGTGTTGTAGTATCGGACGATGGTGAGCCGCCACCCAGCAGCACTTTGAGAGCTTCGGAGAAGTCCACCATGGAGCAGCTTGTGGAGCAGTCGTGCTTCCGTGACTACCAGCGTCTGGGAATGGGCACCATCACCGCCAACTCGTCCCGCTCCAAGTCCGGCGAGCAGTTCAGGATCACGGCCGTGAACAGACTCTACTCGCTGTGCCGCAGGTACACCGCCTCTCGCCTAGAGGTTGTCTTATTTACCCTACATGTGCTGATGTCACCGATTTCATAAGTAGGCAAGCCTGAGAATCTCAAAAGGCCTGCGGAGGGGATGTTTGACTGAATTATTGTTCTTATCTGTGTGCAAAAACACAAACTTCTGCAGGAGGCTTTTTAATTGCGGTCATATTTGTGTGGCTTTGCAGCAGCTCACCGATGTTAGACAGATGTTAACACTTTCTCTCTCTGTGACAGCTACCCGGGACTGCTGGTTGTTCCTCAGGCTGTACAGGACAGCGGTTTACACAAAGTAGCCCGTTGCTTCAGACACAACCGTCTGCCTGTTGTGTGCTGGAAACACCCGCGCACCAAAGCCGTTCTGCTCCGCTCAGGAGGCTTTCATGGCAAGAGTGTAGTGGGGCTGTTCAAGTCGCAGAACCCGTCCTCAACAGGTGTGCTTACGTGCTGACAGGCACAGATGTTCTGTTTGTAAATGATTACAGGTTTTCTGATGAAGCAACTAGTGGAAAAAAAATTATTTTTAATGTTCATATAAATCTTCCTTATAAAACTTATCACAAAGTCTGTTATTCAAACAGCTTTTATTATAGAAGTCATTCACTTTTTTTCTCTTTTTAGCCCCTGCCTCATCCTCAGATTCATCCAGTAGTCTTGAACAGGAGAAGTACCTGCAGGCTATTCTGGACTCCATCCCGATCTACTTTAAAATGAATGGAAACAACACCCTGACCAACCGCTCCCTGATAGGCCTCTCGCCAGGTACACTTCAAGAAGATTGTAATGTTCACTGTATATTTTATGTCTCACAAACACCATAAAGGTTCATAATGATTCGTGTTGGTATTTGTTAAAATGCATCTCCTACTTTCTGTCCACTGTGCTGATGGTAGACCCAGTCCCAGTTATGCCATGGTTTGCATGTTTTATTCTTAATGTATTTTTCAGCCCACATTTTCATCAATTTTAGAACCAAAGAATAGTATATTGACCATTTCCATGGGAAGAAATTAGTGGTAGCTATAATCTGTGAACTCTATCTGAGAACTATCTTTACATTTTTTTGAGGTAGCTCCTTTCATCACCACGGACTCACTGGTTCCAACTTTTAGGCCGAACATTCCTGTGGTTTCACAATTTTAAGATTGGCAACAGCGAGGCTTTTTCAAACTTCTCTCAGTATTCTCAGTGATGTGAGAATCTGACTCCTTTTCCTGTTTCAGTCTCTGACTTAGTGGAGACAAAATGCTTCTGTTCTTTTGATTTCTGAGCCTTAAATCTTCGGCGTAAGTCAAACACCGACGACGTCTCTCTCATTCCATTTTCCCACAAAGGCACACCCATGATCTGTGCCGAGTGCCTGAAATGAGGACATGTACAATAAATGGACGGCTGCCATCAGTGTTATCAGTGAACGTTAAAGGCTGTTGGTCAAACTGTAGGGCATGAGAAAGAGCACAACCTTTTACTCGGGTTGTGGCTGACCTCCACCATCAAGTCGTGTAAATCTCCAGTAAATCCAACTTGCAAAAATTGGTTGCTACCTTATATCAGACAACTTTACAGTATGCCGCTTTACAGCGTTTATTGCTCCGTTACACTGACCATAATTGTACTACAATTTTTTTTTCTTGGGGCGGGGGGAACAAGTTCGTTTCAAAAGGGACAAGAGGCCATGCAGAGTTCACATCTTCAGAAAAACTGCAGACTTGCACTCCACAAAGTTATTTTAGTTTTCTGCGGCTCTGTGTGTTTTTTTTCTCAGGTAGTCATTCTCTTCCTTTCTGTGTTCGCTCTGGTCAGCAGTTATTTTTTTACCACCTTATCTTTGTGTGTGTATGAGTGCAATAGGGGAGAGTGACTGTATGGGAGCATTACAGAGTGTGATATTTATTGAAATTAAGAAGGAAATTTTGTACAATGAAAGGTTGTGTAAGAATCAAAGGACAGCCTGAGGTCACTGACCACCCAATCCATCTCCTCTGACTTCACCTCCTTCTGCCTGTATCCTGAATAAACTCTATACACACACACGCACACACACACACAAGCACAAATCCTGTGCATGCTTACGATTTAACTGAATTTTCATGTGTTTAAATAACCCGGGTCACATTGATGGTTCTTAATGGGAAAACTGGGATTTAAGTCTGATCAAAAGTTGCTACAATGAGTGATCCTAAAATCAAATTTGATTTAGTTTCTTAGATCTCACTCGTGTCTCACTGTTTACTCCGTGTGTTTGTAATGGACACCTGTGTGCTGTGTGAATGTTTTCCAGGCAGTGAAAGGAGAATATCCAGGATGCCAAAGATGGCTCCTGTCCATTTAGACATCCCATTCTCAAACAGCTTTACTCGAGGAGGTGAGTGGTTTTCTCTGTTTCCTGCTTGGCACTTCATGTGCGTCCTTGCTGCCTGGTGAAATATGAAACACCAGAACTGTTACAATTACATAGTTATTTGAAAGAAAGTGAGCAAACAGGGATTTGTGCTTTCTGCATCTCTTCAGACACACCATACTTTAAGGAGTTGTGATTACAGCGTACATTATGAGTGTTGGGTAACCTCTGAAGCATTACTCCCCAGACTGAAAGCATCAAGCAGCTATTTGCTGGTTATCTTTGGGGCCATCTGTACCTTATAGCTATAAACGTGCATCCAATTTCAACTTCAAGAAATATAATTATGTGAAATTTAAGGATTTATATCTCATAAGAGAAACTTGGGGCTACATTAACTGCATTAACTGTGACCCGTATTTCTTGCCACGTTAGCATTATTGTAACTTATCAAATAAAAGCTTAATGTACCGTCAAAGCTGACACATCGCGATGAGTGCTCGAACTGGAATGTGATTTCTTGGAAACAAAGTGTCCGACGTGTTAGTCAGATGAAGGTCAAATATTTTAAGGCGTCGCTGAAACTGTGAGTCATCTTTTTTTTTCTTTTTTTTTTGTAAATGCCCTAAAAGGATGACACAGGGTTTTACTTAACCCATCGCTATGTAACGCTATGTAACGTCTTCTCTTAAGATCCAGAGGATTTGCCATGCAAAACTGTGCCTTGAACTTCATGTGAATTTAATTACTGTTTTATTTGCATGTGTTATCTGCAAAAGCCCCAAAAAACAAGCTTAAATACGAGCCTTTTGTCTTCACGCCATCATTTATAACCAAACCACAAACAATCTTATTCATGCATGCAACCATCATTCACTCGATCATTCGGAATAAATAATAGCCGATCCTCATTTGCATGTTTTAGTCTGTAATCTGAAATCTTTGGTAGGGTTGGTGGTCGTGTTGGTTCATTTGATGTTGACGTGATTTGTGTTTTCCATACCCCCTCGCCCTGTCTCCTCGACAAAACATCCACCCAGTGCTTGAGTACAGAGATAAACTGTTCACTCACTCAAACCAAAAGCCTGCCAGTAAGGAGAAAATCCCCAATCAAGGTATAGTGATATTGTTCCTTCTCTCCTCTGCCAGCACTCATAACAGCACCTCTCGTCTTCTTTAACACTCCTAACCTACGCAAATGCTCACTAACCGCGCCGAGGGTCACAGTGCACTGTGCTGCAAATGCCTCACAAAGACCTTCTGGGACGCAGTGCTAATCTTCACTGACTTTGTGGGCGCTCCTCTGGGAGCTGTGGTTTTTCACAAACCGAAGTGGTGGCTCTAATGTGGTCTTTTCCATTGTTAATGTGTTGGCTCAGCAGGACTAACTGTGGTCAGTCAGCGGCAAGTTAAGGCTGGGGGGGGTGAGCTGTTTGTTATGGCACAACAAATCGTGAATCACACAAAATGAGGCCCCTGCGATCCTGCAGTGTAATAAAGACAGCTTGAATATTCTGTAAGCCTGACTCAAAGGAGTAGGATTTAGTTGACGAGTAAAGATCTGAGATGACAATTCTTAGATATTTTGCATGTTTAGACAAGTGGTGTGTGAGCAACTAGTTATGTGTAGTTTTAATTGGAATAAAGTGCGCTTATATAGAATAAATATGGAGTTAATGATGGTTTTTATGCTTTTCTCTCCAAATTTGAGCACAACATCATACAGCAGGGGTGTCAAACATAAGGTCCGGATTAAAAATCCAATCCAGCCCATTCAATGGTTTTGAAAAATTACATTAAAATTAAATGACAGAAAAGACCCTGTCGCTATCTGATACAGAAATATCATTTCGTTTTTGTCACAATAGGCCCACATTTTTTTAAAAGAGGGCATTTTCTGTGAATTAACAAAAAGTTTCTGTTTAATAATTAAGAGGGCTTTCTGGGACCTACCAGAAGTTTTTCTGTAATTTCGCACAATTACTTCTTAGTAAATAAATAAGCGCTCGTTTTCTACAGCAGCATTTCTTCATAACTCTTAGACGTAGTGTTGAACTTGCAGTTCTTTTATCTCACATTAAGATACCTCAGGGATTAAATGCGTAGTTAAACATCTTTACACTGAAAGGAAGGAGAATTTCACAGGTCTGACCCACTTTAGATCGAAGTATGTGGCCCGCAATCTAAAGTGATTTTGACAATCCCTGCTTACAAACACCTGGAAATCCACCGCCAACGGCAGCAGTGGCCAATATTTTGGGGCTTCCTATTCTGTGCTCATTTTGTTATTTTCGAACATATAAAATAAACTAAATCTAATTAAAGTAAAATCATTTTGTCAGTGGAGCTCAGACTGTAATGGCCCTTGCTTGCGTATGAAAATGCACAATCTGTTTACAGGGTTTACATCTGAACATCTGGGCTGTATTCATTCATTCATGTTTAGTAGTATTTACTAAGATTTAAGATTTCCATCACCTTCTGTCTGCTGGTCAAATCTGTGCTTGTAGTTCTGGGCGACCAGAGTCAAAACGAGCTAGCCGCGTCAAGGACAAGAGCAGTACTTTTTATTACGTTTCATCTTCAGCCTGGAAAAATAATCATTTAGAATTACTGTTCTAACTTTGGGCAAAGCTTATTTAACTGCAGCTTAATGAGGAGACATTTTTAAGATGGGTATTCAAATAGAAATTAACTTTTATTTTTCACTAATTTGATTCAAAAAGTTGCCAAGCAGACTATCTGGAAACTATTACATTTCAGAAGTGACCACCCCAGCAGTGGTGATGACGTGGTTTGATTTCCTGTTTGTCTCTCAATCATAAAAGGTCTAACCAACAGTCAGCAGGTATGTCAGTCAGGTGGGAACAGTTACATTGTTGATCTTGTCTGAAGGAAAAGAAAACGGACAGCTTGTGTTCGGTTTTCATTGTAAACTTTAATTACGAAGCCCGTCGGTTTAAACGTGCTGAATCGAGGCGTCGCTGAAACTTCACCAATTTATGCTCTTGTATAATTGACCCGGCTACAGCAGCTGACAGTTGTGGTTTGATAACTCCGCAAGTGCAACTGAAAAAGGCCTGAAAGTGATTATTGTGAAAAATCACGTCCTTCTGGCAGTGGTTCATGCTGCTTGGAAGGCGTTGCATGCTGTTTTCAGAGAAACACCATCTAGACTTGTTGACTTGCTAAAAATTCCAGCAACTTCTGCTTCTAATATCCCAGCACATCCGACTCTCAGAGCAGTCGCTTTGTTCATGGACTGAAGGAATGAAGGTGTTTACATAATAGCCGTTGTACTGCTGTGCATGTAAACGTAGCTCGCATGTCATGCGCTGTTCATCATTCGGTCTTAGTTTGTTTGACAGCATGTGTACATCTCTGGCATTCGAACTAGCCGGCTCATGCATGTGTGTGTGTGACTTCTGTTCGCGTGTGTTTGCAGGCATGTGGGCCAGCCTGCGCTCCAGCAGCAGACTCGGTCAGCATCCGCTGGCAGCCGACGTGAGTGCCAGACTAGCAGGGAAGGATCTGGCACCCCCTGCAGGGAGCCACAGTCTGCAGGCTCAACTCCTCAAACATCAAGCAGCCCTTTACATCTTCGGGGAAAAGTCACATCTAAGGGTGAGAATGCAAACAAAGCGGCCGGAGACTGAGAGGACATGTTTGCTATGAGTTGTTGTAGTATATCGTTTTATATTTGCACTCAGTGGCCTCTTTTATGAAACCTATAATGTTTCTTACACTGTCATATGTGTTAAATTATGTTTTATTGGTGGTGGTGTAGTAGATGTGTAAAGGGGTATAATGAAGTCCAGTAGAACACCACTTTTAACAGAGACCCAGCAGTCAAAATATAGTTAAATTAAACACTTCTGAGGCAACATAAATGTTGTAAAGTCTGTAGAGGTGGAGTTAATGGATGGTTCAGTGACGTAGACCATCACTGAACCATCTTTCACCTGTGATGCCACAAGTCTCTGTCAATAGTATTCGTGGCCGTTGATCAGAGATTTTGACAATGAGGCTGTGCTGTTTATAAGACTAAGGGGGATCTGCAGTCACACCGAAGTCACCTGGATGAGTGGATGAACAGTTTCTCTCACTGAAAACGCTTCGTTCACATGAACAGATTAACTTTCCTTACCTGGATTATTGAGCGTGCATCAAGACACGGGTTTTCTAGCTCATGCTACTTGCTGTAAAATGGATTTGTAAAACATTGCCGTTTGTCTGGAGTTTTCAGGCCAGGTTGTCTTGCACAGGAATAGTTTGATGTATCAAAGGATAATTGTTGGTTTAATTCATGTGGAATTATAAGGAGAAAGTCAAAAACTAGCACATCTGATGAAACGGTTTGTGTTTAAACTCACAGAAACACTTAATCTTATGCATTTATGCAGTTTTCACTTTTTTTAATCCAAGTGTGCTGATTCAGTGAAATAGCCTACAATTACAAAGACTCACCTGTGCCAGTACAACTTGTAATACAAAGCCTCTGAGAGGTGTGTTATAGTTTTGGCGTCTGATAGTCTGCTGGTGTTGTTTTTGGGTCCAAATGACGTAAATTTTGTCATCAGACCGTGAGCGTCTGTAACAGGAATGACTTCTCGCCCGTGGAGTGTGCAGCTACCCGTGTCCTTGTCTGCAATCTCTGCTTGGCTAGCTGTTCTTTCATCCATAAGACACAAGTAGATTGACTTCTGATCTGCAGGAGAAGCCACTGACGTCAGCACTGCTCCCCTCCTTTTAACAGTTACAGCATGCAAGAGGTTAAAGGCAAGTCTATAAATGCGAGGCGAAGTCCACCACAGTGCAGGACAGTGCACGAGTGCGTCACACAGTTCAGTTTGTTTCTCTATTTTTCATTCACGCATCAAGAAACATATTTCACACACCGTTGAAGCATGCCGAGGAGCCGTGTCGACTAAAAACATCTTGCGCTTCTGCAGTTTGCACGATTCGCAGTTTTATAATTCTTATCTATTACACACTGGGCTGCGCTCAGCACCTCAGTTCATCCACGGTCTGAAATGAGCCGTTTTATTTCCTTTAACTTTGATATAAAGGCAGCGTTTTTAGTGGCGTGGTGTATCTGTTTTTTGTACTTTGCGCACACTGTTGTATTTTTCTCTTAGTTGAAATTTACATTCCTCTGTCTGCAGGGCCTCCGAGTGGACTCCTCTCTGAACTGTGAGCTGGTGCCAGTGGACTTTGCAGACACACGGCAGGTGAAAGCTGCTTTTAAAAAACTGCTGAGGGCCTGTGCTCCAAGCGCCACCTCGTCGGACTCGGAGGACTCCTTCCTCAAAGCCTTGGAAGACTCCGAATGGATCCAGCAGGTAATGAAACACACAAAGCATGCCATTTTTATGATCTGCAAACAGACAGCATTCAGGTCTAGAAACCATCTGATCTAACGCGGGAGTCTGACTCTTAAAAGCGTGTGAGAATGACCCATCGGTCCACTCTTTCTCTTCATCCTGTGTATCAGATTCACATAATGGATAAATTATGTGAATCCTCTCTGAAGCCATTTTCCCAAGAGAAACAGATTTACAGCGATGCAGTGGGAGGAGACCCCTTATCTTGCTGTTTATCTGATTGACCCCCAGCGGCCTTAAATTGAACATATTCCACACGGTTGACAAATGCTATCTGTGAGAAACAAGAAGGCAGTCTACTGGCAGACCAAACATGGCAGTATATGCACAGAGAGGATAAATGTTGGGTCTGTGTTTAGCATATTTGTTCACATGCACATATGTTGGCCTCCCGCAGCTTCAGAAGATCCTGCAGCTGGCGCTGTTTCTGGTGGAGCTTATGGACAGTGGCTCATCTGTTCTGCTCAGCCTGGAGGACGGCTGGGACATTACCACACAAGTGAGAAAAATGCACCAACGCCATTCATAAAAAATACATAAAGAAAACGGGACAGATGTGAAGAAGGGCAAAATATCCAGAGGGAGGTTTAAAACGGTGCAAGATTTGTCCTTTAGGTATTTTTCCACACATATAGATTTTCTAGATACAAACTGGAGTTTAAAAAGTTGTTATTAAAGTTTAATTACTAACAGAAAATAGGTGACAGTTTACTTTATTATGAGTAACTTTTAACATTTGTTTGCAAGTGTAGTGGGTTACATATTTGCCCAACCAGTGAAAGATCCCCATCAGGAAGGGCGTCTGGGGTAAAAACTCTCATTATCAGCCCTCATCTGCACTAAAGTGGGGACAAAGTGTTCAGCGAGGATGAAAAGAAACGCAGAAATGCAAACTCATAGGTGTAAAAAGGATCCAGATGCAGCCGCACAGTCATTCAACCGCTAAACACAGGGCGGGTATTTTGAATGCCATCAACCCTTCTGCAATCACGGCAAACTAGAGATCATTCAAAAGTACTACTTATAATCTCAATTCATATTCTGAATGGACTCATTCTAATTTAGCGTTTTTCTACTCCACCTGAGTGCTCTACTCAAAGCACTTTACACAGCTGAGCTATTAATTCAGTGTGTTTTGCAATATTACGGCAATGTTGTCTCTTTGACTCCGATGAACAAAGTGCTTCAGAGCTTTGGAGTATCCTTTTTAAAAAGAGGCTAAATGTGAGGGGGAGAGGGTACCTCTGAACTTCTTATGTATCTCCTGCTGTCATTCTAGACTCACAAATTAAGACTGAAAGCAAAAAAACACGTTTTGTAACACTTAAATGTGATTTTTGGACATTGATCACATTTTTAAGGATTCCCCACGGACACCCACGGCATCCGTTCAGACTACACCTGCTTCTTCTGGCCGTTTCACTCAGTTTACTGACTGGTGATCCGACTGTGTTGATAAAGTGAAAATGTTTGAAGTCTCGAGGCCTTATGTCATTGATTTGTGCTGATTTAATTCATGAAAACTCATAGTTTGTTTAGATCCTGATCAATTCTCGGTGTCCGTTCGCTTCTAAACTTTGCTTTTCTTCACATATTTGCTCTCTGAGCTCATATTTTCCATGCTGACCTGCTAAAGTGCACATGTATGGTGTTGCAAGTGTGTGTCCCTCAGATGTGTTTATGGGGTTTGTGCAGCCCTGAGCTGCTGTTTAAAAGTATAATTTGTGGATCCCTTACGCGGGGCACGTGTTCGGCCCAGAGCATCTTTCTCCACGGGCCACCGGCTCCAACTCGCCAGGTCCAGATCGACCCGCACAGGCAAATGGGCTCCATATGCTCTGGCTCTCCTGCCATGGACCATAGACACCCAGCAGGCAGGATGCAGAACCATCCTCGCTGCCTTTCTGAATGCTTCTTTCTTTTTTTCGGTTTCTTCTTCCTGTCTTCTGCCATTCTGCCTTTATACGCTCTCCCCTCTTATTCCGCGCTCGCTTTTTAAATCCACTCTTCAGT
This sequence comes from Diplotaxodon limnothrissa, assembly GCF_057381915.1. Taxonomy (NCBI): domain Eukaryota; kingdom Metazoa; phylum Chordata; class Actinopteri; order Cichliformes; family Cichlidae; genus Diplotaxodon; species Diplotaxodon limnothrissa. The sequence goes on from NC_140596.1 coordinate 21,517,361, forward strand.
CTGCTGCAGGGGGGCTCATGTCATTGCTGGGTTGCGGGGGGCTTTTTCTACCACTCAGGGCTGGATGTTCTTGTAAACCCACGGGGAAACCATACACTGTTCTTCCCGCTCATTCCACACGCGTCAGGGCTCATTAGCCGTCTTGGAGAAGACGCGGGCAGGGAAGTGGGCCAACCAGATTGCATGTGTAGACAAGCGATTCTCAACTGGTGTTTCGTGGAGTGAGCTCAAGTGTGCCTGAAGCTCCAGCGTTATATAAATGTTATTGATAGCAGATGATCATTTTAACATTGCACTGTCAGATGAAGGGTCATTTTTAGATTGCATTTAGCTTTTTTAGGGGGGGATAGAAAGCAAAATCATGCCATCCAGATTTCTTTTTTTAAACTAAAGTGTGTTAAATTGCAACCATCCATGACAAGTGGAAAAAACTAACGATATGCACAGATGTGGTGAAACAGCTGCCACTTTCCTTTAGTGATAAGATGTTTCAACATCTAATTTATCACAATGTAAGGGTTTTAAACTTATATATGATAAAAATATTAAATAAAAGTAGGTCGTGTTGTAGGTACTGGCAAATCAGGCACAGCATTAAAGCCATCAGGCGCCCTTCATGTCACCAGAACAACCCAAGATTAAAGGTGGGATCACCACTCAGACCTCCTTTATTAGTGTCTGTGGTGAGGCGCAGTGTCCTGCTAGAAGAGGCTGCAGTCATCGGGGAGGATGTTGTAGTGGGAGGTACCTGTTAAAGCAGCATACGAGTGAATGGGGGTTCCTCTCCTTTGTGGCTCATCAGTCTGTATGCTAGCAGATACAATAAACACAATAGAAATCTGAATTTTCATAGCTATACCTGTTTCTTTTACCTTCAGATTGTTCATTTCATAAATTCAACAAGGTACTGGTGATTTTGGTCCATATTGACATGATAGCATCACACACTTCCTGCAGATTTATCAGCTGCAGATCCATCCCGCTGGCATGAAGGGGCCAAAGTGCACTAAGAAAATTTCCTCCACACCATTAAATCACCAGCCTGAAGGCAAGGCAGGATGGATCCGTGCTTTCATGTTTTTACTGCAAAATTCAGACCCAATCGAGACATCGCACCAGGTCATGTTTTTCCAGTCTGAACTGTAGCTTTAGTTTCCTGTTCTTATCTGAGAGGAGCAGCACCTGGTGTGGTCTTCTGCTGCTGTAGCCACTCCACTTCGAAGTGTGAGGTGTTATATAAGGATGACCTTTTGCATGCCTTTGTTTTAACAGGCAGTTATTCGGGTTACTGTACATTATCACACGCTTCCACTTACTGAAGATTTTTCTCCTTTTGGAAAAATTCTCTGTAAACTCTTGAGATGGTCGTTTGGAAAACTCGCAGTAGATCAGCAGTTTCTGAAATACTCAGATCAACGTGTCTAACGGTAACAACTACGCTGCTCTGAGTCATTTAAAATACCCTTTCACCCACTTCCGATGCTCTGTTTGAACTTCAGCAGGGCATCTTTACTACATGCCTAAATGCACTGAGTTGCTGCCATATGATTGGCTGATGACATATTTGCATTTGTGTGTGAGATAAATTACATCGAGAGCACGATTCAATCAATCAATTTTTCTTACTTACTAAGAAAGGCTAAATGCATCTCACAAAACGTTCATAAAATGTGTTTATTTCTCAATATTTCCAGAGGAGCAGCTCTGGCTGAGATGATAGAGCAGGTTGTCCACTAATCCCAGAGTTATCTGTGATGTGAACAACATGCTCTTACACTGCAGGGTGTTTGTTTGTTTCATTCAAGTTGAACTTGTGTATTGAGGGTTTTTCCTTAGCCAGCTTCTCTCTTCCTCTCGGCAGGTTGTGTCCTTGGTGCAGCTGCTGAGCGATCCTTTCTACCGGACTCTTGAGGGTTTTCAGGTCCTTTTGGAGAAAGAATGGTTGTCTTTCGGCCACAAGTTCAGCCAGAGGAGCAACCTGAGCCCCAGCAGCCAGGGTAGCGGCTTTACGCCCATCTTCCTCCAATTCCTGGACTGTGTGCACCAGGTGAGTCTCACTTCTGCCATAGGTACCACAGGTACGCTGAACCCTGATCTCTGCCCCTGCTACGTGACTCTTCTCCACTTTTCCCCTCATGACTGGATGTCATTCATTGCTTGTTCGTGAGCTCATCACATTCCTCGAAAAGTGAAAAGGTGAGCGAGGGGTCAAAGCGAACGATTCTGCTGTCAGTAACGGTGCATTGTTTTAGTTTAGCACTTTCCAACACGGGACGTGTAATCACAACAACATATTGGACCCGGGGAGTGAGCAGCGAGGCTGCTGCACAGATGGTCCATGAGTACAGTGATCAGCATTGAGCTGTATGTACGTGTTCACGTGTTTCGGCATTTCTTCACATTTTAGTGCTTGTTTACAGCCGCATGTGGAAGATTACAGTTTTGGGGATTGAGAGTCTCTAGGAAGGCTTGCGTGTGCTTTAGGATTTGGGGGAAGTGGGCTGGGGGGGAGAGGGGGCTCAAGTTAAGAATGAAACACACACACAGATGATTTCCGGAGAACCGGGTCTGTTCTGAAATACTAACTTTAGAGAGTGCAGTGGGGGTTTTTTGTGTCTCCTCGGGTCACACAGGCCCACTCCCATACACTTACATCAACACATAGTTTCTGCATTTGTCTTTTGAAACCGAAGGCTTGGCAGCTAAGACGGTTTGGCAGGAACCCGGGGGTCTGGAGCGCTATAAACGAGGGGTGAAGCAGGGGATTCGGACAAGAGCTCAAAATAGAAGTGCCTCATCTCCAAAACAGCTGTTGTTTTTGCCAGCAGACCCAGGTGGCCTCAAATTTTCGACACCGTGATTGGCCACCTCGCACCGCTTGATGGGAACCGTGGAGCAGCAGTCATGCTGGCTCAGTCTGGATTGTGTCTGACGGCGATGATATCACTGACCTTTGCCCTCACAGAGGCGGGAGAGGTTCTTTCCTGTTTCCGATTGGTCATTTATACACTGGATAGATGCGAAGTCGCTACACGGGGACACGGTGCAGCTGTCGCCCACACGCTGACCTCCTTCTAACTGTCTTTATCCATCTTTTCATATCCTTGCAGATTTTGGAGCAGCATCCTCTGGAGTTTGAGTTTAATCAGTATTATCTGAAGTTCCTGGCTTATCATCACATCTCTAACCGCTTCAAGAACTTCCTGTTGGACTCTGACTACGAGCGCTTGGAACACGGTCAGTGTCCTTTAACCAGAGGGGATCTTTTATTTTCTTCTTCTCTAAAAATGCTTTGTTACACAGAATTATGAACCTATGGTGGTTTCCTTAACAGTCACAACAATTTTATTGATTTGAAAAGATTCTTGGCCCCTCTTCGTCAACACCACTTCCCTGGGTAGCAAGATTCTGGCTTTTCTGTCACTGTAAATAAAGGAAACTAGATCTCTGATATGAATGCACACAGCTACCCAGGAAGCTGTTACATCAGTCAAAACAGTAATGGCTTCACATCCTCGTCAGCTTATCCTGTGTGTTTTTTTGCAGGCTTGTTGTTTGAGGATAAGGGTGATAAGCAGGCCCGGAGAGGCATCTGTATCTGGGATTGCATCAACAGGATGCACCGGAGGAGTCCCATCTTCTTCAACTATCTGTACAGCCCCTCTGAGAATGAAGTGAGTGTTTCCTTCAAGTTTCTGTCCTTCACCTTAACCTATACATCAGGCAGCTATAGTTGATTCGTGCAGCTGTGGATCCAGAGAAGGATGTTTAGTAGCCAGAGCCTTCAGCATAAACATAACATGACTATGAGGACAGCAGTGTCACACACCTGCTCTCCTAAACTTCTGTTTGTGAAGGCCAACCAATCAGAAAAAGTGAAACTGGTCTTAAAAGAAGACGAGCACCGAGTGTAGGCTCATTTTGAACTATGAATCATTTAAAGTATTCGAGGAGGGTCCAGATATAAAAGCTGGATAGCTATAAAATATTTGATTAGGCTACTTAAAAATGTTCTCACCTTACTTTACCATGTAAATCTGGGGTGTCAAACAAACATTAGATAAACAATTAAATGCTTTTTTACTGTCTGCTATAGAAATGTATGCTTGTTACAATTGGTTTACATCAGAAACATACATAATTACAGGACAGTGTATGCATGAGCTAACAGAACTTTTTGTGTCAATTTGCACATTTATTTCTTACAATTTAAGCCCAAAGAGTCGTATTGACACGCTTTTCTTTAACATGTAAAAAAAAAAATCTATTTGTTTGTTTGTATATAAAGATCAATGGGTTAAATGCGTAGTTAAAGTGCTTTACACCAAGAGAAAGGTGAGTTTCACTGGTCTGACCAATTTAAGATCAAAGTGGGCTGAATGTGAAGTAAAATGAGTTTGACACCCCTGATGTAAATGATCAGGATACTTCACCCACTGCAGGATAAAATACGGGTCAGTGATTCCTCTACCTCCACGTGGCATCACACAAACATTGCTCGAGGCTTATTTGCCGTATTGGATTGGATCGCAGCCACCAGTTGCTAGGGAACTGTGTATTCTCCAACTGGTTGGCAGCGGTTCCTGGAGCAGGTCATCCAAGGTTAGTGGTTCAATCCCTGGCTGCTCCAGTTTACATGCCAAAGCATTCTTGGGCAATGTACTGAACCCCGAGTTGCTCCCTATGCATTTATTGGAGTGTGTGTAAATATTAGATAGAAGGTACTTGGATGTCGAAAAAAGTGCTTGTATGAATGTGTGTGTAAATAAGATAAAGCATTGTTAGTGCCCATGTGCTGATAAAAAGCTCTGTAGAAGAACCAGTCCATTTAACACTTGACCATTTACTTTGACAGCAAACGTAAGCAAATCACCCTCAAATCTCAACTGCTTAGGTTGCTAACAGATTGCCACAATTGCCTGTAGTTTTTCATGTTTGTTTGCCAATAAACGTTAACTACTAGCCGAGCAAGCGTGATGCAAACAAGAAATGTTACATGGAACAGGTTTTATATAGCACTTTATACAACTTGCCTCCTTTATTCAAGCACTTTTTAAGCCTAAGTGCTTTCTAACAGTCACACTCCATTGAATGCATGTGAGATCAATTTGGGGTTCAGTATGGCCCCAGGAAACTTATTAATGCAGACTGGAGCAGAAACCAGGGATCAAACCACCAACAACCTTCCAATTAGTAGATGACCTGCTCTACCTCCTGAGCAACAGGTTTGCCTTCAAAGTAAAAGTTGCTCCTCAGTGCTGCAGCCAACATGTTTTTACTTTGAAGTCAAATGGTCTCCATTCCTGGTTTGTGTCAGTTTTCATAGTTTCAGGCCGAAGAGCAGCTGGGGACGGTGTTTGTAGACAAGTCTGTCACTTCGTGCAAACTAAGATGGCAGCAAGGTGTAAGAAGCCAAACCAATCACAAGGAGGTTTTTGCCAGCTGTTTGTGGAATACATGTTTTTCCCTGGTGACATTCGGTTGCTAAGGGGCTGCAGGGCTGCATGTCTGGTGCTTTAGAATCGTTTTCCCAGCATTTTCTCAGCAACCAGATGCTTGTAGACGAGTCTGTAGTCCTGTGACTGGGGCCTTGTTCCCTTAATGGAATGATGGAAAATGTTGGAAAGCTACTGTCACATGTAAGCAAAACTTTAATCGGTAACTATGGTATTGTGGACCTTTAGTTTATATTTTCTTCAGAGACTGATAGAAAAACAAAGTTCCTGTAAATGATGTGACACACTGAGAACTGGATCAGATCTCCTCACCGAAGAAATCCTCGTCATCTGTAGGTCTGTGGTTACACCACATGCAAACATAAATATACAAAAATAAGATGAGGATTAGTGTTTCAAGGTTGAACGGCATTAATAATAAAATTCTGCCGTGTAGCTGACTGAAAACAAATGTTCCAGCCAAATCCTGAGTACTCACGGCAAATCGTTCGCCTGTCCTATCTTGTAGCCTGTGCACTGATCAAACATGTTTACAATAATATTTTATTTTTAAAGTACGCAGCGCTCAAACGTGCTACACTTGGATGTTTTGGCTCCTCCGAGCTGAATGATTTATTGTCAGAGTTTGAGGCTAAAACACTGAGTTTGTTTCATCTGCGCAAAGTGGAACGTTTTTGCCATCACCGTCGCTAGCGCCAACGTGAAGGGATCATTTTAATATCACAACTGCCTGAAGCCTGGACTGCAGTCAGTAGACACCAAGAAAGCTTCATAGTCCAACATTTTCGCTGATGAAGGTTGATTTTCACACCTAAAATATGTTTAGTTTAGTTGTGTCCGCTTAAGGCTCACGGGGTATTGTCGTCAACCTGCCGGGTAGGCGGGCAGATGAAATTAGCGACCCACATCAACACCCAAGTTTGTGAATGCACTAAGTCGAGAACGACCCGACATACGAGTTTGAAATTCATACCATCTGTGTATCTACCAGGAGGCTGAGGGACTCCACAGGTGGTTACACTATGTACCTCCATCCTGCTCTCATTGACAGTGACAGGTTAGAGCAGGGGTCAGATTTTAGTAAAACTTGCACACACCTAATAGGTCTTCGCCCACATTGTTGCCGAAGTGAACGTCATGTGTCGTTTTAATGCGGATAACCAGTCTGATGACCTGGTTTTCAGCTTTTGGTCCGCTTCCTGTGCTTGGTCTGAAAGTCTGTCCGAAACAAAGTGAATCAGGGTGAAAACATTTCTTTGTTTTTCTCGTCGGACTAAAGGTTGGCTGTTTGGCTGTTCACAGCCGGACCAGATGAGATAAAGTTCAGCAAAGAATTTGTTTCAGACATTTTTTTAATATAAATCTTGGAAACTGACTTTTCACTAATCTTTAAAGAATAACCTAATATATGACCAAGAATTTGGTTACAGTGGCCAACGTGAGTTTGGAGTTGACACTTATTAACTACAGAGACTGAACAGTCAGTTATTTTGTTTATCATTTGCTGATTTTGATCTCAAGTTGAGCATCATCATAGGAAAGCACCAAGGAGACAGTCGTTACACATTGTGTTGCCACAGTAGATTGTTGGACTTTCCAGGGTCAGCATACTGCTGCGTATCGAGACTTCATACAAGCTAAACACACAAGTCGAGTTTTAGCAGCGCTATGTTGGCTTCAAGTATTCTACAGAGTTGATTTAAAAATCCTCCCATGTGTATATTAAATCCTAAATGGTCTTGAATCTTCTTTAATCTCTGCACCGCTAACCTGTCAGTGATGCAGCTTTCCTAGGCTACGTCCACACTAATGCGTTTTCGTTTGGACCGTCTCAGTGTGGACGGGAGACGGCGTTTTCCTCAAGGAAAAACGCAGCGTTTTGGAAACGCTCTCGAAAACGCATACATTTCAAAACGCAGCTGTCCCGTTGCAGTGTGGACACTCGGAAACGCAGACTTTCTAAAGCGATGACGCATTTTAGTCATGTGATGCAGTCATGTGGCCAATTAAACAAAGATAGCGGAGGGCATTATACAGCAGTTGTTTTGATTACTGTCAATTTTGACAGCCCTACAAAAGATTAATATGAGTTTGTACATGCTCCAGATAGCTTTTCTTCAAATTCTTGAATTCTCACTCGCTTTTGCGCGTGCGCAGGACTGGAATAAGCGTTTTCGGTCGTTTAATGTGGACGAACAACTCTGTGAACAACGACTTAAAACGCTAGTGTGGACGCGGAACGTTTTCAGACGAAAACTCTGTTTTCAAATCTATCCGGGCTAGTGTGGACGTAGCCCTAGTTTATGCCACAAACTCTGGAACAGAGGGAAGCAAACTCTACTGATCATTTCTAGAACCTCTTAAAAAAAACATGAAAGGCTGATGGGGAATTGTTGTCGCAACAACAGGCGAGCTGCTGGTGCAGACACCCAAGTTTATGAAGACAATAACTTGATCTCAGATAAGTTGAAATCTCAGTGACCTTTAGCTTCTGAAATTACCTCGAATTTTTGAATTCATACCATAGTTACATCAGCTGGGAGGCTGAAGGGTAGCACTGGTGGCTTTTCTAACCTAACATTCACACGCTCACAGTCCAATGAATGCACCTTGGTGTGCTTTGGCATGCTGGACTGGGATAAAACAACCAATTCATTCGATTAGTAGCAAACCCTATAGACGAACTATACAAATAAAACTGAATTAGATTAAAGAATTAGATTAAATTCTCCTTAAAGCCATGTGATGTCTGTGTTTCAGGTGATCCTGAAGCCTTCTATCAGCATCCTCAGCCTGAATAAATGGGACTTCTTCACAGAGGAGACCCTGTCGACTGGGCCGTGTTACGACTGGAGGACGATGGCTGTGAGGGTGGAGAGCTCGGAGGAGCTGCACACCATCTCCAACAGCAAGAGGAGGATTGTCTGGCCGTGTTACAGCAGCGTGAGCCGCGCCCAGCCGGACGCCATCACCAAGCTTCTCACTGTAAGAGACCCCAGCTTTTGTTTAAAATGTTTGTTCTGTTTGTCATTTTGTGGGTAACTTTACTCGGCTCTTCTTTGTGCTGCAGGACATCGAGAGGTTAGAGAGCGAGCTTAACCAGGCCCCGGAAAAATGGCAGACAACTCTGGAAAGAGTCAGAATGAGCATTCAGGAGGACCTCAAGCAAGAGGGAAATGTGCGTGCTGGAGGAGTCTTTATGACATGTTATGATTGAACATAGAAGGGCAGTCATATGCTTTGCATTTGCTTAATTGTCTAAATATTTCTTTTCTTTTTTGTTCGTGTGTAGCTCTGTAAGGATTCGCTGTCCATCTCAGGCCTCATTTCCACACCTAACCTGCAGGCCTTCCAGCGGCGCTCCATGCTGCACCTGCCAGACAGCGCTCTGGTAGAGGACCACAGCACCGCCACAGCCAATGGGATCAACCGCCGCGCCGCAACACTTTACAACCAGTTCACCCCCAAGAGCGAGGAGAACAGGTGGGTCGTGAACTTCCCGATTTCCGGAACAAATTAGAAGTCCACATTTGTTTCGCTGACAAGCTGTTGCCGAGGGGCCAGTCCAGTTTTGGAAAATGAGTCAGCGCTCTGGTACGCTGTGTGTCATGTTTTGTGAGAATTGTCTGTACTCTATTAAACTCTGGGTGTGTAATTTTAAAATTACTGTGAGGTTAAAGTACAGTCTTTTGGCTCCAATATCTGGATCGTTTCCTGAGGTGGACATATGGTCATTAAAATCTACTTTATGTTTAAAAAAAATGAGTATATTTTCAGTGTAATACGTGCTCCTCCTGATTCAAATAATGTTCGGACAGGCTAAAGTTTTAACAGATGAAGCAAGTAAATCAGAAACCAGATATTACTTATCAGCGAGCATTTTCCATGTTTCAACACCTTCTCATTGCATCCAAATCACAAAACATGGCCTACATTATTCTGATGTCTCGTGGTCCCACAAATTTGTCCACTTTTTAGCAGGACAGAGGGTGGAGAGGGGTTTTCGCCCGCCCGAGATCCTGACTGGAAGCTAGTGCCGAACACAGCAGGATAGCAGAGTTCACCGGGAACGGGAGAACTGCAAAAACAAAACAACTATCAAAAAATAAAACACGAAAAGCACGGACAGTGGCTGCAGTGACACCATTCATTGTTTTTAACACAACCCTCCTACATGGTTAGCTGTTAGACCGACAGCAACACGAACAACAGTGGGCCACAGACCGTTTGTAGCACATATTTGAACATTGCCTCCATCTGACATCAGAGCTCACTGCAGGCGGTCGCCGGAGTGGACCTGAAAGAGGTCACTCTCCCACTGCTCGAGCATAAAGTCCTCTTTACTCTGCTTTGCTAAAAAAATATGCCCAACGACTATTTTTGATGAAGCTGCATCAGGCAGACAGGAAGTCAGACACAAAAACAGTGAAAATCATAAATAAAACACTGAATTTTCACTGCAAGGCGTCAGGTGTCATGTTCCCTGGTGCCCTGGCGACTCCTCTGAAGGAACCACTAACTACACATCACATAAACGTGGAGGACACTGAAGTCAGCATATGGGTTCATTTATAGGTTCATGTGTAGTGGAAGATAGCAAATTCATGAACAGATGACAACGAGGATGAGGAGAAAGGGTGCCAACTGTTTAGTTGTGGCTTTTTGTGAAGCAGCGTGTGCTACTTCTGTCGGAGATATGTGCGGAGTTGGAGCCAGGAGTTTTGGCTAATGCAGACTTCATCCAAAATTTCATGACTACCTCTGTCAGCTGCTCTCCTTGGGACTCTGACTCTGATGGAATCGGTTAAAATCGCAATTAACAAAATACCAGAGTTCTTGTGATTTCTGCTTTTAAGACTAATGTGAGGTTAAAAGTGTCGACGCATAACATCCAATCTTACAACTGTTATTTTTGTAGGTCTTATGAGGGCGTCCTGTATAAACGTGGAGCACTGCTGAAAGGTTGGAAGCCTCGCTGGTTCGTGTTGGACATTACAAAACACCAGGTGAGCAGGTTGCACTACCCTGCTGTAGTTTGAGTGACCGGTTGCAGGTTTAACAGTCTCGTCTTTGCAGATGAGGTACTACGACACCGGCGAGGACACGAACTGCAGAGGCCACATCGATCTAGCAGAGGTGGAGTCCGTGATGACGGCCGCGCCCACTATAGGAGCTCCAAAGCACATCAGTGAAAAGGCTTTCTTTGATGTGAGTACACATTTATTCACTGGTCTACATATTATATTTTATCTGGAAGTTGTTTTTATATTATACAATTGGATTAATATGGTCTTGCATAGAGTGTTGCATTATGGGTGTCGGTATTTTCCCAAAATGTTTTATAGAAAAACTACTTGACGTGAGTTCGCTGCCTGCACTGCAGCATGTCATAGAGGCTTTAGTCTGATTCCCTCCTGAATGACTGAGCTCCTACCGCTGTCACTAAGGGAGAGCTACGCCATCTATAATATTATTCTTTCGGTCGCTACTCAGAGATTGAGACCAGGTGAGGGTAGGAACGTACAGTGAGGGAAACAGCTTTTTGATCCCATCGTAAATTTCAGGGAAGTTTGCTCAATTGTGAAGAAACCTGGTCCATCCGTCCATTTTCTAGCCAGAAACATCCAGAGAAAAAAACCTTACATGAAAGTAATGCATCAATTTGCACGTCTTCGAGCGAAATAAGTATTTGATCCTCAACAATCCAGCAGGAATTCTGTAAACGTGTTTAAAATGTGTGCTAAATTGGGATGAAAATTTGTGACATTGTTGCCCTTTTTGCTGCCATTTAACCTTTTGTCCTTCCACCCATTTGTCCTCTAGCTGAAGACCAGCAAGAGAGTCTACAACTTCTGTGCCTCAGATGCTCCCAGCGCTCAAGTGTGGATAGACAAGATCCAGAACTGCATCTCTGATGCGTGAAGTAAACACGACATCACCGACATCAGAGGCAGCGTCGGGCGGTCGAGACGCGACAGCTGCTTTATCCAACTTTTAGATGTCTTTCATTTTGGGGACCAAACAGTGAATTAAGTGCCTGGTAGTGGAGGATGGATACTCTCCATCCACCTATCTGCCTGTTACTTAGCAACCTGTCATCACTCCACAGGTGAGCTTCAGTTGGAATCGGGTGACCAAATTTGCCTCTGCTGTCAGCGTGCCCCACTCCCACCCCCCTGACAGGGATAAAGTAAACATAAGCTGAGGTTTTAGGGGACTGCACTACCAAGGACATGTTATCCTGTTCTAGATGTACATAGATCAAAGCAATATCACTGGCCAATCAAACTGTGGGTTCAGTTTTTGACTTAAAAACATTAAAAAAAAAAAAAAGCTTGTAAAAGAATTTCTATCTTATTTTACTACAAGGAAAAAGTTATTGCTGCTTACATAAACGTATGAACCGCCAAAAACTCAGAGATTTTTAATGCACAACATTAAAAAGCAATTTGTTTGCACTTAGCGCTAACGTATGCACTCGTCATCAAATATAGACTTTCTGACAGATGCGGACAGCGAGGCTAAAGGCATTACTTGGCAATGTGCATGTGTCGTTTCCTCGTGACAGATTAAATGGAAAGATTTTGCACAGTGAGCTCAAATGAGTTACCTGAGATTTTTTGTTTTGTTTTAATTTAAAAATGTGACGTTTCCTCTGTTTTGTCGAATGTTCATTGACTTCTGGTTTAACACTTTTGTCTCGTGTAATGTAAATTATTATTTTTATTAAAAGTGTAACTGTGTAAGTGTGGTGGCGTTACGTTTTCCTGTAAATACCTACATGACATGTTGTTTTATATACTGTATGTACTAAACATAAGTATACTTTTTCTAACTTTAATTCTAATGTGACTGAGTTTTTCTTTTCTTTTTTCTTCAATGTGTTGTTACTGGTGCACAAAACCCCCCGAGTGGCCTGTTCTTTGTTTGTGGTGACATGTTTTTCTGAAAATGAAATGGACATTGTTGTTGTTGTTGTTGTTCGGACAGGCTCTGTCTTTTAAGGGCTTTTTAAAGAATATATATCATGTAGGACGTGATTGTTTTCAGAGTTTATCGTCCCATCTGTCCTCTGTTTATGCAGCCTTCACAGTTTTTCATTACAAAAGAAGAAAAACACAAACTATTCAGCCATATCAGCGGCGTTACTGTATCTTTGTACCATGTTTTGTGGTTACGCTATTTTTTTTTTATTATTTTTTTTTTTGGAAATAAATCAAACATACTTGAAACTACCTGTTCCTTTTGTGCTCATATATTTTTCTACCTAGTGATGAAGTAAAGGCAGGATTAAATGATGACCATTTCTAATTTTGAATTTCCTAATCTGAACATGTGCGCGAGATTAGTGGGGCCTTAAAATGGCACTGGCGATTCTAGAGTCTATTGGGGCCCTAGGGAAAATTCACAGATGGCACCGCAGCCAGTGTTTTATCACCAATATCTCTTAATATAGGAAATTCTTTGAAGATAGTGAATCTTGAAACTAGAGAATTTTCACTTGTTTCATGATCAAGATATTTTACCTGGAAATAAGGGGGAAAATGAAACGAGTGAAAATTCTCTAGTTTCAAAATTCACTGTCTTGAAACAAGTTCCTGTATCTTACTGGAATGACGCTTTGTAGCTGATTTTGTCTTATTTTAAGTGTAATGAGATCTTGTGACTAGAAATAAGACAAATATACTTGGTAAGATTTTGAGTTTTTGTAGTGTGAGGAGATGCGTGGGATCAAATTAGCTGATGAATCCTCTCGCCCTATCACAGCTAAGCAGAAGACGATAGCTAGATAGTAAAAGTTATGTTATTCGAGTGTCTCTTTCAGCATTATATTTAATAGTAATTATCCGCTCCACTCACTGCTGTGTTGCTTTTCTTCTCCTCTTTTTCCTCCTGTCTTTCTTCAGTCCCAGAAGGATAACTCGTCTTCATTTTCACAGATTGGCTCTCACTGTTGTCATTAGGTTTGTTTAAACAGAATCATTCACGCTACTTTCAGCTGGAGAGAGTGCAGTCAGGTGGGGCCCCCTTGAAGGGAGTCAGGTTTCTCCTATTTGTGCAACATGCAGACTTTGCACTTTGCCACTTCTGCACTAGTTTAAACTTTGTTAACCCCATGCCCCCTAGACTTCAAGCAGTTGCCTGCCTTGTCTGGATGGAAGTGGTGCCTCTGGGACTGGTGAAAAAAATAAATAAATAGAAACTCACCCTGAGTAATCCCACAGTCTTGCCAAAAATGAATGTATGAACTAGGCGCCCACATTGTCTCAGGTACACTTGGCCTCGAGCTGAGACTGAACTCACACTGCCAGTAAAAGGTCACAATCAACTGCATTTTCCAAGAGGAGCACATTTAACTCTCTGTAAGCTCATCTTATTAGTCTTTTTGTTTTGTTTATTTGTTTTATTTTATTATTTGCATCATTATCTGAGTGGGTATTATGCTGAGGCAAACAGGAGGTGGAGGCCATGTTATTGAACCGCAGGAGAAGGAGGAGTGGAAAATGAAAAGGGACAGGGAAACACCCAGGAGACCCCAAAGAGTGCTGAAGATCTGGGGCCAAAATCTCGATGACAACTGTGTTTCCATGCAAGCAGAGGGAAGAGTGAATGCCCACAGCCAAATGGGGGTATTTCTTTACCAATGCAATACAAATTTTTTAATTATGGATATGTTTGCACTGAATCAAGGTGACATTGTAGTAAATAGACAAACTCCAATCTGTGCATCAGGAGCAGCTAAGGCTTCAGTATCTTGCCCAAAGATACTTTGATATGCAGGTTGGAGGAGTCAATCTCACATAGAAACCTCTGAGCCCTGACTGCTCCTAACTACCAGCAGGGGCATTTTTGGTTTGTTTTGTCAGGGTTTTAGGACATCGAAGAGGAAAATAATGTTTTAAATCAAGTGATTTATGTGTAACCATGGAGTAAAGCGAGTCAGCCTTTTGATTTGATTCAGCCAGATTCTTTTCACCCCATGTTAAAAAAAAATAGTGTTTAAATTTGTTATTTTGTTCCAGACTCCCAAAGCTCTCCTTTCCTCTTTTCCTTTCCTCTTTTCCTTTCCCCTCACTCACCAGCCAGTCGAAGAAGATGCCAGCTCCACCCTGAGTCTGGCTCTGCCAGTTTCTTATTCTTAAAAGGGAGTTCTTCCTTCCCAGTGTCGCCAAGTGCTGGCTCATAGTGGATCGTCTGGTTGTTAGAGCTCCCAGTCTAATCATGTCAGGTCAGATATAAATCGCCTGCCATTTTTTTATGTCTCCTCACATTTACACCATCCATCTGTCATAAGTGTCCGAAAAACAATGACTCAGAGTTTACTTTATTGTGTAACTGTTTTGTATTCTCAGACAATGTTTACCAAAGGAATGTTTTTGGGTTTATATGTAGAAGCTAAGCAGCCAGCAGTGTAAGACTGGATTGTCTGCCATCTGCTAGCTAGTGATGATTTCTCTGTTAGCTGAAGCTCATATTTATCTGGATTACAGCTGAAAGAAAGGTCAAACTTTCCCCTCACAGGATTCCTGAGAGAAAGCGTCCCCTCTCCGAAAAGAACATGGCAGCGCAATTTCGGTTTGCAAAGTTGCATCTCAGCAAACCACAAGTGTTCTGGGACAATGTCCTTTGGATAGATGAGACCAAAATGGAGACGTCTGGCCGCCATGCACAGTGTATTGCACAGAGAACCAAATACAGCAGTACAAACACCTCATACAAATCTACAAGCATGATAATGGAGAGTGGAGGATTTGGGGCTTGTTTTACAGCCACAGGACTTCGGCACCTTGCCGTCATTGAGTCGACTAAGAACTGCTCTTTATTTAAAGCATCCGGGAGGCAATCTGTCTGACTGCTACAGCTGGTCTGAACTGAGTTATCCAACAGCAGCAAATCTACAACAGAATTGCTGAAAAAGAAAAGAACCAAGGTGCTGCAATGGTCCAATCAATAGTCGAGGCCTCAACATGACTGAAATGCTGTGGAGGGACGTTAAAAGAGCTGTGCATCAACACATCAAGCCTCAATGAACTAAAGCAACATTATAAGGAAGAGTGGGGTGTCAGAGACTCGTGCAGAGAGAGTTATTCCCACTAAAAGCTCTTCTAAAATCAACTGAAACATGGAGCACACTTAGTTTTTCACATCATTTAATAGAGTCCTGTGAAAACTTTCCATGTAACTGTTAACACATGGCAATCGAGTCCTAGCACTCGCAGTATGTTCCCTTCAGGATAAACAAAAATAGATTTGGTCATCTTCTGGCTTTTCATTTAGCACTCGGCATTTTAACTTCTTCTGTACTCTGGTTTTATGACTTATTATCTGTGATCTCAGAGCATCAGCTCTGTCAATAAGGTGAGTGCTAACACACCACAATCACATGATGAATTTCATAGGTTTGTCAACAGGTTTTCTAGAAGTACAGTGAGTACTGAATGCTGACCTTAGCAGTGAGTTCAAGGTAAAAAAAAAACAAAACAAAGCTGCTCATCATTTGCTGTCATGTCACACATAAGATAGAGTCACAGGATACAGGAAGAACTATTTGTAATTTCTGTCCTCATGTGAGCACCTCATCTTCAAGAAAGGATGTCCTATCAATGAGCAGTAATCAGACACCCCTTCAACTGATGTTTTCTGATCTGAGCCAGCAACAGGGCTTGGAGAGGATGATGATGATCTATGTCTCACTTGCCAACAATGAATATGGGACTGGGCAGGAGCCCCAGCTCAGGCGCTGTGGCGCCTGGTTGGCGGTGCAGAACAGGACTCGTGTGGTCCCTCGAAGGTTTGATTCAGAGAGGAAGCTGAGGTCAAAAGAAGAGCGGTGAGGCACTTTTTTGGAGGGAAGTGGTGAGTATTTGTCAAGCAATGCAATCTCCCAGCTGGCTTGTACTGGCAGCAGGTGCAGAGCTGCAGCAGGCCAACATCTGGACAGAGTCTATGACACATCATATTTAGCATTTTGCTTTGGGTAAGGGGATTAGGACCTTGGCCCGTTAATACTGGGATGCAGCGGAAGTTATCCAGCAAGATTGTGTGGAATGGCATGATAGGAATCATCTTCTCCAGAGATAAAAATGGGGGTTTTACTTCCTTAAGACCGGATTGCACCAAATTCATGCACATCAATTGAATAAGTATTTTAGGATGAAAACTCCAAGCTGTTATATAACGATAGCATGAGGTGGTGTACATTACTGCCTGTGCAAGTGATTTCTTTCTCAACGTTTGAGACAAATTACTGATGAAAGCCTCTATTACCCCTACAAGCAGCAGTGTTTTAAATGCATTGCTGTGTAACAGTGATATTGTGTAACTTGGCTGCATGTGTCTTGAGTTCACTGTGATTAGTCTTGGTTGGCTGGAAAGCGTGCTGCTTCCACATGAAAAGTGGTCTATAAATTAAACATTGCACGTATCTGTTGGTTTTGGATCGCGCTCTTCGTGTTTAGTCACAGCTGCAGTAAATGCTTCTTGTCCAATAAAACATCTCCAGAAATAAGCTGATTGGCCTTCCCGCAGGCCCCAAAAATACCCCAGTGACAGATGATCCTGATTTATTTTATTGCTCCTCCAAGGCTAATATCCATGTAGCCCTGTGGCTGCAATGAATGCCTGCTATGTAGCAATTTTTACATGAATGTCATGTCATGTAGGCAACTTGAGAGTTCATTCGCCGCTGCTGGGGGTCCTTCCCGCTTCACAAACTTGCGGGCCTCTCTGCGGGCACCTGCTCCAAAATTCAGCAGAACACTTCCAAACGCTGATCTCACTTAGCTTGACACACATCATCGAGTCCCACCCTTGGAAATCAGGGTGATGTCAACTGCGGGCAGCACATGGGGGTCTAGATTATCCAGTGCATGCTCCAGATGATCTTATCCAGACACCGCCCGCTCATCCATGAATAGAAAAGCACAATAAACATTTGATTTGTATCGTTAAGGGCTGGTGTTTGCTTTCGTGACTGTTTCTTTGGCCCATTTTGAGTGATTTATCTGAGGCCCTGATGTTTTTCACTTGCCTGTGTAAGTGACCCACAGTTTCTCTCTGCAGCTGAACCCTGAGCCCATTCAGCTATAGAAGCGCTCAGGGCTGAGGTCACTGTGGGAAGCCATCTAACCCAGAAAACAGGCATCTGCCAGACATTTTTTCACCAGCAGACAATCCCATAAGATGTTCCAGTTTCAAATCAGTCTCTATGAGGATGTTTTGGAGAGGAATCAGATGGATTGGTTATGGGCATTAGGGTGCTATTCGAACACATGAGCTTGAGGGTGAGACAGCTAGAGATAGCCTTTACTTGGAATGCAGAGGGCTTGTGCAATTTAGCTACGGAGATCAGAAACTCACAATTCTGAGAATAGTATTTGCAATAAAAAGCAGCACATTTTTCTCAGATTCTGAGATATAAATACCTCTTAAAAACAAATGTGGACACCAAATCTGTTTATCACACAGCAAACCCTGTTAATCGTATATCATCATGCAAGACACCCATAAAAGCAGAGTCTGTGTTGTGTTTAGTGTTTTTTTCTACAATCCCGTTTACATTATTAGCTCAGAGCCTTGACTGATCTGTTTCTACACCTGATCTTATCAGTGACCTGCCAGTATAGAGATATGTGCACGGTGCTGACTGTTAGACCGGTGTGCAGGTCGTTATCTCATCTCCTGAACTCAAAATGAACTCCCAGTTTCCTTTCAGAAGGACAAATGAAGGCGAGTTGCTTTTTTACTGTAAACTATAAACGTGCATTGTGCAGGCGAGCTGCCTGGCTGACAAGACGAGAGACAAACAAGTGCCCGAAATGACAGCTTGATGCCGAAACAATGTTCCTGCAATGCTGTCTCTGTTTTCACTGAAACATGAGGATGAAGAAGACAAAGGTGAGCAGTACGTGTAAGAACAGTGGTTCTTTGTTGCACAAACTGATGTGTTTTGACACACGCAGACCTCACCGCTGCATGTCACGTGCATCAAGTGATTCATCTTCTTTAGTGGTTACTGGAACAATGAAGTCATGTTGTAAAGCACCTACAAGACCTGTTACACGATCAGACAGGTAACCAGGCCAAGCGCTGATCCGAAGCATTCTCTCTGATATTCATTTCAGCGTCTGCACCAGCCAAAGTGGAAGTTTCTGGAGTGATGCTGCGGCTGATAGTGGGCCCGCTCCGTGACATTCAATCTGCCGCAAATCAGATCAGTGCATCCAATCTGCGTTGCTTTTCAAGAAGTCTGAATGAAGCTACCTAACTGAAAAGACAAGGGTAGGGATAAAAATAAATAACAACAACAATAAATGGGTTCTGTTATTGTGTACTGTTTGTGTAGTCAGGCACTGGCTCCATGCGGTCTTAAAGAATCGCAGCTGGGTGAAAACGACGTGTAATTAAACTAATGTCTTTGCTACCTTTGGCAGTAGTTTGCTCAGAGTCCAATTAAATTCATATTTGGGTAGTGACTCAAGTAGTTCAGCAACTTTATCTCTATTTTGAATCAGGGATGCCTGAAACTACAAACGGTTTTGGGCCGTATTATTTCACTTTTATTTTCCACGCCCTATTATTGTTTTCGTGCTGAAAGCTGTGAAGGCATGCCCAGGTGATGTGTTCACCAGGCTGCTCAACATTCGTGGAAGAACTGTCAATGCTCCGGGCTCACTCACCAGTAAAGCTTCCCAATCCCACCCTGAAGAAGAATCACTATGGCAATACCTAATACAAATACATGATATAATATGACATATGTCCGATATACAAGCCCAGACTAACTGAATACAAAACCAAAGCTGAAATTCCCGTGATTTCCTTTAAACTGGGGGGGGGGGGGGGGTCACAGGAAATTCGTTTTAATTATTTTCTAAGTAGTCTCAACAACTAAATATCTCACCCTGAGTAGTTTTGCTGTTTCTCTAACAGCCAAAATGACATTTTTACAATGACAGCGGGCTTATTTACAAGCGACAACCATGAGGAGTGCGAGGGGCACGGCTCCGCTTAAGCCTGAGCAGTCCCGGTTTAAAGCTCCCGTCCCTCCTCAGCGTGACTGAGGATCGTGTTCATCTGCTGACACCTGCTGGATGTTGTATGACTGCAATCAAGTAGAAAATGGAAAGCTTGTTGGGTTCTTTAGTTACATTTATTTGTAGAAAGCCTCTTCTCAAACTGTGAAATGAGAACAGCCACGTCCACAGTCATGAAACAATGCTTTAATTTGTTGGTTATAACAGACACAATTAACTCATCTAGAGTTAATGACCTGGGACAGTATAACAAACATTTCTGCCCACATATCCTCCTCCTTTTCCTTTTATGTTACAATAAGTCTTCTAACAAGTCGAAATATTAAAAAAAAAAAAAAAAAAAAGCAAAGTACTAACATGAAATACAGCACATGAGATGAGAATAAAATCTAAATAAAATCTAAAACGGAAAACTCAAATGAATAAAATAAAAAGGTGGATGTTAACCTGTGATCAAATTATCTCAGCTCATCACCTCTTTTAATCGCCTCTCAGGAGATGGTTGTTATTAAATTGGAACATCTTCTTCCAAGGTAACAAATAAACTTCTGAGGCTTGGATCTGATTTTTTGTCACAGAAAATTCCTCGAAGCTCTACATCTACAAGTGACTCAGAGAAGTAAACCATTTTTTACATTTTTCACGTGGTTTGGTGAGTTCATGTTATCAAGCGCCTTTAGACTTGTGACATTTCAATACAGTCAGAGGCTGTGAAAGAACTCACTGCCTGTTCACTACTTTACCTACTTTTTCTGTCTGCCATGTTTGAGTGTGTTTATTTAGTCTTTAATTGTAGACACTGGGATAAAAAGTAGAGCAGAAGAGTAACTTGTTTGCATCCTAAAAGCAAACCCACAATCATTGGACAATAAAATGAGGACGCATATCTTTGCATGACAGGAGCTGACACAGAGGACTTAAAATTAAGATGATACATACGGGGGAAAAGAAAAACACCCTTTTACATATCGGGACATACTAAAAATAATATTCCTTAGGTCTTAAAATGAGGCAAATACAACCTCAGATGCACAACGGCACGTTGTCTGTTACATCGTGTCATTATTCATTTAACAAAGTTAAGCCAAAATGCAGAAGCAGTGTGTGAAAAACTAACTACACCCTTACTGCTTTCATAGGAACCAGCAGCAGCCAGATGCTGAAAGTAAAATGCACTTGATTAACTGATCGCCAGCAAGTGTGAGCACCTCTATAAAAGCGGAGGCTTTCAGGCTTGCACTGCAACCAAGGGACCGGCACATCTTGGAGTTATCGAGCCGACCATGAACTCCTCTGAGTGCATTTTGGACTAGTTTCTGCTAAATAAATAATGACAAGATGTAATCTTCGTGTGCTGTTGTTCATCTCAGGCTGTATTTATATAATTTTGTGACCTGGCAAAGATTACATTTTATTTTATTATGTTCAGATAAGTAAAAGTTTTGTATTTAAAAGCAGGGTTCTTTCTTCAACTCTTTACTATTACATGAACTATATAGTACAGTAATGCTCACTGTGAGCCACATATAGTCCACTTTGATCTTGAGCTTTAAAACTTATAAAAACACAGTTAAAAGGTCCAAATCTATGCATTCTTTTCATAGTTGTCCAGCGGTCGGAATTGGAGTCTTTGTCTCTGGGGCCTTATGTTTGAAACTCCTGCTCTACAGGATGCCAGTAATTTGCAAAATAAACAAATTAAAAAGTGTGTTGTAGAATATATTTAAAATGTCATCATTTGCAGTTAATGGTACTGGATACAGTCAAATTAATCTGGATTTATCTGTGAAATGGGCCATTACCGTCAACATTTGTGTCAATTTGTGAGCATTTTGTTATTTTTATTGTTTTTTAGGTATATGATTACCTGGCCTCCAAAAAAAAGGCTATCACTGATAGGGTTTCTTATACAGAAACTAGCAAAGCAGTGAACAGTCGGGTGACTTCGGACACAAACACTGAATTATCCATGTATAAATCACTGAGTCTGAGCTCCCTGGTTCTTACGCTCCTGCCACAACTTCTTCTTCAGATCCAGCTCAGTGTCAGTGAACGATGCAGGACCCCAGTTAGTGATCCTCTGCGGTTCTTTGTGACCTAAAAGAGAGGGTCAAAAGAAAAGAGATGAAAAAATTACAGCGAGATGTACTGACAAACCGATCGCTGGTGTTCCTCTTTTTTTCTGCCGAGTAAGAGAAAACATTTGTGCCAGGGGCGTCAAACTCATTTTATACAGCTTAGTGTGAGCTTGGCTCTGCTAGTCTGTTGCATAACCACTGAATGATTCCTCTTTCTGACAATGGGCTTTCAGAAAATATTAATGAACCATCCATTTACAAAACTGACAAAGAGCAACCTGAGATTATTTCAACAACATTTTTTTAGTGTTTCGACATTCAGTCCACTGACACTACAAATAAATGCTTCTGTCATAAATCGAGGGCTCCTTGGCTAAGCGGCTTTAGTTCGGTGTGGTCTGGCATGCCGCGGGTAATTTTTTTATTACCAAGAGTGCCGTAAAACTGACAACGACTCAGACCTCTGGCGCGGACTAAATTAACAGTTCAGAGAACCATTCTCATAACACGACCCATTCTTAATGTCTTGTCCTGCTGCAAAACACAGAGAAGAGTCCCCAGATTTTTCCATACTTCTCTACAATGTGAGAGCTCGCCAGTCATTCATCAGGCTGGACTGAAGTCTTAGACGATGCTGCCTCTGGCCGGTGCAAATGGAAATGAAATTCATAAACGAAGAGCCCTCCTACCTGGCTGGATAAGACGCACCAGTCCCTCGTGCTTGGCCACCTTGTCTTTCCAAGTCTTAGTCTTGTTAGCTGCTCGCTCAAGTTTCCTTGTCACTTCCTGTATGTGAGGTAGGAAAACAGAGGTGTTTTATACGATTAACTGTTTCTGTTCTCATAAAAACGATTTTCAAGTGAATCTGTTTTTTTGTTAGGAGACAGAGTTCGAGATGTGCAGAGGAAGGAAAGTGGATAGATTGTACAAAGGATGTTGACAATGGGGCTGCCAGGCAGGAGGAAAGGAGAAGGAGACCACAGGCAAGAATCATGGAGGTAGTGAAGGAGGGTTGATGTGACAGAAGAGAAAAAGAGTGATCAGATGGAGGCAGGTGATCCTCTGCGGAGACCCCTAGGGGGACCAGCAAGAAGAAGAGGAGGAAGAAGAAGATAATCTTATCACAAGCTTTTCCATTTCACCTTTACTAGGGGTCAAAGTCATGCATGAACATATAATGTAAGTAGGGCATTATGTTTTTTAATCTTATTTTAAAGAAGCTTGATCAGACAGTAAGGATATACACAGTTCTGTGAGATACATGGCCTCTGTCTTCTGAAAGCTGACCTCATATTGCTTCACTGCTCCCTGCCGCTCCCTCTGCAGCCTCTCCAGCTGCTGCACGGCTGCTTTCAGGTCTCTCTCCTTGGCCAGATGCTCGGCCATTAGCTCCTGCTTCTCTGCCTCGGTCTGAGACAGCGCCCTCTGCTGCTGCTGTTGGATCCGCTCCAGTTCTGCCCTCTTGGCTGCCTCCTCTTCCAGCAGGCTACACATGAACACACACCAAGCATTCCTAAGATATTGTTTTCACTTTTAACAGACGGACGGATGGAAAATCAAATAAATTGACCACATAACCACAAAGTGACTGAGTTAAAAACTAGTAGGAGCCTTGGTAAGACTTCAGGTCAGTTAATCGGGTTCACAAACAGGGAGCTGACATCACCAGATTTACTTCCTGTATGTATCCACATGCCGTGTAGCACGTGTGTGTGTGTGGGCGTGTTTTCGAGACCTGGCCTGCAGCTTCCGCATGGCCTCCTCATCGTGCTTGGCCTGCCTCTCATCCTCTAAGGCCTCCTCCAGCCGGTGGTACATGTCCTCCAGCTCTCTGACGCGCTGCAGGTACTGCTCCAGTTCACTGGACTTCTGGGCCACCTGCTCCTCCATCTGCTGACGCACCTGAATGAGTCAAGACACAAACACACGCACAGTCATCCACATTTTTAATCAATGGGCTCTTTCACTCAGAGCAGTTATCTACACGTCAACTGTTAGTATGCTCTACTGCAAAACAAATCGCCTTTTATTGCTCTACAAAGGCATTTGTCTGTCTTGTTTTTCAACTTGGGGGGATGATTAACTTGTTGGCTCATCTGACACTCAGACCAAAGATGAGTCAGCATCCTGCGATGGATAATTTGAGCTTTTTTAGCCTTTGTTTCCCTTAAAATACAGACGGCTTAATCAGACACTCAAAACCAAGAGACAGAAAGTCACCGTTTACCGGACACATTTCTTTTTCTTCTTACTTAGAAAAAAAAAATACATAAAACTGTGTCACAATGCAATCAGGTGTTGTGAGAGGCACACTAGTTACCATCTTCTCTCTCTCCAAGTCCAGTCTGTAGCGATCCTGCAGATCTAACTGAGTCTGCTTCCTCCTCTGCTCCTCCAGCGCCGCTTTAGCCGCAGCCTCTTCCATCTTCTGCAAAACCCCCAAAAAAGAGGAAAGAGTTGCTTGACTGGAAGCCACATTAGCCTGCAGGGAAGTTCTTGACTGGTTTTACTTAAAGCTGAACTTCACACAAGTAATGCTAGCATCTATTTCTAGTGCAATTAGCGATAGGTATATTTTGTTAAGTAACACCAGGGTGTGTTTAGCAAAACAATAAAAAAAAAGAGCCATCTGGCAGAGTAAAAGCAGAAGTGAGAAAGTATAACTTTTCTAAAGTTCTAAAAGAATCATACGCCCAGGCCTGCTGCTGGATGCAGGTGTCCATGACTGACATGTTCACAAACAGTAGTTTGCATAGCAGTTTTGTTTCCCTTTTTCACTGTGAGTGTCACATTAAACTCTCTGTGTTCTTAAAAAAACAACTGAATACATAGAAATAAATAGGAAGTGGACAGCACCATGATTTTCTCTGGAACTTAGGTTACACTGTAGCAGTGCTTCAACACTTTTCATTCTCTCCTGGATTAGTTTCAGGACCCCAGAAACAACCCCCCAAAAAAGAATCTATGTAGCATGAAAAATATATGAAATATATATTTTGTTAGGTTTATAAAGGTTTAAATCTTCTAGGCTCTGTTCATTGAAGAGCAAATGTTACTGTAACCAAGGCAGTCATAATTCTTCCTCCCACATGACAGGGCTTTTAGAGTTTTTAGTTGACTTAAGCACAGACAATTCTCATGGCTTCCAGCTCTCTCTGTTTGCTCTCATTGGCCGCCTGGAGTTGCCTCATCCTCTCTGCCAGGTCGTCTTCCTCCACCTGCTGCCTCTGCCGGAGCTCCCAGCGCCTGAGCCGGGCCTCGCGGTGAGGAGACAGCAGCCCCAGCCTCAGCTGCTGGATGCACGTTTGAATAGCTGCCACAAGACAGAGTCACCGGCTGAATTATTCCCACGACATTTAGTCATTATGGATTTTACGTTGAGTCAGACACTGACATTCAAAAATTCAGAGGCAACATTAAAGAAAATGAAGAGACAGTGATGATGAGACCTTTTTATGATGAGGAAATTACAGAGGGCCGGAAAATGATGAGTCAGTACCTTGAATCCATTCCTGCTTCTTCTTTTTATCTGACGCGCTTATCTCAAAGCTTTTGTCAGCACACTTTATAATAAAAAGGCATTTCTTCCCTTCTTTATCTGGCAGCGACTGCAGGAGAAAGAAATATTAGTCGCTGCTATAGCGTATGCTCATCATTTTAAAGTCTTTCGTTTAAGGAACATGTAGGACATGCAGGTCAGCTGTTTACCTCCACACAGCAGCTTTGGTCCAGAATTATGTCTCCTTTCTTCTCCTCGAGATCCTCACACACATAGTACGACAGTGAGGTGGGTCGGAGGACAAACCAGCGCTCGGTCCAGTTCTTCCTGACGTGCCCTTTTTTCATCATGTATCCCTTCAAAACACAGTGTAGGAAAGAACATATGAATACAGTAGCTACACTGGAAAGGTTAAAAAGTCTCTTGCAAAGGGCTGTCTGGGAGGGTTAGTGTAGCCAGAGGTGCAAAGCCACCTAAAGAATAATGCAGTGAGAGATGAGGGAATTTGCATTGAGGAAGCTGACATTTTTATCTCAGTGGCAGCAAAACCGTGAAAGCTCACGGTTCAGAGATTTTTAGATGGGAAATCTGAAGCTGCAAATATGAGAAATATACAGAATAACAGATCAACATCCTCTCTGACCTCCTTGAGAACGTCCAGTATGAGCTCATTGAAGACCTCATTGATGCCCATGGACAGGATCTGGTGGTTTAAACCTTTGCTGAAGTAACCCATTCCCACCAGCTCAATCAGCTCCCAGGCAGTCAGGAAGTTCTTCGAGTTCTGACGCTGCTTATATTCTGCAAAGCTCTCTTTACTCCAAACAGTCCCCATGGCTTCCGTGAGCTTTCGCAGGAAGTACTCGATCTAAGGAGATATGTAGAAGCTTTACTTGAAGCTCAGAGCTTTGGTAGAGGGAATGGTAAAACATTTCAGACTACGGGATCCTCACCTCTTCCATGACGATGACTAGCGGGTATCTCTCCTCTGACAGAAAGTTGAAAATGCACCACACTTTGAAAGCGTCATTATCTGAGATGAGCAAATGTTTTGTGTGTATATTTTTCTTGTAACAAAGTGTCCAGCACATCCTGTTGAACTCCATTATGTCGAAATCCCCACATACCTGAGATTAAAAATGCAGAATTCAGTCAAATTCAAAGTCGGAAGCACAAAGGATCAAGGGTTTCGTGTTTACAAATGCTAAGCAGGAGACTGCTTAGAGCTTTCAAAACCTCGAGTCTGCAGGATGTGAGGTGCAAACGTGATGTAATTAAATGCCTCATTTTTATTCAAGTCAGAGCCTACGAGAGAAAAGCGAGAAAACAGAGAGAAACAAAGCAGTTTCCTGGCTCGGTTTTATCAAACTTTTATAAAATGCACGTTTGTCGTGCGTTTGCCGCTTGCTAAGCTGCAGAGCGAAGACACAAGGATCCACTTGTGCCAAGAGTATGTGAGGATGAAACTCATTTTATTCACAGATTTCATTAACATTCATTAAACCATTATTGCATTGATTAAAAACAAAACAAAACACATTGCTACTCTGTGTGCACTGAGCAAAACAGACCATGATTAGTCATCGTTTTCAGTGCCACAAAACCGTGTGTGAAGTGTGTGTTGGCAGGTTTTTACTATTTTTATTGTGTAACTGACTACTTTTTTTTTTTTTTTGCGTTTTTAATTTTCGTCCTACAAAGCCTTTTGAGGATTGTTCCTGGCAAAGTGTGATATCCAGTGTAAATAAAAGCTTTGGCACTTCTTAGTGTCGACAACACGATGCATCAAAGGGCCTGTTTGCAGTTAGCTTTAAAATGCATGACGGGTAAGCAGTTCACAAGCGCACAGTATCAAAGACAATGAGCAATGTTGGGGTGACACATTTGACCATATGTCCTTTGTAGACATGTCATGCTTTGAGATGTATGCACATGTACAGCAGCTTATTAAGATTTTAATTTATTGCATGGAGGGCCTTCAAGCTGGTGTTACGTGAGCAGTAACAAAATGTGAATACAACTTATCAGCTGGACAGCTTGGAGTCACGGGTGTAAATGACTATGTGGAGCAGATGTTTGCTGGTGAGACACATTTTAAAGTGTAAACAAGGTCAAAAACTGCTGAATACTAAGAATTTGTATCATCAAACAGGATGACGCATTTGTCATCCGAGTCTTGTCTCAGAAGTCTCAGCATTCTTGCACAAGATGCTAAAGCGAGTGAGTCAGAAACCCGTCATGTTAAAGTGAACACTGCATATTCCAGATTTTTTATTTTGGTGCATTACTGTCTTGACAGGAGAAGACAGTAGGGAGAGAAAGTGAGGGCAAATGATGCACAGGAAAGTGGTCTGGGGCAGGCTTAAACCCAGGAGTCTGCAGAAGCCTCACCTGGTTAAGCCAGGTGAGCTATGGCGCCACCCCGTGATCAGCTTGTGTTCACAGTCATTGTTATTCAGCGAGCACTGAGAGAGTGTTAACATGTCATAGTGTTTAACTGACCAACTTCTAGTTTTCACATCTCTTAGAAGTCTCAAGTATCCATACTGAGAACAACATTTGAACCAAGGCTCTTTGCTCCCACCTTGTCAAGAATAAACCTGTTGAGGTAAGGCATGTAGCCCTGGTTGGAGAGAGGCCCTTCATCGTTATCTTTGAAATGCTCTTCAAGGGCCACAGGGTCATGTGGGATCTTCATCACTGTGCACAGATTATGAGACAGCACCTGAAAAACACAACAATAAATGGACAATAAACAAAGGAACAGATGCTGCCGGGCTTTCTTGGATATTTTTATGGCAGTCTTGAAAAAAAAGTTCTCCAGGTTTTCTGAAGGTCTTTGGACATTTGCTGCTTTTTCACTCCTTTTTCATTAAGTCCTTGTATGAGACAATTTTAAGAAGAAATTTTTGTTTGTTGTTGTTTGTTAAGCCACTTACTGGTGACACATGACTCATTCAAGCATAAAGAAGGCTCTAAACTCGATGTGTCGTGAACCACTGTTGTGTCTACACCTAACAGACAACTTAGCAAAGAACCCATTTTAAGATAATATCTTTAGGCACTTTGTTAATAGCTCCCTGTCAGTGCCAGACCCAAAAGACTATCTACAGCACATCAGTATCTGAAAGTCATGTCCTTAAGAGAAAAGAAAAACTCCAGTCTAGACCCTTTAATTGATTCTTCTACTGTTTCCTGAAGCCTCATCAGAAATGGTCTCAGTGGACAGGTGGATATCAAGAAGCCGTTCTTAATGAAGGCAAACTACAAAAAAATCAGTGGTAACAGATCTTACTGAGCGATGAATCCAGATTTGAAATGTATGTTTCAAACCATCATCAGTATGTATGGAGGAGGCAAGGGGAGAGAGGTACAACAGTGAGTGTCTACAGTCATCTGTAACACAGGGTGGAGGCTCTGTCATTGTGTGAGCTGCATTTATCAATATAGAAAAAAAGCACCCTCAAATTTGAATCTGTTACATGCAATATCATCTGGAAAGCATCTGATTGGCACTGGATTAATTGTTCAGAATGACAATAATTTCAAACACAATGCCAGTGCAGTAAAAGCACACCAAGGTGGTTATGCTTGGATAGGATAGACACAATGAAACACTATGAGTCATGGACTGGCCTCCCCAGAGCCTAAACCTCAACATTTTTAAAGCAGCGTGGGATCATCCTGACAGAGAACAGAAACAACGAAGAGCTTTAATTGTCCTTCAAGAAGCCTGGAGAGCTAGTCCTGAAGACTAAATAAATGGCAACAAAGCTGCGTGAGAGTTCAAGTCCAAGACGGATATTGACTTTTAAGTTTGTATGAATTTTATAAAATGTTTTTGCTTCCTATTCCGCATTTCCACCTATCATTGCACACATTTCAATAAATCGCTCCACCTATTTCCTATTTTCCTAGCAAATACAAAGATGAAGGCCAGCTTTTGGACAGTACATTACCTCAACATATGTCAAATTACACTTCCTCAAAATAACACACACGAGGTTAAATTAAAGGTTAGGCTTGGGTTCACTCTCGCCGTTTTCATGTTTGCAGATATGCATGCAAAACACTTCTAACATTTACAAGCACTGCTGACCAAGCGTTAACTCCAGTTCTTGAAGATGAATGTTCACTCCTCAGAACAAAGCTTGTCCCTGGTGATTAGTGCGACTGCGTTAATGCACCAGGGTACAAAAGGTTTTACGGCTTCGTGTGAATAGTTCAACAAGCAGTGTGTATAAATACATCTCCATAAATAGGGACTTTTTCAGTTTTCCTGGCTGTGCTGCAGTGTCCATATGTTAGAGATGAAAAACCCTGCAGGAGCCTTGAAGTCAGACAGTGTCTTTGTCAGGCTGGGCACACAGACAGCAGAGCCACCAGGCAAACAAACTTAGGCCCAGGCTGTCATACAGTAAAACACCACCTCTTTCTACAGTGGAGCTGCCTGAAACTGGATTTTCTTTGACAGTATATGTTTATGATAACATGATTATATGTTTAAGCCCACGTTTGTAACAATCCCTGCACTCAGCATAATTTGTGATTGAGGGAAACACGTATAAAATTGAGTGAAAGTTCACGGATTTACTTTCACTAAGTTTTAACTAAGTAAAACCAACTCAGCCGCGTTTATCACACATAAAGTCAGAAAAAAACAGTGAATACAGGAAGTGTCATTTATTCAGCGGTTACGTTACTGAGTAAAAATAACGGCAGAGTTTAAGTATTAGTGTCCTGCAGAAGAGGCTCTGAACTGGAAGAAGAAAAAAAGAACCGAAACGCACCTTTAACTGAGACTTGGAGACTTTTCCACGCTGATCCACGTCCAGGGCTGTGAATGCGTGCCATATGGATTTCAAAAGCTCCTCTCGCAGCCACATTTTGTCCCTCAGCAGCACCGCAGGAGGTGTCTGTGTGTCTCTCCGTCCGTCTCCCTCTCTGCGTATGTTTGCGGGTTTGAAACTATCCGCCTCTCAGAGAGAAGCGCTGCGCTAGGGGCGCAAAAAAGGGAGAAGTGTGATAGCGCCACATGTTGTTTAGTTTTTTTTATGCGTCCCGCTGCTAGTGGAAGTTTGTTCAATTCAATTCAATTCAATTCAATCTTTATTGGCAGACTACATGTCCATAAAAACAAGACAAGAAACACACACACACAACTCCCCCCCCCCCCCCCCCCCACACACACACAACACAAGGTATACCATTAAATATATATATGTATATAAATAAGTATATAAAGCATTTGTAAAAATATAAAACCATAATATACATAAAACACAATTACTTAAAATAAATCAATAAATACACAAACACTTTAACCAGTGCTTTCTGAGACTGGATGAGTAACGGGAACCACTCACTGTCGGATCTGTAAGTGCTAAAATTATACTGTTACTCGAACCATCCAGTCGTTCTCTAAAACTGAACATTAACTTTCTTAAAAGTGCTTTAAAAGTCCAGACACCCACAGCTACAAACATCTGGCTGGCACTACCACTTCTAGGTATCCTGCAAAGGATTCTCATCGCATCATTATATGCAACATGCAGCTTCTGCATGCTACATTGTTTGTAGGATGACCACAAGGGGGCAGTATATAGCGGTGTGCAATACGCTTTAAACAAAGCCACTTTAACTGGAAGTGAACAAAAGCTGCATTTGCGTGCAATAGTATTTGCCTGCACATAGAGCTTACATCGTTGTCTGTATATGTCATCATCATCATTCATTTGCTCAGTAATAAAGTGACCGAGATATTTCACCTTTTTATGAACTTCAAGAGTTTTTTGTGCCAGTTTAAACAAAGGGAAATTTAGCTGTTTATCCTGCTTGGTTCTACATATCAAAACAGCACTTTTAGCAGCATTGTACTCAATGTCATATTGCACACCATATTCAGTACAGACATTAAGAAGATCCTGTAACCCAGCACTGCTTGGACTAAAAACAACCAGGTCATCTGCATACATAAGATGATTTATCAGTGCTTCACCTAATATACACCCAGTGTTACAGGCTCTCAGCTGTATGGACAAATCATCGACATATAAATTAAATAAAATTGGAGACAAAATCCCACCCTGTCTGACACCATTGCTGACACCAAAGGGGGCAGAAATACTGCTTCCCCATTTAACCTGCATGTTCTGATGAGCGTACCAGTAAGAGAGAATCCTCACGATGTACTGAGGAACTCCCCGTGTCTTCAATTTATCAAAAAGTTTTCTGTGGTTCACTCGATCAAAAGCCTTAGAGGCATCAATGAAACACATGAGGACAGATGAATTTTTAGCCCTATACAACCTGACTATTTCCTTGAGTGCATATATGCACATGTCAGTGCCGTGCTTTGGTTTAAAGCCAAACTGATTATCCAGAGAAGAGATGAACACACTAACTCTATCAAACAAGATTCTTTCTAACACCTTAGATAAAATACTGGCTAGTGCAATCGGCCTGTAATTATCCAAACAGCTCACTTTTGCAGCTTTGTCTTTCATAACTGGTACCAGTAAAATACACAGCATTGAGTCTGGTAATATGCCATGAATCATAAACCCAGTGAAACAGAGTGCTAAAAGAGGAGCTAGCCTTAACTAGCATGTTTTAAATGTTCTGCAGTGATGTGATCCAAACCAGAGGATTTATTATCAGACAACCTATGAATGGCTTCATATACTTCATGTGTCCTTACACTTATTGTGTCATTACTCATGTCAAGATTGTCCTCATATGGTTCACTTTTTATACAGTTAAACAACGCACTGTAATGCTGTCTCCATAATGCTGCAATGTTATCTGCCCCAGAAACACCTTCAACAGTTGATGGTAGAGATGGTTTACAGTTATTAAGAGCTTTCACCTCTTTCCAAAAATCTGCCATAATATTACACAACATTTTCCTGGCCAAAGAATCTGCTCTCAGCATTTGCTCATTTTTAGTTATAAAGCGAACAGCGTACTTATATCTGGCATTCGCACATTTTTTCTGTTCAAATTCTGGGCCTTGTTTAGGTCTTCCAGCCATGGCCCAACATTTATAAGCTATGCGAGCTTCATCATGGTACATGGATACATGTTCTTTCCAGCCAGGTCTGATGTTAGGTTTCTTATGCTTATATTGTTTATCAAGCAGTGTGCCACTTTCATGCAGAGCAGTCACTATATCATCATACATGGAGCAGAGTAAATGTTTATGCACAGCATTCTTACAGTTAACATCCTTGCACAAAATAGCTTCTTTCGGCAAAGAAATGTTGTTCAGATGTATATCGGTATTACTATGATAAGCTAAGAAATCATCTTCACTACAAGCTGACCAGTCTAATTTTACACTGGTAGCAATATTAGCAATATTGTTTCCAGTTGTTGCTGGCATTTGTTCCACATTCACAGTAAAACCAAAAGGTATATGATCTGACACAGTTACCTCATACCTAATAGTCATGTTTGCTAAAGCTGCATGTCCATCAGCTGTACAGATACAGTGGTCCAGCCATGATGTACTATGCCAGGCTTCACTTATGTATGTATAGCTATCTGCAGGCAGTAACACTTTGGTAGACAAGATAAGATTATTAACTTGACAAAAATGAGTTAAGTGGTCAGCAAACTGAGAACTGCTGTCTGTGAGATCAGCATTAAAATCACCCAAAACATATATGCTGTAAGTATCATTGTCTTGAATAAATGCATTAATAAAAGCCAGCCTACTGAGGTATTCTTGCTCATTTTGACAAGATTCATAGGGAGTATAAATATTAAGAATGATAAAACTACTATTGTTCTGTGTATATTGTATACCAATACACCAGTCTACATCCAGTCTAATGGGCTTTATCACAGGGTCTATTTTTTTGTCCCAAAGCACAGCAACCCCTCCAGGTATTCTGCCTCTGACTATAGCTGTGCTGAGATCAGTTGTTGATTCCCCCACTCCCAAAAAACTTGCATTTAGACAGTTAAGTTTTCCCAGGTCCTGTTTGGACAACCATGTCTCCTGCAAGCATAAAATGTCACATTCTGCAAGCAGACTGTCCACAACAATCTGTCGAGCTTTGTCCCCTGCACTCTGTCCCAAACGTAGACCACGACAGTTGTAAGATAATACCCGAATAGGCATCTTCATGTTGATACGTTGGTACCAAAAGGCGCAGTTATCTCCCCTGCTGGATCCACTGAGCTTGGCACCACCGTACCGGGCTTACGAGGTTCATAAAAACGCCGGACCAGAGCCCCTTCAGGCCAGAGTTCAGGATTGTACATTTCACCCACATCATTACATTCAGCAGTAACCTTGAAAGAGCTGAACCTGCTACGTCAGTTGACCTGAGTAATTAAAACCAAGTAACACGTCAACAGTTTATTTAATCATGAATAAGTAACTTTAAAGTGAGCCTGCTATGCTCTACGTTGGTAGGTGTTTGGATTAAATGTGGTCGTTCATGACTTCAAAAATCCACGTGAGACAAAAACGCACACTTCAGGCTGCTTTAAACACTTTTAAACATTCTTTTTCCAGTCTCGGCTCTCTGTGATGTCAAGAAGAGCCGTTATCCCTGATATGGTGACGTCAGGGACACAGCTCTGAGTAACCTTGCTCCTCCCATCTACTGTCCAAGCCTTCTGTTTAACATGTGCAGCCAGACAGAAGAGAGCTGGCTTGTTTTTAACTAAAAATAAAATTAACCGATTTGGCCCCTTTTTTCTAATTGTTAATTATTTGTAGAGTGTCCCAGCCGCTGGATTGGGAGCATGCTGGAAAAAGTTTGAGAGCCTAAAGGAGGAGAGCATAACCTCCACTTCCTAGTTCTACATGTTATAACTGCCTACCTGGACTCGGTGCTGCAATTTGATTCCACATATACTTTTGATGGTATACAAAAGCAGGTCAAGTTATTGGACGTTCATACTGACCACTACGTGGATTTTTTATCTCTTCATTATGTTGTGTTATTCTAATTTGTGTTGAAAATGTGCTGGTGAGGATGACTCCCCCTGCAGACCAAATCTACTTATTCCCATGTGTTTGATTTCTTAGGTTTTACACCAGATGCTCTTCCTGATACAACCTCAAACAGATTTCTGTCTCCTCCTGGGATTAAACAGGTGATCTTTCACTCATTAGGTAAGTGTAACCTGCTACACTAACTCAAATCTAGCTAAGGTTACAGATAAAGTAACCTGAACCCAAAAGAATACTTCAAATCCAGGCAACTTCGAGGGCAACGCTTAAGGACGTCTTCAGAGGTTACTCCAGTATTTTGTTTTTCACATGGGGTGACCTGAACTACTCAAAGGGTTAGGGGCCTCAATAATTAAGATCATTTTATCAGAAATAAATACAGAATTAAAAACTTGTTTTGGGAAAACAAAGAAAAAGAAAAGAAAAACAACAACAGGCGTGATTTCCCTCCTCTAAGAGTGGGAATCTAAAATAATTTTGTAATGAATACTTGTTTTGGAAAGTGTTGAAAGAAGCATTTAGATACAAAGAAGCATAACCACCCAAATGAAAATCAAATAACATAACAAAATTTGTTACTTTGTAAAAGTAAACAAAGTATATTTACTTTTACAATTAGTTTAATATGTAGCTACACCATTTTTTGGCTTTAGTCCATAATATTTACACCTCATATTTATCTGGATCTCATTTTTGAGTTATTCTAGTTGCATGCCCTCCAGTATCACAAAACTGACAATAAAGTTGACTTTGACTTTTGGGTAGCTTAAGCTAACAACCTAAGCGCTCGAAACAGTTACTGGAGTACAATGCCGCCCTCCAGGATTTAGTGGGGAAAAGCGGAAACGAATAAAAATTTACTCAAGTAATTGTACTTAATACACCACCTCTGGTCCAAGTTGGTGCTGTTGGACTGTATCTGACAAACCTTATCAAATAACCCACTTTCTGATTTGCTTCATTTTACTGAAGGTAAGATTTAGGAAAATCAGGTGTTACAATAAAAACACAAAACTTCTTAAAGGAAGCTAATTCACAATCCTGTAGACATCCAGAATCTCA
This sequence comes from Diplotaxodon limnothrissa, assembly GCF_057381915.1. Taxonomy (NCBI): domain Eukaryota; kingdom Metazoa; phylum Chordata; class Actinopteri; order Cichliformes; family Cichlidae; genus Diplotaxodon; species Diplotaxodon limnothrissa. The sequence goes on from NC_140596.1 coordinate 21,552,463, forward strand.
ATAAAGACCTCTGCAAAAGTAACATTTTTACCAAGTTAACAATTACTAAAGCTAAGAATATTGGCTTTTACATTTTTATTATATTTTTGCAAGGTCACAAAACCATTTCAGTTCATCCCCCCCAAAGTATAGTTTTTATTTTTGCTTTAGTTAAGTAAAATGGGTTTTTTTCACATTTGAGTTACCTAGGATAACCTTGTTTGAGTGGTTACCAGAGCATCGTGCACATACTTAATTTAAAAAAAGAAAGAACTCTGATCTGTGATCACCTGAGAGCGCTGCTTTTTGAGGGGTAGTCATCCAAGTTTAACGTTATTTACTCATTCGTCATGAAACACATTTCTAAAGCAGGTAAAGACACGAGCCTTGATAAGGAGACACTCGTCATCATGAATTCCCTTATCTTTTTTGTTTTTTTTAATATGTTGTTGTATATATAGATGGTTCATCCATACACCAACCAAAAGCTTGAGACCTTCACGATAAGTCCAATTGTACATGCTTCAAAGATGTATCCAACTGCACTGTCAGTGCTCACACTTGTCCTGCAGCCAATAGTGAACACCAAGAGCATTCTCTTTTCCTGAAGTCGCCCACTGATCCCCTCTGTAACCAGATTATTACAACCTGCCATTACAGAAATCACTTGCAAAGTAACAAAGTTACAGCTGTTTTCATTTTAAATAGTTTTCAATTTAAAAAAAATTTGCAGTCTGATACAGAGGGCTAGGAGACCTGAACAATATGAAAGTGCTAGTATTATTAATTTACAGAGATCAGGCATCACATAGTGCTATGAATTATCCAATATGCTACATATGAATACAGCTGTTGATACCTTACAAATGCCTCTGGTTGCTTTTTTTCAAGGCTACTTGAAAAATAAACAATAACCTTGGCTTGTATGTACATAAACATGAGTTTTGTTTATGCTGAAGATAACGTTGATTTCACCACTACCAGAGGTATAATCTTATTAGGCCAAATGGCCATGACAGTGATAATGAAATATTTAGTCCCATTATCAATTCTAACGGTTAATCCCCCAAATTTTGTGTAAGTGAGAAAAAAACAACAAAAAAACAAAGCCAAAAAGAGTTGCTGTCATGGTATCCCCCTCCACGCTGGGCTCCAGAAGACAGCGCTGTTCAGAGCTTCTTCATCATCATCATCATCATCATCATCTCCTGCATCGTGCTCAAGTTCTTGGTTCGTTTTTCCCCCCAGCCACTTGTTGCAATTTGGTGCAATTTCCCCCATTTGACAGATTGAAGAATGACTGAGAAGAACCAGTTCTGGAACCACTACTTAAGGGAACAACACAAGCTTTTTTTTCTTTTTTTCTCTTTTTTCACTTCACTACAATCAGTCACGGAGTAATAAAAAGTAGAACAGATGACTCAATTCATTCCTGGAGCAGTGCCTCCAAAGTTGAAAGTAGATGGCACCACTGGCGCTGTGAACTTGTATCCGCCGTGTTTCTCGATCATCTTGGATTCTGTAATAAGATGGGCAATATATTTTTTAATAAAATAAAACAGCAGAAAACAGTTGTTTGCTCAAGATTTACTGCTGTCCAGCTATGCAGCTCACCCAAAACAACCAAGTAAAATCTTTATCTTTTTACCATGACAGGTACCTTGATTTACTCCCACTGGGCAGCCTTTACTATTTATTTGTTTATGCATGCCTATTAGGCCCCCATGAAGAAGGAAAAGATAGTCTAACCAAAGAAAGTCTGGAACAAACTGCTTGGCCATCGCTGTGGTCCATTATCAAAGCTGCAATGGTGAGGAAGATCCCATTTATTACTGAAGTGGGATTTTAGACATGTTTTCTTTCGTGTGGCAAGCGTCTTTTTTTTTTTTTTTGTCTTTTTTTTTCTATGCCTTGCATTTCTGAGCCAATAATGGCTTATTTCAGTACATCAGTCTGAAATGCAATTAGATGGAGGCAGTGAATGCTAAAGTAGTTTTTATTACAGGTACAACTGCATCAACAACAATGAAAAAGAAAAAGCAGCACATACAAAAGCACTTTATTTTCAGACTTTAGAGCACCACAAGATTTAAATTGGCAAACTTGGGTAGTCTTAGCCGGGCCTCACCATGTGCTGCCCGTCTCTGATCTGCAAGTGTGGCGATGTCCTGAAGCTGTTTGCCCTGTTCCTCGTCGAGGGATTGTGTTAGCGCCTGGTACCATGCTGGGTCACGGTTCTGGAGATCTGCACCACATTGAGGTGACATCAATTAGTGAAAAAAAAAAATACACATGCATATAGTGGTTTGTTTTTAGGCCATCAGTAGCTTGTGGTCTTACTCTGTAGAATGACTTTGAAGATCTGATATTCGTCCACCAAGTTATCTTCGTCATCTACGGCTGTAGTGTAGCCCTCGAGTGCCGTCTCCTCTGCGTCGTCCTCCTCCCAGTCCTCGTCGTCTCCGTCCTCGCCTGCATGCTTTGCCAGCATCTCCAGGTATTCTTGGCCCTCCTCGTCAATGTCATCCTCGTCGCTGCCCAGCTCCGCTATAATTACAGACGTAAGATGACACATTTAGACATTACCTCCCTGATTAACGCTGAACGCTTAGACACATTTAAAAGAAATAAATAAAAATCTTCATCTTACCATTATCATCCTCTTCTTCCCCATCCTCCTCGTCATCGTCTTCCTCGTTCTCATGCTCTGCTCGACAAGCGTACGCCCTCTTGAGGCCACTGAAAAGCAAGATGGCTGCTGGAAGAAGCTGGCTGGCCACCTGGTTGATGGCCTGAGGCCTGTGCTCGAGGTCCATGAGAGCACACAGTCCCAGAATGCACATCTTCCTGTCATGGAGGCTGAGAGAGAGGAGTAAAAGCATTAAAAGGTGCTGAATCTTCTGAGATTCAACAAGGATGAACAGTCAACACAAGATATACTGAGATAAGACGCTTGGGCCAGTCACTTTAATTTTATACTCTAATATTTTCACTGCCAGCAGACAGACTGTTAATAGTGATTTCAAGGTAACCTTTAAATCAACTAAAATAAAAATAGTCAGTTAATTCTGGAGAAGACAAATATTTTTCCTAAAAAAGGTGACTTTCCCTCTTCCCTCCCTCAGTGTCTCATCTGCATATCCCTCCAGTCACGCAGCAGCTGCACCGACCCAACATTTCTAAAAAAGAGCCATCGGTCAGATGTGACAACAGGCCACTACATTAACTGCCATGTTGTTCTACACTTACTGAGCACCAGCATCAGTGAACCACAGGAGCAAAGCTAGACCAAAAGGTTCAGGAGTCTGGAACAACAGTTCTTTGTTTGTCAACGTTTTGAAATTCTCCACAAGCAAATGAAAAGCTCTCTCCCTTCCCTTGTTGGGAGGCTTTTATTGCAGTTTCAGTACCCAGCTCCATTAATGTAATCTCAACTCAGTATGAGGGGAATATGCAGCAAAACAAGAACTAACGCAGCCATAAAAATCAGCAAACAGCGTCATAGACAGAGCCTGATGCTGCTTGTAGACAACACCGTGATTCATTCCCAGTCTCTTCTTCACAGTGAGAAATACAGCCTATTAATCCAAAATCCAAAGTACCTATACTATTAAAAAGTTCTTTTACAAGATCAGTGACAAGCTAAATGGATAATAAAAACTAATAAACATATATGCAGCTATAAAGAAAACAAGTGCAGGGTTTTGTTAGAAATGGCCCTAACAGCCTGTTTTAAATTTACGAGTAGTCATTCGTGCTGATTAACAGTGATTACTATTCAATGTCAGTTGGGGAAATAAAAGCAAATGTGTTTTGTGCATCTTCAATTGCTGACTGGCGCACACCTAAGCTGCGATTCGCAGTATTAAAAACATCAGTCTTACCCCAGGAAGCAGTCAACGTCTTTCAGCCACTGGCTTATGAAGTGGTTTGTGATTGGTTCTGTGTTGTTGGGAAAGCGGAGATTCTCCAGAGTGTTGAGGAGCAGAGGAGGGCTGTAGTACAGTGCAGCAATGGCCACCTGGAGGCACATAGTCCTCAGCTCGCTGGTCTTCACCTCCCGCGTCAAACGCTCCAATGCAGTCGTCACAAACAAAGGCACAACCTTCAAGGGCAGGATGAAGGTTAAAAATAAATAAATGAATAATAATACAAAAAAAATCCCAAGCAGGAACTGTACAACAAAAATCTACTTTTACATTTTATTTCACAGCCAAGTGGTGATGCTCTTTTTAATGTAACAGCTCATTGTTCTGATGCGTAGATGCAGTCTTTATTTAACACTGACCTGATCAATGCCGCGGCCTTTGCACTGCAGAATGATCACTTCTAGGAGCTTGGCTGCGTGGCACTCTGGGTCCTCACCTGGATCGCCCGTCAGGATCTGTGTGAACACACAGGATGGTTTAACACCAAAATCGCGCTCAGCAACTAGTTTAGCCTGAATATTAAAAAAAAAAAAAAAAGCCCATCTCACATTATGTAGAATAAACTGCAGCACCTTACCTTCTTACACATGCTATAGATTATCTCCAGGTATTTAGTGTCAGAGAGGAGGGTGTCCGTATCAACTGTGACATAGTTGTGAAGGAGAGGCATCATATCTGAAAGAAAGACAGTTATTCACTCAGCTGAACAGACAGACAAAATTACACAGGGTGTGAAAAATTCATTGGAAAATCAAAGTACCTGTGAAATAGTCAAAGCCATCCTGCTGGAAGACTTCATACACAAGTGGAAGGAGCTGCCACATCTGCGGTGACACCTGCTGGCAGGTGAGGCTGTGGGCCAAGGACAGGATCTCCTCGTAGAATTCTGGGGGTAAAATCCAAAGTGCATCACTGGAGGTAAACACGATCTGTTTACCACAAAGAGTTTAAGACCAGCATGCGGGAGGAAAGTGGAAACACAGGAAGAACCGGTCTCCCTTACCCAGTACATGCTGCTGCAGCACAGTGCCGATGACCTGCAGGCAGATGCCCTCGAGCTGCTGGATGATCTGAAATACCACAAAACATCAAAGAAAATTCAGAATTCACTTTCAGTTTCACTAAAGAAGATGCAGCTGTTGAGATCAAAACTATATTGCTTTTGCGTCACATAAGGCTCTTAAATTTAGCACGAGTAGTAAGTAAAATGATTTAATAGAAAACAGTCTTTTGGATGCAAACCTTGTTATTAGGGGTGCAACGATACTCTTATCGATATTGAACCGTTCGGTACGCATATGTATCGAACAATACAAAATTTTTAATTTATTTTATCAACTTTCCTTCTGACGATGCTGTCTGTGTTGAGCGCTCAGTGGATCTGCGCTCGACAGTGCAGCCTAGGCGGAGTAGTCGAACGCAGATTCACTGAGCGCAGGGCAAGCTAGCGAGACAGAAGTTAAGCTCTCCTTGCAACATGGCAAATTGAACCTCCCCCACCCTCATTCAGATGTGGCGTTTGGAACCATGTTGGTCTTCATGTGAAGCATGACCCTGAAGGTAAGCGCGTCATGGACAAAAGTAAAACAGTGTGTCGGATGTGCCACGCAATGCTCAATTACATTGGTGGGAACTAGTGTGTTAGCGCAGTTAGCTCGTTAACGTGTTGGCCGTTCAGCCCCACGCACGGGGCGATCCGCGGTAGCTTGTTAACGGAGATTTGCCGTGTTGTGGCGTTAATGTCATTTTAACGAGATTAACGCTGACAGCACTAGTGGGAACACAACAAATATGACTGCACATTTACACCAACAGCATCCTAGTGCAAAGACAAGTGGAAGCAGACAAAAACAACAAGCACGCATGCTACAAACTTTACCCGAGTCATTTAGACAGCCGTTAGCACATGATTCTCCTTATGGGGACCTGATATGTTTAATATGCTGCTGAGAATATAGCCCAGAAGAAGCGTATAGTGTAGCTTTTATTTTGGAAAGAGCCATTTCTCTGTAATAAACTCTCTTTTCCAAAGATGAGTGATTCCTCGATCAGATAGATTTTTTTTATTATTTTGTTTCAGCAACATTAAATTTAAAAACTACTTTTGAGTTAAATATATATTTATAATTTTAATAAATGACAAATTAAAAAGGCATGAACATTTTTTTGTATCGAAAAAATATCAAACCGTGACACCAAAGTATCGAACCGAACCGTGAATTTTGTGTATCGTTGCACCCCTACTTGTTATATGTGGAAATTTGAATTGAAAACACAAATTTCCAGATCCACTTGGAAACTTTGGACTAGAACTCCCCAACTGTACTAACTGTAACCTGGGACAACACTTATTTGAGTCAATACCATCTGTGCTGTTAGGTCCTCTAATGCACCTACAGCCATTGATTTGGTTACATTTCCATTTTCCCAAATCCACAGGTCAAATAAAATAATACCACTTTGGTGCAGCAAAGCAATGCATGTTGACAATCCTGAATTACAGAACCATTACGCAATTTAAAAAACCCAGAGTGCTTATTGACTGAGCAGCAGTAGTCCTGCGTTTCAGCAGACATGGTGGCAGCGTGCCCCGGCTCTATTTCTAGCGTCTGCCTCAGCCTCTGAGTCATTTTGAACATGGTGAGAACAGAGCGTGTTCCCAGGAGTTGGTGGGTGGCTCGAGTGTGTTGGTAGGAACGCTGTAGCAGCAGACCAGAGCCGCTTCCACAGAGGAAGTGGCACCGAGATGAGCGATCAGCCGGGAGGGGTGTACATGTGGGCAGCGGCTACGGTGGCTATGATGCTAACCTCTTTGTGGTCCTCCACCACACTCAGCAGTGTGTCGATGGTGTTGAGGATGCCCATGGCGGTCACAGCCTTGTCATCCCCTCCCTCCTCGTCAGGGCCCGTCTGAATCACCTGGTTGAACGTCATGGCCTGCCAGAGAGCAAACAGGAAAGAGCATTACGACTGCGTCTATGATGAGCAGAGTACTTTCTAGTGAACCTCATAGCAACACATGAATCATCAGGCAGGAGATTGATTAATATGAAGGCTCCACTTCTGAAAAGGGAAAAGCAACAAAAACAGGAAAGGGGGGGGGGGGGGGATTTTGTTGTAGCTTTCTGTTAAAAGCAGCAAAGAGGAACTGCAGTCACTTTGCAAACATTCAGCATCAGTCATCAGTGCATGAGATGGAAAATAAAGAAGCTAAAGGGAAGAAAAGTCAGAAACATGACAGGACACTTAATCGCGATACTGATTCTTCCTTTCCCAGGGATATTATATATTTATTAAAAATCAGGCCACTGGTACTTTATCTGTCATGAGAAACTTGCAATTAATCTTCAAATTCTTTAAAAAAAAATGAATACAACATTTTTTTCCTTATGGGATGACAGCCCTCTCCTCATTTATTGCTCTATAGGAGCAGTTTTATGTGGCATCTTTGTGAGATTATGCCATGACAATGTAGCCTCCATCATGTCTGCACTTACCAAATGCTGTGTCATCTCCACTGCAATTGGAGTGACCTCCTCACTGTATTCACAGATCATCTTCTGTATGACATTAGTGAGGTCGTCATTCTCCGTCTCTCTGACGATGTGCAGGAGTGCCTGCATCACTGGCCGAATGAAGGGGGTGATGTATTCTTTGGCTAAAAACGACACAAGGAAAAATGTTGTTAGATGGGAACTGAACTTTAGTGTTTTAGTATCACAGGCTCCATGAATAGATTATCTCACCCTTCTCCTGATTGCTAATGAGAACTTGTAGGGCGATAGCGGCCTCCACCTTAACTGGCATCTCATTGTCATTGATTAGACAGTTGCGGGTCAGCTCGAGGGCCGTTTGCAGATTCTGGTCATTTTTGAACTTCACCTCGCAGAAGTAATGCAGCACCCAGCAAGCCTATGGGAAAAGGTGGCAGGACCACTGATTAAACACATCCTACATAAAGTTATTCCGTGCTATTATCACACAAGTCTGACGACTGGTGATTATGTGGATTATGTGATCACTTACTCTGGCTCTCATGTATCCCAGTTCACTGCGGAACAGGGGGAAGACGTGATTCTGCAGCATGAACTCCATCTGGTCTTTGTATATCTTTTTCTGCATAAAACGAGGAAGAAGAAAAAAGTAAGTTTCACGAGGCAATCAAAACAGTTTACACTTGCAGTGGTTTGCAGAAAGAGGATGCAGGCTGAATTCAGATGATTGATAATTACACAGCTTCAGCACTGATATTTTGCCCACAGCTAGGAAAGTATTAAAATGGACTGCAATAAAGTACAACCGAGTAAAGAGCAGTTTTCACCATCAGTGCAATATCTGCAACTGAACACATGAGTGAAAGTGGAACTAAATGTCTTTTAGTTTGTGCCTAGAAAACAGGATTTGCCAGATAAGTGGAGAAAACGGGCCAGTGGAGAGACGTTTACCTTGAGCAGGATTTCAGCCAGAGAGCCTATCATGTGAAGGGCGCCGTCCTTTTTCCTGGGGTCAGAGGTGGGGTCTGTGAGAATCTGGTAACAGAAGCCCATAGTCTTTTGCAGCACCTAAACAGTAAGAAGAACATTTTATTATTTTCTGGACCTCAAATACAGATTATAGGGATAGTTCTTTTTTTCCTCCCTCTTAAAAGGGTATAAATTTTTAATACAATTAACAAAAAATGGCCTCACCTCTTTCCTCTTGTTGCAGGCAGTGAAGAGAAGCGTCTGGGCTGCGGTTGTTGGAGAGATAAAATCCTCGAATACATCTGACAGAGACAGCACAGATTGGAGTAATTGTTAGTCATCACTCATGCACGGACTCTTTTGGATTTCAGGCATTGATCGTCTCAGCTTACCAAATTTCATGCGGATGTACTCGTATGGATCCTCCTGCCAGAGCTCCTCATCGCTATCTGTGTAACACATGAGGGGGAAAACCACGTCCTGAATGATGCCCTGAAAGATCAAAGTCACAATGGTCAGCGAGCATCAACACAGATGTCAGGTTTGTTCTTGGACAGAAACGGTACATCAAAGTGCTCATTGCAATCATTACAAATGGAAAGATGCACTTTAAACTGCAGTTATCAAGGTTCATTCACTGCTCTTTTTCAAAGTGTTCCAGAAACCACTAACAGTCTTATACATAATTGTGAAATATCTAGCACATTTAAGCATTTTGAATTTTTACCTGGATGTGTTGTTTGAGGTTTTTCCACGTCAGAGCGTGCGCTATGCCCTGGTTGATATAGTTGAGCGTCTGTTGGAGTACTCTGGGAGCCACATATTGCTTTTCCTTGTATTGGTATAACACTTTCAGCAGCACCTAGAGGCAAAGTGTGCAAAGAAACTCCTTACATTTGTGGGTTTCACTCCAAAAAACAAAGTTCAATTTAAAAGGTGAGATGCTGCTGCTCTTTCATCTTCCAAAGTTCTTACCTGCTGTGCACCGACTGCATATTCCTTTAGGAAAAGTTCAGCAAACTCTGCGTACTCTTTGGTTGTGTTTCCTGGGCTTCCATACCTGCAAACAGAGTATGAATGTTAAACCGAGTGGCAATCTTTAGGGCTGAAGTATTAAAACACCATTAAATAGCACATTTACAGCCTGGTACAAAAAACTGGTTAGTTTCTTTCCTCATAATAACTGGAGGTAGGGCTGGGCCATATTATACCGTTCACGGTAATACCGGTATAATGTTAGGCAACAATAGGAAAATGAAATATCGCGATAGAATATGAGTAAAACGCGCATGCGCAGTGCCTTTGTTTTCATACGCACATGGCCGATTGTTGAGTGAAACAGATGAACCAGAATTGGTTTGTAAAAATGGTGCAACTTCAGTGATGTGGAACTGGTTTGGTGTTTGTCCGTCAGATACACGACAAAGCACATTTTTTTGCAGAACATGCAAGCGGCCGTCGTTATTGTCGTATTTGTCGGACTAAGATGCTCTTAAATCTGGGAGTAATCTGGGTCCTAAACTCCTTATTCTTCAGTTCAAACGAACACTGCAGCATCACTGAGCGTTAAAAACTGTCTAAATTCTTTCATCTTTAATAAAACGATCAGCATTGCTGCTTTACCAGGTGTAACTATAAAGTTTAACTTCCAGGCATCCATTAAAACAAAATTTATTACATTTAACAGAGTTAGAAGTTAGCGGGAAGCTAGCGGAAGTTAGCTCGCTAGTTACCTAAGCATGATATTGCATGTTCTGACTGAGAGATTTCTGAAAAAAATCAAACGTACAGCTCTGCTATCACTTCCAACATAAATGAAGACAGGAAACTAAACAGCAGTGACGTTTGTAGGGTTACTGAAGTTGGGCTAGCTGGTATATAATGATGTGCTACGTAATCGCTAGCGACACAGCTATGTTAGCATAACATAAACAGGGAAGCTGGAGGACGAACACTAACACTTTTCCACTTATAAAAGTTAACGTGAAGGTTCTTCATGGTTAGAGACAAATGCAATCGCATGGCAGGGTGCTGTAAACAGACCAAACTTCAGTCAGGAGAACAACTGAGATAATCCATCCACAATACGAGGTTAGTCATTAATATACTGCAACAACATGGGAATAGAGCAGCTGCCAGAGAATTCAACATTAATGAATCAATGGTACAGAAGTGGAGGAAGCAAGAAGAATGAGTTTAATAAAGTTCGATTTATCTGACTGCTTTGTTTCGCTTAATGTGCCTTATAATCCCGTGCACCTTATGGTCCGAAAAATACGTATTGCATACTGCAGTTTAATTTTGCAAAGCACCTCTTTTTAACTTCAGTGGATATTATATATGGTTATGCTCAGGATATGTCAGCCCATTTCTACTGGAAATGCCTTTTGGTTAAACTTTCAGCAAGGAATTTGTATTTGCACTGTTACATTTTTATAAAGCTTTAATGTACATAAAAACCAGCTTCTTGTTTAAGTGAAAATAAATGGAAGGTTGTCTTGTGGAGTTGTATTTTGTCTCGCATCAATTATATCGTCAGTTATATCGTTATCGCAAATTTTCAAATATATATCGTGATAAATATTTTTGGCCATATCGCCCTGCTCTAACTGGAGGTGAGAATTTTTTTGGGGGACACTGTAACGCTTAAAGTGAAGGGTGAGGAAGATTGATGTAGCAACACAAGCAGCCCTGGTGACTGCTGTCTAGTAGGATTAACTTATACTAATCCAAGTATAGTTCATCAATGTCGCTTCAAAAATGCTGAGTCCAAACCCAGTCGGTGCGTCTATTTTTATTTACTTTTTTTTTTTTTTTTTTTTTTTTAAACATGCAGTCTGTGTGTTAAACTTGCTCCTATCATTTGCTGAACAAGTTAAGGGAACAATTATTGGATTTTTACCTCTCAAAGAGCCGAGCCAAGATGTGGAGGGCCCACTTCTTACACTTCCACCATGGAAGCTCAGGTCGCTCATCTTCATCGATCTGCATCGTCTCCTGCAGCACAGACAGGAACCAGTATCGCAGTCAGCATGCGGAGCAGGTAAATGTGAACACCTTGTGGAAACTGGAAATCTTTTTTCCCTACTTACCGGAGGCACATCTCTGTCTACTACCGTCTTCAGGATTTCCATCCACTCTGTCAGGTTCTGTCTGTTGATGAGCTCCAGAGGAAGGTTGTACTGTGGAAGGAGACAAGGAACCAGTCATTTACTCCAGTGTCACCAGATATTAAGATGTGTGTCAAAGAAGGAGAATTAAAAATAAACAATGGTTTTGCTGAGCAAACCAAAGAATACCTGGAAGAGGGCATAGAGGATTTTAAAGATCTGTTTCTGTATGAGGACAGAGTCAGTAGAGTGGTCAGAGAGCAGCTGGATGAAGCGTTCTTTCAGCATGGGCATGAAGATGTGCATGGCGGCCACCAGTGGTTGACGCTCTTCTGGTTTCTTGTACCTGTTTCATACACAAGGTCCACAAGCTCAATGTTAGACCCAGGGCGTGTGGTATAAGACCATGTAAAGGTCAACAATGAGAAAACTGACTTACTCGTAGTTTTTGACAAGCTGGTAAAGACAAAGCAAGATGCCCAGCCACCCTGCACTGTTGTCTGACTGCAGGTAGAAGCCAATCTTGTCCACGATGGCCGTCCACTTGCCGGGGTAGTCATGCTTGATCATGTGGTGAATACATGTTGTCAGCTGGACCCTGAAAAGTTCAACAGACGACTTTCAGATTGGGTAACTTAATGCAAGAGTGACAAACTCTCCTCAGCTCCTCCTCTCTCTACTCATCCAGTGGGGTTTGTGGTTACCTGATGCGCTCGGGGGAGTGGATGATGGCCTCCACTATGGTGTCTCGAATGAACTGCCTGTCCTCCTCGGGGATGTTATTAACAGGCGTCTCTGTGCCTGAACCGTCTCCATCGCTCCAGTGCTGGGTTATCATGTTCTTAAGGTAAATCACACCTGGACAGACGGGGAACACAGAGGTTACAGAGCACAGCCCAGAAATGCAACACACACAGTGATCAACATCACAAAAAAGATTACATTTTAGCAAAAATAGTTAGGCAGCTTCCAAATGAATGCACGGAAACCACGTGGAGAATGAAGAAGAGACTTAAAGGAACTCTGTTTCAAGTTTTGCTCCCTGACGCTCTTTCGATTATCTTTGAGATGTAGCGAAACTGGACTTTTAAGGAGTGTTGACAGCACTTCACTGTATAGGAAAGAGGTGTGACGGGTTTATCAAAAGACAATAGCTGATAGCTTTAACGTAAATGAAAGCAAACTATTAAACTGAAAACATGATTCCTACCATAACGTTTGAGAGACACTCCAAAGACTTATTCTGGGGAACGATATGTGAACTTATGAAAAGGAAACATGGGTATACGATCCCCAGAAAAGGTAAAAGGCTATATATCTGCTATCTTAAAATGGGTATAAAATGGACAAATACACAAACTAAGACTTCAAGACAGACAGATTTTACCAAAGAAGAGCAGTCTCAAATACCAGAAGGAAAAATAACATGGAAAGCGAGATTTTAAAATCATACTTCTCTTCATGACGGGATATCAAAATAAGCCACCAACTTCATGCAACCCTTAAACTCACACCCATCATCATTATGGCGGCGTACATCACAGCAATGTGAATTGAGCACCAAATAAAGCCTATGCTGCAGAAATAAATTCCCTCTGTAGGTCAGTTTTGAATGTAGCACCAGGGTGTCAGCTGGGTTCACATCTACAGTGTGGGGGCCTCACTATGAGGTTTGTGGCTCACAAGGAAAGGCATCTGAGAGAGCGGAGGTCAACACGAATGCCTACAGCAACTGCGAGTCAATCATAATCCACCCCATCAATGCTGATGGAGCACAGCCCTCCGCCCCCCTTTCACCGATGACTACACTGCACAACAAAGTCCCTAGGAATGTGTCATAAATTAAATTTATGACCACGAGGAAAATGTGTTTACACAATATACTTTCAACCTCTGTATTTACTTTGTAACAAATCTTGAAACACAACTCACGCTGCACATCCTGTCAACACGTATTCAAATACAACTCAAATCTACATTCAAACACGATGCCCAGAGACAGCTGGCTGCCATCAATGCATCTGATCAATCTATTTATGGGAAAAAAATTATCTAATAACTGTCAATCACCACTAAAGCAGCGCCACTCATATTTCAAAAATTTAAAAAGCATTTTTGTTGTGTTGGACAGCCTACCAGCATCAAACCAGACAGGCTGCAAACAATAATCTGGCCAACCAAAGTGACTACATGCCAGAACAATAAATCAAGACATTAGTTTGTAATCAGCTTTACTGTTGATATTAGTCCAAAGCTTCTGTACAGTCTGGACCGCAAAATAATGTCTGACATTTTTCCCCCCCTATGGCTAAAAAAGTAATTTATAATACCTGAGCACAGATCTATAGCAGCTTAATTTGCTGGAAGAGCCATGTATTCTTGGGAGGTGTGTGCACAATAATTAAGATGTTATGTGTGCACTTTCTGTAACAACTCTGGCCCAGATTTTAACTTTGAGGAAGGTGTCAGTGGAGGGAAAGCTCTATGTTCAGAGAGCAGCATTTGACTGAAGCTATATTTAACCAACTCCACGTGTGCAATGCACTTCAGCGTGGTACTTTAGCCTCACAAAAACAAGTGTGAATCACAGATCATCACTTAATAACTCTGTTTAAAAAAAAAATAAAAAAAATTATATAATCGACCTCTTTAACTTGGGAATCGCAGGTAATAGATGTGTTTTCTTATTTAATGCAGTTTTATCCTAAAGTGTAGGATAAAAGCGGTAAAAAAGTCAAACAGTAGCAAGGTGGATTCAGTGCACACTAAGGTTTGCAATAACAGCTTAAAATAAACCAAAACATTAAATTAATTTTCCTGACCAAGTCCTTGAGCACTGATCATGCTCAAGGACTGAAATAAACTGAAATTGAAGTGAGAACATTTTTACAGATGCTTAAAATAAATAAATGTAATCACGTCTTTTATTTGTGGATTTGGTTTCAAGTCATAAAATAGTTTGACTCAGAAAATACACTAAACGTATGAACAGAACATTAAAGCCAATGATGAGTCACTTTTCTTTCAAAGAAAACAACTGCGATTAACAATAATTATTAGCAAAAACGTTTGGTTGTTTTGTTGGTTGTTGTTTTGTTTTTTTTTTAATCCTACGACTGTATAATTATTTGTTTGCTGAGAAAGTTCTGACTCACCTGCTTGCCTGACAGGCAAATCCAGCTGATCAGTCATGGTGACGCGAAGCAGCGTGGACACAAAATTTACCCGGGCGTGACCCTGTAAGCATTGAAAAAATATATATATACGTAAGCTGGTTATAAAGACAAAACATCTCCCCTCTCTTTGTTTAAAGAGTGATTATTTGCCTTCATTATTATTAGTATTTTAGACAAGATGGTAGAGCTGACAGGAAAGGAGAGACATAGAGCAGGCAGAGTGACACAGAGAAAATGGCCTGGGTTAGAATCAAACCCAGGCTCCTACAGTAGCCCTTCAGCATACGGGTAGCCCGTTTAACCAACGCCCCATCATCTCTCTTTTAGTACCGTTTCATGTGTGCTGGACTTCAAGTTAGTTTTAATTAATCTTTTTGAGCTGGCATTTAAGTATACTTGAATTGGTCCAAGTCTAACCTGCAGTTTGAGCACACACTATGTACTCAGATAATCATACATCACTGTTGCTGAGTAACTGGAAACAGAAATACATGACTTATTGTTACAAATCTGCAATATTATGATCTTTGAAGGATTTTTAAAAAATTATTTACTACAGGGGGAGGAAAAATATCCCATAGCCAGAGTCAGTTTTACAGCATCAGACAAGACATTTTTCCAACCTAAAACATGATGAAGTAATAATCATCACCAGAACAGAAGCGACATCAGACTGGTACCTGCTAACTTGTACAGCCAAAAAAGCATGATCAGTCTCGGATAAATACATTAATGTCCTGCAGCTCAAGGGTCAATGAATTTGATTTATCTTAAGCTTCATTCACTGTTCAACTGACAATTCTCCATGAAAAGCAGTGAGAGTTTATGACTAAGCAAAGAACCACATTTAGAAACCACAGATTTACTCCATCCTCCTCCAGAAGACATGACTTCTATTGAGAGAAGAAAAAAAAAACAAAAAAAAACTCCAGGAGGTCCAGCCAGCTTTGTGAAAATACTCCGAGCTCTGCCATTCAAGGGAAGCAACAACGCTTACGTGGGTGTAAAGCAAAACCTTAACCCCAAGCATTGCCAATAATACATAACTGAGACATTAGCGCCTGAATAATAAACAAACTCAACCATTTCATTCGGTACGCCCATGCAAGCTAGTGCACTTCCAAACAACAAAAAATGATTATTCCATGTTATGCTCATTGAGTTGGAAATGTGTCCAACTCCATCACTATACGACACCAGTTAGGTCCTCAATGGCACATGAAATTAAGACGCTTTGCAGCAATAACTTTTATTACAAACACCTAAAGCAGTCCAGCAAATCAGTTTGCTACGAAGTGCCAGGGATGGTGGTTTAATTTTACAGGATGGCAGGACTCTGTCCCGCATTTAATCCCCATTAACAAACCAAATACGCTCTCAGACCTTAAAAATGTATCCAGTTGTTTTATACAGATTAATTTCCGTATATCAGAAATAAAACTAATTGTTAGTGTGACCAGACATTTTTTTTTTTAGTCACACAGTGCGGATGCTGCCTCGACCAGGATAGTTGCTAACCCTGAACTTTAGCTCATACGGACCTCGGAAAACCTATTTCGTTACACATTTCACGCAGTAGATGTGAAGCCCACGATTCTATAACGGGCGAAGCCAAGACAAACTGTACTAAAATAACCGATTATGTAAATTTTATTGCGTAGTTAAATACTGTGAACAGTTCAGGGACTGCCAGTGACACGTGAGCAGCTGCTATGTAGCGGAGCTACAGCAGCTCATCCAACAAGTAGCGAAGTTAGCTAGCTGACATTAGCCACCTAGCTAGACACCAGTATCCCGCTGTTAAATACCCTGCCTTCCACTTGCCTTGCATTTGGCCGGCCTCTTTTGCCACTCAATAAGCCGCTCGAATCGTTCTTCCGCCGTGTCAGCCTTGAATTTAGTCGAAATTGTACAGAAACGATACGAGCACAGCTCACACTTATCGCTTCGGCAGGGCAACAACCGTTAGCTTCTGTAGCATTAGCGGCACAGCTGGCTGAAGATGAGGCTAATAGTGACGCTGGTAACTGCCACACGAGCGTGTTATCACCTAATCACAAAAAGGACTGATCACATCGCGTTTATCACGCACAAAAAACAGCAACTAAAGTCTGGGCAATCAGACAGTCTGCTAGCCGAGGGGGATATGAACGCCTGAACTGCCACACTAAAGGCAGTAGAGCCCAGCCTGCGTGATCGCACCATCTTGATGTTGTGAACGGCCGAGGCCCGACCCAACCAAGACCGCGCCACAACTGCCTTCATCTTAACTTTTACCTCGTTCAGCTGTCGCTCCGCGGCCTCCCGCAGATTGGGGTCCATCGTACCCCTAAGGGCCTCGACCAAAGCGTCGGGATCCATCACGAAAACTCTGTTTACGGCTCGGATTTCAATATATCACAGCTCTATCAATTCCCAGTCACTGCGCACATGGACGCACGGCTCTCCGGTTACCCGGCGCGAAAGGAAGCAGTGAATGAAGTACCCGGATAGATCAGCGCCAAATTTGTGCAAGACGAACTTCCGGTAGCGCCCGTGGAGCTCTGGGAGGTGTAGTTTCCAGCTACATGGTATCATATTATCTACTGAAATTCAAAAAAATGAGGAAGCTGACCCACCTACTGGCTGCATTTATTAAACGATTGAAAAAACTTTTAGTTTTAACGCCTTTTATTTCTTGATTTCTTTGCATAAATAAAGGTCATTTAAGGCTATTCATTATGAAAGTCCCAGTTACAAAGCTTAGAATGATTTACATTCTCATTTGATAGTGTGAAATAAAGTTTCTATGACAGAATGCATGGATGTGAATGAGAGGGAAGCTTAAATGAGTTCAAATACTGGGGGCAAACATCAAAAGCAATGGATGATGAGAGTATCAGGGGTGATGCATGACAAAAGGATAGCAAGAATGAAAGCGAAGGTTTACAAGACTGAAGTGAGACCTTTTATATTGTATTTTTTGATGACAGTGGAACTGACAAAAAGACAGGATGTTGAGTTGGAGGTGGAAGACCATAAGATCCAATATTTTTTCATTGGGAAAAAAGTATGCCAGAGGGATATCCTTGTTTCTCAATAAGTCACCTCTAATGATGGAGACAAAGTTGTAGTGGCAAGTTTGTGCACGAGCAGAAGAAAGACAGTTGGTATGTTGTACAAATTATGTTGAATAAGGAGCTCCCAGGCAGGATAGAGTAAAATGGATGCATATGGTATCATTTAATGACCCCTAAAAGGAGCAGCTAAAAGAATAAAAAAAACACACACAGATGATTTGTGAACTTTGCTTGAAACTTACATTGGGATCCCACCCAAAGGTGTTAATCATATGCAATGATTTTCACTGCTATGATTTTTATTTGAAGACATAAGCAAGAAAGATTTACACCAGCGTGGATTCAAAGGGTACTGAACAAGAAAGAAACCCTCGCTCCAAAATCAACTCCTTCAAGCTTGATTGAAATTTGCAGCTGCCCACATGGACAAACCAAATCCCTTCTGGAGAAATTTTTTTAGGTCAGACGAGGCAAAGATTGAGTTATTTAGCAATAAAAAGAAGAGGTATATTTGGAAGAGTTATTCTTGGTGAGGCTTTCAAACTTAAAAATACTCTGCCAGCTGTCTTGCATGGTGGTGGTAGCATCATGTTGTGGGGCTGTTTGCTGCCAGTGGTACTGGTACATTGCACAAACAGGATGGAATCATGAAGAAGTAAGACTTCCTCCAAATTCCAATTTCATTGCAGGTGTAAACTTTGCATGTGATAAATAAAGGGCTTGATTGATTGATTGATTGATTGATTGATTGATTGATTGATTGAAACTTATAAAAATACATGCCTAAGATGAGTGTCTGTGAACTTTTGACCCCAACTTTAAATATAGTTGGTCTATAGAATCAAAATAAAGTATGTGCAGTATGTACATCTGTATGTTTTTTGTTTTGTTTTCCTATTGTGATGTATGTGTTTATTTTGGATTTATGTTTTGATTGCTTTTACTTCTGGAGTGCAAGTCCTTAATAAAATCCCGACTGACAACTGTTTCTCTATAATTCTCTATAATGAAGAACCATCTGTATAAATTATAGGGCTGTCTGCACCCTCATCTTTGTAATTTTCTCTGAAAGAATTTAATATATGATGTTAATATTTTAAAGGCTTGTTCATGCAAGATACAGATACAGAGTGTGAAGAGTATAAACTGTAAAGTACCTTAAATTTGTATTTTGATTGATCATACTTTATTCATCCCGAGGGAAATTGGGTTAAGGCTGCCAGCCGTGCCAGCGCCGTCTTACCCTACCGACCATACATACATTACACAAACATCACATGGGGAAGACAGGTCAGAGGGGTATAACATGGAAAAAGCACAATATGAGGAAAGATAAGGAGAAAAAAAATAACTCCCCCCCAGACTGAGCTCCAACAGGGAGATCAGTTTTTTTTTTTTGACACTTTTTATTTGTTTAGGAACATTTTTATGCAACAAGATAAAAGAAAAAAGAAAAAACAGAAACAGTATGAGGTCATGGGAAGATAACATACACCTGTACATACATCTGCACATCCACACATACATACGTCAACAAGTCTGCATTACTAATTCTATGCATCAAAGGGTGCTGCCACAAGCTGTAAAGTCCAGCCATTTTCTCCACCGTCTCCTTCCCAAATCTCCCTGCAGTTGCAGAGTGAAAGTCATACATTCAGGGAGATCAGTTTGAGAACAGAAAAAAAAAACCTCTGCACATTTAACCTACTTCCTAGGTGTTTCTCTTCCAATATGAAACACTTTAAATATAAAACTGAATAATAACCAATAAAAAATGTCTTTAAGATATGAAAGTAGACTTCACTGCAGAATGTGGCGAGCCTGCCGCTGGGGGCGCTGTTGTAAATGGTGGAGGTTTGCTCCTGAATGTAAGGTAAAAGGTCAATCAGTGTAACGTGTCATCAGGCTGTCGACATACCGGTGTCACTCGATCGACTTGCCGGTTGTTACTCCACTACATCTCGGTACCGCTAATCTTAACGTTATCTCAGAAAATGGCCAAAAAGCGGAGAGAAACCAGAGACACGGACGGCTTGTCCGTGGCACAGGAAGAGGTGAAGGCTAATGCCAGTAACTCCAAAGTCCTGAAAGGTAGGCTCATGGCGGTAGCTAATTGTTAAACGTTAACGAAAAAGAAGAGGAAAGCAAATAGAGACAGATGAAGCAATATGACCACTCGACTGCGTCCTTTTAACTTTGAGACCGTTACGTATTGCGAAGCAGCCTGAACCAGCTAGCTAAAGTTAGCCCTGCTTGATTTCGATGCTGTACTTTGTATCGCCAAACCTTATAAACAACACATCACAAAGTTGGCCAAAAATCCACCTCAGCCTCATTTAAGGTGTAATAACTTAAATGTTTAGTCAGCATACCTACATTAACCTAATAGTTTAAATTACTAAATCTTTTATCAGCGAAAAGATAAACTGCTGGTTAACAAAGACGGTTGGGGAAGTATTCATCTCCTCCAACGGTAAAGTAAGGATATGACAAAAAGTACTCCATAAGATTAATCATAAAAGCTCTTATTTCCAGAAAAATGTGCAGAATGTAATTCTAAAGTTATTTCAGTTTCAATGTTTTTTGAGGGGGGTTAAAGTAATATTTAACCATTTTGTGTAAATGAAGTTTAATTAACTGTGCATTGTTAATTAAACTTCATTCGAGCTGCATTTAAAAAGCTCATGTCAAAAAGCTATTATATTAAGTGTAATGTATCGATTTGCATGAACTGTAAATGAAAAAGTAAAGTGCAAATGTACTCCAGCAATGTCAAAAGTAGCTAAGGTTACAGGGTGTATGTGAACCTTATTACATATTCACAGGTATTGTACTTACCTTGTACACATGGCGTGTGGATTACATATGAGTGTTTCCCTTTAGTCAAGGACTCGCATGAGTTCAGAGCTGAAGTGGTTTTTTTTTTCTTATGAACTTTGTTCCTTCTTGTCTAAATGACCAGCAAAACAAACAAACATAAAAACGTATAGAGATGCATTTTGAGTTTATCATATCTTTTGGTTGATTCGGTTTGCCTGGATCCATAAAGTGGACGTAGCCATGCTGACTTAACACATTGCTTTGTAGAGTAAAACCCTTGAGTTTGGCATTTGTCTATGGGCTTTTTGGAACTGGAAGTGACCATATTAGACAAGAAGATAAAACTGGGGAGTGCCAAGTGGAAAATAATGAAGGAATAAGGAACCACCCACACTCTGTCAGAAAGGGCTAATGAGTTGCTGGAAAATCAGCTGACTTTGGAGCCTGGTGTCCTGCTGGCCAGGTCCATCTTTTTTTCTTTTCTTTTTTTTTTTTTAATAAAATGTATGCCTCAAATAGACTCAGTCTTAATTTCCACCAGACAAGGCATCAGAAGTGCATAGCTATGTCCTGCTGTTAAAGAGGGAAAGTGGCACACAGCTATGAGGTTTATTTGCATAAGTGCTGGGAAGTGATATCCACACTCATTCTAAAGCTATGTGTGGACTGATGAAGTGTCTTTGTCTCAGATCACCTCTGAATGTGCTGCAAGTGATTACATCTGTCCAACTTGATTGGATCAGACAAGATGCATCTCAATGGCAGGAGTGACCAGATGGCAATACTGCTTTCTGACGTCATGCTCAGTTGTGTTTTTATGTCACACAAACTTTGTTGAGAATGTATTTAACCGCACCTTTTTAAGCATAATCTTTATTAGTGCCAAGTATTTGATTGAAGCTGATGGTAAAGTCAGCTTCAATCAAAAACTTACAAATTTTAAATATTAATTGAACAATTAAAAACCATAACATTCATATTTTACTCCCAGGTGTCAGCTTATCATCAGTGTCATAAGCTATCATCAAATATGTATGTGACACCAGACTCAGTATGTGTTGGCAGACCATCATAGTGTGCTGCAGTGTAGTAGTGTGGTTTTAAATGAGCAAACGGCAAAAAAAAAGCACTTCCTCTCTGCATATATTAAGATCTCACAGTTAGATATTGCAGTTCTCTCTTTCTATAATGTTTATGCTGAAAGCATCATTAAAGAGACAGTCTCAGCCATAGCCACAAGTGTCTCTCTCTCCCGAGAGAGAGAGATTCGGTTCCCCGTAGTGGCTTAAATGAGTGATGCTAATTATACAAAAGCTTACTTGTAGGATGTTTATCTGATTATAGTTTACTCTATGTTAACCGGGTGTTTGACTTACTTTCTCTCTCCACAGAGATTCAGCATAGCGCAGGGGGCTCAGCACGCATGTCTCTGTTGATTCTGGTGTCCATCTTCACCTGCTCTGCCTCAGTCATGTACCTTGTTTACAGGAACTTCCCAGAGCTTTCTGAGTAAGTTGCCCTGGTGTGGTTGTTTCAGCATGAAGTACAGTTTACCCAAAACACTTCTCAGATCTGAAGGAGTGGATTTTACTAGACATTGCTTTTCTGTTTAATAGATTAATTTCTGCTGTTTCACAGGTAGGGTGTATATAACTTTATTTCCATTCAGTGGCACACAGGCTTGAAAACTGAATGGTGATGAGTCATGGTTAAAAGACAAACAAACAAACAATAAACATCTTGCTGAGTACAACACAGCTTGAGCTGTAGGTCGTCTTGTGTTGAAGGCAAAGCTGTCATTATCTTGATGACTGTTTTCTCCCCAGCTAATGATGAGTTACACTTTCTGTTAGTAGTTCTGTTCGGTACCTATTCATAAAATACTCTGTATAAAAAAACTGACAGAAATTGCTTTATAACTAGTTGGGATTGTCTCTATAATATTTTGTGGTCTTTTCCTTACTGAGTGCCCTCAGGACTGTTGTAGAGTGGAGCTATACAAATGCTGTGCAATTAAATTGAATTTGGGGCAAAGGAGACAAACCACATAATGTTTGGATCTTTATTCAATGAAGTTAGGATTTCAGCTTAAAGGTTAATGAAAACAAATGCATTTAAAAATGTCTTTTGAGACCATTTGCTGCTTCAAAAGCATAATCTCCCTCAGTGTTTAGCTGCGACATTGGAGATTGTTTTAAATTCTTTGGAGAGGCTTTACTCTTTGTTTAGAAATGTAAATAAAAGAAAAATAGAGGGGCATAGCAGAGTGGAGATACAGTAAATGGCCTCAGGGGTTGCTTTGAACTCAAGCCTCCGCTATTTTTAAGTGCAGGTGAGCTGTGACTGTGTTTGGAATGCCTTGCTAGTAAAATAGTTAATCAAGTGAAGAGTTAACCAAGACAGCCAGGCACCAGTGCACTCCTGATATACTTAGTTATTAGGAGCTCTGTACTGGTGGATTTTGGCAGTTTTTGTTAGGTAAATGAAGAAAAGGCTAAAAATGAGAGTAATTCTGACATAGTGTTCAAGTCCAGAACTGCTGAGATATGATTTAGAAGCAGTAAGAGAATATGTCAGCATGAAATTGGCAATGGAAAACCGGACAGATCCAGTCATTAAGCGAATGGGTTAAATGCAGAGAGGAATTTCCCCACGGGGATCAGTAAAGTATAAATTATTATTAACTGCTGGTAGACATGGTTCATTAGAAGAGTTGGACCCATAATAGTAAAACATGCATGTAGAGTTTTTCTCTGTACTTGTACAGCTTCAATTTTGAACATACCTGCTAAGAAACACACTATTCTCACTGGTAGTGCTAATTCACAAACCAATTACATAATCATTTGCTGATTTTTATATATTAAAAACGACTGGAAAGGGTTTTAAGTAAATTGTGACTGACACAAGATTTATTTTATTTTTTTCCAGTGATGAAATGGAGAAAATCAAGATCCCCAAAGACATGGATGATGCTAAAGCTTTGGGAACAGTATTGTCTAAATACAAAGACACCTACTACACCCAGGTGTTGGTGGCCTACTTTGCAACATATGTTTTGTATCCTTGGAGAAAACATCACCCTTTATGTAAAATATGTACTTTACTACTTAGCCTGAACCTCAGCAAAGTAGTTCAGAGTAAGTAAAGCTGTCTGGTTTGCATTGATAGTTTGCACTAGCTATTCAGTTAACTTTGTGTTAACTGAAGTTATTATTTTATTGTCTTTTTCTGGCTACAGCTTCATTAGTTTCTTGTGACTGAATCTTTCAGCTGGCATTCCTGACAAAGTATGACCATGTATGACCTTTCAGAACTGTCAGTGGTATCTCCCACGTGTAAAACTTATGACTCAGATTTTTTCTAATAATTCTTTCAGAGTGTCAGCTCTAAGTCTGCTGTAAAAGTCAAGCAAGCAGAACTTTGTATCCAATATTGGATGTCTCTGAGGATAAATCTAGTGTGTGCACACAATCTCATTTTAACTGCTCAACCTACAGACAAAGTATTACCATCATTGTAGTGGGTTTTTCTTTTAGGGCTTAAGTGGGAAGAGGAATCTTGTGTGGAGCTCATTTTTAAAGAAATACACCTTAACACTTTTACCAGCCTCCAGACTTTTGCAATCCCTGGATCGATCTTCCTCAGCATACTGTCTGGATATCTTTATCCGTTCCCTCTGGCTCTTTTCTTGGTGTGCTTGGTGAGTAAGAACAGTATGAAATTTGTAAGAAAAAAACATTGAGTTTATTTATGTAAGGATGTCAAGCCACAGCCTTTTGTTAAATAGATGGATGATTACATCTCTTAAAGTTTTTCATACAGTGGAATTATAATTTACAGTTATGGTTACATCTTTAATGACTTTAAAGAAGGGGGAAAAAAGTGATTGATTAAATGTTCCTTAGCAAGCTGCACCACAACCAGATGCTTTTGGCAACCATCATCATCAACCTCCTGCATAAGTCTGGCTGAATGTTTGACCACTTTTCTTTGCAAAATTTTCCATCTTACCACATTTAAATTAGTTGATTTTTAAGCACAATCCAAACATTTTCAAAAGGGTTGAGGTCAGAGCTTTGGAAATGCTCTTCCAGAAGTTGATCTTTATCTGTTATAAAACCAGTTTTGGTGTGTTTGGGATCATTGTCCTGTTGGAACACACAACTGTGTCAAAGTTTCAACTTTGTAGCTGTTGATTAGAAGAGAATTTGGAAGTAGTCTTTATTTTTTCCAATGTACCAATACCAGTGCAGCAAAACAGCCCCAGAGCCTGATACTAAGGCTATAGCTGATATCGTGTTCTTAGCCTCACCTTTACTCCCTCCAAATATAACTCTTATCATTGTGACCAAATAGCCTTGGTTTGGTTGTTCCTGAACATCCTAGCCAATATCCTCTCAAGGCCTTCTTCCAGACCTTGGTAAAGTGGTGACTTGTCTGATTAACTTGTACAACTGGAATCTACAGTTGTTTAGAACTGGCTCCAAGAGACAATCCCAACTTTTGTAAATCCAAAGCTCACCTTCTTAGAACTTTACTGAGTTCTTTTGATTTTTTTTCCCACCATTGCCATGATGTTTGTCAGTGCTTTGGTCTGACCAAACAATCCTTTTTATGCTGGCAAAGATCCAGTTAATCATGATCACTACTTAGTCTTTGTCACATTCAAAGACACTATAGAACCTTCAGCACCACTTTTTAGCTTTAGCTTGTATGTATATTTTCAACCCTGTATGGATTAGAAGAAACTCTAAAATAAATTAAAACTCGTGGACACAATTTTTGTTTTTAAAGTCATTAAAGATGTATGCTGTACAATAATTTCACTCTGTGGCCTAAAATGATCATGAAATTCATGCCCATGATGAATTTATGCAACACTTCCAACCACAACTGTAAATGTAGAGCAGACAGCAGTGTAATCACGTGGCTTTTTGTATATTTTTGAAGGGAAATTCCACATTTAAACATGCAAGGATAGAATGAAAATGTCACGTTTAACATTGTCACCAGTTTAACCTCAGTACCTGCATGAACAGCATACAGCTGCGTGTGACTATGTTGCATCATAGTCTCCTGTGACCACTTGGCTGGTTGTTGTTTTTTTTTCTTGTGGACTTTTTTTTCCCCTGTAAATACGCGATGCATTCACACTAGTGGTTTAGCCTTGTTCACACTAAACCATGATGTTTTTGCTGTTACAGCCAAGAAGGGCTTTGGTTAGTGTGAAAACCCAGAGACCTTTTCTTTGAAACTACATGCAGCTTTTCTTAACACCTCACCTCTGCTGCTAGCATTATGAAAGCGATGGAATATGGAAATTGTGTTGCATTATAGTTAATAATCATATTTAGAGATACATATTTAATTTGTGAAGGACTCTAAATGTTTTATGAGTCAGGTACAAGAAGAGTCATTTCTGCTTCTAGCTTTGAGATATTTTTTTTTCTGTATTATCTTCCTCAGTCACTCATCATTTTCTGTCTGTTGGCAGTGCTCTGGCTTGGGTGCTTCGTTCTGTTATATGCTGTCATATCTGGTGGGCAGACCAGTGGTCTACAGATATCTCACAGAGCGAGCACAGAAATGGTCTCAGCAGGTAGGAGCTTTGACAGGAAAGAACCTTTTTTTTGTTTGTTTTATTTTGGGTTTTTTTGTTCTTTTCATATATTTATGCATTTTCTTTGTGCTTTGCTTTAGTTGTACTGGTTTTGAGTTGCATTTAAAGACCCACAAATATATTGCCAAATAACAACAACAACAACAACAACAACATTTACCTCAAGATGCTTTATACTATAATGTAAAGACCCTACAATCATATAGAGGAAGCCCCAACAATCAAACGACCCCCTTTAAGCATGCACCTGGCAACCATGGGAAGGAAAAACTCCCTTTTAACAGGAAGAGACCTCAGGAAGAATCACGCTCAGGGAGGGGTGGACATTTTTCACAATCGGTTTGAGGGGAGGGGAGGAAGACAGTACAAACGACCTGCTGTGGAAGAGGACCAGACATTAATAATAACTAATGATCAAAGTGCTTTGTAAGCTTGTAATGAGTGAAGAAGTACTTTATGGAAATCTCCCAGCAACCTAGGCCTATTGCAGGGTAACTAAGGGTTATGTGCTTTAGCAAAAAGGAAAGTTTTAAGCCTAATCTTAAAAAAAAAAAGAATTCAAACTGGTAGCTGTTTCCGCAGAAGAGGGGTGTGAAAACTAAAGACTGCCTCCTACTTTTAAATACCCTACGAACCACAAGGAAGCATGCAGTGTGAGAGTGAAGTGCTCTATTGGAGTGATATGGTACTATGAGGCCTTTAAGATAAGATTGGACTGAATTAGTCAAGACTTTGTATGAGAAGAGATGGGTTTTAAATTTGATTTCTCTCTCTCTATCGTGCTATACATGTTTTAATGATTGCTTAATGAGATGAGCTTTAATATCCCCAGTATTACCCCGTATTCCACAGCACAGCAGTCTTCCAACATGATTTTAATAAAAGCTGATCATTTATTTATTGTTTGTAATTTCAGAAATATTCTGCTCATGATTTTTCTTATATTTTATTTTTAATGGCAGGTTGATAAACATAGAAATCATTTAATCAATTACATCATCTTCTTGAGGATAACCCCCTTTCTACCCAACTGGTTCATCAACATCACCTCACCTGTCATCAATGTGCCTTTGGGGGTTTTCTTCATCGGCACCTTTCTTGGTAAGACTGTTTTTCTCTCTACTGCTGGATCCATTTCGGTAATGTTTTCCACCAATGACTAACCTTCATTCCACACTGATCAACAGGAGTGGCTCCACCATCCTTTGTAGCAATCAACGCAGGTACAACACTGTACAAACTCACCACGGCAGGCGAAGCCGTGTCCTGGAACTCCCTGGCTGTGCTCGGTGTACTAGCCGTGCTCTCGGTTTTACCCGTCTGCTTCCAGAAGAAGCTGCAGCAGAAACTAGAGTAGAGCCCGTCACCTCACCTCAGCAACTCATCTGCTGGCTGATCCCAACATCTCCCTTACCTCGCCTCAGGAACATGCAGCGGTCACTGAAGCTGCTCCGCATCCATCTCGTAGGCGGTGGAGGAATTGCCAAGCACTCATCAACCACAAAAATGCATGCAGTGGTGGGTTGTTCCTGATGTAAAGTACAAACAGTCCACTGCTTGCACAAGTTGTTTTTGGTTTCTGTGACTCATGGTATAAATATTAGAAACTGTTTTTTTGTTGTTTTTATTTAATGCACTGCTTGTTATATAATTGTATGATCTTCTTCAGACAATAAAAGGTGCCACTTGCAGGATGCTTTCCTAAAGTGCAGGTCACAGTTGTTCCACATGGCCTTATTTCATGGGGAATAACGTGCCTGTGTTGTCTTTTTAGGAACTCTGTCATCAAACAGTGTAATCAGCATCTTGTTCAGATTATTCTGGACATTTTATTTCTAAATACTCAACAAACAGGCACTTGGACAACAGCCGAAGAGTTGCTACATCCTGTTAGTAGCACCTTTAACACCCACTCCCGTTTTAATATTTATTTCTCCTGCATTTGTCTACTTAATAGAATCTGATTAGCACTATAGCAATAATTTTCACACTACTTCTCAAAGGGGATTTTAGTCTTTTCAAAGTGCATTTTGACACAGGGTCCATGCTCTGGCGACTATATGCAGAGTTTGGGCATACATTAATATGTAGAGAAAAGGAAACGCGTAAGCACTGATCTTTGTAAGTTTGTGTTTTGTTGACATGTGAGTAATTCAGTGATCTTCCTAAAAGTGTGCCTGCTGCTTCTGCCAGACAACTTCCCTTTTTCTTTCAGCCATGTTTCCATATTATAAATCTACTTTGCTACTGAACGCTTGAAAGTATTTAAAGTACAGACTAGGCCAATGTAATATTTTTTTTCACAGGACATCCAAACTGCAGAGTGTCAAACTCAGGATCTCTAGCTGGTATTTTTATTTAAACAGTAAATGTAGATCTTGCTGGTGTACTGAACAATTCTTGAAAGTCAACACAGTTGTCTTGGTTTGTAAATTTTAAAAGTCAAAGGCTGAGATTGCTTTGTTTTTGTTTTTTTTTGTTTGTTTTTTTGTTTTTTTTTTAAATGTACTGTGATCATCTGCATTCATCTCCACCCTACAATATCTAACTAGTGATTTTAATATGATGGATGATCGACCATTGAGCTCAATAAGACTGCCAACAGACTGTGCAGTGTCTGAGCCTTGCCTTGCTTTTACTGCTTCCTTTTCTTCACCTTGGGAAATGTGCTGTGTTGCCTGATTTATGTTGCTAGATTGTGTTCTTTAAAGTGTTTTGAATGGCTGTTTGTCCTGTTATTAAAAAAAAAAAAAAGCTTATAGATTATATTTCCCTCTAGATTTGTTGCCTGTGTACCAAGGTAACTCATTGCTCCTGCTGCTAAAAACCTTCTGGACAGTTAACAGACGGAGTGAATGTACATGTAGGTAACAAATCTTAACCTAGATCTCTTAAAAATGCATATTTAGAGTTGTGCATCAGGAGATTTCATGTTTTTGCTTATGTCTTAATGGACAGTGTATCTACTGTACTACTGTATGAATATTAAACTCTCAAACCCAGATTTTAAAAGACTGCATAAACATTAATTGATGTAAAAGGAGGAGACAGCGCTACAGTAGTTAAATGGTTTTTTTTGGTTACTGTTTTTGAAACATCTGCAATGGATAAAGAACCTTCGTTAAGTAAAGTAGCAAAATGCTGTGAAATGATTCCTGTTGCAGCTATGAGTAACCTCTTATTCCCCTGTAATGCTAAATATGCCAACAAATGATAGTTGGTAACTTTTTCTAAAATATTTAAACCTTACACCTAATTTCAACTTAACCTACTATACCAACTGGTTAATTCCCCCCCCCCCCCATCGTCTTACCCAATCAGTGATAATGTGTGATACTTCTTCTGTATCCCTCTGCAACATTTCAAAAAGCAGTATTATACTGTGCAGTGATGTATTGCAGTATGAAGTGTTTACAGATTTCACATTTCTGTTCTGTTTTTTTAAATATGTATTTATTGAGTCATTAAACTCTTTACACAATGTGAGTTCTGAACATAGTCTGTACAGTGCACATATTTAATAATACTGAAATATACAACAAAGAACGCAGTCGTTAGTTATTTAGTGCCACCAGGTGGTGACATTGTAACACAACTGTAAAGCAGCACGGCCTGTTTGGTTAAAATAACCCATTAAGTGTAATCTAGTTTTGCATGTGTAGCAACGGTAATGTTTTTAAAATATAACAGATGGAAACGTTTAGCTTTGATTTAGCAATTAACAAAAACGTGACATAAGTGTCATAACACTTAGAGGAATGACAACGCAGTGGTGTTCTTTATTAAATCAACTTACATTTTGTTTAGTTACTTGTATCAGCATCCACTGTTGCAGTACAGTTCATTGAAATGTTACTCTACAAATATTTTCGCACCCTAACATATTCACACAATACTCACACGGACTTCTTTCACTAATGTACTCAACAAATTAAAATCATAGAATATTAGAAGACCACACTTTGATGCTTCCATGAAAAAGTACAGCTAATCCATTGCTTTTTACGATGCACGAGTACACTTTGGCTCTTGAGCAGTACACCTAAAATCTCTGGTAGATGAAAGCTCAGAAACCACAACCTTGGCGTAGCACATTTATGCAGCTGGTTTAGATGATGGATACATAACTTTAATTCTTTCAGTTTTTCTGGGAGGCAATGCCAGATATCTTTCCTTGCCCAAGGGCACTACCTTTGAGCGTCTCTGGGTTCATAAATAAATTATTAAATGAATAAATTGCTCTAAATGAATACCGTAACTGAATTTCAATTGTGTCAATTGGAAATATTATTAATATTAAATTATGACAGAATTTTTAGACTTAAACCATCGCTCGTTCATGATTATATGTCTAGGTATGAATTTTATCCATGCGCCAAGGTGATGATTTAGTATCAATTTTGATCACTGTAAATAACTTAAGTGTGGCTAACTGGAAATCTTATTATTCTTAAAAAAATACTACTAGAGTTATAGTCAAAGGAGCTTGCAAAGAAAAGCGTCTGGACTTCTTTAAGTTGCTTGAAGACGTTTCACCTCTCATCCGAGAAGCTTCTTCAGTTCTAAGGTCAAATGGTGGAGAGTCCCAGATATAAACCTAGTGGGAGTAACCCCCCACAGAGGGACAAAAGGACCCCCTGATGAGCCTCTAATCGCACGAGCCAAGGTGTGAAACTGGGTGTGGGTCCCAATCAGCCAGAGTTTCGGGTGTGTTCATTGTGAAACCTGGCCCCACCTTATCATGCGAATTCCTGAGGTCAGATGGCCCAGGATGTGAGTGGGCGTTAAGGCGTCTGGGAAGGGATCTCAAAACTGGATTATAGATGGCAGAGAGTTGGTGTCGTAAACCCCCGCCTCTGTTCAAAGATGGTCGCTCACAGTGGACATAGATGGCTTCTTTCACTCCTCTTACAAACCATCTGTCCTCTCTGTCCAAAATGTGAACATTGGCATCCTCGAAAGAGTGTCCTTTATCCTTAAGATGCAGATGGACTGCTGAGTCTTGTCCTGTGGAGGTGGCTCTTCTGTGTTGTGCCATGCGCTTGTGAAGTGGCTGTTTGGTCTCTCCAATGTAGAGGTCTGAGCATTCCTCGCTGCACTGTACAGCATACACCACATTGTTAAGTTTGTGTTTTGGCGTTTTGTCTTTCGGGTGAACCAGTTTTTGTCTGAGCGTGTTGCTGGGTCTGAAATACACTGGGATGTCATGCTTGGCGAAAACTCTCCTGAGTTTCTCTGATACACCAGCTACATAGGGGATGACAATGTTGTTGCGTCTGTCCTTCTTATCCTCCCTCGCTGGTGTCTAGTCTTCTTTTCTGTGCCTCTTTGCTGACTTTAAGAACGCCCATTTAGGATAGCCGCACGTTTTGAGTGCTTCCTTTAACTTAACAATGTGGTGTATGCTGTACAGTGCAGCGAGGAATGCTCAGACCTCTACATTGGAGAGACCAAACAGCCACTTCACAAGCGCATGGCACAACACAGAAGAGCCACCTCCACAGGACAAGACTCAGCAGTCCATCTGCATCTTAAGGATAAAGGACACTCTTTCGAGGATGCCAATGTTCACATTTTGGACAGAGAGGACAGATGGTTTGTAAGAGGAGTGAAAGAAGCCATCTATGTCCACTGTGAGCGACCATCTTTGAACAGAGGCGGGGGTTTACGACACCAACTCTCTGCCATCTATAATCCAGTTTTGAGATCCCTTCCCAGACGCCTTAACGCCCACTCACATCCTGGGCCATCTGACCTCAGGAATTCGCATGATAAGGTGGGGCCAGGTTTCACAATGAACTCACCCGAAACTCTGGCTGATTGGGACCCACACCCAGTTTCACACCTTGGCTCAGACGATTAGAGGATCATCAGGGGGTCCTTTTGTCCCTCTGTGGGGGGTCACTCCCACTAGGTTTATATCTGGGACTCTCCACCATTTGACCTTAGAACTGAAGAAGCTTCTCGGATGAGAGGTGAAACGTCTTCAAGCAACTTAAAGAAGTCCAGACGCTTTTCTTTGCAAGCTCCTTTGACTACGATGACCTGGATGACTGAGAACCTTCACAGACATACTAGAGTTATAGTTGTTTCGTACTATAGTCTTCCTCATAATCAATATGATTAGCATATATAAAATATGCTGTTATATTTTTTTCTCATATAAAATTTTAAATTTATATATATGTATTTATTTATTCTTGACTTTTATTCTGAAGGCCGATTTCCCCCTGTATAAAGGTTTATTGTGAAGGCGCTCGAAAGGATGTCCCTTGCTGCGAGCTGATCAGGTTAGCTCAGTGTCGGTAGTGATTTTCAAGCTTCGCAGCAGCGTATCGTCGGTAATGGCACGGAGAAATCACTTCTCCGAGTTCCTTTAATATGCTCCCTGTTTTAGGGATAAGGGTACCACCGGACCAGTCTCAAAATGACCACCGGCTTCAGCTCCGGTTCCTGCCGGTTCGCAGATTATTTTGTGATCTGCGGACTCGACACCGAAAGCGGGCTGGAACCCGACGAACTGTCCGGTAAGCACATTAGCCATCTGGGTAAATGTCGGGCTGATGCTGGGGCAAAAAAAAAAAAAAAATAAGAAGAAGAAGAGAGGAATGAACGGGTATCATAACAAAGAGTCGGCGTTGATAATGAGACTGTAATGTTTTTTTTGTGCATGTCATCTATGAATTCGGTTAATGTATGTTTTCAGGGTAAATACAGAGCGAACCTAACGCCAGGCCTAGCTCATCTTCTCCCAGCCTGTTTGTTTGTAATGCTCGATGAGGAGCGAAGGGGATTACTGGCTGGTTATGCCTCGTTTAAAGCGCTGACATGCATTTAAATTCAAAGGCTGTCGATAGAGTCCTTGCTGCATTTCACACTCCGGGTGTATTCGTGTGAATTGATGCTGACGCTACGCAGTGTACACATTTTACATAAGGAAACGCTTTGCCTACAGTGAAATTAGGGTTGGTGTTGTTGTAACACTGATGCCAGTGTAATCTAATTGCATGTGACGAGGCTGTCCTACTGTCTCGTGGCTTTCACTAGAGGAGACCAGGTACTCAGGTAACGACACAAAAGGTTACCGGTCAGATCCCACCTCTGACATTCTCATCATCTACCAGAGACCCTCGCTGAACATGTAACCATCCTCTTCCTCCTCTTGTAGCACACCCAGCCCTTTACAGACTATTACATAAATAGCTTAAAGATCTAATAAGAGGACAGCATGTACTTACACACCTTGATACTGCTTTGCTTAGAGACTGAGGTCCTTTTTTTGTCATGAGTTTACCTGCATGAGGATGGCTTGTGGATGAAATTGAGCTTTTTGTGAATATATGTGCATGTGAAACTGTGGATGAAGAGTTCCTCGAAAGCCAGGGCTCTGATACAATCTGTGGACGATGACAGCATGGCCACAGTGCTTTTTGTTTTTTTTAAATTCTGAGATCTCCATCATTTTTCTCTCTCTTGCGGTAATATTGTCAGGGGTTTCCAGAGCACCTGCCTCTACTGAAGGGAAAGCCCCTGAATGCTGAAAGAAAAATGCCAGTCCAGTCAGCTCACATGATGTCTTTTAACACGATATTTACATTCTTGAGCTGTAATGTCACCTAGCTGTAAGCTGAATGAGAGTGATCAAGTTGAGGGGTGTAGGCTTCTTCTCACTTGAGGCACCATTCCAATTAGTGAAGCCATTTTTAAACCTGATTTTTAGTCTTTAGTTGCACTTGTCTTTTTTCAACTTGTCCTTTCAGTCCAGTGATTAAAAGGGATCAGTTTCAGTGAAGAGTTGATTTTAATCTCTTTTGTTATTTATTTTCTCTCCCGTATCTGTGTGATTTATTATGACTCAGCAGGTAGTGCGAGCCCCGCAGAGTTGCTGTTGTGGTTGAAAGAAGCGTCTGTTCTTCTCAGATGAATAACCTAACCAAAAATCCTTTTAGTTTTCAGAGCCTCAGCACCCCCAACTTCCTATTTTCACTTCCTTAAATTAAGTTCCTTTTTTGCGTCTTTAGCACAAAATTCACTTTGAATTCGCAAAATAAAATTAGATACGTGCCCTGTTTTGCATTTTAACTGAACCCAACCATGCGCCAAGCACGAGTTGTCTGAAGCGTCCATACTAATGCGGCGATTTGGCCTCCCATCGATACAGTAAAGCTACATTTTACAGTTCCGAAGTAGAGCTTTTCAACACGTGCAACAAAGCAAACACTGTGAAAATGACAGCCATGTATTAGTGGGGATATTGCTGTGCTGTGTGATTGATTTCCATTCTTCAAACTGTGGTTTGCTACCATTGTGTAGCAGCAAAGCTACGAATTAAGAAGGCCCTATTGTGTAATTGACAGCTGTGTTGTTCTTCACTCAGCGCTCAAGACACTAAAATTACCCAGAGTGGGTAACAGCTCATTTTGGACACAAGCGAAAGACACAGATGAATATATAATTTGCAGGTTGGGTTTGCATATTTTTAAATCACCTGCATATTGCGCCTGCATACTTAATGCTTCTGCGTGCGTGATGAGGTTTCTCTTAAGGCCTTCTGACTAGACTGAAACTTTGCTTCGACATGCAAACCGGGACTCTGAGGTCAAACTTCACTGATGTTGTTCTACTTACTGCATCTTGCTGCTGTTTACTGTAGAACGAGGTTAGGGGCTTGCCCTTATCAGCTGTTTCAGTCTGAGTTGAAAAGAGGAAATGGTGTGGAAATTCCATTGTTATGGCGTATGTATGATCATGTCAGCTAAACATGTGCTACAGGTATACCTGGGGGTTTACAGTTTTGGTTAGTTGTCCCGAAGAGTGAGTGTGTGTGTGTGTGTGTGTGTGTGAGTGTGTGTGTGTGTGTGTGTGTGTGTGTGTGTGTGATACAAGAAGATGGCAAAAAGAGTTTTGGCTTTAACCTAAGGAGATCTGGCCATCTGAACAAGGCGAAAGAAATCATGGATTAAGAGGAAGAAGACGAAGTAGTCACAACTTTAAATAAATAACCCTAAAAATCTGAATGTAACGACACAGCTGTATGTCACAGACCTTAAAAGACCTCAAAAGGTGATATCCGAAATGAGTATATGTTGACGTTATGAACAAGAAAACTGCACATATTTAGATTTGAGAAACATTTTAAATGACTTGAAGGCATCTTACAAGAAAAGATTTAAATGAAACTCTGCATGCCGGTTCCTCTTTCTCAGTATGATCCAGTGGTGATTCACGTACAGTCAATCCACAAAGAATGACCGAAACTTTCTTACAGCGTGGTGTTTGGCAGCTTAGGGAGGACCTGATTAGCATATGTATGACCCTGCGGCTTCACAGGCCACGCTGGAAGCACAGGGAGCTGAAGGATATAAGTACACATGCAGACAGGCTCCACCTATTCAAATGCTAAACATCTCTTTTGAATTTCCCAGGCAGCCTCTCTCTCGCTCTCTCCCTCTCTGTCCCCGAATCCGACTCGGCAAACAAATGAGGTTGAATGGCTCAACATGAAAGCTGAAAGCTTTAAATGCAAAATGTCGTCTTTCATATTTTCACTCAGAGCTGTGTATTTCTGGACCTGGCCGGTATTTTAAAATATCCCTTTGAAAATGCATCAGTGAAGCTTTTGATGCAGTTTGAAGAGTTATTAGAAACCTCGTGATCCTCCAGGGCAAAGTGTACAGCTAAAATTATATGGCGCTGAATATAGGGGACCTCATACAAGAACTGGCTGTATAAGCTGGCCATGCTGTGCCAAGTGATTGATCCTATTATTGATAACACCTCAGTTTTTGTTTTAATATATCAAGCAGAAGGAAAGCGCTACTTTTTGCCCGCAGGACTGAAAATTTGAAATGAGTTGTCTCAACCTCACTGTTGGAAATATCAAACTGTTCTGGTAAAAAAATAAAAGACTGTAAGTAGAAGTTTGTAGGCAAATGCTTTGAGGTTAACCACATATATCCCCCCCGCTGTGCATATTGGCGTGTAGCATGCAGTTACGGAGCTTTGAGGTCTGTGCATTGCTACCAATGGGCTGGAACTACTGGAGCTACAAGAACATTCACAGCATCTGCAACTTGATGGTGCAAAGCTGAAGAGACCCAAGTTTCTTTGTTTTGTTTTGTTTTATATTAAATTACATTTACGGTCTCTTTAAAATAGAATTTCAAATGGAAACGCCAAAAGTGGAAGCCTACTCCCCACTGATCATAATATCCAAGAACAGGTGTTATTTTCACATTTATCTTGATTT
Organism: Diplotaxodon limnothrissa; assembly: GCF_057381915.1. NCBI lineage: Eukaryota > Metazoa > Chordata > Actinopteri > Cichliformes > Cichlidae > Diplotaxodon > Diplotaxodon limnothrissa. The sequence continues at coordinate 21,588,871 of NC_140596.1, forward strand.
AAAATAGCAAATATTTTATCCTTGTGCACAACTGTAGAATGGCTTTTAAACTCCACTTGCTGAATGATGAAGGTTTACATTCTTCCCAGTCATGGCAGAGTAATTAAACCTGCACATTCTTGTGTAAAAGGTTGTTTTTCCACCAGGTCAAATTTTTCCGCAGTTCAATCCCCTGGCTGCTAGCAGATGTGTGCTGAAATTTTAGGCTGCTGCGGTGTTAGACCAGGTTTTATGGCCCTACGGCATCTTCTCGCCACTCTGTAGATAAACTGCTGATATTAGCCTGTCTGGTATTTGTAGGTTATGTGCCATATTTCAGCTTCCTTATCAAAGGTGAACTAATTTTGACCATTTAATCTGTCAGAGACAGTTTTCCTGAGGGAAGAGGGAATGAATACTACCTAGCAGTTACATTGTAGCTAATAACACTATTACTGGCAACTGTACAAGAGTGTAACAATGTTGAGTGGTGAGTGATGGTGGTTTTACTGCAGTGTTCAACATGTGGGAGTTAAAATTCAGTGGTTATTGAATTTCAGCTTAATTACCTTAAAGACGGAGCCACTGTGATAAGCTCTCCTTTGTATGACAAGTTGAAAACTTTACTATGGAAAAAAAAAAAATGAAACCTGTCGTGGTATAATATTATATCCAGGGAAGATATTTTTATTGATGTTGGTGTAGATATTATATTAAAAGTATTGACAGTCTGACATTACTGGGTTCGAGACATCTTTCTACAATAAATAAAGACGACCGCTGCTGTCGTTGCGCCTCTGGGTCAGTGAAGGCAGCTCGTCTGGTTTCCGAAAAGAACATCTAGTTGTAAAATCACCACAGAGGGTGTTGTGTCTGCTGGTTTCTTCCCTTACTCAACACAGCCATTTACAAATATAGATGTTACAAAAGATGGAAAGTGCTAGGGCTACAGTAACCAATGGGTGATCTAACAATAGGGGTTACCATCTTTTATATACAGTCTGCGAATTGACCATAGTTTAATGTGATCAGATGATGTGTTGACAGTTAAAAGAACTTGTCTTTTATTTATGCGGTCAGCTTGTCCTTTTTTTTTTTTTTTTTTTTTTTTTGTTTGTTTTTTTTTTTGTATGTTGTACTACTGTGTAATGATAGTGTTTTTATTAAAAGGTCAATTACTGTTATGGGATTTTCTTGACATCTCGACATTTTTCTTAACCTAAAACACTAGCATAGGGGGATTTTTCACATATGCGATGACTAAAGATCACTTAATGGTAATTTCCACTGGTCAAAAAGTTTTATAGTCAAGTTCCCAGTTCTGTTATTTATTTTTTTGTTGAATTTTTTTCATTAATCAGTCCCTAACCTTTCATTAATTTTAGACCCTTTTTTATAGGGTTGTATGAGATGTGAATAGGGTACCTTAATGTATTTTAATGGGAACGATCTTTTTTCGGGTAAAATATATGCAACGTTAGTGATAGCGTTACAAAACTGCAAACTAGTGTTCCAGAGTTAAACACATTTTTTTTTACCTCCAGACTAACTAAGAAACACCGTGCTGGTGTTTTTGGCTAATAGCTTTTAAGTCATGTTAACAACTAAATTGAATGCGATAAGGCAGCAACTTTGGTGTCGGCTTAGAAATCATCCCACACTGTAACAAGTGGGGGGGGAAAAAATCGAACTTATCTTTTTGTTAAACTCACAGAAAGCACACAGGGGACCATGAGCTGTGATGGCGGGGAGTTTAGGCTGTGAGTGAGCTATCATGTTCTGCCAGTGCCGGGCCCGCTAGGTGAATGAGTGTCGACGTTATTGCTGCTGAGCTGTTTTGACGTGTCAGCAGTCTGTACAACACTTTGTGCTGCAGGGAGTTTAGTCGTGTTTGAATATAGCTTTACAGTCAGGGAGGTGCATCCCTTTATGTCTAGCCTAGTGAACCGTGCCATAGTAGGAGTGTGTGTTCATGATCACAGGAGGGATGCAGAGCTGTGGGTGGTCCCTGGCTCGCAGGATGAGGAGCTCAGTGACGCTCTACTCCCACTGCTACCGGTCCACACTCTATTACATCACAGTCCATTAGCTGGAGAATATGACAAAGGAAGATGATGTTTACACTGTAGCGTCTGTTGGTGTTTATGTTAACAAATGGCTTCTCCAGGTGAGGCAGTTGGCTTGTAATTAGTTTTAATTATAAAGATGAAGCTGAAGTGAACACCTGTCTCAGGCAGCTTCACTTAAGCCTCATGATGTAACGCAACAGCCACATCATCCTGTGTGGACAGCCGTGGAAAATGCAAATCTGGGAATGATATTTTTAGTTTTTGATAAAGCTCAAATTTAATATTGTAAAACTGTGGCTGTTTCCAGCCACATGTTAAAAATAGCATTTAATTATGGTCGTTGCATTTACATAAATGGAGATTTTTCTAGAATTGTAAGCTTTGTAAATTTGCCATAGACTCTTTGTTTGCACTGTGACATCTAGGTCATGACAAGTGATGAGCACAACCCTAACCCAGAGTTTTGGAGAAAAGCAACAAACTTGGATTGACTTGAATTTGGGAAAACAATTAAAAATGTACATGTTCTGAGAGCATATAGTCAAGGGGCATCCACACAGGAAACGACTAGCAGTGATGTGCCAACCAAAGACAACAGGAAGTCAGTGACTTTCTACGACTTCAAGTGAAAGTGAAGGGAAATGGGCGGGACCTGAACTAAAGTTTAATCAAATTCGATGTGAGAAGTTCAAGTTCTACTAGTAAAAGTGCAGGATACTGCATATTGACTTACGACAGGGTGGTAATTACATTTGAGGGTTACCTAGGCAACTGGAGCCTAGAATGTCCACTAATGACTGATCATCAACGACAAAGTGATGAGCAATGAGTGCATCGCTTGCTGTGTGGACGCCCCTTTTAGAGTCAAAAGTAGGGATAACTTAGAACTCGCAGGGTTAACTTTTACTTCTTGGAATTTAATCTGAGTAACATTACTCTTCATTCAAAGCCGCCTTTATTTAGTAAAAGCTCTGCATGTTTTTTGCAAATGAAACGTTAGACCCTCGTATGTGTTTTCTTTGGGAAGGACTGTTATGCCTGCTTTATTTTACACACCTCTGCAGTGTTTTGTTGTGGCTTCCTATAAGGCGTTGCTCATCTGTGCTCATGAGTTTCACAGTCAACAAACTTTTCTGTAGTAGCTTAAGAGCCAGGTGTTTGTTTTTAAGTTGATTTTGTTATTTAAATTAAAAGAACATGCCATCTCTTATTTGCTGCACAGCCAGATGCTTCCAGATGTTTGTTGTACTACTGAACGGGTTAACAATCAGCTTGAATCCATCGTGCTCCATGTCTGCATTCTGTCGTTGAGTTTGACCTACATTACATCCTCATGAGTAGCAGATGCCATTTTTCATCAATTGTGCTGCATTTTACATTTGCTTAAGGAAAATCAAATGACACCTAAGTGCTTTACATAAGGTTGTTATGAATTATCACCATATGTAATTATTTTTAATTAATAATCTTACTGCCTTCAGTTGCTGGGGTTTTTGTAGTCTGAGATGTGTTCCTGGCCTAGTTTCTTCCCCGTGGGCTGTTTGGATATGAAAGTAACCAAGAGATTAAAGCACTTAATCCGTAAGACTTTTATTCCCTTGCCAGGATCTGTGTGTCTGTACTGAGGACTCTAATGTGAACCTGTTTGTCGCGTCAGTCAACACTTTTATTAATGTCCGATTAAAAAAGGATAAGACTTTTGAATCCAGCGGATACTTTTGCCATCTGATGTTTCCTATTGATATAACTTTAATCCATCATTTTCAAAAAGTTTAGCTAGGGTTCTTGGTAAAATGCTAATGTGCAGCAGAGCGAATTAATGCAATCCTCCAGACTTGAGAAAGCGATCGTTTCTTGTCTGTGTGCACGTGTCATTACTGAGTCATTTTATAAAAGCAGTGTAAACTGATTTTCATGGATCTCACAGGTCACAGTAGCCTGATAAAAGCTTTATTTTGAAGGTGATGTCGCTAGAAAACAGTCAGAGGCATGTTTTGGGGTTGACATACTGCTGTAATTTGCTCTCCTTGATGTTTGTTCAATGCGATGCATGAGAACGTTTAACTGGCTGGAAGGACTGCAGAGGGTCTTTTTTTTTTTTTTTTTTTTTGTGTGTGTGTGTGTGTGTGTAAAATATAAAAATCGAAACTGAGCTGCAGAGCTGCAAAACAAGGGCGCTCATTCATTGTAATCTAACCCATGACTCTTTGCTGATAGCATCTAAACATCGGCGCACTTTGCCAAACCATGACATGTTTTCCAGCATGAAATTGAGTATGTTTTAGAGCGGATCACACATATGGAAATGTTTCCCAAAAGGACTTCAGAGAGGGTCTTTGTTAGGAAGTATTTGCAGGTTTGTGTTAATCCACATTCACTGTGCTCGGTGAGTACTGAGTGCAATGTATGTGGACTGTGTAATGCTAATGATGAATGTGTCACCCACTTCAAAGCTGTGACTCATTATTGTGGTTATTTATTCTTTGTATCCGGCCACAGAGATAACACTTGCCACATTTTTTAATTGTTAGTAATTGACAGCCTTATTCTTACATTCGTGGGAAAAGAAAAAAAAAGAAAAATCCTACACCTTTCTGCTTGGAGTACTCATGAATAAAAGTTTAATACTGTATGGCTCAGTTTCCCAGACATGGATTAACCCTAGCCCACTTTATTTTTTTTTTTAAGCGGAGGCCTTTAATAATCCATGTCTGGGAAACCAGACATGGATGTACTTGGTAAAGATTTCAACAGTTAGACAGTAGTAGACTAACTTTGTCAGTGTGTGCATGTTAGTTAAGGGTAGCGTTTGGCTGAGAGTGCTGCTGCTAACTTGGTTGTTGTGGATCCCTGTTGTTGCAGCAGTATGGATTTGCATGATCCAGTAAAGACACAGCGAAACACAGCATCCTAGTGTCATATCCCCACCAGTTGACTTGAATTAACATACCCACCTGTCCCCAGACGCGATGATGTCCCCCGAGTGTGCAGCTTGTTCTCAGCTGTGTGATCTGTTAACACAACATAAGAAGTGATGCGCTACCCATTAAGAAGCAGGCTTTTAATTCTATTTTTTTTTTTATTTGTTGTGTAGCTTTATGCCAGTATATAGAAGCTACTAAATTCAGAGATGGGGCCAGAGGAAAACTGGCAAGGGGAAATGAAGGTAACCTTCCCACCACACACACTTCTCTTCCTGCTAACTTAAGTTCAGCTTTAACCCTTAAACCCTTTAAACCCGGCACACTTTATTTTCTCGGCAGCCCTCTTTTGTTGCTGCACAGCTGTGTTTTCAGTTGTTTTCTGTACAGGTGTGGGGACACGTCTTTTCTGTTTTGCACACTCTTGATTTCTCTTCTCCCCCTCCTCCGTCTTCCCTCACCTCCTTCAGCAGCAGCTGAACAACGAGCTGATGTTTGACAATCACTGCTTCTGTTTCTCTCACACACACACAAATTCAGTGCTGCCTGCACTGCCATTGCTTGGTCAGTGTTTACTCTCCCCCTACGCTCTGAATGACTTTTCAGTACTGCCTTGGTATGTGCATCACTTCTGCTTAGCTCTGGGTTTGAATCAACTCAATTTGCGCTTCTATGACTGATTATTTTCCGTGTCCCTCTGTATTGCCAATAAAGCTGTCAGGAAGCATCGAGATATGTTAAAGTTGGCTATATTTCATTCTTTTTTTATGATCTAATTTAAATTATCGAATCCTGCTGTTTGAGTGTATTTTCCTGTTTACCTTCTACGGCAGGAGGCTGGCAGCTTTATTTGATGCAATACAATTTTCCTCTCAAGACAAATATGCTAATGTGCTCTTTCCTCTGGAGCTGCAGCTGACATTTTTAAGCCGACTGTTCTGCTCTTGCGTCTGCATCTGGAAATCTGGTTTCTTAACTGTTTGTCTCCTGTTTTTTTTGTTTTTTTTGTTTTTTTTTCTGCACTCTCTGTTTGTTTGACTTTCAGGTGAGAATTTTGAGCAGAGTCCACTGCGGAGAACCTTTAAATCCAAAGTCCTAGCACATTATCCAGACAATGTCGAGTGGAATCCTTTTGACCAGGATGCAGTGGGCATGGTATGGTATGATGCTGATACAACTTAAGAACCCTTAAATTTTAAACATTTTCTTGGCTTTCTACCAAAGGCAAATCACCAGGCCTGCGATAAAAATATTTCACTTGGATATAATATTGAAAAAATAGAAATGGCCATAAATAACAAACAAGAGAGAGGTTTCTGTTAGGTAACACCTACTCTTATAGGGCATCCACACAGGAAGGAACAAGCAGCTGTGTGGGAGACATTAAAAAGTCATTCAGAGAGGAAACAGACAAACTAGCCTGCGTCTACATGAAGTGGGCTGATCCCAGGTTAAACTTTTTTCTCAACTGATCTCAGCTGATCGATTTAAGGGACCTCTAATGGAGTAAAGGATGTAGCTGGCATATGACAGGGTGGTAAAAACATTGAGGGTTTAGGTAAACATAGTGTGGAATAACTGCTCGTGATGAACTGTCAGTGAAAAATTGATGTGATGATCAAATCACTTGGACCCCTATGGTTTTTGACCTTGGAAAAATCCTGATAGGCCTTAAGAATAAGATAGATCTGTTAAGGAGCAAATCAACAATTCTCCATGTAAAGCATGTATAAGTATTTTTTTTTTAATGTAGTGAACTGTTTCAGTGATATGAAGATATTGTATAGTAATTTTGTTTTCACTTTTAAATAATTTTTGCTGTTGTGTCTGTGAGTCAGGAGATTATTAATTTGAATTAAAGACGCGCAACGAGAGGAGGAAAGCGATCTTACCGCAGTCTCTAAAGCTCGGAAATGAAAACATTATATCATGCCTGTTTGATCTGCAGGAAAAAATTTGAATCTATCCAGCTACAGTTTCATCTCCATGATGAGCCCTTTGTCTTTGTTCAGCTCTCTGAATCCTCTCCTGTATATCCTTTTTGCAGCTCTGTATGCCAAAGGGTCTGGCGTTCAGGACGCAGATGGATTCTCGGGAGCCTCAGTTCCACTCTTTTATCATCACCAGAGAGGATGGCTCTCGGACCTATGGCTTTGCCCTCACCTTCTTCGAGGAGGTGACCAGTAAGCAGATCTGCAGTGCCATGCAGACTCTTTACCACATGCACAACGCAGAGCAGTATGATATCTTGCACACTCCCACCTCCCCACAAGGACCCGAGGACCAGAGACGCCAACACACCCCTTCTCGTCCCATGCTCCACGCCGCGCCCGCCATCTCTCGTTTGCAGCGTTTTAACTCGTACGACATAAGCCGCGACACGCTATACGTGTCAAAGTGCATCTGCCTGATAACACCCATGGCCTTCGCTCAGGCCTGCAGCAAAGTGCTGCAGCAGCTTCATCAGGCCGTCTCTTCCCCACAACCCCCACCCCTTCCCCTAGAGAGCTACATCTACAACATCCTCTACGAGGTTCCCTTGCCACCTTCTGGGCGATCCCTCAAGTTCTCAGGCGTCTACGGGCCTGTGGTGTGCCAGAGGCCAAGCACATCAGAGCTGCCTCTCTTTGACTTTGCCATCAGTGAAATGTTTAACCTGCTGGGGGTGGAGAACGTTCTTCAGCTGTTCACGTGTGCCCTGCTAGAGATGCAGATACTGCTCTACTCACAGCGTAAGTAGCTGGTCTGCTGGCCTAAACACATGTTCATCATCCACGTGCATAAGTGTCAAATATATATGCAAATACACTGCAGTCAGGCTTGAATTTAACATTAGTTTGTACAGTTCATTAAAATTGGACATGTTTTCTAAATAGCTGAAAGGACAAGCTAATTGTAAATGATATGAAACATCTGCTTCTCTGCGGGTGGTGAGGTCATGTGATCCTGTTAGTAAAGTCGTGTCTCAAGAGATCTCTCTGGAGCTGGGGGACATGTCCCTGTCATCCCATGAGACTAGGTATTATCTGGGGAGCTTGAAGGATGTCTAACAAAGGAAACGGAATACTTAGATTGCTAATCACACAAAAATGTTGTTACACTGTATATTCATTCTAGTCTTTTCAGTCATATTTAGTCTCACCGTGTCGTTATTATTAGTTACAGGAAGAAAATGTAAAACATTATATGGTCTAATAATAATAATAAGGCCTGTGTTAATCTTGGTCAGAACTCATTTGCACAACATATTGTCCATATCAGAAATCAGATGTGTTTCTACTATAAACAGCTGGCTGCCATACAGATAAAGTTATTAAAAAATGTTCTGATTTCCCTGGTAGGCAGCGTAGTACCTTGCTATTCACATTACAGTTGTAAGAAATGTTGTCAGAAATGAAGGAAAGAGGGGATTGTTTGACAGAGAAATTTCCAAGGTTTTGGAAGCCTTGCTCAGAGGAATCTGGTGTTTGAAACAATTGTTTTAAGCATATTGTTCCATCTCGTGCAGGATAACCTTCCTTAGTCTATCTATGTATCCTGTGTCCTTGGGAAAAATGCTCAATTGAGAAAAACAATGCTCAACTGAGGAATTTAAAAAAACTACTTCAGCAACGTTCAGTAGTAATACAAATCAGTTTCGAGTCCACAATGATCATCTCACATTAAATTACCTAATTTTATAGGATCTGTTAGCTAGAAAGCTGTAGTTTTTGTTCAGTGTTCACCATTGAGAGAAAGCGCGTGCGTGTGCACAGAGAAACTTGGCGATCCCTTAAGGATGGATCTGATGTTCTGATGGGATTCATTACAATTGCAAGCGAAAGCAAATGGTTTACAAAACTGCAGGGCCCACAGGAGGGAGAAGCTCTTAATGGGGAAAGCTGTGGTGTTGCTAGGCAACCTGGAGACAGGGAGGAGAGAAGTGATGCAGGATGATTATTATTGGTTGGAAGTGACATCATGGTTCTTTTCACCCCCATAAGGCTCATCACTGCAGAACATGTGAAGGGTGTTGTGGAGAGTTAAGCCTTGGCAATCTGCCACTGAGGAAGAGCTGAGGGATTTTTACGAAGGGACGCCACACACCGAGGCGGGGGATGCTCTGCAAATAAGGAGACGACAGTGTGTGGCATGTGCTAAAAATAACACTGAAATTCTGATTAAAAGAAAAAAACAGCGTAGATAGCATCTTTTCCACAAAGCTGTAGAGGACAAGATGTTCAAATACAATCTGTTCTTCCTGTCCTTCCCAGACACTAACACTACTATGTGTGTTGTTACTACAGTTAAGATGGCATTTTTTTATGTTTATTTCTTGGTCATTTTCTGACATGAGGTTATTGAAGTCGAGTGTGACAGGACAGGTGAAGTCAGAGGGACAAAAAGGTGTAAGGGAGAAGTGCAAATGCACAGATCTGAGGTAGATTAAATGATGAAGGTTGTAGAGTCCAGCTCAGAGTTCCTCCAGTCATTATGTTGAAGTGTCCTTGAAGCATAAAGTAAAGCACTGCATGAATGTTTGTATGAATGTGACTTGCAATAAGAAAGTGCTTTGAGTGCTCAGTCAGAGTAGAAAAGCACCATGTAAGTATCAGTCCATTTACTATTTAACAAATCAAGTTTAAAAACAACAAATATGATGCTGCGCCCCTGTCTGCACGTTCTGTGTTTTAAGGCTGTCGCACTATTATACAGAATCACGCTGGGATTTTGGCAACACACAAATAATCATTAAACAATGCCAGCTTTCCAGTGTATCATCGTTTTCATAGATTTTTCCATGAAAAATCTTGTAGTCTTTGTTGTTGTGAGGGGACCGAGTCACTTAAATCGAGAAAATTATATCGGTTTATTCTTAAAATATTTAGTGTTCTAGGCTATTCATAGTAAAAACTGAGCATCTGATCTAGGATCTCTCTCATATACAGTTGTGGTCAGAAGTTTACATAAATTTGGGCGTGAATGTCGTGGTACTGCGAGGTTTTAATGATTTCTTTGAACTGTTCTTTTTCTACGGTGGAATGATTGTACAGTATACATTGTTTTAATTTATTTTGGATTTTCTCTAATCTACAGTCTATTTTCTCTGTGCCAGCAACAGAATTGTTTGACAGAACTCATCAGATTAAGCAATACTCAGAACAATGAGAAAGTCCAAGGAAATTGGTGAAGATCTAAGAGAAATGTAGATTTACACATTGGGAAAGTCTCTTGGAGCCATTTCTAAACAACTGCAGATTCCGGGATCGTCAGTTGACTCTGTGCCAGGAACCAATTCTGCCAAGAAGACCGGTTAAATATCCACCCAGTATTCTTCTTTATAGCTACCAAGAGTGCCTGGTTGAAGTGCAGTTTGCATTTGACATTACGTATGTTTGACCCTGTGGGAATAAAAAAAAATTATAATCCAAATAAATTCAAACGTGTGCACCCAGTTCATTTTTTTTAAGTAGTATGCTGTACAATCACTCCACCCTGGGAAAAGAAATCATAAGTCTAAAATACCTTGACATTCATGCCCTTGAATGTCATGGTATTTTGCGCCCATGACCACAACTGTAGTCAGGCTTCAGGTTCATATCATCACTGCTGACTGATCTGTGCCTACTGGCAAATAAAATGACATTTACCAAAATGAGTGACCGATGTTATCTGTTGTGTGACATTAGCTAAATATTTAAAGATGGTATGGAGACCCAAAAGACATCAAAAGAGTTTATTTGAATTTGTTTCCATAGAACAAAATAAAATCGGCAGCAAATGATATCTTTAGGATCTGTGTCAGCCCAAAATGTCACAAAAGTTCTTCCTTATTCTTAACTAATCTACATCTGCAGAGAAAGCACAGAGTGTTTTATCTTGTTTATTCCCTGTTAATCACTGCTAATATAGTAATGGCTCAAAACTAGCAAGTGCCCTCTGTTAGTGACACAATCTGAGACTGCTGCAAGAAGTTGTTCGATCAGAACAGTGCTGAGTTTCACTTCTATGTTGTGCGAACTCTTCCGTCACAGCTTCTACCACTGCTCAGTGTGGATAATTCTAAACTGGTGAGGTCATGCAGCTTTAGGTGTAAGCGACAATGCTTGACCCTTTGTTCAAGTGGTTTCTTGTCAGTGGCCTAGTTTAAGAAGGAGATGGGTGATGTTAGTATTCATGTCCCCATCCTGGGAGAGGAAGCCTGCTGAGAAGAGGGATGAGGGAGAGGCCCAGGCTGGGGTGAGAGTCTCTTCTCATGGACCAGCACATGACCAAATGAAGGAAAGGTATTTATTTTGGCACCATACCGGGGGAGGCAGAGCTGCTCCCGAATCTGCAGTAGGTGTCAGCGGGATAGAAGAGGAATGCAGATGAGGACTGGACATATATTTACATGTATACCAGTTGGCTCAAGTGCAAAAGCCTGAACTCGGAGTGCTGCTGTGTGGAGTCATGATAAAGGAATTTAATGTTGGCCAGAGTGCCAGCTGGCAAGCTGTGTCACACTTCAGAGTCTGGATCCTCCAAAAGACTCCACAAAAGGCCCTCCAGTGGAGTTTGTGTTCAAAAGAAATGGTGGGGCCTTACAGGAACCAAAACTTAATGTGTGATCAGGCAAGAGAAATATGCCAGTTTATCTCTAGTTTGGTGCCTTAAAAATGCTGTGTGTAATAGGCTGTCATTTAGAGTGGCATTGCAACAAGGAACAAATACCATACTTAAAGTGATTCAGTTGATAGTAAAGCACCCAGGGCTGCTCAGGATACATCAACTGTGCTCTTCAGAAGTCATTCCCTGTCATTCTGGTACAGCGAGTTTGCTCCATAAAGGTAGACAGGATCCACATTCTGTGTGTCATAACAGCTAATTCCTTAAAGGTTGGTAATCAGTCCAGCTCATTCCTGTAAGTACAGAACAGAGAATAACAAAAGAGTTTTGTAACAAAGTATAAGCACTCCAGTTAGGTCACTCACACGTGCCGTCAATACTGAATCTGCCCTCAAACTGCCACCATCAGCCACGTTTTACCTTTTGACCCCAGCCAATAAGTGATCAAGCAGATGAAAGGTCATATATAACACTGCTACTGCAAACATAGCGGGATTAGCTGTCTCGTCATGTGGTGCAGCTGCTGGATTTCAAACTCTGAGAGCAAACAGAAGACAAGGCAATAACAATGTAATCCTATTAAAATAACATTCAAACAGTCATGTTGCGTAACCTCTGTCATACGCTGTTTACTGGCTCGAGTATTGTTTAGGTTTCAGATATGGGGGAAGTGTTGTGCAATATATTTTTTTTTAGTAAATGCATAAAAGCATCAGCATTTGGTAAATTTCATAATGGAGGAAACGACAACGATCAACCAAGATTTTAAAGATTTGATCGGTTATCAGATCAGACGATGAACCTGATGTCAGAGCTGCATTTGCTACAAACACCCATCTTTATCTTTTGTCTGTTTGTGTGTAACAGATTACCAGAGGCTGATGACTGTGGCAGAGAGCATCACAGCCTTAATGTTCCCCTTCCAGTGGCAGCATGTGTACGTTCCCATCCTGCCCGCCTCCCTTCTCCATTTCCTCGATGCTCCTGTGCCGTATCTAATGGGCCTCCACTCCAATGGGCAGGATGACCGCACCAAGCTAGAGCTGCCACAGGAGGTACATTCAGAGAGCAGTGTCTGAGTTACTGAGTGCAAACCTTCGTCATGTCTAATATTTGACTGTGTTACCGCTCCAGAAACCAAATCTTTAATTTCATGGTTTTATTTGTTCTTATCTCACAAACTGTGTTGCAGCTTCTGCACTGATTTGATTTGTGCTTTGCTGCTTGATATTTTTATTTCATTTCAGCCTTATGTTTGTGTGATGATGTGTTGTTGCAATAATAATGCTGCTCAGTATGAGAAAACATAAAAGTTCGTGTTTGGTGCAATGCATAGACGCGCTAATGCCGTAGCAGTGTGGGTCTTCAGTTGGTCTAGGTGAAGTAGAGCCGTTCGTGACCGGGCTGTGGGATGGCTGAATGATGATCATCCCTTTCACTGATGATTAATATCTTGTAAACAACCAGATTCTGAGTCAGGGCCTTGCGAGAGACTGGTGCCTCGTTCAGGGTGTAACCCGCTCATGATCTATGGCAGCTAGGATAGGTTCCTCCCCACCGTGACCCTGAATTGGAAATGAACTGAACTTGAACTAGACGTTTTCTTCGTATAACCTACACAGTGTAGGTATTTCAGAGTCAGTTATTGCTCTCTTGAGCATGTCAGCTTTATATTTTCAGTCATCAGTGACCTTTTTAATTCAGGGGGCTGGAATGTCCAACTGAATGAAATGTATAAAAACAGGATCTATAATATTACAATACTATAACTGTCTGTAAAGCTTTGTTAAATGTAATATAATCATTACTCTGCTATTTCTCTTATTCCAGGCAAACTTGTGTTTTGTGGACATTGATAATCACTTCATTGAACTGCCAGAGGAGTTGCCACAGTTTCCCAACAAACTCGAGTTCATTCAGGAGATCTCCGAGGTGCTCATGTCCTTCGGCGTGTCTCCAGAGGGAAACATTTACTCCAGCGACAGCCAGGCCAAGTACCGGGGCTTCCGAGCAGCTGATATGGTCTCTGACAAGCGTAACGGCAATCTGGCCTCACCCCTCAACTCCTACCTGCTGAGAGAGAATGAGACAATTGCCAGACTGCAGGCTCTGGTCAAGCGGACAGGTGTCAGCTTAGACAAGGTGAGAAATGATGTAATGTCGTTAATTAAAACGGGCTGCAAAAATGACCACGTGTGACTCACTGGGCTTAGTTACATCACCAAGACTGATCATTTAAGTAGGTAAAAATAGGAGCTTTAGATTGGGCACCAGGTCTACGAATATATTTATATTAATGAATTTATTGACAACTGGAAATTCATTTGAGGTGTTTTAATTTTTAGGACAGGAGCTTAGCTTGATTAAAATATTTAACGGTCCTCTTCTTTGTAGAAAAATCATTGCAGTGAAAATAAATTTTCTTCTGGCATTAATATATTTCTATAAGTAGGTAATTAACTCTTAGAATATATATTGATGAGTGAAGTCTGAGTTAAAGTGCATCCATAACCATCCGTTACTAGCAGCATCGTTGCAGTAAGGGACAGCAAACATAAGGGGGCGCCCTCTTACACCACAAACACACATGTTTTGTCAGTACACAAAAGGAGGTGGTTTGCTTTTTAAAATATTTTCTCTTCCTTTTAAATACACCAACTCATTTCTGAGTCGTGTGACTATTTTTCAGCTTTGCGGTACATGAATAAGATGCACTCAGTCTAAAGACTGACGGATGAATTAATGGATGCTTCGAGAAGGCCTCTGTACAGCGTAAGCAGCTTATGCTGTTGTGGGCAACATTAGCTTTCCTTGAATGGATTTGCGCATCGTCAAGGTCTGACCTTATAATTATTCCTATCTAAAGGCACGGCTGAATTCCTATTAAAGAAACCAGGTCCTGATTAAATGGCGTTCCAGGTCACGTCAGTGGATTGGATATTTTCCTGCACAGTGGCAGCCCTGCTCTGTTATTTTAGCTGCCTGGCGCTGGCATCTGTCCAGCTGACATGCTGACATGTTCAGTTAAAATGAGGTCATAAATCAAGACTCATGTCCTTGGCCATCTTTCCCATGACCCTACTTCTTCTTCATCACTATAAATGTGATAAAAGTCACAAGAGGTGACGTGAAAAATAGATGTGCTTCTGCCTCTTTTCTTCATTGAATGAGCGTTTTCCTTTTTTTCGGACCCTTCTTACTTTGTGTTCTTTTGTATTGTAATCGGTCAAAATCAGCATTTACAACAATGTTTCTTAATGTTGATGCACATCAGCTGGAGGTCAGAGAGGATGCCAGCAGCAACAAGGATGGGCGGGTTCAGTGTGACGAGGAAGAGTTGAAAATGCACCAGCTCAACATCCAGGTGCGCGAGGTCTTCGCTAACCGGTTCACCCAGATGTTTGCAGACTATGAGGTGTTTGTCATCCAGCCGAGTCATGACAAAGAGTCCTGGTTCACCAATCGAGACCAGATGCAGAACTTTGACAAGGTAAAGTGGTATAGCTGCTTTGTTAGCAAAGCATAGTAATGATTTAGCATAATATATATGTAATCTTTATATCTTGTACCTTTGTGACTGTGTGCAGGCCTCCTTCCTGTCTGACCAACCAGAACCCTACCTGCCCTTCCTGTCACGTTTCTTGGAGACGCAGATGTTTGCGTCCTTCATCGACAGTAAGATCCTCTGTCACGATGACGAGGAGAAGGAGCACACGCTGAGGGTGTTTGATGCTCGCGTGGATAAGATCCGCATGCTGAACGTGCGCACGCCCACGCTGCGTACTTCTATGTATCAGAAGTGCACAAACATCGAAGAAGCAGGTGAGGAGGAAAAGGAGGAACATTAATCTATATGGTGGGATTGTTTTCAAAGCTCCAAATGTTTGAATTTGGCTCTCTTAACTCTTGATAGGTTTGCACTTAAAAAAGTTGCAGGTTATGCATTGAGAATGAACAGCTTCACTGGAGTGTCTTTAATTTAAAACTATTAAAAGAAATGGACCTCTGAATGTTTGTGATTGTAATTAAAGAAGCATTTAAAACTGCAGAACTCAATAATCTGCAGTGCAGTTATGTACGAATCTGACAGACCTCTGGAGGTTTGCTGTCTTTAGTTACCTGACTGGTTGTTGCTGTCTTGCTTGCAGACACCCTGTTTAAAAAGCGTCTTGAAAAAGCTGACTTTATCGCTCCTGGACCTCATGTCATTGAGCCGGAGAAGGCCGAGACCGAATTTCGTAATATTTGTTCTCATTATCTCAACCAATCTAGGGTGGTGGTTCTTTCAATTATGTGTGCAATGTGTTAAGTTAGGTTGGCTCATAGAGGAAGTATAGACTTCCTTTAACCTTGTATTTGGAATAAGTCACACTGGCAGTGGTTTATGCAGGAAAGCTTTTAAAAGCATGGACGGATGCTCTTGCTCATTCTGCTGAGTCTGGAGAATGTGAAAAGAGAAAGGGGTGAATAAGAGATGAAGCAAATGTTACCATGAACTTTTCACATATTACTGTAAAATAAATTCCTCTATGAGATCCTCACTGCATTGCACACATGACAGTTTTTCCAAAGCTTGTTGATCTGTTATTGATTTTTACTGATATAGTTGCAGAAAAAAGTTTTCTAACCCTTTTGAGATATTTGTGCAAGAATTACCCCTTACTGAGTAACTTAGGAAGCTTATTATGAGGTTTAATGTCATGATTTACGTCTGTTTTGCCATCAGTGGACATCAGTGATGGCCAAATTTAATTCAAAAGGACTCTAAGCAGGCTCCAATACATAATCTAAAGTAATGTTTGTCAGTAAATAAAAGACAGTCTCTTTTCCTCATTTTAATTTTAAATCGGATCAAATTACTCAAAGTATATCTCAAAGGGTTAACAAAGCCTTTCCTGCAGCTATAATGTAACAAGTACAGGTTAAAGGGTTGATGATAAATCCTATACAAGAAAAAACATTTATGTGAATTCCAACTTCACCCAGCCAGTGTTTTTCCACCGTTTTCATGCTGCGCTTTTGCAGCTTCAAATATCTCACACCCCCTGGTTTGTTTGTTTTTTTGGCTTTTGTTTTTTATTGCCATTTGATGGACAACAGGAAGTAGTATTATTTTTCTCTGTTTCTCTAACATCGTGGGAGCTTTTCCTCACACAGCCCATGTGTGTGGGGGGATGTTTTTAATAAAGCATAAAAATAATCACTGTGTAAAGCTGCATGACTCGGCTGGTTCTTTTGAAGACAACAAAACATCTGCTCTGAGCCTTTTTTCTGTCATTTCTCTTGGTTCTGTGGGTGCTTTTTATGTTTTCTTTTCTGCTGTCATCTGGTTTCTAAATTTGAAATGAAAAGTTCTTAGTCATTATCTGAATTTCACAACATAACTTGACAGGGTTGGTATAACAATGAACCTGTTCTATTTACTCCAGTTGTTCCTGGAATTTTGAAGTCAGGATATCCATTAAATCATTTTATTGATGATCTGTTTCCATAAATGGCAAAAAGCTATATCTTTTACTGATGGGACTGTTTTGTTTTTTGGGGTTTTTTTTAAATTTTATTTTTAATCTTTTCAATCCTAAATGATTTTTTTGTATTAGATGCTGGAATAACTTAACTAAAATTCTTCACCGGATCATCTTTTAAATTCAAGAGTAAGATAGAAAGAAGACATTTAATCAAACGGACACATCTCAGCAGTAAAAGTAGGGTGACTTTGAAACATGATGATATAATCCCTCTGCTGACTTGTGTACCCCTCACACACCTCCACAGAGAAAGCCATTGAGATGAGAGTCTCAAAGATCGACCACACTGCCCTGCACCCCCACCTGCTGGACATGAAGATCGGCCAGGGGCGCTACGAGCAGGGCTTCTTCCCCCGACTGCAGTCTGATGTGCTCTCCACTGGACCCACCAGCAACAAGTGAGTATTTGTAGCTCACTACTGTCTCTGTCCCCTTGTGATTAGTGTATATTTCAAATGAACCTTTGATGTGTGGGTTTGATGGCTGTTTTACATTTGTTTCTTTTTCTGTGTTACAGATGGGCCAAGAGGAGCGCTCCGGCTCAGTGGAGGAGGAGGGATCGGCAGAAGCAGCACGCTGAGCACCTTTATTTAGACAATGACCAGAGAGAGGTGAGAGCGCCCCCACAGTGTTTTCTTTCATCGGCTCCTTCACACAGATGGACTGCTTGAGCTTTGATATCATTTTGCATGATCTCTTGTCTGTTTGCTCTTCCCATCAATGTCTGCTCTTACACCTGTTCTCACACATTTCATTTCTTTTCTTTTTCTGCTTGCCTTACACTCACGCCCTCACACTCGCAGCATGTAGAGTGTTTGTTTCCGGAGCTCCAGCTCCTGCTGTTTCTTGACTACTACTGGCTCTCGCAGTCCTTCAAGCCCTGTCTAAAGTCGGTGACTGTGGACGTGGTATGTGTTGGTTGTCCGTAGAGCGCAGTACCTGTCCACGCATGTGGTCTTTTCCTCCACGTACAGCAGCTGAGCTTTGTTTGAGTATCAGTGTTACTTTTGTGTGTGTCAGGTGTGGGTTTAGGAGGTGGAACTGATAAGCAGTGATGTAATTAAAATGCAGCTTCATTTTATCAGTTTTCTCCAAAATTGTGACCTATCTTGATCCTTGTAGTTTAAACTGTAGGACGCGCTTCAATTTAATATTCCCATACAGAGCGACACCAGCTCTGTGTCTAACCACAGAGCTGTTTGTTGTAGATATAGTGACATGAGCACACGTTATTGTACTCTCTAACTAAATCCTCTCTCTTTCATCAGAAATACATCCAGGAAGCCAGAAACTTGGGCACAACCATCAGACAGCCTAAACTGTCCAACCTGTCACCGTCTGTCATCGCTCAGACTAACTGGAAATTTGTTGAAGGATTGCTAAAGGAGTGCAGGAACAAGGTTTGCCTATCACCAGTTTTTGGTTTCACAGATTAAAACTCATCACGTATAAAACTCAGTTATGATTGAAGTTTGGGATGAAGCTCTCTTTGGCTACTTTAACGCTCTTTAAATGCTGTTAATGCAGTGTTATTTAGAGTTATGACCAATTTTCAAAACATAAAAACCCCCCAAAAAAAGCATTTTCTACCTACACGAATCGTCTGTTTTTAAGGTATTTCTTTCGGCTGCTCAGAAACAAATATTAGGTTTGAATTGTTGTCTCTCTGCAGACCAAACGTATGCTGGTAGAGAAGATGGGGCGTGAGGCTGTGGAGTTGGGCCACGGAGAAGTCAGCATTACCGGTGTTGAGGAAAACACCCTGATTGCAAGTCTCTGTGACCTGCTGGAGAGGATCTGGAGCCACGGGCTGCAGGTTAAACAGGTCAGGAAAGAAAAAGAAATGACTGCAGTCAGCATGCACACCCGTTTTAACATACAGTGCTCTCGGGGGAAGTGTAGCACTAATGCCGGTTTTCTCTCTTTCTTTTAAGGGTAAATCTGCCTTGTGGTCCCACCTGCTGCACTACCAGGACAGCAAAGAGAAGAAAAATGCAACCCCAGGTAGTTTAGGGCCTCCAGGTAAGAACAAAAATCCTTTCGGCTGATGATCGCAGTCATTTAACAAACCGATGGCTTCTGCTTCAGTTACGCTTCTTTCTTTTACTCCAGGGTTCATTCATGACACCGAGAGACGTAAATCTGACGGCGGCGGATCGGTTATGCCTCCCCTGAAAATCTCCCTGATCCAGGACATGAGGTGAGGCATCTGCAGAAATGTGCACCTCAGCGAAGGAATAAAAGAGGAATGAAATCATTTCATGCTCAAAGTACTCAAAGATGTTCTGGAAATGGGCACCTTCAGACCAATGTATTTTAGACTGATACTGCCCCCCTGTGGTAGACCATTGAACGCAATATTGTTATTATATCCCTATCATAATAATCTGGGCTGATCCTGTGTATCCTCATGCGTCCAAAATTCCAATATCCTGAAATAAGACACACATAAAACTTGCAGATTTCACTGTGGGGTTACATTATTACTATAGTCTCTCCAAACAAAATACTATAAAACCAGCAGTATTTGCAGGAATACCATTAGTTTAATATAATAGCATTTATATTTAGAGAAGGATTTTCTTATTACTTTTACGATATAAACAAAAGCATGAAGTAATTCTGCTTAAATGCTGTGATGTTATTTTTCTAATCAGAATTTATTTATTTATTTTTTAATTCCTACCACTGCACTGAACATCCAGATCCACCTCTGCTATGCATATTATAACTGTATGTTTTAGTTAATGATAATAATAACAAAATAAAGATAATTTGTAAGCTGTTAGAAAAATCCAGGATTGCAAAGGTCCAGAAAAAGGCAGTACAGAAAAATTCAAATAAAGTACAAAATTAAATAAAATAACCTATAAATATGCATCCCACATAATTATACAGTTCATATATACATGTGTAGACTCTCATATTAAAAACAAAAAAGGCATAAAGGTGAGTATTTTGTCCGTAGTAGTCGTGTTATACAAAAAGCAGTTTCACCTTTGTGGAGCCCGTGAGATATGAGACTGCATAAGATGGAGAGAGGACACGACATACAGAAAAACCCTCACTGATCACCATCCCAGACCCTCAGGCCAGCCTTGTTGCCCCAATTTGATCAAAATGTTGTCATCTGGTCTATTCTTTTTAAAAACCAAGAGTTTTAACATCATCGACAGCTCTATATCTACATGCTTCAACATGCATGTATGTGTGTGTCTGCATCACTTTCGTCATGTTTACCCGCCATAACCAGCCAGGGTTGAGGAGTCTGGGGTTGCGTTGTTTGAAGACGACACAGCGTAAGTGTGTGTGTATGTGTAACAGCGTGTTACTTCCAGCCTAATTACCAGACCTCCCGCCAGTCTGACTGAGTGGAAAGGAGAGGAGGGGTCAACTTGGGGCACAAACATGCAGCTCGACTCCGCACTGGTGGATGGAGCCTCCTCCGCATTCACGTAAACGTCTGACGGCACAGTCACAGACACGGTGGCAAAGAGGCAACCACCATCATAATACTTCATTTAATCCTAACAGGGAGTTAATCTCACATTTTTAAAGCTTCGCGTGTGTTGCAGTGCGTTTAATAATAACATTTCATGTAGTAGGTGTTTCCCACTGTTGCTATGGCGATAACGAGCACAGAAAACTGGGTTACTTGACGTGATTGGGCGTGGAGGGTGGAGACTGGGAGGGGGATGGAAGGTGGAGAAGAAGCGCGTATGGCACAAGTGGATTGGAAGGAAATGTGTCTGGACGTCAGAGACGTGATAGTGGCTCGGAGCGATGGCGCGGGGGCGAGACGGCCACGGCGGAAACATCACATGGGGCGAACAGAGACAGACTTTGGTCTGTGTGTAACAGCATCAGTTACAGTTTTATTTACACAGAGCCAGGTCACAGCATCTCAGGATACTTTGTATTTAATTATCTGTCAGACTGGGAAAGGCAATGCTGAAATTTTTTCAAATTTTATTTTTTTAGTTAATTAATACAGCCTTTTCATTTGTCAGTTTCTTACAATGTTGATAGATTAATATTCTTTTAGGGTGCTGAAGCTTTTTAAACATCAACATTTGTTTATATCTGCTTCCTTCTTTGAGTTGAATTGTTGAATCTGAATCTCTTTAAGAAGATTCTGCATATAAATGTGCAACAACTACGTGAGTGTGAACTTTGGCTACATACAATCAAAAGGTCTGTACAGAGAGCAAGAATGCATTTTTGTGTATTAGCTATTTAGCTTTCTATTCACTTAAAAAAAAAAAAAAAAAAAAAAAAAAAAAAAGTCTTCTTATAAAGAAATGACTGGAAACATGATTGGACTGAGCAGGAGGTCTTCGGCCTGATATAAAGTATCTCTTATCTGGAAAATATGTAGCTACACCAGGAGCCTGGAAACATTTGTCCATTGCCCCCAGACAGTAAATCATCAGGCGATGGCAGCTTGGTTTCCAGATTGGCGGAAATTAATTTAAGTTTACACAGTTAAATTTAGACAACACACTTGTGTGTTCACCTGTATAAATCCATTCATATCACCTTGGTTGTTCCACTGAGAGCAAACAAGATATATTCATGTCAGATATCAGACTTTTAGTTCTTCTTCACTCTTTATGTGCTTACACGCCACTCTGCATTTAATCATGAATTATTATTCATCTCTGGCTCTCTTCGTCCTCTCACTCCAAACCTGTCACGGCAGATGGCTGCCCTTCCCTGTGCCAGGTTCTGCTGGAGGTTTTTTCCTGTTAAAAGGGAGTTCTTTCTTCCCACTGTCCTCAAAGTGTTTGTTCATTGGGATTGTTTGATGGTTGGGGCTTTCTCTGTATTATTGTAAGGTATTTATCTTACAATATAAAGCACCTTGAGGAGACTTCTGTTGTGATTTGGTTCTATATGAATAAAATTGACTGGAAATTGTTGATAATATGTTGAAGTATTGCCTATCCTTGCACTTCTGTGACACTGCAGGAATCAAATTTTTCTATGTCTGATATCTAGCATCAGTTCTTCCTCCCTCTAATCTCTAAATCTGTTGTTATTTTTTATTTGCAGGCACATTCAGAACATAAGCGAGATTAAGACAGATGTGGGCAAGGCCCGAGCCTGGGTTCGTCTCTCTATGGAGAAGAAGCTCCTTTCCAGACACCTGAAGCAGCTGCTTTCAGATCACGAGCTTACAAAGTGAGCAAAAGGACACAAACAGCAGAGTTTATATGTGCTTCCATTTATCGCAGGGTCACTATTTGTCAGAACAACTGCAATAAGTCACGCTGATGCAGATTAAAGATCTTTGGATTTGTTTTTCTCCCTGCTGTGTGTGCTCATCTGACCTTCTTTCTTTGTTTTGTGAAGCAATGTCTGTGTCATATGAAATGAAGATGTGATCTAACCATTTATAATGCATTAAGTCTCTTGAAATTTCAGAGCATCATGCTATAGTTCCCCTCTACATAAATAATTCACAGTTTTCTTCATAATTGATATCCGAGTACTAAAGTGGGTCAGGGGATTTCTGTCTGCCTTTTATTGACCTTACAGTGGTATTTATTTCACCTAATGCTAAACAGTTACCTCAAAAATGATCATGTCTTGTGCTTGTATATACCAAGGCATTATTATCTTTTAATTGTAATCGTAGCAGAAATTATTTAATTTCTCTAACAATCTTCTTCTTTTTAGGAAACTATACAAGCGCTACGCCTTCCTGCGCTGTGACGATGAGAAGGAGCAATTTCTTTACCACCTCCTGTCCTTTAATGCTGTGGATTACTTCTGTTTCACCAACGTCTTCACAACCATCAGTGAGCCTGACCCTGTACTCCATGAACAACCAGCTTTTATGGATTTCAGTTCATTGTGTAACCTTTGTTTTCCCTCTGCCTCTCAGTGATCCCCTACCACGTGGTGGTTGTTCCGAGTAAGAAGTTGGGTGGCTCCATGTTCACAGCCAACCCTTGGGTGTGTGTTTCTGGTGAGCTGGCGGAGACCGGAGTCCTGCAGGTCCCCAGAAATACTCTGGAGATTACTTTTGAGGTTGGTATTAATTCTCATATAAAGGCCAATTCCACTGCATTACAACTGGGTTCTTAATTGGATAATATAGTAAGTAAATTTGCAAAAAAGTAAGTGTTGCAATTAGGGAAGAAAGCAGCACAGATGGAAAGAAATATAACTCTGTTACTAACCATATTATCTAAATCGATGGTTATCAAATTTGGACCCCAGGGACTTGATATCAGCTGATATCTGCAAGCAATAGCTGAAGGGTCCACAAAGTAATCCACTTATAATATAATAAAACAGTGGTCTATCATTAAAAAGTGCATGTATACAAATGTGAACTGCACTAATAAAACAGTTATTGCTCTCTCTAGTAGAAGCTGACCATCTGTCATAAATAACTCCTCAAATGTAATTTCTCCCAAACTGTTCTAAGTGCTGTGTGGCCTGAGTAATTGGCAGCAAGCATGTGACTCAAAGGCAAACCAGCTTTATCTGGATTACAATGATGAGTCCCTAGAAACTCTCCCTGATGAAAGACCCCTGGGCACACAAACTCTGAGACTTCTGATTTAAATTGCTTACTCTAGGAAAAATGTCCAGTTTCACAGCACTTCATGCTAAAATCAATCAGTTGTGCTGCTGGATGAGTTGCATAGGTAACAATTTGACTGCCATTGTTTTCTCTGCCACACTGTTTTGGTGAAATGGTGTTTTTGTTTCAAACGTTTCTCCTCCAACTGTGCAAAGAAGCCAGAGATGTAAACACAGAGTTGTTCAGCTCCACTTCAATAAAGATAGACACAGGAAATATTTCATACCTCGTGCAATGACTCTTCACATGCAACACGTTTTTCTAGCAAAGAATTATCTGCTCTCTCATCTCGTTAGCTATATTTCAACCCTGCACTGTGTACTACACTTTACACTCTCTGTATACTCAGTCACTTTAATGCCACCTGACATTTGCTGTGCTGGTTTTTATTATATTTAGCAAGCGATTTTTATTCTGATTGATTTTTCTTTATTTATATTTTTAAGCTTATTTACTTTATTGTATTATATTCAGCTTTTTTATTTAAAATTTTACTTAAC
Organism: Diplotaxodon limnothrissa; assembly: GCF_057381915.1. Lineage (NCBI taxonomy): Eukaryota > Metazoa > Chordata > Actinopteri > Cichliformes > Cichlidae > Diplotaxodon > Diplotaxodon limnothrissa. The sequence goes on from NC_140596.1 coordinate 21,613,054, forward strand.
CTCCTGTATTGTAGTCACACCTTGCCTAGTACTAGTCGAACGCCCTTTTGTCTGCAAGACTGTCTTTAATCTTCATGGTATAAATTCAACAAGGTGCTAAAAACATTCCTCAGAGATTTTCCTCCATTATGACATGATAGCATCACACGGTTGCTGCGGATTAGTCAGCTGCACATCTCTGATGTGAATCTCTCGTTCCACCACACCCCATATTTGATTGAGATCTGGTGACTGTGGAGGCCGTTTGAGTAGTCAGTTTAAGTGCATTTTACAACACAGTGGTCCCTTGTTTATTGCGGGAGTTACGTTCTAAAAATAACCCGCGATAGGTGAAATCTGTGAAGTAGCCAACTTTATTTTTTTTTAAATTATTATAGATGTTTTAAGGCTGTAAAACCTCTCACTACCGCAGGTGCCTTTGACGGTGCAAAACGTTTCATTGACATTGTTGTGTATGTTGGGGAGAACACTTACAAACATACAGTACAGCACTTCAGAGTAACACTGCTAGCGATCGAAGATTTATGTAAATTTGACAAGCTGAACGCATTCTGTACTGTAAAGGAGACGTGGCACAGAGGAGACTGATTAAAAATGTGCTGTAAAAAAATTAAAAAGCATGCAAATTGCACACAAAAAAACAAATCTGCCAAACGACGAGGCCGCAAAAGGTGAACAGTGTTATAGTGAGGGATCACTGTACACACTTTGTATCGGGGTCAATATAGAAAATATCCTTCTAACTATTATACCACCACCAGCAGCCTGAACCACTGATACAAGTTTGGATAGATCCATGCTTTCATGTTGTTCGTGTCGAATTCTGACCCTACTATTTGAATATTGCAGCAAAAGACTCATCAGACCAGGCAACGTTTTTCCATTCTTTTGTTGTCTTCTGCTGCTGGAGCCCATCTGCTTCACAGTTCGACATGTTGTACGTCCAAAAATCACTCGTCTGCATACCTTTGTTGTAAAAATATCACTATATGACTTATTAATTCCTCCTTCTCACCTCAAATCCGTCCGGCCATTCTCCTCTGACCTCTGGGGTCAATAAGGCTTTTTCACCCACAGAACTGGTGCTCACTCAGTAGTCTCTCTTTTTCAGACCTGTGCTCTAAACCTTGGGTTGTTTAAGAATAACCCATCTAGTAGATCAGTTTCTGATATGCTCAGACCAGCAGAAGTCTCTTAAATCATCTTTTTAGCCAATTCTAATGCTCAGTTTTAACTTTAGCAGGTCATCTTGACCATGTTTACTTGCCTGAAAGCATTGAGTTGCTGCCATATGATACTTGGATATTTGCATTAACAAGAAGTTCTGCAGGTGTAGCTAACAAAGTGTGTATCATTGAGTTATGTTGGATTATTTAAAGTGGTTTGATATATATTCTATTTAATGTTCTGGCTTCTCTAACACAGGAATTTCATGTCTTCTGGAAAAAAGATTGTGTATCTTATCTTAGAAACTCTGTAGTCTAAATGTGATTATTTTTTTTTTTTTTTTTTGTTGTTTGGGTGTTTGACATTAATCTGGGTCCTTCTGTCTCAGTGCCAGAACCTGGGCAAACTCACCACAGTGCAGATGGGTCATGATAACACAGGGCTCTATGCGAAGTGGCTGGTGGAGTGTGTTGTGGTCCGCAACGAGATCACGGGGCACACTTACAAGTAAGCATTACCGCCTGGTGGAAAAATGAACCCGATACCGATTTGGCCAGTTGGTTGTCAAAAAATCGACTCGGCGTGCTCATCTCACAGGTTTCCGTGCGGCCGCTGGTTGGGGAAGGGCGTGGATGACGGCAGCCTGGAGAGGATCCTGGTGGGAGAGCTGATGACCCCCAGCTCGGAGAACGATGAACGGATGTGCCGCACACCTCCCATGCAGCAGTCCCCGGGAATGATTAGGAGATTTGTTACCATCTCGCCAAACAGCAAACCAAGTGAGTTTGTAGAGCGTTTTGTTCTACAAAGAACAAAAAAAAAACCCTTTGATGTGGGATTTAGCTGTTCCTCACCTGCTAATGATTAAAATCTTGCCTTAAAAAAAAGAAACGACCCAAAAACGCCTGAACGAGAAAACACAACGACAAATTGTTTTAAACCTGGATTGGGAGTTACCGTCATGTGTCTGCTTGTGTTGTCTCTCAGTATCTTTGTTGAACTTTTTTTTTTTTCTTCTTCTTTCATCCAGAGCTAAACACAGGTCAGATCCAGGAGGGAGTGGGAGAGGCCATCAATGGGATTGTAAAGCACTTCCACAAGCCAGAGAAGGAGGTGAGAGACGGCAGTCTAGACAGGCCCAAACATGTACTTCTATTATTCATCACAAATGGGGAAAAAAGCAGCCGTCTGCTCCGGTGGCCCCAGCCCCCCTCAGTAACTGTTCTGCCTGTATTATAGTTCAAATATAAAAAAGAGGGATTTGTGCTGGTTTTTTTTGGGTTTTTTTAATGATCTTATTTAGCTTATTATTATTATTTTGACCTAGAGTGCTGTCTGTTAATTTTCCTCTTCTGGAGGAACTAAAATAGAACTTGAATGTTGATAATTATTACATACTCGGGCAGGTGGAGAAGGAGAACTGCAATTGAAGATTTTTAAAGTGTGTTGTAACTTAGCTGCTGATTACAGGCTTTAAAAGTCATTCATTATAGTTTCAAAGGATTTTTTTTTACTGGGAATTCCCCTTCACTTTTGCTCTACCTCCTTAACACACCAACAGAACAATAACGTTGAAGTGTGTGTGTGTGTGTGTGTGTGTGTATATGGTCTCTTAGTTTAATGATGATTTAAATGTTTTGGAGTTCTCATTCATTTAAATATGACCACAGAGAAAGCTGTGGAGTAATGATCCTTTCCATTGTCTGTTCCTGCAACATATTTGGAAGGTGGTTTGGCATTTTAATGGGATAGCTGATCCATTAAATTGGCATTTTCAGGAAAAAACAGTCAGCAATTTTGAGGCAACTTGAAACGAGCTCTAAATGCATGCATGTATTTTTGCTCTCTCCACAGAGAGGCAGCCTGACCCTCCTGCTCTGTGGGGAGTACGGCCTCGTCTGGGCTCTGGAGCAAGTTTTCCAGCACGGTTTCAAATCACCGCGACTCTTTAAAAATGTCTTCATCTGGGACTTTTTGGGTAAGGACTCAAGCTTGTACTTGCATCCTGCATAACTGAATGACAAACGGTAAAAAGCCTGTGTCCCAATAAAGAACAACAACCAACTGCAGTAATCTGCAAAGTACATTGTGGTGTACGAGTACTTTGGAAATGTCTGTTGATGTTGATCGATTGTTACTCTATTGAAAAATGCTTTAATTTCAAAGAGGCCTCACATTTTTTTTTTTTTTTTTTTGTTTTTTTTTGTTAAAGTAGACCAATGTTTTGCTGTTACCTCTCAGGTGTAGTGTGTGTTTTAAATACTGTTAAAAACTGTTAACTGAGTGGTCTCCTTTGTTTTACAAAAAAAAAAAAAAAACACAGAAAAGGCACAAGTTTACTTTGAAAGTGCTGAGCAGCGTGAGGTGACCCCGGATGAAAACTGGCAAACCAGAGTGCGCCACTTCTGCCGCTTCATGCGCGCCATCAACAACGCTCCCAGAAACATCGGCAAGGACGGGAAGTTCCAAATGCTCGTCTGTCTGGGCGCAAGGTAGGAAGGACCACGTATGCTGCTAATGTTTCATCTAAAAAGAGATAATACACATTAATTAATAAGAGTAATTGGGCCCATCGACATGTGACTGTGCCAAAATTAGAGAGGTTATGTTAGTTTGGCTTGTTAGCGTGTATAAGCGTTAAAAGAAAACATCCGCACAAAAGATGAGATGAAAAAGTCCATAAACTAAATAAAGGACTCAATAAACATTTAGAACACTGTTAATATTCTTGTGGACAAAAAGGAAGTTGAGTGTTCAAAGTGGATGCAATAAAACTTCTTAGTGAAGCTCGAGACATAAAACAGTCTTTGCTGATACACTGATGTCAGGTTTTAAGCATAGTGTAATGTAGTTTGCTTTTATTCCACCACAGCTTGTGATTTTTATTGAAAACTGCATCACGTGTTAAGCTACACTGTTAACTCCACATGTGTCATCTTTTGTCAGGGACCATTTGCTCCATCACTGGATCGCTCTGCTCGCAGATTGTCCGATCACTTCTCAGATGTATGAGGACACTGCACTGATTAAGGACCGCTCGCTGGTAAACGCTCTGATCAGAGTACTGCAGACTCTGCAGGAGTTCAACATCACCCTGGAGGCTTCACTCGTCAAAGGTGTTGGCATCTAAAGCCAAACCAGTTTCCCACCCACTGGACTTGACCAGGACGATCACTGGGGACCACTAAAAAGAATAACTGAACCTTTTATATGCAGGAACAGGCTTGAACAAAGGAGACTTTCTGGCTTATATTAAAGCTACTGTTAACATTTGCCATATATTAAGTGCAATGAGCCTTTCCAGATATGTTGTTATTTTTATCCTTGACGATGTTGCCATTAGATGTTTAAAAATATGTTTTCTATTACGAACCATGATTTACACATTATTGACCTACTTGTGCTATAATGTTTTACTGAAAACTGAATATTTTCACCGTTATCGTGAACTGCTGGCGACGGCTATATTTAAGGGAAAGTGGGGGATCAAAACTGTTAATATATTTTCAGAGGGGGGAAAAAAAAACAGTATTATTTTGTTAAATTGGTCAAGTTGCTTGCTCTGTTATCAACTCCGAGTTCAATGTCATAACGCAGAGCTTGGAGCAAATGATGTGGATGTATGCTTTGTAAGTGTGTGTATGACAGGGAAGTTTGTAGAGCGTTAGGTGATTCACCACGTGGGCTGTTACATTCAGGCCTTTCCCTGATAGAAGTACAAGTATGCAAAATCTTTCACAAGGAGCACCTTCAGCAGAGATGAAGATCCTTGGTGTGTGTGTGTGTGTGTGTGTGTGTGTGGTTTTAAGCCTGTATTCAGCGATTAAGAAAAGTAACCCCAAAGTTCTCCAAGAGATGCTCGACCCTGCTTTTTGTGCGACCTGGATCACAACTACAACCTTCATGCTAACACCTCCAACCAGCCCCTTTCTCCTGCCATCATTACAGCTCTTACACTACATTTGCTGTTGTCTTCTGCAAACATAAAAAACTGTGATTATCTGAGTAGGCTTCCTGTGATGGGAATGATCTCCTGCTTCCCATGTGAGGAGCAAAAGGACTGTCCCCCCCCCCCCCCCCCCGTCGTCTCCTGATTTTTATTTTTCTTCCTTCGCATCATGTTTTCTTGCTATGCAATATCCACAAGAGAAATTAAACTCCCTGTAAACTCCATATCAGGGCGTCTTGAGATGGTCCCAGGCCCTCCTCCGTTATAGACATTTCACTTTACTGTGCAGAATATGTGATGGACTTCTTACCTGTGCCAACAACGTCTGGAATGACTGTGTTGTACCCATCTGTGTACGACCCGACACACAAGCATCTTGGGAGATATATATTTTTGTTTTCCAATACAGTTGTACATTTATTGATATAGCGGTGTAATGTAGTGTTTACTAAGTGAGCAGCAGTGTACAGTGTAAAAATATATTAAGAATAAAGCCTCTGTAATGCATTCAAATGGGTGATTTTGTTTTTCATTAACACATTTATATTATTTGCTCCAGGAGCTCTGGAGTTTTACAAGCTGCTAGAGAAAAACTTAAATATATGAATTTGGGCTTTAGAAATTAGGTTTTGTTTTTTTTGTTTTTTTTAAATGAAATGGCACATTTAACAGAATTGTTGATTAATCTAATAGTGATAATAGTGTGTGTGTGTGTGTGTGTGTGTGTGTGTATATATATATATATATATATATATATATATATATATATATATATATATATATATATATATATATATATATATATAAAAATTATAATGAATTTATTTACTGCCCTGAATTCAAGTAAAGTGCTTACAGTAACTAAAATGTGCAATAAAGGGAAGCTTAAATGCATATTTAGATGTATAATTTAGATGAATGAGCTTTTTAGGTCCTGCAGTCTTGATTTGATAGCTTTTAAATGGCTGTTGTACATTCATATTTCCGCTGAATGCCTTTTCTCGGCTGAGAAAATGTAAACAAACTCTTTCGCGCCATATCAAAGAGGTGTTTTTCTTTAAAGGCTTCGGCCATGTGCCTTGTGGGATTTTGAGTTTCAAGACAGTCCGTTCACATCTAACAACGGCACAACGCCTCGCTTGTTCACTACGCTTCCCAGAATTCATGTCTTCCGGCGAGTACGCGAAGGGGTCAGCGATTGGTTGGAATCAGGTTCAAACCCAACGGCTGCACGCCTTATATGGTCATGTAAGCTCTGCGTTTTCATTCCGGTTTTTTATGCAAATGTATTCTAATGACCAGCTGTATGCAGTTGTAGTAAGAGCATGCGCAGTGCGGGAAAGGAACACGGCGAAGATTCAAAGTTTTTGTTCGGTAAGTGCAGTCTTATGTCTCTTCCACTGATATTACATTTATGAGATTTTATTTATTCGTTATGTACGTGAAGAGTAGCCGTAATGTGGTGCAGTGGTGACCTGACGTGTGCTTTTCCATATGTCACGCGCCAAACGTTTAAGACTAACAGTCTCGACAATGGGGATAACGTGGAAGTGAACGAGAGCGTGGCGTGGTGCTGGTAGCGAAGTAGGCTAGCTGGAATGCTAAGGGCTAACAACAATGAACCATATTTGGCGCTCTAGCGGGCAAAAGTTTGAATTTAAAGGGAAGGATGTGTTCGTTGCAACTTTTTGCATTTTGTTAAAATTTCAGTGACATTCACTAAATGCAATGAGTTGATAAGTATGACTTATTTAGAGATGCGCATTTTAACGAATAGCACGGTAGCTTTTTGTTTGTTCACTTCAGAAAGCGCCGCTTACAGCCCGCTTTTTGTTTCGGATTCCCAGCGCACACCAATCTCCTGATAAACAACGTGTAATCGCTCGCAATCTCACTTTGTTAACGTTTGCTAGATAGTAAAATATAATCCATGCAGTGATGTTTGGAAAAGTGGTATTAATGCCTGCTACCGAGTGTAAAACGCTGCTCGTGTGACGTCCCCACGTTAACCGAGCTGTGCTTGAAAGTTTAAGATCCCGACTCGGACCCGCATCCGCGTGGATGATCCTCAGATCTTCTTTATGTGATAAGACGATCGATAACATGGCGATATAGCGTGCGTTTAGTGTTCGTGCTGTCTTGTTTTTGTTTTGTTTTTTTGGTGTTTTGGTGTTCCCGTGACTTGACTTTAAATTCCTCAACGTTACGGCTTTAGCCAAATGTAGTTGGGCATTTTCAGATGTTTGCGCACTATTAGTTTTATGTTTCGATTAGTTTAAAAAAAGTGATTTCTTGCAGGATTTATTATAATTGTGAGGTTGTGGACGGGTTTTCCTAGATCTGTATGTGTGCGCGTGTAGGGACCGCCCCCTTTTAGCAGTAGAAAGCACAACTGTCTGCAGACATCCACGGTGCTTAGAAAAGGTGGGACTGGGACAATTACCGATCGTGTGCTCATATTTTTATTCCTCCTTCCGTTTTCAGGATTTTAACCCTAACACCGACCAAGAAATAGACTATGTTTGGCTTTCACAAGTCAAAGATCTACAGGAGTAACGAAGGCTGTTGCATCTGCAAGACCAAGTCCTCCAGTTCTCGATTCACAGACAGCAGTCGATATGAGGAGACATTCAGGCTGTGTTTTGGGTAAGAGCTCGCATTTATTCATATTGAATTATCTGTGCATTCGTTTTTTGAGTTTTTTTTTCTTTTTTGCATACTTTATTAATGACTCATGTATTTTTATTTTTTTTTTATGTGTGTATATATATATATATATATTTTTTTTTTTTTGTGTATTTTTTTCTTTCTTTGAAGGCTCTCTGAGGATCGTGTTGGAGACATCTGCAACGCCTGTGTCTTACTGGTGAAAAGGTGGAAAAAGCTGCCTCTTGGCTCCAAAAAAAATTGGAACCATGTAAGTTATATCCACTTATTGGTACTGTTAGTGCATATTTGTCCCATTCAATGGACTGCTGACTTGTTGTGTCTAACCTAATTCAGGTGGTGGATGCAAGAGCAGGTCCAGGCTTTAAGGTGACAAAACCCAAGAAGATAAAAAATGGAGATGGGAAGAAGAAAAGCAAGCTAAAGAAGCTGCACAAGTTCAAGAGACAGAGTGAGTCATTTTAAAAACATTAAACCGTGATCTATTCTTAGTAATCTTGACAGATGCAGAATACATTTTTCTTAGCCCTCAAACAACTGATTTTAAACACTTTAGCTGCAGCTCATTCTCACTGTCCATCAGTCTTGGGTTTGTTATGTTTGTCTTCTCTGGCTAATTAAAAGCAACTGCTAGCATCATCTGGTGGCTGTTTGGGTTAGGGCACGCTGTTTAGCTTCAGGCTCATCTCAGGGCTGAAAGTTAATTAGAATTAATTGCCAATTTGGGTGCTGGATAAATGTCATTCACTGATCAAATTTTATTTAAAAACTAATAATAATATAATCATGTGTAACTGTGTAGTAGGACAAAAAAAGCAAATTCATTCCTCTAAAATCCAAAAAGTGATGACTTGCTGTCAAAAACAGTCATTGAACCATGAAGTGTAAAAGTTTTGATCAGTTTTAGAAATGGTGGCTAACTTTCTGCTAAATAAGTGATCGGTTAAATTACTGTCTTAAAATATTTAGAATTCAACAGAACCTTACCAAACAAATGTAAATATGATAATATTTAATATATTCCCTTTTCCTAAGCAGACTCTGATGCACACAGCACGACCTCCAGCGTGTCTCCTGCCCAGTCTCCCAGTTACAGCAACCAGTCAGATGATGGCTCAGACATAGAGTCCAAGCAAAGACGCTCAGCTCCCTCTATCTTCTCCTTCTTGGACCGTTCCTACTGGAAAAGGCAAGCTACTCGTTGACTACACTGAAGAAAAAAAATTTATATCTTTTTCAAAACGGAAAAAAAAGATTAAGCATTGTTTAAGTAACTTTTCACCTTTTAACTTTTTAGACAAAAGGTGTGCTGTGGGATTGTCTACAAGGGTCGGTTTGGAGAGGTGATTATTGATCCCCGGCTTTTCAAGCCCTGCTGCAGTTCCAAAAAACAGAAGACACTGACATCGCCCACGCAAGTGGCCACACACTTGCCGGACACACAACACCCAGAAGACATAAAAGAAACCTGGTGAATGCTATTGTTGTTGTTGAATTTCCCTGTTGGGGTTATCCATGGCATCCACCTGGATTTGTCTCCAGTGGTAGACCTCTCATTTCTGCTCCTCCTCTTTCCCATAGACAGTTATGTAGACCTTTTTTCCTTTGTAATATTCCTTTTTATATAGGTATTTTTTAAGATTTTTTGTAAAGAATTGATTTTTCTTACTTTCCTTCCTTTTTATTTTTTTATAGAAAGCACAAATGGGGAAAAAAAACCTTAAGGGCATTAGTGTTATTTATAGGATGAGGAGACAAATTTTGCTAAAGCTCTGCTTTTGACTCTGGATTATAATTTTTGTTTTTATGACATGATCATCCTTCTGTAAATACTTTGTCACCTTTTTTATACATATCAGGATTGTTTTGTTTTTCATTAGTTGTCAAATTGTGTGTAAATGAAAGACACCAGCTTTTTTGTGAGTGGCGTGACTTCAACATTTTGCTGTTTTGTCTATTAGTGCAAATGAATCTTTGAATTTTTGTTTTATTTTTTATTTTTAATACAAAAATGGCTTTTTCCTGACACCGGGGATCACTAGTATAACTGTTCTTTATCGATTTAATGATCTTTTAATATGTGTATATAGATGAGAACACGTAATCTTTGGACATGTATACAGCTTTAGCATGCCACAAGTTTGAAACACTCCATTTTAAATTTGTTCAGCAGTGTGTGCACATTAACTGATAGATGTGGTTCGACCATGCATGCAGTACATCCCTGTTTGTTGCTTTTTGCTTTTGTTTTTTAGTGGATTTTGTAAATACAATATTTTGGCTGTTGGAACATCGAAACTTTTTTTTTTTTTTTTAAACAATAACAGGAATAGAAAACCACTACGTCTGTTTAAAAAAAGAAAATGCTTTTGTGTGTCCCAACATTGTTAAAACATGTACTTTAACAACAAGAAGAAAAGAACGGGCTTTTTTACCACATGTTCACATTGTTCACATCTCTTTGATCAGATACATTTCTCTAAACACAACAGTGAGCAGCAACATTCCTCCTCCTGTGTGATTCATCTTTTGAAGTTGCTTTACATTTTAGCTCCCATTATCACCATTCAAAAAAATTGCTTTTAATGAAATGTGTTTGTCATGGCTGCGACTGTCAAAGTTCAAACTATGCAGACGTTTTGAATGTGAGAAGTGCTCTGGGGCCGTCCGTCGCTTTTGCTACTTCAGGTGTAAAGCGATGGATCCTTGCTCAACCAAAATTGGCTTGTGAAAAGCATCCATTATTTTAGCAATAATGTTGCATTTTTTTTCTAATTGTCCTAAGTCATTGTCTCACAATCATTCTTGTCTTTGTCATGTCAAAAATAATGCTCAGATTGCAGTTTTTTGCCATACTGTCTCAAATTAATACTGCAGTGATAACGGTTGCTTTTTTTTTGTTTTTTTTACATAATTATAAGTGGTCTCAAACTAAAAGAATTGACAGGCAATGCTCTGTAAAGTTGCTTAATATATTATCTTCTGCGGCAGGGTTGTTAAATGCTGAACATGTTTATGATTCTTATTAAAAGGAGAAATGCTGCTTCCTTTTAAGCTGGAAAATAAGCTTTTTTTTTTTGTCCTTAGGGAGTTGCCATATTTTTTAAGAGGTACATTTTGGGATATCAGATGTGCCTTAAAGAATTATTTGATCTTTCCGTTATGGTTCTTATGTAATTTATGTTTATTTATTACAAAAACTTTTGTAACTGAAATTTTTAGATAATTGGTGTAGAGCCTTTCAGAAATTTTGTGCGCTTCCTTTGAACATGCAATGTATGTTTTGTTTTGTTTTTTTATACTGTACCACAAAGTAGTTCTGTATTACAATAAAAAAAAATAGAAAAAAAAATAGCGGCCTGTCATATTTTTCTGCACCAGCAGGTGGTGGAAAAGAGCTACATTAACGCTGATGGAGCTTTTGGTCCCTTTGCTGTTTGCAGGGGTTAAAGGTGTTCCTGTTTATTGGCTAGATTGGGATTTCACTTATATTGCACAACTGGAGTTGCATTTTGATAATTGAACCTAAGTCACAGTAGGGAAAACTGCGGCTGTAAAAATCAGTATGGTGCAATCTTAGCAAATTCTACCATCGTTAGCTTATTTGTCCGATGGTAAAAGCTCATAAATGCATGTAAACGTCGATACTAAGCTAACAGCCCTGCTGAAGCAAGTGTACGTACTCCACTCTTACTCAGGTCTGTAGCTTTCACAACAACGCCTGACTTTAAAGTTAACTATTTATTTGACTGGTAAACAAGGCGTCTTTCGTGTAGCGATTATCAATTAGAACTAAAATCGTTCGTTGCCTAGCAACCACGCTTTTTTAATTAACGTTCGCTTCCAGGAGTAGCTAGTTAGCTAATATTTAGCTTAATGCACTCGTAGTATATATACACACACAGTAGTGCACGTAAAACATTACAACGGCAGTGAAAAAAGCCTGTAAGTATTTTAAAACTTAAGTCAACTTAAAGTTTAAACAAGACTTGGTGTGTCCCTAACAAAAACGCATATGGCAACACAGAGTTTCCCCGGTGACATCTGGTTTGCTATCTGACATGTAAACTCTTATGTTATGTCATATATTTTATATTACATATGTAAAAATTGAGAGAACTTAATATGCAGCTGAGTCCACACTGGAAGCGATTCAAACCGATAAGGCCACTAGAGATCATTGAAAGGCAAAGACATTAAGCGACTCCGGGCGAAACACCGAAGTGGGTGGGACTTCGGGACAAACATTTTTTATTTCAAATCCCAGGCGAGCAGTAAGGCGACTACTGATGAGAATGTAGAATATTGTTGATTGACACATGACCTTGTAGCATATTTACCACTAGGTTACCTCTAACCAGAGCCCATGAGTAAGTAATTCCAACTGCTCTGCCTCTAGCGTATTTATTAGAGGGTTACCGAGGCAACCGGCGCCTGGAACGACCACAGGTCGTCATTTTCGAAACGATGCCCTACGAGTAAATCGCTTTCAGCTAAGCAACAGTCACTGTCGACTGTCGCTCGCCTCCGTGCTACCATACACAGACACCAAACGCTGTTTAGACTTTAAAGCCACTCAAAGGAGCTTGTAAATTAGCATTTACCATAACACTTCCGGGCATTTCTTTTTTTCAAAATAGAAGCCTCTGCAGCGCGCTGCCGTTGTGATGCTTGTTACACACACTTGACGCTTCCGCTTTTCTTTGGCTTCCCTCTATTGACTCAACCCTGCTTCAAAAGCGTTTTTTCCATTCTCACGTGCTCGCGCGCGCACGCACGCTCTTATTCTCACTCACTCACTCCTTTCTCTTCTCAAAAGCGCCTTGTGAAGCGGATTGACAGGCTAGAATGAAAATGAGGCGGACGCTCGCTCGCGACTTCAGTGCGTACGCGTCCTTTTGAGAAAGACCTCTAAAGTTGGATCATATCACCATGGGAGCTGTTTGGGCTGCAAGGGACTTTTGTTTGTTTTTGCTCCTGTTAAATAGTCGCCAAAGCGCAGCGCTTCCAGAGTTTCGAGGTGGGACTGTAGTGAGTGTGTGTGTGTTGTCTTTTGCAGTCGTGGAGACTTTACGCACGCTTTTCCCAGGAGTGCGCTCCATGTCGTTTCACCAGCAGCGACTTTTAGCATTTTCTCCTAATTCCTAACAACTTTGTATTATAGGAAAAAACAGCACTGCCGTGGCAGGTTGCGCGCTCTGTGTACATAAACGTTTCCAAAAAGTTTTGTTTTTTGGCATGTTGTTAACATTCAGGTTTTCACAGGACTTCCCCCCCCCCCCCCCATTTCGACTCATACTCTTTTATTTCGTTTTTATCAGTTAAATCTGAATTTTCCGGCTTCATTCTCACAAATATGTCGCCTTTTTGTTAATTTTCTAACGTGTTTTTGATGATAATGCATTCCTGTAGATCCATGCGCAGAGGGAAGTGATGGCTGTCACATTGACGCTATTTGTCAAACGACCCAAGACTCTTATAAGTGCACGTGTAAAGCAGGTTTTAAAGGCGATGGAAAACAGTGCGAAGGTAAGCATTGTGTAAATGTTTAGCCACAGATTTCTTTTCTTCCTGTTGCAGCCACACCTTGTTCTAATTGTTCAGAGCCTAAGATGTTTTAGCATTTTTAGCTTTTTCTCCCCACCCCAACCTTTATGTGTTGTTTGTTTCTCAGATATTGATGAATGTGACCTGGAGTACAATGGGGGTTGTGTGCATGAGTGCAACAACACACCAGGCAATTATCGCTGCACTTGTTATGATGGGTTTCATTTGGCACATGATGGACATAACTGTCTAGGTAAGATTAGCTTTAAACTAAATAAGCAATCTTTCATGGTAGACAGGGAGCTTGTGTCCTCAGCTGTGTAAACTCATGCTTTATAAAACGCTGAAGACGGTCTGTGTTGGTTTATGTAAGTGAATACCTCCCACCTGAAGCATTGTAAGTTGTTTACTCGTGTGATCGATTCACTGTCCTGTAGATGTGGATGAATGCCAGTTCAACAACGGTGGGTGCCAGCACACTTGTGTCAACACAATGGGCAGCTACGAGTGCCGCTGCAAAGAGGGCTTCTTCCTCAGCGACAACCAGCACACGTGCATCCACCGCTCTGTTGGTGAGTATATGTAACACAAAGTTTGAAATAGTCGCTAACTCATCTACAAAAGATTGTGTGTTTGTGGATGCCTGTGTATTGTGTAAAACTAGTAAAAAAGAAAGAGAGAGAAAGATGTGGCAGATTCTCCAAGAGACTGATGACACAATGAGGGGTGACAGGTTCAAGCTGGCTCCTGTCACTGAGCTTTCATCTGAAACAGCAACATGCTGTGGGAAAAAGGATCTCTGTGTCCCTCAGAACAAAATAAGTCAATAACTGCAACACTCTGGTCTATGCGGTCTGTGTCACAGATTAGTCTGAAGCGCCTTTGTTTCGTCTCCTTCACTGAAGTCGACTCAAATGTGACTACTTTCCACTCCATCGGGTCTTGACAACCCTTTTATATCCCAGTGGACCTATCCGCTCAGCTGTGACCCGTCCATATAAATGCTGCTACAAATCACCATTGAATATGTTGTTTTGTTTTTTGTTGTTTGGAGGTTTTTTTGGGGAATGAACTTTAGATTCTTGTTCCCTCTGTAGAGGCGCTAAGAATAACGCAGCAGTGGATGTTTTTGGCTTGTGTAGGGGCGTGAGAACAATCAGTGTCTTTCAAGTTTCCAGACTAATCTCTCAGTATGTGCGCCTTTGTGTGTAGCTGGTCAGTCACTGTAGGAGAGTTTCATTGTGTACCTCTCTCCCTCTTTCTATCCAGAGGGCCTCAACTGTATGAATAAGGAGCACGGCTGCGCCCACATCTGCAAGGAGACATCCAAAGGGGGTGTGGCCTGTGAGTGCCGTCCAGGCTTTGAGCTGGCCAAGAACCAGAGAGACTGCATCTGTACGTGCACGCTAACACTCGCAAGTGCATCGGGCTTCTTATGTTGAACTGATTATTTGCATTAGTAGTTGCATGTTGTTTACCTTACAGTGACTTGTAACCATGGCAATGGAGGCTGCCAGCACATCTGCGAGGACACTGAGAACGGCTCCATATGCAGGTGTCACAGCAGGTACACTCTGCAGCCTGACAGGAGCTCATGTGTAGGTAAGCAGGCTGACACTGAGGTGAGACGAGGAATGCAAAACAGTGAGCACAATGTTGTAGTGAAAGAAATGCTGGGATACACATCATTTTTTTTATGATTGATATGTTATTGAATTTTGGAGGAAGAGAGGACAGTATATGCCCGTGCATACAAACTGTATATACGTTGTTGTTGTTTTTTAAAAAAGCATGCTTAGGATCAGGTGAGCAGGTGGTAGGTGTACATGCATAAAAAGGAGGTGAGACAAAAATTTATCTCCATGAGCTGTTAATATGGTGAAGATATCTTTGTCATTCCAATCCTGCCTGGTAAAGATAATGTTTCCCACTCCATAGCCAGCCATCCAGCAAGCACATTAGACCACTCTGTCATCTAAAACACATCACATCAAATATCCTCTACTATCTTTAATGTCCTCACATCATTTTCCAACCAGCGTGCAAGGTTGCTAAGTGACATTGCAACATTTTTCCAAAGATGCCAAATAATAAGCCCATCCTAATGGTTCAGCCTTAAAAAAATATGGCGTTTTGAAAGCAGTCATACTCTAAGTGTCAACTGACCCAATAATAAAATAACGCTGTAGGCTAGATGAACTTTTTTTATGACTTAATTGGAGTCATGCTTTCAAATCTAGATGATGTTTACAGCATTTTAAAGCTTTAACAAAGAAACACAAAACATGTATACAATGTTTTAACCTGATGATAATTGTTTTTACATACATATATATACTCATTTATGTTCAGTATGTAGCAAAATGGATCTAGATTTCAGCCCAGGGTGGGCGAAGTCCAGGAGCTGCCTACACTATTTTTTTTTTTTCTTCTTGCGTTACGAGGAGGCTACCCTTACGAATGGATGAAATTAGAGGATCCCTCTTTCTCTCTATCAGTTCTCCTGTTAGGCAGCGTGCATTTTTCCACACAGCAGTTGTAAAGGATAAGGATCAGCCGTCAGATAGCGGGTAATATCTCTCCTTCCAAGCCAGCAGTGTGTGTGAGGTCTGGGCGTGTCACTGCGACGTTGTCTCCGTGATTCACTTTTCTGATCTGCCGTGTTATCTGACACACACCAAGCCACCACAAGCTGAACATCTCAAGTGTCAAAACACATCTGCGCCCTGATGGCTGGCATAAACACTCACTGAGGATAACAGTAAAGCATTACTCTGGTTTTGTGTGTCACAGAGCGAGATGAAGCCACCACAGAGTCCTTGGACCACAATGCCACGTCCTTTACAGAGGTGGACAAGCGGGTCAAACGAAGGCTGTTAATGGGTAATAATAAGACTCCCCCAGTTTTGAATTTGTGTGGGTTTTTTTGGTTGTTGTTTTTTTACGTGTGAAGCTTCCAGGAAGCCCTCAGGAGTGGGGAGAGGAGTTTATTTCTAGCAAACTGATACATTCCTCAGTCTTTTGAGCAAACTGTGAAATGGCTGCATGCTCACTTTCTCACCGCCGATCTCACTTGAAATATACACGTATGTGACAGTGTGGTACATTTCACATTTTCCTTCCATTTGGAAAGGAAAGCATGTGAATCTTTTCTTCTATGTTGAGTATTCATCAGTTGTGTGATTCTGGGTCACTCAATACATGTAAAACATTGTGTGATTGGTACTTTATTAGGTATGCAGTCTCATCCGGTGAGACTGTACGGGTCAGCCCTAATCCAAACATCTCAGTGACGTTAGACGCACAATATTGTTAAATTCTGCACGTTAATTTAACCTTTTAAATCAGTGGACGAAATTGTTTAAAGGGTACTTTACAGGAAATCGTTTTATTCTGCTAAGTTCTAGTATTTTGTCACAAATGGAAAGCACAGCATTCCCCACTAGGAGAAAGGTCTTTTGCATGCAGTGATAAGACGTGTTGCATTTTTAGAAACCTGCGCCGTGAACAATGGCGGCTGCGACTGCACCTGCAAAGACACATCCACCGGCGTGCGCTGCAGCTGCCCCGCTGGCTTCACGCTTCAGCCAGATGGGAAGACGTGCAAAGGTCAGACTGCCGTCTTCACAACGAGGGATAGTATCTTAATACGCTAACAAACCTGCATGTGAAAATGTGTTCTTAGAATCTCACTTGTTTCACCCGCAGATATCGATGAATGCGAGGTCAACAACGGCGGCTGCGATCACTCCTGCAAGAACACCATCGGCAGCTTTGAGTGCAACTGCAGAAAAGGTTTTAAGCTGCTGACAGACGAACGCTCCTGTCAAGGTAGACGTGGCTCCTGAGCTGCAGGAGCAGTAACAGGAACTTGCATGAACAAGATAATGATGACATTTACAACATCTCTCTCTTGTTTCTTTTTTTTCTTTTTTTTTTTTTAAATCACTAAATCATTTAGATTTTTCTTTTTTACAAAAAGAAAATTAGGATCATGTTGAATTTTTCTGAGTTTTTCAGACTTCTACATCATTAGTGTGATTTTATTCAACTTGAATTACTTGACAATTATTTCATGGTTCAGGCTTTAAAGAGTTGAATACATCAGGGAGCATGTAAACCCTTTTTCTGGGGTTTACTTTTGTTTACCTTTTTTTGCATCAGAGTTTGGCATGATTGATGACAATGATTTCTTTTTTAGAAGTCGTTTCTATGAAAAGCTAGTATTTTTGCTTTTGTTTTTTTAATCTGCTGTAGTGTAATGTACCTGTCGCACTTCACTGAGTAGGAAAATGGTCGTCATTAGATGGGGAAATTCCTGCTGGCGAAGATTGTAACTGACTGCCCTGCTATTATGTCATCTGCCTGATTTTGATTACAGATATAGACGAATGCTTCTTCGAGCGCACATGTGATCACACCTGTGTGAACTCCCCGGGTGGTTTTCAGTGTCTGTGCAACAAAGGCTATACCATGTATGGACTGGCCCACTGTGGAGGTGAGACTAAGTTGGGTGGAGGGCACTACACATAACAAGTTCAGCATAACACACAAGTGCTTGATGCATTTAAATGTTTTATTTGATTAAGCACATAGATGTGAGTGGTTGCTCACTGGCGTTTTTGGAAATCGATCTCTGAAATGATAAAGAGTAACTTTTTTTCCCCATTTTTTATTTTTTTTCCCATCCCAGATATAAATGAATGCAGTGTGAACAATGCCGGTTGCGAGCATGGCTGTGAGAACACCGTGGGTGGATTTGAATGCTTTTGCCGTCCCGGCTATAAGCTACATTGGAACAAAAAGGACTGCATCGGTAGGTTAGCACCTGTCTCTGAATGACAAGCAGGTCTGTTATTGTCACGTCTCAATGGAAATTGTGCAGTGATGAAGTGTGACAGCAAACACCTTTGTGGACAAAAACAGGAGATACTTTGAGTTGTTCTTTATTTATTTATTTGTTTACTCTTTAATTTTCTTGTGCTTGAGTAATCCATCCAAAATGCTACAAAGCTGTCAGGATTTTGGACTTTCTGTGCTTCTTCATCTTCATGTGCATCTTCCTCCTTCCTGCTTTTGAACATGTTTGAGTTTTGTTGTGGTTTTTATCTAGCGGCTGAGGGTTTATCACCTGCACAGCCCCCATCTAAACCTACTTTGAACTGTAGCAAGCAGGAGGGAGGGGATCGCTGCTTTCTGACCTGCCAGTCTCAAGTACACATCAGCAGCGGTGAGTTGGTTGAGCCAGATCTCTGTATAGTGTGAGCTGCGATAAACCGGTGTGTTGGTTTAATAACTGAGCAATTTTTTGGCTACGTTATATATCATCTGTCATGCAATCAGTCTTTATTTGTATGGACATCTTTCATGCAAGTTAGTGCAGTTCACAGCGCTTCACAGATGACTAACCAGTAGATAATGAGAACAAAGAGTGATAAAGCAAAGCAAATAATATGCAATAATATGTGATATATATAATAAATTAAAAAGAGAACAAAAACATTAAGAAATAGACGATAAAATGACCTATAAATAGATTAGAAGCACCTAAAAAAAAAATTGAGAAAGATATGACATTAAAGATAAAAAAAATAATGAAATGAAATACTAATAAACTAAGAATATCCAAATAAAATAAAGCTGCATAAAAAGACAGCATGTATGTGGAATATACATTAATGGTCTTATCATTGGGTGGTGCTGTGGTCAGCACTGTCGCCTCACAGTGAGTTCTCTCTGGGTACTCTGGCTTCTTCCCACAGTCCAAGAACATGCATGGGTACATCTCTCTGTGTTGGCCCTGCGATAGGCTGATGACCTGTCCAAGGTGTACCGCAGCTCTCACCCTATGACAGCTGGGATAGGTTCCCTGAATTAGATAAATTGATGGTTTGTCTCTTTCATAGTTTATTTTTATCGTATTGCCCTCTTCAGTTTACTTGTTGACTCTCTGCGGACCCCAAGAAAAGTACTTGTTGCTGTGGTAACAGCTAACTGGGGGTGTGAATAAAAATTTTTTAACAAGAGCTACTTGCTGATATGAAGCAGATGGCTGGTGTTGGGCTGTCAGAGTGAAGCAGCTGCAAAACATGTCAACTAATCCAGCAGGATTAGCACTGCTACAAGTCCCACATTTAAATCAGGATATTTTGACAATTGCAGGTTCACAGGTTAGTTAGAGAGAGATAAAAAGGACCAGGGTGGATTGGTGAAGAAGCTTATGATACATCGAGGATACTTTTTGTATATTATGTCTTCAAACAGCACAATTCAGTCAGGTGGAAGTGCAACTAGTCAGTAAGCTCAACAGTTGTAGATTTAATTGAGTGAAAAGTCTGTTGACGGACTTCATGTTCATACATGCTGCCTGTCTTTTGTCTTAGTTGTTTTTTTGGCCCTTACTTTTGTCAGTGTCGGTCCCTGTGTCACGGCCTCGTGTGTTTTCAGGGACGGAGGATTCCTACACAGTGACCTGTGGAATGCCTCTGCCCTGCTTGGCTGACGCACAAAAGAACAACAGTGGCTCATATTGCTTAGGCAAGTACAGGACATCGCAGATTTACATCTTTTTTTTTCCGCTCTGCCAAAGAAAACAGTAACACAGGAACAGGTAGGTCACGCTTTACTTGTCTTCACTTGATAACGATATTTTCTGTCCCCCTGTCGTGCAGGTCGAGAAACGGCCAGCCTTGCCCGCATTAAGACAACGGCCACTTTTAAGTCTGGCACCGCAAGGTGCAACTTAAAACGAAGTCAGGAGAAACTCAGGGAGAGCCTAAACTCAGCGCGCTCAGGTACAGCGCCACGCCGACTCAAAGCACAAGACTTAGAGTTATATCGTCTTTATGTTGCTGGTTAAAAAACATTTTGGGTTTACCGAAAACTGCCAACATCTAAAGACTCTGAAGCAGACCTTAAAGATGCTTCAAAGAAAACCAAAAACCAAGAGCAAATGTGAAAGAAATTTGTGGGGAAAGTGATGTGGTTTTGAGTGTCTTCCACATCTCAGCACAGCACTTTGTCTGCCAGTGACAGGGAGGATGTAATTGGCCACAGGATGCCTTTCAGTTGTGTGTGACCTAGCTATCAATCAAACACGATTCTGATTGTAGGATTATTTTGCTTCTACAAAAGGGGCTCAGCGTGGTACATCCCTCACAGACACTGAAAGGAAACCAACATCTCATTGCCATTGCATCCCCTTTGTTCTATTAGCTTTTCACTGTGCATGACCAAAGATTATTGTATGTGATTAATGTTTCCTGTCTGTTAACAACTGTGCAATTTTTCTCTTTGTTGTGCTTGCTGGGGGTTTGTTGTGTCCCATGTTCACAGAAAGGAAGTTTCTCTTCACTGAAAATGTCCAGTTCAGCTACGTGAGCCTGCGCTGCACCTCATCCGGACAGAGAATGCGTAGCCGCCATGGCAGGAAGGCCGGCGAGGAGGACGGCTCCTCAATCACTGCTGAGTTTGAGCTGGATGTGAACCTAGAGGAGGTAACAGGTTGGTCTCTCTGTGGTTTCTGCTTGGCTGCCCGCCTGTCTGTCTGCGACCTGTGATTATGATTCTTAAATCTGTCTTTCGCCGCTCTGTTTGTCACTAAACAAACCAAGCTGTGTAAAAGTATCTCCTGTTTTGACTTGGCTCTGGTGATGGGCTCTAGATTTGGGGCAAAGGGTGTTTTTGTTTAATTTCCTTGATTTCTGCGTTAGCGGTGTGAAGTAAGCTTATGGGAATCTAGGCATGAAATCGTAGGTTATTGCAGGTGAACAATAGGAAATCTTGCTTTGGAAACTCTTGCAGTATCGAGTGCTTTTCTCAGCAGAGGGTTGTGACGTGAACTGCGCACGCCGCCGTTCAGAGAAGAGGCTCAGGAAGACCATCAGGACCCTGCGGAAGTCCATCAACCGGGAGCAGTTCCACCTCCACTTTGCCGGAGCAGACTACAATCTATCCAGGAGTCCGAGCCAGCTGGCAGAGCTGCCAGGACACTGCATAGCAGGACAGATGCTCTTGGGCAGAAAATGTGGTGAGTTGAGTTTATGTGTGTAGTGTTTATTCACTGTAGAAATCCTGTTAACGAGCAGAGCACAAACAGTTAATCCAGGCAAAACTTCTACTGGAAACGTTAATGCTTTTCATCTTTCCCACCGCTTTGTTTTTTGAGGCAGCAGCACTTGTGAGCATACCCCATACACACAGTAGACCCATAGTCATGGCTTTAAGTAATTGAATTGGCCCAAGCCAGTGAGATATATTTAGACAGGCGGGTTTAATGATTGGATTTGGAGCAGGTGTGGGCCAGATGAATGCCATATTTGGTTTGCAGACATTCTGTAATGAGCAAGTTGGAGGGGGAAAGCGAGCTTGTGTGGAAGAACAGAGAAGCTGTTGTTGGCCCTCCAAGCTGCGAGATCTTCCAGCATCTCCATGGGATAAAAGTGTAACGTTAGGGCTGATGGCAGGTCTCCTGCTGCCTCTTGCTTGAATTTTATATACAACCTGCGCTGGAGAAAAATGCTCTTTAAATAGGGCTGTCGATGGTGGAGAGCTCAAGGCAGGCTTGTGTTTTCTCTGGCGGCTGCAACTGTATGCCCCTATTTTCAGGCCTCACAATGTGTTGGCTGCGTGCTGGACATCTTCTCAGTATCAGCGAGGGGAAACTGGTGCCTTTCCTCCTAAATTGTGATGTCTAAATATTTATTCAGGCAGTATGCGCTTTGTTCAATATATGCGTCAGTGTTGAGGATGTTTTAACTTAATGTAGGCCCAGATCTTTATCCCCAGATCTCAGGAATATGGCTGATGGCCAAAAAAATGTGTCAAACTATAGCCGCTCTGTAGTTTCATGAGATAATGTCTGTTGAGGGAAAGTCATAAGTTTTGCTTTCCATTCATCTCCCTGTAATTTTTTTTTTCTTTGGTCTCATCATTAACATTTAAGCTACGTCTGCTGTTAAGCTTTCCTGACATGATTTATTTCACATCTTAAGTGTCTTTATTCCTTCCGTCCCCCGCTTTGCTTTCAGGTCAACATTAGGCAGTCTATTGGTTGTGGCAAGGGTGTAGACATGTAATTTGGGAGAGGAGGGAAAAAGGAGAGGGGGGCTCTGAAAGGCATTCTTCTTAACCTCCAGCTCTTTAAAGGAGCTATATTTTTCCCTCCTCCCCCATCTTTTGCTCTGGCTTAGTTTGGAGTGCAGTTTAGTCCTTTTCAATTTGCCCACTCCATTGAAAACCCCATTTGAAGCTCATTCTCACTCCTTGAGAAGAACACAGTCTTCTGTGGATTTGAAGAAAACACTGTGCACAGTTTAAAGCGTGGCAGCTCCTCCTCCTCTGTGCTGTGTTTGGGTTATTGGTTGAAGTAACGTTTATATTCCGGGACATTGGTTCAGTTTAAATAACTTGTGATGTTAGCTTATTAATAACATGATCATTTTGAGTCTAAAATTTATTTCAACTCTACATTATTTATGTGCAGGAAAACAACCAAAGCATACATAAGAGGCTTCATGTGAACGTGTCCACAGGTCCACATGTTCTCACATCCATGTGAGTGTCGCAGTGAACTTGTTTGTGTGTTTGTTTTAACGTTGGAGATGTTTAGGAAGTGCTGTTGATTCAAGCTGGCACTTTAAGTGCTGTCCCCCCCCCCCACTACCCTTGCACCCCAGCTGGGGGCCACTTTGCATGACCCCTAGCCACTAAACTGCTAAAGAGAATTGACTTCACCCACACCATGGGAATCAATTAGCATCAGCTGTTTGGGCCCCTGCTTGATGGGCGCGAGCAGTGATTGGACCAAGTAGAATGGGGGGATTCAGAAACCTGACCTCTTTTATTGGGTTCAGCTCCTTACTACTGTGATACCATAGTGTTTTCCTATGTCATCAAGTAGGCAAAAACCAGGGACTTGAATAGAGGTGAAAGGTCTTTTAAACCTCTTTGGGGCCATCAATTCGAGAACTCTATAGAACCGTTCTTTGCATTTGAAAGACTTCAAGTTTTTCTTTCTTTCCTCTTTTTCACTCTCACTGTCTCTTCCCTCACAGCTTCCCTCTGTCAAATAAAAGCTGTTAGAGGACAATGCAGTGATGGCTCCTTGTGGTCTTTTAGAATAAACAAAAGGCTTCAAAAATGAGCTGCTCTTGATAGAATTACATTTTCTTTCTCCCAACGAAAACCTAACAGTCTACAGAGCCACGTATAATGGATCTGTGTGAAAGCTTTTGTGTGTCGAGCTCTCTCTGATATTGGTTGTTTTCTTTCAGCCCGGTTGAAGGCTACATATGAGGCACGTTTTGCTCGAAAGTCTCAGGAGTTTAATTGATTTATTCTTGTGTGAGCTCAGCTTTAGTTTTCAAGTGAAGTTCTTACGGCTATCAGACAGACACAGTAATTGCCAAATTAATTACAGGCATCAGTCTGAATGGGAGGAACCAAAGCAAAACAGTGTTTTAGCCCCTTTAATCAAGTGTTTGCGCTTTTATACGATAAAAGGGAAGCTCTCCCTTTGATTTGCGGCTGTGATTGCTTTTAAAAGAGCTGAGGGTGCTTACGTTGGCATTTAAAGTTCCTCTCTGATGCACAGCCATGTTGTGTCAAGTATTAAGACAGGTGTAGGTGTGGATGCAGTAAAGGCAGCACTGGGAGAGGCTGTTGTTCTTTTGTCCCCATGATTTTGTTTTTGCATGGCTGTTTTAGGTTGGTTTGCAAATGTACTTTAATGGCATTTGGACTTTTAATGTGTGTGTTTCATGCAGTCCAAAGCAAATAAAATTCATAACTTCAGATCAGTTTATTTGTATAGCTCATTTAGGCACAGCAAACACTGAACAAAGTGCAAAACAATCATGTAAAACAGATCAATAAAGATAAATGTTAAACAGACAAATAAAAGTTGACTTAAAGGGAATAACCAACAATAAGGGAATGTAATTGAAAAGCAAAAGTTTACAAGAAGACACAGTTAAAATGAGACTTGAACCTGAAACCTGCAATAGTTACACTGTGTTAATGTAATGCACAAGCATTTTCATAGCTGACATCTTATCACACAGTTGTAGCTAAGATAAATGTACTTATCTCTCCTTTAGGCATCATGTAGGTTATCCTTTGTTAGTATCAAGCCGTACTCTGTTTAGTGACACAAATCTGACATTTGAATCCAGTGGGCATATTTCACAAACATTTTACGAACATGCTCTTCTACTGTTTTCTATTTGAAGACTCTAGAACTTTATATAGGCATCACAACAGCATCACTACTTTACATGATGCAGTCCTGATATGTTACCTGCACGTTGTTCACATCTGATTGTGTGGTGCCATATAAAGATGGCCTGTAACCATACAGCCTAATGCACCACTCTCTGGTACAATAATCTACACTGAGCTCAGTGATACCTTTAAGATGGCAGGAAAACGCTGTCAACAGATAAATAATTGTTCAGGCTCAGCTGCCTTCTTAAAGCTGGCGCTCACTGCTCTTTACTGTGTTTATCCAGTTCAAGTATTTACATGATCCTCTTTGATTACACTTGAGAGGCAGCTGTGATCTGGGTTTCTTTAATGGTCTCATCATTCACTGTAGCTGCGGTGTTTATTGTGTACATCTACGCTGTGGTTAGGACTGCTTGATTGTGTGTAACCACGAGGCAATCTGCTATATTTGTTGATTCATGTCTGCTTATCGCATTGTTCTTTTTTTACCCACACACTCTTATGGTGTGGTTATTTGTCCATGAGCGCCACCTGACCTGATCTGTCTACTAAATTGACTTTAATTACAAGTTCAAACGTTAACGTCTGTTTTGGATGGCTTATCTTTAAGTGTTTGTTTTTAGTTTTTGCGGAAATGTTCCATCATCCTCAAACAGTTACATTTGTTTGTAATTGACTCTATATCACAGAATTACTGTCTGAAAAATATTTCTGTGTGTTTAGTATTCAAAAAATATGACTTTTCCCCCTCAACTTAGCATAGCACAAAGATAAAACTGTCAGCACATGCTTAGCAACTCTTTGGAGAAACTTTGTAGGCCGACATTTGCTTTATGTGCACTAGAGACGGGCATGCAACAGTGTCTCGCTACAAGTATGTCACAGAACGGCTAAACTTTAATCTCTCTTGATGTCCTTTTCCATCTGTGTCTTAGTGAGCTGCGGTGTTGGGACCTACTACGATGGCGATCAGGGACGGTGTTTGTCGTGTCCAGCTGGAACGTATCAGGACGAGGAGGGACAGATGTCCTGTGAGGTGTGTCCTACACCTCAAGGAAGAGAAGTCTCCAAAGTGGTGGGAGCTCGAAACATTTCAGAGTGTGGAGGTAAAACACCATATTTTAACATTTAAAAAACATCAAACAATAAAATTTTATAGTGTATTATAAACTGGTTTGTCTTAATTCTTTATGATGTGTCCTTTAAACATACTTTACTGCAAGCAACTTGACATTTAATGTCTTGTGTGTTGACTTTGTATGTGTTGAAATCCTGGAGATGTCACAAGACAGGAACCTACCACGAGGGCTATTTTAAGTGCTTTGGAAGATTTCTGAGTGTCTGTCTGTGGACAGATTTTGATCATGTGCTATCAAAACTTTACAGGTGCCAAGTTTCAAATTAAAGACAGGTTCAGAAATCTGTGTTTTCCAAGTTTTCACAGATTGACTGATCCTACAGCCAAATGTTAATGCTAATTTTTAATTTTACAAGCAGTTAAAATGGTCAAATCAACTCACCCAAGCACCCATACAGTGCTTTTATCTGTAGCTAAGCACTTTCTAACATTCACACACACTCAATTCTGTATGTTACCCAAGAATGCTTCAGCATGCAGGCAGGAGTCGAGGATTGTTTCACCAACTTTCTGATTGGTAGATGACCTGCTCTACCACCTGAGCCAGTATTAATCTGGTTTGTGCAAAAACTAGTCACCTTTAGGGCTCAGAAAGCAGGTCACAAATAAATAAATAGTAAATTCTCTTTTTTACTTTATGGTGACATGTAAATGCCAAGCAACTGTCAAACATAAAGCCCAGGGGCCAGAATCAGCCTGCCAAAGACTGACCCACTGCGCAGCTTTGGAGAGTGTGAAGGAAGGGATGAATTTTAGACTTTTAACTGCATTTAAAAAAAAAAATGTTTTTCAGCTTTCCCTACTGACACAGACCCCTCTCATAGCCAGTCTTACTGCACCAAATTAAAAAACAAATAAATAAACAATGAAAAAAGAGATTGTGTGTTATTTAACTACCTACTAAAAAATGTATGATATTTTATAGATATTTATATCAAATAAATAATCCAAAAAAAGCAACAGCCGCAGAAAATTAAATATAAAGTTGTGAAGGTACAAAGGAAGCAGTGGTGCCTCGATAAAGATCTCGTTGGCAGTTGTTTTGCTTTGTGTAAATCTGAAGAAGCTTGAATATGAATTAACTTCTTTCAGTCCTGAATAAAAAGCTCAAGGAGCCACCATGTTTTGTTCTCCTCCTGTGCTGTTATCAGAGTCACATCTCGCCTGACAGACTAAACAAGACGAGCTATCACACATCCACTTTGTACTAGTCACCCAGGAGTTACACGCAGTGAGAGGTGGAGATGTAACACAGCATTTTTTCCATTAGTATTTTCTTAAGTTTTGCTAAATAAAAGTAAAGCAAAGTTGTTGTTGTTTTTTTTTAAGTGGACAGAGCATTTCCTGCTTCTAACTGTGTGTGTGTGTGTGTGTGTGTGTGTGTGTGTGTGTGTGTGTGTGTGTGTGTGTTCAGGTCAGTGTTCCCCTGGTCAGCACTCCCACGATGGCTTCATCCCCTGCCAGCTCTGTCCACCTGGAACGTACCAACCAGAGGTGGGGCGCACCTCCTGCTTCCCCTGTGGAGGGGACCTGGGCACCCGGCGCATCGGGGCTGTCTCATTTCAGGAGTGTGAGACCAAAGGTATGAAAGATTTTAGTTATGTCACTGGATATAAAACCTAATAACGTCTGCCTGGTATATTTTAGCTTTCGCTTTAGTTTAGCTTTAATATAAACGAAGGGTTTAAATGGTTCTTTTGGAGCCGAGAACGTTTATGAAAGCCTGCCAGACTTGTGAAATAAAGTGAACCATCTGTTGTTTTGGGGATTTGAAGTCTTTTTTTGTGACTTCAAAACACTGTGTAGCATTTGCAGGTGTTGATAGGGACTCTGCTGCCCTCTGCAGCTGTTGTATGGTTTTTACCAGGCACAGAGAGTTTCCGTTCTAACTCAAGCGCAGAGTTTTTTGTTGTTGTGTTTTGTTTTTTTTATGTATAACGTTTTAACTGAAGATTTTTCAGGTATAATGTAGGATACGATTTTTTTGTACCCCGAATGTTGGTGGCATTAAATCAGCTAACAGCTCTCTATCGCTGGCCTTTGCTCCTGCAGTGCAGTGCTCTCCAGGACATTACTACAACACCAGCACACACCGCTGCATTCGCTGCCCAATGGGCACATATCAAGGGGATTTTGGTCAGAACTACTGTGTCACCTGCCCTGGAAACACCACCACCGACTATGATGGTTCCACTAACATCATGCAGTGCAAAAGTATGTATATCTGTAGGGGGTGGGGCAGGGTTTTAGTTTCCAATATTAGAATTCCATTTGAGATATTTTTAATTTTTGTGTCACTTACAGACCGACGATGTGGAGGAGAGCTCGGGGATTTTACAGGTTACATCGAATCTCCCAACTACCCGGGAAACTATCCTGCGAATATCGAGTGCACTTGGATCATTAACCCTCCCCCCAAACGCAGGATCCTTATTGTTGTCCCTGAAATCTACCTGCCTATTGAGGATGAATGTGGAGACTACTTGGTGATGAGAAAAAGCGGTGAGTTCTACTGTGTTTGTGCCATTTAACTAACAAATAAAATATAACACAGGGGTTTTAGGTTGGATTTGCTTTGGTTTGGGCTCAAGTTACGATTATGATCCTTTTTTTAAAACGCTATAATCCTCAGAAGTTATGAAAACAAGTGTCTGCTTACAATATAGTCTGTGTGTACAGAGCAGGATGAATCGGCACAGTGGTAGAAAAACATCTCTTAATGTCATAAGAGTGGTTTTCATATTCATCAGTAGTTACGTATTAAGGCCTTTCCTCTGTGCTTCTCACAGCTCTCCCCAACTCTGTGACGACCTACGAGACGTGTCAGACGTACGAACGTCCCATTGCCTTCACCTCCCGCTCCAAGAGGCTTTGGATACAGTTCAGGTCCAATGAGGGAAACAGCGGCAAAGGCTTCCAGGTTCCATATGTGACGTATGATGGTGAGATGGTTTGTCTTGGAAATAAGATTAATACTGTAATTCCATGTAAGTTCACAACCTGGTCCCACCAAACCAGCGCACACTATATTGTGTCTCTCATTTTTCCAATATAAATGATTGAAATCCTCATTTTCATTCAGCATTTATCTTTCAGAAGCAGAGCAAAGTGTTTTCATTTCATTCATGCAGCATTTGGCCTGGCAGGAATCTTTTTCTTTTTTTCTTTTTTTTAATGGCCCAGAAGAGACAATGTGTGCTGGGTGCCATTACGACCCATAGTTATTTGAAATTGGTACATGGTGTCCTCCCTGAGGATTATCAGAGACAACTTGGAAAAAGATGTCTGTGGGTTTTTGTCCCTTGTTTTTGGGGGGTGGGGTGTAACGAATACTGTGTGCCTCATTCGTTTAAGAGGAAAAAAAAAAATCTGCCCCTGCCTGTAGAAACTGCGGTTTCCATTAAGTCTTCTGTAGGGTTCTACATTTGTTTTATTGTTTGTTTGTTTTTTGAACAATCCCTTTTAAATTTGATGAATTGAGAAAGAATAAACCGATGATACCTCTGAATATTGTTTAAATCTAGTTTGTTTTTTCTTACTAAGCTATTTATGAACGTTATTTGTTTCAGAGGACTACCAAGAGTTGATAGAAGACATCGTCAGAGATGGAAGATTATATGCTTCAGAGCATCACCAGGAAATACTTAAGGTATCAGGATTTTATAATTATATTATACAAATGTTTAACAGGGAGCACTGTGGTCTCCAGCCTGAGTAGGTCTAAAATACCTAAAACCTTTAGTGTAAGCTGTATATATTTACATTTATCCATTACTTTCATCTTTTAAAGCATTGCATTCCTGACTTACTAACCTGCTCATTAAGAGTTTTAGCTGTTTTATCTCATGGGCTATTTTCAGCTGACCATTTAGACTTTATTTGACAAAGATCAGCTGGCCAGTTTTGACTCCTCACTGTGTTAGTGGTTTGGCTCCAGTGACCATGTAGCACCCTCTTTTGGGAACAAGTAGAAATACAGAGTACCGCTCACATGAACCCATAAGAGCCCCGACCCATTTTATTGTCAAGAAAACTGTGAGAGAGTAAGTGTTGAAACTTTAATAGGAACTTCCCTCTGTGTGTAAAGGGACAGTGACACCTGTGTCACTGTGGTTTCCTATGTGTAAAAATTACATACTGTAAGTCTGTGAAGGTTCTCAGTCATCCAGGTCATCATAGTCTAAGGAGCTTGGAAAGAAAAGCATCTGGACTTCTTTAAGTTGCTTGAAGACGTTTCACCTCTCATCCGAGAAGCTTCTTCAGTTCTAAGGTCAAATGGTGGAGAGTCCCAGATATAAACCTAGTGGGAGTTTCCCCCTAAAGAGGGACAAAAGGACCCCCTGATGATCCTCTACTTAATCACGTGTCCAAAATGTGAACATTCACATTTTGGACAGAGAGGACAGACGGTTTGAATAGAGGAGTGAAAGAAGCCATCTATGTCCACTGTGAGCGACCATCTTTGAACAGAGGCGCTGGTTTACGACACCAACTGTCTGCCATCTATAATCCAGTTTTGAGATTCCTTCCCAGACACCTTAACGCCCACTCACACCCTGGGCCATCTGACCTCAGGAATTCGCATGATAAGGTGGGGCCAGGTTTCACAATGAGCTCCCCCGAAACCGTGGCTGATTGTTACCTACACCCGTTTTCACACCTTGGCTCATGTGATTAGGTAGAGGATCATCGGGGGGGTCCTTTGTCCCTCTTTGGGGGGAAACTCCCACTGGGTTTAAATCTGGGACTCTCCACCATTTGACCCTTAGAACTGAAGAAACTTCTCGGATGAGAGGTGAAACGTCTTCAAGCAACTTAAAGAAGTCCAGACGCTTTTCTTTCCAAGCTCCTTAGACTACATACTGTAAGGAATTCTTTTGGATAACACACTTCTTTTTTTTTTTTCCCCCCCCTCAGGACAAGAAGCTCATGAAGGCACTGTTTGACGTGCTGGCTCACCCACAAAACTTCTTCAATTATACAGCGCAAGACTCGAGAGAAATGTTCCCCAAATCCTTCATTCGCTTCCTGCGGTCCAAAGTCCTGAGGTTCCTTCGTCCTTAAAAAAATAAATAAAAAGTTGCCACAAGGTTCCAGGATTTTTTCATAATAAGCTTAAATTAGAAACTGGACCCTCTTATGTGTTTTATCAATTGACCCCTGCGCATTCTAAGGTTACGTGTTGGACAAGAGGACCGCACCTGATGAAACGATCCCAATGGAAAAGTGAAATTTTTAACTGAGGAAGTGGTACAAACCACAGATCTATATGGGCTTCCTCGGAGAGGAATTAGGAGATCTCATTTGGAAAATACTTCTAACAGCAGATGAATGACATTATACGGCCCTTTAAATTTTAAAGTTGGGATTTAAATTCCAAATTGGGTATTGGAATGTTGAGAAATACTGTGCATGGCGGCATTATGGGACTCTAATTGCATTTGGATGAAAAACAAATATGATAGACGAACAGATATATGCTGAATGTCAGTAACACTGTATATAGGTTTAGGTTTAACATTTAGTTTTTTAACATGGCCTGCACAGGTAGGCATGAAATACTGACAGAAATACTGCAAAAATGTCAGGAACAAATAGCGCACACAAGTTTTCTTGGGGAAATTAGCACTGCAAAAGAAGTAGCCCTGCCACAAAAGCAATTATTCTGATGAATGTCTTGTATATGATGTAAAAAGTTTTAGGTGAAACGCTAATGTTTTGTAGCAGCTACATACACTTTAATGGTATAGCATGGCTGCGTTTGCTGTTGGCTCACGTATTTGGTCTTCTAAGGTGTCTGGATGAGCACTGCTGTTCTTTAAAAAATACTTTTCCTTTCCAAAACTAGTCACAAGACAATGACTGCTTCAGCTAGGTCACTAGCAACCAAAGACAACGAATTACTCTGCAGAGAAACGGAACAATTTGTGATGCCATGAATACATGAAAAGTTCTGTAAAATAGAAGTAAACTATATTTACCTCTCCTAGATGAAACAAGTATGTATATTTTTATGATTTTGTACATCGAATGTGCTGTAAATAAAGACCGGAAACTGATTTCCACCACTTTCAACCACTTTTTCTCATTTCTGTACAAGTTCATGTGTTTGTATATGTTTAACACCTCCAGAGGAATAATAAAGTTGGTCTTTATTAAGTATTATTATTATTATTATTATTGAGTTAGTAGGTAGAACTTTTGAGATAAAATGCTTGCAAGAAAAAAACATGATTATTTTATCAAAAATGATATGGAGACAGGGATAAACTAGAGTAATTAGAGTAACAAGGTTGCACATAATTTGGATTTATCTTGGATAATAAAAGATGTTTCATCACTGAAAAAAAAAACCCCAATCTTCCATAGTTATAAAGGCCATTTTACAGTTGCAGGACATTTTCTATCAACCCCATGAATTCGAAAAGAATCTATATGAAAAAAGTGGTTCGAAAATATTTATAATGCAAAATAGTTCTTGAGCACAAGTGTAAATGCTAAAAAAGATAAAATTATAAAGAAATTATAAAAATAAATGGTCGATTTGTTTATTTATCTTAGCGTTTTAATTGAGTTGAGATTTTATGTATATAGCGCCAAAACACAATGCACTTTAGAATGTAAGGTAAGTAATGATAATACCTACAATGATAATATAATAATTGTCTTCCAAGAAGAATGACCCGCCTGGTGTTCCCCGGACCAGAGTTTGATACACCTGCTCTTTACCAGCTTGTCTAACCGAAGGGTGCGTTCGATTTATCTTCACGTGACGTGGCGGAGCAGGGGGGTGGCTTACTGGGCTTAAGCCCGGGTTGTTTTTTCAGAAGCCCGGGGTCTTTTGGAGTGTAATTTTTTCATAGTTAGATGCCTGGCTGACAACTGTATAAAGCAAAAAACTACACACAATATTCGAAGCACATAGTGCACACTGTGGGAATTTACAACTGTGCATAAATCCCCCCTAATATTGGTATGATCCGAGCTCAGGCACTAAGCGGGGCGGGGCAACTGCTGCCTACGAGTGCGCTGTTGGAGAAACGGAGCTAGGCAGACAGAGGAGAACTGAAGTATAACCAGGTACCAAAGCAAATCATTCGTACTGTACAAATAATGTAAATATGACGGTGTATCACGAAAGATTGATATCAAACTGATCACTTGAAGAGAAAGTAACGTAATATGGGACCCATATTACGTTACTTTCTCTTCAAGTGAATCAACAAATGGCGAAATGAAAAGCCGAACAACAACAATGCTGTTTCTTTAGAGAGTCTTAGCTTACATGTGTGTCTATTTCATATTTTCAGTTGTTACCCTCCATGGCTAAATAAATCGGATTCAGTAATGTACTGATATACAAGAATGGACATAAGGAGCTTCTTTCAAAGAAAAAACTCTGGTAGTATTTTATATATTATGCTTTGTATGTTGTTCAGTATATTTCTATGCAAAACAAGAGGAATTTCAATACACAGCAGTATATTCACAGTTGAAACCAGATATTTACATACACTTTATGGAAAACACAAGAACATTTTTTTTACTGTACAACGTCAATTTAGAGTAACCTTTTGAATTAGTTAAATGTCAGAATAAAGAGAGACAGAGCTGTCTATTTTTTATCACTTTCATCAAATTTAGGATTACATATACACTAAGTTTATTGTTAATTAATAAGAAAACTCCAGACATTCCATTCTGAGCTGAAGAAGCTTCTGATAGGTTAGTAGAGTCCATGTGAGTAAATTGGTGGCACAGCTGTGGATGCATATAAGGCAAAACACAGAGCCTGTTTCTTTGAAATGGGAAAATCCAGAGATGTCAACCAAAACACCAGAAAAAGAACTGTGGAGCTCCATAAGTGTGGCTCAAGTTTGAATACAATTTGGTGCCATTTACAATTAAGAAATACAGATAGTTTCTCTCTTTACTCTTAAAGTTAACAAATATGTTTTTTATATTTATCAATCTAAAAAAATAAACATTTAGTCTGATTTGTCTGTTACAATTAAAAAAGTGTTTGTGTTTTGATCTGAAGAGTGTGTAAATATCTGGTTTCAACTGTATATTTGATGATTGTCAGCACAAAGAGGGAGAGAGAGGAACAGAGAGGGAGATGCAGAATGAGGACAGAACAGAGATGGAACAAGAGCAGGGGCCCGTTCTTCGTACCTCGCTAAGTAGGTTAGCCGGATTAGATTGTTGACGATTTCGCGTGATCCTGGATCAGTCGGTTCCCCGAAGCTCATCCGGGACTTGCTGTCATAGCAACAGAGCCGTAAGCGTAAACCTGCTCGGGAGCAGGTTTACTTTATGTAAACAGGATTAGATCGCGGCCACGCAGGTATGTCCGCTTCATTTATACGAAAGCAACAGCGATATTCCACCACTGTTTCACCATAAATAAATATTATCAATGTAACTAAAGACAATGCAGCACCTGATCCATTTATTGATTTCACACAGGTCATTTCCTAAAAAAGGGAAATGTACTATTAACATTCTATTACATGTATGTGATTATTACAGATTTAATTCATATTTCAGAGTAGCAATTGTAAATTACTTCGTGTAATCAAGATGAGAGACCACGGCTATAAAAGCGAAGGTGGATTTGGGAAGCCTGTCGCAGCCATGTCCTGTCCGTATACGCGAGCCACCCATTGCGGAAGGTGCAAGATTGATAAGGAGAGTTTTCAGAATTCAGCGTATATTGCGGGACAGACAGGATCCTTTAGCTCAGCGCGACAGTGTGCTCATAGAGAGATATCGATTTTCCCGTGAGGGTATTATTCACTTAACCAACTTGTTGACGAGGGGGTGCAGGACCACCACCTGTCTTTTTTTCCTCTGCCCTTTTCTTGGTTGCTGTTATAAACAAACAGATTATTCCAGGGTCTCTTTCCAAGAGACTAAAAGCAATATAAGTGATAAATATTACCATTCTGTAGGATATTCTTATATTTCACTTTTACCTGTTCCCATGTTCTAGTGGGTCCTGTCGTGGCTCTAATGTGAAAGAGGATAAAATATAACATATTATAATATAATGTAATGTAATATAATATTGGATAATATAGTGTAATATAATAAATCTACCCTACCGCCTACTGGTGTTGGCCAGAGGGGCCGATGGCGCAATATGGCAGCCTGGCTTCTGTCAGTCTGTCCCAGGGCAGCTGTGGCTACAACCGTAGCTGCCTCCACCAGTGTGTGAATGTGAGAGTGAATGAATAGTGGCATTGTAAAGCGCTTTGGGTGCCTTGAAAAGCGCTATATAAATCCAATATATTATTATTATTATTATTAAATTACTTACGAGTTTGATTTGTCAGCAACTTTCTGCCAGCCCTCGCTCCTTGCTTTTGCAGCCTTTGCAGTGTTCCCTTGCGTTCTGATTAAACTCTGAAACTCCTGAAATCCCTCACTCAGGAGTTCTTGCTCTGCTGCCGAAAAATACCGAGCCGAGCGCACTCCTTCGACATTTTCGCCGACCAATCAGAGGGTTGCCGATCAATGTTTCTACTATCGATGCGTAGCCCCTTTTACTACACCCAGTGATGTCACATTACTGCGTCCAGCTGTAGTAATCGTCAACAGCAGGTGTGTTCGGGGAACCGGATTAGCGAGCTCACGGTTAGCGCGATGATTTGATCTTGGATGTGTCATTTGATCTTGGATGTAGTAAGCGACGTACGAAGAACGGGCCCCAGGTGAGACACATGTTAGTCAAATGGTTGTTTACCAAAAGTATCACTGTATCATAGGTACTCATGTATCTCGTACCTAGTGTTTCTTTTTAGGTTTACTATTTTTCAAATTCTACATTTATTAAGTTATGCAGGCTTGTTTGCACAACAAGGCTAAATAATTATATAAAAAATCCCACATGCATACTACCCTTTAGGGCTAAGCCCCCGGGTGTTTCAAATGTCTGGCTCCGCCTCTGTTCACGTCCTTAGCAGTTCAGTTTACTTTTATTGGTTTTTTTTGTTTGTTTGTTTGTTTTTGTAGAAATATAACCCAATTAATTGAAAGTAACTGGTTTAAATGTTGGATAATATTTCGAACAACCTTTGATGGGCGACAAACAAGCAGCTATTTGGCATTATCTGAAATGTCCCGCCCGCCGGACATCGTTTATTATGTCTTTAACCAAGCACAGCCCGCTCAGTACTGTGTGCGGAAGACAACCGCCATTTCCGGAAATTACAAGTCAGCTGCTAGGAAGCTGACGATTGTTGCTGTTTAGTTAGCTTGATGGCTAATCTTGTCAGTTGTTAGGGTTTGCTTCACACTGCTGGAGCTGTTCGTGGAAACATTTGGACCTGTGTTGTTAACGAGCTGCACTCCTGTAAACATGAAGTGGGTGTTTTTTCTCGAGGCTCTCCTCCTGGCTTGTTTTGTGCTGCTGAGCCAAGTGACAGCGAAGGTAAGGCTGACGTTAGCAGACTTAGCTAGTTATGTGGAGGAAATGGTGATGATGGCTGGATGAAATGAAATGCCTTTTTCTTTCAATCTCCTCTAAACGATGACTTGTCGCTGTGGGTTTGACAGTTGGATGTCAGAAAAGTTAACTAATGCGCGAATGTGGCTGCTATGTTTGCTGCTTGATGGTGAGGATGTAGAACAGAAAAAAGAGGCTATTTATCCCGAAGTTGGCAAGTTCCTGTGTTAACAGCGGCCAAAACATTAAACATAAAGCTGGATAAAATACATTACGACAGGACGAAAGGGGTCAGTAAAGTAGGAGCACAGTTAAATAGAGAAAAGTGAAGGAGTTAAGTATCTAAATAAAATAATGACACTCCATCTAAAAAAAAAAAAGTGAGTAAAAACCAAAGATGCAGGTATTGTCACGTGACTGTACTGAATGCGTGTGACATCTGTAACCTGTATCGACATAACTATAATAATCAGTGTTATGGTTGAGTAAGCAGGTTCAACAAACTGTGTCTGACCATAAAGTCCAAGTTGATTACCTCTCACACAGGCAACTCTTGAGTTTTAAGTTCGAGAAAGCCAGAGTTCAGCTGCCTGAGTTTGTTCACCCCAGAGTTTAATTGCTTCAATGCAGGCTCTCCATTTGAATCCATCTATCTTAAAAACAGCATCGCGGCATTTTATTCAGCATCGTCCACTCAGTCATCATTTACTCAGATTTACTTTTCATTAACAGATCAATCCTAACAAACACACTCCTGGTTTTACTAATTTGATGGCTGATAGAAGCTGTTATTAAATGAAAATTAAAAAAATTAAAAAGAGACAAGCAACATCCTTCTGCCATGTTATGGGTGTTGATGTTGTATAGTCTGTCCATCAGAGGGCACTAAACATCTTCCCTGTTGGCAACACTGATTGAAACGGCACAAACAACAATCAGCTAATCTGAGCAGAGCTGGGCAGAATGTAAACGAGTAAATTAATAACCACACGAAAAAATGTTAATGAATCTGTTTATGTTTTCTTTGTCTGAAAGAAAAGGAAATCATCCGATATATCAGAATGTCAGATTATTAAATGAACAAATATAAATATTGGGCTTAAATATCCTCTAAGTTTATTTTGGGATGATGTAAAGTGTAAAGTGTAAAGTGTTTAGTTAGTCCCCATAGGGAAATAGTTCCTCTGCATTTAACCTATTCACCCAGTGAAGCAGTGGGCAGCCACCAGTGCAGCGCCCGGGGACCAGTGTGCAGGGACGGTACCTTGCTCAGGGGTACCTCAGGGTAGCCGTTCAGTGGAGTCGAACCCCCGACCTTCCGATCATGGGGCCACCACTCTACCTACTGAGCTATCCCTGCCCGATTATTATGATTTGCATAATAATGAATTAATTGCATAATTGCATACTAATGAAATGTGTAGGCTTTTGTGTACCATATATTGTGCAAATGTGTTTGACAAACAAAAAAATGAACATTTGCCGTCTCTGTTGCAGAATTCAGAGGACATCCGCTGTAAATGCATCTGTCCGCCGTACCGAGAAGTCGAGGGTCAAATCTACAAACAAAATGTCTCTCTTAAGGACTGGTATGCTAACAAATCCGTCGCTGTGTTTCTCTCAATGATGCAAGTTGTCCTTGGTCTGTTTAGCTGAAAAGCTGAAAGCTTGTTAATTTTAATGTTTCGTCAGCAACTGTCTCCACGTGGTTGATCCCATGCCAGTGGACGGGAAAGATGTGGAGGCGTACTGTTTACGCTGTGAGTGTAAATATGAAGAGAGGAGCTCGGGGACCATTAAGGTAAATTCAAGTTAGATCAAAGAGTCGTGGTTGTTTTTTCTTTGCTGTGACGCAGGGCTGTATCTAATGATTGAGTTTTAGTTTTATAGTCTTATTGTACTTTTATTGTGACGCCTCTCTTTTGTCTAAAGCAAAATGCAAAAATGAAAAACAGCCAGCCTATCATGTGACTCATGCTGTGTGTGACTTAATGGATTATTGTTCAGCTTAGAGGACATCTGATTGTTTCAGTGACTTTTTTTTTTTCTTCTAAACCAGGAAACGAGCAATCCCACAGTAATTGTTTCTTATTTTCAGTTTACCATCATAATGTACCTGTCCATTTTGGGTCTGCTGCTGCTCTACATGGTCTACCTGACTCTCCTGGAGCCCATGTTGAAGAGGCGCCTGTTTGGGCACTCGCAGCTTATACAGAGCGACGATGATGTTGGGGTATGTGGTCCCTTTAATTTTACAGCACTCCACCTGAGAGCATTGTTGTATAGTTTCTTTTCACTGCTGCTGCGCCACTCTTCTGCTCCTTTTATGAGGATTTTTATGTGGACCCATTGGCCGAAATGTCACATGGGAGTCATCCTTTGTAGGTAAACTTTAAAAGTTTACAAGTGCCTCTGTTAATTTTCAAACCCTTTTTTGGTGCTGTGCTGTGCTGAAAATGCCTCAAGTGAATCTGATCGCATGTTTCAAGCAAAGACTGGAGAACACGGTAGTTACTACAATCGCAGGCAAACACGGGAGCAGGGAGGATCTAAAACAAGCTGTAACTACCTTCTGTTCACAACATAGTTAAAAGAAAGCTGATGACAGCTGCTACATTACTGATGGTGAAATCGTGATTATTTATAAGAACATGGGCATGACAAAGATCTGGGACAGGAAGTGTGGTTGTGGTGCAGTGGGTGAGAACACAACCTGTGATGTGAAAAAGTAGTGGTGAAGCTTTAGGTTTCCTGCTGCTGCAGATTCACGTGAAAATAATTTGTGAAATATGAGTTGACCCTTACTGTAACATACTCACAGGAAATGCAGTGTATGGGTCAGTAAGCTTAGCACTTACTGCTATCGTTCATCAGGACGAGCTGATGCTCATTTTCTGCATTTTTTTCCACTGTGGAAACGATTAAAATGAACGAAGAGCTTCACTCGGCAGGAAGGAAACGAATTCCTCAGAGAGATGACCAACTCCTGTCAATATTCCCAGCTGTTTACCAACTGATACCACAGGAGACATAAAATCAGATCAGAGTTATTCACAAATTGATGGAAACAGGCTGATTATGTTGTTATTTTTAAATAAGATAAAGATATTTTGGTTTTAGTCGTCCTCACCATCAAAATCTGTGAGCTCAAACATTGTCTGATGCCACCAGGTGTCACCTAATTGACATGACTGAAAGGATTCCCACTTTAACGTGTCAGTTTTCAAAGTCAAACATTGGTCTGTTTATTACATTTGTTCATGCTGCTCGCTTGCTGCACAGTGAACAATCAGCCTGAGTTTGTGTTTTCATTAATCTGTACTTTTTAAAAGCCAGAACACACTCATATGCAGTATCAAGTAGGAGAAAGAAACAAAAAGGAAACAGTTCAGTAGATTCCTGACTTCTTGCTGTTTTCTCTTTTTAATTATTTAATAAAAAGGCACTGTGAAAATGCTCAAATTTCTTCGTAAGAGCAGACAGTTTGGTTGTTTTAATTTAATTTCCAGTCTGAAAGACTGTTTAGAGAAAAAAGCAGTGACTACCTTTGACTGTGGGAGGTGGGTGCAA
Organism: Diplotaxodon limnothrissa; assembly: GCF_057381915.1. Classification (NCBI taxonomy): domain Eukaryota; kingdom Metazoa; phylum Chordata; class Actinopteri; order Cichliformes; family Cichlidae; genus Diplotaxodon; species Diplotaxodon limnothrissa. The sequence goes on from NC_140596.1 coordinate 21,652,768, forward strand.
AGCAGTCTCACTGTGTTTCACTGGCAAAGTTTAGGCAAGAAGAATTGTGGTGTTTGTCTTATACTGTACAAAAAGCTAATGCTGCCACTAAAAGTTTAAGATTTGTCAGTATATTGTTTTTCTGGTGAATAAGCTGACAACAAACAGCTGAGGTGCTGCGTTGTCTTGTTTATCCCAAAGCCTGTAGTCAAAATTCAGACCACATGTTTCTCCTGTGCTCTAACATGAATTAGATGAAGAAAAAAAAAAATTTGCAAGCAAAACCAATAAAAGCGGAAGGACTCCTGCAACATTAATTATAGAGGAAATGGTGGGCTTGTAATGTTTAGTGCTCGATACAGAGAGACTGTCTGACTAAAGCTCTTGCTTTTAGTCAGACAGGGCTTTCCCTTTCCCATCCTCACAACATAATCCCATAGCCATTTTTTACTTAAATAATATCCAGTAAAGAAGATTATTATAGTTGACTAAAACTAAACTAACATCTGGATACATTTTAGCTAACTACACTAGACTTTTTAAAAGAAAAAAAGATTTTGTGAACTCTGAAAACTAAAATAAAGTTTTAGTAAATTATAAAGTTTTAGGGTTTAGTTTTAGTGTTTCTTAGTTTAGTAAAATTTCATTACAACTTGCCTTATGAGGCGTTTATGGACATGTTTATTGGGACTCATGGTGTCTTACAAGACTGTTAATTAACTTCTTTCCAAAAGTTTTGTTTTACTTGTACTGATTTTCTAAATCTTGCCTCTGACACATTGCCGCCATGCAACAATTTAAAAGCCTTAAACTAGCAGTGAAACTTATAAAACGAAACATTTTCAAACAATAAAAACCAAAACTGAAATCAGAAAATCCACTCTGGACACCAACAGAAACCAAACTGAATTGAAAACAATCATAATAAAGTAAATGTGAAAGGAAACTAGAAAATACAAAGCTATAACAACACTCCACCGGAGACTAGGCTTTTGTTAATTTAAATGATTCTCACTGCTAACCCGGCTTGAGCAGCTGTCAGCATACATACATCCCAAACAGAACAGAGGACATCTACATGTGTGTTAACTGTGTTGGTTTTTATTAGTTGTTGTTGTTTTCAAGACGGTCATTAAAATGTACATTTGAGTCTTAAAAAGAACTACCGAGACGCTCGTGTTTGACGTACATCAGACTTTTTAATCTCACTGTGTTAACTTTGCTTTCAGGACCAGCAGCCGTTCGCCAACGCTCACAACGTGCTGTCCCGGTCACACTCTCGATCCAACGTCCTGAACAAAGTGGAGCATGCCCAGCAGCGCTGGAGGAGGCAGGTCCAGGAACAGAGGAAATCTGTGTTTGACCGCCATGTTGTTCTCAGTTAAAAACCGTGATTAAGTAAATGGTGGAGCAAAAAAACAACAATAACAGAAAAACACTGTGACAGACGCCCTCCAATTATATCGCTTCGTTTCTCTCATTTCTGAATCAAATCTAAACGTGTGTGGTGCATCAGAGGTGGACATAGGTAAGAAATCATTCCCGGCTCTGGTTTAGTCTGCAGGCAACACACGAGGTTACTCTGAATTAATTTCTTGCACAGTTTAAATACACAGACCTAAAACACAATTTATTCTTTGACTAATGAATCTGAGCTAAGAGTCCTCTTAGTCCAAAGAAGTCTGATTACACTTGATTTCTGACCAAAACATCCAGATGTTGGTCATAACTGGCTGTTACCTTGTTGGCATTTAGCGGGGTCGATAGTTTCCACCCTAAAACAAACACGATCACTGCTCTCACCATGGGAGCAAAAAGGAAAAGAAAAATCATGTAAAATACTCCTGCTTTAAAAATGCATGTTTTATAAATAAATCTTTTCTAAATGTGTTTACGATCCTTCCTTCCTACCATGATTATTAATGTCTCATAACTGGTGTGAAATTAATCATTTTAATGAACTGAATTAAATTTGGTAACTGAACAAGTAGTTTCCCTGAACCTTGTTGCAGAAATCAATGTGATTTCCTCTCGATGTCATAATGAACTTACAGTAGCTGTGCTATTGGTTATCGGCTGTTAGTGGCCCTTTAAAATCTGTGCCCTCTCCAACTGCCTAAATGTAGCGTCACGTCTTTTGGTTTAGCAGGTTTTTTGGGGGTTTTAAACGCTTGGTCAAACATCACGTCCACAGTCAGTGTCCTTGTTGTCTAACAGGCAGGGTTTCTGTGACAGAATTTATTTTGTGTATAGTTTGTGTGAGTACATGGGCAGAGTGGATGAACTGCCATCGCTGGGAGACATTTGAAAGTGTTCTTAACTATTGTATATGTGGTACCTTTAACTTTGAAATAAAGTTCTGTAATATTTCTGATTCTTGCACTTGTAATCTGTTCGTTACATTGGTCCCAGGTCAGCCCTGAGAAAACACGTTTAACTACTAGTTTGTTGTCATTTATTACGATTTATATATTTGGGGGTTTTTTGTTTTTGTTTTTTTGAGCTGACTGATATGCTGCAGAGGTCCCAGGACAAAGATAAAATACCAACTTACTTTAGAACAAAGACGATCATTGTATCTACACCAGAATCCTGCCCGGGTTCAGGTCATGTTTGTCACATGTTAATCACAAAAGAGCCACAAAAAAGCAGGAACCATATGAGGCTCCTCATCATTTTAGCTTTTATTTCAACATACGTGTTAATAAACAATACAACTGGTAACCAAGTCATCACAAAGAGGGGGCGTTTGTAGATATGAGGTTGGAGGAAAGCTTGATTTAGGGCTTTGGTGATGGCATAAATTGATGCAGAGCTGACGCGGAAGCATAATTCTCATGTAACCCTGTGACACTGGTACTTATAACACCCAACAGCATCAGATGACAGCATGGATAGGACCAAGAGAAGTTTTTATTCATATATATATGTATATATGTATCTATATCAACTGACTGAGTATGTTTACATCAGGTACTTTATTTTAGTTATGCAACTTGTGCACTATTAAGCTGCCTGATTTGGATTACAGGTTTTACTCAAGTAAAACGTCTTAATAATAGCTCAGCCCCCCGCCCCCGACTTCTCAAAACACAAAATTATGTTTAGATGTTGTAAGAGGGTGTGAATCATGTCAGATTTTCTACACCAGATTTCTGCACTGATTTTTGGTTGTGATTAAATATTCAGATTTCCTGTAGCCCCCCCCTCCGCGAGCTTTGTTCTTGGTCTCCTGTGGCAAAAACGAGGCAAGAATCCTGGAAACACCCCGGTCTCAAAGTTAGTTGGGAAGCCTCCCTTCAGTGACAGCGTGTATACGATTTTTCTAAACTCTGACAATCACTTTAAATCGTTTAAATCCACAAGTCAACCAAACTAAGAAAAACAATAGATTAAAAAAAAAGGGAGAAACCTTTCTGCTTGAATGCATTTCTGGGAACCGTGGAGACAAACATCTCCCAAACTTTGACATGTTAGTAATCCAGCCTTAAATACCTCGTTTTTTTTTTAAAGTGTTCTTTTGTCTGGTGCTTTTCTGGCTTAGTAAATCTCTGTTTTCATAACTTGTCCTCTCTGTGTTGGCAACAGTTTTTCTACCAATGGAAAAATACTAATTTGGGATTCAGCTTGGTCAATAAAAAAAACTCGACAGGCATTTTCTTCTTCTTCTTTTACTTCTCATCTTGACATAGTAACCCATTAAGTTACCGTGTCATGATGAAAATTTGGATTTCGCAGAGAAAAGTCCCATACAAGCATTCAAACCAGTTAAATTGCAGATGTTTGATAACTCCAACCATCTTCTTTTCATTTAACTCAGTGATTTCCATACAGCTACGTCATCGTTTCCTGTGCAGTCCGCTTTTCCTTTTTTCCCTTCTCTCTCTGCATGCAGTTCTACCGAGAAGACTATTTTCCCCAGTAAAAAAAAGAAGAAGCAGTTTTCAAGCTGCACACATACGCACACACACAGAGAGAGAGAGCGACACGGGCTCTGTGCAAGAATGGATCAGTGACCTAACTGAGCTCCAAGAAAGAAAGTCAGGTAGGCTTTGTTTCTTTGTTTTACCTCCTTAAATGTTCTTTGTATAGAAATCTAACCAAACTTTCCTTTTTTAAAAGTAAGCTGTAGTTTTTGCAGCAGATTTAGAGAGTTTCTGTGAAGAAAAACAGCTGAACGGAACGATACCTTAGTCATTTTTGATATAATTAAGGTGTGTGACTCAAAAAAAAGTTCGCAGATAGTGATTTAGATCGATGTCAGATGATAACTTCAGTGTTTAATGTTTATGTGGGAAAGTAGCTCTTCTCAGTTTTACTGTTGCACTTGCATCGACGAGCCTACAGGGGTCGCCTCAGACTTTGAATTTGATCCAGTGCAGAATCGATGGCTTTTACATCCATCTGTGTTTATTTTATTTCATGCCCCAACAAGCTCCCGTTCAATTTTTTAAATGACTTTCCCAGGTATTTGTCAAACCTGTCCCTACTAATACACACACACACACACACACACACACACACACACACACACACACACACACACACACACACACACACAGACAGTCATGTTTCCATATCTCCACAATACATTACACTGACTTACATTCATTTTGCTGTTGTTACCTCAAGCCAAGTCTTCTTAAAATGCACTGATTTTGTTATTTAGAGTCTATTTTTGTACCCACAAGAAAGCCAGATCCTCGGAATGAGATGGTTATGTCAACATAAATATTATATGTATATACATATGTGCATACTCAGTATATGAAATGTTACCCCGTATCGCTGCATTCAAGGTTTCTGATTCAGTTCGGACTGATGTTGTGGCTGCTGTGTGGTCAGAAGCTGAAATGCCATGAGATAAAGGAATGTCCTTGTACTAAACTGTTCTGCTTGCTGCTCCGCCAGCACATCATGTTGTGAAAGCTGCAGCTATTCAGAGCATTTTTAGAAACAATAACATCTTATTGTTACTTTGACTGAGAGAACAAGAAAAGTTTTGTGCTTCGGTTAAACATTCCCCCCTCGATAATCAAAGAGTGATCATGGTTACTCATAGACTGCAATCCCCCTTTTCCCCTTGAAGCAGGGATGTGAAACTCATTTTACATGCGTCCCATTTTGATCTTGTGCTGAGACCTTTACACCGACACCAGGTGTTTAACTAAGCATTTAATCCCTGTGATATCTTGATATAAAATAAAAATAAAATAAATAAGTGCATTTCTACATGATCAATGTGTAAAATTAAGACAATTACTAAGACACTGCCCAGATTGTCTTGTAGTTTTTGTTGATTGATGAATTTTGTTTTCAACTGAAATTTCTATAGTAGACAGTAAACAGCAACTTTTCTGTCATTTAATTGTTTAAATGTGTCTTAACTACTTATTAAAGGGCGAATGGCTGTGGGGGATGTCTTTCAGAAATAAAACCTTTAAAAATACAGTTAAAAGAAAAAATATTTATGCCCTCTTTCATATTTTCCAAAACCGCTCAGTGGGCCGGATTACAGTTTTTCCTGGGCCAATTCTTGCCCCCAAACCTCATGTTTGACACCCCTTTCTTAAAGGGTCTTCTATAACACAGAACCAGCTGATAACTGTTATTTACTGTAACCCTCAAGGTGGCTGATACTACCTAGCTTTTCTAAGGTGAACGATGGACTGATCCTAACAGCCACAGTACCATTTGGCCTTTTGTGCATTCAAACATGTGCGAATACAAAGAAAAGTAAGTGAGAGTCTCTTGAGAGTGATGTCAGATACAGTTAAAAGAGACACTTCCAGCCCATTTCTTCACTTCTTTCGAAGTGAAGAGGCTGTGTCAACTCGACAAGTTGCATCTTCTCCCTCTGTGCTGTCAGGCTGCATCTCAGGGTGTTGAAAAGACACGTCAACTTAATCGGGAAGTTAAAGAGCTGCCTTGGGTCCTTTTCTGAAACTCAATATGGTGTTTATTACACTATTTAGGGGATAATTGTGCTGTGACTTTGATTTCTTGTCCTCTCTTCTCATTGAAACTTCAGGAAGGAAAAAGAAAGGCTTAGTAATGATTTTCTCTCTGGCGTGTCAGTGGCCAAAGTCTCACAGAGATGAGGCGTAATCGTATCTGTTGTTCATGTTGGATGAGATTACTGCTTATTCCCTCATGAGTGCAGCTCCAGGAGGTGTGTAACGAATGAATACGATGTCTGCTGTCAGAGCTCTGTGGTTAGTCCCGAAACTGAGGTTGAAGGGATTCACATAAAGTTTTAGAAATCTGTCTTAATTGGGATTCCTTTCCTGTCTGGTAAAATTTCATGTATGCTCGTGAGTCTGTGCTTTGATGCTCCCGTGTCCTGTGAGAAGAGGATGTGGCTTTTAATGAGAAGTCCAGATGCCACTGTGATCAGTGGAACAATGAATTCCACATTATGTTGTGGTGAAAATAAAAAAAAAATCCCACAAAAAGCTGTTAGTGCCTAAGTCTTTTGTGCTGAAAATGTGCGGATTTGAAGTGTTTTCAGGAAGGACGATCTTTATGAGACCTTGAAAGGATTTGACGGGGTCTCTGTAAGAAAAGCTGCACAGTCACTGATCTGTAGGCTTCCTGCTGACTTCATGTAATGAACCGCGATCACGGATGTCTGAGTTTTGTGACTTCCTCTCTCTTCCCAGGCTTGTGGGATGATAAGACACCCCAAGAGACTGAAAGGAGAATGTTTATGGGTGCTCCTTCAGTGTTTGGGGCAGAAATGTACAGACAGATAACCATGGATGACAAAGGGAACTCTCTTGTGAAATAGTTGGAAACGGTTTTCTCTGAACTTCCATCAACTTCTGCCAAAAGAACAAAACATATATTAGAAATTCCTTTATTTGTGTCCAGTGCAAACCTTTTTTAATTGGATGCGAGACCTCACCATAACACCGCACTACAGGCTGAAATGAGTGTGTCTTTCTCTTGTTTATAAATGACTGATGTAACTTTTACTGATGTAACACCTGGCTTTAAAAAAAAAAAAATCACTGCCCTTAGGCTTAAAGCATCACCCGTGAGTCTGATTTGGTGTCTCCTGCCAGGTCTCTCCTCTGTTACACCTGGAACCACACCCACAAGTGATGACATGGGATCTTGGAGTGCACCTGCGTATCTGTGCAACAAGGTTAAAGGTAGAGGTCAGGAATGAAACAGATTTTCAGGGATTCTTAGTCATCTTTTTTGCTTTTAAGTGAACATTACAAAGTGATATCACGCCATACTCATCATGAGGTGGTCAGAGATGGATGATTAATAGAATCAGTCATCACAAATCTGATGATTTTTTTATAGGTCTGCGTAGGGTTGAAAAAACACCCAAATTTTAGTAAACTATAACTGTTCTGCATATGGTGCTACTCAATAAATAAAGCTCATTAACTTAAAAGTTGAATTTATCATGTTACTGTAACTAAAAACTGTTGTTCTGATTAATAGAAGCAGTAACTTTGGTTAGTTGAGTGTCTGAAGGGGGGACACGATGGTGAGAAGGTCCCAGACCAGAGTCCAGTCTGGGGGCCTTTCTGTGTGATGTTCCCATGGGAACAGCTACTCCAGTTTCCTTTAACAGTCCAAAGTCACGCATGGAGTTAGGTTAACTGGTGATTCTAAGTTGGCTGTAGCTGTAAGTGTGAGTAGTTGTCTGTCTCTTTGTGGTAGACTGGTTATCCAGGGTGCACATCCTGCATCTCGCCCTACGGCGGCCGGGATAGGCTCCAGGGCCTCCTGCAACTCAGAATTTGATAAGCTGAAGAACAAGATGGGTGGATCTGTGCATTTCCTTTTAATGTGAAGGTGACTAAAAAGAGATGATTTTTGTTCCAAGTCTCATTTCTTGCACATCGTTTCCTCCACCCTGGGGTGTACTCTCCCTTCAGGGAACAGCACAGTCCTGGTGCACAGCTGGCTTTAGAGGACACCGCTGGAGTCTCTAGTTTGAGGAACAGACGCTTGGCAGTTTTTATTAAACAGGACCTGTAAGAACCAGATTGTGCTTTGAGTCATCACGAAGCATTTTGAGCTAAAAGTTAGAAAAGGTGCCTTAAAAATAACGTGTTTGACTGACTTTGAATGCACTCTGGTGAAGCTGCTGGAGGACAAATGAATAACATGAGGAGTCTTCATGTGTGTACGCACTTTAATGGTGAACATGTCATAAGGGATCTTTTTCTATCATTAATGAAACGCTATTATACGGCCAACATGCATTTGCACATGTGGGCAACACTCGGTCAGTGTTTCCCATTCACTTTGGACATATGAATGGCATCTTTGTGTGTGCTGTGGAGCATTTTTCAGCATGACAATGCCCAGCAGCCAGCTCTGGCAGCGCGGATTCGTCCCATCAGCAGCCCTCGGCTCCTGAATATTCATCCACGCTCCTCAACTCGTCCTGACAATAAACAAGAGGCCAGAGGCTTGAATGCCTGGGTGGGGAGGGGAGGAGGGCAAAGGGGCAGAAGGAAGGGAGGTGGAGGGGGGGGGAGTGGGCAAACAACCCGTTTCCAAGGTAACAAGCCCAGCCTCTGTACTCTGCAGCAGTCTGTGAGAGAAAGGAGAGGGGAGGCAGGAGGGCTTTTTCCTTTTTTCCTCCTTTTCTTTTTTTCTGGTCGGTTTTAGTTGGAAAGACATGAGTCGCAGTTTATTGAGAAGGGCAGGTATCCGGCAGAGCCAGCCAAAGTTTTTCACCGTGTAGACGAACGGGATCTGTGCGTCGCAAAGGGATTATAATCTCAAAATACCAGCAGCCATGGATGTGAGGGGAAACTCGGAGGTAAAAGCCGTCTGCTTTTTTTTTTTTTAAACAAACAAAAATTTCCCGACGAGCTACGGCAGGAAGTTTAATTTGTCACAAAGCAGCTAGTGGGACAAAGCAGGGGTGGAAAATAACTTTTTAAAAAGTTGCAAGGTGCGTTAAAGTGTCTCCATGTGACCATATTTGGTCAATGGCATGCTGAACGATGAAGTGCAGTCATCGGCAGACTGCTTTGCTTTCACCCCCCCGACAGCTGACCCTTTGAATGAAGAAAAATGTCCCAGCGGATGCAGGCAGTAACTCTGCGGGCTTTGTAATTAGTTATTATCGGTCAAACATCCCTAAAGTCAAACCAGCAGATAAGTAAGAAAACAGCACAAGACTCCAGATCACACGACTCTGAACTGAGCACCCTGTGTCCTTTTTCCTGCTGGAGTTCAGGCTTATGGTGAGGGGGGTGACTTCTGTTGTTTTGGCCAGGGAAGGGTAAAAACCCAAATACTTTTTAAAACATGCATTCTGCGTATTTTAACCTTTACACTCTTGTGCATGTGCAGTTTTATCTGTTAACGCTTTTTGCGCCACACATTTGGAGATCATTTGCATTTCGTGTGATGTAGCAGTCCTTAAAAAGTATCATTAATCACACCTCTGTGGGTTAAAATGATCATGTACGTGTTTTCAGCTCTACTTCTTAGTTTGGAGCCTTTAATTTAACTTCTTCTGACCTGGCTTTGGCGCAGATGCAGGTCCAGGGTTGGTTTATTTTATTTTTTTTGTGATTCTCTGAAACATGTGCATTTACTTACTTGGATAAAGGGGGAAAATCTGGCCCATGTATCACAATTGTTTCAGGCAATTTAAACTTCTAAAAGCACCTTTTTTTTTTTTTAGAACAACGCTGGGAAAAGAGTGTTTTCACTACACTGAGGTTTGTGTAGGTTAAGTATGGAGAGCTGTGTGGCTGTCTTTCTTGAATGTTTTGGTTCCTGAATATGAGTTTTCTTAACAGATTACAGCCTAAATCCTTATGATCTTATCTCACTCACCATAATGCAAACCCTATGGCTGTGAGCGGTTTTCTTTAAGCTTTCTTTTTCCTCCCTTAAAAAAGCCTTTCCATTGTGCAGATCAAACAATGACCTTCCCCTCTCACTGGATGGGACTGTCAACACAAAGCTATTGAGGAAGTTCTTCTCTGTTCTCCATTCACTCTAACAGGAGTGCGTCTAGCCTAAACGGGCCGTTGTTCACTCAACATCACAATCAAGAGTTGTTTTTGTCTTCAAGATAGGTTCATTGGGATTTACTGAGAATCGTGAGGGTCTGAGGTTGTAGTTTTCCTCACCGTCATGCTAAAGCGATCCTCAACCACATTTCTTCAGATCTGGGGGGTGTATTTCTCCAACATGCCGGTTTTGACAGATTTCCCAGTCATAAATCTGCAGATCACAAGACCATCTCCCTTAGCTTCCCTCAAACAGCCACAGAAGTCACAAAGCTTCTTTTGAAAGCAAGCTTTTCATTGCCTTTCATGAAAGCATTTAATCTTATGTGACTATATCTACGCAGAAAGGAGACATATGATGCCGGTGCCTTTGGCTCGCCTGTGACTGTTTTAACCAATTCAGCTCTCACATTCACGTGGCTTAAAAACACAGCAGATGTCACACCTGTGGAGAGAGCACAGAACAATAAGGTGTGTGTTTCTTTCTAGGATTATAAACACTGATCTCATCGATCTGCTGTCGCTCAGCTAAGAAACTATATTAACCTTGCTTTCCGCCGTGGGATTTTAGTTCATTGAAGGTCATGCTATGCTGACTTAATATTAACTTTCAGGCATACAGTATTACCCACTGATTTAGGTCTAAGGCACACTCTTAGTCATACTGTTTGTCACCATGCTGCGGCCTCAACATACAAACTAGATTTATTGGCATCCCAGTGTTTTACTTTAGTACATTTTACTTCCACCTTCTATCCTTGATATGAGTGTTTGAGAGCCTGCCTGACCTCTCATTAGCTCATGAAGTAAAGCAAAACATATCACTTTCTTTCTGTACTGGACAATAACCCGTGAATTGTGATGGATCATGAGTGGGATGAGCTGCTATATCACTGGTGTTCTGGTTTTCACAAGCGCTGGTGTTAGGTTGATCAGTACCTCATATGATGCTCTATTCATGGTGCTTTGTTAGTAGACTACAGTCACAGCAGCAGTTCTGTTGTCAAAAATTTGTCTGGCTAACACTGATTGCAAGACCTTCAGAGCTGCCAGCTATGGACCTCTTTTACAGCGTAACGTAGTGACACTCACCGTTCCATGTGCCAAACCAAAGATGCCATCGTGATTCATTTATATTAGTCGTCTTTCCTCTGGGGCTGCCCAGAATTGCACAGTGTAAAACTGCCTTAAGCTTAATCCCTTTTGCATTTACCAAAAGAAATCTACGACTGGTGTGTCTTAAGGTTTCCTAGGAAGTTTCTCAAGCTCTCTCCAGCTGCAGTGCCAACACGACTACACTTCCTCTCACCCACTCACAGTGCCTCTGGTTCAATAGTGCTTTTTGCTTTTTTCTCATTAAAGATGACAAGTGCAGGATTTCCACAAAGCTTTAGAAAGACTTTGGTTACAGCCTTTTTCTGTTTGTCTTTTAATAAAAATCCAAAATATTTTTCAAGCTATTTCATGTGAAGTAAAAATTAAGCCTCAAGCTACTGTGTAACTTAACCTCTATATGTAACCGTTTATAAGCGCCCCCCTGGGCTGTATAGTTAATGGGTCGTAATGTTTTAATAGGATTTTGCATGCCATGTCAGGGTAACAAAACATCATCATGTAGACGTTATCATGCCGTAAGACGTCCTGACTATATTTATTCGAGGGGCTACATTTGTCATGTATAGTTGCGTGCTGAGATACGAGCAGCGCTCGGGTTGGATGTCTGGAGTACACACACTCTCAGCTGTGTTTTTATTTCTTAAACACTTGTCACAACCTGTTGATACTCAGAATAAATGGTGCAAGCGCTGCATTTACAAAGCCTCCTTATAAAGTAGACAGCCTATAATCTTTAATGAATTGCTAGTGAATTTGACTCGGAGCATAATTTTCCCAGTGCCATTAATCAGCACATATTGACTTGAGTTTCCAGATTATTGAACTCAAAACAGCTAAAGCCGAGGAACGTCTTTATCTGTCTCAGTCATCACATGCGTAATGACTCCCCTAATGAGATCACGTCCAGTTATATTAATTAACTCACTGGCTACTTTAAGTCAAGAGTGCTAATGCCAGTGTAATCAATGGGAGCCCAGTTGTTTTCTTCAGGATTTGTTCATCAGCGAAGCCTAAAAAAAGGGGGTAATTTGATCCACATATTTTAAGTGCTCCACAAACAGCTCATATTTGTTCTGTTTCTAACTAAAACTGTGCGGTGAAGTTCGGGGAAACATCACATTTATGGCCAAAAGAATCCAGTGCCAGCTGTTCTTAAGTTTTTATAACTAGTGATGGGAAAAGAAAGTGTATGAACAGTGGAAACTGGGTTATGAATGAGTGGTCATGCTGCTGGCCCTCGTCCAACATGGGAGAAAATAAAGAAATCCATATAGCTTGTTATGAACTGTTTCATGTAAGAACTGCTTTCTTTTGGCTGTCTGTTAGTAATTGGGTAACATTACGGTTCAGCCGAGGATGGGCGGCTGATTAGTGATTAGTGTCACGCTGTCAGTAGACTGAGTCTCCCGTGGTGGGCAGATGAACATTTGCTCACGCAGAGTGATAGTCTCGGTCGGTGTGTATTGGTAAAAAACAAGGTTTGTGGATTTATTGAGCAACAGGGCTGTGATTTCTGGAAAGAGACACTGCTGCAGAATATTTTAAATGCACTTTTTTGGTTCTTTGAGTACTACAAGGAAAGAACCCTTGAAGTTATACATCTCTACAGCTGAGATCTCCAAAACTGCGCAACACCGTGAAACAGTCTTTAGAAAAATGAGATTTCTAGACTCGACTGTTCCTTTAATTTGCATAAAACTGATAGATTCTGAGAAATGACTCATAGGAGAACAAATGAACCACGCAGGTATTAGTAAAGCTAATCTCTTTCTCTGTTTACTTAAGCTTTAAGAATTTGGCAAACAAGAGCACATTTTGTGTCCTTGGAAAAGTCAAAGACTTTTCTGTTGGAGGTCAGCTTTGTGACAGATTCACCCCACCCCCCCCCCACCTCCCCGCTGCAGCTCAGATGGACATAAGCCTGTTTTCCACATGCCTGCCTCTGCAGCTGTGCATGCTCATATCTAGGTTATACAGAAGGGGTTTTCATCTTTTCCACAAGGAGAAAATATGCCATGATTGCCCTGAAAAAAAAAAACAGAGATAAAAAAAGAAGTATTGGTTCCACCTGGACAATCGAGCTACAGTGGCAGCATGGCAAAACATGTGGTAGTGTAATTATATAGGTATGGGTATGTGCAACTGCCAGTAGCACTGACCTTGGTGGGTTTCTTTTACATAGACAGATAGAGGCCGTTAGAGTCTCAAATGGGTCTCCAGAGAGTCTCACTATGAACACAATGCACATATATACTTCAGGTTTTCAGTTTCAGATGGGAATTTTTGCTTTCCCATCATGGTTGGCTTATAAAATGCCTAAAAACAATCTTTACATGTAGTGAAAATGATTTTATGTGTATTCATCCTGTTGAATATCAAATCCTGGGTGCCCTTCTGAAAATATGTATCTGTACCTCAACTCCCACGCTGCTCTGCTGACATGATTCGGCTCAAATTGGCTCAACGGACTTTGTCCGCTGGGGACAAAACTGGTCTTTCAGGAGGTACTGAAACAATGGTGTGGATCAGTGTGTGGGCTTTTGCACTCATGTCTGCCAGCAAGTTGTGACGTCTGGAAAGAGTTGAGAATTCGCAGAGATTTTCACCCTTCCTTTCCCCATTTGTTTTTGGCTGCCTGTGAGCTCTGCAGTGGTTTGAAAAACCTTGAAGTCAGGTTGCTGATCAGCAGAAATAGAGAACCAGGTCAACCAGAAAAGCAGAGAAACAAGAGGCAGGCAGCTCTGTTTATGAAAGCTGTTGTGTCTGCTGCTTCTGATGCATATTTTTAAAGTTTGCCAGTCTTGATAATAACATGAAAATGTTACGTAAAGTTAAGCGGTTCCGTGAAGATTGCTCTTAGCCAGGTGCGTATTTGTGTAGCCTTACACTGAATGAGAACAAAGGTTTTGGCTTTGACTCCAGGTGTTTCTGCCCCTCTGCTGTGCTTCCTTTCACCCTCTGAGAACAGACTTTAATATTTTGAATGCAGCCAAGGTCTGACGGATAATGCAAATATTAGCACATTCCTGCAAGTTGCGGGGAGAACTATGTATCAGATAATATGTCAAAAGTGACAGTGCCAAGGACATGTGGACTCTCTTTAAAAGACACACACACACATAGACTACAGACTGATAAAAGACTTACTTTTTAACCATCTCTCCCTCTCAAGGACACACTGAGCACAAAGAGCTCTTTTATTCCAGGCCAAACAGTCTAATGGAGACACTGTCATGGTCCCATTTCATCAATATGCTCCTGTTGCTGGGGGAACATATGCGTCATTGATATGTAATCACATAATACTTCTGGACATGAACATGACAGAACCAGGAAAAACCCTGAAATGGCAAAGCTAGCTAATTAAGACGATGGTGTTGAATATCCAAAAGTGACACGTTGGCTTACAGGATTTGTTTTTATGCCAGAGGCAAAAACAGCCAGATAGTTTTTAATCTCTGCGTTGAGGTTGAAGTAAAGGGATTAAGAAGTAGCGCTTAAAAAAGAAAATAAGGAAGAAAAACTTTTAGCTGACTAAGTCTGGATGTTTTGCTAAGCTAAGATTTGAAAGAAGAGGAAGCAGGCCAGTTGCTTGGAAATGCGGATATGTGTTAGTCGACATGGTTAGGCGAGACAATAGTGTAAATAAAGGATGGATGTGCTAGCGGCATTTTGGGTGTAGACAAAATGCCAAACTCATAGGACTTGTTTTTTTAAGCAGGACGTGACCATATATAGGATGAACCTGGGGAGTTAGCTTACACTAGCCTAACTAGCTAGAAGAGTGCATTGTGGTTCAGTGTGTTGTAAAACAGGATGATAAGTTGGCTAGCGACAAACAGACAAAATGTATTGGTCACAGAAACCAAACAATGTGACTTTGAGTGCACTGGATGTTGTTAGTTTCAGGGTGTTGATCTTCAAAAATGGCTGATCACACCAAGAAGCAAACTCACCCACAACAGGCCCATGGGAATACTCTTCACCATAAAGAAGACTTACAGTCATCGTATCATCTGCATATTGGGAATCCAGATGTGGCCGGATTGAATTAAAAGATGAAGAAAAGTCAGTAAATAGGAGCAGAGCATGGGCTTTGGCCCTTTCCAGACGACGATACAGGAAATTTATTCAACCACGGCTTCATCTTCAACGCCCCTACAAGGCCTGTATGCAAATTGCAGTGGATCATTATGCTCCATCTCCTGCAGAATCTCCTTTCTGTTGAGCTTTTCAAAAGACTTCATCACTAGAGATGTTAAAGTCCAGTCCCTGAACTTTTATTAGTCTTATTAAATTTAAATAATTTTCCACCCATGTTTACTTAAGATGGAAAGTTGGCATTTTAAAACTAATTGAGGCCTAATATTAAATTAAAAAAAAAAACAAAACAAAAAATGACGCTGTAATGAGCCCATGATACAGTGTTACAGTAAGAAAAGGACTTCACATTGAAAAGCTGACTGGAGCCCTCAGCCTCTCGGCCTGGGGCTCGGTCACTCTGGCACAGCTGGCTGCCGGCGGAGCTCACGGGCACGTCACTGCAACCCCCCCTGGCTTCTGCTTCGCGGCTGCTGAGTGACCTCTCATCTGGGGCTCTCCTTAACTCTTTCTGGGATAGTGGCGCAGCTGCCCCTCCGTTGGTCTTCCTTGGTCTCTTGTGTTCTGAGGGCCTCTGGATGTTTGGAGTTTTGATCTCCTCCATACCTGCTTCATGCCCTGGAGGACGGGGCTGTGGCCCCCCCACACCCTCTAGCAGATCCTTTTTGGCTCCTATCTCAAAGCACACTGTGCGCCTTCGATCTTATGTGCTGCACAATAATGTTTAATATTTAGTATTTACTGTTATATTCCCATAGATCATCGTGATTTTGTTTATTATGTTGCTCTTTTTTTTCTCTTCTGCTTCTTCTCTCTTTTTTCTTTCTCAACAGGTGATCCAGGTGATCGATATATGTATTTTTTGTCTGCTTATTTTGTTGGTTTTTGTTTTTTGCCTTTTATCCCCATCCCTCTTCCCCGCTGTTTTTCTTTCCCTCTTTCTTTCTCCCCTTTCTTTTCCCCAGTCAAATCTGTCCCCGTATTTAGCAAGTAAAAATGAAATAAAATAAACAATAAAAAAAAGGTGAGTCAAATAGACCAATACGGCAAGGCTGGGATGGTCCATTTGGTAAAGTAAATCCGTTGGGCATCTTTCTTCGCCTTTAGACAATAATTCTGATGGCAAAAGAGCCAAACGGGACAAGCAAAAAAAAGAAAAGAAAAAAAAGCTGACTGGTAACTTGGTTACAAGTTACAATTAAAATATTATTACTTAAAAAAAACTATTTTAATGGTATACAGCTTTTAAATGAACCTTTATCTTGTCAGTTGTCAGTTATGCACCGCTTCATAGGAAAAATTGGAAAAAAGATGAATAACAGTACAAACTCTTGTCTAGTCATCCAGCTCAAGGCTATTTAGCTTAATGGTTAATGCTGCTTCTTACTGGGGTTTGTGAGATTGTTCGGTTTCCCCTCTGCAGAGAGCTCGATTAAGATAGTTTGCAGGCTGGTTCAGGCCTACATGTGATCTTTAGACTGCTGCTTTATTCAGCAGTTCCACACTCTCCTTTTGCCTTATGTTTGACACCCCTGATGTAATGCTGTGTTCCAGATACCTCGGAATTCAGATGTTGGAGAACGTTCAGGAAAAGGCATGGGAAAACAAGATTTGTTTTGATTCTTAGCAAGATAGAGGCATTCAAGTGTCGCTAGCAATACAACATAATACTTATTTTATTGAGCTTAAAAATACCGCTACAGTATATTCATGGATAGAGCCTCAGTGTCAGTCACTGCTCTGCGTATGGATTATTTAGTGAGTCACGGATACAGAACAGTGCCATTAGAGAAAAGTTTTACCGTTTTACTCCTGTTTACGTTCAGTACCGCTATCTTGAGTTGCTATCTTGGGATTGCTAGGGCTGCTCTGACGTGTCAGGTTGGAAATCCTAGTTGAGGGGACATTCCAGATTGAAATTCCTAATTGGAACTTGGAAGTTAAGAGTTCAACTTATTCAGGAATGCACTACAAACGTCAGGGTTAGTCAAGTCAGCTTTGTTTTGTGTTATGTTGCTTAATGACAAATTTGCCCCATTTTCATTATCAGACTTCCTCCATCCTCACATATCCAAGTTCCTCCTAACAAACCCTTTAGAAAGAAACATCTGAAAAAGCAAGACGGGGACGTGTGGGTGAAAAGAGTGGACACGGAGGGGGAAAGATGGAGACAGAAGAATTGTGTTTTTACAACAACAGGACAGCAACCTCAGGCTAAAGTGTGCCTTTTTGTGTCCTGCCTCCAAACCCCGTAAAACCCCAAAGATTTTAACACTCTGCGATGTCAAGTGTTTCGTCAGTTGTTGACCGTTAGCTTGCCCTTGGCTCTGACATCTCAAGAGAAAAGTTGTATTGAATGTGGTTGAATGCACTTT
This sequence comes from Diplotaxodon limnothrissa, assembly GCF_057381915.1. Lineage (NCBI taxonomy): Eukaryota > Metazoa > Chordata > Actinopteri > Cichliformes > Cichlidae > Diplotaxodon > Diplotaxodon limnothrissa. The sequence goes on from NC_140596.1 coordinate 21,670,346, forward strand.
AAAGGTACTCTAGAGCTTTCTTAGAAGTGGTTGTTTACAGCCAGTAATTTTGTGTAGAGAGATGGTATCAGACCTCAGGAAGTCAGTTGGCTAACGCCTTGGTGTTTACACTGAAATGTCCATCTTGGGCCTCTGTGACCCATTTCTGTGATTATAGCTTTCTGAGTCCAAAAAAAATGAAAACAATAAATTTACACAGATTAAAATTGATTCTAAGTTAGCTACATAAGGTAATAATGATGTTAAAGAAATTATTTCTGCGCTTCTTTAAGGTGTTAGAGATCAAATCAGAGAGAAGAGAGTGGAGTGAATATCATCTCCAAACTCACCATATTTTAATCAGGTATAAATCATATTTACACAGCTGCCAGTGTCTCTGGATTCATGCTTCCTAATTTAACTTAGTCAAATTTTGAATAAGATGAAAGATTTTATTTCTCAAGTTCTCTGAATGTTTTTCTCAACGTCCCTTTTTTTCCTGTCAAGCATGATTTCTTACATTTTTATCGTTGTTTAGTCCATCGTGAATCAGTCTAGATAGTTACACGCGTATTAGGATAGTCTTCGATGCCGGACATGTGATTTGTAGAAATCATTTGAGAATTTCTCTAATTTTAGATCAAACAGCATGTTGATTGATGACTCTGTCTCTCTCCGAGGCATGTGAGTGGATGCTTATGATGAATCTTACGTAACTATTTGGATGACAGGAAATAGATGCAACTTTCCACATTTTCCCTCCTATTTTGGGACTAATGTTCTGTTTTTACTTTGAGCTCTGCGGTTTTATGGTTCACAGAGGAGCAGCAGCACTGGCGGAGTCGTATACAGGACAAGGCAAAATCGTTCTTTGTGTTGGATGAAAATAACGATGCATGCCTCGTCGTTCTAGCCCAGTCCACAATCCACAGGAAATAGCTGACAGCAGGAATGCTCCCTCTCTCTTCTCATCTGTCTCTATAGGAATCAGCTCCACTACTGGTTGGCTGGCTTCTTCATACAACAGCTTCCTGTAAACAAGTCATGCTGCCAAGCACCCTCCTATCCTCCAACTCTGATCTCTAGGGATCTCCATTTGACCTCCTCATGCACCAGAACAATTGCTTTGAGCCTTTTTGAAAGGTTCATTGCTGCACTTTCAGGGGCACTGGCCCTCAGTTTGAAGGGAGGCTTTAACTAACTGCTTTGACAAACTTGAGTAAATGTTTTAGGAAGAACGACTTAACAGTTTCAGTGCTACATCAGCGTTTCATAGTGTTATAAAGAGAGGGTTGTTTAGGATGAAAACAATTACACGCTCAATAGTATTTTCATTGCTATGTTCTTTTCACTTATTTTAGACGTGAAAGGTGGTAAATATGTTTGTGTGATACCAGACATACTGCTTGAGTATGAGCCATTGATTACAATTAGGCAAAGCATGAAGAGCATATGGAAAGATTAGGATGTGGGTTAAAATAGCAGACCCTGAATGTCTGTTGTGTACTGTGGGTAATCCATAGCCCGTAAGACTCTTGCAGAGACCTTGGTTGGAATCTGCCCGGGCCTATCTGCCGTGTGGCTTCCTCTGCTCTGTCTCACAGCTTTCCTGTCCTAGCATAATAATAACTAAAGAGCCCCACTCCTTCCCCAAAAGTAGACCTATAGTATTATGTGTACAATATGGTGAGTAAGCAATTAGCACTTTATTTGCTAAGAGGGTTTGCCTACCCATCTATCCACCCTGACCTCCACCCTATGCACAACAGATGGGTTTCAAATATGAGTTTAAGCGTTATGAGAGTCTTTAAATATTAACTTTGTTTTAAAAAAATCTGTATTCTTTTCAATTCTAGAAATAAGTAAGCTAAATTAGTTTTCTGGACTTTGTTTGAACTCAACCTTTAATGTTAGTATCAGCAGAGTAGCACATGTGAATATATGTATTTATATATGATTCATAATGTTTATAAAGAGCTTGCTAAATAGAAGTTTAGCTTTTTCTTTGGCAGCACTGTATACCCGTATGCTTTGATTCCGAAAGGAAATTTTTCTAGGCGTAAAAACCCCACAGCTGTGCCGGGAGCTCCGGGGCTTCTCCAGCACAATACTGTCTACATACTCTGTCAGTTATGCCACTTACGTTCAGTTTATTGAAAGTCATCTGCAGTGTTTACACTGGAGATTCAAGATGGCAGATGGGGTGAAATGGAAAACTCTGTAGGATTTCTTTATTAGCCCGAACTGTGAAAAGTTGTCAGATGCAATAGTAGTAAAGCTACCATTGATGGGGGATAATAGTAACAGCTGCTGTTTCAAAACCTTGCATTGACACATTGATACTACAGTTATATAGACCCATAACCACAACAGATGAAAGAACTGCTATGTTGTATCTGTTTATTCATTTGTTTTTGGCTGCACATGTACATGAGAGGTGCTGTATCAGTAGAGTTAGTGTTGCCTTCTGTTAGCTTTGTGTTTTGTTATGTGGCTCCTTAGTGTAGTGGTTAATATGCTCACTTAGCAAAAGATCTCTGGCTTGAGACCGGCAGGGGACACAAGTCCCTGGGAGGGTTGCAGCAGGACCAGTATGAAAATTTGCAGAGTCATCTGACGTGGCAACTCCTTGGGAATAAGAGAGCAACTAAAATAAGCTTTTTAGCTCTATGATTCTATATCCTGAAAATATTCACGACAAATACAAACAATATAAATGGTTTAATATTCCGTATAAAACCCATGTTTAAATGTTTGATATCCCTGTGTTGTAGGTGAGCGGGTGGTTTGCAGACGAACATGACTGCCAACAAGAGTTCAAAGGCTGCACCTCGTGCTGCAGGAGGTAAAGCTCCTCGGGACGTCCCTGACAGGTCAGTGACATGTTGGACAGGGTGGGCTTGGGTATGTGCATTTCAGGGAGCATTAAGTGGTTTCAAAGTGACCAAATGACTCGACTTGAAAGACAAACAAATCCACTGCTCGAATTTATCCATATTTTCCTATTTTTTTCACTCATGGAAAAAAAACAACTAATGATTGTCAGTCATGATAAGGCTTCCAAAGCTTTTGCAAGTATGATCCTGTTTCCTGGACAAGTGCCCCATTCAGCCCTGAACTGAATACTGAGCTGAAACGTGTGTCAGCATGTCGAGAAGTGACAGTGACATACTGCGGGAAAACTCATTTACAAATGCTTTGTAAAATATAATTCTTTATGATCCTGTCAAATTTGTCAAAAGCCCCTCTGAGTCACATTTCCTGTCACATCAAATAAAATGTGTCGTATTTCATATGTTGATAAATTGAAATATATAGAATTCAAATATTTTCAGTATTGCAGCAAATAAATGGCTGCACATGCATACTTTTAACAAACCTAATAAATAATAAATCAGCTTTATTATCTCCTGATTTGTTGCATTCTTCTTTTTCTTCATGTGCTGAAGAGACTGTAGAAATAATATTTTATAAATGCCTTTAAGCAGTGTGACAAAAAAACCACCACACGTGGTCTTTAAGTAAATGTACAAAAAGAGATTAAAAAAAACAAACAACTGGCATGTTTTCATGTCAATTCATGAATTTATATGATACTGTGGTCTAAATTTAAACATTAGAAAAAGAAATACATTTTTAAGGTATCCTGAAAATTGGACATATTTGAAGAACGACCCTTTTGTCTTTGTTGAAGCTGTTACACGACTCTGCCATAGCTGATTTTAAACAGCATTTTTTTTTTAAATCCATGGTTTCTATTATTCTTATATAGTTAATGATTCCCAGGGATGTTGCTGATTTCTATTCCTTTTCTCATTTTTCATTCTGATGAAGCAAGACACACAGAAGAGAGCATTTCTTACATAGAATTATAATGTAACCTAATGGAGCTGGTTTCTGTAGCTGCTCATTTCAATCAGGCCTAATGCAAATGGAAAACCACATAAAGCATAATTTGTGGTACTGCATCGAATCCCCGGTGCAGTGTGTGACATTCCTTGTGTTTATACTTATGTGCTGATGTGGCTGCATCCTTAATTCATGAGTGAAACTGAGTAAGTCTTGAACAACAGAGAGGAGAACATTTGCAGACTTTTGAGTGCGAGCACAAATTAAAATGAGAGAAATATCGTATGTCTGTACTGTTAAGCTAAATACATTCACAACAGAGGGATTCTTCTTGTGCTAATCTAATATACTGAATGTTTATTACTATCAAACAAATCCAGCACAGTTGAGGTGGTGTTGCTGGGATTTCTATGAGGGTAAAAGTCTCAGTGGGTACTTAGGATTTAAATCAGTGTCATAAATCTAGTATAACAAATTTTAGGTATTACTGTGTACACACTGTTCTCCATAGTAAACATTCGCAACTAGTCATTGTAAGTAAAACACTGATCGCAGTAGCACAAAGCTTTCTCATCATCCCCCTTGCACCCCATTTGTCCATTTAACCTGCGTCTCTTAATAAAAGTATTTGTTATTATTGGCAGCTGGTAGTCCTCAGGGACTCGTCTTACACAAGACTCTTTAAGATCATATTTAAAGCTCGTGAGATGCAGCCAGATGTTTTAACAGATGGAGAAGATTTATGTGCTATTCAATGGATTCTCACCGACGTATGAAATTAACCAAGGATAAATTTCTAGGACAAATTATGCTTGTGCTTAACTGTGAAGCCCCAGGAGGGGAGCATTTTAATATGCAACAGCACATGGGCAAAGTCTCGATTAAAATGAGTTGAAACTGGAAACTTGTCCAAATACAGGATCTTCGTCTGATGTTGTACTCTGAATGGACATGGACCTGCAAGACTACAGTGAAGACTACTACACTGTTTTCATTGGTACACATTTGCCATATTTAGGTGTTACGCACTGATAATTGACAGAGAGCTGGTAAAGTCGGCACATGCGGAGCTATAAGTTTAGGGAACAGGCTGAATTCTCCATCCTGGTCAGTAACGGGAAGTGGCTTGTGGTTGGAATGCCCTGGAAGCCTGAGTAAGAGCCAGAGGCCAGGTTGTGACTGGCATTCAGCTCTTTGTAGAGTACTGTATGTGTGGCCAGTCCATCTGAAGCTGACTAAACTGGGCTTATTTTTACAACTCTTAAAGCACCCAAAGCCTTGAATAGGCAAAAATCTGATAGAAAAGGTGAAGCTCAGCACAACGTTTTGACTATCTAATTTAGAGGTCTTCAAAGTCAGACTACAGGTCAGTTGGTTTTCTAATATTATTCTTATACTCGTATTATTTTATGTTTACAACTGAAATAATATGAAGCTGTCAAGTGGCGTGTGAAGACAGGAAGTTTTCACAGGATTCTGTGCAGACCTGTGAAAGCTAAGTACACCCTCACTGTTTTGATAGGAAAGAAGAGAGTAAATAACAACCAGGTGCTGATAATCAAATGCACTTGAAAAACTGATCATCAGCAAGTGTGAACACCGTTATAAAAGCAGATGTTTCTGCAGCCTCCTGGTCTGGAGCCTTGGGGTGTGTGTTTACACAATACCACAATCTCTGGAACATTGTGCTTTGATCAGAAAAGACCAAAGTAGAGATGTTTAGCTATAACACACAGCTCCATGTTTGGTGAAAATCCAAACAAAGCACGGTGGGGGATTGGTGATGATTTTGGCGCATTCTGCAGCGACAGGACCTGGGCACCTTGCAGTCACTGAGTCATCCATGAACTCCTGTGCATACCAAAGTATTCTAGAGTTAAACGTGAAGCCATCTGTTGGACAGCTAAAGCTTGGCCCAAATTAAGTCATGCAACTGCGCAAGGATCCCAAACACAGCAGCAAATTGACAATAGAATGGCTGAAAAAGAATAAAATCAAGGGTTACAATGACCTCAGCCTGAATGAAATGCTGTGGGACGAGAGCTGTGCATACGATGCACACATGATTAATAGTGGGTCAACAAGCACCTCCTGGGACTTTCTCCACTAGGGTTTAAATACCTGGGACATCTTTTCGTGTTAGAACTGAAAAAGCCTCTTGGAGGAGGGGTGAAAATCAGTTCAGACATGTCAGAGTGAAGACACAGCAGTTTGTGCACAATTATGCTGCGTTCTCTCTTTAAGATGTTCTGAAAGCCCAGCATGAAGCCAGCGTGAGTGTTTTCTCCCAGATCATCTTGTTTTTGCTTGTTTACTGTCACATTGTGGAATCATTGTTAGGCATGGAAACACAGCACTTCCAATCTTTCCCAAAGTAAAACCCCAGGGAGAAAATGAATAGTGTCATGATTAACTCAATAAACTGCACTGCTAGTGGTATTAGGATTGCATTGTTGAGTGTTTGGTCTGGTTGCTACTAAAACATTCCAGTTGATACTTAGCTTCAGAGATGCTGTTCCCTCACTAGGTTCCTGTGGCAGACGTAGTCCTTGGCAGAATTTATGATCGGAGTTTTGCCAGGAAAGCAGTAGGAATTTAATTTCCCAGACAAATTCTTTTCAACAGCTCCCCACTGAAACACTGCAACACATGCTGACTGCTGATTAACATCAGTGCTTTAAAAGGATTGTATTCATGAAACCATGGGGTCTATTTGGCTTTTTTTTTTGGTTTGGGAAATAGGTGCAGACATAATGTGCAAGCATACATGGGAATACAATATATATGACAAAAACAGAGGTTTTATATTTCCAACAATCTTGAAAGTCAGTGTTTGGTATGATAACCTTTATTCTTCAACATAGGCAAGGTTTCTTGTAATTTCTTTCAGTTGTCCTCAGGAATAGTTCTCCAGGCTTCTTGAAGGACATTCAAAGCTCATCTTTGTATTTTGCTGCCGTTTTTCTGTTCTCTGTCAAGATGACTCCACATTGCTTCATTAATGTAGAGGTCCGGGCTCTGGGGAGGCCAATTTATCCAGATATTCTTATACTACACCGGCAGTGGGTTTGGGTTCATTGTCATGCTGAAAAATGGATCCTTTGCCAGACAGATGCTTCCATTTGGTGGCTCAAAATCTGATGGTACTTTTTTGCATTCATTACTATTCAGTCAATTTTGAGAAGATCCCCAACCTGTAAGACTTGTTGCCTCTTGTTTTCAGTCCAGTTCTTGTGTATGGCATACCCCAGCCTTTTCTGGCTGTTTACCTTCATTAAGAATTCTTTAATTGACAGCCATCCCTCTACTGAGACCATTTCTGGTGAGGCTTTGCTGAACAGTAGATGAATCAACTGAAGGGCCAGATGTATCGCTCAGGTCCTGTGTTAGGCCTTTGATGGATTTTTTCCTTATTTCTTCAGCACATGACTTTGAGATACTGTTCATCTGTTGTTGTTTTTTTAGGACTGCTGCTTCTTTTGTCCTCCAGTTGCCAAGTTTCCTTAATTTTTTTAGGAAAATACACAGCATGCTGAGAAATGAAAGTTTGTGGCTAAAAGCTCTCTGGGAATCCCCTTGTTGGTGTATAAATACTATTTTATATTTGTCAAACTGTAATTGTTGGTATTTTTTGTTGACTCAACTAAAGAAATGGGAACAAATGATGTGTTTTTGTGACAGGCTGCTTGTAACAATGTGCCTAAAGACACAATATAAAATTGGTTGTTTACTAAGTTTTCTCTTAGGTGTAGTCATAACATTCTTGAGTTAGGTGCGTTCTTTATGCTTGAATGATTCACAGGTCAGTGTTAAGTAGCTTAACAAAATAAAAGCATTTTTCTGAAAGTTGTTAGGTACAAGGACTGGAAAAAAGTAACCAATGTCCACAGGAAAAATTAAAAAGACCTCAAGAAAGCCTGGAGATCTATCACTCAAGACCACTTTAAAAGTTCCCAGAATGTCCGGATCATTGGAAACAAAATATGAGGCAATGAGGGGTGGCTCGAGGCTTTTGGACAGTGCCCCCCCAAAAATAAAACTGCACCATGTCATGTTATAGCCCCGTTATATTCATCCTTTAATAAAAATCTAAAAATGTGATCCCCTCAGTGTTGTAGCAGTTGTCCCCGCACTGTAGAAAATGGAATAATAAGAATAAAAAGGACAGGTTTTTTTCAAAGAAAGTTGAAATTCTTTTTAAACATTGCAGCCATTGCAGATTACACTAGCCATAAACCTCACTTTGTTTTTGCATTACTACTGCAGTTTTTTCGGAAACCACCTAATATAGGTAGTTTCCCTTAGGTAGTATCATCGCTGGCATAGCATACATACATTTTCACTGCCATGCAGATGACACCAGCCTTTATCTATCCATGAAGCCAGATAATACACACCAATTGCAGGAACTGCAGGAATGTCTTAAAGACATAAAGACCTGGATGACCTCTAATTTTCTGCTTCTAAATTCAGATAAAACTGAGGTTTCTGTACTCAGCCCTAAAAATCTTGAAAATGCAATTTTTACCAGATCTTACTCTGGATGGCATTACCTCGGCCTCCTGTAACACTGTGAGGAACCTTGGAGTCATTTTTGACCAGCACATGTCCTTCAATGCATATATTAAACAAATATGTAGGACTGCTTTCTTTTTTTTGCGCAGTATCTCTAAAATTTGAAATGTCCTGTCTCAGACTGACGCTGAAAATGTATTTATTACTTCTAGGCTGGACTACTGTAATTCATTATTATCAGGGTGTCCTAAAAACTCCCTTCATTGGCTTCCTGTTGAATCCAGAAGTGAACTCAAAATCCTGCTCCTCACATACAAGGTCTTAAATATTCAGGCCCCATCTTATCTCAATGACCTTGTAGTACCATATCACCCTATTAGAGCACTTCGCTCTCGCTCTGCAGGCCTACTTTGTTGTTCCTAGAGTATTTAAAAGTAGAATGGGAGGCAGAGCCTTCAGTTTTCAGGCCCCTCTTCTGTGGAACCAGCTTTAAGTTTGGATTCGGGAGACAGACACTATCTCTACTTTTAAGATTAGGCTTCAAACTTTCATTTTTGCTAAAGCATATACAGTGGGGCAAAAAAGTATTTAGTCAGCCACCGATTGTGCAAGTTCCCCCACCTAAAATGATGACAGAGGTCAGTAATTTGCACCAGAGGTACACTTCAACTGTGAGAGACAGAATGTGAAAAAAAAAATCCATGAATCCACATGGTAGGATTTGTAAAGAATTTATTTGTAAATCAGGGTGGAAAATAAGTATTTGGTCAATAACAAAAATACAACTCAATACTTTGTAACATAACCTTTGTTGGCAATAACAGAGGTCAAACGTTTACTATAGGTCTTTACCAGGTTTGCACACACAGTAGCTGGTATTTTGGCCCATTCCTCCATGCAGATCTTCTCGAGAGCAGTGATGTTTTGGGGCTGTCGCCGAGCAACACGGACTTTCAACTCCCGCCACAGATTTTCTATGGGGTTGAGGTCTGGAGACTGGCTAGGCCACTCCAGGACTTTCAAATGCTTCTTACGGAGCCACTCCTTTGTTGCCCGGGCGGTGTGTTTTGGATCATTGTCATGTTGGAAGACCCAGCCTCGTTTCATCTTCAAAGTTCTCACTGATGGAAGGAGGTTTTGGCTCAAAATCTCACGATACATGGCCCCATTCATTCTGTCCTTAACACGGATCAGTCGTCCTGTCCCCTTGGCAGAAAAACAGCCCCATAGCATGATGTTTCCACCCCCATGCTTCACAGTAGGTATGGTGTTCTTGGGATGCAACTCAGTATTCTTCTTCCTCCAAACACGACGAGTTGAGTTTATACCAAAAAGTTCTACTTTGGTTTCATCTGACCACATGACATTCTCCCAATCCTCTGCTGTATCATCCATGTGCTCTCTGGCAAACTTCAGACGGGCCTGGACATGCACTGGCTTCAGCAGCGGAACACGTCTGGCACTGCGGGATTTGATTCCCTGCCGTTGTAGTGTGTTACTGATGGTGACCTTTGTTACTTTGGTCCCAGCTCTCTGCAGGTCATTCACCAGGTCCCCCCGTGTGGTTCTGGGATCTTTGCTCACCGTTCTCATGATCATTTTGACCCCACGGGATGAGATCTTGCGTGGAGCCCCAGATCGAGGGAGATTATCAGTGGTCTTGTATGTCTTCCATTTTCTGATGATTGCTCCCACAGTTGATTTTTTCACACCAAGCTGCTTGCCTATTGTAGATTCACTCTTCCCAGTCTGGTGCAGGTCTACAATACTTTTCCTGGTGTCCTTCGAAAGCTCTTTGGTCTTGGCCATGGCGGAGTTTGGAGTCCGACTGTTTGAGGCTGTGGACAGGTGTCTTTTATACAGATGATGAGTTCAAACAGGTGCCATTCATACAGGTAACGAGTGGGGGACAGAAAAGCTTCTTACAGAAGACGTTACAGGTCTGTGAGAGCCAGAGATTTTCCTTGTTTGAGGTGACCAAATACTTATTTTCCACCCTAATTTACGAATAAATTCTTTACAAATCCTACCATGTGAATTCATGGATTTTTTTTTCACATTCTGTCTCTCACAGTTGAAGTGTACCTCTGGTGCAAATTACTGACCTCTGTCATCATTTTAAGTGGGGGAACTTGCACAATCGGTGGCTGACTAAATACTTTTTTGCCCCACTGTAGTTAGGGCTGGACCAGGTGACCCTGAATCCTCCCTTAGTTATGCTGCAATAGGTGTAGGCTGCTGGGGGATTCCCATGATGCATTAAGTATTTCTTCTTCATTCACCATTCCCACCCAGTACGTGTTAATATAGACCTCTCTGCATTGAATCACATTTGTTATTAATCTGTGGCTCTCTCCCACAGCAGGTCTTTTATCCTGTCTTCCTTCTCTCACCCCAACCGGTCGCGGCAGATGGCCGCCCCTCCCTGATACTGGTTCTGCTGGAGGTTTCTTCCTGTTTAAAGGGAGTTTTTCCTTCCCACTGTTGCCAATGTGCTTGCACATAGGGGGTTTTCTCTGTATGTATTATCGTAGGATCTACAGGGTCTGTTGTTGTGATTTGGCGCTGTAAACAAAATGGAATTGAATTGAATTAAATTAAATTGAATAGGGGCTGCTTATCCTCATATATTAAAACATGAGAATTACTGTAAATTGTGAAGGACCAGATGTCAGTGGGATCCTGCTTTTAAAGGACTATAGAATCATATTTGGTCATATTTCCTTTGTCTCCACTGACATTTCAGCCTTATGATGAAAATAGTGTTAGTGTTATTAATCATTCAGTTTACTCCAGAGTAACTCTGGAAACTACCATTAAAACTCTGCAGATGTGAGGTCATGTCTTCATTTCTCATACAGTACACCTTCAAAGCAAGTAAGATGAGATGCATCCGCCATGGCTTCAGCAACCAAGCCCCCAGCTTTTGTATAAGTTTCTCCACCCTGGAGTAGGAAGAGTGAAACCAGGGATGGGCAGATAGGCGTGAAGTCGGATCTGTCCCAACCTGCATTGTTGGATCATAGTCCACAGCCCTCAGCTTCCTCCTCCCATAGCTCTTGTTATTCTAACCATGGCTATGACATCAGATCTTCCCAACACTTCACTTTCACAAGAGTTAGTCACCTTTCAGCTCATGACAAAGCTCCTGATGTGCTATGAGTGGTAGGTTAAACTGCTGTTAAGTGGAAAATTTGGCACTCTGTGGAAATCTTAAAGCGGGTGAGCACCGTGAGAAAAGGTGTGTGTGTGTGATAGTGTGTGTGAGGTAAACGGTTGCAGAGTCTGCAGTAAGTGCGAGAACACAGTAGCACCTAGTACCACTTAGCTGCAAGGATCAGCAAAAGTTTTGTGCACCTGAGCGGAGCAGCGAGACTTTCACAGGTAAGATAAATCTCGCTTGGCATGCTCCTTTCTGTGTGAGGTCCAAACTGATTCTCCTCAAGTTTTTTTTGATTATGTGGAAAAATCCGCAGTGGCGTTTTAATGTAGTCTGTATTTCCTTTGGCCTGTATTTGAATCCCGCGCTGCCAGAGACAGAATACTTTAGTGTGGTTATTCTAAATACGTGGCTCAGGTTTTCATGCTGTCTTTGATCTCGGAAATGATTTCAAATCTTTCGGCTGATTCTTTACAGTTTTCTCCCATCTGTTCCACATTTGCACGCGGACTTGTTGGCACCTTTTATGACACTGGTTTGTTACCATCTGTCAGTCTGAAATATTTTTTTTAAATGTAAATTTTCTTCACACTTCTCTCCGCCTTGTTTCAGGTGCCAGTCTACATCACCGTGTCCTGCTCTCTCTGCCAGCCAGCGGCAGAGCCAGCAGCCGCTCCTCAGCGACAGTGAGAACTCTGGCAAGCAGAGCAGGTACGTCAGAACTGACGGCAGGTTTCTGCTACGCGGTGGATGGAATAACAAGACAGCTAGCCTGTGCAGCGGTGCATCTCTCCCAAGTGAGCCTGACTGCCAGGGGCGTCTAACCAAGTCAAAGAGCATCAGCTGCCTGGAGAACAGGCTTTCCATCTACAAGCCTCCAGCTCAAACCAAGTCCTGTCAGGAAAGTCAGGGCGCCCAGGAGCAGAAGGAGAAACAAGGGGATCTCGCTCCAGGAGATGGACTTAATGGTAGGACACTGAGCTGGAGCACGCTCTCACTGGGACCTTCCTCTTACCAAGGCCACAAGCGCGCCCTCTCTCTCACCTCTTCAGCAACAGGTGTCCCTCCTGCCACAATCCGCAAGAAGATCTCAGAATGGGAGTGCAGAAGGGTGTCTCTGCCTAGGATGAGCTTGTGTCTGGACAAAAGAGGAGGGGAGCGCATAGGGAGTAGCGAGGGCTGCCCGAGCCTGCTGTCTTCTCCCTGCAGCGAGAAGACTTTTGACTTTAAGGGGGTTCGCAGGATGAGCACGGCATTCTCTGAATGCTCCTTCACAGAGACGGAGGAGGAGGAAGGATTTCCAGACAAAAACGGACGTTTCCAGAAAAGGATCGGCAAGACAGACTCTACGGGACCGTTCGTGCGCTCCCTGTCTACTCGCAAAGAGACGTCAGCGGTCCTCAACAGGATACAAAAGATCGAGCAAGCCCTTAAGGAGAATCCCAGCCCACCCCCTCCACGTTACCTGAGTAACTGCTACGCGCCGGATAAGACGAGACAAAAGTCTTTTGTGATAGGGGACGACCTGGACAGCACATGTACCAGTAAGCGCAGCAGCATTTGTTCAGTGAACACTGAACCGGACACCGCTTTGGTGCCCGACAAGCTCTCTAAACTCAGACAAAGGTTTAGTGTGAGCTCAGCCAGGTCCGAGAGCCCAGAACCACCGAGCCAAAAGAACTCTGTTAGCACACCAGTCAACCCCTTACCTAAACCCAAACGCACTTTTGAATACGACGCCAATCGAGACCAGAAGGGTGCATCGTCGACCAATGGACTACCTCCAGACAGAGCCTCTGAGTCTCCGCCGCCGCTGCCCTCGACCCCTGCACCCAGCACGACACGAACGGCAAAGGCCGAAGGAAGTGCCCCCATCAGAATCCGGGACAGGTGAGGCAAAAATCAAATGCCTGCTTTTGTGTCTGTAATCACACAAGTATAAGCACAGGAAACTTGTACATTACCACACAATACGATGCTTTATTATTACAGTCTGGAGTTTTGAGTGAACAGGACGAACCACTTTAAAACAGGAAGTTTTTGAAGGGCTAGGGAGAAAGTATGAAACCTGGCATGCACTTACAGTGTAATAAAAACGTAATATTTTGTGGATCTTGCATATTCCAACTACATGCATACCACATGTAACATCCCCAGAAATATTTTAAAAAGCATCTTGGAGCTATACAGGTAGTTTACAGATTTTGAATTAACTGCACATTTACCATTCCCAGTCTGTACATTAATAAACTCTGCAAACTTGACAGTTTAAATGACAAACTTCTGTGGTATGTTATAATTTGGCATTGGACCTAGTTTCTGGCTTCATCTCCTTTAAGAGGATAACTCATCAAACATGTTTGACTGCCTTGTGAGAAATTAGGCTTGTTCATTATGGCTAATTGCTTCGCTGATGATGAAGCTCAACAGGCTTCTCATCAGTGTGTCCGTTTGCAAGGTTGCTGCACGTCCTGAGTTTGTTTTAGCTCTTGAATCAGCTGTTAAGGTTGCCACTGAAAAATAATACTTTGACAGAGGATTTGAAATGCCAGATCCTATCCAGAAATGTATGCAGGCCCATAAAAAAGGTCTGCTCCTATAACTCTTTCATAATCCTCTTTATCAGAAGTCCTCAGTTGTTTTTTGTGAGCGTCGGGCCTGTCCAGATCATCCCCGTGTGTGAAACGGGCATGAAATCCTTAAACATTCATCCCTGTGACTCTGTGTTTAACATTCCTGTGGTTCAAGCAATTTCAGACCGAGCTTATAGCCACAAGCTGTCGATGGCGCGACTTGACCGTACTGTAGATCCCTGCGCCGATGTAGCTCCGCTAACAGTTTGTGCAGTGCTTCGACATGTGGCATGTGCTTTACACTGTGCAGACAACACGCAGGAATAGTAAGATATCTGCATGTTTACTTTGGACTTATCTAGAATTTTTCGGTGATCGGAGCATGATCCTTTTATTTCAACATTAATTCTTCTGATTTAGGGTTTTTTTTAAAGGACAAACGCTGACTTTAATGCGCTTATCAGCACTAGGAGTGTTTTAACCACCTGTTTCTGTTCTTCCAGATGACAAGTAGTGCATTTTAGAAGTAGGGCCAGCTGTCTGGATTATATTTTAATACAACCTGCACTTTTTCTGTCCTCTATCACGTGTTGACATGCTCTGAGTAAGACACTGGCTCGTGTTGACTTGTCCTTGTAATTTTGCCTCAGCACCTTGGTCTGTTTCAAATTGTTTATCTTCTTCTAGAGAGTCGTGTGAGTCGGAGGATGCTGCCAGCTTGCCGTCTTCATATCCGTCCTCGCCCACGGAGAATGGCGCACTGACCACAGACGCACGGAGCCGACCCAATTCCAAAAGCACTTTAGAGGAGAATGCCTATGAGGACATAGTAGGTAAGCACACTGGCTCAGTACACTGTAAACAAGACAAGATGTAAACATTAACTGATCTTCAGATCGTTGATCTGTAATTTGTATTACTGTATAAGTCACCTTTCAAAGTAAGACATACAACATTTTTCTGGTTCTTGTGTCTTGAATTTGCATTTATTTTTCATGTTTTCTATTCCTCTGTGATAGTAAACTGAATATTTTTGTATTTTGAACTTATGTTGAGACAACAAAAGGCAATTTATACGCAATCTTGGTCTTTAGGGAAGTTGTCCATGGTAATTTTTTTTTACAACAGGTGTCTGGTTACATATGAATTATGAAGGAAATACAAATTTGTTGTAAGAGTAATGTGACAGCTGAGGCATTAATTATAATCTTCAAATCGGTTTGCTCCAAACATATAATGATACAGGTACTATAAAGGAAATCAAAGGCAAGGACACCCAAATCATGTGAAAAAGTTTTAGCTCCACTAGTTACACTTGTTGGCCACTTTATTAGGTACACCTGCTTAACTGCTCATTTACGCGAATATATAATCAGCCAATCACGTGAGAGCAACTCGATGCATTTAGATCTGTAGACATAGCCAAGACAATCTGCTCAAGTTCAAATTGAGCATCAGAATGGAGATAAAAGGTGATTTAAGTGACTCTGAACGAGGCGCGGTTGCCGGTGCCAGACGGGCTGGTCTGAGTTTTTGACAAACTGCTGACCTACTGGGATTTCCCACACAACCATCTCTATGATTTACAGAGAGTGGTCCGAAAAAGACAAAAATATCCAGTGAGCAGCAGTTCTCTGTGTGAAAATGCCTTCTTGATGCCAAAAATCAGAGAAGATTTTTGTCCAGACTGTTTTAATTTGACAGGAAGGTAACAGAAATTTATATATAACCGCATCTCTGAATACACAGCACATTGAACCTTGAAGCAGATGGGCTACAGCAGCAGAAGACCAGGCTGGGAACCACTCCTGTCAGCTAATAACAGGAAACTAAGGATACAGTTGGCACAGGCTCGCTAAAATTGGGCAATAGAAAAGTGGAAAAATGGTTCTTGGTATAATGATTCTAAATGTCTGCTGCTGCATTCAGATGGTAGGCTCACAATTTGGCATAAACAACATGAAAGCATGGATCCACCCTGCCTTGGATCAATTCAGGCTGCTTCTGGTGATGTAATGTGTGGGGGATATTTTCTTGGCACACTTTGGACCTCTTAGGCTACGTTCACACTGCAGGTCTTAATGCTCAATTAAAGCGGCCCGCATGCGCAAAAGAAGACGTCACACACAACGCACTCTGTTTAGACCCAGAGCAAACAATATTGTTTGACTGATGGTCCTTAAAATAAAGACTTCAGACTTTATGTTTCCCAATTTTTGCTTTAAGTTATGATAAGTAATGATCCTTATTGCTGTTTTAGAGAGGAGCTGTGCTTCAAAGGATAGTTGCAGATTTCTGTCAGAATCTGCAGATTATACAGTACAAATAAAATGTTCACGTTGTCTTCCCAACAGTTTCACTAACATCTACACTGGATGGACAGGAAGCGTTCACGATGTCTTCTCGAGCGCTGATAATTGGCGTCTGTCTTGTGTCAGTGACGTAAAAGACGGATTTAATGCGACATGACCATTCAAACAGCAGTTGCTTTCTAAAACATCAGATATGTATCGGATTCAGTACCACATACGAAAGTGACCCAGATCGGATTTGAAAATATGGGATTTGTGCCGTTCACACTGTCATACCATGATCGGATATGGGTCGCATAGGGTCAAAAAAATCGGATTTGATGCGCTTTCGCCTGCAGTGTGAACGTAGCCTTAGTATCAACAGAGCAAGACAGTCTACTGGAGTATTGATGCTGACCGTGGTTGCTTCCAGCAGGATAACTCACCATGTCACAAAACTCAAATCCCCTCAATCTGGTTTCTTGAATGTGAAAATGAGTTCACCGTACTCAAATTCCCCTCACACTCACCAGATCTCAATCCAAAAGAGCACCTTTGGGATGGGGTGGAACGGGAGATTCATGTGTGGCCGATAAATTTGCCGCAAATGTGTGATACTGTCATGTGAATATGGAATAAAATCTCAGAGAAATGTTTCCAGCACCTTGTTGACTCTATCACATGAAGAATTAAGGCAGGTCTGAAGGTGAAAGAGGCTCCAAACTCGTACTGGCAAGGTGTACCTAATAAAGTGGGTGCTGAATGCATATCATTAGTCTGATTGTAACAGAAGCTTTGGCAGACAAAGTCGGATGTTTATTATTATTATTATTATGTTTTAGTGACTCTTAAAGTTGTAATAAGCATGGTGGCCCACCCCCTTTTCGCTTTTGCTTCATGTAGAAATGTGTGGGGTGTGGAAAACAAATCCCACTGTGGGAGCAGTCAGTGAGCACTGAGCCTGAAAATAAGATTAATGGATAACATGTGGCTGCACGGGTTGAATTTTATTGTAGAGATCGACTGGGTATCTGCATTTTCACTCTGCTATCCGGCATCAGCAGGGCGAAGAGGAGCAGTGGGAACTCCCACAGTGAAATGCCTTTATTGATGCAGATAGATGTAATCAGTAATCAGTAAGTGGCAGTTCACCAAATGTTAGAGTAAGGATGGAATTTTTTGTGTGGTCACAGATTTGCTTTTTAAAAAAATTGCTAAGCATCATTTTCTTACATTTTCATGAAGCGTTTCTCGCCGGAGAGAAGTCAAATCATTGGTTTGTTGTCTGAGATAATTTGTGTATGAAATGCTGGACGCGTCGAGGAGCCAAAATTCCTTTCCACTAGCAAATGACCCCAGGCCCTTTGCCCAGTTCAGCTGCCAACTCCCTCGGTACATATTTAATGCAGTGAAAATGTGTCAGTGCGATGTGCAAGCTCATGATGAAACTTGTGCAAAAAAACAAAAAAAAAAACAAAAAAATCCCCAAACAGTTTACACACTCTGCAATATTTTTATTATAAACGCTCAGTGATGACTAAATAAGGGTAGGATGTTTTTAATATACAAGCATAACCATTTTTTCCCAGTCAGTGCACTTCTTCTTCTCCTTCTTCTTCTGTTTTTTTTCTTTTTTTCTTTTTGGCTGAGGATGTGCAGCGGTCTGAGATAGCGCGTCAAGTCATGACGGATTTTCATGTGACTCGCAACAAAGCTCCTATTGTTCATCCGGCACTGTGAGGGTGAGAGTTTGCGGGTTGGAGACGCACTTTTCCCGATCTTTGCCTGTTCTCGACAGAGATGTTGTCTTCGAGTTGAAGTGCTCAAACAAAAGCTTTCAAACTAAAGTTTCATTTGAGAAGCAGCCACGCTGGTAGGAAATGAGGGTTTTTGTGTATCTTATTACACGGTACAGCCATCTTTTACAAAGAACAACAACCTCCCGTATATTCTCTGAACTCAACAAGTAAGCGTGTACGGAAAGAAACAGGAAAAAAACCCTTTTGCTGATGTTTAGATTATATATATATATATAGTCTAGGTCTCCCATAATGTGTTTCATATTTGCTCTTGACACGTTTTTCTCTTTGCTATTTGTAATTATAAAAATCAAATGCAAAGCAAGCTGACATTAAAGCTGCTTTCAAACAAAACAATTTCTGGGGAGTACCTGTGGGTAAGTACCCACTGGGGATGTCCCTGTGTTCCAAATTCCTTCCAAGCCTTTATTCTGATTGTATTCGCCCCTCAACAAACTCTTGAGGCTGATGTAATGCAGGCCAGTGGTTGGTAGCTCAGCGTCACCTCTTGTTGTGGTCAGCGTCTTCATTTTCTCCCCACATTGCTGCATGGGGTGGATGCCCACTAGCAAACCGAAGGGAACTGTGAGTGCAGAGTTTTATATTTAATCAAGATTGCATCTTATTTCCCTTTATTAAAGTCTGGACTCCATCTCATCTTTAAGAGTTGCTCTCTAAATAGCTACATTCAGATTTTTAGCCAATTACAGTATACCTGCATCACTCAAAGTTCCTCTTAACCTGAGGAAGTACCCTGGTAACGCTGGCTAGAAAAAAGACCCTATAAAACAAAGTGCTGCGATGGTTCCCAGATGTGAGGTCTCTTTTTCATGTCGGATGAAAATACATGAACACTGACTATGCAAGAAATGAAAAGAATTAAATAAATAAATAAATGTTTTTCTTTCCCATGAGAACTTTGACTTCTTTGACTTTCTTGGAAGGACGCCCACTCACTTGTTGTCAGTTGGCACTTGTGCTTGATGTTAGGTGTTTATCTTAAGATCGCTGGCCTTTTTTGACCTGCGCTACAGTGTTACTACGATTGCATGATATATTGTGACATCAGGGAACCGTGTAAGTGCTTTTAACCAGTGTAGCTGATAAATGGTGTGCCGGTGATTGATCTGTTTACAAGCTGATGAATCACACCCTTTGCACCACTGACACAATGATTCAGCTGTCTGCTCTTACCCCACTGCGAATGAATGAATCTGGGCGACTGTCTGCTACGTGTAACGAGCGATTAAACAGATGCACCTTAGACACATAAAGCAAGCTGTAATTTTGTTATGGTGCCTGAAATACTGTACATTCTGCCACAAAACGTCGCCGGCGTGGTCACGGGAGAGACTGTCTTCGTGACGGAGGCGCTGTACGGTTTGCGGTCCTGCCAGAGGTTCTTCTATAGCGTCCGTCCCTGATGTAGTTTTGTTTCAGTGGTTGAGCATTGGTACAAGATCGCCACTTTAGAGGGTAAATTGATCCTGACATTGTTGGTGTAGTTTGCTCTGAGCCTCGCCCTGCCCAGAGCGTCTATTGTGCGTGTGTACAATCACAGTGTGCAGCTGAGGTGTGTCCCCTCCCTGCGTAATGCTGCGTGTCTGGGAGTGTGTTAGGGAGAGATCCTGATGTTTGTAATCAGAGCAGCAGATTAGTACCCTCCAGTGCATGAGCAGCTATAGAGACATATGATTTTCCCAGCAGGCTCTCATTACAGTATAGCTTCGGTTTAATGGCGCAGCGGCACAATGTGGGGTCAGACTGAGCCCTCTGATTCTGCCCCGCAGCTTTAATGATGCACATAAAAATAACTCCACTCAACTAATTGACTGCATGACACAACATAACGCCCCGACGCTCCCCATCCAGTGTACATTGTCTGTGCATGGATGTGTGTGTCCAGGTTAAATCATTAACCTAAAAATAGGTAACTGAACAAAGCTATGCAAGCATTTTTTTAAGTTAGGTGCTTAAAAAACTCTCATTGTTGGAGGGTTCACCGGGTTTTCCTTTAAAACACAGCTACCAGATGCACTTCTGTTGCCAGATAACACTGATTTTCTTTCTTTTAAAAGTTCCCTTCATGCATTTCGACGCCATCTGGCTCTGTTTTTTGTTCTTCGCCGTGGTTTCTTCTCTTTCTCACAACCTTTTTCAGACCCTGCCAAAAAGCTATTCTCAGAGCACATGTCTGAATAGACACGGACTGTGGTGTTACACAAGTTCTGTCTTTATTGAAGTTGGTCCCCTGCCAGGTGACATCAGCGAGAGCCATGCTATGCTCTGTAATGTTCATGCTCTTTGCTTTC
The DNA here is from genome assembly GCF_057381915.1 of Diplotaxodon limnothrissa. Taxonomy (NCBI): domain Eukaryota; kingdom Metazoa; phylum Chordata; class Actinopteri; order Cichliformes; family Cichlidae; genus Diplotaxodon; species Diplotaxodon limnothrissa. Next base: position 21,690,824 of record NC_140596.1, read on the forward strand.
CTGCCATCATTTAGTGACTGAAGGACAACTATGGAGCGGTAGCAAAATCTATGCTTATTGCAGGCCTAAAATAATTTGCCAAATGAGACCTGAACTCTTGTTTGTCAGATGCCTTATTAGATTGTCTTATGCAAAAAACAAACATAAAATGATATACTTAGCTGATGTATACTTGAAAGAACCAGTGGTTATTGGAAAGGTCTTTGTGGAACTCATGATGTACTCTTCTTTTGCTCTCTCACTACAGTTTGCATATCTGGACAGTGACTCAGTTGGGAATTAACTTGAGTCGGCTGTGAATGTCCTTTGACTTACCTTTCATCACTCATCCCTTTTTGAAATAACCTAGGGAGGCTTTCTTGGACCTCTGACACCTTTAATCGCCTTCTATTTACCCTCTTTGACCCCTCGGCCTCATCTGTCCTCTCTCAGAAACGGCCTGCTTACACAAACTGTTGCCAGCTGTACTTCTATCGTGAACACTCACTTTATTCCCACAGAGAAGGAGAATCCATATGAGGACGTCGACCTGAAGCGGCGGAGTTTGGGCCGTACGTCTCGTCTGTTGGAGAACAACCGCTCTTGGTCCGTCATGGACAGGAAGCTGAACTCTCCGCCTCAGGTAACCCTTTCGGGGTGTCACGGATGAAACCTGGATAACGTCTTTTAAAGAATCTCACACCTCTTTTGAGTCACTCCAGGAAACAGCTTGACGTGTTTAGACCTTGCGATGTTTACAGAAAGGGCCATCTGCTGATTTAGTCTGCTCACTTCATTGCCAGGCACATGCCTCACACTATGTAAAGTAGAAGGGACAAAAGGGGTACATGTGGTAACAACAAGCATTGTTTAACGCTGCTGTAAACACTGTTTGAACCGCTACTTTTGATAGAGAAGTCCATCAGAGAAGTCAGTCATTTCCAGAGTAGCGCTGAGAAGATGACAAACGTTTCAAGTTATCACATGTACAGGAAAAACCCCTGCTTTGAAGATGCACATGCTTTTTTAAGTTGTTCCTTTGAACGCCACTCCCTGTGACTGCTTCACAATAAATCGTATTCTCCTGCTTAAATGCTTTAATGTTTTGTTTGCATTGACACTAACACATTAAAGCATTGTGGCCCACATACGGACCGGTGCAACTGACCTTTCTGTCAGTGCAAAGCTATTAATCTACACATTTAATTCCTGGTATATTTTAATAAAAGAAAAATAAGTGCAATTTAAAAAATAAATGTTATTGTTATGTTATTGTAGGGTCAACTTAAAATATAAAGTGCCTTAAGGGAACTGTTGTTGTGATTTGGTCTTATATAAATAAAACTGAATTGAATTACTTGTCAGTTTTTCTACATAATAAAGAAACATTGTTATAGTAAATGAAAAAATAAAATCAGTCAGCACCACACTGGGTTCAAATTGTAAGAAAACACTGTTACAATTACCGAAAATGTTCTTGTAGCTCATTGCACAGACTGTCCTGTAATTATTAAACAGAAAATAAAATAAAATAAAAATTCTTGTTAATTGACAGAATATGTCCTTTTCCCCCTTTGTACTCTGAAACCACCATTAAAATGACAGATTTCTATGAAAAAATGGAAATTTCTGTCATTGAAGTCCAAAATTCAGGCTCTTTCCAAAGCTGTCGAGCAGGCCATATTAGAGGCCAATTCTGGCCCCCGGGCCTTATGTTGGACACCTCTTTATGACAGGAAATGAAAAACTAGGAAGGCAGATCACTGCGCAATGTAACTGAGATATAAAGATATTGCTTAAAGCTAAGTGTTATTACAAGTGAATGAAAGGTACCAAACCTGCTGCTTTCTTTTCTCTGTAACTAGCTGCCTTCCAAGCCCAGCAGTCAGTCCCTTCACTTGCCTGCTCCGAGCGACAGGAAAAGCCATCGGATGTCGCAGCTGACCAAACGCTACAGCCACGACGAAATGCTGCTTCTCCCCCAGATTGGTGTATCGCCCTCACCTTGCGGCCTGCTGGATGATAGCCTCTGTAGCACAACCGATACCCTGCCCTCACACAGGCACTGGAGGATCCCCAAGGTACACACTGCGAAATTGTACAAAAACACCTACACTAAGTCCTCGCAGAGCTCCGACCGTGTTCACTCTGTGTTCCCGCTTCACAGGCCATCTCAGGTTTCAGTCAGAGTCAGTGGAGCTCTGGATCACTTGTAATTCCACAGTTTGGAATAGATGTTTTAAGATAGAGTGCCTTGGTGCGTGTAATCACTGTTTAAATTTGCCTTTTTCTCAAGAACTCCCCTTAATGCCTTTCTGTTGTATTTGTCTGCACCCTTTAACACACACGTACTGTATTTCACACTGTTAGCTTTGGCCGTGCACATCTCTGCTTCCTATACTTAGGCTCAAGAGAAACAAAACCTTAAGTTCCTGATAGAATTTCCTCCTTCCTCCGTCTACAGCTGGTCCAGAGGATCAACTCCATTTACTGCACTAAACGTGGGAAGAAGAGGTTGAAGAAGCTTTCCATGTCCAATGTTGAGACTGCATCTCTGAGAGGTATTGCTTCTCTATATTCCCCTTCATCTTCTGTCCAGATAAGCGAGTAAATATTTGTATCTCAGCCACCCACGTAGCGTTCCCTCTGTGTCCCTTTTGTGACATAAACACATGTTTGTGAAGAAGCACCCTGACCCATAAAGACCCCTTTTCTCTGTGTGTCTCCAGACGACAACAGCGAGAGCGAGAGCGACTCGGACGACAGGTTCAAAGGTTAGCGAGCGCACATTTTTCAGATACCTTCTGTTTAATTGACTGACCTGCTGTAGCCTCAGATTTCATTCTCTACAAAAAACTGACAATTTTGCGTGTATTATGTTTCTCAGCTCACACCCAGAGGTTATTAAAGTTACAGTCCATCCTGCGACGAGCCCCGAGCTATCGAACGCTGGAGCTGCAGCTCATCGAGTGGCAGGAGAGAGAACTCTTTGAGTACTTTGTGGTTGTTTCTCTGAAAAAGAAACCCACCAAGAACTCCTACTCCCCAGAGGTCACCTACCAATTCCCCAAGGTAAAAGCCGCAACTGGGTCCTGCTGCTGGTCACCTCTGACAACTTTTACGTGGGGCGTAGCAAGAACGCAGAGAGTGCAAATTGCTTTGAAACAAAGCAAACAAGCAAAGAAATTGAAAAAAAAATCAAGTCTATCGTGTCAGTGACCATAAAATTCCTTAACCGACGTCACTAGGTTTTTAGAAATCACAAACTGTGCACAGATATGTCACCACTGAATGGTTTCCAAAGCATAAATAGTTCAGAACCTCCTGAGTGTTATTATTACGTGACTTATAAAAGCAGTTACTGCAATGATATTATTCTTACTATTAAAAGATCTTGTAGAGGGTTTCTAAAATTTCCCCCCATTTTGAGCCTTGAAACACTTTTTTCACATTTGACCCTGCAGGCTGTTTGAAGTTGTGCGGGTTATTACAGCTTATAAATTAAAGCCCTGTAGGTCTGTTTATAATTTAAAATAACCAGGATCCATTCACGCCACAGGAAAAACCCTGAAAGAGTATTTCTCTAATTACTTCTCAGCTGACGTGTACACTGGGAGAAGTTAATCTCACACGGCCAGAGAGCACTCTCTGTGTAGTTGAATTAGAGAGGACATGAGGGAGTTTAACCTTGAACAGGAGAAAAGTTAGTCTGGTCATTTGTAGGTCATCCATGGGGGATTTTAATAAAGGATGACAGAGTTATGTGAAGGAGGATGAGCTGACTGGAATACTCTCCTCACCTCACAGCTGGATAGGCCCACCAAGCAGATGAGGGAGGCAGAACAGAGGCTCAAAGCCATTCCCCAGTTCTGTTTCCCAGATGCCAAAGACTGGAGTCCGGTCTCAGAGTACAGCAGGTACGTCCAGCAGTCTTCCACACAGTGTCAAATTCCTTTCCTTTCCTGTCTGTTGGGCAACAGAAAAAACAGAAACTATAGAAATTTCACATCCACCTCACCCTCTAAGGCGAGGTTTAGGTTTTCCTCTGCTGAATACCTCAGCTTCTGAAATGACGTCTCATGCATGTTAAAAGTTTTTCCATTTGGCTCCGTTCTGTAAAAGGTGGATTTTTACTAAACCCAAAGCCACAGTGGACGTTATAACTGATAATAAATGATACTGTACTTTATTTAATCAACAACAATATAATAATGATGATAATCTTTCACACACCTCCACCCTTTTATCTGTGCACTCCACCTGCTGCACCGTTTGAATGTATAACCATGCCAGGCCCAATACAATCATGCTCTGTTTTATCACAAGTATCTGCCGTTGTGTTCACGACTCTGTGTCTTTGCGTTGCTCCTCATGTGCATATATTTGTTTTTGGCCTCAGCGAGACCTTCTCCTTCATGTTGACTGGGGAGGACGGCAGCAGGAGGTTTGGGTACTGCAGGCGCCTGCTGGTAAGCCGCTGTTCATCTCCCTGTTCACACCCCGCTGAGCCCCTGTTTGTTGTGACAGACGCTTTTATTTGAACACTCGGTGTAGTTTCCTGTGGCGCTGCTGATGTGACCGTGTGCTTTGTCCGAAAAGGAAAGAAATCGCTAAGAATAATAATGTCAAAAATAAAACATGAAAAACTAAACAGGGTGTGAAACGCTTGAAAAAATAGATGCGGACAAAGATTATCGCACTTACTGTTACAGCAGCTGAGCAGCATGTGTGTGTGCCCAGTAAATACTTTAAATAGTGTTAGCAGAGCAACAAACACCCAAACTACACAGGTGAGATTTCAGTGGCTACAAAATACAGTAATTGAATAAGTATATGTTTAATGAAATGTGTAGCTCTGTTGCATTTTAAATTGAATACACTTGGGAAGAAATATTGCCTTAAAAGATAGAACGCAGTCATAAAAAGCCCATGAAAATGTTGTAAAATATAATAATTGAAGATAAAAACCCAGTTAGAATAGAATAGAATAGAATTCAACTTTATTGTCATTGCACATGCACAGGAACAGAGCAACGAAATGCAGTTTGCATCCATCCAGAAGTGCTTTAGTGATATAGATATATTACAATATATATTAGCAATAGTATAGATATGTAAGTATATTACAGAAATGGGTCTATTCAATTCAATGAGTCTAGGACTGACTCATTGAATTTAACAACGGTTTCTCGAGCGAGGCAAGACAAAAAGAAACCATGAAAAATCCAAACATTGTCATTCTGGAGCATTTCCTCTCCGTAATTAGGCTGGCGAATGCTTTGAAGTGTTTCGTTGAGCCTCCCATTTAGCTTGCGGGTGGAGAGCATGACTGTGTGGGATTCTGCTAATGTGCTGGCGATTTTTGTTTGCCTTTAAAAACGAAAGGGAAAAAAAGCGTGCACGCAGCATGCACGGTCTCAGACGCTTACCAGGAGCGTGTGTGCTGTTTAGATTTCTTGGTAAATTTTAGATCAGCAAAGTGTTTTCTTATGCATGATCCGCTTTGTTGATCTGAGATTGTTTTTGATGGAAGCAGGTTTTAATGACGGTTGACAGAGACAGATAGGGAGATGGGGAAGAGAGGTGAGCTGCTCTCCTCCAGTAATTTTGTTTCCTCCCCGCTGTCTGTCCAGCAGTTGGCAGCAGGCGAGCATTCCTGAGGACTTGAATCAAGCTCCACATAGTTGATTTAATCATCCATTTGGAAAGGCAGAGGAGAAACTAGTGGAGAAAATTGTATTCCTAATATGGACAAGTGGATTCGTCTGTGTGGCCTGTGTTCATTTGTGTCCGTGTTTTTAAGTGTCTGTGCTCCCGGTGTTTCTATTTGAGCGCACAGAGGACAGCAGATAGGATCAGACAGAGCAGATAAACCACCTATGTTTATCCGCATGAAAGACTTTCACCTCAGATGACAGATTGAGTCAAAGACTTCACATACAACATTTAAGCAACTTATCTTCACGTTATCATCCGTGTAGTTTTATGGTCCCTTTATGTATTTGTAATTATATACAGTAGTGTTTGGAAGTCTTGAATCGCCCCTTGTTGGATTACTCTTCAATAACGTAGAGGTTCTTACTCAGGGGAGGCCAATCGTGACTGATTATGTTAAGTCGTGTGTTTTTCTATCCAGGTATGCAGCGTGTTTAGGATCATTGCTTGACAGATCAAAATCTGATGGTACTTTTCTGTCCTTTTGTAATTAATTCCAGCAACACCGCTGGCTGAAGTGCAGCCCAAAACCATGACAGAGCCACGGCTGCTTTTTAAATTTAGTTATTTTTGGCGTTTTCTTTAATAGAATGAACTAAAGAAATGTGAACAAATGTTTTTGTGTTTTTGTGACAGGCTGCAAGTAACAAAATGTCTAAAGTTGATTCTTTGTTTTCTATGATGTGAGGACACAACACTGGTGCATCCCTTGAGTTTAGGTTCCTTGTTTATGCGTGAATGATTCATAGGTCAGTGTTAAGTGTCTTAACAAGCAAAAACAAATATTCCTGTGAAGATCATCAGGTACAAGGACTGGGCTCAAAACAGCCAAGAAACCCTCAAGAACTATTGCTCAAGACCACTTTAAAAAATGTGTTTCCTTGGAAGTAAAATATAAAGAAAAGAGGTGTCACTCCAGACTTTTGGACAGCACTGGGTATAGGGCTACCTTGCTAAGCCCTTTCTTCAAGTGCATTTATAGTTATCATTTTTTTAAAGGATATCTCTGAATGGGTCTCTTCTGGTAAAGAGTTTATTCTTTTTTCTCTTGCAGCCGACTGGGAAAGGACCTCGCCTTCCTGAGGTGTACTGTGTCATCAGCAGGCTGGGCTGTTTTGACTTGTTCTCTACAGTGAGTTCAGTCTTGTCCTCTAGCCACACACACAGTAAATGCACACACACACACACACACACACACACACACACACACACACACACACACACACACACACACACACACACACAAAAAAAGCCAAATTTCTGCATGCGGTGCTGTAGCTGTGGTTAACCTGTCTCATAGCTGAAGGAAATGACTTTCAGCAGACCTTGTGCCGAACGCTTGTTTGTCAGTAAGGCTTGTTTCAGCTTCTTTTCCTTTTTTTGTAACCCTCTGATTTCCCAGAGTAATTGTTTCTCTTGCTTTTTTCTCACTGGTGCTAACGCAGAACAGAGCAGTCACTCTGTGTGACTCTTTCAGCCTTATCTGATTCCTTTATTATTTCAACCCAGACTGTTGAATGTTTTAAGGATATGGTGCATATATATATAGTTGCCCAATGAGACTGCAGTAACTGAGTAAAAGTAGAATAACTTCCCCATATTGATGAAGTATTCACACACTATCAGTATGGGTGTGTGCCTTTAATTTGTACTGGTGTTTACTTACTAGAGCCAAACTTTAACTAGTTTTGGATCCTGTGATATTTAAGCACCCTTAGCAGATGCCCAAAGAGAGCAAGAGAATGCTTGCGATGTTTCAAATGTAAATTAGATTTATTAAAAAAAAAGTTATCATGATAAAGAAGGAGGTCAGTGTTTGCTTTCAGAGGAAGCTGTATGTGTGTGAAGAGAGAGCAACAGGGTTGGTATCATATGACCTCCAAAATGAGCGATTCCCCAATCAACTTTCCAGACAGGAGGCAGCTTGGACCAAAACAGGCACACTGGGTGGAATTTTCCTCACACAAAGGCATGGAAATAGATGCCTTTGCTATTTTTCAAAACAGAAAATGAGAGCTAGACAACCATGAGCGCTTAAAGCCACAACAGTATGTTTCCATTAATTGTCAACATCCTCTTTTCAGATCCTGGATGAGGTAGAGAGACGGAGAGGCATCTCAGCAGCTCTGGTCTATCCCTTCATGAGGAGTCTGATGGAGTCCCCCTTTCCCGCTCCAGGGAAGATTATCAAAGTAAAAACCTTCCTTCCCGGTGCAGGAAATGAGGTCAGAGCTACAGGCACAGGCACAACAAAACACAACTGCTTTTTGTTTACGACCGTTAGCTCAGTACACTTTGGCAAAGTGCACTCAGTAAATCAGACTCACGCTTTCTGTGATCACTCAGGTCATTGAGTTGAGGCGGCCCACCGATTCCCGACTGGAGCACGTGGACTTTGAAAGTCTGTTCAAGTGTCTCAGCGTGCGGCAGGTGATTCGCATCTTTGCCTCGCTGCTGCTGGAGCGGAGAGTCATCTTCGTGGCTGATAAACTCAGGTAAGTGTTCGAGTTAAAGAATTGGTCTGCAAAGTTGACCTGTGCAACCATATGTGCATACTTTATATTTGCATATACAAAAAGTATCTCATTGGATGGGTAATTTCAGACATTTTGTTTCTTTCCCAGTAGAATTTGTTTCAAATTCTCCTGGAAATTTTTTAAAAACAACACCAAAATTTCAGATTTCAGCCTCAAGACTCAGACTTCATCCTTCATTTTCTATATAGATGCATCTCTCTAGTGTAGCGGTTAACACGTTTGCCTCACACACACAAACATGATCCCTGGTTTGAGACCAGACACAAAGTTCTGATGAAAAATGAGGGAGCTGCTGAAAGACGTTTTACTTATACTGTGATTATATTGGCAACTGAAATGGGAACACACTTGTGTTCTTTCAGTGTGGGCTATAACAGGCATTTTCCCTCTGTGCCTTTACAAAAGGCTGTATATAAAAGAAAGAGTGCCTTAAACAAACAGCCGTCTGGGTACATTGAAATCTGTGGGAAAAGACAAGTCAGCTCCTGTGCTTCGTGACCTCAGCAAAAAGTGTTCCTGAGTTTATGGTCTAGTTTCAAATCTTTTTTTTATACTTATTTTCCCAGTTGTGTTAGATTTATTAAAGTGGCTCAAGATGGACATGTGCATGGAG